>NC_041012.1:48675187-49970358 GCF_004193775.1 Glycine soja | reverse complement strand
CTCTTGAAACATCCCTAGTGATATGTCAATAATACATATGATTGACTTGCAAGCTTGTTTTATGGTGAAGGATTTATTATACCTTCAATATTCCAATTAGCTACATCTGGTTTGTGTAAGAAATCTCTCGTCATGAATCATGATCGATAATGAATTCCCTACTAAATAGTAATTAATAAAACTTGCTTTACATCTTCTTCTTTTTTTGTTTGATTTCCATTGGCACACATGATCAATTTAGGAAATTAGCTAGCTATAGAGGTTTGTTTCACGGATTCGTATTTAAGAAATTACACTTGATATATTTTGAAAACCCCCTAAAGAGTTATATGTCGGGTTGTCTTAAGTTGGTTCAGTATTTTATATTTTCTTAAGAAATCTAGACTAGACTCATAATATTTTACTTTAAGTTTTTTATGATGTAAAATATACTTTAATTAAAATTTTATACTTTTTTATTTTAATTGTGATCTAACTATACACGATGTTAAAATTACATCAAAATCTAATATATATTTTAAAGAAATAATTACCTCTTTTATGACCCGGGGGAGTATTTTAAAGAAATAATTACCTCTTTTATGACCAAAAAAGTTAATTCAAAATATATATTTTTTATAAGGCAATATATTTTACTGACACTAAAAATCTACAACTGATAGCATAAATAATTTCATTATTTTCTAACTTTACCTTGTCTCCAATTTTTTCTTCAAAGCATTGAAACTAATTCCACGTTTAATTTGAATCGCTTTTTTGCTGCCTTCAAATATTACACCATCATTATCTTCATATACCCTTCCATTGAAATACAACATTGTTATAACCGAATTCATCATGTACCTACAAAAACAATATTTTAATTAATTATTCATAACAAATTCAAAATAGTAAAATGTAAGAAATAAAAAAATGATAATACAAATTATTTTACTCCAAACTAAGAAATAAAAAAATTACTTAAAAAAATTTACTTTAAAGTTGAAATCTAGTTTTAATTAAAAATTACTTAAAAAATTTATAATACAAATTATTTTACTGCAAACTAACAAATAAAAATAATTACTTAAAAAAAATTTACTTCAAAGTTGAAATCTAGTTTTAATTAAAAATTACTTAAAAAATTTATAATACAAATTATTTTACTGCAAACTAACAAATAAAAATAATTACTTAAAAAAAATTTACTTCAAAGTTGAAATCTAGTTTTAATTAAAAATTACTTAAAAAATTTATAATACAAATTATTTTACTGCAAACTAACAAATAAAAAAATTACTTAAAAAAAATTTACTTCTTGAAATCTAGTTTTAATTAAAAATTACTTAAAAAACTTATAATACAAATTATTTTACTACAAACTAACAAATAAAAAAAATTACTTGAAAGCTGAAATGTAGTTTTAATTAAAAATTACTTAAAAAAATTATGATACAAATTATTTTACTGCAAACTAAGAAATAAAAAAAATTACTTGAAAGCTGAAATGTAGTTTTAATTAAAAATTATTTAAAAAAATTATGATACAAATTATTTTACTGCAAACTAAAAAATAAAAAAAAATCTTCAAAAAAATTACTTTAAAGCTGAAATTTACTTTTATTTAAAAATTTACTTCAAACAAATTATCATACAAATTATTTTACTGGAAACTAAGAAATAAAAAAAATTACTTGAAAGCTTAAATTCACTTTTAATTAAAAATTACTTAAAAAAATTATCATACAAATTATTTTAATGGAAACTAACAAATAAAAAAATTACTTACAAAAAATAACTTGAAAGCTGAAATCTAGTTTTAATTAAAAATTACTTTAAAAAATTATAATACAAATACAAATTATTTTATTGGAAACTAGGAAATAAAAAAATTACTTACAAAAAATTTCTTAAAGCTGAAATCTAGTTTTAATTAAAAATAACTACAAGAAAATTATGATACAAATTATTTTACTGCAAACTAATAAATAAAAAAATTACTTTAAAAAAATTACTTTAAAGCAAAATCTACTTCTAATTAAAGATTACTTAAAAAAATTATCATATAAATTATTTTACGGGAAACTACAAAATAAACTATAAATCTAATTTAATTCTAAAATTAACAAAAACTATACATTCAAACTGCTATAAATAATTACTTACATAAAATTATAACACAAATTATTAATTTCAAAAAAGGAACGTATTATATTGACTTCCAAAAAAGGAACGTATTATCAATTACAATTTTTTTAATATATATAAGAACATGTATTTTTAACAAACTATCAACACCAACCTAATCTAATTAAAAATATACTAAAAATTTCATATTTATAAAATTTTTTCAGGACTCAAAAATTTTCTTTAAATAAATATCATGACATATTTCTTTTATTTTATACACACAAACAGGGATATAAAATATAAAACTAATTTAATTAAAAAATTATTAACAACTATAAATTCAAACTAGTCTAAAAAATTACTTCAAAAATATTTTATAATATAATTTATTTGACAAAAATTTACGAACCTCATTCACAAATTTAACCCTCAAGAACCAAATTTCAAACCAATTAAAAATATGATGACAAATTTCTTCTATTTTTTACACACAAACAATCATATAAAATATAAAAACTAATTTAATTAAAAATTTCATAAAAACTATACATTGAAACTGCTACAAAAATTACTTTAAAAAAATAATAATACAAATTATTTTACGGGACATTACGAAATAAAAATATAAAACTAATTTAATTAAAGAATTACTAAAAACTATACCTTCTAAAACTCAAAACTCAAAGCCTGCACTGACAGAAATTTAAGCACTCAAAAAACTCAAAAACTATACCCTAAACACTCAGAAAACTCAAAACTCCTTGTGCATTCAGAAAACTCAAAGCCTTTCTTCGTTTAAGCTACTTCTGTGATTGTGAGCATACAACTGAAACGTATTTATAAGCATAAAATCGCCACTCGTGATGGCTATTTTTTGTGCCCTAAATCGCCAATGGGAGTTGCAACTTCCAGGCAACTCGCCAATGGCAGTTGCAACTCCCCTTTAAAGCTCCTGCAACCTAGCTGTCACCTCCTGCAACCTAGCAACTGGAAAAGGCGTAGCTGCAGCGTCAGACCATCGCCAGCTCTAATGGCGATTTAGGCACGTATCGCCAGTGCCATAAGCGACTTGCTCACTGACACCAAACTCGCCATTGGCAATGGCGGTTTGGGTCCTGCATGGCATGCTGTTCACCTAAAAAAGTGCCCCCTGTCGAAAATAAAAGCAAAAGAACCCCATCTGGAAAAATACTTTTTAAAAGAACCCCAGATGGAAAAATTTGCCATAATGTTTATACACTTTATTATTATAATAACCTCTCTTCCAAATTTCATGCGTTTTCTCGAATCTAAACGACATGAGATGGCATGAGTCTGTCATACATACCCCGAGTGCATGTTAACATGTAAACATAATATTAAGTGAAAGTTGAATGTTTCTTGAGTTTTCACGTTGTTGTTGCCACTGCCTTGTGTTTATTAACTACTAGTAACAAGGAGGAGCAGTGATGACGTGGAGTTGAGAATCGCGAATGGTGAGAGTGAGACCATACACATTTCATATTTGTCCTTTCACAACGTTAATTGGTTTGAAGTAAGACCTTGCGTCCGGTCCGGTCGCAGTATAGATACTATACTACTACTGTAACTAGATGGACAATTACACACTAGCATAGGATTTTAATTTAATTTAACCAAAAGTACACAGGTAGACTCTTCTTCCTATATATATATATATATATATATATATTCAATCTTAGCTAATTTAATTTAATTCAAATAAGACCTAAAATGGATTACAATCTAATTTATTTTTAAACCTTAATAAGGTTTGAACATCACTTATTCATTTCACATAATTATTTAAGTTTATGCTTAATTTGTTTAAGAAAAGAGGAAAAGACATAATAATACACCCAAAAATAGTCTGTATAAATGGAACTAAGGAAAAGAAAAATATATAGTCATGAGAGTATATGGACGCTTTTAATACTCTTTATTTTAAGATAAAAAATAAAAACAAAATAAGTCAGACACCAGCTGAAAAACTAAATAACATATGCAGGGCATACGGTGGGCTCGTTTGCTCTTGGGCTACACGAAAATCACCTTCCCTTGAATCCAGTATAGACAATAGTTTGCGAGTTGTTTCTTCTTGCATTCTCTTTTCGGCTTACGGAATGATCAATCAAAAATATAAAATTATATTCTGGGATACCATTTTTTGGTTTTTGAAATGTCCAATTTAGAAGATAAAAAAACATTCTGAAAAGGGTGCATAAAACAACATGGAGGTCTAGAAAGTAACAACCTAGTTTGTGGGTTGTTGCTTCTTGCATAAAAAAATTGCTTCCTGCACAACTTTTGGACAATTGCTTCCTGCACCTCATAGTGATATGAACAGACAAAAATGTCCTTACACTCAAAACCTCAGCACCTCATCTTCCTTTCCTCATCCTATGTCGCCAGACGCCAAGCACCTTGCCACCACCACTATCGTTGAAGGTTGAGGAGGACATTAGGTGAAATGCGAGATATTGAGATTAAAGATTGCTATTAGTCCATATCCATTGATAAAGATAATACAGGAATGGGTGAATATTAATAATGATATGAAAGAGAGAGAGTATAAGATGATAATTTAGGCTAAACAATTAATTAGTTATTAGTTAAATTAGTTTGATATATAATTATGATAGGGTATAATTGGAAATTTATTTTATTTTTAAACATATTTAATGACTTAACTTTTCTTTCTTGGTCTTGATCATTTGTAACCAATATATAGGATCGAAGAGAGTATTTTAAAAAAATAATTACTTCTTTTATGACCAAAAAAGTTAATTCAAAATATATATTTTTTACATAATCATCCAATTGATTTATAATGTATTATAAATTTATTAATTTTTAAAATGATTATCTTAAAATAATTTAAATAATATTTTTTTATTAAATAATAATATAAAATTATTTTAACTCTTAATGCATAAACATTGAACTCAAGTATGTTTTATTTTTTTTAAAGAGAGCACGTACTTGAAATATTTGTGATAGATAAATTTAGTCCTTGAAAAATCATTACATCTATTTTTTTACAGTAATTAACATCTTATTTAAAAAATTCAAATCCAATTCCACACTCAAAACCTCAGCACCTCATCTTCCTTTTCTCATCCTATGTCGCCAAGCACCTTGCCACCACCACTATCGTTGAAGGTTGAGGAGGACATTAGGTGTAATGGGAGACATTGTGTGGATTTCTCTGAGGAGGTCGTTTTCTCAGGTGTAACAGCAGAATATCAATAATTTGTATAAGAAAATTGAATCAAGTAGCATCCAGATTAATGACTTGTTAATAATATTAGATACGTAGAAGAAGAATAGAGCTAGGTGTGGGGATGGCGATGGGTCTGTGGTCGAGGTAGGTGGTTTAATGGGGTTTAGGGACATTACAATAAAGGTGTTTTGTTCTATGGATGTAGGGTTTTTGGGCAGCTATGGATTCACATAGTTTTTGGATGGTTGTAGTGAGACAATCATGTATTGTGTCATGAATTTGTTGTTGGGTATCAAACTGAGCCTATAAAGCTGACAACTTTCCAGCAATAGCTAGGAGGCAGTCCTTTGTTTCCTTGGACATTGGTCTGGGAAACATTGGAACGATATGAAAGCACAAAATGATAGCTACCAACTACTGAAAACAAGGTCTATAACTATTCTGTAAATAAAAAAGTAGGTCAACATTCTTTGTCTCTTTTCATTCAATGTACATCATTAATAAGCTCGAGTCTAACGGTGCATACAACGATCTTAGCTATCTATCTGGATGCTAAGATTTTAGGGAATTCAAACAACTACAGTTGGTGCCAACACAACCAGTCAAACTTCACTAAAACATAAATTTAATATTTAATAAAGTCCATAAACTAAAGAGGCTTGTTGTTGTTAGTTTAGGCCTGTTGGTTGAAGGCCCTTCAACATCATATTTGATCCTACTCGTTTTCTAAATATAATTTGGTCTTCTATTTTAAAAAATTCTTAATTTGGGCTCAATCATCAATTTCTACTATACTAATTAATTTATTTTATTTCTTAGATTTTCATTAATTAAATTGTTTTTTATGATATCTTAAATGAATATGTTAGATTTAGAATTCAATTAAACAAAAAAAGTGAAAAACAAAAAATTGAATCAAAATTATTGATTTTTTAAAACCTTGGGACTAAATGTCTTAATTTTGAAATGGAAAGACCAAAATTAAAGGTTGAGAAATATACGAGAACCAAAATTGTATTTAAGTCTATTTGTAATTGATGCATAAAATATGTACCCGCTAAGGGTAAATGTACCCTTCGCAGTAGCAACAATGGATTCGAAAGTCTGGATATCGTACCCTAGAGACTAATTGTGTTTCCAAATAATTTAAATTGCATAAACTAAATAATGTTAGGTTTTTATCTTGAGTTGAAGATTGTTTGTGATTGCTTTTAGAAAATAAAACTAAAAACAGACAACAATTTCAAATAAGAAATATGTATAAATAAAAATGATTCAAATTATGATTTCACATGTATAAGTTTTTTCGTAATTCATATTTTAATTAAGAACCCTCGGTTACCAAATAATTGTCTAGTACCTCTTATTTTAATTATCACCATATGATTAAGGTGTGGGGAATACTCTTCCTTCTAAATCAATCCAGCATGAGTCATTTGAGATTATATTTAGGGTTAAGGACAAATAACAGAGAAGTTTGTAAAAAAGGGATTCATGCCACCAATTTGATCATACAAGTGTTTATAAACCCTATCGTTATATAGGTCCGTTAATTACAAGAAGATAGTTACTAACACTCAATTAACTAATAGTCAGAGTGATCAATTCTAATATAGAAGTGAAAGTCATAGAAAGATATAATTAACTAAATAACATCAATTTTTTTTATTAAAAATGAACTAGAGTACATGGGTACAATTACATCACAATCTGAGTTTTAAGGGGTTTAGCCAACCATGATCATAAAATAACTAAACAACATATATTATTGCATTGGAAATAAAAGAGATAAAAAAATCCTTACAGATTTGGGTCCCAATTATTCCTAGTATAGGTCTCCTCTCAAAAGCTCTTGTTGTTCATAAAATGTCTAATGGATTTTGAATCTATACAAACTCTGACTTCTTATTTATAGACTCCTAAAGATAATTATTTTAAATAGACACATAATATATGAATATTCTAATATAATCTCTAGAGATAATTACTTTAATTAGGTACACTACATATAAATATTGTAATATGATCCCTAAAGATAATTACTTTAATTAGGAGCATTATAGATAAATATTATGATTAGATCCATAAAGATAATTACTTTAATTAAATGCCTTAAAATAGTTTCCTTAATTAAGCTCATTAGAGTCATGGTGATATCCACCACAACCGTTATCGAAATCTTGACATTAAAGCTGCAGATGTTATGAAATGACGAGGACCCTCATGGTTGACCATGATCTTCCTAGTTAACTACAACCTGAATAATGTACCACGATTATTATTAAGTGAAAATAGTATTAGATCTTCATAAATTTGTACATTTATAACTTTTTTCACTTGATCGAATAATTGTACTTGTCCAAACATGTGTTTTATCAAGAAAGTACATGAAATAACACAAAAATTTGCATAAAATATCAGTCAAATTATGATGTATCGATAATTAAACAAACTAAATTTTTTATATTTTCAAAATGAAAGAAATGACATTCTAATTTAAATATTTTTAAGAAATTATATAATATAAGAATTAGCTTTTATATTAATTATCGTGCAAAACAAACTATTTGAATTATAAGGTGAGATATAATAATTGTACTTGTTTAATGAATTAAAACTTTCAAAAATATCAAGCATTTTTAAATAATAAAATGAAATGACTCTTAATCTTAATGAAGCATTTCTTTGTTAACCGAATTTTTCCAAAATGTCAACATTGTCTGATGGAAGTTTTTATTCTATATATCCAATACACGAATGGGAAAAACATTTCTTTATTTATAGTATTATTTTGATCACAAATATGGTTGATAAATTTTTCTTTTTGCTGAGTATATGGTTGATAAATTATTGAATGTAGTTAAAAATAATAATTATATAACTACTTTTTTATTCTTACATGCATTTTTTGTAAGAAATAATCTTACCCAAGGCAATGAGGCATGTACGTAAAGTCATCAAATGTAAGAATTACCTCTTTTAAATACTCCAAATGACGGTTGAAAATTAAATAAATTCACATTTATTGCGTCAATCATCGATTTCTGTTTTAATCAATTCACCAAAACAAAAAAATGTCTGTTTTAATTAACAACAATAAATATTTACTTTTTGTTTTGGTGAATTAATTAAAAAAATGTAACCAAAAATATTTTTTTTTTATTTTAAAAAATATATTTATTTTTTAAAACGTACTGTCATTTAGAGGAGATTTTTGTTTTTGTTTTTTTAAAGCATTTGAAGTTGTTAAATTATTAAATGTAAGGGTCTGGCTACATCTCTTCATATTAGGAAATTTATATATAGCTCTTGGAAAGCAAATGAGTCAGGATATATGACAAAGATCGCGCAGGTCGTTATAAATTTTTTATAATAAAGATATACCTTGAGCTCCTATAGTTTATCTTGTATATATATTGCAAAATTCACATACATGAGCACCAAGCAAATAACATTCTCAAAAGTTCAAAATAGTTTATCACTGAGAGATAGCACCAATTAATGGAGAAAATGAGACTGGTACTAATTACTTTATTCCTGTTTATAGGTGCAGCAGTTGCAGAAGACACTGGTATTGATGCCATTACTCCTGAAGAAGGCAAAGCCACTAATATTATTGAGGCGTATGAGTCACCTAGATTCCAAAAGTTTGTGACACATTGCAGCTCACATGTTACTCAAACATGCAGTGGAAATGATCCATTAAATAATCAGGAGGCTAGTAGAATGAATAGTCCATTTGGGTTGTCTTTTTGCCTTTTTGATTCTATGGAGAAGTGCTTGGCAGACCATAAAGCCTCACTTAAAGATCCCCAAGATAACAACAACCTAGCTTCAATGTCGTCTCTTCCTGGCTCAATCCAAAATCAGCCACTCCTCATTGAGACTGTAAAATTCAGAGCCGTCTTGAAAACCTGTTCCCATGTCAGTGCACGATATTGTTTCACTAATCCTAACGTTGCTACATCGGCTTTAGCGGATTGTCTCATGCCATCTCTCACTCATTGTGTTTATCCTTCTAGTATGTTTTGTTTTGCCAATTACTACTACTGCATTTTTTTTCAATGCTTAAATATATAAATCATATATAAATTAAGAAATATAATTAACTAATACATTTTTATTTTTGCATTTACTAACAAACTCATTTCAGTTGAGCCTTATCAAAAATAAATTGTATCTTGACTTCTCACTACTTTTGTTCATTTTCTGATTGATAAAAAAATAGCACAATCGATTAAAAAAAACATGTAAATATAAGAAGAGAGATAAATACAATTTTTTAAATGAAAAAAAATTATGTAAAAATCTAACACGAGAGAATTCATTTTACACAAATACATATACTCAAATGCATTTATGTGTAATTAGCCCATGTATAATTATACTTTTTGCAACTATAGTGTGGTTTCCAATGATTTTTTTTCTTACATTAGATATATTTATATTTATTTTATTTATATAACAGGCTTCACATACATGGTTTATTATTGTATTTCTCAAATGTTTAGATGTTAAGGTTTAAAATTAATCTTTTTTATGCAGGTAGCCCTACAACCCCGCCACCACCCCCGCCACCCCCGCCACCTGGTATTTAGATCTTTGAAGTACTTGCTAATAGAAGAATAACTGGGTTTGTTGAATCAGCCTATGAAATAATCCTTTGCCTAATCAAGGGACAAGTCTTTATCTCTCTTGAAACATCCCTAGTGATATGTCAATAATACATATGATTGACTTGCAAGCTTGTTTTATGGTGAAGGATTTATTATACCTTCAATATTCCAATTAGCTACATCTGGTTTGTGTAAGAAATCTCTCGTCATGAATCATGATCGATAATGAATTCCCTACTAAATAGTAATTAATAAAACTTGCTTTACATCTTCTTCTTTTTTTGTTTGATTTCCATTGGCACACATGATCAATTTAGGAAATTAGCTAGCTATAGAGGTTTGTTTTCACGGATTCGTATTTAAGAAATTACACTTGATATATTTTGAAAACCCCCTAAAGAGTTATATGTCGGATTGTCTTAAGTTGGTTCAGTATTTTATATTTTCTTAAGAAATCTAGACTAGACTCATAATATTTTACTTTAAGTTTTTTATGATGTAAAATATACTTTAATTAAAATTTTATACTTTTTTATTTTAATTGTGATCTAACTATACACGTTGTTAAAATTAATATATATTATAATAATAAGTTAGGGTTAATTAACCTGATTTTGTCCATGATTTAATTTACTCAGTAATCTTGATTGAGTTGGATTTGAAATCATCTATATGATCCTAACAAATTTTCGGATAAGATTGGAATAATGATAAAATCATTTCAGGTTCACCCTAAATCTTACTTTAAAAACTTAGACTCCACTCTTTTTAATCTAATAATTGAAAACATATCAAATAATCTTTATTATGATTTCTCATGTTTAAATTTTTTTTAATCTATTTATCACTCTTTTTTCTTAAAACAAGTTGGATCGTAAAAACGGCATATGTGGTGTTAGTGTATTGGTATCAGATTATACAAAATGTTTAGTAAGAGTAAAAATATATTTTTAATTTTTTTAAACCAAACAATCTGAGAAGGTTAACTTTCACTTTATTTGTCTTCATTTTCTTTTAAACAAAACAACTTATAATTTCACCTTATTTCTTATCTATTTATCTTATTTTCTTTTTTCATCTACCTACTTCCTCCCTCTCTATTTTTTTCCCTCTTTAAGAAATCCATTCAGTTTTCTTTAATACACGCTGACTCCGTCAAACATTGCCACTTGCCACCCCCACTAATAGCAAGATCAAATATGATGATGAAGGGCCTTCAACCAACAGGCCTAAACTAACAACAACAAGCATGTTTAGTTTATGGACTTTATTAAATATTAAATTTATGTTTTAGTGAAGTTTGATTGGTTGTGTTGGCACCAACTGTAGTTGTTTGAATTCCCTAAAATCTTAGCATCCAGATAGATAGTTAAGATCGTTGTATGCACCGTTAGACTCGAGCTTATTAATGATGTATATTGAATGAAAAGAGACAAAGAATGTTGACCTACCTTTTTATTTACAAAATAGTTATAGACCTTGTTTTCAGTAATTGGTAGCTATCATTTTGTGCTTTCATATCGTTCCAATGTTTCCCAGACCAATGTGCAAGGAAACAAAGGAATGCCTCCTAGCTATTGCTGGAAAGTTGTCAGCTTTATAGGCTCAGCTTGATACCCAACAACAAATTCATGACACAATACATGATTGTCTCACTACAGCCATCCAAAAACTATATGAATCCATAGCTGCCCAAAAACCCTACATCCATAGAACAAAACACCTTTATTATAGTGTCCCTAAACCCCATTAAACCACCAACCTCGACCACAGACCCACCGCCATCCCCACACCTAGCTCTATTCTTCTTCTACGTATCTAATATTATTAACAAATCATTAATATGGGTACTACTTGATTCAATTTTCTTATACAAATTATTGATATTCTATTGTTACACCTGAGAAAACAACCTCCTCGGAGAAATCCACACAATGTCTCCCATTTCACCTAATGTCCTCCTCAACCTTCGACGATAGTGTTAGAATAAAGGATGAAAGTTTGAAAAAAAAGAAAGAAAAAAAAAGGCTTCAAGTCCCACATTGCTTAGGATAAACACTTGAATAATGTTTCACTCCCTATATATAGAGAGCTCATTTCCTCAACTTTTCTTTCTCCCTCCCATATTTCAGCCGATGCATTTTCGGCAAACTTCTCCCTCTTTTTTTCTGTCGCTCTAAAATTTCGGTTGGTTATAATAGTGACTTTTGAAGTCATATTTTCGGTTGGCTATAAGAGTGACTTTTTAAGTCATATTTTTCGGTTAGCTATAAGAGTGACTTTTTAAGTCATATTTTCGGTTGTCTATAAAAGTGAATTTTTAAGTCATATTCTCGGTTGGCTATAAGAGTGACTTTTTAAGTCATATTTTTCGGTTGGCTATAAGAGTGACTTTTTAAGTCATATTTTCGGTTGGCTATAATAGTGACTTTTCAAGTCATATTTTTCGGTTGGCTATTAGAGTGACTTTTCAAGTCATATTTTTCGGGCAGCTTTAGAGTGATTTTTCAAGTCATACAAGAGGGTGTAATTCTAGAAAAGGTTCCCTCAGTGCAGTGAGAATCTTATACAGTGATCTGGGTTGTTTTATCCTGGGAACTTCGTGGTTGATAGTCTGCTTGCACAATTTTTGACAGTGCCACAAAACGTCTTAAAGAAAGTGACATTGTCCGCGACTCAGCCAATAATTTTTTTGGTTTGCCATAAACTATTGTTATAACAGATAGTGGTGGTGACAAGGTGCTTGGCGACATAGGATGAGAAATGGAAGATGAGGTGCTGAGGTTTTGAGTGTAAGGACATTTTTGTCTGTTCATATCACTATGGGATGCAGGAAGCAATTGCCCAAAAGTTGTGCATGAAGCAATTTTTTTATGCAAGAACCAACAACCCACAAACTTGGTTGTTACTTTCTAGGCCTCCATGTTGTTTTATGCACCCTTTTCAAAATGTTTTTTTATCTTCTAAATTGGTCATTTCAAAAACCAAAAAATGGTATCCTAGAATATAATTTTATATTTTTGATTGATCATTCCGTAAGCCGAAAATAGAATGCAAGAAGAAACAGGAAAATTGACGCAAATGGGTTAGTTTTAGAAACTATTTCCCCATATAGGTTCCTTTCCAAACTAATACCAGAGGGGGTTTGTTTTCTACGTAACCCTAGACCTATCTCGCCAGCATGCATGACAATATGAGCCTTGTGGAGACACGTGGTAGAACCCGCCAGGACCATTGGTGAGACACCTGCATCAGGTATCGCTGGTTTAACTGGCGACATAGGCACTGATGTGGAGAGGGTCTCGCCAGTGCCAATGGCGAGACAGCTGAGGTGGCAGCTTGGTTCAGAGTAGGCGTGCAGGCGTAGCTGGAGGGCGCAGGGTAGCAGGCTGTTATCTCCATTACCATGGGCGGGACAGGTACGGTTTCCGCCATTCATGGTGGCGAGACAGGTGCACCGAGATCCTTTAAAAGAAAGCCAAATGCTGCTTTGTACCCTTATGCTTTGTTTGTTACCTTCATATTTCCACCATTTTTTACGTTGAAGCTTGAAGTTTTTAAAGTTTGTCTTCACAAATTATTTATTTGAGTGGCGAAACAGGTTACTCCTTTGGAAGAAGCTCGATTAATACTTTGTTCTGCCTTCAAATTTCTATCTTAAAATTTTACTTTCAAGTTTTTTTACGTGAGTTTTTGTTTTTCAAGTTTCTGAATAATTCTTCACAGATCATTCACAAATTATTAATTTAAAGTAATAATTTGTTTAGAATAAAGTTTTAATTTGAAGTTTAATTGTAGTATTTTTTGTAATTAGATTTTTTTTATTTTGAAGTTATTATTGTTATCGTTAATTATTTATAATATTGTTTTTTAGGTATATGATGAATTCGGTTATTTTGATGCTTTCTTTTGGCTTAAAATTTCTGCTTTGAACCTTTTGTACTATGAAAGCGTTTAATTTTTTCAAGTTTCTCAATAATTCTTCCGAGATCATTCAAAAATTATTTATTTGAAGTAATAATTTCTTTTAGAATGATTTTTTAATCTGAAGTTTAAGTTTAGTATTTTTTGTAGTTAGATTTTTTTATTTTGAAGTTATTGTTGTTACGATTAATTATTTATAATATTGTTTTTGTAGGTATATGATGAATTCGGTTATAATAGTCTTGTATTTCAATGGAAGGGTATATGAAGAGAATGATGGTGTAATATTTGAAGGCAGTAAAAAAGCGATTCAGATTAAACGTGAAATTAGGTTCAATGCTTTGAAAAAAAAAATTGGAGATAAGGTAAAGTTAGAAAATAATGAAATTATTTCTGCTATAAGTTGTAGATTTTAGTTTCAAGAAAATATATTGTGTTGTAAAATTGTGATGACGAAGATGTTGAAACTATGATCGAAAGTTTTCAACAACAACAAGAAATGTCAGTTCTAGAATTGTATGTAGAAAAGGATGTTGCTAGTGGTTCTAGGTTTCTTTCTGCAAATTCTGTTACATCATGTGGAAATAATTTATCTAATAATGAGTTGGAACAGCCAAGAAATCTAAACAATTTAGATGATAATGAAGATGATGATGATGATTATCTTGTGTCTAACTCATATGTTGAAGAGTCTATAGATGAAGACGACAGTGTTGATGGTATATCTGATACCGATGATGAAATCATCGACATGATTCAACCAGTTACAATTGTTCACCCAAGAGAAGGTATGTTTTATTAAATTAAAAAATAGTTGAATACATTTATCATTTTAGATACAATTGTATTGAATTGAATTCTTTTTTTGAACTATTAGGTGTAGAAGGAATTCAAAATCCATTTTGGAATGATGCTTTGCATTATAAAAATATCAATTAGAGTTATCCTGATGAGGAGGACAGTTGCGGTTTGGAGATGCCATCGAGTTTTAATGTTGGGGAAGAATTATATGTTGGCATGGATTTTGATAGTAAGGATGCAGTCAAAAATGCATTGAAATAATATGTTATGAAGGTGCATCAAAGTTTTAAAGTTGTTGAAAGCAAATCGCACAAATATATTGTTTGTTGCCTGACTAAAATCGCAGAGTGTCCTTGCCCTTTTTATATAAGGGCAATTTTGTCTAAAAACCAGATTCATGGAGAGTGACACAATGGGCTGGACCACATACATGTCTGAATATGACTATGACACAAGATCACGAGAAGGATGATTCAAATTTAATTACCACTTGTGTAGTAGGTACGTTTTTTATGTTCATATTCTCCTACTTTTGCGTTAAATGTTATTTAAATTTATTTTATTTTATTAACAAGCATGATCAGAGAAGATTCATCAATAAAAGTTTCTTTGATTCAAGAAAGGATAAGCTCTGAATTTGCCTATAAGGTTTCGTACAAAAAAAGCATGGTTGGCGAAACAAAAAGCGATTGCAATTGAATATGGTGATTGGGAAGAGTCATATGCGGAACTTTCGTCGTGGCTAAAACACATGCAAAATCATTCTCCTGGATCCTATTTTCAAATACTGCATGACGATTTTATTGTTGGGAATACGGTGAGTCGTGAACACTGTCAGTTTCATAGAATATTTTGGACTTTCGGTCAATGTAAATAGGCTTTTAATTATTGTAAGTCAATCATACAAGTTAACGACACACATTTATACGGAAAATACCGTGAGACCCTGTTAATGACCACATCACAAGATGAAAATGGTGGTGTTCTTCCTCTAGCATTCATCGCATTCGAAGGTGAAACGTTAACAGCGTGGTTATGGTTTTTGGCACACTTGCGTGAACACGTCACAGATAAAAATGGTATTTGTCTCATATTTGATCGTCACCCGAGTATAAAGTCTGTTGTTGCTAACGAAGCACTTGGCTGGCAACCTCCCCACGGTTATCATGTATACTGCGCCCGACACATAGCAAGCAAAAAGAAATGTTGAAGAAATTGGGTAAGATTTAATTTATAATATAAAGTTAATTTAAGTTTCGTATATACTTAAATTTATTGTTGCTAACTAATTTTATGCAGGCTACACTCCTTGCAAGCATATATTTGATGAAAATTTAGAAAAATTTTGTCAATTGAGTTCATCCATAGCAACATCGATTGATCGCTTTTCAAAGGAAAAATGGACTATGGCTTATGATAAAGAAGGATGTAGATATGACCACATGACAACCAACCTATCTGAATGTGTAAATAAGGTATTGAAGGATTGTCGCAACATACCGATAACAACGTTGGTGAAATCAACATATAATAGGTGTCAAAAGTACTTTGTTGATCGTGGTCGACAAGCCCAAAGACAATTAAATGAAGGACAAGTATATTGTTCTAAGGTTGTTAAAGAACTTCAAAAAATCAAGAACAAGCTTGTTCGCACATCGTCTGCGTCTATGATATCTACTCGACAAGGTTTGAAGTAGAGGAGACCTTCAATCCTATAACTCAACGTGGCGGACAAAAGTGGGCAGTTAACTTGAATGACCATTATTGTCAATGCGGAAAGTATTCAACACTTCACTATCCATGTTCACACATTATTGCTGCTTGTGGTTATGTGAGCATCAACTACTTCCAATATGTAGATGTTGTTTACACAAATAAGCACATCTTAAAAGCTTACTCCGCACAATGGTGGCCTCTTGGGAATGAAGAGTCAATTCCTCCTTCCGATGACTCATGGACACTTATCCTTGATCCAACTACAATATGTGCGAAAGGTCGGCCAAAATCAACGAGAATAAGGAATGAGATGGATTGACACGAATCATCTGAGCACCGACAAAAATGTATTAGATATGGAGCAGAAAGACACAACATGCATTGATGTCCAATGCAATCGGAACGTGGAAGTTGTTAAAGAAATTGACTTATGTATTTAGTTTGTGTTATTGAATAAAATCGTATCTATCCATGATGAGTTTTTTTTAAAATTATTTATTATGTTCTTTCAAAACCTTTTATTTTAAATATTTCAACGACATAAAGTCAATCCATTTGTAAACCTTCATAAAATAAACGATAATCAAAGTCTCGAATTGAAATTACAAACATACAACAACATATTTAAACAGAGACATGAAAATCAGTCGTTATGATGTCGGTGATGACGTGAGGATGTGTCGCATGATCATTCCCATCTCTGTGCTTGCCTATCGGGATTTCTTCTGCCCTGATGTCCCCCCACTTCAACTTGGTCAGGCTCAACAGAAAATTGGTGATGTAAATCAAGACCTAACAATTCCTCCATATCAGGTATTGTTCCTGGTACATTCTATTGAGTACCTAATGGGAAATTAGGTGTTGGAATTGGGGCATCATGTTGCTGTGAAGGGGTTATAGCAGACCATAAACAATTGGGATATGTTTCTGCAACACCACCCATTGTTGAAGAGCTTGCAGAAGTATCAGTTTGATGACCTTCGAAAGGATACTGATACATCTGTGTCTGAGAAAATGTTTGTGGTGTGTAATACATTCCATGGTCACGCTCTTCCATCTTTGGGTAGAAGTATGGTTCCACTTCAACAACCTCCCTTCGTTTGCCAATGTCTTGAGTTTCAACACTTGACGGGAGAATATGAACTCTTTTGGACTGCAAATTGATGCTCTGTTGGTGGACCATGTGACAGAGGCTTGATGATTCTCTCTTACTCTTCGAATAAAATGGTTACTTTATCCATATACGGCACGAGATCATCAACTGTCCATGTATTCCTCCCTTGTGAAGACACCATGTACTGTAATGTCTCTGCAACTTCAGCCTGCAATTATTACGGTCAGCAAATTAATGACAATGATTTCAAAAATAATTTGAAGTTCAATATTCAAAAACAAAAAAAAACACCAATGTTGCTGTGTTTGCATTTTTAGGGTCAACAAACATCTTTGTTTTTCGCTTATACCAAACCACATAGTCGAAGTTAAAGCTCAGTACGTCCTCTTGTCGGGGATAACCGTCGACCCTAAAATTAGCTCGATTGTTCCATTGATTTATCATTAGGGCAAACAGTTGCCCCCAATTTTTCATCATGTTTTTCTTTCAGTGTTATGCCATGAATATTCAAGGGTTACAAAGGACACCCTGGAATTGGTTGTTGCATTCCAAATTGTCTTAATACTCTATCCAATTGGTGCCACTCAATAACTTGGAAACAAATCAGTGGCACCACCGCGGACTACGCTACACTTCCAACTAAACAAATGGGAGACAACACTGACATAACATTTGTTGTGTAAGGCTCCCACAAAAACTGCATATAACAACATAGTTGTAATGATTTCAGTGAAATATGACATATTATTTATTATTTAACCAATATATCAACATGTTCTCACCTCATGTCGTTTCATAATATCTAATTTACGGCGAAGAACTATCAAATCATCATTGCCGATATCTTGATTTCCACGTCGCAGCCACCTAAAAAAATTACAAATTAATATACGTTAGGGGAGGAGTCCTCTTTGAAATGAAATCTATCAAATAATATTTTGAAATAAAATCTAATTTTTAAATCGACTAACCTGTGCCCTACTAGTTTATTTTCTATTAGGGGAGGAGTCCTCTTTGGAGCCAAAGTTGTACATCGTTCCCATACCCATATTTGTATTAAGATGCATATACCTCCGATTGATTTAGTTTTATAATCGGTGGCGTTGCACATCTCTCTATATAAATAAGTAACTATAACAGGTTCCCATGCATACGTGCTACACTTAGGAAAATTTTGTTACTGTTTTTGTCAACAAATAAGACACTTCCAATGAATCTTAGGATCCATGCACGGGTAAACCTTTCTAGTTGTTGTAAGTTATCATCATGGTTATTTAATTGTGCAAAATGACGAGTCAACCAACTTAATTTAACCACACTACCTTGAAGTTCACCTTCTTGTGGTCTAACTCCTAACAATTCTTCACATAAGTCAGCTCAATTAAAGTTTGTTGGACCAATTAATGGTGACTCATCCACATCGAGACCTAATAAAATAGATACATCTTGAAGAGTAATAGTGCACTCTCCGCATCTCATGTGAAAAGTATGTGTTTCCAGCTTCCATCTTTCTATCAAGACACTAATTAGTGCCACATTTATTTTTAAATATCCCATATTCATAATTCAGTAAAAACCAGATTGCCGAAGTAGAGAAATAATTTCCCCTGGTATTTCTTCTTGACCTTGATACGTGGAGACAACTCGTTTAATTGTAATTTTCTATCTTCTTCCACATTCCAAATATGTTCTGAAACATGTTTATGTTGCATCCATAAAACGTCACCATCAATTGGACCAGACTTAATTTTTATATTTGATGAATATGATGAGGAAGATGTCATTGATACTGCAAAATAAAATATAATACAATAATTAAGTTGACAATTTTTTTTTACATTATTTATACATAAAATAAAAAAAATTAAGTACATTTATAAAAACTTAATTCAATATATATACAAAATAAATTATGTAACACAATATGTAACAAAAATTAATATGCAGAGAATATATTATACAAATAACACAATAAATATTTTTCAATAACAAAATATATTATACAAATATCAAATTTTAAATATATTCTACAAATAAATTCAAATACATTCAAACACAACTTTAAATAAATAACAAATTATATATTTTTTAATTCATATATTTCAATAACAAAATATATTATACAAATAACAAAATTTAAATATATTTTACAAATAAATTAAATTACATGCAAACACAAATTTAAATAAATAACAAAATATATATATTTGCGGCCAAAAATTAAAACAATATATATACAAAATTAATACAAACTAACGTACCATATAACTAATGTAGCATACAAAATTTAAATATATTTGAATAATAACTTACCATACCTACAACTAAAACTAATTTAGCATACAAAACTAATAGCTTAAAATACCTAAAACTAAAACTAACATAGCATAAAAAACTAAAACTAGCATACAAAACTAATAACTTACAATACTTAAAACTAGAACTAACGTACCATATAAAACTAAGAACTAAAACTAACGTAGCATACAAAACTAATAACTTACAAATAATATTAACATACAAACTAAAACTAACTTAGCATACAAACTTACAATACTTAAAACAAATAATATTAATACCTAAAACTATTCCATTGCATACAAATTTTATAATACCTAAAATAATTTATTTAATTATCAGAACAGAAATAACTAAATAAATAAAATGCAAAAAATATTAACTAAGTTACCAAGTTTGAGACAACTGAAAATAGAAGAATAGCAAGCCAAAGCTTCTCGCCACCAGCACGAGTGTAACAGCCAGCAAGGAGGAAGAGATGAATGTGTGCCTTCTTTCATTTAGGGTAGTGTTTTTATAATTCACGAAGCTTATTTCGCCAGTCCTAATGGCGATACCCACGAAGCTTAGTCAAAAACTGTTGCAACTCCAAAGCCTTAGCCAGCACAGCCTGCACCACCTGTGTCTCGCCATTGGCACTGGCGAGACCCAATCCACGTCACTCCATATATTGCTAGTCAAATCAACGATACCTGATGCAGGTGTCTCGCCAATGATCCTAGCGGGTTCTGTAACGTGTCTCCACAAGGCTCATATCGCCATGCATGCTGGCGAAATAGGTCTAAGGTTACGTAGAAAACATGCCCCCTCTGATATTAGTTTGGAAAGGGACCTATATGGGAAAATAGTTTCTAAAATTAACCCATTTGCATCAATTTGTCTCTCACTCTCACCATTCACGTTTCTCAACTCCACGTCATCACTGCTCCTCCTTATTACTAGTAGTTAATAAACACAAGGCAGTGGCAACAACAACGTGAAAACTCAAGAAACATTCAACTTTCACTTAATATTATGTTTACATGTTCACACTCGGGGTATGTATGACAGACTCATGCCATCTCATGTCGTTTCTTCTTCTGCATTGTCGTTTGGATTCGAGAAAACGCATGAAATTTGGAAGAGAGGTTATTATAATAATAAAGTGTATAAACATTATCTTACTTATTACTTGTTGTACAGGTTAATTACCATTGTAACGCACTCTGGAAAAGAATATCTTCTGGCTCATAAGTGTGCTTCATTAGGATCCATATAACTTGGAGGTTTGAATTTCTTCATCTCCCTTCTCCTTGTTCTTGTTAGGATTTTTTTCCCCTCAGTGAAATGGTTTTTTTGTTTATTTTTTTATTTTCCGGGAAAATTATAGTTTATTAATGATGCTAAGATGCTTTTTTAAGCTCTTTCTGCGTTTCTTTTTTGACCGCTTATATCACTTTAATCCAATAAATAATTTATTTATTTATTTATATTGAAAAGTTATACTGAAAATAAAACCCACATTAACGCGGTTCTTCGAAGTTCAGGAGCTGCAAGGTTTCGTAGCTTTATGTTTTAACACATACATCTTCAAAGGCAATTTGACTATATATTAATGAGGAAAATGTGTATTGAACAATAGAAATAAATAGTAAAATCGTAATAAAAGAATTGGATTCCATTATGTACTTGTTTATTTTCTTTCTTTGTTAGTTCCGTGCTTGTTTCTACTTTTTCAATATGCTTAATAAATATTTCTCCAAATCGAGCTTCCTTCACTCTCATTTTTAATTTCAAAAGATGGGTCTTCCGTTGCCTACTTTTGTTTCAGATTTTAATTTAAATTTTAATGGAATTGTCGCTGTTTTCTCGGTTGATCTAGATATATTTGATTCTTTGTTCTAAATAAATGAAAGTCCTTATGTGAAATGATTTTGGTGGGTTTTTTTTTCTTTCTATTTTGGCATTCCCCTGTTCATTGTCCAGCAAGCACACGTGCCAAATTGTCATACAAATCACTCATCTACATTATCATCATGTCTATTTCCTTCCTCATTGAAAATATTATAGGAAAATGCCGATGTGTAAGAGCCAAGTGATCATTTTGTTTTCGCGTACGTTCGTGTAGACAATGGCTCATTGGATGGGCAATGCGAATGCCCTTCTTTCACGGCTAAACCTAAATGAAATGTTAATAATATTTTTTCATTGTAATTACAAAAAAGCTCATCTTACATGCATGGGATATATACTCGCACATATGGGTAAATTCGGTACCTCGGTTGTTTATTAGATGGAGAGTTGGACGTCTCTGTAAATTGCAAATTCGTCCCATCAGTTGTGCGTCCCTCTTAAATATTATTTGGGATTGTTTTACCCAAAGATCTAGTCATATCATCAGCTAATAAAAAGACTCTTTGTCTTTTACACATAGGTAAAGTAGGTTTGGGGATTATCTTTGATGTAAAAAAAATCATTTCATAATTTTAAAGGGACATTTGAGGACCTATATAATGTGTGGAATTGGATTTGAATTTTTAAATAAGATGTTAATTACTGTGAAAAAAAATAGATGTAATAATTTTTCAAGGACTAAATTTATCTATCACAAATATTTCAAGTACGTGCTCTCTTTTAAAAAAATCAAAACATACTTGAGTTCAATGTTTGTGCATTAAGAGTTAAAATAATTTTATATTATTATTTAATAAAAAAATATTATTTAAATTATTTTAAGATAATTATTTTAAAAATTATCATCTCACATTTTCTCTCTTTCGTCATTATTAATATTCATCCATTATTGTATTATCTTCATCAATGAATATGGACCAATAGCAAGCTTCAATCTCAATATTTCTCTTTCCTAATAATGAAGTATTGAGAAGAGTATAAAGGACAAAATTGAAAAATCGTTAGTGACTTATAAATAGGACCAAATATTCCTTCTAGGATGTGACCAATATAGGACCGGAGAAGTATAAATTTAGCTTAATTTAATTTTCCCAATAAAGAGTGCACTCACTCCTAGTACTT
This sequence comes from Glycine soja, assembly GCF_004193775.1. Lineage (NCBI taxonomy): Eukaryota > Viridiplantae > Streptophyta > Magnoliopsida > Fabales > Fabaceae > Glycine > Glycine soja. The sequence goes on along the minus strand of NC_041012.1, from coordinate 49,947,545 downwards.
TTGGGGCTTGGTGCCTAACTAACATGGTGGGTGATCATTTGAATTAATCTTGAATATGTTTTGATACTATCTTAGAATGTAAATTTGAGTATAACTCAACCCTGAAAGTTAAATCAAGGAATGAAGGTTGTCTCTCACTTATACATCCTAATCTTTATCTTTATCCTATGCAAGGCTTGGATTTTTTCCATTAGTTATTATTTTTTGTTTTGGTGAATTGATTTAAAAAATGTATGTTTTAATTAACAACCAAAATTATTTACTTTTTAAAACGTACTCTCATTTAGAGGAGATTTTTTTTGCTTTTTTAAAGCATTTTAAGTTGTTAAATTATTAAATGTAAGGGTCTAGCTACATCTCTTCAGATTAGGAAATTTAAACTATAATTTACCACTCTAAACAACTTATTGTTTATGCATATAAAAAACTTTTAAGAAAACTTTTGTAAAATTTAAAGGGATTTCCTAGACTATCAATTCTATCAATTATAAGAAACAACACGATCTTAAAACCTATGATTCCCACAAACAATCAATAAATAATAGATAATAATGTGTATCTTTCTTCATAGGAAGACTTCTCTCCGGTGTACTTTGATTTCCTTAGAAGAAGAGAGAAATAAGATTTCACTTAGACCTTTCTTCTCTGCCTCTCTCCGTTTCGTTATGGATATGGGTGAGAGATAACATTTTTCTGTCAGGAATGAGACCTTATTTCACGTTAGTGGGTATTAACCCCTTTTATAACAACTACTCCCATTAAGTAGCAGTTAACCCTAGAAACTTCTCCTATTAAACCCAATTATAATTTAGCCATTAATTATTAATTATTTATTTATTAGTCCTTTCATTAGTCACATATCTCTCACATGAGACATTAATTCTAACATTCTCTCACTTGACTCATGTGACATTAATAAATATTATGGACTAATTATTTATTTATTAGTCCTTTCATAAGTCATATGTCTTTCACATGAGACATTAATTCTAACAACTTTAATCAAAGGAAAAAAAGGAAATAAATAAATATGATGAGTCATACACCAACACCCAACATACACACATAATGATGCTAATAAAAATTCTTAACATTATTTGGCAATTAAATATGCACCAATTAGTAATATCTATTTCCTTTGGATATATAAATAAAACTAATGATACACACAAATCGCCTACAATTATATTCATTAATTATAAGAATAACTAATCAACCTTTGGGCGATCCATAAATGCCTTATAGCAATGAATTTCAATTACCCATAAACCAATAATCATATAATTTAACATCCATTATTCTATAAGTAATTGAAATAATAATTGATTTGGAATTAAATAACCTTACAAATTTGGCCACTTTGATGATTAAAAAATTCAACATACATTTAATTCCAACCAAATATATATGGTCTGAGTAATTGAAATAATCATTAATTTGGAATTAAATAACCTTGTAAATTTTGCCACTTTAGTAACTAACAAATTCAACATACATATGACCTGCACATACTTATTGCTATTAACAATTCATAACAATTTTATTAATTTCATTCCAGGTCATAAAATAATATTCGCATTTATTTGTGTTTTGCATTCAAACGCATTCAAAGGAATATGCAACATATACATATTTACTTTCTCTGACAATCTTAAAACATTCATGTTAATTTAATTGCAGAGTATAAACTTTTAATTCTTTAATCATGTTTAATAATAATTTTTGGGAAAATAAGCAAGTGAGATTGTGAATAGCAAAATGAGATTTGCATATAGCAATTTCAAAATATTCATACTCCATGCTCCTAACGACATGCCGGGGCTTTTCCATGAATTGAAATTGAAACTGTACATTAATCCGACGGACGCTTTTCCATGAATTGGAATTAAAGCTGCACATTAATGATCTTTCTCTAAAGTGGTACGTAATTGCCAAATTTTATTATTATTATAATATGATTGTCATCTTTGATCTCATATAAAAGGCACTAATCTGCGGTTAAACTAAAACGTCACTTTTGGCTTTCTTTCCCAAAATTAGAATTGAACGATAAAATTTTTAAATTTCATAATTAGGTTTGATGCATAATTGAAAAAAAATAAATTATCCTTAAATTTTATAATTAGAGTTCATGCATAATTGGAAAAAATTAAATCATTATTGGAGAATTATAAATTTCATAATAGATGCTCTAATATTACATGTAAAATTTTAAGGGGTTTCCTAAACTATCAATTCTATCAATTATAGGAAACAACATGATCTTAAAACCTATAATTCTCACATACAATTAATAAACAATAGATAATAATGCGTATATTTCTTTACGGTATACTTTGATCGATTTCCTTAAAAGATGAGAGAAATAAGATTTCACTTCCTTAAACCTTTATTTTCTGTCTCTCCCCGTTTCGTGATGGATATGGGAACACTTTCCAGTTGGAAGAGGACCTTAATTTACGTATTAACTCCTTTTATAACAATTACTTTCATCAAATAGACCCTAGAAACTTCTCCTATTAAACCTAATTATAATTTAACTCTTAATTATTAATTATTAATTTATTAATCCTTTCATTAGTCACAAGTCTCTCACATGAGACATTAATTCTAACATTCTCTCACTTGATTCATATGACATTAATAAATATTATGGACTAATTATTTATTTATTAGTTCTTTCATAAGTCACATGTCTCTTGCATGAGATATTAATTCTAACAACTTTAACCAAAGGAAAAAAGAAAGAAATAAATATGAATATTGCAATAGTAATTAGTGTAATGGTAAAATATATTCTATTGTTTTGTTATCTGTATCCCATTTTAATGTTAGAAAGGCAAATGTATATATAGCTCTAGGAAAGCAAATGAGTCAGGATATATGACAAAGATCGCGCAGGGTCGTTATAAATTTTTTATAATAAAGATATACCTTGAGCTCCTAGTTTATCTTAGCACCAAGCAAATAACATTCTCAAAAGTTCAAACTAGTTCACCACTGAGAGATAGAACCAATTAATGGAGAAAATGAGAGTGGTATTAATTACTTTATTCCTGTTTATAGGTGCAGCAGTTGCAGAAGACGCTGGTATTGATGCCATTACTCCTGAAGAAGGCAAAGCCAATAATATTATTGAGGCGTATGAGTCACCTAGATTCCAAAAGTTTGTGACACATTGCAGCTCACATGTTACTCAAACATGCAGTGGAAATGATCCATTAAATAATCAGGAGGCCAGTAGAATGAATAGTCCATTTGGGTTGTCTTTTTGCCTTTTTGATTCTATGGAGAAGTGCTTGGCAGACCATAAAGCCTCACTTAAAGATCCCCAAGATAACAACAACCTAGCTTCAATGTCGTCTCTTCCTGGCTCAATCCAAAATCAGCCACTCCTCATTGAGACTGTAAAATTCAGAGCCGTCTTGAAAACCTGTTCCCATGTCAGTGCACAATATTGTTTCACTAATCCTAACGTTGCTACATCGGCTTTAGCGGATTGTCTCATGCCATCTCTCAATCAATGTGTTTATCCTGGTATGTTTTGTTTTGTCAATTACTAATACTCCATTTTTTTTTCAATGGCTAAATATATAAATCATATATAAATTAAGAAATATAATTAACTAATACATTTTTATTTTTGCATTTACTAACAAACTCATTTCAGTTGAGCCTTATCAAAAATAAATTCTATTTGACTTCTCACTACTTTTATTCACTTTCTAATTGATAAAAAAAAATTAGCACAATCGAGTAACAAAACATGTAAAAAAAATTGTTTTTTTTCTCCATAGATTTTTAATATATAGCTGGTGTTTTATCAAATTTTATACTCTTCGTAAATAATAAGAGAGATAAATACATTTTTTTAAATGAAAAAAAATTATGTAAAAATCTAACACGAGAGAATTCATTTTACACAAATACATATACTCAAATGCATTTATGTGTAATTAGCCCATGTATAATAATACTTTTTGCAACTATAGTGTGGCTTCTAATGATTTTTTTCTTACATTAGATATATTTATATTTATTTTAATTATATAACAGGCTTCACATACATGGTTTATTATTGTATTTCTCAAATGTTTAGATGTTAAGGTTTAAAATTAATCTTTTTTATGCAGGTTCTATCTTATTACCATTTGTACCACCCCCGCCACCCCCACCACCACCCCCGCCGCCCCCTCCACCACCCCCGCCACCCCCACCACCACCCCCGCCGCCCCCGCCACCACCCCCGCCACTTATTTAGATCTTTGAAGTACTTGCTATAGAAAAATATAACTGGGTTTGCTCAATCAGCCTATGTAATAATCCTTTGCCTAGTCAAGGGACAAGTCTTAATCTATCTTGAAACATCCATAGTTATATGTCAATAATACATATGATTGACTTGCAAGCTTGTTTTATGATGAAGGATTTATTATACCTTCAATATTCCAATTAGCTACATCTGGTTTGTGTAAGAAATCACTTGTCATGAATCATGATCGTTAATGGCTTTCCTACTTAATAGCTAGTAATTAATAAAACATGTTTTACATCTATTTTTTTGTTGTTGGATTTCCATTGGCACACATAATCAATTTAGGAAATTAGCTAGCTATGGAGGTTTGTTTTCATGGATTCGAATTTAAGAAATTACAATTGATATATTTTGAAAACCACCTTAAGAGTTATATGTCGGGTTGTTTTAAGTTGATTCTGTGTTTTATATTTTCTTAAGAAATCTAGACTAGACTAATAATATTTTACTTTAAGTTTTTTATGATGTAAAATATACTTTAATTAAAATTTTATACTTCTGTTATTTTAATTGTGATCTAACTATACACGATGTTAAAATTAATATATATTATAATAAATTAGGGTTAATTAACCTAATTTTTTCCATATTTAATTTATTCAGTAATCTTGATTGAGTTGAGTTTGAAATCAACTATATGCTCCTAACAAATTTTTGAATAAGATAATAACAATGATAAAATCATTTCAAATTCTTATCAAATAACAACAACAAATTTTTGAATATGATCCTAACAAAATGAATATGATTCTAATAATTGAAAACATATCAAATAATCTTTACTATGATTTCTCATGTTTAAAAACTTTTAATCTGTTTATCACTCTTTTTTCTTAAAACAAGTTGGATTGTAAAAGTGGCATATGTGGTGTTAGTGTATTGGTATCAGATTATACAAAATGTTTAGTAAGAGTAAAAATATATTTTTAATTTTTTTATACCAAACAATCTAAGAAGGTTAACTTTCACTTTATTTCTTATCTATTTATCTTTTTTTTTTTCTCATCTACCTACTTCCTCCCCCCTCAATTTTTTTCCCTCTTTAATGGAATCCATTCAGTTTTCTTTATCCTGACATACATATAAATAAATAAAACATAAAAATAAAGGTAAGCAAGTTCAGGTGGATAAAAAGTTCACATTCAATTTACTATTATCAAATTAAATTTATTAAAAGCATATCTAGCTAAAAATAAGGTCCTCAAAGTTGATAAGAAAAATTTTGTTAAATCAGAGGTAAAATAAAATAAAATAACAACATGCAATTAAAATAGAAATCTATCCCCAATGTCACATCCTATCAAAGCATTATGTCTTAGCGTCCTGTAGCACGAGATTATTTAAAGTCATCCAATTAGTCATTTACTCCCACGAACACAAGATTCGAGATCATCACAGGATCCAAACACAAATAATGCACAAGAAGTGAGTTATCACATTTCTAAAAGAATACAAAAAAACAAAGACGTAATCAAAATAAATTATAGAAGTATTTATAACATAGCTCAACTTAACAAAGACACTGCTCATGAATTATACAATACCCATAATCTCACACTCGTGTTTCAAACATGTTTAACACATTGCGCTACAATTTAACACTTTAGATTCCTAATTAGGAATCCTTCACTTTCCTTTTAACACTGCACATAAACACTTTTTTCAAAGTAAACACAGTCAGATTATTATATAATTCACAATTTACAACACATATTATCACATTAAATGTTAATCACACACTTATTCACACCTAAATTTCATGTCCACAATTTTCACATATCACAACGTTACAATCCACATTTATGTGTATCTCACACACCAACACATTCAATTTATCCATTACACACAATTTCATGGTTTCAATATAATAATTTATTACCCTAATATAATAATTTTGTCCAAAATACAAACAAATTATACGAAAATGTTTCTCACAATATGGGGAGTAAAATCCCTAAAACAATTTCACATAATCATATAGGGATAATTAGAATAAAATAAACATCTCAAAATAAATATCAATTTGATCATCTGAGGATCCTTACACATGTTCTTATTATTTCTCAATTATGAATAACTCATCCCTTACCTCTAAGCGGGCTCACGTGTGTTGTATTCCAACAGTGATAGTGACTTCTCTAGCAGTTCTCTAAGATTCCTCAAACTATTCATCTATTTGTTCTGTTAGAATTTCCAAACGTCAAAGAGAAGGGAAAGAGATTGCAGCCTCTATTTTATTGTCAATGTGCGAGAATAATTTCTCTCGCCAAAATCATTTTATTTTCAATGTTAGAAAATGGGGTCCGAAGGCGATTCTTGAATTTCACGATGATCCAACGGTTGACGAGTCTGAAATTATAATTTTACTATGACATATTTTGGGTATCTGCGGGAAAAGAGAAAGTTCAGTACGAGAGACATTTATTCCACCACAAACATAATCTTAATAACCCAATGTGGGGGTATGTGTGAAAATAAGTTCTGAACCATGCCATTTAAATTTCACAGTAATCCAATGATTAACGAGTTCGGGATCCTCATTTTACTGAAATAGATTTGAGTATATATATAAAAAAAGGGTTTTGAAAAAGAAAGAAAAAAAAACAGATTTGAGAGGAAGAAAAAGTGTAGAGATGAGTCCTAAATGTAAAAATAGACATATTACGCCTCTATTTATCGTTAGGGTACTCTGGGTCTTTTATTTATTCTATTTTTTTTTATCATTTTATATAAAAAAAATCTATTTTACTTTCTCTCAAATAAATAAATAATTTTTTTTCTAAAAATATTTATTTATTTTATTTACCTTAAAACTATTATTTTTATTATTTATTTAATTTTAAAAAGTTCATTATTGTCCTAAAATTATATTTATTTTAAATAAAATTATTTTTAAAATTCTATTTTTTTAAATAAAATTATTTTTAATTTATTTTATGAAAAAATAAGATGTTACTGGAGGTGCTGGAAATAAACATTTTAAAACGAAAAAAATAATTGTATTAATTAATTATTACATTACAGGACTATATTTTATGGAATAAAATCAATTAATATTAAGTGTCTAATTTTGTAAAATTATTCTTTTATCCTTTTAGAAAAACTAAATTGGATTAACTTAATCTAACCGTTAAAGTTAAGTTCACACATAATAAATTTATAAGATTGTATATAATAATTTTAAAATTATTTATTAGTCAATTGCACCACTTTATTTTAGTATATAATATAAGCAACTATTTATTATTAAATTGCATATTTGAAATTATATATATATATATATATATATATATATATATATATATATATATTGTTCATATAATCATATTGATAAATATTATTTTTTTTAGCTCTATTAAAGTAATTTTACACATTTTAAAAGTGTGTCGATTAATTAATATTCTATTTTTGTATAAAATAATTAAATTACTTAAAATTTTAATGAAATAATTTAAGTGGGATTGGGCAACTCTTACCCCTTGGATATTTCTTTGGAAATGCATAAGATGAACTATGATTTACTCAATTTGAGAACAAGAGTATGAGCGGCCACTTAGTTACATGTGGGTATTGAGCGAATGCTTCATGTGATCTATGAGCTAGTGACCAATCACTGGTTTTATTTATGGTTGCTGAATGACAAATTAGGGGGAAAACCTAAAGGGATGAGTTAAGTGAACTGACACAATTTCTTGATATTCTTCATAAGTACTATAAGTACTATGCAAGAGTCTTAGTGTCTCAGTTAGCTAGGTTTATAAACTAATCCAGTGAACCTATGAGTAAATGATCAACGCAGAGGACATAGCCACGTAGGTAGCTTGAGTCTCTAAATTAAATCAGGTTTGATGTCTTGTAAATATATTAAAACATGTCTTAGTAATTTTAAGGGTGAAAGAAACAAATTATGATCAGTAGAACTGGAAATTAGGTTCTGCTTTGGTTGCTACCAAAATTTGACGGCAAAAGAGCTGTTTTTTGTCATCCCGTAATTGCAGGTTTGACATACGCAAAGTCTTCTTTTTAATCCCACTGACCTCATATAATTTTTAGGGATGTACAGAATATTTACTGAACATTAATTCTCTCGCTGGCCAGGTTGTAAGGTTTTTTATGCAGATTTTATTTTGACATGTGATTTAAACAAACGAAGATGAATGAACACTTTATTTAGTCATAAGTAACAATGGTAGCATCAAAAACTATATTTTCAAGCTTGTAAAAGTGACTTAAGCAAGCTAGAAGATAAGTAGCTTGGGATACCAAAATTTGTACTTGATAGGATTTAGTAATGATTCGTGTAAACATGTCATAAAGAACCAGACCTGCGCGATCTTTGTCATATATCCTGACTCATTTGCTTTCCAAGAGCTATATATACATTTGCCTTTCTAACATTAAAATTAACAATAGAATATATTTTATCATTACACTAATTACTACTGCAATATTCATATTTATTTCTTTCCTTTTTCCTTTGGTTAAAGTTTTTTATATGCATAAACAATAAGTTGTTTAGAGTGGTAAACTATAGTTTAAATTTCCTAATCTGAAGAGATGTCGCCAGACCCTTACATTTAATAATTTAACAACTTCAAATGCTTTAAAAAAAACAAAAACAAAAATCTCCTCTAAATGACAGTACGTTTTAAAAAGTAAATATATATATATTTTTTTAAATAAAAAAGTAAATATTTTTGGTTACACTTTTTTAATTAATTCACCAAAACAAAAAGTAAATATTTATTGTTAATTAAAACAGACATTTTTTTGTTTTGGTGAATTGATTAAAACAGAAATCGATGATTGACGCAATAAATGTGAATTTATTTAATTTTCAACCGTCATTTGGAGTATTTAAAAGAGGTAATTCTTACATTTGATGGCTTTACGTACATGCCTCATTGCCTTGGGTAAGATTATTTCTTACAAAAAATGCATGTAAGAATAAAAAAGTAGTTATATAATTATTATTTTTAACTACATTCAATAATTTATCAACCATATACTCAGCAAAAAGAAAAATTTATCAACCATATTTGTGATCAAAATAATACTATAAATAAAGAAATGTTTTTCCCATTCGTGTATTGGATATATAGATAAAAACTTCCATCAGACAATGTTGACATTTTGGAAAAATTCGGTTAACAAAGAAATGCTTCATTAAGATTAAGAGTCATTTCATTTTATTATTTAAAAATGCTTGATATTTTTTAAAGTTATAATTCATTAAACAAGTACAATTATTATATCTCACCTTATAATTCAAATAGTTTGTTTTGCACGATAATTATTATAAAAGCTAATTCTTATATTATATAATTTCTTAAAAATATTTAAATTAGAATGTCATTTCTTTCATTTTGAAAATATAAAAAATTTGTTTTGTTTAATTATTGATACATCATAATTTGAATGATATTTTATGCGAGTTTTTATACTATTTCATGTACTTTCTTGATAAAACACACCTTTAGACAAGTACAATTGTTCAATCAAGTGAAAAAGTTACAAATGCACAAATTCATAAAGATATAATACTATTTTTACTTAATAATTATCATGGTATACTAATTAGGTTGTGATTAATTAAGAAGATCATGGTCAATCATGAAAATTCTCGTCATTTCATAACATCTCAAGCTTCAACGTCAAGATTTCAATAATGTGGTGAATATAAGTAAAGATTATATTAGAATATTCATATATTAGAATATTAAACCAACGAAGATGAATGAACACTTTATTTAATCATAAGTAATAATGTGGCAGTAGCATCAAAAACTATACTTTTAAGCTTATAAAAGTGACTTAAGCAAGCTAGAAGATAAGTAGCTTGGGATACCAAAATTTGTACTTGATAGGATTTAGTAATGATTCTACCCTTTCTTCAAATGATTCGTGTAAACATATCATAAAGAACCAGACCTTGTCCTTTCAATTATAATGATCTAGATTCAAATGTCTTCTAGAGGCGAAGTCTTACTGTAGAAGTAAAAAAGGTTAAGCACCATATAAATGAAAAGAAAATTTGAAGAAAGAAAGTAAAAATTAATATAATTTTTAAAAAAAATCATTAATAAATAATTTTACAACTCAAAAAACTAAAAAAAATATATTTAGTATTATATAAAGTATTTTAATTTTTTTTACTTAGGCCCAAAAATTGCTCTACACAGCCCCGAATGTATCCCATCATGCATGTGTAGTCCATCCAACAAGTAAGCAAAATAAAAATGATAATTTTTTTTTAAAAATGTTTGATTTGTTAATCCAATGAAATTATATACTATCACAAAACTAAAACATTAATATAATTTTATACATTTAATTAACTCTCATCTTTTCTCTTTATCTCTCTCGGTCTCTCTTTCATTTATCACATCTAATTATCTATTAATGAGATGTTTACATTGTTTATTACTAGTCAGTCAACAACTAATATTTAACAAATATTTCTTGTTGTGGTTGTTGTTACTGATCCAGCTTGAGAGATATATAATCAATAAAATATATATGTAATAAACATAAAACATTGAAGAGGAAGAGGCAGTGTATGTCAGTGCATGGGTGTGTATATATATATATATATATATATATATATATATATATATATATATATATATATATATATAATTGGAAGCTAGGGAACCATAAAACAAAAAACAATACAAGAAATGAAAGAAAGTAATGCATATGCCATGATTATGAAAATGATTGCAGTTATAGGCGAGGTAGCTTGATTTGAATGTCATTGGTTTTCTTTGTGAATGAAAATCTTGTAAGTATTGTGATGCAAACACGAATATGGTGTGTTCCTTAATGCACGGGTGGCACATTAAATTTAAAGTAGATATTTTTACTACAAATTCTCTTGCCTATCCCATTTTTTTCTCTTGTTTTTTTTTCATATATTTTTGAAGACTTTAAGTAAATTGTTCAAGTAGATAATTGATATCAACATGTAATTCTTTCCATTTTCAAGTTGTATCATCTCATTATTTTCTCTTTTTTTACAGCCATTATTATCTCTTATTTACTTAGTAATATTTATTTATTTATTTATATTTTTTATTTTATTCTTATTCTTTATAAAATTGAAGTAATATAAAATATAAAATTAGAAATGTGACTCTGCTTTTGAAGATTTAAAGAAACAAAGCAAAAGATTAATATAAGAATTTTAAAAAATCATTAATAAATAATTTTACAACTCAAAAAACTAAAAAAAAAAATATTTTTAGTATTATATAAAGTATTTTTAAATTTTTTTACTTAGGCCCCAAAATTTCTCTACACAGCCCTGAATGTATCCCATCATGCGTACTGTGTTCATAGTCCATCCAACAAGTAAGAAAAATAAAAATGATAATTTTTTTTAAAAAAAATGTTTGATTTGTTAATCCAATGAAATTATATACTATCACAAAACGAAAACATTAATATAATTTTATACATTTAATTAACTCTCATATTTTCTCTTTATCTATCTCTCTCGGTCTCTCTTTCATTTATATACTATCACAAAACTAAAACATTGAAGAGGAAGAGGCAGTGTGTATATATATAAGTGGAAGCTAGGGAACCATAAAACAAAAAAAAATACAAGAAATAAAAGAAAGTAAACGATGAGAGGTAGCAACCACTTGATCGGTTTGTTAAACTTCTTGACTTTTTTGCTGTCAGTTCCAATCCTTGTGTGTGGGATATGGCTGAGCACCAGAGCTAACAACACAGAATGCCTCAAGTTCCTTCAGTGGCCGTTAATCGTCATAGGAATCAGCGTCATGGTTACATCCTTAGCCGGTTTGGTCGGAGCCTGTTACCGGAACAGCTTCCTCATGAGCCTCTACCTCGTTGTCATGCTCTTCATACTCTTGGTCCTCGTTGGCTTCATCGTCTTTGCATATGCTGTCACAGCCAAGGGTTCCGGGAGGGAGACACTGAACCGCGCTTACTTGGAGTATTACCTGCAGGACTACGATGGTTGGTTGAAGAAACGCGTGGAAAGTGATGGCTATTGGAGAAAGATAAGGTCTTGTGTTAGGGACTCTAGGGTTTGTGGGAAGATTGGGAGAACCGTTGATGGGGTGCCTGAAACTGCTGATATGTTCTACCTCAGGAAGCTCTCTCCTATTCAGGTATATATCTTTTTCTTTTCCTTTTTTTTGTTTTGTTATTATTTGGTTACCATGGAAGCCATGTATCAACAGCTTTATCATATCCATGATCGAATAACTTAACATATCACTTTTAATAGTAGAGTTTTTTCTCCTAATTAATTTTTTTGTTTATCAACGTCTCAAACCAACTCAATATTAGTTAATTTCTATTTCTGGTTATTTCTGTGTTAAGTCAAAATTAATTCGGAAAGGAAATTTCTGTGTAAGTTGGAGAATTTGTTGTGTTTTGAAACCAATACAAATAGTACTCTTGGATTTTCTATTTTTTTTTTCTTTAGAAAGTTTTGGGCTTTAATTTGGTCTTGTACAAGGAAGTAATCTGCGTCGTCATATATATAGAGAGAGAACTAGAATGAAACGAATTCGAAGTGCTGCATGCACTTCATGGGGTGGGTAGATCTCACCTTAATGATTCCTACCCCATGTGGGGAGTGGGGACGATGGGTTTTTATAGGCCAATCAACTGTTTGTTACCCATGTCAACGACGGGAAAGCAAATTAACTAATTAAGTGACCCATGAGAAACCAAAATATTTGAGATATAGTATGTATATTATTTCTATAATAAATTATTATTTTTTTAATAGGTTAATTTCTACAGGTGAAAAATAAAATTGTACACCAATATATGATAAATTGTAATGGAAAGAAATATAAAAATTATTTATATTATCCGTTCATGGTGTATACACTATTTTCTTTTATTTATAATCGTTTTCTCTATTTTTCTATCACATATAAAGATAATTATATTTAATATTATAAATATTGTTATTTTTTATGTTTAAATAATAAAGTTGAATAACAAATTATCTCAAGATATATGTTGGCTAGCTAGGACAACTAGCTGATTAAAGATTCTTATTAGGGACGTCATTGTTGAATATTAATTAAAATGTGTCACCCTCCCATATTTTTAAACATCGCCTAACAAGACTAAAAATAATATCACATAGCAAGAATGATACCTTGACCAAAACATAAGACATTAATTATATACAGATTATTCTATATATGTTCCATAAAACAAAAACAAAAAATATAAAGATAGTAGACTTTGATTTGGATCCAGTCTATGATATAATGCGGTCTATATCGACCAAAACAAATAAATAGAAATTCAGTCTAATTCATAATGCAGTCTTGGCTTGTTGCTTATGTCTGATGCCAAATGAATTGGTATGAATATAAAAAATTATTGGCATAAATGATTTATAAGTAATTTGATATTTGAGTTTCTTAAGGTGTGAATTTTGATTTTTGGCTTGATTTTATTGAGTGACAATTAAAAATATCACTTTATTTAAAAATAGGTCGATCCGGTAAAAGAAGGATTACACATTCTGGTTATTAAAAAAAATTATCCGAATGAATAGGAAATATTATTGGATTGAAAAATTAATAATTATGTTATTTTGGATTATAGTTGGAAACAACTTTGACTATTAAACCAATTGTTCAAGTTTTTTTCTTACAAATTTAATCATCTTAATTATTTTTTTAATTTTTGTGCATCTTATCATTGTTTATGTGTCACAAAAAATTTAAAGAAAAATAAAACAAAATTATTTTGGTACCAATTTTACTAAATACCGTTGTTTTGTTACTAACATTATGAGAATTAAGAAAAATGTGACAATAAAATGCACAAAATAAAAAATAGGTGATAAAATTAGTACATTATGAGAATTAAGTATGGAAAAAATGAAACATGTGACAATAAAATGCACAAAATAAAAAATAGGTTATAAAATTAGTAAAATAAATAATTAAATAATAAAATATGCAATTAAGCCTCATGTGAATTTAGCATGGAAATTGCTTACATTTAAATGGATACCTAATTTTATCATTATAAAAATAGTTATTTTTTATGCAATAAAGTGTTTCTTTACACTAATTAAAGATTAAATTTTTTTCACTTTAATAAACTATAAATAAAGTTAAAAGTTGACCACGTTCTCACATCCAGTCAATTTAAGAAAGATGAGATTTAGAAGCATGTGTAATTTTTAAGTGATCTTAAGTTATAGTGATGACTAATTGAAATAAAACTTTTGGTGCATCTGAATGATGAGCAGAGATTGAATAATATGTGAGTATATCATTATTAAAGTGAATAAATAAACATATATAAGTTGCTCTTGTACGTGTTTAATTGTAGTCTGGATGCTGCAAGCCCCAGAGAGAGTGTGGGTATGTGTATGAGAACGAGACGGTGTGGAGGCCAAGAGAAGGAGTGGTGGTGGGAAGCAACCCAGACTGCACTAGGTGGAGCAATGACCAACACTTGCTTTGCTATGACTGTGACTCATGCAAGGCTGGTGTATTGGCTACTCTAAAGAAAAGTTGGAGGAAGGTTTCCGTCATTAATATTCCTGTCTTGGTAACCCTTGTGGTTCTTTACATCATTGCTTATGCTGCGTATAAGAACAACCGCAGGATAAATAACTGCGAACCATGTGGTCAAACAAGGATGACAACATTACAACCTAAGTAGCAGATATCATTCATATTCATTTCTAGCCAGCTGCAGCAACTGTTTAATTAGGAATACAAATTAAGGGTGTTATTCGTATCCTCTTATTTATGTCCCTATGTTTCTAGCTTTCGTGCTTTATATGTCATTAATGATGTATGCAGGAGTTTAACAAAAGGTGTATTTTTTTTTTTTTTAACATTTGACAGTCAATTTTAAATTATCATTAAAATTAGATAAATTATAATAGGTGTTACGATTTTTGTACTAGAAGTTAAAGTTATATTTTCTTTTTACGTTTAAAGTTTTTTATATTAGGTTTTTTTATTTACTTGTATTTTCATTTGTTTATTTCAATTTTTAAAAAAAATTATAAATAATTTTATTTATTTAATTATTAAATAAATATTTTTAATTTCACTTCTTATTAGTTTTATTTTATATCTTTTATATATATATATATATATATATATATATTATATGGTTTTATTTAATATGTCATATATTTTTTAATATTGTTTTACTTAAAATATTTCATATAATTTTTGAATATTATTTTATTTAATATATTTTGTATATTTAAAATTTAGATAATTTTTAAATAATGTTATTGCATTTATTTTTTATGTAAATGAAAGAAATAATACAAAATATTTTAATTTTAAAAAAAGTAAATTTAAAAATCTAAGACATTTAAACGAAAATTACATGTATTTTTAACATAATTCTAATAATTATTCATACAAACAAGTAGACAACTAATATAATTTTTATTTTTTATATTTTTCTTTAAGTTGTTTTGTTTATTTTATATTAATATATTATGCTATTTTTAATTTAATAATTACTTTTATTACTAAAATATTAGATGTTGTTAATAGTAAATTCTTTTATACAAAACAAATAATATTATTTCATAAATTATAACTTAATATTAGTAACAAAATATTTAAAATTTTAGTTTTTTTTTAAATTTAAGTATTTAAAATAAAAAAAAATTCAAAAAAATATATTAAATATCATTATGTTAGTTTTTTATTTCATTTTCAAAACAAATCAAATTCAGTAACATTATTAAGAAATTATCTAAATTTTAAATATATAAAATATATTAAACAAAACAATATTAAAAAATATATAAAATATTTTAAATAAAATAATATTAAAAAATATATAACATACGAAATAAAATCATATAAAAAATATATATAAGATATTAAATAAAAATAATAAAAAGTAAAAGAAAAAAAATACAAGTAAATAAAAAATCATAAAATAGAAAACTTTAAACGTAAAGAAAATAAAAAAATATGACTTCAAAGTTAAAAAAAAATAATAAACTTAAGATTTCAAAGTCTTAATTAAAAAAAAAATGTAGGACTTAAAAGTCGTAAATAAAAAATAAATAAACTGAAGTTGTAAATTTTTTTACCACTTCAGTTAAAGAAAAATAAATAAAAAATAATAAATCATAACACTTGTGACAATTTATTCCATTTTTAGTAATAATTTAAAATTGATCTCAAATGAATAAAAAATCCAAAAAAATTTAGCCCTTTTAGTAAAAGTTACGATATATGCCATTTCATTTCTCGTGCTTTATTGCATGTTTAATACATATAAATTGTTTATTGCATCTAAAAATAATTAAAAAAGGGTGTGTCATTCATTAAGGTTTTTACTTTTCAATGCGTGCATCAACATATCTAGTTAGTTAAGAGTTAAGACTAATGGGGGGTTGGGTCTAGTAAAAAGCAATAGTTTGCCACAATCTTTGGACTAATCTCTAGAAAAATTATAACTCAATGTAATTATTATTATTATTATAACTCAATGTAATTAGTATTAAAGTTGCTAAAATTTTAAAAATATATTTTCAGAAGTAAAAAATGTATCAGATTAAATAAAGTTGTATTTGAAATAATAAACAAAAATTATGTGATTATAGCTTGATTTGAGATAATAAAAATTAAGTGAAATTGTTTAATTAAAATATAATTCCTTTTTATATACTTGTGTCATCTAAAAATATTTAAACTGTAAGAAAAATATCAAGTAAACTTTAAATATCATATTTAAATAAAATTATATTGAAAATTATAAAAAGCAATATAACCTTATCTTATAAATCACTTTTTAATTTAATATTTTGTTTATATAAAGTTTATAATTTAATTTTGATATTTTTGGGGAGGAATGACTTCAATTAGAATTTGATGTTATAACAAAGATAGTTATAAATAAATAAATAAATGAATTAATATCATGCGACAAACACATGTATTAATTTTAAGCATTTCAATTAATATATTAAAATAAATATCTGCTTGAATTATTTTACAAATGATTGATCGTGTTATTAATAATTACTTAAATCAAATTAAAATATATTTATAATATTATTTAATAATTTTCTTGTTGTTCTTCTTTTTATCAATATTATTTTTCGGCACAATAGATTTTTTTTTTCCTTTTGAAAATTTCTTTCAAGTCTTTTATGGCATCTTCAAAACTGTAAAACAAAAAAAAAACAATTAAAGTCGCAAGTAGACTTTAAATATCATAAATGAGTATAATAATAATTCTTAGAATTTGTAATTTTAAAACACTATAATTATAAAAATTATTTTAAAAAATTTAGAAATCTCGTGCTGATAAGGGATATTTAGAATTGGATAAAATAATATCTATTAATTATTTGTTAAAAGGAAAGTATAATTATAATTTTTAGAATTAAGTCTAAATGTATTAAAAAAAACAATATACTTGTAGAAGCAAATAAAACAAAAAAATGAATTATTTTTTTAGAAATTTAAATTTTTTCTTAAGACTATTAAACATGTTTTTATAGTCTAATTTTGATAAACCTAAAAATATTTAGATGAATTTTGATTTAGACTTTATCATATGAAAAAAATAGTTTTCTTTCAAAATAAAAAGGACATGAAATCCAAAAATAAATTCAAGTCCTTTGTCAATTAATCAATTATAAAGCACACAAAGAATTTACATTAATTCATCTTAGTCCCGAGATTATGTTTAATTCTTGAGAATCATCAAGTTTTTCCTAATTTATCAAAGTTACAATATTGTTGAATGTCACTTGAGACTAGCATTCTTTATTATACCAAGTTACTTCTGGCTCAAAACAAATAAACAAAATTTTTTGGAAATTTGCACATGAACTAAAATCAATGATGGTCTTACAGACAACATATATCACTCAACATTTTTAAGTATTTTCCCTCAAGATACAATATGTTTTGAAAACTTAATATCTTTATAAGAAATCACAGTAAGATCTTTGGAAGAAAGAATGATTCGCGTGAATTATTTGTATCTTGTTTAACTTTTTCTATATAGTCTTCATCTTCAAATACCTATTGTCTCTCAATTATTGAATTTTTTAATTTTATTATTCTTCTAAATTCTTGAGTTGTTAAAACATTTAATACATTAAATGCACGGCTTCCTTCATTAAAAGTTGATACTAATAGGATCACATGAATTGTTCAAGTCACTTCTTTCATAATAATATTTTTTAGAAATTATAAATTTTGTATTAATCACTAATTATAAATCACATTACATTTGTAAATATTTATTATGATTGATTAACGATAGAGTCATTTATAAATAAAAATATCTACTACATCTATTATTATAAATTTAATCAATTAATTATATATTTTTATAAATAAATATATGATTTAATTCTATTCAATATATTTTTGGAAGATATGATGTAATTTCATATATATATAAAAAAAGAAAAGGTAGATAATAGATAAACAAAATCTGTTTCCCGAAAAGCCCAGTTATATTATTGGTTGTTTCGGCTACCGTATTTGGTCTTTTACTAGTGTTTAGTTCCCCAACGCAAGCAAGTGAGAACTAGCGGTCCAAAACAGTGATTCTCCTTTTATTACATTCGTGTGCACCCTACATAGCCGTTTCAGAAAGGTGACGGCGACGGAGGAGCATCTTCCACCCATTAAAAGC
This sequence comes from Glycine soja, assembly GCF_004193775.1. NCBI lineage: Eukaryota > Viridiplantae > Streptophyta > Magnoliopsida > Fabales > Fabaceae > Glycine > Glycine soja. The sequence continues at coordinate 49,928,563 of NC_041012.1, read as the reverse complement.
AACACTCGCGCCTCCATTCACTAACCCTAAACCCACTCGCGCCTCCATCCACAATGCCAATGGCCTATTGCATCTCCCACTTTCCCAAACTCCCACTTCTTCCTTCTTTCCCTCAGTCCCAAATTCCGTTCCGTTCCCCTAAAACCCTCCGTTCACAAAACGACGCCGTTCCCCCCACCACCCTCCGCGGATGTCCTCCTCCCACCGCGCGCCTCTACCCCGCGCGTGTGCGATGCTCCACCGTCGCCGTCGCGGAACCCACCACCGCCCCCCAACTCGGCAAGCGGACGGACATAAAGAAGATTCTAATCCTCGGCGCCGGCCCCATCGTCATCGGGCAAGCGTGCGAGTTCGACTACTCCGGCACCCAAGCGTGCAAGGCCCTCCGCGAAGAAGGGTACGAGGTTGTCCTCATCAACTCCAACCCCGCCACCATCATGACCGATCCTGAAACTGCCGACCGCACCTACATCACCCCCATGACGCCGGAGCTCGTCGAGCGCGTCCTCGAATCGGAGCGTCCCGACGCACTCCTCCCCACCATGGGCGGCCAGACCGCCCTCAACCTCGCCGTCGCCCTCGCCGAGAGCGGCGCCTTGGAAAAATACGGCGTGGAACTCATCGGAGCCAAGCTCGACGCAATCAAGAAGGCTGAGGACAGGGAACTCTTCAAACAGGCCATGCAGAATATTGGGATTAAAACCCCTCCCTCCGGTATTGGCACCACGCTCGACGAGTGCCTCAGCATTGCCAATGATATCGGCGAATATCCATTAATTGTGCGGCCGGCGTTTACCCTCGGCGGCACCGGCGGCGGAATTGCGTATAACAGGGAAGATTTGTTGGAAATTTGCAAGGCTGGGATTGCTGCTAGTTTGACTAATCAGGTTTTGATTGAGAAGTCTCTGTTGGGGTGGAAGGAGTACGAGCTTGAGGTAATGAGGGATTTGGCTGACAATGTTGTTATCATTTGTTCCATTGAGAATATTGATCCCATGGGGGTGCATACCGGGGATTCAATTACCGTTGCACCAGCGCAGACTCTGACGGATAAGGAGTACCAGAGGCTGAGGGATTATTCAATTGCTATAATTAGGGAGATTGGTGTGGAGTGTGGAGGGTCTAATGTGCAGTTTGCGGTTAATCCCGAGAATGGTGAGGTCATGGTCATTGAGATGAACCCCAGAGTTTCCAGGTCTTCGGCTCTGGCGTCTAAGGCTACCGGGTTTCCAATTGCAAAGATGGCGGCGAAGTTGTCTGTGGGGTATTCTTTGGATCAAATACCAAACGATATAACGAAGAAGACACCGGCTAGTTTTGAGCCCTCTATTGATTATGTGGTTACTAAGGTATGCAACTTAGTTGTTGATGATATTGCTATGATATACCAATGTGACTTGGTAGGATGGTTTTAATTTTAAATTGTAAATTTTGTATAGTTAGTAAGTCACTGTTTATGTAATTCCAAGTTTTTGAGTTTATAATCTGATGAACTAACTAAACTAACATTTCTGATTTTTGTTATGGAGCAAATCATGTGAATTTTGTCGCAATGCTACTTTTCTCATTTTTTTTTTGTGGTGCAGATTCCACGGTTTGCTTTTGAGAAGTTTCCTGGTTCTCAGCCAATATTGACGACACAGATGAAATCTGTTGGTGAGTCAATGGCTGTAGGGCGAAACTTCCAAGAGTCGTTTCAAAAAGCTGTTCGCTCTCTAGAGTGTGGATACTCTGGATGGGGGTGTTCACAAGTGAAGGAGATGAACTATGACTTGGAGCAATTGAAGTATAGCCTCCGAGTTCCTAACCCCGAGCGCATTCATGCCATCTATGCTGCAATGAAAAGAGGGATGCATATTGATGAAATCTTTGAGCTGAGTTACATTGACAAATGGTTTCTCACGCAGCTCAAGGAGCTGGTTGATGTGGAAAGTTTCTTGCTGTCTCACAATTTGTCTGATTTGACAAATATTGATTTCTATGAGGTGAAGAAAAGAGGGTTTAGTGATAAACAGATAGCATTTGCAACCAAATCCACTGAGAAAGAAGTACGCAATAAGCGGTTGTCTCTGGGTGTTACTCCAGCATATAAGCGAGTTGATACCTGTGCAGCGGAATTTGAAGCTAATACTCCTTATATGTATTCTTCTTATGATTTTGAGTGTGAATCAGCTCCCACTACCAGAAAGAAGGTCTTGATTTTGGGTGGAGGACCAAATAGAATTGGTCAAGGGATTGAGTTTGACTACTGTTGTTGTCATGCATCCTTTGCTCTTCAGGTTTGTTTTCTTCTCTTTTGTAATAATTGGATTAAATTTCAGATTTTTTCGCTGTGAAATTTTTTAACTGGGGTTCAAATGGTGCTGCTGATGCCGTATGATATTGGCCAATTCTGATATTAAGCATTAACGAAGTGTTAAGTTTAAATTTCGTGTCCCCTATCTATCATCATTTTTTTTAAAATGATTAAGTTGTCCCTGCATGTTATCTTACCTATTCTGATATTAAGCATTAATGGGAACTGATTCCCACTTATCTTAGGATTTGACCAGCTAGATGGTTATGCTGAGTTTTGTGCAGTTGCTGCTCTTACTATATGTAACCCTTGTCTATTGCATTTGCAGGATGCAGGATATGAGACAATCATGGTGAACTCAAACCCCGAGACAGTCTCCACAGATTATGACACTAGTGATCGCCTATACTTTGAACCCTTGACTGTTGAAGATGTTTTGAACATTATTGATTTGGAAAGGCCTGATGGTATCATTGTACAATTTGGAGGTCAAACACCATTGAAGTTATCTCTCCCCTTACAACAATACCTTGATGAACACAAGCCAGCATGTGCTAGTGGGGTTGGTCATGTACGCATTTGGGGAACATCTCCTGATTCCATAGATATTGCTGAGGACAGAGAGAGGTTCAATGTGATGCTTCATGAACTAAAGATTGAACACCCAAAAGGAGGAATTGCTAGGAGTGAAACTGATGCACTTGCCATTGCAGCAGATATTGGATACCCAGTTGTTGTTCGTCCTTCTTATGTTTTGGGTGGTCGAGCAATGGAGATTGTGTATACTGATGATAAGCTGGTCACTTACCTTGAAAATGCTGTTGAGGTGGATCCAGAACGCCCTGTATTAATTGACAAGTATTTATCTGATGCCTGTGAGATTGATGTTGATGCACTGGCTGACTCACAAGGTAATGTAGTCATTGGTGGGATAATGGAGCACATTGAACAGGCTGGGATACATTCTGGTGACTCTGCCTGCTCTATTCCCACCAGAACTGTTCCTTCTTCTTGCTTGGAGACAATCAGGTCGTGGACAGAAAACTTGGCTAAACAGTTGAATGTTTGTGGGCTCATGAATTGCCAGTATGCAATAACTCCGTCAGGGGATGTATTTTTGCTAGAGGCCAACCCTCGAGCTTCTCGTACAGTTCCATTTGTATCCAAAGCAATTGGCCATCCCTTGGCTAAATATGCTTCCCTTGTCATGTCTGGAAAGACCCTCTGTGATTTACAGTTTACAAAAGAAGTTATCCCTAAATATGTGTCTGTAAAGGAAGCAGTTCTTCCATTTTCAAAGTTTCCAGGCTGCGATGTGTTTTTAAGTCCTGAGATGCGAAGCACTGGTGAGGTCATGGGTATTGATCCTTCATATAATATTGCATTTGCTAAGGCTCAAATTGCTGCTGGCCAGAAGTTACCACTTTCTGGTACTGTGTTCCTTAGCTTGAACGACTTAACAAAGCCACATCTTCAGAAGATAGCAAAGGCTTTTGTTGAGAATGGTTTCAAGATTGTTGCTACCAGTGGAACAGCTCATGTTCTTAACTTAGCTAAAATTCCAGCAGAGCCTGTGCTGAAGTTGCATGAAGGGAGGCCTCATGCTGGTGACATGATAGCCAATGGAGACATTCAGCTGATGGTGGTAACCAGTTCAGATGATGCACTTGATCGGATAGATGGTCTGGCCCTCAGAAGGATGGCTTTGGATTACAAGGTTCCTATTGTGACAACAGTTAATGGAGCTCTGGCGACTGCTGAAGCTATAAACAGCTTGAAGGCCAACTCTATCAAAATGATCGCTCTTCAGGACTTCATTGATGGTGAATTTAAAGAGTGAGAGTTTTTGCAGACAACCACTTACTTTCTGAATTGGTTAGGCGTTAGACACCAGTAAGCACCTGTGTTTTCTCTTTGTATTTGGTACTACTAATTTATGCCCTTTCAAGTCTTTTTGCCTACAAAACCTCCATTCTTTCATCTTTCTATTTGAGATAAATTATTAGATAGTATTTGCGATGTGTTGCATATTTTGAATCGTTTTGGATTGCTCTCCTCCACTAAGAATATATACGTATTGTTATCATCTATGGTTTTGTATATTGACTGGGCTATTGCTGCTTACCGTGAGATTGCACAAGTTGCTAGATTTGGGAGTGGCGGAAGAATTGCTTTGGGATGCTTTCATTTGTTGAGTAAAGTGTCCAGATTAGATATGTAAGGTCATGTAGTCTGTCCTGACTCCTGATATATAGCATTTTTGTGCTTTTGTGTAAACGATTTTGTAGTATTTGGATTTCTACAGCTTATTAATTATTCCCATTTTTAAAATCTTACAGCATGCAGTTGATGCTGATGCTGCTTAGCCATTTCATTTATAAGGCTTTCACTTTCATCAACCCTTATAATTGATTTGTAGAAGAAATCCAGCTATCATCATCCTTCAACTTCAAAATTAAACAATCATAAAAATAAAATACCTTTTTTTAAAAATTATTTTAGATTTTTAAATCAAAAGTATGCTTGTTTGAGCTAACAAACATCTATTGTTAATTATTTAATTTTAAAAATACAAATTCAGCTCCTAAACACTGTAATGAGGTTGAATGATGTTATTTATTTTTTATTTAGATTTTTAACCCTTTAAAATTATTAATTTAAGGCACAACTTACTCTTGAATCTTCAACCCCTTGTCTTTTGCAGCCAATTCAGCAACTCCATTAGATCATATGGGTCTTTCATAAAATTCCTTTAAGAAAACTTTTTATGGCTTTCAAATCTTTAGTGATTTAAGTGTTTTATGACTTCATCTGTAAAAAAAATTGCAAGATCTTCTCCGCTTCACTTGCCCCCAGGATGAACTCCTTGGTCTCAGGACAAGGTTGCTTTGGACGGGGACAGTATTGTTATTCCCAAGCCTAGCTCCATATCCCCATGTATTTCTTCCTTTTTAAGTTATCTCTCTTTTATTTTCATCTACTCTATTTTTCTCTTCTAAACCAAACACAACCATAGAGTATCCCAATTTTCTAACACCAATCAACAGAAAAAATACGAGAGTTGAACCTAAGATACGACTTATATGAGTGGAAGAATTGACCAGCTATGTAAACCCCTATTGGTTAAGTAGTATAGATTGTATATTTTGATGAAATTCCTTGCATGGTTAAATTGGAAAGTTGACTGATACTTGATATATGAAAATAATGCATGACATGTCTTGAATATCTATTTTGCACAATTAAAATTAGTGCTTAAGGCCTCCCGTGTTCGTTAAGCTAATTCCTGAAATTACTACTCTTTTCGTTATCCTGGTAAAATATTTTGGGTCTGCCAATGTCATCCTGATGTATCTGTTTGCTGCAAACAGATAAATGAAAGTTAGCGTGAGGTTTGATTTTTCTTGTAACATTGTTTCTGGACGAATACTAATTGCATTGGACTTCAAATTCAAGAACTTTCGAACGTTCATTAAACTTCGGCAAGTGTGTTTTCTTTTGTCATGACTGGGTGGAACTCTAATAGATATAGGCCATAGGGACGAATGAGAATAAAACACAGTCAACATTTTGAATCTTATAAATTCTATATTTATAGATTTTTTTTTTTCAATATAGGATTTTTATACTGTTGGTTGTTCTCACTTCTCATGTAGCCGAGCCTTCCAAACTCAATTAAATTAAATGTGTTCATTTGAAAAACGAGGGGAGAAATTAATTGATACTTTTTTTTGTTTTTTTAGAGGAATTAATTGATACCTGAAAAGTGAAAACGCGTTCAATGGCCAGGACCCAGGAAAGTTAAGTACCGTGGTCCTAGGTCCTAAATCAAATTAATTAATCGTATGGGAAAAATTGAGCTTATGAGCTAAGCTAATAATATACTTGGCTCCATAAGCAATTTGTCAGCTTTCAATCACTAGACATATTAGCGGTCTAAGTGCGCAATTTATAGGAATTTGGAGCAGCTATTCCTAATAGCCTTAATTGTATGGGCCCAAGTTAATGCTTCTAGAACAAGAACACTAAGAATTGGTGGAGGCATAAGCTTTAGAATTGTTTGATTTACGCGAAGAATTAATTTCTTGAACAGCATACATATTTTAATATGAAAATTAAAAATTAAAATAATTTACACTCACAATTTAACTATGAGAGTTTAAAATTAATTGTATTAAAGTAAATTTCTACCTAAGTTTGAAATAAATGACTCTAACTAACAAGTGTAACAACTTTATTTTACATTATGTTGAAAAGGATATCACAAAGAGATTCATACTTGAGAGTGGAATGACTAACAAGCATGACTGAAAAATCTTATACTGGGTAGAAATAAATAAGTTAGACATAACATATAAATAGAAAGGACTCATACAGTTCACCTTGTTTGGGACATTTGCAGAATTTAATTTGTATTTACTTTAATAATAAATTTAAGAGCAGGCGGAAAAGATTCAAACTGCTAATTTAACAGAGAAAGAGAGGATGAATGATAAAAAAATGCACTCATAATAAATTTCCAAGAACGCATGCTATAATCAGTAGTACAACAACAGCCATTGAGTTTGATTTCTATTTCTACTATATATATTCCTTGCAGGGCAGGGCAGGTGATGATGACGAATGCCGGTTAGCTAACCCGCTTAGTACCTCCGTCCCTTCTTGAAGAATCAAGAATGTCAAGTAGTTTGCATGTTTCCGCTTAATTCTAAACAAAGAAATTAATAATCAAAAGTCTTAAAATCTGTGTATACTTGAAAAAAAAATAATATGAATTTTTTATCTATGATTTCAATACCTTTTCATATAATTCTAGAATATTCTCACAATTTTGTAAGTGTCGAAAGAAACGTTGGATGGGATAAATTCGAATTCTCAAAAGAGTTATTTCGAATGGGTGTTTGAAAGTGAAGTAAAGTGTTGATTGAAGTAATTGAAGAGTGGAGAAGTGGAAATTCTAAAATATTGATGCATTTCAATGTAAGGTTCGAATTGGAGAGGATTTTTTTTTTCATGAGCCAAAGGAGGAAGTTAATGTAATTTATTTTTGACATGTAATTTTTTTTCATCATAGGAATCGAACTCAATCAGAGAATTTATAAAAATGTGAGATTATTTTGAATAATTGATATGTTGTTACTTAAAGTATCAAGCACATATCAATCTCTGATCTTGGACTTGGCTGTCTAGCTAGTAGGCTGAACAATTTATCCTTTTCATGAATGGAGAATTAATCTCATATAATACTTGAAGGGATTATAGCTAACTGTAAGAATAGTAGTGATACTACATGTGTGATGAGGGAATAACAGGCTAACAGCACTTGAATGCTGTTTTTTGGCAGGTTTACTGTGTTCTCACTGTTCTGTAAAAGGGTCGTTGGCTACCTCTCACTTAATATTTCTTTTTTTGGCTTATGTAAAAAACTCGTCAACTACTTATTTAAATATATTAGCAAGGAATTGGATAGAGTTACCATTTTGATGATTGTGCATTACATGATAATATTGCGAGCAAATACCAAATTATATATTCATGGGTTGGACACTAGTAATTTACAAGATCCTATAATTTTATAATTATTAGTTGTTAAGTGGATCAAAGGATGACTCAAGTTCAAATGAGAAAGTTTAATAAGATCTAAGTCTATTCTATCGTACTTGGGCGAGTTACATTAAAACAATATGCAATCCTTAATGATTAGAAAAATTATACCGAACCACTTACAAATATAACTTAAAAGTCCTTAATTGTCAAGATTTTCTACAACGGTACAGGAGTGTTAAGAAAACGTCACATTCAGCACACGTGTGCCAAAAAGGATGCACAGAGGAGCAGGACACTTCAGGAACTAATTAACTTTCTCAAATGGTTATCCAAAAAATTTGCTCAGATTGCTTTGGGTCAAAAATTTCTACTGCTTCAAAATTAATGTGAAAGTACTTATATACGTGGAAGGAAAAACAAAACACAGGCTATAGTGGGAGTTAACCGTAAAGTGAATTTGGCTAATGCTTTTCTTTTCTCAAGGTCCACACGCTCTAAGACAGGGCTAAAAAGAGCAAATGGGAAAGAAAAATGTTACAAATTACAAAAGTCTAACTACTTCCACCGCAAAGTTGAAAGCTCAACTCAATTTTTTTCCCCTAACGCGTGGAAAACTTGATCACTTGGAGATAAGCTAGAAACACCATCCTAAAAATTTTGTAATTAGAACTAATTTTTCAGTATTTTATAATGTATGGCATTGGGGCCAGAAGCAGCAATTAAAATATTAAAAAAATTAAATTCATCATAAATTACTTTTTTCAACTAAAGCTAAAATAGTGTGATTAGATGTCTGAAATAAAGTTGTTTTCCAAAAATTAAAGTTCAGTGGCTAATTTAGGAGTGGATATAAGACATTTGCACCCTACGTTATTTCATTTTAAGAAGGGTTACTTATTAGTCTAGTATTATCTTCAAATTTGATTGTAGTGGTTCTATATCATTAAACTAAAAATGACAACCATTTTCTTGAACATGTTATCAAGCTTATAATATGAAATGGGTGACTCAATAACCGTTCTGAAGCAAATTTAAGCCCCATAGTATGTGTTTTGTGAGAATAGTGCATTAAAATTATAACTGAAAATATTATAATGGAAAGTATTTTACAAAGTGTTTTATTGCGTGACTCCTTTGGTAGATAATACGTGAGAAATTAGGGCACCCCTCTCTTCCTTTTGCCACCTTTTTTTCTCCCTAACTTAGCTCATTTTTTTTTTCATTTTCAAATTAGCTCTTAATTTTGTCTCTCTTTTTTTCTCCTCATTCCTTCAAGCTTATCCCTTTTTTTGTCAATCTATTTTTTCATCTCTTATCATCATCATTATCTAAAATATTATGCTTAAAAACTTAACTATGGATATTAATCGAACAAAGACCATTAAACATTCTAGAACAAATAGGCATCAACCGGAGCAATATTCAATGATTTGAAAAGTTGCAACTTAATGGCAAAAGACTTTGATTATAACAAGTTTATCTTTTCCTGTGTGTTCAACGAGCTCCACCAACCTTGCCCCACCTATTAGATCTTGCGCAAACATGCAGATCACACAGACATGCATACATATAGTTTTCTGCAAGAGACACTTAATTAATTATATAGCAATTCTTTGTGAATAAATTATATACGGCATGCATGGTCATTAGGTGTTAGTTAAGGAAGTAGATAGCATGGTCTCATTGGTGGCAGCAACCCCAATAACTCACTTGAAACAAACCGTTTTTCCCAACTGTTATGTCGAAACCTTGGCCACTTGGCACCAGCATAAGGCAACAAGAAGTTCCGCGCGTAGACCATGCTAAATTACACAAGAATGCGATCGATACATTTATATGGGAACGCAATTCGTTTTTCTTACATCATTATTACGTACCAAACTTTACTTAGAGTGCAAATTAAATTAAAATTTAAAAGTAATTCAGTAACTATGGTGTGGGCCATGTTGGTGTTGTCCTGATTTGCATCAACCAGAAGTTGAGAACTAGAAGTCTAGAACTTAAAAAGACTGGACCCGTAAGTAGTGTACTCACCCGCACATGCGAGTGCGCACACACTTGACAGAATGTGATTATACCATTTCAGTTCCGTCATTCAATGCGTCAATGAAAGTAACTAGGTAAAATGTTACTAAGTCCTGTTCTATCGTTTTTTTCTATTCATCTTTTAAAATTTTAGTGACCAGTAAACCAAATATTTGTCTGAATGAGAGAATATATTTACTTTTCTTTGTCCCTTTAGGGTGCTATACATACATTGCGTTGAATATTAAATCAAACACAGACAAATTAATGGGGACGTGTAGTTAATGCCATAATGTCCAATCCACCCTATTTGTTTTGTACTGTAAGTATTAATAAGCAATTACTGCGTGCTTAAGCATTTTAATCGGAGTATGACTTTTTTGGGTTGGAATAAGAAGTACTAGTACTATGACTAGGGTCCAAAAAAGCTGGAGGGTGAATAAGACATGTTGCTCACCGGTTTCTTTTTCTTTTACTCACTAGGAAAAGTCACTTTACTAGGCCTAGGCTGTTAGGCATGACATAATGTTCTTTTCCTTGGAAAATATATGTACTAAAATTGCATCCATATGCAAGGGTCTAACTTGAAGTGATTATTATTATTATTTGCATTAAAGTAAAAAAGAAAAATATAAAGGAAGGAACAAGCAGAATATAGAAAAACGATTTTTTCAAAGTTGGGAAGAGTTTTCATACAATAAGCCAAAAGAAACATCATAATCACAACACCTAACAGAGAGTGGGAAAAGAAGACAGCACGCAGCCAGTTATTAACGAATTTCATACTCTTTCTATCTCATTATCATCCTTTCCTTTCCTTATAAAACCCCTAGTTTTGGCTTCCAAACAACCCACATTTACCTCACACCCTTCTTCTCTCTTTGTCCCTAAACTACACAAAGTAGAAGCCAAACACAAAACAACAAAGTATTGATGGAGAGTGACACAAACACCACATTTTCTCACTCCTCAAATACTACCCCTTCTTCCCCTCCCCAACAAGTTCAAGTTGTCATGATCCCTTGTGCTGCTTGCAAGATTCTGAGGCGAAGATGTGCTGAGAAATGTGTCTTGGCACCTTATTTCCCTCCCACTGAACCTGCCAAGTTTACCACTGCACACCGAGTCTTCGGTGCCAGCAACATCATCAAGTTCTTGCAGGTAGCTACCTATGTTGGCCTCCAAAATCTTATTTCACATTCATGTTTTCTCAACTCAACTTCATAAATTTTTTTAAGACTAACTGCATATCTTGACAATTAGAGAGACCATATTACATATGTACATTTTCATCGCATATGTGACATGATATAGTTTAATGACATCATGATTTCTACATAATGTTATCAAACACTCTGCACCATGTTCTTTAAATTCTAACTAAAAAGATTTTCCACGTGATTTTTCCTTTTTGAGTCAATGATGATTTCAGACACAAACAGTGATGTGGTAACAAATGTTGCACTATTGAGTGGTAAAAATAACTGTTCCACCCGTCAGAAGACCTCACCAACATCCTTCTATATATGCATATTGTTCCGTGTCCCCGGGGACAAATTAATAGATGAGACTAGTCTCCAACGTATGGAGTACCTAATTTTACACGATCCCATCAAACTTCAACAGAGACGACAAATTAATGTACAGAGCTAGAGAATAAATATAATATCATATGTGTAACCTTTGTTTTATTTCCTTTGGTTGGAAATTTTTACCTTTGACTTATTATTTAACCTTTGATACATATAAAACTTATGTTAAAAGAAATATGTGTATATTTCTAACATGATACTATAATTTATTTTACACCAGTCAGTTATTTTACATCCTTAAAAAATTTCACCCAAATTTTTTTTCACAAATGCACAAACAATAGTACGATACGAAGTTCCTCTATTTATTTGGTGAATTGAATCAGCCCCACTCTCTCCCAGCAGGACCAACGCAGTCTGTAGTATCATATTCTTGGTCATAGCATATCAATGCTTCAATTAAATGCATTTTTCAACGACCTAATTTTAACGAAACCTAGTGGTGGGTCTCCTTAATTCTAACATGAAATCGGTTAATATTATAAGACAACACAGTTGATACAAATATTTCGTAAGCAAATAATCTTTTTAAAATTAATTTTCATAATCAAGTAATCAAATTAATTGTTTTACTCTGAGAATTTGCTTCTTTACATATTCTATATACGCTTTTATGGTTTTTACACACTTTAAACGTATTGTATGATCGCTGAAAATACATTAAAATATTAAAGTACTTAATTGATGATATCATTGTTTTGCTTCATTTTCCAGGAACTTCCAGAGTCTCAAAGAGCTGATGCAGTGGCCAGCATGGTTTATGAGGCTGGTGCAAGAATAAGAGACCCAGTGTACGGATGTGCAGGTGCAATTTGCCACCTCCAAAAGCAAGTCAATGAACTTCAAGCACAGTTAGCAAAGGCACAAGCTGAGGTTGTAAACATGCAATTCCAACAAGCGAATCTCGTGGCTCTAATTTGCATGGAAATGGCACAAACACAAACTCCACAGGAATCACCACAACAATCTGTGGACAACTTCATTTCAAGCCCTTCACACAGCAGCGGCTATCAAAACAATCTCAATTTCTTTGAGGAGAACACCAATAACCTAAACTCTTTGTGGGAGCCTCTTTGGACATGATGAAGAACCAGACTTATACAAGACACTTCATAAGTGTTAGTTCCCATGACAATCTCCTAAGGAGAAGTTGAAGGAATCAAGTAGAACTAATAATAAATTATAAAAGTATAACTTTGGTAGCTAGATTCATGTAGTTAAGTTAACTGCCTCTCCATGAGGAAGATTTTGGAGAAAATAATGTTATTCTGGATCTAGTCTCTTTGCACAAGGTTGGCAAATTAAGTAATGCTCCAAAATTATCATTTAAATGTTAGATAGTTTTCTGAAGCATGTAATCGTTGCAATATTGAAGAAAACAGGGGAAATGTTATGTTTCAGTATGTTTCTAAGCACTGATATTTTCAATCTAAAACAGCTTTTTGGTCACCTACTATAATCATTCAAAAGATTGATCTTTCATGAATGCTTAATTCCTTGTCAAAGTAACTTTTGACCTTGTGACTTTGGATTCGTTATGGTTCTAGTCTACCAGAACCAAAATTTTCGTTTGTAGATATAATGTCAATCAAACACAAATCTAGGCAAGATCAAGATGGAAGACCGAACGACAACCAAGATTTATTTATTACATAAAAAACAACAACCAAGGATATTATATATAGCAATTAGGCTTCAATATAAATTCGTCATTATGCATAAAGATAATTATCATTTTAATTAAGTGCTATTTGCAACTTCTTTTGACATCAAATTGAATGACTCCCTTATTTGCATAAACTTACTATTCATATCTTTGAATTCTTCAATTTTTAGAAGGGGTATCGTATAAAATTTATGTTAAAATGGGTTGAATTTGATTAGTTAATCCACTAAATATATTAAAATGGAATGGTTGAGTTATGAGATTCAAACCTTTGACCCTGATAATATATAGTCCATATAACCAATTAACTTAATGGGTCAAGCACGGGTTGAGTCGGATTGACAAATGAGTTAATATATTTTTGACAAATATTTGGTTAAATATTATTTTTGAAGAAATTTAAATTTTGTGAATTATTATAAATTTTATATTAATTTTTTGTTTTGCACTATATTTATTTAACTCATAATAATTGCTTCTAGAGAACATTTGTTCAAAGTAACTTAGTTGAATATATATTTAAGATTGTGACATTATGTTTATTCTTTAATTGATGATCTATATTTTTTCATTGACTAGTCCTTTTATATATATATATTACAAAGAATCTAACTTTACTTGCAACCCACTAAGTTTGGATTGAGTTAAGATTTTTTGACAAATTGAATTACGTTAAAATTTTCATTTCAATAACAAAATAAGTTCAACTCAACTGATACTCCGATACATCCATAATACATTGAATTCTCAATTACTATTTTTTTTAATGAATAACAAGAATTCCGTACTACATCTTTTTTAAGTGCGCTCTTGATGAGTCAAAATCTTTTAGATATACTTTGATAATTGGACTCTCTTTGATCGAGAGAAACGATTAATGTGGTGAGCATATGAACAAGGCAAGGAACGTGACGGTGTGGAGCTATAATCAAAATACCTTTGTGGTTATGATGGCATAAGAATTACTCTCTCTCCCTTAAACGCGTTTTCGGGGGCTGTAATTCAAATCATGTGCTGCCCACGTGAGCAGCATATCTAAAGCAACCCAGCCATATAATATTTCACCTGTCGGCAACTTATTGATGTACCCGTCATTCTTGTCATATAACTCCTTCTTTTCTCACCAACATGTCATTATTTTTAGTATCTGAAGAAATTAAAGAAACGCATTTGCTTTTTTATTGACTCAAAGTGTAGCTTTACACTTTACACAGCGTATATAACATCTTAATAATGAGTTACACAGTACAATGCGTTAATTAGTCAATTTTGAATAGTCAGCGTAAAAATTATTTTTCTAAAAGTCATGCACTGATAAACAAAGAATAAATAATGTATAAAGACAATACTATACACATCAAATTCCCCAAAAATATGGTATACAATGGGATGCTTCCATTTGAAGAAAAATATAGTAGTTTAGAATATGAACGGGTTTTGGTTGAAAAACTAAATTACGTTTCTTCATCATATTTTGTGGCTGTTTATTAAATGGAAAATGAAACTCGATCACAATAGTTTTTTATTTCTAACAAGTAAATTTTAATTAATAAATTAAAATGTGTTCAAAAGAATATATTAAAAACAAAATTATTGTATATTTATAATCACTACCTGCTCATGGTTTGAACAATCTCCATTTGATACTATTAGAATATAAAATATTCCTTGTCTATTATATTTTTAGTAATAGCTTTATGTGAATTAAATAGCATTGATTCTGTTATTATATTTTTAGTAATAGCTTTATGTGAATTAAATAGCATTGATTCTGTAGAATCAAATTGATTCAAAACTATTGTATATATACACACTTGAGACTATGAAATAAGCAAGCCAAATATTCTCTATTATTGTTATTCAATATGGTATCAGTAAGTTTGGTACTGATCTCTCATTCCAAACCTAATCTCTAGCGCCGCCCTCATTCTCGTTACTGAATCCCAAAAACTCTTGAATCAAATTCAACTTTCCTCATCCATGGCTGGCTCGAATCCTCCCTCTCCACTATCTTCTGTTACACATCCTGCACTCACAGTCCCCAACATTACCAATTTTATCAAAGTTAAGTTAGATATAGAAAAGAGTCAGTACAACA
The DNA here is from genome assembly GCF_004193775.1 of Glycine soja. Lineage (NCBI taxonomy): Eukaryota > Viridiplantae > Streptophyta > Magnoliopsida > Fabales > Fabaceae > Glycine > Glycine soja. The sequence continues at coordinate 49,913,339 of NC_041012.1, read as the reverse complement.
ATTGGTCAGAATTGTTCAAAATCCATGCAAGAGCCTACCAAGTTATTGATCACATTATTCCCTCCTCTGCTGATGATACACGTGATATATCTCTCAAACAAACAGACCCCAAGCTTTGGTCACGCCTTGATGCTGTTGTTCTCCAATGGATCTACGGAACTATTTCCGATGATTTGCTGAACACAATCATTGAACGTGACACGACGGCAGAAATGGCGTGGAACCGCTTGTTTGAAATCTTCTTTGATAATAAGCATTCCAGAGCACTCTATCTCGAACAAGAATTTTCGCGAGTGCAGATGGAACAATTCCCTAATGCTTCATCATACTGTCAACATTTGAAAACACTATCTGATCAATTGTCAAATGTTGGTGCGCCAGTATCAAATGAAAGATTGGTGTTGCAACTTATTTCTGGACTAACAGATGCCTATGCCGCCGTCGGATCACAGATTCGACATGGAGAAACTCTCCCGCCCTTCTACAAAGCCCGTTCAATGATTGTTTTAGAGGAAACAGCAAAGGCGCAAAAGGCTGCAACCGTTACAGACAATTCTGCGTTTCTCGCTTCTCAAGATGTCAGCACTGTTAATAATTCTTCTCAACAGAATTATAACAATACACCAAACAACACCAATCATGGAGGTCGTGGCAGCGACAATACAGCCTCTAACCGCGGTCGTGGTAGCAACCGTGGTGGCCGTGGTAATCGTGGTAGGGGTCGCAACGGAGGTCGCAATAATCGGTCACAATATTACCAATATCCGCAACAACAACAGTGGGCTGTTCCACCTTGGGCTGCACCGTGGCAACCATGGGCCACGCCACCATGTCCGTACCCAACTACGCCAAATTGGCAACATCAGTCCACTCCTCGCCAGCAAGGAATTCTTGGACCAAAGCCTCCACAAGCTCATATGGCAGCCACATCCGCAAATAATGCTCAACCATCATATGCATCAACCGACATTCAAGCTGCGATGCATACTCTTTCTATGGCTCCTCCTGATGATCAGTGGTACATGGATACCGGGGCCACCTCTCACATGACTGCAAATGGAGGTAATCTCACTTCTTATTCCAATATGAGCAATAATATTATCGTTGGTAGTGGTCATAATATTCCAGTTATTGGTCGAGGAAATGCATTAATCCCAAATTCTCACCACCCCTTAACCCTACATAATGTCTTACATGCACCTCAGTTAATTAAAAATCTTGTTTCTGTAAGAAAATTTACCATTGACAATGATATTTCTGTTGAATTTGATCCATTTGGTTTTTCTGTGAAGGATTTTCAGACAGGGATTATTTTAATGAGATGTGATAGCTCAGGCGATCTATATCCACTCACCTCAAGACCAACCACTACCTACCCATCCAATTTTGTCGCTTTATCCAAAGAATTATGGCACAATCGTTTAGGACATCCAGGCATTCCAGTTTTTAATTCTCTACAAAGAAACAATTTTATTTTATGTAATAAGCTTCCAAAGCATTATTTTTGTCATTCCTGTCCTCTTGGAAAACACACAAAATTACCTTTTTATGAATCTTCTTCTTATACTATGATGCCTTTTGATATTGTTCACAGTGATATTTGGACGTCCCCTGTGCTCAGCTCAGGTGGACATCGTTATTATGCTTTGTTCCTAGATGACTTCACGAATTTTTTGTGGACTTTTCCAATTGCAAATAAATCTCAAGTCCATTCCATCTTTATTCAGTTCCGTGCTCATATTAAAACACAATTTGAAAGAGAAATCAAATGTTTTCAATGTGATAATGGAAAAGAATATGACAATGCACATTTTCATAAATTTTGTGAACTAAATGGAATGACGTTTCGATTCTCTTGTCCATACACCTCACCCCAAAATGGAAAAGCCGAAAGAAAAATTCGCACCATCAATAATATCATTCGCACCCTCCTGGCCCATGCTTCTCTCCCATCTCATTTTTGGCATCATGCACTACAGATGGCTACTTACCTCCTCAACATACTCCCTAACAAAAAGCTTGCCCTACAAACCTCTACTAAAATTCTCTACCAAAAAGATCCGTCATATTCTCACCTTAAAGTTTTTGGTTGTCTCTGTTACCCTCTTATTCCCTCTGTAACTAGAAATAAATTACAGCCTCGCTCAACTCCATGCGTCTTTTTAGGTTATCCTTCAAATCACCGAGGTTATAAATGTTATGAGTTGTCGAGTCGTAAAATTATTCTTTGTAGGCATGTTACTTTTGATGAAAATACGTTTCCGTTTTCTGCCTTGAATGCTCCTCCAACCTCTAGTTATGATTTTTTGGATACAAGCGACACACCATTTCTTAAAACCGACCCAACCTCTTCACCCCTCATGACACCAACGCCTAACCAACATTCCCCTCATCCAAATACTACCCCATTACCAACACCTATCTCATTACCCAATCACACTACTACGACCCCCACCTCCCAACATATGCCATCATCAACCTCTGTCCCTTCCTCCACACAAACTACCGAACCAATCAGCTCATCGTCACCATCACCCCCTTCCCCTCAAATGACCACTAGAGCACAACATGGCATTATTAAGCCTCGCAAACTTTTCAATCTCCACGCATCAGCTTCACACTCAATTTCTCCCTTGCCTACCAATCCCATTAATGCATTACAAGATCCTAATTGGAAAATGGCCATGACCGACGAATATAATGCTCTTATTGAAAATAAGACGTGGGACTTAGTGCCCCGTCCAACTGATGCTAATGTTATCCGAAGTTTGTGGATTTTCAGGCATAAAAAGAAAGCTGATGGTTCATTTGAAAGGTACAAGGCTCGGCTAGTAGGTAATGGTTCGAATCAACAGACTGGTGTCGATTGCGGAGAAACCTTTAGTCCCGTAGTTAAACCAGCAACTATTCGAACGGTTCTCAGTATTGCTCTTTCCAAATCATGGGGTCTTCATCAGTTGGATGTCAAAAATGCTTTCCTACATGGTAATCTCAATGAAACCGTGTACATGTACCAACCTGCTGGCTTCCGCGATCCGCAATACCCTGATTATGTATGCTTGTTGAAGAAGTCTCTCTATGGTCTTAAACAAGCACCTCGTGCTTGGTACCAACGCTTCACTGATTTTGTTGCTACCTTGGGCTTTTCTCATAGTATATGTGATAACTCATTATTCACCTACCACAATGGCAATGACACGGCCTACATCCTTCTTTATGTAGATGATATCATTCTCACTGCATCCTCTGACACTCTACGCCAATCTATCATGTCTAAACTGAGTTCCGAATTTGCTATGAAAGATTTGGGTCCTCTTAGTTATTTTCTAGGTATCTCAGTTACCAGGCATTCCAGTGGTATGTTTCTCTCTCAACATAAATATGCTGAAGAAATCATTGAGAGAGCTTCCATGTCCTCCTGCAAACCGGTTTCAACTCCAGTGGATACAAAAGCAAAACTCAGTGGAACCTCTGGCAACCCATATCATGATCCATCTGAATATAGAAGTCTTGCTGGTGCTTTGCAATACCTTACTTTCACAAGACCTGATATTTCTTATGCCGTTCAGCAAGTATGTCTTTTCATGCATGATCCAAGAACACAACACATGAATGCCTTGAAGCGAATCATTCGATACATCAAAGGCACCATCACTCACGGTTTACATCTCTCTCCCTCCTCAGTTGACAAACTCACCACATATACTGATGCTGACTGGGGGGGATGTCCGGACACCCGCAGGTCCACGTCCGGTTATTGTGTTTATCTTGGAGATAATTTAGTTTCATGGTCTGCCAAACGTCAACCAACTCTTTCTCGTTCTAGTGCAGAGGCAGAGTATCGTGGTGTTGCTAACGTTGTCTCTGAATCCTGTTGGCTTCGAAATTTACTCTTAGAACTTCAGTGTCCTATTGCGAAAGCCACACTAGTATATTGTGACAATGTTAGTGCTGTCTACTTATCAGGAAATCCCATTCAACACCAACGCACTAAACACATTGAAATGGATATTCATTTTGTGCGTGAAAAGGTTGCTCGTGGCCAGATACGCGTTCTACATGTTCCTTCACGCTACCAAATAGCTGACATTTTCACAAAGGGCCTTCCGCTACAGCTATTCAGCGACTTCAGAGATAGTCTCAACATTCGTCCTCCTCCCGTTTCGACTACGGGGGTGTATTAGAATATAAAATATTCCTTGTCTATTATATTTTTAGTAATAGCTTTATGTGAATTAAATAGCATTGATTCTGTTATTATATTTTTAGTAATAGCTTTATGTGAATTAAATAGCATTGATTCTGTAGAATCAAATTGATTCAAAACTATTGTATATATACACACTTGAGACTATGAAATAAGCAAGCCAAATATTCTCTATTATTGTTATTCAATAGATACATATCTAAATTTTATTAACTCTTTTTTATAAATTGAAAAACTCAATTATATGCATGCATGTCACGTGATGGAGACGGGATGTGACGATATTAGTATATTACTAATATTTTTCTTATTTCCTTAGAATTTAATCTATATGTAGTATGGTGAAAAAACATATTTACACAGCCAATACGATTTGGGAAATAAGATAAATCCTTATGAGATATTTGTGGAAATATTACCAACATTGTATATAAATTGAACTCATTTTTTTATATTTTATTTAATTTTTTCATTCTTTCATATATAATTAATTGATATATAGTTCATCAAAATCTTTCTTTAGTCCAATCTTATCTTCCATTGTTCATGTAAAACCCTCGAAGTCCAACTAGTTATATTGATTCAACATAATCCGGTCATTTGAGGGGAAAAATAGGTCTAATACAATAACAAACTTAATAATAGATCCTGAAAATAAATTTTTCCAAACTTGAAAGAACTTTTGTAGAGAAATATAAAGTGTAAAATAAAAATTAAAAGAAAATAGAGACAAGAGAATTTTCAATAAATGTATTAAAATGTGATACAAACAATCAAATTAAAACAAACTCTCAATTGATATAATAAAGATAAGAAGATAAAATCTCATAATATAAAACAGATAATGAAAAACACTTACCTCTTTCCAGTTGGTGTACGAAAATTACAATGATTTTTTCTTTCATATTTTTCTCTGAATGATTTTTAATTATTTTTCTTATTTTAAATGAGTTTCACAGTTTTTTATCTAACTCCTCTCTTCTTAAATAAATAAAAAAATAAATAAATCTTCTTATTTAAATCTTTACTCCACATAAAAAGAACTCAAAAATCCAACATTATTTCAGGCACGTTCCAATATAAAATTATAATAATATATAGTCCAGAAACCATATATATAAAACAGCTCCCCTCTTTCAATTCAGTCATACATAAGTTATTGTACGTACTGAAACAAGTTATATACTGTACTTCCTCAATATGTCATGCATTTTTTTCCATATGACGCTGGAAAATTAATATAATCTGTAGAGGGAAAATTAGAAAAAGTCATTCTTGTGCTTAAATTCTATAGTTAAAATGTTGAATATATATATACTCTAATGTGTGCAAAGTTTAACTGCTGTTCATGCATTGTCTTCGAGACTTTGATAGTAGACGTGGTTTCTTCTTCAACTACTGGAACATGAATTGAACCATTTACCATATTCTAAAAATATAAAGCTAGCTTTCTACCCTGCACTAGCTAATTAAAGTAGCTATGAAACTAATCACAGATAAGAGAGCCACTAGAAGATGCAGATATAGTAGTACTAGGCTAGTAGCTAGCTAGTATAGTATATACTGTATTTTCCAACTTAATATCTCTATACGTATTCCAGCAAGCTCTATTAACTGAATGATTGATATTAATTAGAAACAAATATATAAACTTCTGAAGATTTTTTTTATAGAAAAAAAAAACAAATTATCGGAAAAAATAATGCTTTAAGTAAATTGCAGGGAAAGAAACATTGCTGTTCTGATATATATATATATATATATATATATATATATATATATATATATATAGCTGTTTATGCTTTATAGTGATGACTACCCAGCTTAAACAAAATTTGAACTTGTATTAAGCCTACCGAATACAAAGTTATCTTTATATATGGGGCGCATTCTATACCATTTCTTACCAGTTGAGTATTATTAAAAAACTCTGAAGAATTATTAAAGAATTTAGAACATGTAGCCATATGTATTTTCATATTAATATCCACATGAGTAGTGGCATTAGGTTAAGTCTGAATGATCATCCACCTTTCTATGAAAAGAAACCCAAAGTTTGAAATCGACCAGACGACGAAATTCTATAAGTATTTTGTTCACACACGAATCCCGATCGATGAAAGAAATCGAAATCGGTAAACTTCTATTTCTATACATTGCATGCAGGACAACATAATATCTAGGTTTAATTTGTACCAGAAACCCAATCTTAATGATATTCATACACAAGATTTGGTTGCTCAAGTGGGAACGAAGGCTTGAGGAAAAGGGAAAAAAGATTATGTCTTTTATTCATTTTTCTCTTTTAATTTCTTTGGTTATTGTCTCGTCGGGGTAGTTAGATGTTTTTTTCATCCATGTCCTTCTTGTAAATGGTCCAATGCCTTTAGTTTTTGCCGCGGATTTATACATCTACCACCCACTTTTTTGCAATAGTGAATGCGCAGTCTTTTGACATATCCGTTTCCATATATGCTTAGTTTTTTTTAAGCCATACGCATGGATGCACATAGTTTATTATAAATTTATAATATCCACCATAAATAATGTTGACTCAAGGACACTAGTCGTGCACTATATATGTCTAGGGTTATGTTATGTTTGGTCTAGTTTTTTTTTCTGACTTAAAAATTATTTTTTCTGTTAAAAAAATTAAAATTTATTTAAAATTAAAACTAGATATTAGGTTCTTGGTATTATAATTTCAACCTAATTAACATCTAGAAAATGCCGTTTAACAAACAAAAAAATTGATAATTTTTTATTATTAATAAAAGTGTAAACTTATATCTCATCAGAAAATGTATTTGCTAGTGGACAGAGATAAAGAAAAGTATGAAAGAGATAGATGATTGATGAAGAGAAGAGGAGTGGTAGAAGAGAGAGAAAGAGAAGTTGATGAAAGAAATGAAAGAAAACATGCACCACAACTTCAAAATGAAAGAGTTCACAGTAATATGATAGTATAATAATACTGTGAAAGAGAAGTGGAATTTCTATTTTTTTTTATTTTTGATTTTACATATCATTTAAAATAATAATCCTTATGTATTTTTTATCATTTAAAAAAAATTGATATTCCAACAATTAAGTCCTCAAGATATTTTAAATTTACTTTAAAATAATCTTCTTTTCAAAACTTATAAAATATAGTCCAAATACATTGCGATGTATGAACATGACATAGCTTTAGGTGAAGTTTATAAGCCTTGAATCTTCTTCATTAATGAAGTCTTTTGCTTCTTGAAGATCATGGCAGCAGAATGGAAAAGGAAGAAACAAGATTGGAGACGTCACTTCAAAGAAAAGATGAGTCAAGAAGAAGTTTACCACCATAGGGAAGTTATGGATAAGAGCTTGAAGGTAGGAGAAGATGAGTGGAGGGAGAGGGAGAGAAGGGGCACGAAATTTTGTATCTCAAATGAGGTCTGAACTTTGAAGTATAATTCTTAAATAATCAAAGTTGAAAGTCTAAATGTTACACAAAATTGAAGCGAAATTTAAATTTATATTCAAATTTCACTTAAATTTGAAATTGAATTTGTGGAGCCAAAATTTTACTAATTATGATTAGTGAATTTTAGTTATGCTTTAGCTCACTAATCCAAAATCAAGTCCAAGATTCTTCGTTAAGTATACTTGGGTGTCATGAGACATGTAAAACATAAAGGACGTACACAAAATGTAATTATATGATGTGGCAATGAAATGTAGCAAGCAAATACTCACATCTCCCTTTAAAATTTAATTGAATTGGGTTTCTCCCAATTCAATTAAATTCATTTCCCTGCACACACATCAAATATTCATTTAATGTATGTGAAATTACAAAATTATCCCTAATACAAAAACTAGTCTATATGTCCTAAAATACAAGAACTGTAAAATCTTACATTTTTAGGGTACCCTACCTACATTATGGAACCCTAAATACAAGACTCAAAAATAATGAAATATTAATCTAATATGTACAAAGATAAGTGGACTCATACTTAGCCCATGAACTCATAATCTATCATAAGTCTCATGAGAATTTTAAAATCTTCTCTTGCATCTCTGATCCAATCTTCTTGAAATTTTCTATCTAATATTCTTAAGGGTAGGATTGCATTAGGACAGGACACAGGTCCTTTTAGTATAGGAAAAAGTTCATACCATATAAGATAAGGAGTGCTAGCAAAATCAAAAACAATATTATCTAACATATTTTTAATTAGCACTCTCTTATTTGCTAGAATTTATTTAAATTTATAAAATTATGAGTGAAACTCATTAAATAAAATATATGACTTAGCAATTTTTTTAAAAAAAAATCTATAAAAAAATTAATTTATTATAAAAAGAATATATTAAAGGATGTATTACTAACTTTGAAAAAAAAAAATAGTGTTGCGTGCTCTCGCCGGAAAACGAACGTTGTTTTTGTGTCGCTTGACCTTTCATTCTATTCTATGGGCCTAATGTCTTGTCTTTAATTAGGGATATCAGTAGTTGTAGGAATTTATTCAGGAGTTGGAAATTAGAATTATATTTTTTTTTCTTGGTCAACAAGACTCCAAAATGTTGACTCTGGAGTCAGGAGTTGCATTTCGTCTGGTAATGGGAACCCAATTGATCCATTTTATGGATTTGAACATTTACATGGTTTTCTCCTTTTTGAAGTGTGAAATGAATGGATTCAGTGTAACAATTATTTTAAAAACGTTATCGCAACACATTTACTTTTTGGCCAGCCCATTTTGCTTAATTTGTATATATGAATCAATAATTGACTCGGAGAGGTTTTTATTTTTATTTTTATTTTTTAAATGTACTTGGAGAGTAAAACTAATGGTATTTTATGTATGCATCGCACTCATTTTTCCGGGTAAGATCGAGGGTTCAAACAGTTACTGATTTTTTTTGTCAGCAAATTATAAATATATATCTATATACAGACCAGTGATGTCACATTATATTAATTTGTTGTTTTGGATATAAAGTCCTCTCTTTCAATGGCGATAATCACTGAGAAGTATGATGATTCCAATTACTTCACTAGAAGCAACAAGTGGAACCAGTGATCAAGTTGCACAAACTTCCCCAATTTGTGATGAATCCTCCGATTCCTCAGCTCATGTGTATATTTTATTGTAATTTTAATAACTATTAGTAATATTTTATAAACAATACTTTATGGTCAATTTCAAATTTAATTATATTAATATATGATATATATATATATATATATGATAATACTTTTATTATTTAATGAAATTTATATAATAATTATTTATATTAGATTTAGAAATATAGTAATCCAAAACTGCTGTCAAAATTCTAAATAAATATAAGTAGTATAATGAATTTTATGTTAATGTATTGAAAAATTCCCATTATATTTAATGTTTTATCTATATATTGGTATGAGCTTTTAAGTTTGATCAATTATATCATAAAATAAATTACAGATTATAATCATAATATAATAAATCTTTCCCGTGCATGCGGGTTAAGATACTAGCAGTAAAGTCTACATGTTAATGTTAATGGTGTTAATGGTCTTGCGCTCTTGCTGGTGAAACGTGGATTCGTGCAAAGCGGCTACACCAGCTGGAAAGCTGTATTTATTTTCATCAGGATTTGGGAGTGCTTTGACTCGAAGACATATCATAAAAGTTCTTATATATATAGTAAATTTATTTTAAAATGAGTAAATGGAGACATTTAAAAAAGACAATATATAGTAAATAAAAACATCAATATATTTGAATTAAATTAATAATAAATATAATTTTACTTACTACTTATCTTGGAAGAATAATTTTTACCGTATGCATCATTAACATTTGGTTAGTCCAGTACTCCTGTTGACAAACTTTTTTTAATTATCTAAAACCTCAATCACATGGATCAAATGATTTTTTTTGTACGTTAGATAACTCAATAGTTAACACGTTTGGCACGATATGGCGATATGAACTAATCTGTTCTTTGGCAATTCTCATTTTTTTTTCCAATCTTACCTTTTATTACGTCACAACAATATATAGAAGTAATTATGGTAGCAGTGATTATGTTTTTCTTTTTTGTATTTTTCGGAGTTATTCTTTAAAGATGATCAGATATGGGTCATCTTTCATTGTATTAACGGCCAACAACTCTTTATGTACTTCTGCGGGTATTTCTTATACCTGTTAATATATTCTCTTTTGGCTTATCGAAAAAAAAAACATTCTAGAAATCATTTGAATAAATTCTTTCAATACAAAGAACAAATGTATAGAAAGAAAGAGGAACTCCCTTACAAATCCCTTTGGAAGGTCTAAACTCCTCCAAGACTTCTCCATTCCATAGCATCTTCATTGAAGAGGAGGAAATGAAACACCAAATTAAATTAATCAACATATCAGGCCAACCATACCACAAGAGTATATTTGATAAAGATCCATTTGAGTCTATTATAAGCTTTCTTCAAATATATCTTAATGGTCATCCAACATGTGGACTTGCCTTTCTTTCGCATGGAGTGAAAGGCTTCTTGCAGTGTGATGTTATTCTAAAAATCTCAAAATATTGGTCGACCAAGATTGACTCGATTGGGTCCTCCTCGTAACCGGTTCATCTCCTAAATCGTGAGAAAACTCAGTTGGGGACCATTATCTTATGAAATCAATTAACAAGATTGACTATTGAACCCAATTAAGAACAAGATTGACTATTGAACCCAATTAAGAACAAGATTGGCTATTGTATGGTTCATGAGATTGAGATTTTCTACGACGTGGCTCTTTTAGATGATGAGATGACAGGTTGGGTGCACATGATGAAATGTTGGGGTTATGACTTATGATACAATGGGTAAATTTACAACTAAGGGGATTGTGTTTCTCCTTAAGAATAGGAAGGAGAAAGAAATTAAGAGGGTTGTGTGTTTACAAGGGTATTTTAAGGGGAAAGAAAGAAAATAGGAGTATATAAGTAAAAAATGGGAAGTGTGAAAAGCAACTGCCTAAAAAGTGTGAAATAAAAGACACTGGATCCCATTATAAATAAACATGGGGCTGAAGGCATGACTAAGGGTATTGCTATTGGTACTACTCACGGGTGCTTTTTCATGGTATTTCAAAATTGTCTCCTAGTATAAACCAAACATGATCCGTTTTGCAAATGGGGGTTAAAAAAAAATTAACTACGGAATTGAATCATGATTCTATTGTACAAGTGTATAACAAAGTTACAATTCCGTTGTTAAATTTTTTCACCCCATTTATAAAATAAAAATATGTTTTCGTTATATATTGATAGTTACAAAAAAAAAGTGTGTTTCTGTTATTATGTTTTTTTGTCACTCACTTTTGCAACGGATATATGTTTTCACTATGTAACTATCAATGTACAACAAAAACATTATTATATTTTTTTATGCACTTTATAAAATGCAAACACTTTTTCGTTGTATACTTGCACAATGAAAATATGTTTCCATTTTATAAATTTTTTTGTGAAAAAAAAATAACAAAGAAAACATGTTTTTGTTGTTATTTTTTTGTCTTGAGGGAGACAAGAGAAAAAGAGAAGAGGCGGAGGAGTGATGGAGAAATGAGAGGAAGGGAGAAGGGTTAGGTGTATTGTGAAAGAGGAAGGGGAAAGTGAGAGAAAAAGGAAGAAGGATTGGAGGTGTAGGAAAAAGGGGAAAGGGTAGAATTGTCAAATTGCTTTGGTTGGTAGTGCTTATAACAATTTAGGTAGTGAAAATAGTTTTTCCCCTTGACTAATCATCTCTCCATTTGTAACCCATAGTTTGTATTAAACATCTCAACAATATTTCGCTCAACACCACGACATAGTTATTTGTAAGTTGTTATTTATTAATTAATTTTATATTTTGAGATTTTCAATTAAAAAAAAAGGATTAGCTATAAACTCTTCTATTTGGTACAAAAAGTGACAGTGTTAAGATGTCATTTAAGCTGTTTTCAATGGATTTCTTTTATCAAAATTTTGTTATATGTAAATAAGCCGGTTATCATTATATGGCTCGTTATTATTTTTAAATTATATATATGTGTGTGTGTGAGTTATAGTATAAAAAACATTTTGTTTGTGAATAAACTTTTTTTTACGAAAAGTGAATAAACTTGTTTAACATAATAGACATATGTATTCAGTTTTTGTTTTAAGTTATATTATAAATATTATTTTTATTCAAATTTAATATCATTTAAACATAAAAAATATTTTAAAACCATGAGTAGCACCGAATAAAACACTAGTTAGCAACTAATTGAATTAAGAACAATAAAATGGAATATAGCTGAAATATACTTTAAAATCTTGCTTCTACGATTCTACCTCTCTTTAAAGCTAAAAGACATGTATTAAAAGAATGGAAGTACTCAACATTTTAATATAACATTTCAGGCAAGAGTTACATGATCATTGAATTTGAATGGTTAGTTTTGTAAATCCTAACACGCAAGAAATAAAGGAAAAGATTGCAAGGTAGAAATTTTCAAGCATAGACTTTGTTTGTCCATGATTGAGTCTTTCTCTCAACTGAAATATCGATCAGTCTACTTTATATAGCACATACATGATCAGAAAAATTCTAGAGATCCTACATGCATGGTCGACACGTACGTGTCTCGTGCCTCTCCCTCTTTATAAAATGCTCCTCATGAAGTAATCACAAAACATCCAAAACCAGTACTAGTGAAGTTAACTATTACAGTAAGAAAGTATGGGAAGCAGAATGAGCCTTTTGATGTTGTTCCTTGTTCTTTGCCATGGCGTGGCATTAACAATGGGTTTGTGGAGGACAGAGGTGGAAGAGAGAGAAGAGGGACATCCAAGGCCAGACAAATTGTTCATGATGCTGAAATCCAAGCGCGTGGCCCAAACCGACGCTGGGGAGATGCGAGTGTTGGAAAGCTATGGTGGTAGGATTTTGGAGAGGCGCTTGAACATTGGTTTCATCAACATGGAACCAAGGTCCCTCTTCATTCCTCAGTACATCGACTCCACTTTGATCATATTCCTGCGTTCAGGTATCATTATACAATGCATATGCATGCATGCATTGTTGGGAATTTGAGAAATGAGAATTAATTACTTGGACATTGTTTTCAGGGGAAGCAAAGTTGGGATTCATATATAAAGACAAACTGGCGGAAAGGCATTTGAAGATGGGAGATGTATATCAAATTCCAGCTGGTTCTGCATTCTATCTAGTGAACATAGAGGAGGCTCAGAAGCTTCACATTATCTGCAGCATTGACCCCTCTGAGAGCTTGGGAATCGATATTTTCCAGGTACATGCATCCATAATAATTAAAAGAGAAGCCATACAATACACTTACAACAATTTATACAACATCATTTGTTATGTCTATTTGTTTCCACCTCATCATTTATTTACATTCCTCTCTTTCTCTCTCTTGATTGCACAAATTTTTATTGTTGTGCAATATGTATAAGTATCATTTCTCAAATTTCAAAACTCTGTTGCACGTGTTTTATATATAATTTTGAAAAAAATAAATCATGTGACTCGTTTGACCATGAGTAATCTTGCTAGATAGTAATTTCCAATATTGTTTCCTGTGCTATGTGTTGCAGTCCTTCTATCTTGGAGGAGGAGCCCATCCAGCCTCAGTACTTTCTGGATTCGAGCCTCAAATCCTTGAAACTGCTTTTAACGTAAGCTAATAACTTTTTTAATTAGTATATAACAGTTTGGAGAATCAAGTCACCAAACATGCACACACAGCAATATCAATAGTGTTTTATAAACTCACCCTGCAGGCATCAGGAGAAGAGTTGCGAAAAATGTTCACTAGGCAACACGAGGGTCCAATTGTGCATGTGGGGGATTCACATGCCACAAGCATATGGACCAAGTTCCTTCAACTTAAGGAGGAAGACAAACTGCAGCACCTGAGGGAGATGGTGCAACAAGAACAAGAAGAAGAGGAGGAGGAATTTGTTGCTGAAGAAGAGAAACAAACAAGTTGGTCGTGGAGGAAGCTCTTGGAATCTGTATTTGGGGATGAGATCAAGAACACAAGAGAGAAGGTTACAAAAAAATCCCCTCACTCTTGCAACCTCTATGACAGAAAGCCAGATTTCAAAAACAGTTATGGTTGGAGCGTTGCTCTAGACGGCTCTGAGTATTCTCCACTCAAAAGTTCTGGCGTTGGCATTTATCATGTCAATCTCTCAGCGGTATATATGCAAGCAATGACTTCAATATTTCTAAAGGAAAATTGATTACCCAAATGAAATTTTAGTTCTTATCCAAAAACAACACAAAAAAAACTTATAAGAAGAATTCTACAGTGTTTGATTATGAAATTCTTGCAAAGTTGTAGTAATTATCTTTGTGCATGAATTGACTGCTATGGCAGGGATCAATGATGGCACCCCATGTGAATCCAAGGGCAACAGAGTATGGAATAGTGCTAAAAGGATCAGGCAGAATCCAAATAGTGTTTCCAAACGGAAGCAACGCAATGGACGCCCACATCAAAGAAGGGGACGTGTTCTTCATTCCAAGGTACTTTGCCTTCTGCCAAATAGCATCAAGGGGTGAACCACTTGAGTTCTTTGGCTTCACCACCTCGGCTCAAAAGAACAGGCCACAATTTCTGGTTGGTGCCACGTCACTCATGAGGACCATGGTGGGGCCCGAGCTTGCGGCTGCATTTGGTGTGAGCGAGGAGACCATGAATCGCGTGGCTAGGGCACAACATGAAGCTGTGATTCTACCAACTCCATGGGCTGCACATGCACATGATCACAAGGTCAAGGAGGAAGTGGTGGTGGATATTTTTCAAAAGCTTGCAAGGAATGAGATTATGGGCTTTTGATTTTTTGCTAAATGGTTAAGGGGAACATTTTGATAGTGCTAGTAGAATAAGGTGGAACATTCGGCTTTTTTTTTTTCTCTTAATGTTTTGAGTTTTGTTTTCCTTTTGTTGAGTTGATAATTGTGATCATTATTCACGAGTTGTGCTGATTAGTGAAATAAAGTCAACTGCTTTCATTTCAATTCAATCACCTACATATATTGGTTTCTCCTTTGAAAGTTGGAACACACCCTGAATACAATTTACCTTGCCTTTTTTGTTAGGCTTCTGGTTCTGAATAAAGCCAAACATTTCATTGCTAAACATAATAAAATAGAATGGTCACAACAAGAAGTGAGCACCCCAAAACCATATGTACATAAGACATTGCTGCAATAAATACAACACCCCAACCCAACGAAGCATAAAACAACTGTCAAACTTTTTACATAGAAATATCCCGCCTCAAGAAAAGAATGCTTCCACAAAATTTCTGACCAATTATAAGCTTCACGTTGGCCCTTTATTAAGATCAGCATGTCCCCCAAGACTTGCAAATACGATTCCACTTAATATGTATAAAAGCCCTGCTTTTTTGGTCATCTCTGTTGTAACCATAATTCCAAACAAATGCTGCATAATTGTGACAGAACCAATTTTAATTTCCAACAAAACATTTATCCATCTGACCATCCTCTGCACATCACTGTTTGACAAAAATCCTAACCAAACCTGCATATCAAAATTTCACACGCTCATATATTTATATATGCTGGTAGTACTTTCTTTCAAACATAACCCATAACAACTTGATAGCATACAATCAATTTATTAAATAAAAGGGTCTTATGTGTTATGACTTAAATATTGCACCGAACTTTCTATTTTATTTTTGGGTACTAATTAACTTTCTATTCCAATAAGTAGTGCTTTAGGTGAATTTAGGGTATTTTAACGTTAAATTAGAAAATAATTTGTTAAAATATTGAGATCCATTTAAAAAATAATTTTTTTTCAATAAATGTTTTTCTATCCTACATAAGAGGATCAAACTCCTTATCACATACTTATCACATTATGTTAGTTTTATGATTTGATTTTAATTAATTATTAAGAAAAAATATTAATATACACCTGATTTAATCATAAAAATAAATTATAAGTTAATTTGGATTGATTTTTTTTGTATGTGAATGAAAAATTCGGATTGATTAGAATTCAATATTAAATCCAAATTCATGAATATGATTAAAAACAATTTGAATGGGAATGAATATGGTGAGGGTGTTCTTTAAACATTAAAGTGCCAAACTATTTTACATTGTTGGTCTACACATGATCTTTTTTTCTCTTTTAGTGTGAAATATTTTTAAAAATACTTAATAATCATAGTGAAGATTTAGAATTTAAATAGAATACACTAATTTTGAATTTTGTACTTTCCCACTAATTCGCTGGCAAGCAGGTCCTGTCTAGTTTCTTTGTTCCTTCTTTTTCCATGAATAAAAAAAAAGAATTTAAATATAATACACGAGCACTATTTTAAAAATGTACTTAAATTACAATATATCCTATTTTTTAACTAGTTAACAATGTAAAAATCATTATACCGATAATGAAATTAAATTCCAATGATTAATTTTAAGCATCAGTTATCACATCTATTATAAAATTAATATCATCTTACTAAGATGTAAGTGAAATAATGAAATTATAAAGAAAATAAATAATATAATAATTTTTAAATGAATTTATATATGTGAGTATTAATTTTGATTCAAATTGAACTAATTAGTAAGAAGAGGAGTGTTTTGCCATAAATAAAAAAGTGCTAGTAATATATTCCTGTTAACACATATTCTTGGTTAAAATTTAGGGGATAACATTTCTCTTAATAACAATTTACATTGTGCTAAGAAGAAGAAAAAAAGTAGTATTAGCGAAGAATATATATATATATATATATATATATATATATATATATATATATATATATATATATGAATCACGCGCATAGCACGTGGCAGGAAGATCTGCAGACAACATTTGGACGCGGTAGAGAAGAAAGAAAGGAAAGGGTAGGGTAGATCAGGCAGGCTTCAGTTCAGCCATGAGAACTCACACTCACACTTACACTTATACTATTTTCTCTCTAATTCTTCTCTCCTTATTTCTTCGAACCCATTCCGAGGTTATAACGTTAACCTCTGATACATTTAATGATAAGGTAGCTTACTTATTCTCTCTATCCAGATTCCGCTTTTTCATGCCCCAATTTACTTTTTTAAATCCCAATAATACTATTTTTCTATCGAAACTAATTGAAGTTTGCTTCTTCAGATGCAAATAGGGATGTGACTTGTTTAATTAGGGCTTTGTATGTATGCGTACATGAGCTTATGGGGGAATTTTATTTATTTATTTTGTACAAAAAACCTGTTATGGAAATGTATATGATCTCATTTCTCAATTACTTTTTTTTTTTTTGTCTAGATCAAGGAGAAAGACACTGCATGGTTTGTGAAATTCTGCGTTCCCTGGTGCAAGCATTGGTGATTTACTCTTTTATACAGTGCAATAGCCTACACTTGATTGATGCTGAACCTGCTGTTTTTTTTTCTAACTTGTAAAATAATAATAATGGTTTTCAGTAAGAATCTTGGTTCATTGTGGGATGATTTGGGGAAAGCAATGGAAGGAGAAGATGAAATAGAGGTTGGAGAAGTCGATTGCGGCATGGACAAAGCAGTATGTTCCAAAGTTGATATTCACTCCTATCCTACCTTTAAGGTTTTCTATGATGGTGAAGAAGTAGCCAGATACCAAGGTAATTACAATTTTTTCCTTTGCCGAATAATTCACTTACTCAAGCTTAGCCTTTCTCTTTTAACACCATCAATAACCAATTATGATTTATGACTAGTTGATGTTTCATGTTTGTGTGTGTGTGTGTGTGTATATATATATATATATATATATATATATATATATATATATATATATATTCCTTGATTTATGGTGTATAATTGCCTTTGATTAGGATAAATATATTAGAATTCTTTTGGGGTTCTTACTTGTCAAGTTTGGAAAAACCAAACAGGGGATCAACTCAGTTATTGCATCTATACAATCAATCTTTCTATGCACATCATGAATGTAAAAAGTTAAATAAAAAAGGTTAAGTCATTTTGATGGCTCTAACCTCTAACCCTCACACATATTTTCACTGATGAATGAAGGTGCAAGGTGGCACCTTTCACTTGTGCTAAATAATGATGATTTTATGTTGTGGTTTATGCCTCTATATAGGAGGGTATCATGTGTTTCCACATATCCTACCAATAAAATTCAGTGATTCAAAGCTCTTTTTTATAGTAATATTTTCCCACCACATTTAGCAGTTATTCAAGTCACGGGTACTTGAAGGGACAGACTTCTGCCAACTACCTGTTAGCAGTGGATTTAAGCTTTTTTGTGATCTGTTTCCATTTTATTTAATCATCCCTGAAGAAAGAAAGATTTTCTTTAATTAGAAAATTGTGGTCTTTTTATCATAGATTATTTTATTACTTATTCGTTTGAGTTTTATGTAATTTATTTAGAGGACACTTGTAACAGCTAATCCCCTTATCCCAACCAAAAGCTAAGGCAAGAAATGATAGATCATAAATCTAATATTTTTTTTTTTCTTTTGCATGTGGTGTAATTGGTCAGGTACAAGAGATGTTGAATCAATGAAAACCTTTGTTTTGGAAGAAGCTGAAAAGGCAGCAGCAAAAGCACTTGAAAGTAACAAAGAATTATAACAACTTTTGAGGTATGCTACCAAGACACCCACCCACCCTCTGCACCTATATTCTTCTTTTCTCTCTATGGAGTTTTGTAATAGTGCCTAAGGGGGGGACTTAATCTTGGATGGTGGTGCTAAATCAGTCTGTTTGGTAGCCATCTTTCTTTCTATTTAACCTCTCATACTTATTTTTGGTAAAGCTGCAACTTAGGATATTTTAGTGAACTAGCTATCAGTTTAGGATGAATTAACTGGAAGAATAGTTAATTAAATTGACATATGAACTGAACTATTCACCATTCTTTTGGTTAATCATCTTAGATTTTAAATATATTCGCTGCCATATTCTAAATTATAATTCTGCCTTTAATTTTTTCATGTAATGAATTTACTATCCTTTTATATTGCATGCCAATTGATTGATTATAGTTTTGTCAGGTGCAGTCATTATCTGGATTACAACTAGCTCTTTACTGTGGGTGGTGCACATCCCAGATAAGTAATCACCTTTGGGTTCAGGCTGAGACATTCATTCTTCTCTGTTCTGATCAACATTTGTTTGTTTGACGTAGCAGTTGTGAGTTAAGAACTAATTTCGTACACTACCACAATTTCTTTCTGCTATACTCCACAATTTTCTTTTTTAGGTTTATTTATACTCTACTAAACTGATAGTGGCTTGTCATGTTTAAAGTTTCAATATAATGATCAGTGAATTATGAATCGTACCTCAGGATTTGTTTATATAATCATTTGGTCTTTTGAATGCTCATTATTTTCATGGGATTATACCATCCTAATATCCTATAATGGCTTTCTTATGTGCAAACAAAGCATGCTGGAAAGATGTGTTGATAGACAGTGCAGGAGCACGAGTAACTAGTTTCTCATCCTCACCTCGTTAATATGCTAAGTACGGAAAAAATCTATTTATTTAATCTATGGATAATCATTTAGTTATCTAAATTTAATCTGCAACAGAATATATCTTTAGCTAGTAATATGGATTTTTTTGTCATCCCTATAAATGAGGATTAATTTTACACTAAGCTACGTGATTTTGAACAGTAATGAGAGTGTTCTGAAAATAACTTGCTCTTGGAAAGAGGGGGGGGGGGGGGGGGGGGAGGATTTCTTGCATTTATAACTTGTCCATCCAAATGACGTGCTATTTTTTTATAGAAATTAAGTTAATTAGAAGATTGATGGATTCGTGAGCTTGTGGTGTATGTGAAAGTGAAAGAGAGCTGGCTGTAATTCATGTGGCTTGACGATGAACGAATGGAATACCCATGATTCAGATAACAGAGATAATAATGGAAAAGACTCAAGACACTCTTGACAAGGCTAATGATGGGTTTTTTGTTGGTTGGCCTTATGTCTTGCAAAAGAAAATAATTTGGTTTAACACAAATCATGTTTGCTTCTCTTTGGTGATTTCCATTTCAAGGTTCAAGACATTTTGAGAATATTTCTCATCCAAATGCCTAACAAATTGCTTATTAAATTAGAGTTCTCATACTTAGTAATCCCTTACTATCTTTTAAAGCATTTTGTCTTAATTTGGACAATTATTACCTTATTTTAATAAGAATTCATGAGTCCATAATTTGCTTATAGAAGCATTCTCATCTGATTTTGTCACAAATAATTCTTGGGGAAAAAGTGGAAGAAAAATACATATATTTTGTTCACAAAATATGAAGCTTACCATTGTGTGAAATCAATTATCAAGCATGTCATTTCAATCATATTTTCAACTTTTATAGACTGGTAGAGTGGAGAGAAATTTTGTATTTTTTTTTTTTTTTTGGATCCACACCTTTTACCTTTAACTTTAATTAAAAAAAAATCTTATATTTTCATTGTCTCTATTTTTATACTCTTAAACAAACATACCCTTATAGAAAATCTTTGTGAATGAGAGCAAAAGATTCAACTCGACTCCCCACATTTTTGGGAGAAAAGTGAATATGACCACATTGAACAAGAGAAAAGATTGAGTACTAAATAGCAAGCGCTCTTATATAGTAAAATTGCATCATTGCCTCATTGACAGGACATCTTATTTTTTGCTTATGTATAACCCATGTTTTGATGTCCAAAAATCATGGTGGACATGCTCAAACGACAAAAACAAGTAGTATAAAAGGAATGTTTCAACTTATTTAACTAACTTTTGCAAATTTCATAGAACTCAAAGGAGCAAGAATTCTCTGTCTTGAAGAGCTAGAGTTGTGGAAACAACATTGTGGAACTTCAATCGTCACCATGAAATTAAGGCCAAGTTTATCTAATCTTCAATCTTATTCTTAAAAAATTGAGTTGAAATGAATTTCGATTATTTTAGCGAGTTGGAACGACCCATGTCCTGTTCTGATATGCATAAGTAATTACTTGCTTTTCTAAATTGCTTGACTCTCTTACGTAATATGTTGTAGGTTTGTTTAGCTGACAAAATATCTTATTTTAAAATTTGAAGTCAAATAGTGATAAATTTATAATATTGATACTCGGTTAACAAAATCCTTGAAAATCATATATCCTATCTCTATTACTTACAACTTAAGTGATTGGATGTGCCAAGTTAGCTTTTAAAAAAATAGTGCATGGTTAGATTAAAATTAAGAAAATTTAAAAGTATTTTTTATTCAATACCATAATTTTTTCTCTTCTTCATTTCTGCATCGGAATTCACAATATACATTAAATTTCACAAAAGCACTTTTGAAACTTTAAACCAAACATATATATACGTATCCTACTGATATCTCTACGTATAATTGTCCAAATCAGCCATTATGCAACACTACTGATATCTCTACCGTAAAGCATATATATACGTATCCTACTGTTTTCCTCATGCCTGCCATACTTTGAGTGCATTAATAATCTATCAACTCAAACATTTTGTGCTTTTAAAGGACCTTGTCTCTATTCAAAAGCAGGGTCATGTCTAAGCGTTTGAAGACCTTAGACGAGTATATTTAAAGACTAATAATTTAATATGATTTGTCAAATCTCATTTTTTTTTGTTGATTACACAATTACTATTCAAAGTTATATAACTAAGTGTTTCTAAACTTTTACTATCGATATATAAAATTATAAAAAAAACATTTAATTTATCTTTTAACATAGTTAATATCAAAGAAATTTTGAATAGTTTTAATTTTGAAAAACTACTAATAACAATAATTGCAAGTAATACTAAATAACATTTTAAAAAACAATATATATATATATATATATATATATATATATATATATATATTTGAAAAAGAATAGCTTTTTTGAAAAAATAAATAATATTTTTTTAGTGAAATACGAATTTCTTTTTCCTATACTTTGTGCAATACCTTTATTTTTAAAAATAGATCTAGATCTTCAATATTAAAATACTTGGTAGAACTTGAAATATTTTCAAGAGAAATACAACATTAGAATCCATATTCCTTTCAAGTTTTCAATTGTTTAACTAATACAATTTTAAAATTAAGGTCTTACTAATAAAAATAATAATATATAATGAGTTTAATGCCTAGTACCAACAATGTAAAGTATGTTTTCACTCTCATCCAATCATATATCACTCTTTAAATTATTTTAAAAATCAATAAACTTATCATACATGATAGATTGTGATTGTATAATTATGTAAAAAAATTATACTATCAATATATAACATTTTTTCTCATATATAATATATCATATAATAATTCAAATTAATAAATTAATATACTTTAAGAAAAAGTATAAAAAAATTTAGGCCTTAAATAATTTGGTGCTTAAGACAACTGGGCTTGCAGTTCCACCGCCCTGTTCAAAAGTCCAAATATTTGTTCTTTTCAGGTTAGACTTTTCAAACTGCTCTCATGCATAATGGGGATAAGTAAAAGTCAGCTCAGGAGTCATTGTCAACTAACTGTTATTGATGATGGTTTTGAGTACTTAGCTAATCAGCGTTAAAATACGGTATAGAATGATTATCTTAGGTGGATTTCCAAGATTTTGAAGTCTGGGGTTTATATTCCAAGCATTATCATTTATCATCATCCCCACAGTATTTGGAAGAAACACTTATGTCAGTCACTACATTACAATAGAGAAATGGAGTGAAATTTATCTATTAGTAGGAAGTTGATCGTACTTTAGATGAGAATCTAAGGAAATCTCACTTGTGATGATTTGTATTTTGATCTTGACAAAAAGGGGTTGGAGTTGTCTCATACAAGAAGGCTTAAAACAAGTAGAATTTGTCATTCTCTTTTATGTTAAAGGGAGTCTCACCTTTTTGGTTGTTATCTTTGTTTTTCACTTTTGTGCAATTCTCAAATTTTCCCTGTTTCCTATTCCAAGTAAGTTAGTTTGTTTTCACTATGAGGACTGTGGATGCAAACTTGGATTCGTGAGCTAGAAATCTTAGCAGTAACGCAGAAGATATCCGGACCCTCGAACTTAAGAAATCACCATGTTTAGCATCAACCCTCCAAAAGAAATCTGTTAGCCTGATCAATTCAAAATCTCAAACTGTTTCCATTAGAAAACTGAAATAGATTCATTCTGGACCTTTTCATTCAGAGTACCAGATAAGAGGCCCAATTATGCACTTTAAAGGTGGAAGCCATGAGAGCAAAAGGGAAAATTCAAATCAGGATATACAGGTACTTAATCTAGAACCATGGAAGGCTTAATAAAATTACATACATACATACAATCCCTTAAGAAGCACATATTACAATATTACTTTTTCCAGAAAGAATTAGTACCACGGTAGAGTTGTGAATAAGTGTGAGAGAGAATATGTTACTGGCATTTCTTAACAATGAAAGGCAGTTAGTTACCTTATCTTCCATGTTGCTTCTCTTAAAAGAAAAGGCACTTTCTCATTTTGCACATGCAAGGTTTACTATGCAGGAGATATGATGCTGGCTGGCCTTGCTCTTACCTACTCAAGGGAAGCTAGGATGGGTGCAAGGGACAGCGTCATCTCTCCTGCGTAGCAAACCTTTCAATGCCATCACTACTCCTTCAATCTTCACCAACACTATGTCTTGGATTATAGGCCAGGAGGCCAACCAATAATATATATAGACCGGAATTTTTTTACAATTTTTAATTTGCTTATCCAAACTTGCTGCCTTCTTAGACTCTCTCTCAATACATGGTGCTAAATTGAATAAATTCTAACCACAAAGGTGCATAGCCATTTGCTGCATCATTATTGTTTGTACGTTTATGTAGTCCGGATTGATCACACGATTGGTTTGTACAGAAATATTAATATAGCGATGTTTGATTGACGTAGAATGCCTTTGGTAACAAAAGAAGGTTGCCTAGCTTGCCTGTCTTTGTTGTTGTTGCGGCATGTGGTCTGGATTCCAACACCTTAAATAAGTGCCGTTTCTGATGAGGTCATTTTAATAACGTCACCTGCTGCATTAGTGCCATTATATATGGCCATGTGATTGTGGGTCGTAATGTCGACCAAGTCTTTCATTTTCATGTAGCCTGGTTTAGTGTATTCATGTGATGACATTTCTGATTGTGTGGGAGGACTGGAATTGAATGAACATGTGTGCGTTATATATGAGCCGTGTTTGGAAACACCTTCATTCAGACAGTAAAACCACGTCAAAATGATGCAAAAGCTACTACATTTACTTGCTTCTGTATGGACGACGTGAATCTAATTCAAACACGCATAATCTGAAGACATATAATCCTGTTTGCTTCCCTTTGGCTCATATCCTAACCGTGGGCATTGTATATATATTTGAACTTCCCAACTTTCTTTTTTTATCATTGTTGAATTTCTTTGATTTTTCTCCTCAAATGAGTTCTCTTTATTTGTGTAAAGACACTCAAATCTTATTCCCCTTGCTCCTTAAATAGCTTTCAAACTGAGAATAAGATGGAAAGCAGAATTGATTCGCTAATCAAGGAAAATTTATTGAAGATTAACAAGATCGCACCACACACAAAAACAGTAGTACTTGAAGTAGGTGTGCGCACGTACGTGATCATTTTAAAGGCCTACTTGATTTTTAGTCCTCAAAATATTGGAGATTAATTAACTTGGCAAACGGGACATAAATATAATGTATCAGCTAAAATATACTATAGAATATTTAAACTAAATGACTAAAGCTATGTTTGGATAAAAGTTGTGAACTTAATCTTAGAAATTCAAATATGCATTTATGAATTTCAAGGCACAAAATAAAGAAGGGGAAAATTTTGCCTTAAGAGTAAAAGTTCGTTTGAGCTAAACATCCAAACATACACTTGAACAATTGATATGAGTGTATTGACTTAATTGTAGTGTTACTTTTTAAGTAAATTATTATTTTCCTGTAAAAAAAGTAAAATATTATTTTTATAACAGTAATGAACAAGAAAAGGAATATTTTTTCATTCTGAAAAAATGATTTAAATAGAATGATTTAAATGTCATTCTACTGATAAGAATCAGAATAGATTTAGAACAGTAAAATAGAATGCTTTAGAATCCACCAACACCAAGACTGTGTTTGCTTTGAATTGATAAGAATCAGAATAGATTTCTTTGCCACCCCAATATACTCTTTAGAATTATCCCCGTGGTCCCGTTGAATGGCAGAATGAAAATAAAAGCAACATTAAGCATGATTTACTGGCAGTTCCAACTCATTCAATTCAATAACGAAATGGCGAAAACATGTGATAGTGCTATTTTGCCTGACCATTTTCTTCTATGATTTGAAAGTGGCCCTGGATGGAAAATAATAAGAGAATGATCTCACAAATACAAGTTATAGCATGTGAGTATATTGATAAAACTTAAAAGGTTATGGAACACTAACCTCAATTCGCATTCATCCCTCATGGGCGTAGCTTAAAGATTGAAATCTCTTTATTAACCTTGAGAGAATTATTTTCCACTTTCTAAGAGACTGTCTAACAAATTGTGCTGAGAGAAACAGTCATGTAATGTAAATTTATTTAATAAGATAGCAAATTTATAATCTCCTAATAGTGGGTAAGAATCTCTCAATTAAAAATCTTCTTTAATATCATCTAAAATAATCTTTAATCCACGTATAATAATCATCATATTTTCAATGGTAATTGATGGTACTAAAAAGATAATGTAATATTATTGATTGATACTAATCACAACAATTATTTTAACAGCCCCATCCTGTTACTTCACAATCACGGAACCAATAACCGAAACTTCAAAAGAAAAATAAAATTATAGAGCCATCCCCATTTGTGTCTAATAGAAGTTTAGCTTCCAAATCACAGTTATTAAGAAAGAACCAAGTCCGAGCCTTAGTCTGCATTTCTGACTTTCGGATGTTATGTGAATGTGACAATGCAGATTAATTCCCAATACGTACCCAGAAAGGTCCAAAATCTACATCAAAGTAAGTCTGGAAAAGGCTATATGAGATTGAGTATTTCTAAATATCAAAATCTATTTATATATGGTTTCATCCTTTATAGATCATTCCTTGCTCACATAGTCCAAATAAGTAACATCAATGATCAATGTACCACTCACCTTGTTTCTACGATTATGCATTGGAAAGAATAGAACTAATTCGTTCTACTTGGATCAGCCTGGTTTACAAACATACCATAAATAGTTCCCAACTACTCAGTGAAATGACTATAACATTTGGTGTGAATTTAAGATGAAGCACTAGTGAGGAAAAGCCCTTTTAGGTTTGTCACCGTTGGGTTTTAATTTCTTTTGTCAGTTGAAATTTAATACTAGCAGTCTAGCACAGTCAATTTATGGTAAAGCATATAAAAAATAATTATTGTATATTTTAATAGCATATTTAACAATTTCTAATTCAAAAGTGAAAAAATAAGTTAAATCTTGTCAGGGAGTACGGACATTTTAAAATAGCAATCATATTGTATCCTGCTTTTTTTTTCAAATATGTAATTTTATAAATATTTTGAATATTTTTTGGTATATTTTATAAAAAAAATTAACGTTAATATCAATATAAATAGAAATATCACAATAATTAAATATTTATAATGTTTAATTTTATTTATAAATATCATGTCTTATAATTTTTAAAATTCATCATATCTTTGTGTTTATGCCATGTTATATTTTTTGCTTTTAAAAATCTTATTTTAAATGGGTTTATCTTATTTGTTAAATATAAAATGTAAGTTTAACAATTGTTTGATATAACTTTTTTTTTCTATTTTTCTCTTTCCTATTTCTTTTAAACCAAACATTTAAATTTTCATTCACTTTGTTTCCCTTTTACCCATTTCTTCCCAATTTATCAAACAAAGCTTAAATAACAGAAGGAAAAAAATTAATCAAAAACCTAAAGGAGTGTTTAGTAGGAAAAAATCATGATTTTCAAACATAAAAAAAAAAATCTCCCGTCCATAACAAACGCTCCCACCACGGTTTACAATTTCACAGCATCTTTGCATATATAAGGGTAAGGCTGCGTACAATATCCCTCCCCCATATCTTTGCATAGCGAAGAGCCTCCGAACAATGGGAATGAAGTTTAGACACATATTAACCTAAACATACTTAATTTTAAAAATAAAATATTACTATAATAATATAGCCCTTCCATTTGTTAGGGATAAGAAAAAAATTCAGAAAATCAATTTTTTAAAGTCAATAATAGACATTTGATCCTGCAGTTATTCGTTATTAAATGATGATCGGATTAGATGAAGAGATAAGTTCGAAGAAAACGATGGGGACCCGCCTTCAAAAAGACAAACAAGTGAAAAAAAGGAATGGAAAAACATAAGCGTAAAAGTTACAGAGTTATTGTTGTCGTGTATCGGTCATAAATGGTTAGTGGATAGGACATGCGAGACGTCACACACGCTTACCAATGCTCATAAAACAGAACATCACTGATCACCCATGATGTCCTTGCACTTTAGCTGTTCTGTTACAAAGAAAGAACACCAAATAATGCAGTCCATGTTAACCATCCGTGCCACCCATGGCCTTCCTCTGTGTCTCTCAGGGATGATTCACCCTCTTGCTCTCTCTCACGAGTAAGAACTTAGAATATCATGAAATTTATTAACTAATTAACACACCATATTTTTCTGATTCCACTCTTATTTCTAACAACTAACAAGTGCTGTGATCTGCTGTGGTTTTTTTTTTTTTTCTATCCATAAATATATATTAATGGTTAGTATATTAGTTTTTCGTGATCCCACTCTTATATCTCTGTAGTGTGTGTAGGATAGCGGATCACGACCGTAGGAGACGCACCATGAGGAAGCAAAGGCAAAGATCACTCACCAGAGAGGGTGTAGTGCATGATGCGGTTCGAGAAATTCACTTTGTGGAGGTCAAAGGTGAGACCGATTTGCATGATCTCTCCCACACTCATCACCTGGGGTTGTCAGCAAGAGCTGCTTAAAATTTAGCTTCTTCTCCAAAATTGATTAATCTCGCTAGCTACTACCACTTTGTTATGCACTTTATTTAATTTCATTGTGATGGACTCTTTCGTGATTATATATATCATGTTAATTAATTACTAGTTGTCTCCTTCTTTGTTCTGTACTCAATTCTTATTTTCTGTAACCACATATGTGCAACTTTTTCTTGTACTCTTACTCCCATGATTAATATATTCTTCTTATGATGCTAGTATATGCACCTTCCATTGTCATGTGGGCACTTCAATTAGTACTCAAAATTTAATCTCAAAAAATTGGTCCAGTTAGTCTAAATTCCCTGCAGTTGGGTTCTGTTTGCCCTGAAATTATTTGTGTGGCGTTGATTAAAGTGGCTAATTCAGAATTTAGGTACATATTCGGAACTTGGAAATTAAGAATGGATGGGTTTCTTTACCCTTCTGGTATCCCAACTTTCCTGTTCGTGCTTACCCTAAACATGACTGATTGGAAAGAGAATATAGCAAAAAGAGGTAAGTGAAGTAGACTATGACAATTGGAAAAAAAAAAAAAAAACAAGGATGGTTATTGGGAGGTGAAGGGGTAGAAAAATTAAAGGAAAAAAAAAACACGCACACAAAAGATTACCATTCTCAATATTTTTGAAAAATACATAATTTGGAGACAAACTCCTGCTTTTCTCATTCTTACCTGAAACTCTTACTTAATTTGAATGACAATTCTCTCGTTTAAATGTATATTTCCCACACAATTAAAGTATAATTAATAAAGGTTTGAGGCTTGAACAATTTTTTACTATAAAAACATCTGTCTAATCTCACGGCTAACATGACTGAAGCATTACTTATGAATATTTGGACAATTTTTACCTTAAAAGTTAGGTTCTGGAATTCAAGAGTATTAACCAATTTCAACTTATTTAAAAGGGATAAAAATTTCCAACACTAATTTTCTATCCACAAAATTCAAAACTCAGCTTAATTATATTCAATGGAGGAAAACTCTTTTAACTTTATTTTAATTCACAATATTCAAAATTTAACTTTTTTTTCTTAAAATAACTAAACATTTTGCCATTAAAACCAATATGAATTGGAAAAAAATACTTTTACGACACGTTCGAAATATTTTTTTGAAAAATAAATTAATAATAAAACTGTCGAGTTTTTCTTTGAATTCGACATTTTCATGGGTTAAAAAAAGCCTTTCTATTACTTGCCCATGGTTTGGTTTGTAGACCGAAGTCACCGAACATTTTTTCCTCTTTTTTTTGACATTTAGGAAATTAAAAACTAGATAAAAGGTAACTAAATATAATAATTAATTAAGCCAAAATTATAAATATACAGAAAAGAATAAATTTTATTTTACCGCGTAAAAGGAAGGATATAAAAAAATCGTTAAAAGAAAAAGCATGTGTTAATATTAATCTCTCACACTTGGTGACTCGATGGATATGCAAGCAACTCGTAGAATGTATAAAACAATGCCTACGAGATGTTTTTGAGGTCGCCTACGAGGTTACTTGGCCTTTTCATTATATTGTCATTTATCAGCGTATTGTTACTTTTTTTTTTTAGAGAATGAGAATATTGTTACTTAAAACCGTCAAATACGAGGGTGGTTGTTGACTCTGCTATGTTGTTTAGTATAACGTGTATTACCGACTCTTTAATTAAGGGTAAATTTTATATCAGATTTTTATAGTCTATTGCAGTAATTACAGTCTATTGCATCTGTCTGTTTATGAATAAGTTGATTTTTAAAGATTATCAATTTTTTGTAATAAAGGTTATTAGCAAGATTAAGTTTTTTATGTATAAACAAATATACCTGTTGCATTTGTTTTAGCATTTTGATATTGCTTTTCTTGTATTAGGGAGACTTTTGATTTTCTCTCGTGGCGGGATATGTCCCATCTATTATTGTATGGTTTAATATAATTTATATTTTTTTTAAAAAAAAACATCCAAGGAGAAGGGGGAGATTTTGGCAGTTTCATTTTTGTCATGGAAGCTAACCATTGTGCTAATGCCTTAACAAATTTAGCCTGTGGTTTAGAGGAGAACCACGTGCTTTTTGATCACCCACCAACGACCGAAGTTTCTACTCCTAGCCTCAATTCTATGTAGTTTTTTTTCCCTCTTGGGCCTTTGTGCCTCTTTGTTTATCAAAAAATAAAATAAAACTTCAAATAGGTATCTTCTCCTTCCAATATCTAGAACTTTATTGTGTTTATAATTAATTTCAACCAAGATAAGTTTATTTGTTTTTTTTTTCTCGAGAAAAGGGCTATATATTATACTTTCATCCCATCACAAATCAGAATATATGATATTTTTAAAAATTTTACGATAATTACCTTAAAAAATTATAATAACAGTACATTATAATTGAATATTATTTTATACTATCAATTATCAATCATCCTTAAACTCATTTTATATTTATTTTTTCATGGTATGTAATCCAAATATCTAATAGATCAGGGCTTTTCTCTTTTAAAACTTATTAGTTATTAAACTAGTATTGCTCATAAAAAATATTTATTCTATGTAATTTAAAATTATAATTTATAATAAATAAAATATTTAAATATATTAATTATTTTATAAATATAATGTAATAATTAATTTTTTAACTTATACATAATATTTTAAATTTATGAGAAATGATTTATGTTTATGAAGTATTGTTATTTTTTATTATTGATAATTTATTTTGCAAAAAAACATTTAAATTTAAGTTAGAATTAAAGATGTTGAAAATAATAAATTAAAAGAAATAATAAGTTTCAGATTGATAGGAACATATTTCAATTTCCAATACAGAATAATATATATATATATATATATATAAGTTTGAAATTGATCTCTGATAATCACTTGATATTGAAGTTTAAAAGCATAAAAAGAATATATCTTATGCATGATAGGAGATTGTAGTTGATCACTTTATGAGAGAAATATTATTAAAATAAAAGTGAATGTGAAGGAGAATATGGAGAGTGATGAAGACACGAAGAAGTAGATGAACGTTTATATATAAGAGATAAGTAAAATATTATTCATATTTGTAAAAAAAAATGGGATAAATTAAATTTTTAATCAATATAATATTGTTTTAGTATTTATTGTTAAGGAGATTAATTATATTGATAATGTTGAATGTTGGATTTTGAGGCCGAATTAATTTTGGGTATTTATAGCTCGTTTCGATCATTATTTTTTATTAAAACATATGGAGTAAAAATGTATTATATTTATAAAGGAATTAAAACCAAATTTTGAGATGCAAAAGACAAAAATATTTTATCCTTGATTTTTTAACATCATTTTTGCTTTTAAAAAACAAATACACATATGACTTGGTTTTTTGTTTTACTTGTTCTCTATTGTTATTTCATTTTTTGAATATGAATAATGAATAACTACAATCAATTTTATTTTGCTACAATTTATTATTAGGAACGATAATGAATGCAACATAAGTAAGGTAACATTTTTTTTTCCACATTTTCCTTCAGGTAATAGACACTATTAAATGTGAGAATAAGGATTCAAATATTGATTATTTATTTGATGGGTGATAATACTTATCTCCGTGCTTATATTTAAAAAAAACTATTGTACCTAAACTGACACATGTGTAGATATTGACATTAATATTAATATGTATTTAAAAAGACATTCTATTAGCCTATAAGCTAATTTAGAGTCAAGCTTCACCAAAAAATACTTCTCTCCAAATTAATGTGAAAGTTTATTGTAATTTTTATAATTACATTTCTAAAATTTTATGAAAGTTATTTAAAATATTTTAATTATTTTGTATTGTTGTATTTTTTAATAATAATTTACAATATTTTTTTGTTTTAGGTAAGAGAATACATATATTTTTCAACAAAAAAAATTTAAATAAAAAAATCGAACATAAATTTTCTAATTAGATATAGATTATTCTTAAAATACAAATGTATGGAGACAAACAGCCAAAGAATAAAATCTACAAAAAAAATAAATTTACCATTTTGAGTATAATTACTTTTTAGAAAAATGCAATGTCACCCACCATGGTGAAACCCTTAATAAATTGTGGCAAAGAAGAGGAACTTGCAGAAACAAGGAAAAACAGAAAGGATTTTGTGTCCATTGAATTTAGACGCTAGCGTACTGAAACCTAGCCCGGACGTGTTCCTGTTAAGAAAATCGGATTGAATATCGGCGACAGGTCCGAAGATTAAGTGTAGGTTTCGTTTTTGGCTCAAACAGAAACGCATACCAACGCGCAAGTAAGCTCCCAAAACCCTAATCGTCCCTGCATTTTCCTTTTTTTGCTTGTTTTGTGACGATTCGTTTCCATGATTAGCATTTTAATTTGTGCTTAATTTTCCCTCCTCGCCCTTAGTCATGAGTTTTACTCCTAATTCTTTCAATTCATCATCTAAGTTTACTGGTTGCTTTTGTTTTGCTTGTTTTTACTTAATTTGAGTAGATTGATCGCTGCTGGAGGCGGCATGCACTAGCTTCCGGGGCCTTGCTTGCAAATAGGTCTTCGTTTTTTTGCTGAAGATTCTTTGCAAAATGGATTTGGTAGCCAGTTGCAAGGTATATTCATGCTTTTTTAATTTTTGGTTTTGGTTTTAGTGGTGCCTAACTCATTGGATTGTTTGTTTACCTTTTGTTTTCTTGTTTGTAAATTCTGTTAGTTTGGTTTCTCAGCGTTAAATTTTTAATGCAGAATACAGTTTTGATTTTCGTGGTAATTGGCAATATAAGGTTTAGAATGGTGACAAAGAGGGAGCAAGGAAACTTATTGCTTTTAAATTTTTAAATTTGATTACATGCATAGGTATTATAAATTTCTCTGGCAAGCTTAGTTTGTGCCTTATTCATTGATTGGACTTGACAGTTTCTGTTTAGTTTGATTTATTTATCATGATCATTGTTAACCAGGGGTACAGTGGTGCAGGGAGAGGTTTTACTCATTTTTTATCGAGTTTATGCTGTGTAATATTAACCATGGGCTATGCTGTTCTACTTTACTTATCTAGTTACTTTTCTTGTAGGAAAAATTGCAATATTTCCGTATAAAAGAGCTCAAAGATGTGCTCACTCATTTGGGACTCTCAAAACAGGGAAAGAAGCAGGTGAGGAGAGAAAAAATTACTGACTTTGTATCTTCAATTTTAGTATTTTTCTTTGAAACCTGAATGCAACCGTAATTGGCATCATTGAATAGTGTCCGTTGACTGATTACTTGTTATTTTTTATATGATATGTTTTAACCCCCTTTCCCACTAGATTACACGCAATTTGAATTGCTGTATTTAGGTTGCATGGATTAGACTTGTATGTTTCCTAGTAATCAAGAATATGAAATAGAAACGCTTAGAAAAGATGGATAATATCACAGTGGCATCGACTTTCATGATTGTTGTAACTTGTGCAATTATAATTATTTTGTTAATGCTTAACTCCATTCTATCTTTTTTTGAGTTTTAGGACAATATAATAATATGAATAACGAATGCTTCATTTTCTGTAGGATCTTGTTGATAGAATATTAGCTATCCTCTCAGAGGACCAAGGTATGATTGTGCTCTTTCTATGACATACATACACAGAGACTTAACCTTTAGTTGTAACTCTGCCGTATTTTTGTAATGTTTCTGTTTGGGTTTTGACAAAGCTTAATATATCTGCATAATACAGTTATTAACCAAACTCTTGAACATACATATGCCTCAAATGTTGTTAATTGTTCTATATGTTTTAATGTATTAATTTTCTTTAATTTAAGTTAGATGGAAATCCTTGCAAAATGCAGTGATTTTTTATTTGCACTTTATAATAAACTTTCCTTTTAATCCTATGTGTTTGGACTAGTGTTTTTACAGCAAATTTCCTTTTATGGCTTGTCATAATATTTGTGTCTAGAGAACATTTTTAAAATTCCGATCAGTCATCAATTCAGTTGAAGTTCTAGCTCAATGGGTCACACTGGTCAACCCTAGTTGTCAACAGTCCCAAATAGTGACTCTGTTGTGGAATTGCATCTTGGAGTGGCTGGAGCATGCCACAAAAGTTGAATAGCAGTGCAGTTTGAAGTAGAAGTTGTCATGGCTGCGATATGGACTAAATTGTGGAAAATTGTCACTGAAGTGGGCACTATTGGTGTGGGTTGCAGAAAAACTATTTTAGCCATGAACATCATTTACGGTTGTTTTAGGGAGATGGATACATTCAGAGAGAAGGAAAAATAGGAAGGGGCAGAACTGGAGCTCTGCAAGCTAGCTATAATTTTTTACCTAATAGGCCAGACCCAAATTGGTTTTAATTACAGGAATCATGAAGAAAGAAGGGTTATTGCCAAGCTCAATTCAGAAGTTGATCTTCCACTATCTCAACCAGCAATGTGCTGGGATTTTCTTCAATTGCTCATCAGGGGACCACATTGATTAGGCTCATACCAAGTGGTTACCTAGCCACTGAAGGGGGTTACTTAAGGAGGGTCTATATATCTGATCTGTTTCTAGTTTCCAGAATTTCAACTTGAGGATGGTTGACTTTTATTGGAGTGATATTATTAGGATAGAAGGGGAAGAAATAGTTAGGGACAGTTAAAAGTAGTTAGAGGGTACCAATTGGATAATTAGGGGGAATAAGGTGAGAAGGCATTCAGAGAGATATTTTGTAAGAAAAGGGGGAACTCTTGTGAGGGTGAAACCTTGGAGGAGGACTAATTCTCCTATTTTAGTTGTTTAATAAAACTGTTCGGTTTCATTTTTAATTCCTATCAATTTCTCATTTCTAATTTCTCTATTTGGCTCTATCTTTTGCCTTGCTTTACATTGTCTCTGCCTTGCACACTGTGATGCGAACAAGGCAACAAGCTAGCCACTGGCAAGGGTTGGGTGATGGCTCACTTTTACTGAGTGTGAGGGGTGGATGGTTTGGAAAACTTACCAGTCCTCTGGGCATGCTGCAAACCAGCCAAGTCAAATAAGTTTTTTTCTGGTTCAATTACATTTTTCAATCTGATTCAAGGCTTGAACTGGCTGGTCTAAGCCAAGTTTTAAAGCACTGGTTTGGTCTTTGGAGTGGTGGCAACTTCTATTAAGGCATAGTTCATTGAATATGAATTTTGGATTATTTTATTAATCATGC
Organism: Glycine soja; assembly: GCF_004193775.1. Classification (NCBI taxonomy): domain Eukaryota; kingdom Viridiplantae; phylum Streptophyta; class Magnoliopsida; order Fabales; family Fabaceae; genus Glycine; species Glycine soja. Next base: position 49,877,918 of record NC_041012.1, on the reverse strand, counting down.
ATATAATTTATTTTTGTGATTTTAACATGTGAAGTTGCCTTTCTAATGTTCCTCCGTCTTTTTTCTTTTAAACTAAGCACACAGCTTGTTACTTTTTCCCAGTTTCCAAATTGTGGACCAAGAAGAATGCTGTTGGAAAACAAGAAGTGGCCAAATTAGTGGATGACACGTTTAGGTAAGTTCAGAAACAACACTGTTGGTGATATTTTCTTTATTTAGTTTTGGTAAGCTTTAGATAAATGTAAAGGCTGAAAGTTTCTAGATCAGTTCATAGTTCACACATGATTTGATTTGTTTCTATGTTTTTTTTTAAGTTGATTATACTGGTATATGCTATAATCTCCTTGGTTTATTATTTTTCATTCATGACTTCTTGTGTTTTCTTTTTGCCCAGAAAGTTGCAGGTATCCGGGGCCATTGATCTTGCATCAAAGGGACAGGGTGCCTCAGATAGCAGTAATGTGAAAATTAAAGGTGAAATTGACGATTCCTATCAATCAGATACAAAGATTCGCTGTCTCTGTGGAAATGTATTGGATACAGAGCCATTGGTCAAGGTGTAATATTAAATTTATATGTTTTCTATCCTCATGATATATAAAATTATGTGCCTTTTTACATGCCCTTATAATTTTATTGGTAATTCCATCCCCCTCCCCCAACAACTTCTTTTAATCAAGATATATTGTGACAACTTATGTTTGTTAATTAACATTTTTTTCCGTCTAATTACAGTGTGAAGATACAAGATGCCATGCGTCACAGCACATCAACTGTGTTATTATTCCAGAGAAACCTATGGATGGAATCCCACCCATTCCTGATAAATTCTACTGTGAAATATGTCGACTTGATCGGGCAGACCCGTATGTTGTGTTCCCTTCTTATTTTAGTAGATGGGGTGGAGTAAATTGTTCAGAAGATTTTTCTTCCACATTCAGTGCTGAATATTTTTTATCCTTACTTGACGTGCTAATTTTGCTTTTTGTGTTCTCAAGGGCTTCTGTAGTTGTGTTAGTCAAAATTATTTGTTTTTTCCCCCAATTTGTTATCTATGATATCCTGTATTTGTACAATTAACTGAACTTATGAGATGATATCATGTTGCATTGTGGTAACTTCATTGTTGATGGTTTCTTTTAGTGGCATGTTGATAGTTGCAGAGGCAGTTAATTTATGTATTTTATTCTTCTATGATAACATTTTTATGTCTTCTAGTTATGAATAGAGATTCTAATTATCATCATAAGGCTTTTAATTTTGGTAGAACATTTTCATTTCGAAGACATGATTATGATTCCCTGATGAATGCCGGTGTTTGTTTTCTTGGATGATTTCTTCCTCTTTTAATCTGTTATATTATCTTGTAATTGAAAGAAACTTCCTACGCATTTATTGTTTACCATTTTCTTTAACCCATCACTCAAATTTGTATATTTTGCTCTTCTTTATGTTACAGGTTTTGTATTTCAGTGACACACCTTTTGTTTCCGGTGAAGTTGACCACAACCAATATTCCCACTGATGGGTAAGAGTACATTGTGTGGTTGAAGTTAGACATGGTTTGACATTGTGTAACTTGGTTCATGGTTGTGATATCTATTTCCTTTCTTTTAATAGAAGTTCATATGCATTGTATATAGTTTTTTGGTTTCTTTCTATATATGCTCTAAATTGTGCTATTTCTTATTTACATTGTGTGAAGAAAAATTGTTTGGGTGTTGAATTTGTTTTTCTGAGGTGAAAATTCTCTCAGGATATTAATCTTTTGGAACTAGATTTCTCCCCTCTTTATTTGAGTGTTATCTTTTCTTGTCTCATGGTTTTCTTAAATCATTCTCAAATCCATCACATATTTATCGTTTACTGTTGCTTAAACCTAATTTTTAATGTAACTTTCTGCTTGAATGATTTAATGATATTGCTGTTTGAATCGTTCAGATCAAACCCAGTACAGAGTGTGGAAAGAATGTTTCAACTCTCAAGAGCAAACAAGGAGTTGGTATCAAAATCAGAATATGATGTTCAGGTTGGTTTGGTTTAGTGCTAGTAGTTTAATGCATAATTCTATCCTGGTAATAATGTATGGCAATTGTTTCATATCTAGGTTTGGTGTATGCTTTTGAATGACAAGGTTTCATTCAGGATGCAATGGCCACAGTTTGCAGATCTAAAGGTCAATGGTATGTTACAAGTCATGATCGCCTCACTGTTTTTTTAGTTTCCTTTTGAGAATTGTTTCATGTTGTGGGTCTTATTTTAGTTTGCACATCAGCATATCATATTATTATATGTATTTAGAAGTATCTATTTTGTTAGTAAAGAAAGCATCAAACATTTCTTCTAGAATTCATGAATTGTGGTTGAATTGAGTTTTTCTCATTGATTTGACTATATTCATGTAGGTCTTCCTGTTCGTGCAATTAACAGACCTGGTTCACAGTTGCTTGGGGCTAATGGTCGTGACACTGGTCCAGTTGTGAGTTTATTGTCTTCTATTGATTATAGCAATTCAGAAATTTCTGTGATATCATTTCCTGTGCTTTTATTTTTCTAATGTAGATATTTATGCCTGAGTGCTAGTTTTAGTCCGATCTTTTCAGCAGTGTTAATTAAATTTCATTCATATTGGTTTTACTCAATTTCTTATTTTATTTCTCCTTTGTCAGATCACGCCATATACAAAGGACGGAATTAATAAGATTTCCTTAACAGGGTGTGATGCTCGCATATTCTGTGTAGGGGTCCGTATTGTTAAAAGGCTCAGTATGCCAGAGGTAGATTGCATTCTAAACTTGCTTAATTTCTAAGTATAGTATTCTGGATGACTTTTGGTTCCTTCAATCCGGGCTTATTGGAATAGTCAAGTTTGATGTTAATCTCCTTATATAATATGGTCAGTCCAAAGTTTCTGAGGCTGGTCTCTTAAAGAAGCCCTTGAGAACACAAAAAAACAAAAATGAGAAGATTTGGTCTACGGAACTTCCAAAGTTCACATCAATAATTTACAAAGGATTTGACATTTATATCTGTTTTGTTGAAATGCCTTTGACATCCATGTTGATTTTTTAAAGTCTATATCTTCATTTAATGTTATTACACATGTTTATTGTTCAATAGTGCTGTAAAATTAATGATTTGGTCTCTGTTACCTAGGTCCTAAGCATGATTCCAGAGGAGTCTGATGGTGAGCATTTTGAAGATGCTCTTGCTCGTGTCTGTTGTTGTGTTGGGGGTGGAAATGCAAATGATAATGCTGATAGTGATAGTGATTTGGAAGTCGTTTCAGACACGTTTAGCATCAATCTCCGTTGCCCAGTAAGGCTTTCAGACACTTTTAGTACTCATGGAGTTTTATAAATCAGTTCCTGAAGTCATAAAATTTTATACACTTGTGAAATTTATAGATGAGTGGTTCAAGAATGAAGATTGCAGGAAGATTCAAACCTTGTGTTCACATGGGTTGTTTTGATCTTGAAGTTTTTGTGGAAATGAATGAACGGTCAAGGAAGGTATGATTCTAAAAAATTTGAGCATGATTTGTCGTATACCTTTTTTCTTAAAAAAATGTTGATGAAGCATTAATTCTTTCTGCAGTGGCAGTGCCCCATATGCCTTAAAAATTATGCTTTGGAGAATATCATTATTGACCCTTACTTCAATCGCATCACCACTCTGGTAGTGTTTTTTCTCCTTTGATCTTTATTTCTCTCTCTTCACAAAGCTCATACTCGAGTTTGTTTAATCAGTAGTTATCTCTTATACTGATTTGCTGGCACAGATGAAAAATTGTGGAGAAGAGATTGCAGAGGTTGAGGTGAAGCCTGATGGTTGTTGGCGGGTCAAGGCTAAGAATGAAAGTGAACGCCGGGAGTTGGGGACTCTTGCTCAATGGCACCGTCCAGATGGATCCCTCTTTGTTTCTACTGATGAAGTCAAGAGCATGGAAAATATAAAGCTCAAACAGGAAGGTGTTTCAGATAGTCCTATTGGTGTTTTAAAACTTGGCATCAGGAAGAATAGTAATGGTGTTTGGGAAGTCAGCAAACCTGAGAACACAAACACCTCTTCTGGTAATAATAGATTGAATGAGGATTTAGAAAATCATGAACATGTTATTATTCCAATGAGCAGCAGTGATACTGGAAGTGGCCGGGATGAAGATGATCCTAGCGTAAATCAGGGTGGTGGTGAGCATATTGATTATTCTACTACCAATGGGATTGAGATGGATTCTGTGTTTAACAATAATATTGATTCAGCTTATGGATATAATGTTAATAACGCTTCTGCTCTGATGGGTGATGCACAAGTTATTATTCTTAGTGATTCAGAAGAAGACAATGATGTATTGATGTCTCATACTCGTATAACTGGGTACAAAAATAATCAAACTAGTGATGCAGTTGATGCTTACTCAGTGCTACAGCCTGGAATTATTGATCCATATAGGGAAGATCACAATCCTGGAGTTTTTAATAATCCCAGTGAAGATGATTTTGGTATGCCCTCCCTCTGGCCATTGCAATCTGGAACTCCAGCAGTCCCGGGATTCCAATTATTCAGTTCTGAAGTGGAGGATGATGTGTCAGACGCATTGATTGATTTGCATCATGGCAATATTAATTGCTCCTCGTCACTGAATGGTTATACGTTGGCTCCAGATACTTTGGGATCTGGCACTCTCATACCAGATTCCTCAGCAGGTCGACCTGACGATGATTTAAATGGTGGGTTGGTTGACAATCCACTGGCATTTCCCAGAGAAGATCCATCCCTTCAGATTTTTCTCCCTACAAAACCAGCAGAATCATCTATGCAGCATGAACTGAGAGATCATGCAGATGGGTCAAATGGTGTCTTCACTGAGGATTGGATCTCTCTTAGTCTTGGAGGTGGTGCCAGTGGCAGTAATGGTGACACTTCCTCTGCAAATGGATTGAATTTGAGACCACAAATTACACCCAGAGAAGATGCCAGAGATTCTTTGACAGATGCTGGTTTGTTACTTTTTCTCAAGCTAAAGCTTTAATCAGTCCTTTTTTTCCCTGAGGAAGTTAATTGTCCACTTGAGCACTGTTTTTAGCTGGGGAAATCATTTTGTACAATATGCTAGGTTGTTTTGACTATGTTCAAGTTCTAACCCTGTGATTCTTGTATGCAATGTTGCATTTTTTCTCCTCCCTTTATTGACTCATCATTCCTACATATGCAGCTCCTTTGCTTCTTGGTGTGAATGATGTTAGACCTGACAAGGCAAGTAGGCAAAGATCAGATAGCCCTTTCTCATTTCCCCGCCAAAAGCGTTCAGTAAGGCCCCGCCCATATCTTTCTATTGGTTCAGATTCCGAGTAGAGGTATTAGACCTTGTGTCTCTATTAAGTATTAACTCTAGATGCCCTTCTTAACGCCACATTTTGTATTTAGAAACTGAAGAAAGTTGAGCAGCATTTTTGGTCCTCAGGAAATGGAAGATGATGTGATCTGAGACACGTCTTGTATTATTTCCCCCATTGATGGTGAGGGTGTTGGCTGCAAAGATTCCCAATTCTTTATGCTTGATATTCAAGTTGTCCATATGACATACTGAAAGGTCGGGGCCAGCGGCATGCTATTATTCCCCATTTTCAGCTAGGAACTGATGGTACTGGTATAGTGCTGTAAAGAATATTATATCTGCAATTTTGTTTCTGCTGAGAGCAATTAACCTGTAAATGTTAAGCCAGCAGATCTAATAGTAAAATCTAAAATAGTTTAATCTTATTCACACCCATGTAGACACCCAATTTTGTAACATATGGTTGCCAATATTTGTAATATATTTAGGATTAAAGTTGCCTCCTGGATTGTAATCCTGGTGAGGATAAACATTTTTTCTGTTTGCCTGTGTATTATTTAGTCTGCACAGCTGGAGTAAAATAGTTGAAATATGACATTCAATATAGCAAAAAAAATTGTGCCCCTGGATAGGTGCTGTTAGACAAATTGTGATATCCTGTTCTTTCGTAGGGTTCTGCTGCTAATATTAAAGTAAATTGCAACTGTATGGGTATATTATTGTTGGCCTGCTTGGGAGCTGGGGAAGAAGCAAGGATTTTATGTTGAAAAATTATCGGATTTATTTTAATTGATGTTCAAGTTTACTTAATTTTTCAAAATTTTAGATGTCTAAAGAGGTGGTAGCGATATTTAGTTTTTAATTATACCTTTTACTATATTCATTTCTTTCGCCATTTCAACTGTGCTGTCATATGACTTCTAATGTTGAAAATAAAAATGCTAAGTTACATTTTTTCCGAGCAAAGTTTATAGTGAACGTTTATTTGACGATAGTTAAGATTTTTACGTTTTTCATTATTATTATTATTATCATAAAATAATGGTGGTGGTGGTGGTGGTTAAGAATTCACGCAATTGCCAGAAAAATAGAGTGACAGAGTCAAGTAAAATAAAAATTTATATAATAACTAAAATTTGATAAAATATTTATATAAGATTTCTTTTTTTTTTAAAAAAAAAAAGATAAAATTTCTATTAATCTTATAATGCATCCACTCTCATGAAAAAAGTATCTTTATTATTAATATATCTTATAATTAATTAGGAGTAAAATAAAAATTTACCAATAAAGTAATTTTATATTTCTTATAATTAATTTTATAATTTTGAAAAAGTCAATATAAAAACTAATTATATAATAATTAATATTTGGTAAAAAAATGTTATTTAAATCAAATTTCTTTAAAATAAATAAATAATAATCTATTAGTTTTTTATAATAAAAAATTTATTATATTTTAAATTATACTCTAATGAATAGTAAGAGAATAGGGAGAGGTTATCATGAAAACTTAAGATATATGAGTACAATTTACTTATCATTTGTTAATCTTATAATAAAATTATTTGTTATATAAAATAAAGTCTTAAACAAGGATATTTTAGTAAATAATAAAATTATTTGTTATATAAAATAAAATCTTAAATAAGGATATTTTAGTAATTATAATATATTTAAAATAATAATTTAACCAAATATATATTTTAATTATTTTTAGGAATATAAAAAATATTTTAACTAATTTTATTAAATATCTGGGACATTCACATGATTTATTCAAATAATATCTGGGACATTCCCATGATTTATACTCAAATAATATTTCCTAGACTAAAAAAGTAACAAACGTCCCCTTAGTGGATTTTACCATGATGTTCTGTGTGGATATATAAGGCTTTAGCTTAAGCCGATGTTGTGTTATGTTTAACTCCTTGCATTATCAAAACATAATGAGTGTTGTTACGTGCACAACTTTATTATCTGTGCACTTAGCATTTTTTGTTAATTTTAAAATTTTCCTATGTTAAAGGTATACGAGTTTGTGGTTGATCCGTATAAAATATACAGATCATATAATTTGCAAGACCCATATGACTTATACGGATCAACTTGAGTGAAGGACATTTTTGCCTATTCACTTACAAGGTTGGTTGGGTGCACCTAGCATCACCCAAACACAATTAAAAAAATTAGGGACCCCTTATGTAACACATTGGTCCCCTAGGGGTGTGAAAAAACCCAATTCGAACCAAAAACCCAATTCGAACCAATTTGTTACCCAAGTCAAACTAAAGGGATTTTCAATTGGTTTGAGAAAAAAGAATTACACAATTGGACAAAGGTACTTTGATTAATCGAATTGTTTTTATAAAATTGATTTTCACCTTAATTATTTTTTTTATTTTAACAAATAATTTGAAAATCAATTCACAACTGATTCAGTTCCTAAGATTGGTTTAAAACTACTTCAAAACCAATTCAATTTAGAAGTGTTTTTTTTTTCAAAAACTAAATCTCTAAAACAGTTTGACTATTCATATTTAAAATACAACCGGTTAAAAATTGACTCGATTTGTTTTTTTCTTTTTGGACTAGTTTGTGCACATCCTTATGGCCTGGTCCTAATGGTGATGATGTGGTGGTAAGATTTAATTTTTTTTTTACTAAAACAAATTTACAACTTTTTTCTTGGTTTTAACAGTTTAAATCTATTTCAAAATTGAATTAAAAATCATTCACACTGTTTTTGCCAAACATGTCTTATTTAAAAAATTGTACTTGAAAATCAAAAATGAAAATTTCGCAACCATTAGGTCTTAACTTTGAATAAAATTTATATGTAGTTTCATGGTTTTGTTTCTCTTATTAGAATTGAAATTCTGTTTTATTAATCTCTGTTGATTTTTTAATGTGATTACTTAAGTAAAAATTCATTTAATTATGAGAACAATACCGAAAACATCTACAAAACTAGTTTTGTCCTTTACCTTTTCTATAACGTAGCTGGTCACTGAATAAAAGCCTCTCTGTACATCCTCAAAGAATAAAAATAAAAAAGCATCTCCGTACTAGAGTTCAAACAGAGAAATGGGGTTTTCCGATAAGTAAATGTTCTCTGTTTCCTCTGCGGTTAACTGATCCCATTTGGGTTTTCCTGAAATTGGACGTCTTGGGTTTTTAGAATTTATCCACCTTTATTTATTTAAGGGCAAGCTACAAATCAACCATCTTTTCTGTTGTGAAAGCAGTAGCACAGACGTGATATTATTTTTCTTTTTGATTTGGTACCCCTAGTGGCACAAAAGATATTCCCTGAAGCTTCGATCTTTCCATCGACTATGAAATTAATACTCGGTCAAAATTTAATAACTTAAAATTCTTTATTTCTTTCCAAGATTATATTCTGGAGAATCAAACTCGGATATTTTACCCCAAATTTTGCATATATTATCAACTGAACTATTAGGTGTAGTTTTTCTTTTGGTGGGTGAAACATTGGTATTTGACCGTACAACTCAATTATTATATGAAGCGAGCAGGAGTGACTTGTGTTCTTTAAAACCATATGTGGCTATCGCACAAGGTTGGTCATAAGTTGTTTTCATTAGAGCATCACCTTGATAGTTGCTTATACTAGCTAAAAGATAGTAATGGATTGATGTGGTATCAACAGATGTGGAAAATAGTATTGAACTATTATTGATCATACAGCATAGAAATAGGGCCAACAACACAATACTTGTACTAAATCAAGACAACCCTGAAACTACATTCTAACCACTGTTGGAGAAGAATCTGGCTGACCCACAGAGGAAGACTTTGAAGCCTCCATCGTCACTGGTGCCTGTTCCAAACAACTCTGGGTATCATCATTGATCATCATCCCAATTGTCATCTTTTCCACCTCATCTTGTGTATGTATATGAATCTTGGATACCACATCGCAGAACTCACTGCAGACAAAAAGGCAAAATGCAATTTTTTTCAGTGTATTTCACATTTTCACCTACAATGTTATGTTACATAAGATAATAGTTTGGAACAGGAGTGAGGTTCTATTGGTCCCGTCCCATCAGTTAATTGAGTAGAATAAGGTGATGATGGCCAATGAAAACTAACTAAAACATGGCAAAGCTAAGGAAGATGACCACTTACTGCCACGGATCGTCTCCCACAACCATAATGTCGTTTTCACTGTCAGTGTAGAGGATTCTCCATCCCTTATTAGGATCTATTAGAAGGCCTTCCATGCTAAATAGTCTCTCTAGTTCAATCAGCAGGTCATTGTAGCTGCTCAATCTTGAGAGATCAATGGCTCTTCCAACTAAGCTACCTTGCTTGTGAACCTTCATTCAGTATTATGTTACATGGGTGGGCAAATTGTCAAAGGAAGAGAGAAAAAGGCATATTTCACAATATAACTCTGTTGCTATCGTCGCTCACCTTTGTGCAGCTTCTTTTAGCAGAGTTCTGTAAATTTTGGGCGGTAGTTTCCCCGGACAAGGAAATTCCAAATAGTTTACAAGCTTTTACCTGCCCCTTGAAATTGTCATCCTTTGGAATCCTCATGTTTGCCCCTAAAGAAGCAGTACCAGAAATATTGTCCTGCAGCTTCTGCTCATTTGGAATTGTGATGTCTGACCGTCCAACTTCATTTCTCATGATCCCTGACTGAGTAGAAGGAGTGTTAAATGGGATATTCTCTCGTTGGAAATTGGTCGGTTTGGAGCACAAGATGCTGCTACCTTGACCAGCATTGTGAATATCACCATAAGGGAAATATGCAGTTTGAATAACTTCTGGTCCTAAAGAGTGAAAGCTAGGTTTGGTTGCCTGATGCAGGTTGTTATTTGAGTAACTGACATTGGGTTTGCCCCAAGAACCAAAGTTCAAATCAGCCTTTCCTGTTAGGGATCTAAATGGACATATTTCTTGACCTTGCAAGACCCTTGGAAACATGTTAGTTTCCGAAAAGCCTGCAAAACTAGAAGGGTGAACCCTCATAAACTCAGCAGCAGAAATCTTTCTCACTCCAGTTGATGCAAGATTAGGATGACTTGGAGATCTGATCTCAAATTCTGGCTGCTTAGTTACTTTGTCACATCCATAATATAGTGACATAAAACCCGTATTTTCTTGACCTTGCAAGACCTTGGATGATCTTACTGACTCCTCAGAGTCCATAAACCCACTGCCTCCTGCTGCCACAGATGCAGAAGCCAAAAATTAAATAGAGGATGATTAGGATCTCGAAGTTTACTGATTTATTTTACTTTGGCTGTCTCGGCATTAGGATTTGGGATTCATACCAGTGGTGAGGTGACTGGGTGTGGCAGCCTGCAGACCTGGCCTCAGTTTCTTCAGCCTTCTGGAGGATTGAATGCTCAAGGGAGGAAGAGACGAAGAAGGATCAATCTCCCATGGAGATACTCTATCTTGATGACTAATCTCAATATCCTCATCCCATCTGACCTGTTGGATATCACAGTAACAAGGTATCACCATTTGGTCTATATTAATGTATTGTGTTAAAATTTAAAAACACTATTTTTGTAGAGCGAGCTTGATTCGATTGCAGGCTTAAATGTAAGCTTTTCTCTGGGTATGATAATTGCAGGTAAAACAATTCAGAGTGAAATCTAGCAAAATAGAGCAGTATATTATGCATGAAGGCAATATACTGTGCAAGGATGTATCATATCATATATAGAATTTTGGGGAAAGGATTAGATTTCTTGGTGAGTGGATCCATATAAAGTGGCTTCACAAAATTTCAGTTTGAGGAGGGTATCTAAAATCAGAGTTATTAATTTCTTATCCTAACCCTTCTCAATGAACTGCAACTACAAAAGAAAGTGATAAAAGGAATATATAAATAAAAAACCTCACATGAAAATGCATCTTCAATAAAAGGTTGATGAAGCATAACATATCTTCAATGGCAAAGTCGGTGAAGATAAAATCCAGAGCAAATGCTAAATGTACAATATAAGGTCAAAACATTCTGCGTAGTTTGTAAAGAAAAAATAGCAAATGTACCATCAAGCACCTCCATTTTGACTTGGGCCATTTATAGGGATCCAAATCACTCATTCCAGTCACTATACCACTAGTACACCTGCAACACAGGAAGAAAATGTCATATTCCTATAGATATTTCTTTGTTTTATTCATGGAAGATAATGGTTAAAATATTATAACTGTGTTGTAGTTAGTTGACCTTCTTTCCGGAGATTCATCCATTTCAAATTTCATTTTGAATCTTGTCCCGATGGTCACTGGATTCTTGATGCTTTTGATATATTTTTGGTAGGGCACAACAAAATCCGCATGACTTGCTCTGTATTATACCAAATTTAAATGTTACAAATCTATTGCTAGATTCATATACCTATCATGAGTACGCTGAAATCCTTTATCAAACAAGAAACAGAAAAAACCTCAATAATGAACACGGTGCAAGATGTAAGGATCCTACTGGCAAATGAACAGTCAAATGGAACATAGGATCCTTACTATTTGACACAACAGAACAATATAACAAGGCAACTAACAAGTTACAGGTCAAATGGACAATTTCAATCATCTGATGATAGAATATGGATAAAAGCATGTGGTCATTTTGTTGACTGAAAAGTAGGTAGCAGGATGATCAGGGAAGCCTACTATAAAGAAGGAGGAAAAAGGAACACAAAATGAAAGAGCAAAATTAAATCGGTTATCCAATTCCTTTTCACAGGAAATATCACAGTATGGTCAGGAACCTCAGCTAGAATTAAAATCCATAACTGCCAAATATGGTTCTGCTGTTGTTTAACAGAAGCTGATGTAGTTCTATCAACAGCTAACTATCCACTCCATGTATGGTTTGGGAAGTATTTCGGACAACACCAAGATGATAAGGATATATTTGCTGATAAAGCCTACCTGTCTATTTCTGACCATTAAATCCCTTCCTTGACAAGGACGAAAAGCTCTTATTGGAAGAATAACAGACAACTAGGACAAATTAAATGACACATGTGAGCTATCTATCTAGCACTTCCTAGTAAGAACAAATGCTTTGTTCGGGTGCTTACTCTTTTCTCCATACCTTACCATATGAACTAGAATATTCTAATACTTCACTTTCATTGTAACTAAGATTCAATACTAACTGACAGATAAGTCATCATGACATACCTCAAATTGATGTTTCATCTATAATTTCCAACAACATAATGATAATGAAAGGTAATAATTAGAGTGTGTACTTCAAACACCTAGCAAAACGAAAAAAATCTTATTCATTAGTATGGTACCTTGGACTATAGAAAACATGAAACATGCTTTTCGCGGATATAGCATTAGCCACAGAAGAAAGGAAATTGGGATAATAACTCTGGCTACCAACAATTGATTCAGGAAGACCATTTCTCGGTCGAGCAGCTCTTCGGATTCCCAATCTCAATTCTCCATTTTCACCCCTGCAAAGATATTAATGAGCAACAAGGATCCACTATAAGGATATTATTATCACTCATTTTCCAAGCTTCCTGATTTTGGTTAGACATAGATTCTGGATAGTCGTGAACAAAAAATATCAGAGGTTTAGAGATATGTTCTACGAGAAGTTTTTTTTTTTTTTGTTTCCCCTGCGGATTTCTAATGCTAATTGGTACTTTCAGTCACTATGACAAGAAGTTTCCTTAATATTAATAATCAATAAAGAGTATACACTATTCATTTCAATAAAAGAACAACATAACATTGATTGCTAAAACAAGAACATACATATCAATACCAATTAAAACAAGAGTTTAATAGATATGAACAGTTAGTGTAAAAATTTACACTGTTAATCAGAAATCATCCTTTTGTATGATTTTTAAGGTAGTTATTTTGAAAATCAAACAAACTTATACTCTGCATGGCTGGTGGTTTGAAATTAAGTGACACTCTGACAGTATAACAATTCTTTACACTGTTTATTATATTCTTAAAACAAAATCCTACTTGAACACACACATATACACACCTAAGAAAGAGAACTGCATCTCCAGAAACAAGATTCTTTTGGCTAACAAAAATACTCCAGCCAGTAGTGAGCAGATGCCGCCTTGGTTGACCTGACAAAAATTACCACAAGGATTTTCTATATCATTTATATCAATATAAGATTATGAAGCCAGCCACACAGTTTTTTAATTAATTTTTTTCCAATTACCTCTGTAAATATGTCGAAATTTCCACTCCACACCATGCAAATCTTTGGCAACAAGCTCTTGAGAAGGTCTTTGCTGCTTATAATCCTGTAGTGGGCACAAAAAGAAATTTATAACTCCTAGGGAGACAATGAATTCAAAACTCCTAAACAATTTCATGTTACTAGAAATTCAAAACTAGAACATGTTACTAGAAATTCAAAACTAGAACATGTGAGATGTCACACCAAACGAGGAAAACAGTCTTCAGCAGCTCTGCGAGGGACAGAGAACCCCCCATGAGTGCTGGTATCTGAGGCTGTAAGAGTTTTGCAAAACATGTGAGGGGTTGACTTTGTAGGTGTTGCTTCATTTCCCTCTTCATCTGTTCCCAATTCCTCAAGCTCTTTTCCCTCTAAATACTACAAACAATGCTCAAAGTAATAAGAAATTGTCATCCTTCTAAAGGAAAAACCAAAATTAACCAAAGATGCACCAAAACAGAATAATAACAAAAAACCAACCTCAGCCCGGGGAAGCAAAGTAACCTGTGTATAAACCTCATCATTCTCCTTATTGGCCTATTCATAGAGAAAAATACAATTAAACCAAACCAAATAAACAAATAGAATCAATACAAGTTTCATTCTCAGTTTGAGCACACTCACGAGTAGCTGAATATTGACAACTCTAGAAAAGATCTGTGGCTGAAGATCATAGGTTGGCATCTCCATTGGTGAAAAGGGAGAGAAAGATGAAGCTTGTTCTAAGTGCCCTTGTGGGAAATAGACCACCACATTCCCTTTCTTCGGGAGGGAAGTGAGGGGGCCAGCACAAGCGTGCCAAAGCTCAAGATAAGAAGAAGACACACGTGCGGAGGAGGAGCCAGAGGATGAACATGTTGAAGAGGACAACGCAAAAGCAGCACCTTTCTCACACTCCTCATTGCAAGACGCACTCTTTTCAGCCTCACTCGTCACTGCATCATCATTCAGATCAATTTCCATGAACACACCCCAGTGTGGTTGTTGTTTGTTGGTTCTCTTCTGAAGTAGGACTCAAGTGGGAAACCAAAGAGAAAAAAAAAACAGAGAAAAGAGAGAATAAAGGAGGCCAAGAGTGCAACCAATCAAGTGGGTTTTTAAAAAAAGGAAAGGCAGAAAGTGAGAACTGTAACAAAATGGAAATGAGGTCAAATCATGAAAAAGGAGTTTATGTTTGGAGGGACACCACAAGGGAGAAAAGAAGAATAAAAACAGGGGAGGAGTGGAACAGAGGACACGGTGGGAAGAAGAAGAACTGAAGAAGAGAAGAGTGTCAATCAAATAATAACAAGAAATTCAAAGTATTATTCCACTCCCATTTGAAGGTACTTGAAAGAGGGAGCAGAAACATCAGACATAGCCAATTGCATAGGGGGCACAGAAATAAAAGGTAACAAAAGCCAATGTGGTAGTGCCTTTTGGACTTGGGTTGGGTTGGGAGTGTTATGTTAGAGAGAGAGTGTGTGTGCGTGTGTGTTGGGTGGGGGGGACAAGCCAAGACAGTACAGAACCCGCACTCCCCCACCCTCTTTCTTCTCCTTTGCTTTGCACTTAACTTTATCTTTTTTTCTTCTTTATTATTAATAATTTCCATCACTTGTGTTGTTGTGGGTGAGGCCCTCCACCAACACCAACACAACCAAAAAGGAACCAAGGAGCCCTTTCATTCATTTCATTTCAATTGATTGATTAAACATCTTGTGCTACATTATTTTTCTCCCTTCTTCCCTCACAGAAAAATTCAACCTGACATCTTAACCCACCACACATTTTATTAGGTACGTAAATATTATGGCAATGGATACCATGGTTGAATTCAAGTGAAAGTTTTATAGGTTAATTCGTCAACCATAAGTAGAAAAAAAAATGTTAGATTTTTTTCAGCTGATTTTATTTGTAGGCCTGTGATATCCAACATTTTTAGAGCCATACGGTTCATTAAATAAAATCACTAACTTCTTTAAAGTTCCTTAATATTAAATACTGATGCCAACTAACTACAACTAAAAATATTTAATTAGCATACACAGTACTACACGGTTAAACAATAAAAATCCATTCTTAGTTTAGTTTTAAGGTGGTTATCATGGTTTTAAATTGTAATGGTTAAGGTTGTAGGGAAGTTATCAAGGTTGTAGACTGTGTTTGGAAACACGTTTTATTCGCGTTGAAGGAAAAAATTCCACATTCCAAAGCAACTACAGTATTGTTTTTGCGTTGCATCCAGTTTACCGGCTACACAAATACAAACATAAAAGTTATGATTGGGGTTTTGTCACAATCCTTCACATTGTGAAAAATTATGAACAAGTCGGTCAATGCAACCCAATTGGGGTCGCGAGTAAAAAAAAAACCTTAGCATTATAATCAAAATTGTGCACAACTATTTTTTAAACCTTAGTAATTAAAGCCGTTAAATATAATATCTTTGTAATCGAATCACAACATAAAAAAATAAAAAACTTTAACACTTTAGACATTGCTTGTTTCTTTAATTGTAATAAATATTTTTTAATTGAATCGAGTGAGGGGTAGGATAAGGATACTATTTAGTGTGGATTGGGTTTGGTTTGGCAGCAAGTATGATATGGGCGTGTTGTTAGTTGTTAGGACTCATTCCTAATCAGTGGCTCTCAGACTTTAGAAAGAGGAGCCCTCTCTGAATCAACAGTCCACTCCTTTACATATCTCACGTCTCATCACTCTTTCCTTTTTTCATATTTTTCTAGTCATCATCTTCTCACGCGCCTGTAAACTTTATTACTTACTTGTCCTTCTTTTATGTGTTTTCTTCTCTGCAAAAATAGACCCTTCATCCCATCAGTTCGTGTAGCATGTACTCCGGGGGGTAAAATCTAATTCTAATGGGGTCAAGTTAACAATGAATTTCATTTTTCGTGTAATGTATATTGATGAATAACTATAGCATTCACAATTGGACAGCTATATATAGAATTGACACAACAATTTGCAAAACTTTCAGATAGAAATAAATCGAATAGGACAGGGTCTTTAAATGCTACTTTTTCTGATGCTAAATTATGATAGATAACTACTGCACGTTCATATCTTTATTCTTTAGCAAGCAATTAAAGGGTCAACTAGGATTTGGTTGACTAACGGTTGCTTAACTAGTGTAAAATAATAATGAAAGGTTTGAGTAGTTTGTAGGTTTTGAATTCAATCCTCCATGAGTTATTAAATTGGATTCAACAGCCTTCATTCTTCTAGGTAAAACGTCAAATAGCTATCAAAATCACTAATGCTGTGTATCATCTGTTCAAGCATGAATATGGAAGATTTTTTTTTGTAAAGAAGGGGTTGGTTAGTTTTTATTTTTCTTTTTCTCTTTAGTTTTTTTTTTATCTGGAATAATATCACGCTCTGGCAACATTGTTCGAAAATTAATCATGTGATCGGATCACTCTTCACATGTCAATAACACGTTGGACTCATCCCTTCAAATACGATCCTCAATTTAGTAGTCAATTGGCGTCCAATTCCTGAAATCATGTCACCACACCATTGGCATAAGCATGCATGTTGCTTATTTAGGTATGCTTAATGTAATATGCAATTGATCTTCTAAGGGGGCATACAATAGGATGACGATGTAAAATCACTAAACAAGTCACAAAATTTCTCTATAAATACTTGCATTGTTCCTTTCATCAAATACATTTTATTCCACCTATAATGTTTTTTTACTTTGCTAAATGAGCATCGAAGTCTCTACAAATATGCATCCTCCAACGCACGTTAGGTTCTCATTGATATTGATGCAACTAATTTAACTGATTAAAGAAGTTGCTATAGTAGTTGGATCAAAACAATTTCTTTCTGGACTATCAAGATAAGAGTTTTTTAGATAAACATATATAAAATAAGATAAAACTTTTCAAGAGCTTTTGAAAAACAATTAACATTTCTTCCCTTTCAATTGTATCACTTTGTCTGTCTTTGCTAGAGACAAGCCTTGTCAGTGCATGCATAATCGAAACACTCGTATAAGAATCGATTCCTAATAATGCTTTGAGTAATATCTTTTTATAAAGTAATATTATTAATTAAAATATTGGCATGCACGGGTTAATTCCGATTTTTTACTTTTACTTTTCTTAAATAATTATTTATAAAAAGGTGTTAACGCAATCATTTGTCATTATCGACGAAGTTAAAAAAATGAAAGAAGTATGTAACTTGATCATAGATATTTGCATAAGAAAGAATATGCAGAATTTATACTGATCGCGAGTTACGAGAAAGTTGCTGGTGTGAAGTAACTAAACATTAAGATATTGACATATTTTTCTATACTTAATTACATGAAAAAATGAAAGCAAGGGAGTAAAATCAAAATTAGTGTCGTTCCTTTAATAGTAAATATACATTGCTTGTATACTAGGGTTCTGTTCACAATGTGTTTGCATTGCAGAGTTATACACTCTTCCTGGTGACTAAGCTTGTAGTTTCCACCAAAGGATGCTTTAATTTCGAAGTTCTAACTTTGTCGTATTTGTTAGCAAATGGATTATGATTATCACAGTCGTAATAGCTAGTAATATTCTAAGAACATGATAAACTGATTCCTATTATTTAGTTATATACGCATCAGCATCTATATACTAAAAATATTTACAGTCATCGTAGGATAAATTTGTTATTTCTTTTATATATACTAATTAGCTTTTGATATTAGTAATAATTTTTTATTAGTTGGCATTGTAGTTTTATTTACACTGATAGTGACAGGATTTAACCTATATATATAATAATTCTTCTTAATTAGTTCTCAAGCTCTTTTGATTTCCATTAATTAGATTTTGCAATGAAATTAATGACTTTTTTCTTCTTCTTGGGTAGTGCATTAACTTAGTTTTAAAAGATGCCCACAGAAGATGCATATATCTTCACATGCCTACAAAGGGATAGTAGACAATTAGATATGGGACGTGACTTAAAGGGTTGTCTGTCCTCGTGCTAAAGTCATGCAAGTTTCATAAAAAAAAAGTTGGTTTAGTCCACATCAAAAGTGGGGTTATATTGACTGAAAAGTTGGAGTTGGCTTGATACTTCTCTTTTGGTATGCCAACATGAAGGGAAATCAAAAAGATCAATTGTATTATGCTTTATTATATGTCACCGACAAGAAGTATTTTATTATCTGTTTACATTAAATCAAATTATATACTAGTAATTAGTTAGCATAAATAACTATTCAAATATTTTTTAGAAAAATATAAATTTAATTAAAATACATTAGATATTTTATACAATCATCTAATTGCAAATTATCATATATAATAAATTTATTAATTTAGATAATAACTATTTTAAAAAGAATAACTATGTCTCGGTTAAAAAAAAAAAAGAATAACTATGATGATTTCTTACACTTAATATTTTATGATCCTATATTTCTTGTAGTTATATTTGTGTGTGTAACTAACTTAATATTTTAGGAAACATTATTTATATTGCTAGCGAATAAATGGTTTCAGAAATTTGGGTATAAAGTATAAACCTAAAAAGGGGGCAAATATGCACCACAAGATGTTAAACAATGACTAAAGTTAGTTATAGTCTAGATGTCTGCCACCAAAGAAGAATATTTTTCATATATCTATTGGTACCTATTTTTGTTTCTATTTTTACCTTTTTTTTATTATCATCACATAACATTTTCTTGTTTTCTCTCTCTCTTACTCTTTTTTTTCCTTTTTTTTTTTTCTCTTTCTTTCATTTACTTCTTACACCCATTTTTTTGGGAGTGTTCAACAATCATTTTTTCCATCAAATGCTTGATATAAAAAGCATGTTTTTCTTTCCGGGTTTGTTTTTCATCTTGATTTAGGATACCGACAATAGCAGTCTTGTTTGTTGGAGAGATTCTATCCTTTTTATGTACACGCGCCCTATATAATTTTTTTAGAATTCGTTAAATATCTAATGACCCTTTTAAAAGGTTATTATTTTTCTTAGTTAAAAATAGGGGATCAATGAAGAATTGATTATATTTGAAGTTCAACTCACTGTTAATTAATGATGAATGTTGCAATTTAAGGAATCTTTTCTTACCGAAAGTGATGGCAATTTTAAATTCTTTTATTTTTTTAAATATAAAAGAAAATTTAGATATTTCATGATTAAGTTCATTTTATACGTTTTTAACTACATCCATCTTTACTTCAAAAAAGAAAAAAGAAAAAAAAACTGCATCCATCTTTTTAGGCTTTATTGTGCATTTTTACATCATTTTTCATTCCTAATTTTATGCATTCTTGATTTGTATATTACATATGAAATCAGTTATGTACATTTTATCTTAAATAGAAAAAGTAGAGAAAAATATATTATTTTCGTTAAAATTTTCAAATTTTATTTTTGTTTCTTAAAAAAATTATTCTATTTTTGTCTCTTGAAATACAAAAGTGTTATTTTTAGTCTAACTATTTAACTATGTTAATTTAGTTAGAAAGATTCTAGATAAAATAAAATATATATCTATTTAACCCGTATTGTTATCACGTATGATTAAAGATATAGTTATGAGATATTTTGGGTTGTTTACTCTATTAGATAAATAAATGGTTTTTTAGATGAAAATAAATGATTAATGTATAAAAAAGATAAATAAATAATTATAATATGCTGATGTATATCTTTGGTCTAAGATAATAAAAATAATACTTATCGAGTATTTATACCTTGTGTCTAAGAGATTATTCTTAACATTTATAGGATAAAATGTTCTAATTCTCTCGTCATTCATTAATCTCGGTTGAGTCAACCTTATTTTATCAAACAGTAAAAAAAATTAATCAGCAAAATTAATGCATTAAGATAAAGGAAAAAGGGTAGAAGAGGTACTCAACCCTCACAATTTGAGCCATTACATAACCAACCCAACTTCTCATAGATCCTCTACCCCAACTATGCCAATTTGCCAAATTAATTAACTAAGCACTCTGTACTCAATGAATACAGAGGATAATTACACTATCTATACCAGATCCACAAATCCCATCTTATCAGCAGCTTTTGACAAAATCCAATTCTGTTACCCCTATATGTAAAAACCAGTAAACATTACTCCTATCTATATAGTTTACGTAACAGTAACCAAAAAGCTCCTTCTGTATTTGACCAACCGAGAACACATGACGTGACTAATGAATAATACATAAAAAAAAACATGACTAATGAAAACATACCTCCCCTTAGATGCACCTGAATACATTTTCTCTCTTTTCTTTTAATTTAAAATATTATAAAATATAAAGAGTAGACCACGAGTTATTACATAAAGAAATTTAATACCATATTTTAATCCAAAACTTTAAGACTCATGTTTATGAGTTTTTTCTCATGATACTCAATTTTTTTACTTCTATCAGATTTGAGACTCCAAAAAACCCAAAACTTTCACTTCACACTTGTACTTCAAGGAATGGTCTCAAAAGTATTTCACTTATCACATAAATGATTATAAGATTGTAATCAACCTTAGATAGTAAATCACTTTACAAATTCGAATATCTCACCCAGTAATTATAAGAAATGATAATATTCTCATGCAAAAATATTTTTTCTCTCAATAAAATAACTTCGTTTTACTATCTCTCTTCTCAAACATCCACTCTTCATGTGTATTTTTTCTACTAATTTTCTTATCTATTTATAGTGAAAATTGTCATCTACTATAATAAATAAGTTATGTTGAAAGTTGAAAAAAAAACAATTTTTAATGCATTTATTTAAATAAATTTCATCTACTAAAATATAATCTTTCACTTTACATTTAAATCACTCAAACCTTAATGATAAAAATTTAATTTCCATATTAGCGCCCTATCTTTTATCTTTTGTATTAAAACTATAAAAAAACTGAAAATTACATTATTCTCCGAAACAAACTTGGCATTGAAGCGATGCATCAACATAAAACAGCTATTAATTACAAAGTCGATCGACTCATGATTTGGATCATTTGGTCACTCTTTTTTTAATTTCTCCTTCACGAAAATTAAGGATGTTTCTTCCACTTCTGTTGAGATCACACGTGGCACGGAGGCAGTAAAATTCCCATGTTTTCCCCCGTGGTTTTCTCTGAACTCTTTTTTCTGGATAGAAAGCTAGGTAAACATAACATTGTGACACAGACATTGACATGTAGTGTAATGACTTTATTAAAGCCATTGCAGCATAGAGAATCGGAGAAAGAAAGTGTGAGATTGAGAGTGAAGTGAGGGCGAGGCTTTTGTCTCTGTGTCCGTTTTTGGTTATATAAAAAAAAAAAAAAACAGGTTCAGTTACACACCCTAACGGAATAGACACAAAGATATAAGAGTCGTTTGAATCAATTAATGAACATTAATTATTAACTATTAAGTAAGGGTGTGTTTGCCAATCAATTCACGTTAAAAAAAAAAATCCTCACATAATTTTTTTGCTTTTAGGTCTTAGAACACGTGTTTTTTCGTTAAACATGAGTTTCAATAATTAACCAAACACATACTAATTAGTATTATTAATCAGTATCAATAAAAATAAAAAGAGACCACCCCAACCTGGAGACTCTTGTTTGATAACTGATATATATATGCAAAAGTTGTTTAATACTCATAAAATAGAGACTTCATTTTTTTATTTAATTTGGTTGATAAAAGAATAGAAATATGTGACAAATAGTATTTAAATGGATGAAAACATGTCAACTCTGACCAGTTTCATTCCTTCCTTCACAATCTTTCCAAAAAAGGAGAAATGAGAAATTGTGACTTATGAATTCTCAACCATCCAAATTTCTGCCTTTCCATCCTATCAAATAATTAAGGGGTCAATCTTTTCACCCAAAATTAATTTACCTACCAATGAATCATCACAATTCTTTAATTCAACCTAATCAATGTGTCTTTGTCCTGTTCCTGTGGATTGATTCTGTCTTTGTCTGGCAATAAGCAACTTTCCCCTGTTTCGTTTTTAGTCTTCATCATATGTCCGCATTCATCGTACCCTTCATCATATGTCCATGTCTCCTTTCCAGTATTGTTGGTGTGTGAATATTTCATTCAAGAATTTTCATAGTTATACATACGATATACTAAATTCTATTATATTTTTTTAATGATTCTATTAATTAAGCATAAAATAAAAGCATTAAATACTTTACATGTTTTTTAAAAATTAAGAGTTTTTTTCATTTTTTTACAAAATATTGGAAGGATTGTTTAGAAAATACTATAAGATAATATAATAGTATAGAATTCGAACCTAAATATTTAGAGAAAACCGACACCGATGGTTGGTTGAAGGTATACGAATACCATAATATTTCATTAACATGGGATTTATATAGCTCTTAATTAACTCTATTTTGCATTTGTAAAACATGAAATATTGGTTTGCTAATTATGAAAGTAGTCCTGTTTTCCGTATAATGACTAATTTGTAAAGGTGCCCTATGCTTAGCTTAGTTCCAAAAAACAAAGAGCTGGGTGGGTCCATCATAGGAGACAAAGGGTATCCCCATGATTACTGACCTGCAATTGGGGTATCACACCCATAAACAGTTACTTTTACCAAAGTTAGAGTTTGGACGAAACATCAAAGAGAGATAAGAGGTGCCTAGGGTCATTATCTCTCTTTTGGATATTATACTAATTTTAAGCAAGCATAATTATAGATCAAAGATTTAATTGGATTGAGGTTTAGATATGTTTCAAGAGCTTTCATTACCACTAAATCGTGATAAGGTTATCTTAATCAAACCGGACCCACTACTCATCTGGTTCTTTCTAGCTTCAAGAGTTAAAAGACTCCTAAAATCCTTATATTTAGGTTGAGTGAATTGGTTGGAATTTAGCTAGATCAGTACGCAATTTAAAATGCAGTAAGGATTATTTTTATATAAAAATATATATACATTTCTTGCGATGCACCAAATATATTAATTGCACGTTATTATTTTTAAATTGTTTAAATTGTGTATAATCTTCCATATGACAATATCATAACCATCTTCCTAACTTGAGCAGTTCCCTGTCTTGGGTGTCAAAAGATATGATAACCCCTTGTCTATTACTATTTCACTGATAAAGATTGAAAACAATCACTCACATTTTGAGAAAAAGAGTCATTGCAGAGGGGAATTATATACTGTGGCTAAGATTTTTGTACCAACAATGGTTGATCACAGTAGAGGACCTAGAGGTAGGCGTGCTTTATCTATTTTTTTAATTTAAAAGTTATTTTTTAGGCTAAATATAAAAGTGAGTTTTAAAAATAATATAACAGTTATTTGTCTATTTTTATTTTCTTTATTTTAGAAAAAAGGGAAAATGAAAAGAGAGAAGGGAGAGAGAGAGAGAAGAAAAAGAGAGAAGAAAAAGAGAGAAACCGATAGATAAGAATAATTATTATTTTTAAAGTTCTTTCACCTATTTCTTTTATAAAAAAACAAGTTTTTCAATTTCTTAAAAATTTTAAAAATACATTTGACATAACTTTTCC
Source organism: Glycine soja (assembly GCF_004193775.1). NCBI lineage: Eukaryota > Viridiplantae > Streptophyta > Magnoliopsida > Fabales > Fabaceae > Glycine > Glycine soja. The sequence goes on along the minus strand of NC_041012.1, from coordinate 49,853,838 downwards.
TTCTAAAAATTATAAAAGCTACTAAAAAACTAAATCCTACATAATTTTAGACAAAACTTTCTTTTGATAGAGACAACAACATCTCTCACTCAAATAAACAATTCTTTTGATTTATGTGGGAGTAAAACTCCCCTTTTAAGTACTTAACACAATTATTTATTTTAGACTCCAATTTTATTTATAAGGTGAAAGGCTCAAATCTTAGAATTTGCTACTCAAAATGGACTTCACCTAACTTCCACTCCCACCGAAAGGTTAATTTCAAAGTTTTTCCAATTCCTAGTTAAAATTAAAAGAAAAATCACATTATATTAGTGATATTGTTTTATGTTTGTCCCTTTGTTATAATCAATTTTTTGTATATTTTTCAAGAAATTTTAAACTTAGGTAAAATAATTTATATTTAAAATTATAAGAAGTACATAATTAATTTTAAAATTTATGAGTTAAGATTATTCAAAATTATAAAATTATGCATAATTTATTTAAATCACAACAGTATTATTATTACATTAAGCGCTCCCAGGCTCCCAGCCCAACTTGTGCATGCTCGAAAATTTTCGGGCTGCATTTACACGAGCATTCTAAAAAGTAAAAAGCCCACTGAAAATTTGGGTCCGCTGCAAAAATATACGGCGAGGGAAGAACAACTGCAATATTCTGATCGAGAATTAATTTTGGACTCAAAATGTATAAGAAAAACTCAAAAAGGGAAAAGATGGGTGAGGAATAAATCTAAATCAATATTGAATTTATTAGAAATACTAGTTTCGTGGACGACTTTATAGTCAATTTGGCTTTTTAAAAAAAATGTGCAGAGTGTGAAAATATGGCTGATTTCATTACTTCTCTTGCCACCAAAATATAATTGACGATAGCATCCCTTATTTTCTTCTTCTTCTTTGGATATTACTATCTGCTGAACAAGCTTCTACCTTAATTTTCCTAAAAATCCAGACACAAAAGGAAAGTATGACGATGACCCTTTCATATTGAAAGACAATGAAAGGTGTTACAAATTAATTCTTTTGAAAATAATTTTGTGCAATAATTAGATGGTTGTTGGAACATCAACTTCCAAGTGCTAAAATATATCTTATCATCAATAGGACTCCTATGTCTAATGGCAATTGGCAAAAAAATAATCATAGTCCACTATTCCGTCAACACGACCATTGATGGATTGTTTGTTTTCTGTAAACCAAGCTCACCAAGAACACACAGGTTTGCCAAAAAGATAAAATCAACCAAATAAAGCAATTTGAGTCTTTAACTTCTTTTGTTCTTAATCTGTGTATTCTGGCATAAGAAGCAGCAAAGTAGTGATATAACTTATTTTTGACACATCGTTTACTTGTACATAATTAGCAAAAACTCGAGAATTGTAGAATATTGTTAAATCCATGCAAAAAATTTAAAAGTATGGATTATTAAATAAATAAAATATAAGAAATTAAAATTATTTATAAAATATGTATAGTTACTTAGATAAATTTTTTAAAATATTAATTGATTTTTTCAAAATTATAAAAATATATAATATTCATAATTAATTTAAAATAATTTGAATTAATTATCTGAGAGAGTGCATTCTAATCTCTCTCTCTCTCTCTCTCTCTCTATATATATATATATATGATGTGTCAATTGTTTGTGCATTCTGGACCCACTTTCTTTGACATTTTCTCTCTTGCTTTTCTCACCGCACGGGCTTCCATGCTAGTTTAATATAATACTATATATGAGACAGTGCATAATATTATGTATTTTTCTTTATGGTGGACGTTCCTAGATACGAACATTCTCATCTTATCAAGTGAAACCTTCTCTGGCGATGCAGCACAAAAATCCTCAAGATGGCATCTTCAGTCTTCATGTGTTATTGGAGGTCCATTTTTGCTCAGCTTTATTTGTCTCCATCTTCCACTTCTAGCTTCTTTTTCAATTAAAGTGAGCCAACACCTTTCCATATGGAACGAAAGATGGATGATTTTAAATCATATATTTTTCAATACATTGATTTTTGTTGCCTCTAAAAGTGTTTGATATTGAGGCTAATTGTTTATTATCGGCTGACTATTAATTTAGTCAGCCACAGTCAACTAATGCGATTCCATTTAAATAACTAAATTCTAACTTGCTCTAGTGCTAAATATGATTGCCAACTATAATAATTGTTTCTGATGGCTAATGCAACAGAATTGAATCAAACCTATTTAAAAGAATGTTTGGATGTGAAAGTCAATTATAAGTAATTTTTTCAAGGCTAGAGACATATGGAGTCATGATTTTCTAAAAAACAACATATGTGGTTAATGGAAAATAACATCTAATTGTTTGCATGTGGTGTGCAATAATTTTAGAAAACATGGGGCCATAACATAGAGCAGTCAACAAGAAAGAAAGTTAAAATTACAAATAGGAGAAACTCACATACAGAAGAAGTTTCCAACCAAACCAATCAAAATTATTTTTTTCAGCTATTTATCTTTTTATTTGCAACTTTCTTTACTGGAATTCCTTTGAGCCTTTATCCACTTACTTTTTAAAGAAAGAATTTAGCACATGAAATACTTTGTAGTTGGTGCAACCAACCTTTGCAATAACTCAAATGTAAGATTAAGATATTTTGTCTCACTTAATATGTAGAGGTGAGTTTTATTAATGATCTTTAAAGAGCAATTTTGTAAGGAAGAAAATATATAAAAAGTAAAATACGATATTTTAAGGTGAACTATATATTTTTATTCAAAAAAATATATAGTTAAAAAATAGGAAATTAAAAGAATTATTCATTATTGATTTGATAGGGAAAATGTTAATCTAATTACTTTGACTGTTTCTTTAGTTTAAATTGTATGTAATTTTCATCTTATATATTTTTTAAATTAATTAAATCTCTTGATTTTTAAAAGAAAAGCTTAATTACATTTTTTTTCACTCATCTTTCATGTTTTTTTGTGAATTATGACATATAGGATAATATGAAATGTCACCTTAAATGGACTTCTGTATTCAATTAGCATGAGATGCCATCTTGAGTAATGCCTACTTTTTTTTGGTTTTTTTATATCGGTATTGTGTTTTACAACCAATGAAAAAAGTACTTTTTTTTTACATCGGTTGAAATATAATTGATGTAGAAAAAATAAGATAAAAATAATCACTTAAGATCTATCTCCTATCACGGGACAAAAAATAAGCACAAAACTTCATTAATCCACTCCGCTTTGTCACATAATTTTTCCTATTACTTGTTTCTTAAAAAAGTCTATAAATTTAGTGAAATTTTGATAAAATTTAAAATAATTCATAAATTGGATATATATTAGGATTTAAAGAAGAATTTTTTTATTATTTTGAATTAATTTTAATTAGTTAGTATTAGAAAAAAAGAAATTTAAAAACAATTAATCTTAATCAGTTAATCAGGACAATGAAAACAAAATATAAATTTAAGAATTTTAAGTATAAGGAAATTGATGACAAAGATAAGTTTTATTGATTTAAAGTAAAAATAGATTAAAATGAGTAAAAAATTTGTAACTTTTTTTAAAGGAAAAACAAGTTTGTAGATAAAAACACAATTATAAATAAAAGAGCAATTAAAATTAAAATATTTATATAATACATATATTGATGTTAAATATAAAATTAATAATCTTTAAATAATATATAAGAGAATGAAAACATAATACGTAACATAAGTATAAATTTGAAATTCTGCCAATCAAAATATAACAATATAAATATTTTTCTGTATGAAAATTAACCTTAATTTCTAAATGATAGTTAAAATAATAATAATTGAACTATGATTAAGGAAATATCTAATCTAAGTAAACCAACATTTATAACATGTAGACGTTAGTTAATCAAGGTGAAGAATTTTCAATTTCTTTTTATGTACAGAAGTTAAACAACAAATTACTCTGAGATGATAATTAGCTTTTATTTCATGGTAATGCCAAACTATTATTTTTTATAATTATCATTTGTTATAATACTTGATTGTGATAAAATTTTAAAGGAGACCATATTGTAATTTAGTCTAAATATTTTAAATTCTAATTAAATAATTAATACACATGCATTACGCAATGTAACCATATAAATTTTCTATTTTTTATATCTTGTAAAAATTTTCTATATTTTAAAATACTGACAAAAAAACCTTGACATTGTGAGATATATAGGATACTAGTTAACTGACAATGACCATAAACTCCTTCGTATAACTACTTTGTATGATAGTTTTGACAATTGGATGCACTAGGTCAAAAATTGATGAATTGAGCAAGAAAAATTGGTTAAAATTGGCAAACCAATAAGTTTTTTTTTGGTAAAATTGGCAAAAAAGAGAGGCTAATTACGGGGAAAAATCACTTCACAATGGGTCAGTAAAAAAATACTTAATATGATAGTATTTATTTATTTTTCTTAAAAACTAAAAAACCAATCTAAGATATTTGTTATTTCTTTTTTATTGTATAATTTGAATGTGTTAATATTATTATTATTATTATTGGTTTTTATTATTCGAACCTAAATATAAGTATTATAATATATTTGATTTATACTTTTGTGTCAATTTTGAATGTTTAGAGCATATAAATGGTATTTTGGTTTTGGTTTTTCATATAAAAAATATTATGAGATCATGATTCTTTATTATTATTATTATTATTATTATTATTATTATTATTATTATAATTAAACTATTGATTATTGAAGTTATGTTTGATATTTTAATTACTAGTCTGAACTCAATTTGTGTTCTTAATTTTCATATAGTGGGTTTCTTGCTGTCATTTAAGATTTTCGAACTCTCATTAATTTTTATTTTTATTGTAAAAATAATTTAATTTGTAACGTTTCTTTTTTGCTGGATATCATTCCATCTCTCTGTTCACACAACAACCTAGATTTTAACTTCTTTTTTTCTTTATGGTTAAACAACTTTAGTTATAGTTACCTATGTAAGTAATTTTTATACAAATTCCATAAAAGGTCATTGTATTATCAACTTGCTTAATTTGAATAATTAACCTAAGCAACTTGCTTTTTTTTTTTTTCTTTGAATTGCAACGCGGTGCTAGAAGACCCACTACTACTTTTCACTTCTCAGATTCTTTCATTGACTTTTAAGCATTCAAGTCTATATTACTATTATTTAATTACAGATTTAGGATTATTTTTTATTCTTTTTTCATTTTAAAAAATTAAAATAATACTAATTACTATTATATATTTTTAATTATATTCATATATATTTAGTTCTTAATTTCCAAATGTTTTTCATATAATTTTTTAATAATTATTAAGATTAAATATGAATATTTTTTACATATATATTTTATATGTTTTAGATAATTCAAAGCGTCAAATAAAAAAATCATATAATAAAAAAAAATGTATATAAAGAAATAAGAAACATTTTTTTAATATAAATTAATTATACGTATCTTTTTAATTTGTATATTATTACCTTAAATGACACACACGTTTTTCTAAACATGTCATTTTATTCATTTCAAATGTTTGCCCATATTTTTTTTATTATCAAAAACGGTATTTTTTAAAAATGTTTATGAAAAATGTTTTAGCATTAAGTTACATGTTCAATATTTTGAAAACATCAATCTACCAATCAAATATAAAAAAAAAAACTGTAACATTCTATCAAATGTGCATCATTTATTCTTTTATGAAGAAATTTTAGGTAAAGATGATGTTTTATTTTAAAATAGGAAAATTTTGAAAATTTTTAAGGATATCAAACTTTAATTTCTATTTTTTCTATATTTTTCATATGTAAAAAAATTTAGAATGATAAAAAGTTATCGTTGTTATAATTTTTTAAATAATTATTATAAAAATTAATAAACTTATTATATACATCAACTTATAATTAGATGACAATACATTTTTTATACTATCATTATTTTAACTTATTTCAAGAAAATAAACGAGGACTCAAATTAAACTTATGACTTATCCAAAATGAATTTTTGTTTTATTCGGCTTGATTATCTATTTAAGATTTGCCTTAGTTATGCTTAGTGATGTTGCTTAAATACTTATTATACGAGTTTAATTTTAACCTATTACTAAATAATATTTTTTTTATATCATCAGTCAATTAACAAATTATTTAGAAGCTTAGTTTCTAAATATTATTATTATTATTATTATTAAAAATTAAATTAATTGTTAATATAAAATAATGACAAATTATTATTTTTATATGAAAAAATAATAATTAAATGACTAATTAATTTCTTTAATGATGATATATAATAAGTTTATTGACTTTTAAAATAATTTATAATTATTTTTTATCATCAATACATAAATATTAAACTTTTTTTAATTCATACAAATAATGTTTATTGTACTTTGTTTGTTTCAATATTGAATATATATAAATTTTGTTGAAGGCAGATAATTCAGATTTGGACATTTGGTCTAGTGGCACGGGTCTTGCTTTTGGGGCGAGAGGTCCAAAATTCAATTCTCAGGATGCCCCCAGTGTGTTATTTTGATTTCGTGGTCCCTAAGTTTTTGCAACCTCATGTATTTCGTCCATCCCACCATGCTCAATAACATTAATTATCTTATGAGCTCACTGATTATAATACTATGTATGCATCATCGGTTGGGTAAATTTTAGTAAGTATTTTTGGAGTAGAAACTTTGTTTTTAAATTCGCTCTAAAAAGTTATGTGTTTTCAAATTTCAATCATGGTTATTCATGACAATTAAAAACGCCTCTATATCACATTATTACAATATAATTTTTTATTATAAATTTAAAATATGATATATATGTTAAAAATATTTATTTATTTTATAAATTTTAATTATAATATAATTTATATATTAAAAATATTTATTTAGTATTATTTTTAGTTATATAAAATAAAATTTTATATGTGCATTGCGTGTGCTAAAATATTAATTTATCTTTGTTTTTTAAAATTCTTCCTATATAAATAAAAGAAATATATTTAATTATATATATACTTAGGTTGATTAAAATACTTTGTAGGTTCATGAACTATTTTTAATTGTGTGAATTTGCACTAAGATCACCTTAGGGTGGTGTATAGAGAGAATTGTGAAATAATACTTGGTTGGATAAACATGCAGAAATGAAGATATTGGTTAAAAAATCGGTTGGGAATATTGAACTACTCAAAACATATAAGGTGTTTAACTCAATTGAATAAATAAAATGGTATGAATTATTATAAATTTTTTAATACGTGTAGATAAAAAAAACACTTGCAGGGTAAAACTAGTAAGTCACCTTTGACATTGTGGCATATATTTAGGTCATTAATTGCAGAGCGAAGAAAAACAGTAATATATCAATGTTTAATCTAGTCAGGTGTCATTTTACAAATTAAGGAACAAAATCTACTATACATGTCTTCACTGACTCTTTACGTAAAATTAGTATCTCTAACCGGAGTAGGTTAAAGTAATTTTTCACGAAGGTACGGTCCCTTATCTAGTTTTGTGGTCAGAGTTTGGCAAACTAATTAAGCATTCATGCATAGTCTTCAACAATGAACCGTTTCTTAATTACCAGAAAAAGGGACCAAAGTTGTAAGGAAAACCAAAAATATCAATTAATTCCAACAGCAAATATTGTGAGCGAGAGTGTGGGCTGGCTTTGAGGTTGAGTTTTATTAATGATCTTTAAAGAGCAATTTTGTAAGGAAGAAAATATATAAAAAGTAAAATACGATATTTTAAGGTGAACTATATATTTTTATTCAAAAAAATATATAGTTAAAAAATAGGAAATTAAAAGAATTATTCATTATTGATTTGATAGGGAAAATGTTAATCTAATTACTTTGACTGTTTCTTTAGTTTAAATTGTATGTAATTTTCATCTTATATATTTTTTAATTAATTAAATCTCTTGATTTTTAAAAGAAAAGCTTAATTACATTTTTTTCACTCATCTTTCATGTTTTTTTGTGAATTATGACATATAGGATAATATGAAATGTCACCTTAAATGGACTTCTGTATTCAATTAGCATGAGATCCATCTTGAGTAATGCCTACTTTTTTTGGTTTTTTTATATCGGATTGTGTTTTACAACCAATGAAAAAAGTACTTTTTTTTTACATCGGTTGAAATATAATTGATGTAGAAAAAATAAGATAAAAATAATCACTTAAGATCTATCTCCTATCACGGGACAAAAAATAAGCACAAAACTTCATAATCCACTCCGCTTTGTCACATAATTTTTCCTATTACTTGTTTCTTAAAAAAGTCTATAAATTTAGTGAAATTTTGATAAAATTTAAAATAATTCATAAATTGGATATATATTAGGATTTAAAGAAGAATTTTTTTATTATTTTGAATTAATTTTAATTAGTTAGTATTAGAAAAAAAGAAAATTTAAAACAATTAATCTTAATCAGTTAATCAGGACAATGAAAACAAAATATAAATTTAAGAATTTTAAGTATAGGAAATTGATGACAAAGATAAGTTTTATTGATTTAAAGTAAAAATAGATTAAAATGAGTAAAAAATTTGTAACTTTTTTTAAAGGAAAAACAAGTTTGTAGATAAAAAACACAATTATAAATAAAAGAGCAATTAAAATTAAAATATTTATATAATACATATATTGATGTTAAATATAAAATTAATAATCTTTAAATAATATATAAGAGAATGAAAACATAATACGTAACATAAGTATAAATTTGAAATTCTGCCAATCAAAATATAACAAATAAAATATTTTCTGTATGAAAATTAACCTTAATTTCTAAATGATAGTTAAAATAATAATAATTGAACTATGATTAAGGAAATATCTAATCTAAGTAAACCAACATTTATAACATGTAGACGTTAGTTAATCAAGGTGAAGAATTTTCAATTTCTTTTTATGTACAGAAGTTAAACAACAAATTACTCTGAGATGATAATTAGCTTTTATTTCATGGTAATGCCAAACTATTATTTTTTATAATTATCATTTGTTATAATACTTGATTGTGATAAAATTTTAAAGGAGACCATATTGTAATTTAGTCTAAATATTTTAAATTCTAATTAAATAATTAATACACATGCATTACGCAATGTAACCATATAAAATTTTCTATTTTTTATATCTTGTAAAAATTTTCTATATTTTAAAATACTGACAAAAAAACCTTGACATTGTGAGATATATAGGATACTAGTTAACTGACAATGACCATAAACTCCTTCGTATAACTACTTTGTATGATAGTTTTGACAATTGGATGCACTAGGTCAAAAATTGATGAATTGAGCAAGAAAAATTGGTTAAAATTGGCAAACCAATAAGTTTTTTTTTGGTAAAATTGGCAAAAAAGAGAGGCTAATTACGGGGAAAAATCACTTCACAATGGGTCAGTAAAAAAATACTTAATATGATAGTATTTATTTATTTTTCTTAAAAACTAAAAAACCAATCTAAGATATTTGTTATTTCTTTTTTATTGTATAATTTGAATGTGTTAATATTATTATTATTATTATTGGTTTTTATTATTCGAACCTAAATATAAGTATTATAATATATTTGATTTATACTTTTGTGTCAATTTTGAATGTTTAGAGCATATAAATGGTATTTTGGTTTTGGTTTTTCATATAAAAAATATTATGAGATCATGATTCTTTATTATTATTATTATTATTATTATTATTATTATTATTATTATAATTAAACTATTGATTATTGAAGTTATGTTTGATATTTTAATTACTAGTCTGAACTCAATTTGTGTTCTTAATTTTCATATAGTGGGTTTCTTGCTGTCATTTAAGATTTTCGAACTCTCATTAATTTTTATTTTTATTGTAAAAATAATTTAATTTGTAACGTTTCTTTTTGCTGGATATCATCCATCTCTCTGTCACACAACAACCTAGATTTTAACTTCTTTTTTCTTATGGTTAAACACTAGTTATAGTTACCTATAAGTAATTTTTAACAAAATCCATAAAAGGTCATTGTATTATCAACTTGCTTAATTTGAATAATTAACCTAAGCAACTTGCTTTTTTTTTTTTCTTTGAATTGCAACGCGGTGCTAGAAGACCCACTACTACTTTTCACTTCTCAGATTCTTTCATTGACTTTTAAGCATTCAAGTCTATATTACTATTATTTAATTACAGATTTAGACTCCAATTTATTTATAAGGTGAAAGGCTCAAATCTTAGAATTTGCTACTCAAAATGGACTTCACCTAACTTCCACTCCCACCGAAAGGTTAATTTCAAAGTTTTTCCAATTCCTAGTTAAAATTAAAAGAAAAATCACATTATATTAGTGATATTGTTTTATGTTTGTCCCTTTGTTATAATCAATTTTTTGTATATTTTTCAAGAAATTTTAAACTTAGGTAAAATAATTTATATTTAAAATTATAAGAAGTACATAATTAATTTTAAAATTTATGAGTTAAGATTATTCAAAATTATAAAATTATGCATAATTTATTTAAATCACAACAGTATTATTATTACATTAAGCGCTCCCAGGCTCCCAGCCCAACTTGTGCATGCTCGAAAATTTTCGGGCTGCATTTACACGAGCATTCTAAAAAGTAAAAAGCCCACTGAAAATTTGGGTCCGCTGCAAAAATATACGGCGAGGGAAGAACAACTGCAATATTCTGATCGAGAATTAATTTTGGACTCAAAATGTATAAGAAAAACTCAAAAAGGGAAAAGATGGGTGAGGAATAAATCTAAATCAATATTGAATTTATTAGAAATACTAGTTTCGTGGACGACTTTATAGTCAATTTGGCTTTTTAAAAAAAATGTGCAGAGTGTGAAAATATGGCTGATTTCATTACTTCTCTTGCCACCAAAATATAATTGACGATAGCATCCCTTATTTTCTTCTTCTTCTTTGGATATTACTATCTGCTGAACAAGCTTCTACCTTAATTTTCCTAAAAATCCAGACACAAAAGGAAAGTATGACGATGACCCTTTCATATTGAAAGACAATGAAAGGTGTTACAAATTAATTCTTTTGAAAATAATTTTGTGCAATAATTAGATGGTTGTTGGAACATCAACTTCCAAGTGCTAAAATATATCTTATCATCAATAGGACTCCTATGTCTAATGGCAATTGGCAAAAAAATAATCATAGTCCACTATTCCGTCAACACGACCATTGATGGATTGTTTGTTTTCTGTAAACCAAGCTCACCAAGAACACACAGGTTTGCCAAAAAGATAAAATCAACCAAATAAAGCAATTTGAGTCTTTAACTTCTTTTGTTCTTAATCTGTGTATTCTGGCATAAGAAGCAGCAAAGTAGTGATATAACTTATTTTTGACACATCGTTTACTTGTACATAATTAGCAAAAACTCGAGAATTGTAGAATATTGTTAAATCCATGCAAAAAATTTAAAAGTATGGATTATTAAATAAATAAAATATAAGAAATTAAAATTATTTATAAAATATGTATAGTTACTTAGATAAATTTTTTAAAATATTAATTGATTTTTTCAAAATTATAAAAATATATAATATTCATAATTAATTTAAAATAATTTGAATTAATTATCTGAGAGAGTGCATTCTAATCTCTCTCTCTCTCTCTCTCTCTCTATATATATATATATATGATGTGTCAATTGTTTGTGCATTCTGGACCCACTTTCTTTGACATTTTCTCTCTTGCTTTTCTCACCGCACGGGCTTCCATGCTAGTTTAATATAATACTATATATGAGACAGTGCATAATATTATGTATTTTTCTTTATGGTGGACGTTCCTAGATACGAACATTCTCATCTTATCAAGTGAAACCTTCTCTGGCGATGCAGCACAAAAATCCTCAAGATGGCATCTTCAGTCTTCATGTGTTATTGGAGGTCCATTTTTGCTCAGCTTTATTTGTCTCCATCTTCCACTTCTAGCTTCTTTTTCAATTAAAGTGAGCCAACACCTTTCCATATGGAACGAAAGATGGATGATTTTAAATCATATATTTTTCAATACATTGATTTTTGTTGCCTCTAAAAGTGTTTGATATTGAGGCTAATTGTTTATTATCGGCTGACTATTAATTTAGTCAGCCACAGTCAACTAATGCGATTCCATTTAAATAACTAAATTCTAACTTGCTCTAGTGCTAAATATGATTGCCAACTATAATAATTGTTTCTGATGGCTAATGCAACAGAATTGAATCAAACCTATTTAAAAGAATGTTTGGATGTGAAAGTCAATTATAAGTAATTTTTTCAAGGCTAGAGACATATGGAGTCATGATTTTCTAAAAAACAACATATGTGGTTAATGGAAAATAACATCTAATTGTTTGCATGTGGTGTGCAATAATTTTAGAAAACATGGGGCCATAACATAGAGCAGTCAACAAGAAAGAAAGTTAAAATTACAAATAGGAGAAACTCACATACAGAAGAAGTTTCCAACCAAACCAATCAAAATTATTTTTTTCAGCTATTTATCTTTTTATTTGCAACTTTCTTTACTGGAATTCCTTTGAGCCTTTATCCACTTACTTTTTAAAGAAAGAATTTAGCACATGAAATACTTTGTAGTTGGTGCAACCAACCTTTGCAATAACTCAAATGTAAGATTAAGATATTTTGTCTCACTTAATATGTAGAGGTGAGTTTTATTAATGATCTTTAAAGAGCAATTTTGTAAGGAAGAAAATATATAAAAAGTAAAATACGATATTTTAAGGTGAACTATATATTTTTATTCAAAAAAATATATAGTTAAAAAATAGGAAATTAAAAGAATTATTCATTATTGATTTGATAGGGAAAATGTTAATCTAATTACTTTGACTGTTTCTTTAGTTTAAATTGTATGTAATTTTCATCTTATATATTTTTTAAATTAATTAAATCTCTTGATTTTTAAAAGAAAAGCTTAATTACATTTTTTTTCACTCATCTTTCATGTTTTTTTGTGAATTATGACATATAGGATAATATGAAATGTCACCTTAAATGGACTTCTGTATTCAATTAGCATGAGATGCCATCTTGAGTAATGCCTACTTTTTTTTGGTTTTTTTATATCGGTATTGTGTTTTACAACCAATGAAAAAAGTACTTTTTTTTTACATCGGTTGAAATATAATTGATGTAGAAAAAATAAGATAAAAATAATCACTTAAGATCTATCTCCTATCACGGGACAAAAAATAAGCACAAAACTTCATTAATCCACTCCGCTTTGTCACATAATTTTTCCTATTACTTGTTTCTTAAAAAAGTCTATAAATTTAGTGAAATTTTGATAAAATTTAAAATAATTCATAAATTGGATATATATTAGGATTTAAAGAAGAATTTTTTTATTATTTTGAATTAATTTTAATTAGTTAGTATTAGAAAAAAAGAAATTTAAAAACAATTAATCTTAATCAGTTAATCAGGACAATGAAAACAAAATATAAATTTAAGAATTTTAAGTATAAGGAAATTGATGACAAAGATAAGTTTTATTGATTTAAAGTAAAAATAGATTAAAATGAGTAAAAAATTTGTAACTTTTTTTAAAGGAAAAACAAGTTTGTAGATAAAAACACAATTATAAATAAAAGAGCAATTAAAATTAAAATATTTATATAATACATATATTGATGTTAAATATAAAATTAATAATCTTTAAATAATATATAAGAGAATGAAAACATAATACGTAACATAAGTATAAATTTGAAATTCTGCCAATCAAAATATAACAATATAAATATTTTTCTGTATGAAAATTAACCTTAATTTCTAAATGATAGTTAAAATAATAATAATTGAACTATGATTAAGGAAATATCTAATCTAAGTAAACCAACATTTATAACATGTAGACGTTAGTTAATCAAGGTGAAGAATTTTCAATTTCTTTTTATGTACAGAAGTTAAACAACAAATTACTCTGAGATGATAATTAGCTTTTATTTCATGGTAATGCCAAACTATTATTTTTTATAATTATCATTTGTTATAATACTTGATTGTGATAAAATTTTAAAGGAGACCATATTGTAATTTAGTCTAAATATTTTAAATTCTAATTAAATAATTAATACACATGCATTACGCAATGTAACCATATAAATTTTCTATTTTTTATATCTTGTAAAAATTTTCTATATTTTAAAATACTGACAAAAAAACCTTGACATTGTGAGATATATAGGATACTAGTTAACTGACAATGACCATAAACTCCTTCGTATAACTACTTTGTATGATAGTTTTGACAATTGGATGCACTAGGTCAAAAATTGATGAATTGAGCAAGAAAAATTGGTTAAAATTGGCAAACCAATAAGTTTTTTTTTGGTAAAATTGGCAAAAAAGAGAGGCTAATTACGGGGAAAAATCACTTCACAATGGGTCAGTAAAAAAATACTTAATATGATAGTATTTATTTATTTTTCTTAAAAACTAAAAAACCAATCTAAGATATTTGTTATTTCTTTTTTATTGTATAATTTGAATGTGTTAATATTATTATTATTATTATTGGTTTTTATTATTCGAACCTAAATATAAGTATTATAATATATTTGATTTATACTTTTGTGTCAATTTTGAATGTTTAGAGCATATAAATGGTATTTTGGTTTTGGTTTTTCATATAAAAAATATTATGAGATCATGATTCTTTATTATTATTATTATTATTATTATTATTATTATTATTATTATAATTAAACTATTGATTATTGAAGTTATGTTTGATATTTTAATTACTAGTCTGAACTCAATTTGTGTTCTTAATTTTCATATAGTGGGTTTCTTGCTGTCATTTAAGATTTTCGAACTCTCATTAATTTTTATTTTTATTGTAAAAATAATTTAATTTGTAACGTTTCTTTTTTGCTGGATATCATTCCATCTCTCTGTTCACACAACAACCTAGATTTTAACTTCTTTTTTTCTTTATGGTTAAACAACTTTAGTTATAGTTACCTATGTAAGTAATTTTTATACAAATTCCATAAAAGGTCATTGTATTATCAACTTGCTTAATTTGAATAATTAACCTAAGCAACTTGCTTTTTTTTTTTTTCTTTGAATTGCAACGCGGTGCTAGAAGACCCACTACTACTTTTCACTTCTCAGATTCTTTCATTGACTTTTAAGCATTCAAGTCTATATTACTATTATTTAATTACAGATTTAGGATTATTTTTTATTCTTTTTTCATTTTAAAAAATTAAAATAATACTAATTACTATTATATATTTTTAATTATATTCATATATATTTAGTTCTTAATTTCCAAATGTTTTTCATATAATTTTTTAATAATTATTAAGATTAAATATGAATATTTTTTACATATATATTTTATATGTTTTAGATAATTCAAAGCGTCAAATAAAAAAATCATATAATAAAAAAAAATGTATATAAAGAAATAAGAAACATTTTTTTAATATAAATTAATTATACGTATCTTTTTAATTTGTATATTATTACCTTAAATGACACACACGTTTTTCTAAACATGTCATTTTATTCATTTCAAATGTTTGCCCATATTTTTTTTATTATCAAAAACGGTATTTTTTAAAAATGTTTATGAAAAATGTTTTAGCATTAAGTTACATGTTCAATATTTTGAAAACATCAATCTACCAATCAAATATAAAAAAAAAAAACTGTAACATTCTATCAAATGTGCATCATTTATTCTTTTATGAAGAAATTTTAGGTAAAGATGATGTTTTATTTTAAAATAGGAAAATTTTGAAAATTTTTAAGGATATCAAACTTTAATTTCTATTTTTTCTATATTTTTCATATGTAAAAAAATTTAGAATGATAAAAAGTTATCGTTGTTATAATTTTTTAAATAATTATTATAAAAATTAATAAACTTATTATATACATCAACTTATAATTAGATGACAATACATTTTTTATACTATCATTATTTTAACTTATTTCAAGAAAATAAACGAGGACTCAAATTAAACTTATGACTTATCCAAAATGAATTTTTGTTTTATTCGGCTTGATTATCTATTTAAGATTTGCCTTAGTTATGCTTAGTGATGTTGCTTAAATACTTATTATACGAGTTTAATTTTAACCTATTACTAAATAATATTTTTTTTATATCATCAGTCAATTAACAAATTATTTAGAAGCTTAGTTTCTAAATATTATTATTATTATTATTATTAAAAATTAAATTAATTGTTAATATAAAATAATGACAAATTATTATTTTTATATGAAAAAATAATAATTAAATGACTAATTAATTTCTTTAATGATGATATATAATAAGTTTATTGACTTTTAAAATAATTTATAATTATTTTTTATCATCAATACATAAATATTAAACTTTTTTTAATTCATACAAATAATGTTTATTGTACTTTGTTTGTTTCAATATTGAATATATATAAATTTTGTTGAAGGCAGATAATTCAGATTTGGACATTTGGTCTAGTGGCACGGGTCTTGCTTTTGGGGCGAGAGGTCCAAAATTCAATTCTCAGGATGCCCCCAGTGTGTTATTTTGATTTCGTGGTCCCTAAGTTTTTGCAACCTCATGTATTTCGTCCATCCCACCATGCTCAATAACATTAATTATCTTATGAGCTCACTGATTATAATACTATGTATGCATCATCGGTTGGGTAAATTTTAGTAAGTATTTTTGGAGTAGAAACTTTGTTTTTAAATTCGCTCTAAAAAGTTATGTGTTTTCAAATTTCAATCATGGTTATTCATGACAATTAAAAACGCCTCTATATCACATTATTACAATATAATTTTTTATTATAAATTTAAAATATGATATATATGTTAAAAATATTTATTTATTTTATAAATTTTAATTATAATATAATTTATATATTAAAAATATTTATTTAGTATTATTTTTAGTTATATAAAATAAAATTTTATATGTGCATTGCGTGTGCTAAAATATTAATTTATCTTTGTTTTTTAAAATTCTTCCTATATAAATAAAAGAAATATATTTAATTATATATATACTTAGGTTGATTAAAATACTTTGTAGGTTCATGAACTATTTTTAATTGTGTGAATTTGCACTAAGATCACCTTAGGGTGGTGTATAGAGAGAATTGTGAAATAATACTTGGTTGGATAAACATGCAGAAATGAAGATATTGGTTAAAAAATCGGTTGGGAATATTGAACTACTCAAAACATATAAGGTGTTTAACTCAATTGAATAAATAAAATGGTATGAATTATTATAAATTTTTTAATACGTGTAGATAAAAAAAACACTTGCAGGGTAAAACTAGTAAGTCACCTTTGACATTGTGGCATATATTTAGGTCATTAATTGCAGAGCGAAGAAAAACAGTAATATATCAATGTTTAATCTAGTCAGGTGTCATTTTACAAATTAAGGAACAAAATCTACTATACATGTCTTCACTGACTCTTTACGTAAAATTAGTATCTCTAACCGGAGTAGGTTAAAGTAATTTTTCACGAAGGTACGGTCCCTTATCTAGTTTTGTGGTCAGAGTTTGGCAAACTAATTAAGCATTCATGCATAGTCTTCAACAATGAACCGTTTCTTAATTACCAGAAAAAGGGACCAAAGTTGTAAGGAAAACCAAAAATATCAATTAATTCCAACAGCAAATATTGTGAGCGAGAGTGTGGGCTGGCTTTGGTGGGGGTTGGGACGTGCGGTGGTCATTGGCACGGATGGCAAGGTTTCCTGTCTTTTGCTCTTCTCTGGAGAAACGTGTTTGGAAATTTGTTAAGCTAGAATGAAAGGATCATGTTTGATATGTGAAAGTTATGACTATTATCTTCTAAAATGATGTTTTCTTACCTTGGATAAATATTCCTTGAGATATAGGGCTTTGAATTTCTGATTAAGGTCTGGTTTGCTATATCAATGAAAAGTTGACGAAGCCTGATTGCAATGGTCCTGTCAGTGGTCCAGCTAGCTACCCTTGAAAATAAGCTCCTTATTAGTTTCTTCGTCTCCAAGGCTGAACAAAACACGCTTCTTGGCCATCCGGCATATCCCTTTTTTTTGGGTGATACATAATACGGCATATACCTCTCATTTGAAGAGTCTGCATATCCAATTCTCCACGTCATTCTAGTAATTTAATAGATAGGCAACTTGTACTTAGACTTGTATTAACTTTTTCGAATTTAATATGCCAAATTAATAACCAAGTTAGTGATAAGCATAGTCTAGTCATCGATCAAATTTTAAAAATAAGATAAAAATGTAAAGAAAATAAATAAAAGGAAATAGAAAACAATAAATATATATATATCAATATCAACTAATTCAAAAACGATTATATATATATATATATATATATATATATATATATATCATACTAAAGAAAGAAATAGAAAAAAATAAATATAAAATAAATTAATATTATTAAAAGCAATAACGAGAAAAAAATATTAAGACATCATAAAGATTTTATTAACAATAACATTACTTTAATATTAATTTATAAGTAAAAAAATTAAATATCATACTTATTTATATTTACTCGTATTTCATTCCTTATAAAAAAAAGTATACTCGTATCTCAAGTCAAATCTCTTGGTGATACAACAATAAAAGTCAACCAAATATTTTTCTTAGATTTTTTATTTTGATTCTCTCTCTATTTTGTTACACCACATCATCACTTACATTGATAACTTATCTCTCATATAGTCATATTTTAGTACACTTGAGTTGTATTGCATCATAACCAATCTTTACTCCAAAACAAAATATCTTTTCCGTTCATATATATATATGCGTCAAGTCAATAGCTTTGTATTTATGTCCCCCCTTTTTTTTAAACAGAGTATATATGTCACGTTTAGTGAAGAACAAACCGGGTTATTTGATTCTTCCTTTTTAACATTGTTATAAGTACAATAAACAATGAAATTAATTAATGACCTTCTTTGTTCGAATCTCACTGGAAGTACGTAACCCCACTATTAGAACATATAGATATCACCCGTTGAATACGGGGATCTAGCTAGTTGAGTTTCTACTTGGTCCCTCCTCACCCATCTGTTACATATTTATACACCTAGACTCAAAGGAACAGCAATAATAATAATAAAGCTTATCATATTGTTAGCAACTAAAATGGGAGGAAGAAATTTAGACGAAACGCCTACTTGGGCTGTGGCCGTTGTTTGTTTTGTTTTGCTCTCCATATCTATCACCATTGAGCACATCTTCCATGTCATAGGAAAGGTATATATGCATGCATATATCAGTTAATTACATGTCTAAGTATTAAATTTTACTATCAATATTAATATATACTTGCACCACCGTGTGTATATATATTCATGCGAGAAGTGGTTTAAGCAGAAGCACAAAAGAGCTCTGTACGAGTCACTAGAAAAGATCAAATCAGGTTAGTTTGAGTATATGAATGAATTAATTAACTTGTTTGAATAACAAACTAAAGCTTAGTGAAAAATAATTAAGTTGATAGTTGGATTACATGCATGCGTGAATGCAGAGCTTATGTTGTTGGGGTTCATATCATTGCTCCTAACGGTAGGAGAAGGTGTAATATCGAGGATATGCATATCAGAAAAGGTTGCGGGAAAATTTCACCCCTGCAGTATCAAAAGAGTCAAGCCTCCATTAGATGATCATCATCATGACGATACCAATGGCCGGAGATTACTAGCTGCGTTTCTCGATTCCGATAACCAAAACAACCGCCGCATTTTAGCACTGGGCGCAAGGGACAAGTGTGCAGCCCAAGTATGTATGTAGTGGGTCAACATCTTCTTCATGTATGTGTTACATGTTGTAAGACATGATAATAACACATTTTTTAATATATTCATTATTCATTAAAAGTTATTAAAAATTATCATTTTTTTTTCAAATAATTTTTAACTAATGATAAACTGTATTAAAAAGAATATGTTAAAAAGTATATTATTAAATATTTCTTGTATTATCAAATTAATAACATTCTATAACATACATTTATATATATATATATATATATATATATATATATATATATTTAACACATTTTGTTATACTTTAGATTTATTCAAAATTATAAAATTAAAAGAGTACGTACGTAGTCCATTAAATAAGAAAAAAGTCACAAATTTTGTTTCAATATATTTCTGACAATAATAACAAAATATATTTAAAAGAATATGTTAAAAAAATATATTAATTGAGAAACTTTCCACAAATTTATATGCTGTTTCGCTTCCAATTCTTTTTGCACTCTAGCTAGAAGAACCAATATCTATTTGAGTTTACTATATTTTTTTTGCCTTGTGTGATGTGTTGCTATATTACAAAAGTTGTGGTAATGATAATTGACAAGAGAAAAATACTTCTCCCTAACTTAATTATACTATGAATTCGCTGACTTCTCCATGCACGATTTAGTTTGTTAGGTAGAAAATAATTCACTCGCGGAAAAATTTCAACTAGACAAAAGAATGGGCATTGTTCTTTGCCGTAAATATAGGGTTGGAAATATCCAGCATTAATTATTACTAATGCTTTGAGTTTTATACTTTAATTTATTTTTGGTTTGAAGAGAATCCCTGATCATGTGAACCTCGTCAAAGCTTATTAAAGGGTCTCATAAAAAAAAAGAAAAAAATGTATGCTGGAAATCTGTGAAGATTTTTGAACTTTATCTTAATCAAGAAACAGCTAGAGGCAGGTAGAAAAGAGGAAAAATATTGTATTTGAGAGAGACTAAGTTTCATTTCGTTCCATTTAAAGGTAGTCATTTTTTTTAAACTTTGTTTTAAATTATAATTCTTTAATCCAGTTAGGGGTAAACGAGGGATAGGTTTAGACAAATTTATCTTTGTTCTTGATATGGTCATTTATTTGAATCCAATTCGATCAACACTCAAAATATAAATAATAAGGGACTGACTTTTTAATGTAATATGTCAATCATAACAATATATATTTATAGTTTAATTGTATAATAAAATAAGTATAAAAATAAATTAATTTATATATTTCAGAATATATTTAAAATAAATAATATAATTATAAATATAATATCATATTATCACAAAATCATCTATTAAATATTATTTTTTTATTAATATACAATTATTAGAAAGATATAGATTTAAAAGAATATAAAATACGTAATAAATCAAATTGAAACAATTCAAAACATAATTCAAATTGGTTCTCAAAATATATTGGGTCTAATTTCAAAATTTTACACTATCATAATCAACTTTGGATCGGACTGAATTAGTAAGATGAACCAACCGGGTTATACTCACGCCTAAATATAACTACATATATTTTCTGTTTTTGGATATAAATTACATATATTTTCTTATTCGGTGTTAATTAAAAATTTTAATTTATTAAGTGGGTCCTAGCTAATGTAGTTTTTATTGTATAAATGCGTAGGGTAAAGTTCCATTTGTCTCATCCGAGGCCATTCATCAACTCCATATATTTATCTTCGTGCTGGCTGTGTTTCATGTCCTTTACTGCATACTCACTCTGGCTCTAGGTAGAGCCAAGGTACGTAAGAAAATATGTATATTCTTTAACAACTCGAATACCTCTTTGGATACATCTGAGTTGCTTATTTTCTTGAATTATTTGCTACAATAGATGAGAAGGTGGAAACGGTGGGAAGTGGAAACCAAGACAGCAGAGTACCAATTTTCACACGGTTAGTCGTCTGCACATGATAATATATAAATGTACTCGTTCTCTTTCAAAAATATTCATGTCTTACACTTTCTTTTTTCGTTCCAAATCATTTATTGTTTTATAACTTTAAGACCTAGCTAGGTTAATAATTTTCTTTTGTTAATTATATCCTCACTTAATAGTTGTATATGTCTCCTATCAAGGTAATAAAAAGAGTTTTTTTTTTTTTTCCATTCAGAAAAAAAACTGTCCTTTTACCTAACAACTCATTCT
The DNA here is from genome assembly GCF_004193775.1 of Glycine soja. Lineage (NCBI taxonomy): Eukaryota > Viridiplantae > Streptophyta > Magnoliopsida > Fabales > Fabaceae > Glycine > Glycine soja. Next base: position 49,831,837 of record NC_041012.1, on the reverse strand, counting down.
TTTATTACTCTTTTCCTTCTAAAATTATCTTCTTAAGATATTTTATATAGATCGAGAAAAATCATAAATAAATAAAAAAGAATAATAACTAATAATTTTATAAAATTAGTGTTATTATCATTAATTCATTTATAAATTTTATTGTCTATCATTAATATTATAAGGATACAAGTAAAAAAAATTTTTATTGAAAATTAAAATAATAATTATTTTGGAACATATTTTATTTTCTTTGACGACAATTATAAGAAAGACATTTTATTTAAGGAATAACAATATTTTTACATTAATTTAATATTTCTTAATTTATATAATTTGGTATACTCACACTTATAGGTGCAATATTATGTGTTATTATTTATCACAGATCCTGAACGATTTCGATTTGCGAGAGAAACGTCATTTGGAAGAAGACATTTGAGTTTTTGGACCCAAAATACCGTCCTCGTTTGGATTGTAAGTCATGCCTATTCATATATTTTTTTCTTAATTTTTCGAGTACGTGTATCTATAAAAAAACAAATAAATGAAGCTTCGCCAATAGCTAGTGCATATTAGTTTACGTTTACATCTGGAGGTGGAAACTCAGTATATAGCTCAAATGCTGAAAATCATATCATTCATGTTCTACCAATATGAAAATGCATGCCAACTAAACTTATAAAAGGACAAAAAAATAAATAAATGAAATGCAAATCAGTTCCTAGAAGATGGGAAAGAAATAAGTCAAATAACGCTATAGACATTAGACAGGCAAGTTGGAAAATAAGAGTTTGTGCCACTTGTTAAATTTTTTTTTTCATTTGTTTAAAAATAAGAGTTTGTGCCACTTGTTAAATTTTGTTTATTAATTGAATAGCCTCTTGTCACACCTATTCAACTTTTTTTTTCTTTCTTTTCCTTATTGCTGTAACAGGTTTGTTTCTTCAGACAGTTTGTACGGTCAGTTCCTAAAGTAGATTACTTGACCTTGAGACATGGATTTATGATGGTAATCGCATTACATCCTTATTAATTTCACCTACCATTTCTCTACTTATTCATTGATACCTAGTTGGTATGTCACTTTATATTTTTAGAATAAAACAATGACTTTTTTTTTAAAACTATATTGTGAATAGAGATTATTTGAAATTTAACTTTATGAAATTTTGTGTATATTATTTTCACCTATAAAATCAACATGCCCAAATAAATTTAGTTTTGATAAACAAATTATGTTCACACTCCTAGACCTTTAGGTAGTGTTTGATTACTTTCACCTTCAATGTATTTAAGATGAAATTTTTTAAAAAATAATATAGGTCTTATACTTCTACATTTTACTTTAATTTAAATCTTTCATCTTTTTTAACTTTTACATGTTTTTCATTTTTTTAAATCAAACATACCCTAAGTCCAATTATGTTTGATATTTTTTTCCCCTTACGCAACCTTCTTTCAATTTATATAACAATAAATATCTCGTGTATCCTTAATACATATCTACCCCAGTTTACAAGCTACTCTCCCTATCTATTAAATGAGGGGTATGTATATGGTCAGAAAAAGAAAGGATGTCAAGTGCAATATTTATGATATGTAAGTATAATTTTCCCCGTTATATATTATACATGCACGCATTAATCGTTTAAGGCGTGCCTGTCATTTGAATAAATAATTTACTTAAATGTTTATTATTTAGTAAGTTTATTGCAACAGAGTTTATATTATTATAAACTTAACATGGATTTACTTATTTTAATTCTTTTATGAAATTTATTGAAATAAATTTTAAAAAATATGAAAAAGTTATAAAGTATTTGAAATGTACTCTTGTTGAAATATAAATTTAATTGTTTTAGACGCATTTGGGGCCTCAAAGTCACCAGAAATTCAACTTTCGGAAATATATCAAAAGATCTTTGGAAGAGGACTTCAAAGTGGTCGTTGAAATCAGGTTTTGTGATTAATTCTCGTCATTGTTTTTTTTTCTTCTTTTTGTTTATTTTTGAAATTTCAATCTACCATAATTAAATATCAACCATTTTTTAAAATAACATGTCATAATTTGATTTACGTACAAATATATAGTATAATTAACTGCTCTCTTTCTAATTTTTTAGTCCTCCAATCTGGTTCATCACAGTACTTTTCCTCCTGTTTAACACTCACGGTAAGCGAATACATCTTATAATAACTCACTAAGCTACAGCATTTTATTGATTATTAAGTGTATACATACTTACATTTTCGTACATGGTTTGTATATGGACAGGCTGGTACTCTTATCTGTGGTTGCCATTTGCTCCTTTGATTGTAAGCACATGCAATGCCTCTAGTAAAATAAATTGATGATATATATTTTGTCTTTCTAATTATAATGTCGCCAAAATGTAGATCGTTCTATTAGTTGGAACAAAGCTGCAAGTGATCATAACAAAGATGGGTCAAAGAATTCAACAACGAGGAGAGGTTGTAAAGGGAGTGCCACTGGTGCAACCTGGGGATGATCTCTTCTGGTTTAACAAACCTCGACTTATTCTTTACCTCATTAATTTCGTGCTCTTTCAGGTACGTGTTTTATACCACTTTTTCAAAGCAACGACATCAATCATTTATTTGTCAAAATGAAAATTCTTAATTTTCTCACATCGCTGTTAGTGACTAATTCAAGTCTTACATATCTCTTTTCTGGCGTGCTCATTGGAACGTACAGAATGCTTTTCAGCTTGCTTTCTTTTCATGGGCTGCGGTAAGTCCTGCAAAATAAATTTCAGTTATGCGACTACTCTGGTAATTATATCGAAAACGATATTTTCCACTGTAAAATACTTAAATACTATTGCTATATTAATTTCTACGTGATCAAGGACTTGTGGGTGCAATTGTTATCTGAACAAATGCTATTACTACATTTCTGTTCGCATAATTTACCCCTGATGAATGGTACTATCTTGTCTTTTATTGCGTTTAATTACTTGTTTGAATGATAAAAAAAAATTCTTTTATGTATTTCAGCTCCAATTTATGATGAAATCCTGTTTCCATTCCCAAAAACAGGATGTGGTGATCAGAATCTCAATGGGGTACGTGTGTCCCGTTTTCTAGATCGATACATCTTTAACTCGTACTAAAAATCTTTGCCAATATTAATCAGTCTCAAGTTAATTAACCGTATACATCAACAATTTAACATGAATGTTTTGCCAGGATCTTCGTTCAATTCCTTTGCAGCTACGTGACCCTTCCTCTTTATGCTCTAGTGACACAGGTAGTTTGATTAATATATATCAATTCGTTCAACAAATAACTTATTATTTATTTAATTTTTCCTTTTGAATCTAACTAATAATAACTATTATAAAAATAAATTCCTTGTTTAATTTAAAGATTATCAAACAAGATTTAAGAAAGAATAAAATTTGCTTGGCTGTGGGTGAGAGCAGATGGGTTCAACAATGAAGCCAACCATTTTTAACGAAAGAGTAGCCAGGGCTCTAAGAAAGTGGCACCACACAGCGAAGAGGAACGTAAAACATAACCGTGGATTGCGATTGCAGACTCCCAACCACACTAAGTCCAACGCTAATTTCCTGCGCCGCTACCATAGTGAAATGGCCACTTATCCCTCTTCTCCAATAAGGTTCGATTTGGATGCCCATCTTCCTTGTGAGGTCAATGCTACTAGTTCTTCTATTCACCACCGTCAAATGGAAATGGGTCACCAGGCCCATGAGATTGATATTGAACGTGGCAAGGATTTTTCTTTTGATAAAAAATGACTACATATTTTATTAAATGTCTAAATCACAAAGGTGATGGTAATTTTAGTAGCATCTCACCTTGTGCAGATATTTCAAGGCATTGGATAATTTCGAAGGAAGCTAAAGCGGGGGTTAATATATTGTTTTGTTTTATGCTTCTTGTGATGTTATATAATATCCTTTCTGAAAAATAAATGAATTAGTTCTACTCTTTTCATTTTGAAAATGAGACGCGTCTTGTATTTAAATGTGTATAGTTTTCCTTTTCTTTAATATTAAAAAGTAATACAATTGATATATTTAATAAAAATATTATGAATAAAAGTAGTTTGTATGTTTTTTGAATATTTTATAATATTTAACTGGGCAAATAAACAATAGAATTGCAGTATTACACCAAATTAACCATGGTTTAAACCTCATAAAAGTTGAGCCATGGAATCTGCACCCATGGAACCTCATATTTTATAATATTTATTATGTTTTATTTTCTACACCCAACACCTTGAGAATAAGGTAATTTTTCCAGGGACAGATAGTGTTAGCAGTAGTAGAAGCAGGAGTGAAGATTCACCACCTGTAACTCACGAGGTACGACCATGAAGAAGCACCATGCGACCCAGGCACTTGGACGATTACGTATAAGATCCGAACACGTGATTGCATGCATGACCATGAGTTCGTTAATTAGTTAGCATAAGCTGTTACGAAACCGTTGGAGTCATTAGAGTTGTTGACTCTCTGTAACCACCATGAATGGATTGTATAAAAATTTGACCATATTGGAATAAAAGCAGAGAAATATTCCAAGAAAAGCATAGTTTAGTAGGAGGGACTTGACCTGGAACAAAGACATTTCATCTTCTTCCTCTCGCTCATAACAGAATCTATATAGGAACAGGCACAAAGGTCAGTTAACTAAGCCTATGGAAAGCGAAACCTCACTGCGTACGTACTTAACTATATGCTCGATTGGATTTATTATCGATCGCAACAAGTAAAATAGTACGCCTAGCTCCATGAGAATACGTTGATCAGTTCTATGCCCTTTTTATTTGTACAAGTAGTTATCATCGTAATTGCACTTGGTTTCAGCGACAACTTCCTTTCTAAATTATTTCCTAAAAGATTCCGAAAGAAAAAAAATTTAACAAAAGAGAAAGAAAAATGGATCAAGGCAGCTAAGGTTAGATATATACTTTGATTATTTTCTAATTCAACATATGGTTAAAACACCGATTACAACCTTAGCCACTTTTTGACATTGTGGCATTTTCGTCATTGCGTAGCACCGTATCTTTCATCAATTTTAATTTAGACCATAGTGTCGTGAAAGTTCCTACGTAGTTATGGTAAGCGAGTTCATCTTATAATATATAATTCACCAAGCTAAATCATTTTACAGATTATTAATTAAATGTATAAATACTTAGATTTCTGTACATTATTTGTATATGGAGAGGCTGGTACTCTTATTGTTGGCTACCATTTGCTCCTTTGATTGTAAGCACATGAAATGCCTTAATTGGCTTAATTAATTATCATAATCAATGAATTAATCTAGTTTCTCCTAATTAAAATGCAGATTGTTCTATTAGTTGGAGCCAAGCTGCAAGTGATGATAACAAAGATGGGCAAAGAATTGAACAACGAGGAGAGGTTGTAAAGGTAGTGCCACTAGTGCAACCAGGGGATGATCTCTTTTGGTTTAACAAACCTCGACTTACTCTCTACCTCATTAATTTCGTGCTCTTTCAGGTATGTTTTTATACCACTTTTTCAGAGCAACGACATCAATCAATGTAAATTCTTAACTTAGTTACTAATCTAAGTTTTACATGTCTCTTTTCTGCGCGTGCTCATTGGAACAGAATGCTTTTCAGCTTGCCTACTTTTCATGGACTGCGGTAAGTCGAGCAAAATAAGTTTCGGGATTGCTACTACTCAGGTCATTGAAAACGAAATTAATTTTCCACGGTAAAATACATAAATGCTATTGCTATATTTCTACATAAATGCAATTGTAATCTGAATAAATGCCATTACTATATTTGTATTCGCATTTTTTTATCCTTGATGAATGACACTGTCTTGTTTTTTTTATTGAGTTTAATTACTCATCTGAAATGAATGCTATGATGGAACTTTTTCTTTTTTTTCAGCTTCAATTTGGGATAAAATCCTCTTTCCATTCCCAAACAGAGGATTCGGTGATCAAAGTCTCAATGGGTTTGTCCCTTTTTCTAAATCCATACTTATCTAACTCATACTAATTAAAACTTTGCCAATATTAGTCTCAAGTTAATTGCATACGACTAACGTGGATGATGTGGCAGGGTCCTCGTTCAATTCCTTTGCAGCTACGTAACTCTTCCTCTCTATGCTCTCGTATTTGTTTGCATAACAATGCAAAAAACTTAGATAAAACCAACACTCTGCATGATAGTTCATATTCTTTTAAAATAAATCTGCATTTTTTTATATTTTCTTTTAAATTGTAAACATGTATGAACTAACTTTTTTTTTAAATTTCTGAGATAGGATTTAAGAATGAACAAAATTTGATTGGTTGTGGATGATAACAGATGGGTTCAACAATAAAACCAACCATAATCAATGAAAGAGTAGCTAGAGATCTAAGGAATTGGCACCACACTGCGAAGAAACATGTAAAACAAAATCGTTGATTGCAATCGCAAATCCCTTCATCTTCACCCTCAACCCCAAATTGCAAATTAACCTATGTCTCAACCCAATCATCCCTATGAGATTGATTTTGATTCACCCCTATCCTGCATCTCGCATCACCATAAGTCCAAGGTCAATGCTTTATCTTCTAGTTCTATTCATCACCATGAAATGGAAATGGGCCACCTGGATCATGATTCACCACAAAATGTCAATGAGTCCAACTCGACTCTTGTGGGTTCAGATCTGAGTCAACACGAGATTGATATTGAATACAAGAAATAATTCTTTTTTGATAAAAGATGACTACAAATTTTATAAAGAGAAAATACTATATTCACCAATAGTTTAAATTTTAAATTGTTTTATAATGTCATCGATCATAATTTTATGTATTATAAGTTTATTCACTTTGATAACTACTATTTAAAAAGTTATACAAAATTGATTTAATTGGTTGATGGCATACTTTTTTTTTTATAATTATAATGAAAGTCTATCAAATTTTTTTATGAAATGTGAATCTTTGAAGGCATTAGATCTTCCATGTATTATTTGTATACAGAGTTGTAGGAATTTCCCAAGTTAACCTTCCAAAGTCAGAATTTCTCTTAATATATGGCCATGTAATGCTGATGAGGTGGTGCACGTGGCGCTAACACAGTTGTCTGATACTGACGTGTTGTGACTAATAGCATGATGCTAATGTGGTGAGAATGTGTGGTTTAGAAAATGAAAAAAAAAATGATCGATGTGAGGTTTGAATCCAAGGTCCCATTCTTGTTTTATTTTTCTTCTATAAATAAGTTGATTAGAAGTCCAAACTAACTACGACCAACAAAATTTACAAAAGAGGCATAAACCAACAATGCCAAAGGAAGGAAATCATGGATAAAAAGAAAACTTGAATAGAGTGAAGATGGATTGGCCGTGATTTTGCTTCTTCTAAGCACATGAATACAAGAAATGGAGGCTCCAATTGAAAAGAAGAACCAAATCTGCTAAATAATGAAATATGTATGGTCTAGTCTGTCACACGAGAACCACTAAAATTGACACAAGAACCATTAAAAATGCCAAGACTCCTTGGTTTAAAACAAACTTGAGAATCATTAAGGTACATAATTAACTTGTTCGATATATGTATAAAAATATATTATATATAACATTAATGTGTGAAGGACAAAAAGTGCGCATTTTATTAATACTAAATAAATAATGTGATATTATAACAAAAAATTATTTAAAACAACACGATTTTATACATGAAATAAAAGGTAAGTTATAATTATGATTATAGTATTAAATAAACCATTATTTATTTAATATTAGTAAACATATGTGTACTTTTGATTTCCTACATATTAAAAATTTAACACTATATATATATATATATAATATAAATATTATTTTCAAAATATAATTATAAAAAAAAATTAATAAGAAAAACATACACAATAATATAAAACTTCAAGTTATCTAAGTAGAAGAACAATTAGGACTTCAATGAAAGAAGAAGAAGAAGGAAATGTAATGCAAGCCTAAATTATCATTGGTAAGTGTATAATTAGAAGAAAAAATGGGTTTATTAGAAGGTGATGGCGTGGCATGGTCAGCCTGTGAAGATAGAGGAAAAGGAAAACCAGAGGCAGCTGAGTAGTGGTATCAGACCAAAGATAAAATCCAGGCGGCGCCCCTCTTTTTCAATTTAGACATATCACATACACATAATATATATTACGTTATTGTGTTTGGTTTACACACACCGACAGAGTAGAGAAAAAATGTTGCAGCATTGGTATGTTAATGTGATGCTGTGCTTGATAGTGGTGGTGATGCTCCTGTGGCTTTCATTAAGTCATGACCGTGTTGATGATCAGAAGCACATTAGCAACCATGACCGTACCATACGCCGCCTTCGTGCCATGCACCATGGTCCACCCAACCACAACCTCTTCTAAAGCAGATACATCTTCAATTCCATTTCTGCATGTACATATATAACATACTAACATACTTAATTCCTCTGTTTAATTACATACTGCAGAATTCGCCTTTCATAAGTTCTTTCTTGTACTTTTTCAACATCGATCGTCGGAGAACGTTACTCAAATGAACTCTTCTTTTAACTTCGTTTTCCTTGTAAGTTATAATCATATATATACACACACGAAGCGTCTTAGTTCATGTAGTAGTATAAATTAACTTAATTACTTTGGGAATAGAACACTTTAGTAAAGATTTTTTTCTTAAAATTCAATATTTGATACAAACCAATACATGGTTATATAAAATATTAGCATATCGACTAATTATTTTTAAAACTATATTAAGCCATTAATAAATAAAAAATTTATGATATGGCTAGTATTTTATGACTGAATATCTTGCTATTGTAGGCAAATTCCTGTTAAATACTGCTGCGTATGACTTAAGAGATCGATGTGCACCTGCATAACTATGGTGGGTCATTAATTTGAACCAATTATTATTACTGTGAGAGAAACTCCTATGAGACTTCATGGATACCCGAAAAAAAGTATTTTAGTTTAATCCAAGTGTGACTGATGTCTAGGTCACATATTTTACTTTTAGTTTCATCATTATTTTTTAATGATGATTTAAATGATATTATGCGATAATATTAATGAGACGAATCAAATAAAGATGAGAGTAATATATATTATTGATTGAAATATTTATTGATTTTTTCATGATTAAATATTAAATATTTTAATAGTGACTAAAGTAAGACAAACATTAATTATGGATTAAAAATTAGAATTTAATATTTTTAGGAACTAAATTAAAAGTAAAAATTTTATATAAATTATAATTGAAAGGTAAAAAATTTATATGGACTAATATTTAAATTTAAATGTTTTCAAGAATTAAAAATGAAAAAAAAAACATTAAAATGGATAATTTTTTTTTACAATAATTGATATTATCTTATCCGTTATTTAATCTAAAATTCTTGTTAAAATGTATATGACTTTTTTTTTTTAATGTATATGACTCTAGGACGAATTGGTTATGATATTTTAATTTTTTAACCCCGGATAAATACCAATCTTGATGTATTCATTCTAATTTTTTGTAACCCTTGTTCTTTCTTTCCTACCCCAAATTTGTTTTTCGCCTTGTATCTCTCAATTCCTCTGTTTCCTTCTTCCTTCATCTTTGCGTCATGGCCAGAGGTTCCTCTCAGTCTCAGTCCTCCACTTCAACAGCCACGCGACCAGGACCAGCAGGCATGGCTCCCCGCGGTTCCGCCGCCGCCACCGCTGGCATGCGCCGCCGCCGTCTCGGCGGAGGAAACAGCTCCGCCAGCACCGGCGTCGGAGGCGGCAGCAGCAACATGCTGAGGTTCTACACGGACGATGCTCCGGGGCTGAAGATTTCGCCGACGGTGGTGCTGGTGATGAGCCTCTGCTTCATCGGCTTCGTCACCGCGCTCCACGTGTTCGGCAAACTCTACCGCTCCAAATCTGGCGGCACCGTTTGATCTTACGATCCTCTTTTGGATTTGTAGTTCTGATCCGCATCCGATCGCTTTGGTTTCGGTTTTTAATTCCGTAATTTTGTTAACACTTGCTATTTTGTTGTAGCTGTGGAATCAAATCGTTGACTGTCTACTTACCGTGGTTAATTTTGGCTTTGGCCATAAACATCGATCTGTGTCGTTTATTTAATCGTGTATGTATATTAATGAGCTAGGTTTGCTGTTGTTCCTTTTTCTCAAAGGAATTTGATGGTTTCTTTTGCACAAGTTATTAATTTGATCAAAGTTTTTTTCGATGTTATCAATGCTAGTTTGCTTTCTATTTTTATTTTTCCTTGCTGGTGTATGTTCGGAAAACAAGTTGTGAATTATGTGATTTTAGTCTGCAGAAATGATTTCAGAGCATATCACATAAAAAGCTTTGTAATGGAACCTAATCTTGCGTTAATTAAACTGAATCAATGGAGCGATTTTAATTAAAACAGCTCCAGATTGATGATTTCTACCATCATTCTAGGGAGTAGAATGCATGTTGTAGGTCCAAAGCTTTTCTTCCAAATTTTGCGTCTACGAAAAACCAAGATTTTGACCGGAAAGAACCAAAAGTTAAGCTTAAATATATTTTTAGGTATTTAAATTTAGGCATTTAAAAATGCAGTAGATGTCATTAATTGTGGTGCATACGTGGCAAACTTGTAATTTTGGGAGTGAATTGTTTCGGTTTAGATTTCTCAGTTGGTTGAATTGGGGTTAGATTATTTGAGAAAGTAATAGATTGATTTGGAGCTAGTAAGAGATAAATTTCCAAAATAAAAAATGAATTGCTACAAGATGTCAAGATGCTTAAAATTATAATAATAAAATTAATACGTGTACGCATATGTAACTGTTTGACGGCAAAATCAAAAGCAGAGATAAAAATGTTAATGAAAAAAAATCAAGAACATTAATGAGTCAAAATTTATATTAAAGATTAAAAATGAAAATTTGAAAATACTTAGGAGAAAAAAATATTAAACCCTTTTAAATATTATAAATAGTTGAAATACTATATTTTTATGAAACAAACAAAAGAAGAAAGTGATTAAAAGTTAATATGTTTGTGATTTTTTATTCTTTTTAGTTCCCATGTATGTTTTTTTTTTAAAATTAATCATGTTTGAAACATAATTAAACACTAAATGTAAATATTTTTCATAGTAAAAATTTGAACATTAATTATTGTAAGATTAATCTCTTCGGCTAGATTCAATTTTGGAACGCTACATTGTTTTTGAAATATATTTTATTATTAGGTAAAATGTATACGAATACAATGTGAATTTCACTTATTTATTTATTATTTTATGAGATCCATATAAATTTTAATAGTAAAAGTATCTTATTAGCATTGACTTATTGAAAATGAGGTAACATTAAGAGTAATCATATCAAATAGGAATGGAGCATTGGTTAGTTATATATAGGTTTGAAGTTGAGAGGAAGTGAAGTTTTTTTTTGGAAGAAAGAAAGGAAAGGCAAAGTTGTGACCATGGCGAGAAAGGAAGTGACACGCTGTTGTATGCGTTTTATGCGCTGAACGCCTCGTTTGCATTTGAGATGGAACAGTGCAGAGTAACGAACTGTGCCAGAATCACAAGCCAACAACCTTAGCTTTCTCTCTGCGTACACACTTCACCACTCCTTATTTTGCAGAGTTTCCCCCCTCAAAACAACAACCTGAGGAGAAACCATAACAACAATGTCCGTCATCGACATTCTCTTCCGCGTGGACGACATATGCCACAAATATGAGAAATACGACATCGATAAGCAGCGCGAGCTCAATGCCTATGGCGATGATCTCTTCGCTCGCCTCTACGCCGCTGTTGATTCCAGCATTCAATCTGCTCTCAATGTTCCATTCTCTTCCCTTTCTTTCTTCTCCTTCCTTCATTTTGCTTTTGTTGTTGAAAATGACGTTGACGTGTTGTTTACTTGAATTCAGAAATCGGAGGTTGCCTCCACGGAGAAGAACAGGGCTTCTGCTGCGGCTTTGAATGCAGAGGTTCGTCGAACCAAAGGTAGACTCATGGACGAGCTTCCTAAACTCCGCAAATTGATGCACAAGAAGGTGAACATTTGAGTGCTCTGTTTCTTCACTTTTTTTTTTTTTTTTTATCATATTAAGAACAAGTCTTTAACTAATACATGCTAAAACAAAAATAATTTAAAACCCTGTGCCTTTACATTACTAAACCAAACAAATCACTAAAAAATTGTCTTTCTCTGAAAAGGGTGCATATAAAAACCAATGCTATTTAAATATATTTTTCAAAAGAAGATTTTTTAATCTGCTTCAGTTTGCTTGTGTCTTTTTGTTCTATGTTATCTTTGACTAGCAATTATAGAATCAAGGTTTTGATTGCTTTTCAAAATCTAAAACTATCATTAACAGGTTAAAGGTCTCACAAAAGAGGACATGGCCGTTCGACAGGATCTTGTTCTGGCATTGCCAGAGAGAATCCAAGCAATACCAGATGGTATTTCTGGTGCTGCTGTTCAAACTGCAGGATGGACCGCTACCTCATCTCAGCCGCATATCAAGTTTGATTCATCAGGTCATTGGCGTTGCTTATATTAAATGCATTTGAATTATGTTTCAATACTGACTCTCTTTCATTCCCAACCTCAGAGGGACATCTTAGCAGTGATTATTTCCAGCAAAGTGAAGAATCCAGTCAGTTTCGACAAGAGTATGAGATGCGCAGGACGAAACAGGTAAGCAAGATTTCTTCAGTATTTCAATTACCTTGTTGTCTACGTTAATTGCTAAATTATGTTTATAATCATTTTATGTTATTTTGCCACTGGCTGATCTACGTACAATCTTAAGATGATTCAAATTTTAATTTGTACAGGATGAAGGACTTGATATCATATCAGAGGGATTGGATACCTTGAAGGATCTGGCACATGAAATGAATGAGGTTTGTTGTGTTGTGCATCTAGCTCTGATTAGGAATTTTGTTGAAAGATGTTGGATTTTATGAGGATAATCATTTTCTCATATACCCCCCCCCCCCCCCCAACTATGCTCAGGAAATTGATCGGCAAGTTCCCTTAATGGATGAAATTGACACAAAGGTAAAATAGTTATTTATTCTGTCTTGCTTTTCTATGTTCAGATAGATAGTTTTCAAAAAATCGTATCGTGTCATTTGTGTGTGGCACGATTATACAGGTGGATAGAGCAGCAGCTGATGTCAGAAACACAAACGTAAGGCTGAAGAAAACTCTCACCGAGGTAATTGATGTGATTAATTGCACTCTCCTCATTTCTGCGGAAATTTTAAGTTTACATTGAATTGCAATTTTTGTTTCCTCTACAGATAAGGTCTAGTCGAAATTTCTGCATCGACATTGTTCTGCTCTGTGTTCTTCTTGGAATCTTTTTGTATTTATACAAGTAAGTCCTTTGTCCTATGCCTGATTCCCAGCCTTCAAATTGAAACATGGTCAGTGACAAAAACATTTGATTTTGTTGTCCAAAATTTACTGGATCCGTTATTAATTTGCTTTTACTATTGAACTCTGCAAACAGCTGCTTGATTCACATGCTTTCTAACATGAAATACCACTACTCATTTGTGTACTTTACAAGACTACTTATCGTGACTGCTTTTAAGCACACTACTTCCTTTCTTGCATCGAAAGCAACATTCTAGATTGATCTCAAAAACAAGAAAGATGTTAGATCTATAAATATATATGCATTGCATGCTGAACTTCCAGTTTAGGAATTGGGATATTTGTTGCTTGCTCCATTTTGAAGAAATAAGTGAGGTCATCTATCTATGATTTTGTGTCATGTCCCCAGCCTAGATACCCGTTTTTGTGAATTATGAAGTGCTTTGGCATTGATTGCAGCAGTAATACTAGTCCCATACTCTCATTATCATCATGTGCTTTGCACTATAATATTGGAAAGCCTTTTCTACTTCAATTTGCTGAGTCGTATGATAAATTCTGTTACATGCGTATAATTGACCATGTTATTATGATGGTGGGACATTGGATGCACTTTCTTTAGTTGATTCAATTAACAGGAATAAGCCATATTGTCTGTTTCTCTGATACAATAAATATTCAGCTACTATTTTATTCATCATAACAAAACATGCCAAGAATGTTTATATTTATTTATTTTATGCTAATTCTGTACTCTTTCTTTATTCTCCTGGTTAACACAATATCTTCTCTTAATTTCAGTGCTATGAGGTGACTTGATCTTTAATACTTTCCCTTGTTGTACTGGTTTGTAATATGTTATTACATCCTTGCGCTATCAAGGGCTTTCAGTGTAATTTTCCAATATTACATCATGGTTCAGCTGCTGGAGAATGGCAACATATATTATACCAATGTGTTTGTAATTCTTTGATGTATTAATGGCCACTTTGATATGTCATCACTCTTTTCTATAAATCTTGCCTACTATTTCTCTTAGAATGAAAGTCTCTGTATACTAGTTAGAAGATTGATGTTTGAGGCACGTCTGTCTTTTAACTCCATTCTTCCATAACCTCTCATAAGTCATAAGCAACTTTTTATTATTAAGTATTAGCTCAATCAACCATTTATGTTAAAACAATGGCTGAAACACAGGTGCAAAGTGCAATATAAAAGTTTTGATGTGCATATATATATATATACACACACACAAACACACGCACACACACATTTACGTGAAGTTCATGATGATATATGCTGATTCATTGCTGAAGTGTTTGTAATGGAAGGGGGTAGATAACAATGACAAACAGGCTTAGTACTTCAATATGCTTTTCAAATAACACGCAACTCCTGTAGGTTGGAGAGATGCAAAATACAAAATACAAATTGTATCTACACGTTATAATTACTAGGTATAGGATAAAGTTCTAGTTGAACTGACACAGGGCACGCTCAAGAAGCTAGTTGCCTGGAGCATTATTTACATTGTTTACAAGGAATTTCATGAATACATGGAAACTTGTATATGTAGCTATTTCATACATAAAGAAATACAGCAATAATTCGCCTGAATATTGAGGACCTATATCATCTTTCCGGTTACTTCTACGTCTTAAGTTGTATAGTTCATGATAATCTACCTGTGAAGTAAAGGAACGTTGACTGTCTTATACTAATAAATACCTTCATCACTGATGGTACCTTCCCGAAAAGTCTAATTCGTTTAGCTCTTGAAAATTGATGCTAGGATCTGGTGGGTTCACATTGAAAATGTCATCTTGAGACTGGTTTTGGTTATAGCAATTCAATTCTCTACTGGTCAACACTTTGCTAGTGGATCCATCCATTCTGTTCTCAGTGTTGAACTTCCTGTTAAAAGAAATGAGATTTCCATACTGTTCATCTTCACTGGATTTTCTTGTCAGTGGGTTGAAATAACTTTCCAAAGAAGGAATTGTCGCTTGAGAATTCACTTTAGTGAAATCATCTTCATAAACTGAAACTACATTGTTGCCTTTGCAGCCCTTAAAGCTAAGGTTTGGCATGCTTTCAGTGGGAGGAATAGGTCCACCAACAAGAATAGAGGCTATGATTTGATAGTCTTTGTATTGATAATCAGGGATCATGTCAGCCCGACAGTTCATGTTTGTTGGGTATTCTTCACTCCTTGGTAGTTTTGCAGACAAGTTTAGTTCATTAGGACTCTCTTGATTTTCACATGAATTCTTCGGAGAGTAGCCTTTATGTCGAACCCGGCATAGTACCCAGTCATCCAACTGTGACAGCAAGAGACATGCTTATTATTGCATCGAGTTCATGTACTATGAACAAGGGCATCACATTTTCACAAGAACGTATGAAAATAGTGTGAATAGACCTCGCGCGTTGCCTAGTAGAAACATAATGCTAGATATTTTTTTTCTTGGTATAAAATGATTTGTGTGCCGTAGCATTAATATATAGAATTTCAGTAACCATAAATCTAATTTACGTGCACAAAACTGAATTCTAAATTCATACCTTAGAGAACTTGTCCGGTCCATGCGGTTCATCAATGGAATCTATATTATACTTTACTATGCTGTTCAATAGGCTTTGTTATGAGTTTTTAGTAGAATGGTGAAAGGAGAAATGCCAAAATTGTATCCATGAAGTTGAAGTTAATTTGTTTATGTTAAAAAATAAAGAATTGTTAACTCATAGAATTAGTTTGATATCTCCTTAAAATTGGGAGTGAGATATGAAACCAAATGGAATCACTAGTTTGTGTAGTTCAAGCTCCATTTTGAAAGCAATTCTGCTATAAATATCCTGTTATCTTAAACTAGTTATTTTCTCCCCAAGAAACCAAAATGTTTGTTTACAACTTACAAGAACACTTACCCTCATGGAGCCTTTTAGCCTGGAGGATGTGGTGATTGTGTCAACCAATCTATACTCATTCATGATCCAATCCGTCTTAGCTCCCTTTGGAGGCCGACCTGAATAAAACACCAGAGCTTTCTTCACTCCTATGCGCTTTGATCCGCAAGAAGAAAGAATTGGCTTGTCAGTTCCAGTTGCCTTCCAGTATCCTGAGGCTGCAGCCCTGTTTGGCCTCAATCCATTTGGATACTTCCTGTCTCTCGGGCTAAAGAAATACCACTCTTCCTCTCCAAACAAGGACTTATCTGCACATTCACAACAAAAACAAAAAACAGATTGATTTTTCTCAACTATAATCTCAAAACAAGACTTAGTAAACACAAGAAGTGCATGGCAAAGGACAAACTCGGTAGCTCCCACGGGTTATACTTATAGAGATTAATTTCAGCTATAATGGAAGCTGGAAGTGGACGTGAACTGATCTTGTTTTGCAAGTAATGAACTATGAGTTCTTCATCAGAAGGGTGGAATCTGAAGCCAGGTGGAAAAGAGTAATTAGAACCCTGTTGATCTCCCTCCATCAAAGAAAATACTTTCCTCTTGACAAAAGGAGAGACCAAGGGAATCAATAAGTGCGATAATAGCAATTTGGCTCGCTTTAAATAAGACAGTAAAGTGTCATCTACTTATCCGCATTATTATATATATAATATTGCTCTAGTCCCATGCAGATATATTGCTAACATTGTGGAGAAGATATTAGGGACAGGAAACAATTAGTTGCATGTAAAGTTTGAGAGAAGAAGACACAGAAACCCATCAATTTGGCTTTACTCAATTAAATTGACCTTCACCTACGTACTAGATAGCAACTTGCGCATGAGAGGTAATATATTATCTGCCTAACACCTCATCAGCACAATGCATAGTAGTTCTGCTATAAATTGAGCTTTGCAGAAAATTGAAATTGAGATTTAAAATTGATATTGTGACATAATAAGTTAGTGTCACTTTCACAACGGTATTGTAGATAGTACTCTTGTGCAAAAAAGAAAAATGCATCCAAAATGAAGCAGATTCACAGGTGAAGATAAGTTACTTGTTTGATTGGATTACACAATGCAGACCAGCAATTTATATAGCCTCTGACACCGACTCTCTAATTCTCTATTAATCATTCATAGCTAATAATACCCCTGCTCCCGCACAAAAATAAAACATAAAAAAATAGCAAGGGTACCTAGGGCTTTTGTTTTTCTTATTGTTTGTTTTGCTAAGTTGAAGAACCCTCTTCAAGACTCGATTGATGAGAATAAGAGAATTGATACTATATTACTGTTATGGTATTACCAATTCCACTGGGGTCTTTCAAATTCCGTAGTTTGTAGATTTTTTTGTTTTTGCCAAATCAACTATGTAGGAGTTAAATTTGGACTCCTTTATTTTTCCCATCTTTTCTATTTTCCTTTGATTAAGCAAAAAAATTTAATAATTTTTCTTTTATCATAATTTTTTTACCATCATAATTAAGATTTTTTACTCTCCCATAGAATATAGTCAATAGTCTCACAAGAATTTAAAGATGCTTTTGAGAGCTTAGTGAGTCTCATGTCATAGGTTTCTGCGCTAAGCTTCGGTCCTTGGAGAACTTCGCGAGTTGTCTTATTACAAAGACATAATAAAGCTTCTTCTGGTTCTTGAAATGTTAAGTGTTCTAATGCCTTGAAACTTCCTCATTTGAATATGAATATTAGCCTTGTCCTCATTTCTTGTCCTTTTTCCCCTCTTCTCCTGATGAAATAACACTGTAGAGTTTCCAAACAGTGAACTACTACTTATAAACCAAGTTACGTGGGGACTACACTACGCCTTAATTACATGAATACAGGAGTTTGTAACATTATTTTACATTAATCAAATGGTAACATAAAATGAAAAAAAAAGGTTCTTGCTGAACTAGAATCTCGCTAATAAAAATAGATCGAGATAACCAAAAGCAACAGGGGAAAGAGATTATCTTGATTCAAACTTTGCACTAGCATTTTGGTCGCAAACAAACCGATGAAACCCAGGTTTTCAATTTGTTCGTGACCAGCGAAAGCAGCTTTTGATTTGGAACTTACCTGGCATAAATACTCAAAACACAGCTTCACGTTGACATAAAAAAACTTAGTTCCAATCGATTTTGTTTGTCATCTTTTGCCCATTAGGACCTCGAATCCTAGGAGGGTGTTTTCATGCGTCCATCACTAAGTTATTTAATTAGTAGCCAAGCATTTTACTGTGTGCAGTGAGGTCCTCCAACTTCACATTATGTTTGATGAGTTTAATTTTAATAATAAAAAGTGTCTACTCTAATGGCATAGAGTTATGCTGGTGAGCTAATTGATTAATAATAAAACACAAAAACGATTTTAAAAAAAAATATAACTCAAACATGCATGTTTACAAAATCCTTAAATGATGAGTTGTTGAATAGGCGACACATTAAAAAAAAAGTAAATTTAAACATCTCATCAGTTATAGTTTTACTTAACTAATAATCTGCAACAATAAGAATCGGTCAAATTAATTATGGATATTTACTAAATAATAAAGAATTTTGAAATTGTGAATCATTAATCAATTTCGTCCTATTTGTTAATGTTATTTGATTGATGTCGTTAAAATAAATGAGTTAGTAAGTGACATGCATATGTGACAGCCAACTAAGCAACACATGACCGACGTGCCACATGAACGAAAGTTTTATTTCTTTAATCTAGTGACTAACTTAGAGGAGGAGCAATCTTAGCCATCAGATGATGAAACCATGACCATAGATTATGCTTCTCAATTAATTTAGTTAATCTGTGATTCTTTTTCGATCGTTTAGATCTGCTGTGTGATTGTGAGTGTTACCTCTGTAATGACACCAACCTCAACAATGTCACATCTTTCACACAGCTTAATCATGCCGGTTTCGCATAACTTGGTTTTTGTATTATCACGGTAACATTTTTTTATGAATAGATTAGATTAGTGATGCAGAACTAATAGACAGAAGAAAACCAAAGATATAGGAAAGGGAAAAGTTTACTATTATTCCACTAATGTATTGATTTTTTTTTCTTGTGATATAGCAACTATGTATGTGCTTAGTTAGATCTGATTATTAAAATTTCATGTCATGTTTTGTTTTTTTTTTTTCTTGTGACATACCAATCACTAAAATTAATTATTGATTCAAATTTCATTATCACGTGACTATTTAAAAAGCTTTATTAATTTTTACTACACAAGATAAAATTCAACAATTCATATTTATTTTTTTCATTCTCATATTTAAAAGGACATCTCACTATATGCATTTTCATATATACACACATATATATATATATATATATATATATATATATATATATATATATATCAAATAAAAATTTCTGTTAGAAATGAAAATTATAAATATATATAATTTTTTGTTATTATTTAATTACTAATCATTACATTTGATTTTCTCACACTTGATGATTTAAATTAACTTTTAATTTGAATCATCATTGTGAAAACTACAAATTTAACCATAATATTAGGTGGTTAGATTTATAGTTCTCACATTTGATTTTTCTTGCTGAATATGCTTTTTTATCTATATATGTTTGTAATAAGTAAGAAAAATTATATAACTTTTTTCAGATATACGAACAATGGTGTTTTTTTATGCAATATTGTTAATCTTATGAGATGTTTAATTTAATATATTCCATCTATTTTTTTAATTCTCTATCTATGCTCACATAATTAATACTCAACTAATCTTATGAGAGGTTTAATTTATTTTGAAGAGCTGTGCTATTTGGTTCCAATTAAACTAAGACGAATTAAAAGAGCAATTATGAATTTTAATATTAAATCAAATCTGTATTGCACCAGTTAAAAGAGATGAAGGAGAAAATAGAATATGTATTGATTACATTCAATGTGTATATAGTTATTATCTTAGGAAGTTATTTGATATGTATGCATATTTGAATTTGAATTACTTCTTATCTTTTTTTTTAGAGGAATTGATTCTTATCTTAATAACTACGGTAAGTTTCACAAATCCTTTCCTATCCATATTTACACGTCCTATTTTCTTCTTTCTTTCTTGGTATCAATTGTTAGTCAGAAAGTGGTGATTCTGATTAAAGCTGGAAAGATTTAGATCAAAGGGAAACGAAATTTTAGACTTGAACAATTTCAAGTGACAGTTTAGAAATATTCTAAACCTTCAGGTAAAAAACATTGATGATGGTGTTACTGATAATAAATACAAGAGGGAGGAGTTTGATTTTTTTCTCTTTCTCTAACCCTGAGGAGGCTAATAATCTTGTAAGTACATTTCATGGCTAGCTTCATGTAAGACCCTCTCTTTATTTCTCTTTTTGTTTTCATCTTCTTCCTCTCTTTACCTTAACACACTCTCACTAAGTTTTTCAAAGAAAACTCGTCCAATTTGAACTCTAAAAATTGTAGTGATGTTTTAATTTTATATCTTGCAGGCGGGAACGTTCCTCTTAACTCTTGAGGTAAGATTAAGTATGCTTATTTTGCGCTATATATACTCTATCTAAGTGTTGGGTTTAGGGTAGAGAATTGTTTGTAGCTAAGGAATTCTTCAATCTTCATAATCAGATTTGAGGTGTAGTATATTCAGTTTGAAGATTTGTTAATTCATATCTCATACTTGACTTTGTTTGTAGTTAGATCCTTGAGGTCTAATTCAAAACACATCAATAATGATCAAATATTAGTTTATTTATGTTCTTTCAGTAATTTTAATTTTGAAAGCTTTACGCCAAAACAAAACTTATAATTGAACAAAATTTGAGGTTGCAACCAAAACAAAACTCATAATGATCAAATATTAGTTTATTTATGTACTTTTCATAATTTTTTGGGGACACATGTCTATGTGAGTTGTGACCCCTACTCATTGATAACTTCATCACATACTTTACTTAAATTGTAAAATGATCGTTGCATTATAAATATTAATCATTTCTTTTTTAGTATAGGCAAGGAAAGGATGATAATTTTGAGTAGAAAAGAGATGGACAAATTCGTTAGCTTTCTCGATCAACTTAATCTACGTTATTGTTTATTTAAAATAAATGTTAAATAATTTTTTTATATAGAAATCTCTCTTTTTGTCGGATAAAATAAATTAGAAAATAATATTTGTGTTCAAATTTGTATCCTTCCGAATATTATTCAAGGCCCTCGCTATTGATTTCTGTTCATTCTAAGTAACAAGGATATTAAATTATTTTATTAAAGTTGTGTGTTTGTGTTATATGTATATGATCATTTTATTTGTATTATGTTTATGTGCGTCGTTTTTTTATATATAAATGATCAGTGTTAAGTCTTGATAATTTATATATAAATTGTTATAAAAAATTATATATAAATGTATAACCTATAATTTATTTTCATCCCAAGTACTTTAAACCCAATGCGTGTAAAATTTGTGATAAAAAATTCAACATTATAATTAATAAAAAAAATTAAATAAATTGAGAAAGCAAACACATTTGATTCGGAGATAGATCCAAAAGACCTTTCTGTTTTTCTCTTTATTCTTCAAATTGTTACAAGGTTTTTTTTTGCTGAGTTATATTGTTTATATATATACGTTTTTTTAACATCTTTTTATAACGCATTTTTTTCTTTTTATCTTTCTTTTAGTTGTCTTTTTTTTTTTTTGGGGGGGGGGGGGGGGGGGGATTCGTTCTTATTTTAGTTGTCTAAAAAGCTATACAAATGGAATTTCTGTTTTTCTTTATTTTGGATAATGCAAACACTCACAATGTTAAGTACGTATCTTTTTAAGTTACTTATCTATAACATATTTCCAAAACATTTTCTTACAACTTATCTTTTCTATCACATTATATATATTCATATTCACGCATGACGCACTTTTTCGCTTATTTTTACACCTCTTCTAGTTGCCAATAGTTATAAAAAAAAACATTGATGGGAATATAATTTCACTGTTGTTTTCGCGTCTGTTGTTGAATTACCCAGGAAACAAGATGAATAATTTTAATAATATGATTTGTTGCCTTATTAGACAATAATCATAACTAGCAAAGAGATAAGATATACCTGTATTATTGCGTGTTGTACAGGTATCGTTTTGATGGCTAAAGAGATTTGATGGGAACGGGAAATAGAGTTTCCCAAGTATTATTGGATGCCAAAGATGACGATTCTTAGATTTAGGGGTTTGAAAAATCTGATTGTTTTACTCTTTGATACCGGGAGGTTGGAGTTATTAAAACATCTAAAACCCTAAGGATTTAGCTGTAATCAATTGAAATACCAGGATTTAATCAAACATTTATAAATAATATAGTAATTTTTGGTAAAAAAATTTACATATTAATATAACCAAAATAAGTTACTTTTGCTATTCGAAATGAGTTGGGTCTAATTTGTTGACCTTTTTTTTCTAATTATAAATAACTAGTTGCACACTTTAAAATAACCAATTATTTATGTGACTTTTCTTACTATATGTTTCTTATATCTAAAAAACTGACATAAAAAATAATTTTAAAAAATATATTTCTAACTTTTACGCTGATTTCTGACACACACACGTATATATTAATTTAAATATCTTAACTTGAACAGGGTTTAATTACAATGCCTACATGTGAACATTCTCCCTAAATTTGAAAAATCGGATTTCAAACTCGTCACAAACAATGGAGTATTTTAAGAATTGATGAAATACCAGCACAGAGATAGCTAGACGTGGAATAGTATTTGGGATCCCCCATTAACATCTGGAATTATTAGATGCCAAAGCCAAAAAAAAGCAGAAGCAAATCGATAAAAATAACCATGGATGCATGCTTAGCCCCGATTATTATTTATTTCTTGATCACGTTCACGTGCAACTTTTTATCGTCGAGGTACTATCGACGTACCATAGATTAAATTGGATACGTGATGAATGTGAATACGATTTTTTTTCAATAGAAGATTTGTAAAATGTGTTTGATTCTTGAACTTTCACTTCAATAGAATTAAACTAGATTCTGGTTTACATATACTTTTAAATTAATGAGTTTAATTTTTTAACTTTTAAAATATGTGAATTTAGTTTCATATATTTTAAAAAAAAATAAAGAACTGAACTCATCAATTCAAACATATAAAAATCAAATTCAATTTTAGCTGAAAAATTCGAAATTTAAAAACACATTTATTTTTCTCATTATTATTTTTTCTGGTCTAAAGAAAGAAGACAAACATGATAATAATAAAAAAAAGACAAAAAAATTGCACAGGAGACCAGATCATGATGTGGGCCACGGGGACGAATTTATGGAGAAAAGTGAAGCAATATGATTGATTCTAGCTCACGAGGTATCTTAGCTTATTTTCCGACATTCAGTTTCTTTTTTTAGGTTTATTTATTATTTGTTTGATTATTTGATAAATAATTTTTAATAATTTTAAGTAATTTTTTAAAATATTAATTTAAATAACTTTTTTTTATTAAAACGAGGTACCAAGCCCCGAAACAAAACTACACAGATCTAACTAAACTAATATAGGAAAAGATAATCCCATAACATCTAATAGTGTTTTTTAAAATATTAGTTTTTAATTTTTAATATTTATTTTATTTTTATGTTTGATATATTTATTAATTTATTAATTATTATTTTTAAATAAATCATGATTTTATTATTTTTTTTATTTTATATTTTTAACTACTTTAACTAATCTTATTAACCACTTATAATTTAGTAAGTAAATTTTTAAATTTTCAACTATTAGCTTCTAATTATTTTTTTTAAATTTTTAACTTTTAGTTAATTTTTTTCAAATATAACCTTATACTCCCTCCTTTAAAAAAAATTGAAAGATTTTTTTACATCAACTAAGAAAGTAAATATTCCAATAAAATTAATATTTATTAGAGAATAATTTTACTAAAATATTCATATTCTTTCTATTAATTTAAATAAATATATTATTAAGTCTTTAAAGATAACACTATTCATTAAAAAAAATTAAAACAAATATTTAAATATGTCATTAAAAAGTGAGAATATTAATTAATTTAATTTTTTTAAAAAGCTAAAACTGTTGTCATTTTGGGCGGCGGGAGTAGTTTTGTGCTAATTACCGCAATATTAAATAAAATAAGTCTCATTGTTTAAAATATATATATATATATATATATATATATTCAAAATTTTGAAAATATAAAAATATCAAATTCTTCATAAGTAAAATGAAAAAAAAACTATATAATAGGAAAATTTTAAATTATTATTAATTATCTTAGAAATAATAATTAAACATTATAATATGTTTTAATTTATAATATTTTAAACATGCGTTGAAGAGAGGGATACAGTCTTAATCATAAAAAAAAAGGAATATAGTCTTAGAGGGATGTTTGTGCCGATCTAAGAATCATATTTTCATCTCAATTAAGTATCATATTAAATATCTATAATATAAATAAAGTTTAAATATATTTTTCGTAGTTTTTTTTATTTTTTTTATTTTAATCCTTACAAAATATTTTTTTTTTTATTTTTTGTTTTTAAAATATTTTAAATAATATTTTTTTTATTGTTCAAAATATTTTTTTTTACTGTTAAAAGTACTATTTAAAATTCTTTAAGAATGTAAAATAAAAAAATATTTTACAAGCACTAGAACGAAAAAAAATATAAAGATGAAAATAAAATAATTGTGAAATTAATTAGCAAAACTAAATATGTATTTAAGTCTAAAAAAATTATCTGTTAAATCAATTTAAATTTAAATATGAATATTCATTTGTAAAAATGTATAGAAATGAATGTGATGATATTTTTTTATTCAATCCAGTCATATTTGAGCATATTTAATACATTAATTTGATAATACTAAAATTTAAATCTTATTTTAATAACTTAATATCTAATATTAAAACTGAAAAGTCATATCCATTATTATTGCCATTTAAGATTCTCATCTAGTCATCTTCGTTACTATGCGTTATACTGGAGCTAGGCCACCTTGTTTCAACTTTCAAGTAACAGTTACGAATATTCAGATAGAGATAAATACTAAAATTATTATTGGTTCAAATATAAAGATAAAAAGAATTGTTTTTTTGTAAGACACAGATATAAAAACGAATATATTATATATTATTATAAATATAGTGTCCAATCTGCTGCAATCGTGATCGTATTAGACACTACAACCGGTACCCGTCATCTCGTGGCTTTGTAGTATCAAACTTTCTCTCTCTCAAACTCAATCGTTTTTCTCTTGTGGGCTCCGTTCCCATTCCCAACCAGTTAAGACTCACGGACAGCATCACCACCACCCTCTTTCTCTCTCTTCCATCTTTGTCCTGAGATTATATATACTATTAAACTATAATATAATAATCATGCAATTATGGTATAATCGTTTTCACTTGGCTGTAAAGTCTCATTATATTTGTATACTACTCTAAAATGGACTGAATGTTTTTTTTTTATATATATATATATTCAGAAATACAGATATCAAAGAAAATTTATAACAACGGCATGGTTTAACAAATTAAGTTAGATCTGTCTTTCAGGCACAGATTAAAAGTAATGTACTAAGGATAACGGTAATTTCTATTAATTAAAAAAAGAGAAATAATACTTGTACAATAAAAAAAATTAAAATTTGAAAAGTAAGGTAAAAGAAAGAGATAAGCACAAAAAATGTGTTGTATAAATTAATTGTTGCATGATGAGTATCACAAATCAATTTACTCATCAAATTTTTATTTTTGAAAATTTAGAAAAGGGCCAGAACTAGCAGGAAACAAGAAGACAGCTAACTAATTAACGAATAAAAGAGATGGGCGATCATCGACCAGCAAATGAAAGAAAAGAAAATCTGGGGGAACATTCAAATATTTTGCAACCCCGGCCCAATCCAAAACCCATCCCATGTTTTGCCAAAGCATCTGTTGGGAAATTTATCTCCCTGAATATATTGTGCCCAGAAAGCCTATGGCTTAAAGCACAGATTTCGTTAATCAGAGAGCTAGCTGGGTGCAACTTAGAGCATCTACCAAGAATTTTATTTATTTAAAGATTTAAAACTTTCACCATATTTGATCTTATGAAAAAGTAAAATAATTAATGCATGCTATAACAAAAAATATTGAAAGAACCAATGAGACAACACTTTAATTAACATTAATTTGAAATATTAAATTAATTGTAATTGATATTTTATTAAGATGTTATATAAACCTAAGTTAAATATATGAAATTTATCAGGAAGGTCTCTCTTCCAAAAACATTAGCAAGTACTCTAGGTAATGGCAAGGTGAAGAAGCAATGCTAGTTGCTAGCTCCATATGAGTCTACGAAATTAAGAAAGATATATGCATATATAGATGTATATGAAATTGAAAGTTTGATTGATGAATGCACGTGCTGGGTCTAACGCAAATAACAGTGTGAAGTGCCTCGGAAGCTCGTATAATTTGACTCGCTAGAATTACACTGTTACTTTGATTAGTAGTATAGAAGCTAGCTATTGCCTATTGGTATATATAGAGCTCGAAAGCGAGAGGCAGAGAGAAAAGTGGTCCAGCTTAGTCTATGGCTGACTGACACCCACAGCAGCCGTGTTGATAAGGAGAGAAATTTAATAACACATTCAGTGGGCAACAATTTCTTTATTAATTATTCCCTTTCTCTCCTCTCTTTCACCAATTCTCCAAAATTTCAACCCCCCCAAACTCAAGATTTGTGCTGTCAGAGCGATTCACATGTACGTCCCAATTTCATTTTCTTCTATAATATATCTATGTACCTTTTCTTGTCTCAAATCCAAAATTAAATAAATGTTTCTATTATTTTTTATAAAAAAAATCTTGGATGTTTTACTTTGTTTATGCAGTGCCTGTGTTACGGTTGTCTGCTTTCAAAGCTTTTGAAGTTGTACTTTCGGAATTTGCAAGGTAGTGTTGTTTAGGACACTTCAATTTTCTTCGGTTCCAAAACATGATGTCTCAAGAAGCAATATCTGTTCCTTCCAACAACCTCAGAGACCCCTCGGTTCAACTTCATGAACCAAACTCAAACTCAAATTCAAACCCTAATAATCCTAACCCTAATTCACTTAAGAGAAAAAGAAGCCTACCCGGAACACCAGGCAAGTTATTCAACTCCTTCATGTTATATATGCACTGTTGTAATTCTTAATTAATTGAGAAAAATATTATATATGATTAATTACGGATTAATCAAACAAATCAAGCAGATCCGAATGCAGAAGTGATTGCTCTGTCGCCAAAGTCGCTGATGGCGACCAACCGATTCATCTGCGAAGTGTGCAACAAGGGTTTCCAGAGGGACCAGAACCTGCAGCTGCACCGGCGAGGGCACAACTTACCGTGGAAGCTGCGGCAGAGAAACAAGGAAGAGGTGGTGAAGAAGAAGGTGTACGTTTGTCCAGAGAAGAGTTGTGTGCACCACGACCCTTGCAGAGCCCTGGGAGACCTCACCGGAATAAAAAAGCACTTCAGCAGAAAGCACGGTGAGAAGAAGTGGAAGTGCGACAAGTGCTCCAAGAAATACGCTGTTCAATCTGACTGGAAAGCCCATAACAAGATTTGTGGGACTAGACAGTACAAATGTGACTGTGGCACAATATTCTCCAGGTAGCTATATTAATACTACTACCCCACTTCTTCAATATATTATCAACCTCATTCAATTAACTATATATTAGCTAGTACTTCATTTGTTGCTTTAATTATGTTCATTGCAGTCAAAGAAGCTCAACATCCTTATGCATATATGTTTAATTATGAGTATAAGTTAATTTAATTTGTCAAGCTATTTATGGCACCAGATAAAATATGTATAATGTGTCTAATTCGTTGAATTTAATGCATGCCGGGACATGAATTAAATGCTTAAAGTTTTGACTTGAGAAACGGAGAATTAATGTTGAGGAATTAATTGTTATACTTGTGTAACATTAATTCAGGAAGGACAGCTTTGTAACGCATGGAGCCTTTTGTGACGCCATGGCGGAACAAAATGCGAGGCTTCCGGCGGTTTTATCAAACCTTGGAAGCGAGATTTTGATGAATGCTGCTCAAGGTCCAAGAGTAATGCCACAGGCTTTACAATTACATGGGTTTCATAATTCAGAGTTTGGTGGGCCAGGCTCAGAACCATACATGGGGAATTTTGCGGATGTGAACCATGTCGAGCATAATAAGCTAAGGATGCCACTATGGCTAGACCAGACCAATAATATTCCTCTTCAGCTTAATCATCATCATCATCATCATCCTCTAAGCGTCTCAAGCAACAACTCTTCAAGTTTGTTCTCACCAGGAACAACCTTGGCTGAGGCAAACAACATGTTTGGGACATCATCGTCGTCACAGGGACAGTGGCTGAATTACCGATACCACCCAGAAGCATCATTTACACATGCCAACGTTTCTATTCCTCATGGACTGAAGCTAGAGCAAGAAGAAAACAAAGGGGACTTGTCGCATAGTGTGAGCTCTTTGTACCAAAGTCACATGGAACCTACAAGGATGAGTGGTGGTAATAATAATTTGGCCTTCGACAACTCCAACTTTGGCCTGTTGGACCCGAACATGTCAAGCACGTCCAGCAACAACAACAACCGCTACAACAATAACGTGGTTGAAATTCAGAAATTGTTCAAGCAAGGAAACCAGGCTGTTGAGAACTTCAACCACATGGTGAATTCCCAGGCAAGCACCAACAATATTATTGGAGGTGGGTTTTCATTGAGTAGCACCAAGGGTTTGGAGCACATGGTGATGCCGCGGATTGAAGAGTGGGAGAGTGGAGAACCAGAAATAATGCAGAAGCAACAACTACGTTCAAGTACTTCAAACGCTACTGAAGAGCACTTAACCAAAGATTTCATGGGTATTGGACCAGTGATCAACCTGCAAAGCCAGTTCCGTGGACATTACTGATCATCGAGCGGGCGAGCTAGGTTCAAAATAATTAATGAAGCTATAAGGTTAAGGTAGTGAAGTTGTGTGATACATAAGTACGTGTAGCAGATGATATGTACTCAAGGTTTTAAAAATCGATCCATGACTGTAACTTGATCACGATTAGGATCATATTAATCATGCACATTTATTCATAATTTGTCACCATATCAACAAATACGATAAAATCGCAGTCCGACAAAGCCGCAACCTTGTATGTACGTACCTCAAAGTCACGATAACAATGAGATGATTAGGGGCATGATACCGAGTCGGATTCGGAAGCATGCACAGTGCACAGGGTGATATCACGTGATCATAAATATCGATATCATAAAGCCATCCCGTGAAGGAAGTGGGGGCCATTGCGTTTTGGAAGAGACAATATATATTCCCTGCATTCTATGCTGTGCTTGGTGTATTGTATATTGTTAATTAAGGTTAAGAATTAATTTGCCTGGTTTAATTTCTTTTAAGTTTTAGCTTCTTGTAGTTGATTTATAATGTATTATTATTATTATTACAGGGCAAACAAGTAGATACACGTACACAAAGCGCTTTCCTCCATGAATGTTGTAGAAACTGTTGCACTTACGTGCGTTGATTGAATAATGGCTTAGTTGATTATCTTAATAGTCGATCACTCGCTTTCTTGACCTATGTGTCAATTTTAAGATAAAATATTATCAGGTCATTTAGAATTATAATAGTCACACTAATTAATTTATGTTTTATATATAATTAAGTGTTATTAAGAAAAATTCAATTTACTTTATTTTTTGTCTTAATCGAGTTATTTATTATATATATCTGTCACTTAATTTACTTTTTTTTATCTTTTTTTTTCCTACCCCATTTACTCCAAAATGAGGTGCGCCCATTTTTCTTTTCCATATTATTGAGTGATGAATAATTAAATTTTACAATTAAAATTAAGATATGTTTTATAGTATATAATTAAAAATAATATTATGTTATTCATTAAATTAAGAAATTTCATTATTAATTTATAATTATTAGAAGAAGTATAATTTAAAAATATATATACAACCAAAACGGATTTGCACAACTCAGAATATAATTCAATCTCATCTTCAGATATCATTTTTCAAATCTCATAAAGTATTTCTTTGGTTCAACATTCTGAAACATTAAAATGCACCTCAATTTCTTCTTTAACTTAGCTCATGCTACGTTGATACAACTTTACTGGCTACAGTGTCTTGGCTATTATGACCTACTTTATTTGTTTTCGTGACCTTTGGGTGGCAGTGAACTGCTTTCCTCCTGAAATAAAATACTATATAAAGAGGCAAAAGCTTTCTTTCCAGCTATGTCAGTTTTGTTGTTTTTCACACTCACATATATTATCTGATGTACAACAGCATCACGAGTGATTCAACAATTAAACGAAGTGATTTGTACAGTAGTTTGATCCGGAAACATATTAAAGGAGTGTCGAAATTTTTTTTTCCTTCATTTATATAATTGTTTAAAATTTAAATGTCTAATTTTAAATAAATAAAAACTTTTAAAAATTTGGTCCAAATAATAATAATAATGATTTTAAAATATTTATTATTTTTACTCACAATTTTATATTTAAATTTCAATTACATAATTTTTAATAATTGTTTGTCTCGGGATAACAGAATCAAAAGATGCCGTGAATAACATATCATTTTATTAGTTTAAACATTAAATAATTTACATTTTTTTACTAGATTTCTTACCTTTTATCTTTTTCATAGATATACATGCATATAAAAAAAAATTAATTACTAAATAGATCACTATTTTTTACGAATTCTTTTAATAAATTCCTGTTTTTTTTTAAAAAAAAAAGTTGGCCCATGAAATTATCTTTCAGTGGTTTAAAACTACCATAAAACGATAATTTGTGGTAGTTTTAAAAATCTTAAGAACTCAATTAAATAATAATAATTTAAGAATTAATTTCTAAATTTACGATTAATTTAGAACTTCCTTACTAGTTTAATCTATAAAAATACTCGTATAAAATTAAAAGAGACAACAATAAGTTTTCGACTTTAATTGTACATAAAATATTTTCAACAAATATTTGAATTAAAACTCCTTTACCTCCGACCTGATTTAATTGTTAATAGTCCGTATGTTCATAACAAATGCTAAAACATAAAGTTATATAGCGTTAGACCATACGACTGTTATTAAAAAAGAGAGAGAGAGAGAGAGAAATTCTCAGGACTGTTTTTTCTGCACTTTAGATATCACACTGACTTTTTATATATATTTTTTTTTGAATTTCATTTTCTTGATTTATTCGTTTGGAATGAAACCACAATACCATGTACGAGAGTCCGAATCAGCAAGAATTTCCCTCCATCCGGCTAGCTCTATCCAGCAAGAATGAAGACTGTTAGATTGTAATTTAATGGCTGAGATTAAAACTTAAAAGAAGATGCTCTGCAAAACCAATTGGCAGCAACTTGGGACCAGGAAAATTTGGAATGATATATGATGCTTTTTGAAATGTAATGATTCTGTGAATAGATCTCTGATGTTCAATATTTTTTTTTGCATTGTTATGTCCTATATTTATCTCCTGTCTTATCACTTCTAAAAAAAGAAACGCCCACGTTTAAAATGGGCCGCAGTAAATGGTCCTTAACATATGAGACGAGTCCTATTCTACAATCAGATAACGACTTTTTAACATATCTACCCGATATGAATGCCCAAGCTATATATATCACCATGTTCGTTCAATTTAAGATGCAAGTTGCAGCCTAATCAACAAAACAGACATACATTACATAAATACGTCCCCAAATGCTCCAAAGTAAATGTCAAAACCCAAACTATATATGCACAAAAAAACAATCACAAACTCGATCGTGACTCAAATCCTCATATCGTGACTCCAAGAGCAAGAACAAGAACAATAGTCATCCACAGTATTTTCTCCACCTTCTTCAAACTCACAGAACCCGCAGAACTAGCATCCACCGGAACAACATCATCACCGCTACCACTTTTCCCGCTCCCGCCGGCGGACGAGCCCGTTTCACCGGATTTCGGCGAAACTCCGTTCGTCGGCGAGGGATCCTTAGCCTTTGAAAGCACAAAATCAAGCGGAACAAGCACTTTATCCACCTGATAAACAGCAAGCTTGTTGTCAGTCTAAACAGTACCTGTCACGGTGGCGTTAACGGCGCCGGTGGCCATGCTAACTCGGCTGCCGGCGTAGGTGGTGACGTTGAGTTGGAGCCTTGGGGAGCCATCGCCGGCTTGGGTCTGAACGGGGTTGGTGAGACTGTTGAAGTTGGAGATGGAGAGATGAAAGAAGAGAGTGTGGAACTGAAGAAGCTCCACTTTTTGTCTATCGTTAAGAGAGTTTAGAAAACCTGGTTTTTGCTTTGAGAATGCACTGTCTTCTGGAGCGAAAAGGGTTAGTCCTGAAGAAGATGAAGTGATGAGTTGTGAGTTGAGTTGGGTGGTTTTTTAACAAACCGGTGAGTACGGAGAATCTCTTGGCTTTGGGAAATGTCTATGGTGGGAGGTTTTGGGGTGGCGGAGACAGGAGAACCCGCGGGTGATGTGGGTACAAGGGGAACCGTGTTCATTCCTTGCGTTGGTGGATCGGAGGTTGAACCGGGGAGAGTTTTTGAGCTGATGTTGTAAGGGTGTTGATGGATAACTAGTACAAGTGAGACAGAGAAGCCTTTATCCTTAACCATCATTTTTAGTACGTGCATGATTGGGAAGGAAGTGTGTTTAGATAAAGTAAAAATGCTACTATCCTAGGCTAGCTACTTGAGAGTTGAGAGTGAGTTTCCTTTGTTTCTGTTGTTCGTGTCAGGAAAAAGGCCTAAGGGACTTTCTTTTTATATTTGTTGCCATGGGAGGAAATAATTGATAATCATAATCATGGTTTTAAATTTGTGGGTGTGATCACGTTCCGATGAGTCCAAAAAATTTTACATTACAGATAATTATGAAAAAATATGACTAATGCAGTCATAATTGTTAAAATGTCTTAACGTGGCAGTTACAATTGCGATTGAGAATTTAAAATCATGATCATAATTATAGGTGGCACTTCATTTAAAGAGAATGGACGAAAGGCAATTATGGTTTTTAGACGTCACAGAATCATTGAGAAATCATTTGAAGGTGGGAGATGGAGAAGTGTCATCGGGGATATTGTGATGTGCACCTATTTTGTCGCATTAATATTGTTACATCTCGAGTTGTCATCGGTTAGATATACGTGTGTATGGGATGTAATTTGAAAGGTGGTGACTCTAAATATTTAGGTTGGATAACTTGCTTCAATAAGGAGGAAATGATGATGTTATCAATCTGACAGGAGTTTAGTTTGGATTGAGAAAATTATTAGAATCTTTGTTTCCGAGGCAGTGATGCCACTGCTTGCTTGCATATTGAGTCGTTCATCATTTTTTAATTATATTTAAAATATTTTTCTTTCAAATTAATTGGTATAATTGCAGTACAAAAAATTGGTATGATATTTTTCTATTATTATTATTTGAATTTTGATAAGTATATCTGTTGTTTGTTACTAAATCTAATTTATTTCTTGTCAAGACTTAAATCCAATCCATGTAACAACAACGATTGTTTTACTTGCCACTTTTACTACTTTTTTTATTGGTTGGGTGCAGTAAAAGTATTGTCAAGAAGACATAAAAAGTTAGCTATGTTTTTGTTTAGTTGTAATTTTTTTTTCAGACCAATTCTTTAAATTTGAACACGAACTTAAAGCTAAATAAATTTAATAACTTATGAGTTTAATTTAAATCATATTTAAATATATAATTAAGACAAGATCAAAGTAACCTATAATGTAAGTTAAACAAAACTATAGTGTATTAATTAAAGTAGTCTAACTCATTTAACCAATCAATTATTATATTCAATTTGAATATTATTTCAAAGTTACCTTAGATCGATACAATGTATTATACCCCATGTAAAACGTAACAATTAATACTTTTTAACGTGTAAAAAGTCTAACATCCTACGTGTCAATTGTCCACGTACAGGTGGCTTGGACTGCTTTAACTGAAATAAAAGTGGTTTGTAGACACTTCGAATCTACTTATACCTACTATAAGAAAGAAAAGTTAAGATATAATAGGAGGAATAATACGTTATAAACAAAAAACAAAAAAAACAGGTTGTATAATTTTTTTTAGGCAAAATAGGTGGTATAATAAGAAGAGGAAAATATGAAGAAAATGATAAAATGTTAATAAGATCTTTGTAACGGATGAATGTTAAGTAGATATATCATTACTCTAACCGAAGTTAATTCTTCAATCAATTCAATGGGACATTGATATGCTTTATTTGCTATTCAGAAAAAAAAAAAAACTTTATTTTCTTAATCAGAAGAAAAACTAGGTCAGACTCAACTCAAATGCGAAGATGGGCTATAGTTCACATCTTTGTCGCTTGATTCCGGCCCACTCTCCAATAATGTATACAAATAAGGCCCAATATTAAATGAACTTAGAGTAAGATCACGTGTTGGGCCCCAATGATCAAGAATACCAGAGCTTTTTGTGTTGTGTAGACATTTAAGATCCTGATTGGATGGATGAGGAAAAGATTCCTCATCAAATGGAGTAACTTTATTGTTGGTGCATGCTTTAGAGTTTAGATGTAAAAGAGTAATATATAACAAGTTTATTTCAATCATATATAAATTCATGATAGAGATACAAACATCTCAATTAATGCTCTAATAATCCACTCATATGTATATATATATATATAAGACAAGACTGGACTATCATATCAATATATATAGCATAATAGTTAGTTCAAATATTCTTCATTGGTATATCCAGCCACACGATCGTCCTATATATATCCAAGTTTATGCTGCGAACACTCCCACAAAGGCAAGACCAAGAACAAGAGACACCCACATTCCACTTACACCAATTCTTACACCACCAGAGGTCACAGTAGGAACAACCTGCGTCGAGGACTCCGAGGATTGTTCCGGTTTAGGCGACGGCTTCTCCTTTTCAGGTTTAGGCGCCTCCGCCACATCATTCGCGGAGGTCACCGGCGCCGGCTTTAGAGCGGGTGCGGGAGCGAGTGGCTTCTTGGTAGTAGCAACAAACTCAGAAGGAAGAAGCACCTTACCCACCCTATAAACCGCAAGATGCTTATCCGTGTATATAACCCCATTCATTGTGGCATTAACCGCACCGGTTGAAATGTTCACACTACCCCCGTAACTAATAACGTTGAGTTCGACCTTACCGGGCTTGTTACCCGCGAGAGTGCGAACGGGGTTGGTGAGGGTGTCGAAGTTGGAGGCGGAGACGAAGTCAGGGAGCACGTGGAACTGCACGAGCTCGAGCTTCTTGCCGTCGGAGAGGGAGTTGAGGAACCCCGGCTTCAGCTCCGAGAAGGCGCCGTCGTCGGGGGCAAGGATGGTGAGCCCGCCGGACTTTATGGTTAGGAGCTGGGAGTTCAGTTGGTTTATTAGTTGGGTGGTTTTCATGAGGCGGAGGAAGATGTTGAACGAGTTCGCTTGTTGAAGGACTTGCACTATGTCGGTGGTGCCGCCGGAGGGCTGGGGTGGTGTTGGGGCGGAGGCCGCTGGAGTAGTGGGGGGAGCTTGTGCCGGTGCGGTGGCCGGAGCTATCGCTGCTAAAGTGGTTGAATGCAAGAGAGAAATTACAAGTGTTAATGAGATGGGTAAGACTAAAAGAGAGTGTTTTATCATTTTGGGTAAATTAAGGTTTGAGAGGGTTTGGTGTTTTTTAGGAGGGAATCCCTAATGAGAGAGTGTTTGTTTGGTTGATGTGTTGGAGGAATGAAGCGAGGGGTTATATATATATATATATATTGTGGATTTTGGTTTCTTTGTGATTTGTGAACGTGCGTGGTGTTATTTGGTTGGGATATTATTAAGGTGGTGTATCATTTAGGATGGATATGTGTATGTGATTGAGGGTGAGAGGTTAATTAAGCGGACAGGGAGAGTGAGAGCTCAATAAGATGTAAGAAGAGAATTTGGATGCGTGAGTTGCGTTGTTACGTGGTGAGGTATGTCTGGTTTATCTATCTGGCAAGGAGATTAGGGTGATGCGTCATGTGAGGATTGAAATTTGAAACTATAGAACACTTTTTTTATTTGTATAATTTTGCTCGAGAAGGTGGGGAAAAACGAGTGAGAGCTCAATTTGATGTAGGCGTATATAATTTTATACGAGTTAGATGCATTGCATGTGTTGCTTCTATTTACAAGGCATTCCTAAATCCACCCTTTTTAAATTCTTAAAATTAAAAGAAATCATGTTATTTTTTCCCTTATTTCCCCTAAATCTTGTAAGAGAAATGAACATAAAGTGGTATATTCATAAAAAAAAAAGGTATGATGACATTTCACGTTATTTTTTTAATTAATTTATTTGCTAGTCCACTTAAATAACCTTGCATACTTATCCCATTTTCCGAATTATTATGGTGTTTTCTGTTTGGTCATCTATAACAGAAAAGATAGGCCACGAAAACCAACCTAGGAAAAAAAATGAAACAAAGTTCTATATTACTATTTTATTCTCAGACCCACCCTTCAACTTTGTAGCATTAGAACTCATAAGCCAAAATTAACAAAAATGCATTTAGAGTGAAAATGTCTTAGCTTGCTGGCAAGATCTATACTTGATATATGATATCTGTTTTTTTTTTTTTTTTAAAAGATGGATACATATTGCAACTTTTACTTTTGCAAACAAATATTAGGTATAGCTAGATCGATCTTACTAGCAAGCTAAGACATGCATTTTCACTCTAAATTTATTTTTGTTAACTTGGACTTGTGAGTTCTAATGCTACAAAGTATGAGTTCTAATGCTACAAAGCTAAAGGATGGGTGCAAGAATAAAATAATAATATATAAATGTTCTATATTATTATTGTATTCCCACACCTACCCTACATTTCTTTAATATTACAACTGTCATTAACAGTATATTAGAAAGTTATCAAGGGTTGACGTTTACTCATATAACACTAGTATAATTATAAGAGCATCTTGTAATTTTTTCACTATCCTTTTTTTTGACAGACAGTTCATTATCTTTTACTCAATCAATTAAATAATATTTTTCTACTGTACTTCTTTTCTCTATTAATTTTAACCTTTTATGATGTATATAGCCACACTAAGTTGGAGTGACTTGCATCTTCCCTCAAAGTTATAATAGCTTAAGTGACATAAATTCACTTCAAAACCTAGATATAAATTTACTGTGAATTATGTTAATTCATTTTCTTCGGTTATAGTCTGTTCAACTTTATATTGGACTTCACTCACTGTAACTGTAAGCTTGAAAGCTTCCGAATGACCAAATTAACTTCCACATCCTCCTCAGTGAAGAAATACATTAATGGGTGCTGCAACAAATCTTCTTCTGTATTTTTTTTCTTGGCATCCACACAGATTGTTTTCGACTCATACCATACATCATACTACAAATTAAATCAAAATACTCAAAGCAAGCCAGACATTTTTACAAGCCAAAAAGGACAACTAGCAATTATTCCCATCATCTTCATCAGAAATACACAAAGAGAAAAAAAAAACTTCGTACCCCATTGCCCAGAGGCTCTTCGCTATGCGAAGGTATGGGGGAGGGATGTTGTACGCAGCCTTACCCATGCATATGCAAAGAGGCTGTTTCCGGATTCGAACCCATGACCAACAAGTCACCAAGGCACAACTTTACTGCTGCACCAATACACAAAGAGAAGACTGAACAAAATTTAAAGAAACACAAGAAACATGTTGATTCAAGACTTCAAGTCAATAGCATTGCTACTACAACGAAAAGCTACTCCAAGGGACATCAACCGACTCCAAGAAACACAAGAAACGTGTTGGTTCAAGTCAATAACATTGTTGTTGATACAGAGGAGCCCTCTTACGTAACACAAGAACTGTCCTAAAATATAAAATTCAATGATTCATGCAGTTCATATTTGTTAGGAATAAATAGTGCTGTAATTGGATTGAGACTTGGGAGGAGGAAGGGACTGAATTCCATCTTTTTCTTTTTAATGTTACCAATTAGTTCCCTGCTATTGCTGGTTTTATATAAAATGACATGCAGGAAAATATCATGAATCAAGGAAAACATCTGCACCTACTGTATTTCTATGATAATCTGTAAAATTAAAGAAACATTATCAACATATAAGAAGAAAACTACTTACAGGTTGATTAGCCTCCTCAGGGTTGGAGAAGCAGACAAAGCCAAACTCCTTGCTTATCCCTTTGTCATCTCTCATAACTTTGTGTCATCAATGTTCTTCACTTAAATGTTTGATCCCTTGTATTTCAATTTCAACGTAAGAATCAAATCTTGAAATACAAGGGATCAAACGTTTAAGAGAAGAATTTGGTGATGTCCTTCCTGCACATGAAGATCAAGAACAGCCACAACGCTTCTAAATTGTAATTTCCATCTGTTCTGTCAAAAAAGAGAAAAAAAGAGAAGGTCTTGCATGCAGCCATGAAAACTACTGTTTTATTAGCCTCCTCAGGGTTGGAGAAGCATACAAAACCAAACTTGAACTAATTCAAATTCAAAAATACAGATCAAATCAGATATATGGTAAAAAAAACAACTGAATTAGAGATTTGATTCTATTTAGAGATTAGAGAAACTTGATGATCAAGTTTCTTAATCTGCAACAACTCTCCATATGCTCTAAGGGTCCCCTGGCTCCTTAAACGAGTGAGTGTATAGATCATTAACGGAGTCTATATATAACTCATTGATAAGAGATAAGATGATAAAAATAAGATTAATCCTAATCAAATCTAAGTTGTAACACTTAGATAAAGATAAGGTCTATCCTAATCTAATCTAAGTTATAACAATTAGATAAAGATAAAATATATTCTAATGTTGTCTAACTACCAATTAGGTAAAAAACTAAATAAATCTGTGCTAATCTAAACATAGTTGTTACGATAAGATTTGCGTTCAAATTACAAGATGTGACCAATCCTGCCCCGTCTATAGCTTGAACATCTCATCCAATGCTAACTATCTTCAAATTAAAACAGTATATTGGGACCCCCTCATGGACTAATTGTGAAACTTAATTGTGGTGGGGATTTGAATTTGCTAACTCAGAAGGCTGCTGCAGGTTGCATCCCTCAGGGATATCACCTTGGCCATTTTATAGTAGGCCTCACTTTTTCTTTGGGATCATGTACTGTGTCTTATAAGGGACTACAACTCACTATCTAGAGGTTTCCAGAGGATTTTAGTGGAGAGTGATTCTCTGGTTTCCATCATTCTTATTACCATAGTGGGAATTATTTTTTGCACTCGAATTTGTATTTGATGATAATATAGAGACAGAAAAATGAAGAAAAGCATAGTGGTATATTAAAAATTTGCTATAAACACCAACAATACTATCTATAGTAGAAAGTTAGTTTTCTGTAAAGTGGTAAACACACATTTGGTGCTTAAGTCATTGAACATGATTATTTCTCATGGAGAATATTTATAGGAAAAAGAAATACTAATGGGTGAAGATTCACTTGAAGGATTAGTCATTTACCAGCTTGTGAATTTCGATTCAAATCTATATTTGAAAAAACACTTAATCCTCCTCAGTGGAACCCAGTATCTCAATAGAAGTCTCAAACGAGAAATATATCTATGTATATATGTACGTACTTGAAACTGTAGGATAAAACTAAACAAAACTTACACGCAACACTAGAAAACTAAAAGAAACTTGTGACCCATTTTCTATTGAAACTTGTGGAAAAAATTCTTCATTTGGCAACTAACAATACACAAAATTCTCAATATAAGATGCGAACGAGTAAAGAAAAACCTTCAAAATCCAATACATATTTCACCACAGACTGAATTAATCAATACAAAAAGAAGCAAAAGAATAATTAAAAAGTGCTAGAAAAAGTTCATGATTCCCCTTTAATCCAACCAATCCCCCCAAAAAAAGCATGTAGAAAATTTTAACAAAGCACAACAACATCGGACCCCAAGTAGCATACTTCATGTACCAGTAACTCGTTCAAGCTATCATAATTGTCACAACGAAAACACTGCTGCAATAGTAGCCACTGCAAGGGTCATCACCCACATTCTATTCATGTGTTTCAAGCTGATAGCAGCAGAGTCATTATCCGCAGCAGAAGGACCCTCCGTAGATTTCTTTGCAGAAGAAGCCTTAGCCTTAGCAGGTGAAGGTGCTGGTGGAGGAGGCTTAGGAACGAAGAAATCCCTCGGAAGAAGAACCTTGTCCACTTGATAAATCGCGAGCTGGTGATCGGAGTAAACACTTCCACCAACTGTGGTGTTAACAACACCTGTTGTCAAGTTCACTTGGTTCCCTGAGCTTGTTATGTTCAATGCCAACCTATCAGGGTCATCACCGGCTTGCGTTCTAACCGGGTTGCTAAGAGTGTCGAAGTTTGAGATTGAAACAAATGTTGGTAGCACGTGGAATTGGATAAGTTCATTCTTCTGTTGATCGTTGAGGGAGTTGAGGAAGCCGGGTTTGAGGCTTTGGAAGGCATTGTCGTTTGGTGCAAACACTGTTAATCCGTTGTTTGAGTTCAAAAGCTGGGCGTTGATTTGGGTTGAGACTTGTGTTGTGGTGAGGAGACGGATAAGGGTGGTGAATCCTCCGGCTTTTTTGAGGATTCTGATGATGTCTGTTGGGGCTGAGGAAGGTGATGGTGCTGGGGTGGTTTGAGCTGAAGTGAAGAGAACCATTAGGAGAAGTGAAAGTGAGAAGAGAAGGTGTTTCTTCATCATCATCACCATCTTTTGTGTTCTGAGAATCAGTGAGTGAGGTGTTGAATGACTGAATGGAAGAGTGGTCCTTGCTTGGTGTGGGAGTGAGGGAAGGAGTGTGGAATTTATTGAGGATTCATAAGGAATTAAGATGAAATTAGGTGGAATGTTTAGTTAGCAATTAGCAAAGTTGATTGGGTTGATAAGAAACGAATTCACATCTTAAAAGGACGTGGGTTTAATTATCGTAGCTGATGTAAGAACATTGTTGTTAAATAATTTATAAATATCTCTATAGGTGCTCGTTGAGCCTTGAGACCTATCCTGATCCTCGTGAGTTTCCAAAGATCTAACTCATCTAAACTTTTTATTTAAAAAAGAAAAAGAAAAAACTAGGCTGTTATAGTATCATCTTGGACATTATTGAAAGGTGGGGTGTGTGTGTCAATGGAGAGGTGGTGGTAGTAATGTAGTAGGCTAGTAGTAGCCACTTGGATTTTGCTTAGGAAAGCAGGAAAAACAGTGGGATCTCTCAAGTGGGGGCAAAAAAAGATGAGCATGATTGCTTAACGTTCGCTTGTAAGTTGATATTGTTCTGAAATTGGTAAGAGAATCCAGTGCTTGCCGATATCTTAAGGAACAAGTTCATTATTTTATTTATTTTTGTTTTGATAATTTGAGGATGATTAATGATAATTTGGGTTGGGTGAGTAACGTGAGTTGGGTTCCCTGATCAAATCCCGCATGGATATTGGATGGTAACCTCTAACCTACGTTGCATTGCTACTTGCTCGGTGTTCAATGCCTGTGGGTCATGTATATGATTGTGTCCTTTTGCTTTTGTTGAGAAAATTTTCTCATTGTCCTGTGTATGTACAAAGAAGGAAATGTAACTAACTGTCAAATGCTTCTTTAACCCCTTTTTCTTTACAAGTTAAAGTCTCACTTTGAAGGTTCTATTTTATTGCTTCATATGATCAAGTATAGATATTTTGATCTTTAAATTCAGTTATTGTGGAGCTCCAGGGCTATTGTGTGCACATGGCCATAAACCAATGAGACCAAGGTTAAAGTGGTTTCAAAGGTTGAACAACTTGTATTAAAATTAGCAACGACATTGATAACTAAAACTAACAAAACAAATACTCATTTTGACTTGATCTTGACCATTCAACTAAGGAAATCCATTAGTGGATATTTGTTTATCAGCTTGGAAAAATTAGCTGTTGAGTGTTGGAACATGAAAGGTTCAGCTCAAGTTAACATCCCACAAACAGGATCAAGGTCTCTAGAGTTCTTTCCCCCTTTGGTTAGCTATCGGCAAGCTATGATTAATATTCTACATTTGAACTGACAATTTTGCGATTTGTATCATCTTTTAATCTTAAATGATAAATGATACTATTAAAAGAGAAAAATACTAAATTCTATCATGTAATGTAAGCACTCATCATTATTTGATATATGATTTATTGGTTAAAGAAATGCATCTCTGTGGATCAAAAATCATATCCCATTATTTAGAAACAGGAAATGATCTCAATCCCACTTTGCTAGAGTCATGAAAAAGAGGCTTCACACTTCACGTGCACTCGATTTTAATTGGAAAAGGAGTTCATATAAAATGAAATTTAGTTACAAGCTTCTGCTTGTGTGTGTGCATGGGTAATCAATTGTCGCTCTTTAGAATATGCATCATGGTGGCTCCCAACAATGCTTCAGTTTTGTGTAGAAGCAATTAAGGTTTCAAATTGCGGTTCGCGTTTAACTGCTACCAATGCAATATGTAATCACCGCCAAATACAGTTGCTGCTGCAGCTACTGCAATAAGAATGTTGTGGCCATAGCAATTTAAATTTCAGGCAACATTTTTTTGTTTTAATCAATGAAAATGATTATTTTACTAACGAAAGAACCTTTTTTTTTAGGAATCAAACCAAAAAAACCTAAAAGCATAAGAAAAAACAGATTTTTGTCATGTGATATGCCTGGTTCACTTGCTTAATATTTACTCACCATGAACTACTTTTTGAGATATTTCTAGACCAAAAAAAATTGTGAAACTCAAATGAGATTGTTGTGGTTATTTTATACCTAACAGAATTTGGGGGCTCCATTAATTAAACACAAGATCGTGTTAAGATTTGCATCTTCTATACTGTAAATACAACGTGCATCAAACGCAACTTAAGGCACTATCGCAATACACAAGCCAGCTAAATAAAGATGCTTATTATCAAGTCTTTTAATAAACACGGACATTACAATAAAATAAGTGAAATTAAAGAAGGAAAATGAAAGCTGCCACAGTTGGATGGTCGTTGAGGAAATGAGTTTCATCTTTAATGGAATACGCATTTAAATAAAATAAAAAAAAATGCATTTCACCATATAGGACATTTACCTCATTTTGTTTGGATGAACATAGAGTATATGAAATAAATTGGAAGTGTCCATCTTTTTTTTTATCTGTATCATCTCTTCTATATTTTTTCCTCGGATTTTTTCTAAAGAAAAAAAATCTAGCCTTTTTAATAAAGGCATGCGTTCAATGCTAGTATATAGTTCAAATTAATTTTTGTATACACATAAAAAATATATATTTAAAAATATATTTCTATACTTAAATAAATATAATAATTTATTTTAAAAAGATAGCAAGAAAATAAATAAATATATCAAAAAAAAATTAAAAGCTAGTATTTAAAAAAATAATAAAAGTTATAGAGAAACTTATAAAAAAG
Source organism: Glycine soja (assembly GCF_004193775.1). Lineage (NCBI taxonomy): Eukaryota > Viridiplantae > Streptophyta > Magnoliopsida > Fabales > Fabaceae > Glycine > Glycine soja. Next base: position 49,787,927 of record NC_041012.1, on the reverse strand, counting down.
TTTGTTTACCAAATAATTAAATAAGTTTTTCAGTAAAAAAAATTAAAAGCTAACTAAATTTTTTTGTCAAAGTAATGTTTCAAAAAAATACTAAAATCTATGATTTATATAGTAAAAAGTCAGATGAGTATTTTAACTAGTCAAAAAATTAAAAACGAACAACATAGTTTATATATTTGGTTTGGATAGGTGTGTTGAATTTCATTGTTAATATTTGGTTTCCCACTTAATAATAATAAAACAAAAAATGTTATTAATAATAATATTAAAAATATATATTTAATATTATTAACAAATTATTAAAATTAACCATAGGTGTATTTCACAAGGCAACGAGATTGTCCATACTTATAATGGAAAGTTCTATTATTAAGTGATGCAAAAATTCAAAAAAAATGTAAGGATGTAGTAAGGAAAGCTCTAGGCTGTTGAGTCATTAATTGGCGTCAATAACCAGCCACCTTTTATCCATAATTTTTCATTTTACACCTAATTGGGTATGGTGTTTTAAAATGTCGTTTTGGGCCAAAAATGGGTCAGTATGCCCAAGCCCACCAAAAATCTGATTTCTACAAAAAAAATATTTTCTAATTATCATAAAGTGCCAAATAATAGACTAATAAATCAATTTTGTGTCAAATAAATAGGGATTTTAAAAAAAATCAATTTTAATTAAAAATTATGATTAAAATAAACATGTTTGTAACATTTCGTAATTTATCTAAATCTAAAGTTAAAGACCATGGGTATTTTTACTAGAGATAACTATGCTTGAATATGCTAATTATGATCATTATGACAAAACTTTTATTCTAAATATTTAACACAATTATATATTTAATATTTAAACTCAAGATAAATTGATTTATGTGCTCGGTAGTTAATTTAATCCCTAACTTTTAAAACAAAAGTTTTCATCCTTGTATTTTTTAAAATACGTAAACTTTAGTCTCTAAAAGTAATACTCTGTCCTCCTAAGAACCAATGATATTTTTTGGACTAAAACCTATGTTTCAAATGTCAAGCACAAAAACCAAAATTTAAAATTTTTCCAAGGATTAAAACACCATTAATCCAACAATATTTACATAGATATGATCTAGCGAAGAACTTGATTAATGCCAGTAATAAGAGTATTGTAGTTGCTGTGATGAAGAAAAATGTATGGATAGAACTTTCATACTTGATTATGTATGAATTATAGATATTATAGATATGCTCATGTACATGTTATCCTAACAATATTGTTTTCTAATTATAGATTAATTCGTGAATTTTCATACCATTTTTTAACTGAGTTCATGCCAATTATCTATACCTTCAATCTAAATTTTAATTTCTAAATAGAATATAAAAAAAATCGTCACTTTAGATTACTTTAATTGATAACTTTTCATTAGAGTAACTTCTACATTTTTTTAAGGGAGGGTTTCTACATATTTAATTGCATGCCAACATGTTTTATTTAATATCAAATATATAAAAAATCAATATACCGTATATTTACAGACAAAAAAAAAATTGTAAAAAAAGAATTTAGAAATTATTTTAATACATACGTTAAACACAAAGATGGCTCGTGCACTCTGACGGCTCAACAAACTAGTTCATAATCTAAACCAAGCATTAAAAAACTTTATATGTTAGACAAAGAGAAAAGAACCCACGTCTTGTACTTCTCTATTCTCCAACGTTAAAAAGTAACTATATATTAGAGCATTCCACAAACACAATGATGTTATAGATAAAATGTCCATGATTTTCCACTAACATTAATTTTTAGATTTTTAACATCCACTATTGCAACCTAATTTTTAGATTTTGACTTCTTTGTAGAACAAAAATCTGAGGTAAACACAGAGAAAGTTTAGCTTTTCACGCACCGCCCATAACCCATTCTCTAGAAGGCTACTAGGAGTTGGGTGCTCCATGGTCAAGATGCTTATGCATAATGTTTTTGAAAGATACACCTCTATTTTATTTTTATTCTTTTATAAATCAAATGTTAATCCAATTATTTTATGTTTTTTTATGCAACTTTGTTTTCATCAATTCTTTTATAAAACTTTTGTACGTTATAAATCATATAGGATAACATGGCTTAAGTGTTCAAAGTTTAATTCAAGAAATAAGTTTAAAAAATAAATTCAAAAAAGTATATGTTTGAAGAGTAAAATCATAATTTAGTCCCATAGAACATATGTTTAGGGAAGAATAAGAAACTTATGATTAAATCTTGAAATTAAAAATTAATTTTATATATCTGAGTTACATGAAAGAGTTAAAGACCTTAATACACGTTTTTACAAAAAAAATTACAATAATATTTTGGATATTACCCTTTTAACACAAGAGTTAAATTTTAATTAATAGTGTAAAGATATAATATTTAATAGAATATAATTCGAATATATAAATTGCTAAGCCATATGGCTATTTTAACTTCAATTTGAATGGATGACTTTTGAAATCTATTAATTTGTAATTCTTGACTTTGCACTGAAGTGTAGCTCGCACGGCAAATTGGGAAATCCAATACTTTTTTTCTTAGTGGTGAATACGACACAAGAAGCCATTGTCAAGTTCCTACTACAGTTGCTATGGTCTAGTGTGGTTCCGCAATTTCACAATTTGTGTCGCTTTGATATGGTCCCACTCTCTCGTTTTTTAGGTGAAAAAGTGAAGTATCGACCCTTATAATAATATTTGCATGGTGGCTGTGCTTAGGAAATACTCATCCAACGCTTCTTGCAAATTAACCTCTTTCATAATCGCTCACAAATTTGAGTAATTCAGAATAAGAAAAAAATTCACGCACATATCGCATGGAAGCTGGCTGTGCTTGAGTTATACTATGCTTTTGCAAAGGCCCCTACCAATCAAACACGATTTCAATGGAATCTGGGTGTTATTTTTTTTTTTTTTTTGCAAAAAATTGTAGCTGAATTGTTGAATGACTCAACCATCACAGTTCGTGACATGCATGGCCTACCAAGTTTCAATTATGTTCATTCTTCTCACGGACCGCGCTGAGTTCAAACCCTAAAACTAAATGTTATTTTTATCTTCATTTTTAGTATTTTTTATTACCTTTTAAAAAAGTTTTTAGCCAAATGCATGCAAAGGTATCATTTCCTTTTAAATTTATTTACATTATATACATATTTAAGGTATTTTACTTTTACTTAATTATTTTCCATATTATAAATCATCTGTCTCTTTCGATTATGACTTATTGAAGTTCTTAATTTGAAGATGAATACACCTTCATCTATACTGCTTCAAAGGTTTTCTTATTTTAGAAAAGCTTTGTCCCCTGAAATCGCAATAACAGTTAGTTACAGCACTTAATTGGCATCGATAATTGAATGTTATTAATAGGTAAGAAGCTATCTAATTAATCAAACTGTTAATAATGAACCCTAATAAAATTTCAGAGAAAAATAAAGAAAAAGGAGACACTTCTTTGTCATTTAGGTGTGGAAGTTGTGGCAGTAGACGAATGAAATTGATTTGTGCTGCAGCAAAGATGAATGAAATTGAAGTAAGTGATCAACCGTTGAATTCTGCTATTTATTTACTCCAACGAAATGTCATAATCCTAAAGTGGTCGCATCTATTCGGTATAAGAAAAAACTCCCCCCGTGATGACGTTGCATGTTACTGTTACAATAAGAAATTAAATACATCCTTTAATTTCTGCTTGTAAAATAATGCTTACTGGACAAAAACAATCACTTTTACATTATCTAATGTTTTAAAATAATATAATATTATTTAGTTTATAAAATATCCACACAAACACTATAGTTCAATCTCGATCTTATTTTATGTTTTTACAAATAATTAATAGCACGTTATTCTTTTATTTTTATTTTTTAAACTTTTTGTATGAGTTATGAATTAATCCCTATTTTTAAATATTTCCCTATTAATTATTAGTTCTATATTTTTTTAATAAATTTAAAATTTTCACTATCTTTGTTTAGTTTTTTATTTTTACCTGTATTTGAAATAATAATTCTTTTAAAATGGATATATATATATATATATATATATATATAATACAAAGCAAAGTAATGGTTTATTTTTTAATTTTAATAAATCAAAATTATCATATATTTTAAATTAACACATTTATATTTACTTATCTTCCCGACAATTTTTTTACAGGAATTTATTTAATTTTAAAAAATCCAATAACTGATGATAATTGATGCTAATTAATTAATTATGACCACTGATATTGGTGAAGTAGTTAGTAGTTGGCCGGTTCCCTTGTGCACTATATTTTGCCACTTAGCTCTTTTTCTTTTAGTATAATTTTTTGTTGTTTTTTATGGCGTATAGCCACTACACTTGCCTATTCCAACAAACGAAGTATATCGTTTTTTTAATTCGTGACTTTTGACTCATTTATTTCAGATCCTTCCTAATTTTCCTTTTATCTATAATTATGTCCATAATTTATTTTTTATATATATATAAGTTCCCTTCAATTTTAGTGTAAAATATTCGTTTTTATGTCATTTCTCTTCATCAATTCTTTTTATCGTTCTTATTACATAAAAAATTAAAACACTATTCCAATTAAAAAATGAATTTTATAATCAGCCAGGTCTTTATTTAATAAAAATATTATTTTAATATGATATTTTTTTTTTCAATTCATCCAATTTTTTTTCATATTTTATATATGATATATGGTCTTGTTAAAACGAAAAAACAATTACCCTAATAAATTGTAGGAGTAATTACATTCTTTATTTTGTGCTAATTATTTCTAACATCATGTATTTTAGTATTTAAGTGTGGATTTTGGTTTTAGAAAAACATAAAGGAAATAAAAGGTATAGAAGGACTAAATTTGATTTTAAGTGTTGGCTTTTAGTAGAAATCGCATATATCTATATCTATATAAGCGACAATTTTTAAGATCATTATCAGTAAAATTCTTCCTTTAATAATACACTTTGTTCCAAACTGCATATTCAGAATTTTAAGAATTGGTTTGGTTTTAATGATACATTTTACTCGCTAAATGAAAACAAATTCTAAAAAGCATGAAAACATCACAACCAAAAACCAAGAGTAGAATATCCAAATGCAGATACGCTTAAAAAAGAAGATAAACAGTGAATTTCATCCTTAAATGCGTGAGGCGATAATAAATTAGTTTTTAAAAGATGAAATTTCTGCTGAATGTACAAAAAAATTATTGCCCCATCACACTTGAAAGATGAATTTTAGTACTGGTTATAGCTGCAGCCCTGTTTATGAAACACTAGCCTTTTCTATCAGTGGTTCTTTAATAGTTTAACCTTAGCTTTGTCGCAGATCCTAATATGGGATCACATTATTGTCCTATGTCATAAACTCCATCACTCATCGTTCCACCGTACGCCACATCCCACTTTCTCTTTTCAGTTCTCACTATTCATTTTTGACCGCCATTGTGATCAGTTTCTCACATTGATTGAAAAGACCCCATTTTCCTCTATGCTCCTCCACTCTCCACCCTCCACCATTCACACGCAGAGCAACACGACGATCTCACCGACAACCTTTTTGTCTTCGTTAACACACACATCTGACACCTGGCGTGTCCTTTTCTCACTGCAGATTAAATAAATATTAATTAACTAATAAATGTACATATATAGTAGTTGCTTAGCCTGGCTCTATATTCTTCACTCTCCTTCCTCTCCCATTTGATTCCCTTCCCTCTCACCAAGTTTTATGATCTCTGTCATTTCCTCAACTACTTTTATTTTCCATTTATATCTACTCACAAAGCAACATCATCTCCACTTGCATTTCACACGCATGTGAGACACGACCCAAATAACACACAAAGCAAAGTAAGGTTGCTTTGCATTGTGTTAACAAACAAGGCAACCTCATTATTTGTTGCCACTTTGGTTCTGAAAAAGTTTCTTACTTTAGTTGTGGGTTTGCTCCGTTCTCTCTGTTCTGGAAAACAGAAAAACAAAAAAATATGAGAGCGACACAGATTGTGTTGGTTCTGTTTTGGTTGCTCTGCATTCACAGTCCCACGTTGTTCTGCGCCAATGTGGAGTATGATCATCGAGCATTAGTCATCGACGGCAAGCGCAGGGTCTTGATCTCTGGTTCCATCCATTACCCTCGTAGTACTCCAGAGGTTTCACTCTCTCTCTCTTTCTTTGTGTTTGTATGTGTCTTTTCTTTGAACTTAAAGAGGGTAATATTGCAGATGTGGCCAGACCTTATTCAGAAATCCAAAGATGGAGGATTGGATGTGATTGAGACTTATGTTTTCTGGAATTTAAACGAACCAGTTCGAGGCCAGGTTCTTTTTCTTCTCTTCCCATTTTTTTTTTGTACATTCCTATGGCTTTTAGTTTCAGCATTGCATTTGTTGAACGCATGAAATGTTGAGCAGTTTTTTTTATTTGATTTGTGTGTGTGTGATTTTGAATGAAAAGACTAATGAAAAGAAATTTGGCAGTATGATTTTGATGGGAGGAAGGACTTGGTGAAATTTGTGAAGACAGTGGCTGCAGCGGGTCTATATGTGCATCTCCGCATTGGTCCATACGTGTGTGCCGAATGGAACTATGGGTAAAGTTTGGTCCTTTCTCTTCTTTATTTTCTAGGGGTGTTCATGTCTAATTGAGGGGTTTCATTTCTCAACAGTGGTTTCCCTCTTTGGCTACACTTCATTCCAGGAATCAAGTTCCGAACTGACAATGAACCCTTCAAGGTAACCCTCTTCCTTTCATTTCGAGATGTTGTCCTTGGATCCAAGTACACTCATCAGAACTTTGTATTCAGGCAGAAATGAAGCGATTCACTGCCAAAATTGTGGATATGATCAAGGAAGAGAATCTATATGCCTCACAGGGAGGACCTGTTATATTATCTCAGGTTTTTATGTCATGTTTTTTGGTTATATACATAGTCAACTTTGTTTGCATATGTTCTTTTTAATGATATTAGTAGCAACCAGATGTTGAAGTAGAGTTATAACTTACAAATCATAATATTTTTCTGGATTTTTATTTTTGGGTTATGTTTGATCAATATGAGAATAATTGTCTTACTAATGTCAGATTGAAAATGAATATGGAAACATTGATTCGGCCTACGGTGCTGCGGGTAAATCCTACATCAAGTGGGCAGCAACTATGGCTACATCTCTTGATACAGGGGTTCCATGGGTCATGTGTCAGCAAGCTGATGCTCCTGATCCAATTGTAAGTTTTCTCTTTTATTTGTCAACATCAAGTGTTGGTGGCTTGTGTTTTACTAGATTATTTGTCATCCTGAAAAGAGCAATCACAGTATGATGTATACATTCATTTTACCTTATTAATACTGTAACCACCCGCAGATTAATACATGCAATGGATTTTACTGCGATCAATTTACACCAAACTCTAACACAAAACCAAAAATGTGGACTGAGAATTGGAGTGGATGGTTAGCGTCTTTTTCTATTTAAATCAGTTGGCTATTCAATGAAATGTTTCCCTTGAAATGCCATCTGATCAGTTTTATATCTTATTACTTCCACTCTTTTTTTTTTATCTTTTGAATTATTTGGATAAGGTTTTAGTTGTTATTGTTGTTTTGAATTCTTTGGAATGGTAGGTTTCTTCCGTTCGGTGGTGCTGTTCCTTACCGACCTGTGGAAGATCTTGCATTTGCCGTGGCACGATTTTTCCAGCGAGGAGGAACATTTCAAAATTACTATATGGTAATGCAACCTTAAATGTGGTGGCTTAAGTTCATTTTATATAATACTTCAAGAAAGAATTTGTCCCTAAGAGGAAATCTGTAACACTTTGTATTGCTTGCTCTAAAACAGTACCATGGAGGGACCAACTTTGACCGAACTTCTGGTGGACCTTTCATTGCTACAAGTTATGATTATGATGCACCAATTGATGAGTATGGTATGCACTCATTCTACTTTCATATCGCATATCTATTGTTGACATCGTAGACATCACAAATGCACCACCAATTGTCAGTTGAGTTCAGCTTATCTTCTATATGCATTGAAGAATATAAATAAACAGTATTGCATGTACAGTTTATTTGTTGTTTATATAAGACAAATTACGCTTGATAATTTTGTGTGGGTTTTTATAAATTTCTTTACCATGGGCTTCAGGAATTATTAGACAGCCTAAGTGGGGCCACCTTAAAGAAGTTCATAAGGCCATAAAGCTTTGTGAAGAAGCATTGATAGCTACTGATCCAACAATTACATCCCTTGGTCCAAACCTAGAGGTATAAATGGTTTATTTTGAAACTTTTGGTCCATTAAAACATTTTACTCCATGTCTTGGGATGGAATTTCTGGATAAACTTATTATGAACCATTGAACCTGAAGTTCTCCTAGTTTTTCAAATTTGGAAGTTTCTTTCCCTGGAAATGACCTGCTTAGAGTGGAATTTTGACACCATTAACCATTGTATACAGGCTCATTGTCATAGGTTTCTCTGGTCACCTCCTCCTTTGCAATTTCCTAAGTGTTGCTTTTTATTGTTTGTGACAAAATGTTGCTGTATGCTGATGCCAGTTTCTCTTTCTGCACTACCACATTTTATATGCTTTATGAACAATTCGTCTGTCTATGATGTATTGTATAATATCTAAACCCCAGGCGGCAGTTTACAAGACAGGATCTGTATGTGCGGCCTTCCTTGCCAACGTAGACACCAAATCTGATGTAACAGTAAACTTTAGTGGCAATTCATATCACTTGCCTGCATGGTCTGTGAGCATCTTACCAGACTGCAAGAATGTAGTGCTTAATACTGCAAAGGTTTGCCTCACCAACTTTATTTCCATGTTTATGTGGCTTCGCAAATGGATTTCGTAACAAAAAATGTAATATTGGTTGATTTTCCCAATCAAAGTAGATAGTTTAACTGATGGGAGTTACTTTGAAAGTGTAATTAATAGTCATTTTGTGATTAATGTATCGATAGTCAAAAACCTTTCTGTTAAAAATACTTTTTTGTATGACAGATTAATTCTGCATCTGCAATTTCAAGCTTCACAACTGAATCTTTAAAAGAAGATATCGGTTCTTCAGAAGCTTCTAGTACAGGATGGAGTTGGATAAGTGAACCAGTGGGTATTTCAAAGGCTGATTCATTCCCACAAACTGGATTACTGGAGCAAATAAATACAACAGCTGATAAAAGTGATTACTTGTGGTACTCATTAAGGTAGATATAGGCCTCCAAGGTTGAAAGACATTCCCTCTGACTTATAATTCTCTGCTCCTTGATAACACTGTTTTTGTACTCTTTTAAAGCATTGATTATAAGGGTGATGCTGGTTCTCAAACTGTCCTTCACATTGAATCACTTGGTCATGCCCTTCATGCTTTTATTAATGGGAAGCTTGCAGGTAAATACAAACTAAAGCATTGTCAATTGATTATATGTATCCTGTATCTACAAATGTTCTTCCTAAATATTCTCTGTTTTTATGTTTTATATAATTGAATCCCTATGTATTATTTTCTTTAATGAGTTGAGATTCCTCTTTAATTGCTGGTTATGTAGACCTTGTTATCATTTTAAGGCCTGCATTCCAAAATAGGTTCTTCCCTCCTATCTTCTTGGCACACCTCTTGAAGTGCTGGTAATGAAGTTAGACTTAGAGAGGTGTAAAGCAACCTAAGTCTACTCTTGCCTTTCATTATAGGGAGGCAATCAGAAGTGTTTGGCTGGCTATAGATCAGAAAGACATAACTAAAATTCTTAGATGAAATTTCACCCAATTTTATGACCTTAAAACTATCTAACCTAAATAAAAATCAAATTACTGAAATTACATGGAACATTAAGTACTACTCGAAGTGGTTCAAAATATGTTACCAAAGTCTAGATTTAATAAATGTGAAGAAGAGAATACACCAAGTTTTAACATGATTGTAATTTTGGGTTTTTCTTGTTAACTAATATTAATTATCTGTGATATTATTGAAAACTTTTCAGGGAGTCAAACAGGCAATAGTGGCAAATATAAGTTCACTGTGGACATCCCTGTCACACTAGTGGCCGGAAAGAACACAATTGATCTCTTGAGTTTAACCGTGGGACTTCAGGTTCAGATTTTCTGACCATGATAAGCATTTACAAGAGAGGAAATTATGGTTTATAGTATGCAATTATGCATTGGCTTGTTAGTTTCCATCCCACATGATCTAGCTTGCTCGTCTAGTGATTTATCTCATTGGTCATTACTACATCAACTAATTAGACCTTATACACATCAGAACTATGGAGCCTTTTTTGACACATGGGGAGCGGGGATCACTGGTCCAGTGATATTGAAAGGTTTGGCAAATGGAAACACACTTGATCTCTCCTACCAGAAGTGGACTTATCAGGTTAGTCTTCACATTTGGTTAAAGACTATACTTTATCCTTTCTAAAACTCGAGTAAACATTGATGAGATTCATGCAATACTTAAATCTATCCTTGAAGTTTACTTGCATGTTACATTGTTTTTCTCTTTCCCTGCCTATGAATTTCATAGATTAACAAGTTTATATGCTAAAAGGAATAAAATTCTATCATTTATTTCAAGAGCCTGAAGCTATAGAACTCAAGTCGATTGGATTGCTTTTTTCCTTGTTGGTTGAAGTCATAGAAAGCAGTCTTAATTTTCTTGATACAGGTTGGCCTCAAAGGGGAAGACTTAGGTCTGTCTAGTGGAAGTTCTGGACAGTGGAATTCACAATCTACCTTCCCTAAGAACCAACCATTGATTTGGTACAAGGTAATCAGATTTTCATTTTCTTGTTTCACTGGTTATAAGGGAATTTGAAATTATACTTATCCTGTGCTTACAGACAATTAAATGATTCCCATCCTCATAGCCACTTCTTATACAGTCTCATTTTATCCTTATAGTTTTTTTCTCAGCAGTGTCTACAACTGTTATCTTCAACTCGCAATAGCATACAGCAATTAAATTAAGGGAATGATAATATAAGAAAAATATTTCTGCTACTAACTAATGTAGTACATGTTGGATTAGACAACCTTTGCTGCTCCATCCGGCAGTGATCCAGTTGCAATTGACTTCACGGGGATGGGAAAAGGTGAGGCTTGGGTGAATGGGCAAAGCATCGGACGATACTGGCCTACATATGTGGCTTCAGATGCTGGTTGCACGGACTCATGCAATTATAGAGGACCTTACAGTGCATCCAAATGTCGCAGGAATTGTGGAAAGCCATCACAGACACTGTAAGTGTTGGATATCATAAAAGAGAAGAGCTGAAAAATGAAGATAATCTTGAGTTTATGATGTCACTAAGACACTTATCCTGCAGATACCATGTACCGCGATCGTGGTTAAAACCAAGTGGCAACATTCTTGTATTGTTTGAGGAAAAGGGAGGTGATCCAACACAAATATCTTTTGTCACAAAACAGACAGAAAGTTTGTGTGCACATGTATCCGATTCTCACCCACCACCCGTAGACTTGTGGAACTCAGATACAGAATCAGGAAGAAAAGTAGGTCCTGTGCTATCACTCACTTGCCCTCATGATAACCAAGTCATCTCTTCCATTAAATTTGCTAGCTATGGAACACCCCTTGGAACCTGTGGTAACTTCTACCACGGACGCTGCAGCAGCAACAAGGCTCTTTCTATTGTGCAGAAGGTATTATCAAATATTTTTAGCTTTCTATTTCCCTGGTTAGATTCATATGTTTCATTTGGTTTAAACTGACTCAAATGATCTTAAAACAGGCCTGCATTGGATCAAGCAGTTGTAGTGTTGGAGTATCAAGTGAGACATTCGGAAACCCTTGTAGAGGAGTGGCAAAAAGTTTAGCAGTTGAAGCTACTTGTGCGTAGACAGACATGTTTCTTCAATAACACTTCCCAATTTTCTGAAGATGATTCCTTCTAATAAGCAAAAGTAGATTTGTAATTTTAGGAACATCCAAGAAAATATAGTCAACTAAAACAGTTTAGTCTCACATGCAATAAAAAAGAAAAGTCTCTAAGCTGATGCAAGATAGTACGTGATAAATGGTATTTTTACTTTTGCTTGCTTTCACTGAAAAAGGATGATTGGTTTCCCAACTTGCAAGACAAGTTGTTCTCATGAGTTGGTGTGAGGAAGCTGGACAGTGAGGTCCTGTTCAGATAAATTTCAACATAAACATTCACATGAGAAGAAAATAACAAAGGAAAAATAAGCTAAACTTCTCTAAACACTGGCTTACAATGTTGAAACTTGGGAGTGTGGCATAATTGTATTATAAAATTTTACTAATTAGAACAGGATGTATGGAACATTTGAAATTCATAAGTTTTTTGATCAGTAGAAAATAGTAATCAACCAAATGCTTCTCCAAGTGCTTTTTCGTAAATTAAATAGGGGTAGTGGTTTCAATCTTAATGTGTCGTACTGTCATCAACAAACTGTGAGCATTCTCAAACAAGTTGAGCCTTCCATTATTAAGGAATAAATGCAAAGCTTTAGTGCATGTGACCAGTACAAGATTTAAGAAAATGATTGCGATGGGAAACATTATGGTAGGCCATGTTTTTTTCTTTGATACATACACATTACAAAGCATATGAACAATTCGTTTATGAAGAATGTCTTTTTTTGTCATGACTCATGACTGATATCAGTATTACGCAATCCTTCGTTAGTACTAGCAAGTTCAACTTGAAAAAACATAAAGAAGAAGAAAAACCCTCCTCCGAATTTGGGATTTGAGATGCCACAACTTCAACAAATTTTAAGGTTTTGATCATGATTAAGGCGTAACAATTGCTAAATGACATACTTGAAGCTGGGAGTAAGACGGAGATTAAATAAAATCATATATATTAAAAAAAACTATTTTGATGGTACTATAATTCTCAATCTTCTTACAGTACTTATTAAATAATTCTTCTACTTCCTTTATACTATAATAATATTGAATATGTTTTACGGCTTTTCTTTTTTAAATATTAAATATATTTTTAAAATATTTTTTTATTGAATACTAGTTCTTATTTTTATTAAAATAATAGAGAGATTTATAAGAAAATACACATTATTCAAATCTATGTCATTAATGTTTCACAAACTGAAGTACTTAACAAATAGTTGAACCTGTCCAGTATTATTAGTTAAAAATAATCTCTTACTATCAATTTCAACTAAATTTTGAGTTTAATACTATAAAACTTAAAAAGGTTACTAATCACACTAAGAAAAAAAAACGTTTATTTCTTTGTCAATGAACCACAAAACAATTTAAGAATACCATTCCTACCTATACAGAAACTATAGAGATTTTGAAAACAAAAGTTGTTTTTTCATTAAACTAATTTAAAAATTACTACTATAATAGATTGTTATATGTGTATGTATATTATAAATTATAAATTAAAAAAGTTTAATTAAGTTTTTGATAGAATATAGGTTGTTTTGAGATTATTATCTAATATTAATTTTTTTTAATGAAGTATCTAAAAAATTTTCAGTTTCATTTTATTATATGTCGTTAGTCATCTTCCATTAAATGATGATGTGATAAATGAAGTATCACGTCATCACGCACAACCACGACATGTCATTGTCACATAATCACCTTTAATGATATGGCGATGAAGTGTCACTGATTGGGTGTGATGACGTGATACTTTGTCTGTCATGTTATCACTTAATGGAAATAAATTAACGACATGTAATAAGTTGAAACATAAAAAAATTTCATGGAAGTATTTAACAAAAAATGAATTTTTAGATAGTAATATGAAAACAACTTATTTTTCAAATATGAAAAACTTATTTAAATCATATATAATTGGTGTTTTGCGGTCTATGATCAATGTACACATATAACATGTTATGTCTTCCCTCACTTTTTCTACATTATTCTTGGACCCAAAATATATATATCTCACCATTTGATCTTGTTTAGGCATCTTAACTATTTAATTTCACATTTAATATTATCTCATTAATCTATTTTAGTTGTTTAACATGATAAATTGATAGGTGAGCTCTTGTAAATTTCAAATAGTATTCTTTTATTTCTATCAATACAAAATATCTTATTAATTTAATGTATTTCTTATTTTGAATGAGGAATTATCTTAAAAAAAATAAATAGGATAAAGTTTCTCGAGTCTATATAAAAGTAAATTACATATATGTTTATCAAGTTATTTTAATTAATTTTTAGTTTTTTGACAAGTTTATAAATATTTGATCAAATAAAAGTATTTGAGAAATGATTTGTTCTTGTTAACTTATAAGATTTACTTTTAAACATAACTTAAATTTATGATTATCATTTTTATTTTTATTTTTAATAAAATAATAAAATTTACTATTTATCATTTTATCTGAAATTAAATTATTTATTTTGATAAAACTCTTTTTTATCATTTTTTAACTAAAAAATTATTTTTCAACTTTAGTTAAGTTGTTCATAACTAAAAAATAAATTATTTTTGGATTTATCTAAAAATTCATTTTTTGTCGAATAATTACTTATAAAATTTTTGTTTCAAATTTCCATCTTATTAGTCTCCTTCTATATGAATATTTTTTTTATCATTGACACGTTATTGAAAATGGTGACGTGACACCCTGTCTTTCATGTCAAAAACTTAATTAAACCAATTAAAAATGATTGTAATCCTAATGCTAGAAACAGTTATAAGTTGTATTTATATTGTGATCCCCAACGTGGCCAACCTGTTACCGTTGTTGGATTCCTCCTAAAAATAAAAATTGAACAAAAATTTTAATTGCTATTCTGCCCCTCTTTTTAGCTTCGATGTATTTAATCATTTTTTGGCTCACTCTCTTTCTTCCCGATCGATCGATTTCTTCCGCCTAGGGTTTTTCTGCATTCCGATTCCCCATCCCTCCGCATTCACAATCACAGTTGCAATAGGGTTTTCGTTTCCTTCGGCTTGCTTCTGTGGTAATTGCAGCTTTCTCGATTGAATTTTGGATTTAGGGTTCCGATTCCGAGTCTTACTTCTAAAAGCCGTCGATTCGTCCTGGAATTTCAGGCTCTCGGAGCCGCAGAGATAGGGTTCTTCCATTTTGTCATGTTCCCCAAGGAAAAAGAGAGAGAGAGGGGTAAATTGTTGAACATTTTATTATTTATTGTAATTTAATTATAATAATGGACTCCGTCGTTGACGTTTCTCTTTGATGGCGTCCAAAGCTTCTGTTCTCTCTTTTATTTCCATTTTCCCGATATTCAATAAAAATTACTTTATTAATCTGTAGCTTTTATTTTTTTTTTTATATTTTTTTAATTTTAAATTTTTTTCCTGTTCCTGTTTATGCTAAAGGTCAACGAATTTTTTGGTGGTGAGTTGTGGGCTGAGCCTGCAACCGTTGTTATAAACTGGAGTTATCGCAATGTTGGGTGTGAATCGTAGTGGCTTTAATTTCTGTAGCCGTTTAATCCACCTAGCTGAATGGCATCCATTAGAATAGCAATGCTAAACAGGGCTTGAGGCCCTTCCGTTCCTCTCGTATCAGGTAATCATCTTTCCCTTATGGAGCAAACTACAATCTTGTTTTGTGATTGTGCTTAACCCAATTTGGCTTTCACCCTTTTTGATGAGATTCCTGTTGTGAAAGCTATTTGCAGGGTCAGCAGAGAGAAGAGAAGTTAGTTATTAGGATATATATTGGCTTTGGCCATTTGAGGGTGAGTCAGATTGATGCTGTGATGGGAGATTATAAGAGTTTTTCATTTTCCAAAATGATGGGCTGCTGTGGTTGCTTCGGATTTGTCCAAAAACCAAGACGACGGCGTCGGGATAAACGTGGCATCAGTAATCTTCTCTCCCAGGGGCTATTATTGGATGGAGAAACTGAAGGCGATGAGACATATAGTGGTGACGTTACTAGTAACTGCACCAGTGTAGATGACAATGAGGTGCAAGCTGTACGCAACCGTTCAGAGGATATTTTAAACTTTAGAGCTAAGAATGGCATGGTTTGCAGGCCGTTTCCTGTTAAGGAGACTTGCAAACTTGATCGCTCAGAGGTATCCATGGGAGTAGCTTTTTTGTTTTTTGCTATAAAGTTGCTTTCAATTTATAGTGAAACGTCAATACTAGGTTGGCTTGTTTTGATATGTTAGTGGTCTTGAGTTCATTGTTGGTGAAAACTGAATTCACCATGTTTCGATCACCTTATGGTATCCAGACCT
This sequence comes from Glycine soja, assembly GCF_004193775.1. Lineage (NCBI taxonomy): Eukaryota > Viridiplantae > Streptophyta > Magnoliopsida > Fabales > Fabaceae > Glycine > Glycine soja. Next base: position 49,771,701 of record NC_041012.1, on the reverse strand, counting down.
TTACTTGAAATTTTGTGAAATTTATTTAATTTTATTTAATATAATTACAAAAAAACGCTTGTTAACTTTTAATGACTGCTACATGATAAAGGGAAGTTGGGTTTAGTTTTAGACACTATTTTTACCATTTTTGGTGACATGACATTGAATTAGGGATGAACTTTGAAATGTTTTGGTGCAATTTCTTTCTCGCTAGTTGTTGCTTTGTTCTACTTTCCTTCACTTGTAAGTTGTAACCATAAATTTAGAGATTACATTCTACATGTTAGTCTTGGTCTTGAATTTCTTGTCTTGTCAGTGTGTTTAAACCTATCTGAATGGTGTGATCTGTATTCAGGCAAAGTTTGTCTGCTGTAATAAATATCTTTTTATTTTTTTTATCATCGCCTTTATTTAAATATTCAGGATGAAAATGGGAACAAGATGATAAATGGATATGTTCGAGAGTATAAAATTGGTTCTGGAAGCTATGGCAAAGTGGTAAGCATAGTTTTTGCAGAATTATCTTTTCTCTATTCTCATGGAATCCACTGCCCTGAGCCCTTCCCTGATATGTATTTCAGGCTCTTTATCGAAGTAGTGTTGATGGAAAGCATTACGCAATTAAGGTAAGGACACTTTTTTGTATGAGCACTTGCAGGCAGATTACTTCATAATAGCATATTTTTGTAACAGGGCAGTAATCACTGCTCCTGACAGTAGGGAATTGCGACATTGGTAGATTGTTGGACTAGCTAGTGTGACTGACAAATTGCTCTGTATTACATTAGGACATAAGAAATAATCAAAGGCTCACTGCCTCACTGCAACATGCATGTGTGTAATGTTATAATCAAGATACGGGCACAATTATTTAGATGTTAACTCTTTTGAACTGCAGTCCTTTCACAAGTCTCAATTACAAAAGCTTCGAGTTGCACCGTCTGAGACTGCTATGACTGATGTTCTACGTGAGGTATATTTCTTTTTAGTATCTTTTTTTAAAAAAAATGAACAATATAGGGTTATTCAGGGGGTCCCCATTTATATTCAGGGCATTAGCCTTTTCTTTTTATTTTCTTTGATCATAACTTGTTTCTGAAATGTTATACAAGTGTAAATATATTGAACTAGTGAACTTTGCCAATACCTTGGTTATTACCTAGCAACTAGCAGCTAGCCAGCTACATATGGCACTTTATCCTCACTAACAATAAATGGAAACAACTACTAAATTTGCTGCTGCTAGAGATTTACTGTTCTTATGGAATATATTGTCATCCGTTATTTTTTTAATACCATAGCAACATAGCATGCATATAGGTCAGTTTTGGAAAACACTTTATTTTCTGTTGCCAATGTTTTATGTTCCATTTTCTTAGAATTCGAGCTTAGGGCCTAACTCAACCTGAAATGCTAGCTCATAGGGTGAAGATTGTCCTCTATTTATATATATTATTTTTGCATTATCTCTAGTCTATGTAGGATTTGGGTTTTCCCAAATCCCAATACCACCCCTCTCGCCAACACTATTAGGCTTGGTACATTGATAATATGGTAGGCTGCCCAATAATGGATCTAGAATAGGCTTTGATATGATTTTAGAATTTGGATTTGGGCCTAACTCAATTCCAAAATAGCACTCAAGAGGTGAGGATTGCCTCCCAATTATATACTCTGTTTTGGGCATATCACTAGTTGATGTGAGATCACCAACACACTCTCGTGTTGAGAACTAGACATTTCGAGTGTGAAGTTTGTAGGACTGAACATTTGTAGGTGGTTTGAAAACGGCCCAATAACGGGGGCTCGATAGGCCCAACAACAGTTGCTAAGATAGGCTGTATCATCTTAGAATTTGAGCTTTTAGAGGCTAACTCAACCCCAAAAGCTAACGCATAGGGTGAGGGTTGTCCTCCATTTATATATATTATTCAGGCACTATCTCTAATAATGTGGGACTTGGTTTTTCCCAATACATTTTAACATTACTTATATCTTTTTCCAAGAGTTTACTTTTTATTTTACTTCCTGTTTTGTTCATTTTATGATTTGTTACATTGTTTAACTCAATTTTTTGGATGTTCTTTACTGATCCTGCAGTATTTTAATAGACACAAATACGTTATTTTCAGGTATTGATTATGAAAATGGTGGAACATCCTAATATAGTCAATCTCATTGAGGTGATTGATGATCCAGAGTCGGATGACTTCTACATGGGTACTCAATGCTAGTTGCTTCTTGGTTTTGTTATATAGCGATGACTGCTCCTGTAATTTGTACATATGTATTTGAGCCTCGAGTTTAATTAAGAATCTCCAATAAGTTCTATGCTTAACTGCTGTTGTTTACTTTTACAGTACTTGAATATGTGGAAAGCAAATGGGTGTGTGAGGGTACAGGTCGTCCTTGTGCATTAGGTGAAGAGACTGCTAGGAAATACTTGCGCGATATAGTCTCAGGATTAACATATCTCCATGCTCATGTATTATCTCTGAGCCAAATCTTTTTCTGGTTAATGATGATACAGTGCCCCCACCCCCACCCCCCCCCCCCCCCCCCCCCACCTCTCTTCTCTCTCACTCACACACACTATTACCTTCCATCATATGCCCATAATTTTCAGTTATTTTAGTTAATGTCTTTCATATTTTTATGATTTCCCTGAACCAAAAACATTTCTGAATTGAATAGCCAGTAGGCACTGCTGCAAATTTTGTATTTGGTAATTTGTAGGCTAATGTATGCCATCCTTCGCACTCTTAAAATTAGTTTTGTTTTGTTTGTCTATGTGAAGCTGTTGCCTGTTAATATTATGTTTATGTCTAAAGTTTACTGAAGTATATTTTTGCATATCACTGGAAATACATGATACTAGATATGCGTGCTTAAAAAACTTCGTAAGTCAACCAACATATCATTTATTGTACGTGCTCAGGCACATTCATGTTACATGCATTGAAATAGTTTGACTATGCTCCTATGGTGATTCGATATTGATTTGTTTCAATGCAGAATATAGTGCATGGGGATATAAAACCTGATAATCTGTTGATTACTCATCATGGCACTGTAAAGATAGGGGATTTCAGTGTCAGCCAGGCATTTGAGGTGATGTAATTACTGAACTTAATGATAATTTAAAAGATATGAAAGCTGAAGAGTTTACTCCAAGCCTGTGACATTATTTTATGAGTTTAAAATTTGATTGGTTGAAACTTGAAAGAAAGCTGGTGAATGTACCTTGTTAATGTGTCACTTACATAATTTGAGAGGCAGAAGCCTTTTTTTTTGTTAATATTTTGCTTCATTGTACTGATATCATGTCTTTGTGAATCCATGGGATTATGACTCCACTCTTTGGAATTTTGAATTTTCTATGGTATGTAGAAGAATTTAGCTTGTCTGAGGTGGTCAGGACCAAGGAAGTTGAAAATGATTAATCATAGAGAATATATATATTGGTGATGTTACATGTGTCCTAAGATATATCTTCACAACTAATAGGAATCAACACTTTGGTTTCTTTTTGCAGGATGGCAATGATGAACTCCGTCGATCACCTGGCACTCCAGTTTTCACTGCACCAGAATGTTGTTTAGGTTACTGATTTCTTTTCAAGCTTGCAAGATACTTTGCTCTGTGGACTCTATGAAAGTACATATTTTCAGTGCAGTTTTTGTTGATATTATTTAGGTCTTACTTATCATGGTAAAGCTTCTGACACGTGGGCAGTAGGAGTTACTTTGTACTGTATGATATTGGGTGAATACCCATTTCTTGGAGACACACTTCAAGACACATATGACAAAGTAAGACATATGTTAACTTACCCTCTAATAATATTAAGTAGAATTGATGCTACATGTTTTTAACCTGTCACAGAAATCTGAGCTTACTGTTTCCTCCCTTATCCAGATAGTCAATGATCCTTTAGTTCTGCCAGATGACATTAACCCCCAGTTGAAGAATTTAATAGAAGGATTACTATGCAAAGGTATGTGGCATTCAACTTTTCCCAGACATAAATAACTGTATATTCCCATTTCAATTTTGCTCTTCCTTTCGCCACTAACAAGCTTCATCATCATCCTAATTTTATTTTGGGGGCCCATCATTTTATGTTTCTCAATTTAACTGTGTTCTGCAGACCCAGAACTGAGGATGACATTGGGCGATGTTGCTGAGCATATCTGGGTTATTGGAGAAGATGGGCCTATTCCTGGGTACTTATGTTGGTGCAAACGCAAGAGCATGGTGACTGAAGACTCTGATGGGAGCGATATACTTGCTTGATCCACGCTGATTCTAAGTTGGATTTCTTATGTACAGTGACAAGGCCCATTAATTTTTCCCCCACTTTGGCCCCACGGAGAGATGTTATGATTATTATAGAGGGAGTCTCCAAAGAATAATTGGGAATTAAGAAAATACAGTTCATGTTACCGACGATATGTAGTCAACTAAGTCATGTTTATTTTTGTGTTGTGAAGCATTTGGTGTCCTCTACGGACTTAGAGGTCTTGTATACGGCTCTTTCGCATAGAACGAGTTTTTTTCTTTCTTTCTCAAACACGTGCCGAATTCTGTTCAGTTCATACTCTTTATACATTCCTTGGAGTGTTTTGTTTTTACATTTGCTTTGGTTTAACATTCAAAGAATTTGATTATTCAACAATCCACGCTAAGCATGAACTTAGTTTTTTTATTGTCAAAATTTACGAAACTCCACTCCTAAGGTCTTTGTCACACAGTGGATTCTTGCCAAACCTCCTCCCGCCGAGCAGCTGGCTATTGAACTTACTTTTTAATCTGCTTTTATATGAGAAGTGAGAAGTTCCAACTCAAAAGCCATTGCAACTATTATAATATAATGGGATAAAGTTGTTATTCGTTGCATAAGTTCGGTTCTAGTTGTCGTAAACGCGTGGTACTCTAGAAGAAAAGTCTTCTTCATCCACGGAAACAAACAAAAGTAGAGGCAGTTTTTGGCTGTATTGGCGTCACCACCCTCCTTAAGCTTTGTTTTTACCATTTGACTTGCAATTTAAGGTCTTCAACTATATATAACTGACAAATCCCATTCTCCACGGCTCTTTCTCTTACTATAGCCAATAGCTAGCATGAACCGTTGCATGGAGGAGGATATTGGTATCGTTTTAAGAAGAAAAAAAACGTGTATTTTGGTCGCTAGGAAAGGTTCCTTCAACAAATATCAAGAGCTTCCTTATCTATATATATTTTTAAGTTTCATACGGCACCAACAATGTATACTATGTACAAGTTGGAGGTAGACTTAACTTCAAAAATTTATTAAATAGAATAGACCCTATTATTTTATTTATATTTTTATGGCTTGGTTGTACCCTTTTTTGTTTTTATTGAAATAAAGTGTAACGAATAAAAGAAATGAAAGGGTGAATAATCGGAAAAATAATGTATATGATGTTGTTGAGATAAGGTGAAAGTACATAAATAAAAAGAGGGAACCACGTCAACCAGTGACTGATTGATGAGACCTGTGTCAGCCGAATCAACATTCTCTGAATACAGTTTGTGTGTGTTTGAATGTGAAAAAAAGTTATTTTGAATAAAATTGTTTTTAATTGATATAATTTATATTTAGATGTTTTTATTATAAAAATAACAATAAAATTTAATATAAAAATTTAATCCAACATAAAAAATAGCATTGTTTCAATTAAAAATTAATACTAAAGTTATAATTAATACGTTAGCATAACATCAAACATATAAAAATTTACATAAAATCATGTTAACTTATTTTAATATGATTATAAAGAATCTAATATGAAACTAAACAATCATTATATCAAATTAAAATTAATATTTAAATTTTAATAAATATAAATAAACTATAAATCTATTAAAATTTATTAGTTATATTTATTTTTTACAATAAGTGTCTTTTTTTACAGACAATAAGTGTTTTACTGAACTTATTATTAACATATTTCTATCAGAAAAAACATTTATATTAAAAAATAAGAATACTTTTGACAAGTAAACAATCCTTATAAAAAGACACGTAAAATACTTTTCAGAAAAGAAAATATTAAATATTTGTGATGAGAAATTCTAAGTTTATGATAAAAGACTTCTATAACCATTTGTATGTAGATATTGATAAACGTTAGCATTGACCAAAAGCGTGTTTATATCAACGTTGAAGCACGCTCAACGTGAACTTAAACTTGTGGATTTTGATTGACTATTCGTCAAATCTTATGATTTATTTGAACGACGGAAAAATATGAATATTAATGTATTTTATTTGATTAAAAAAACGAAATTAAATTTAAAACAAATTTTATCATCATTTTATCGTCAATGTAAATGCATCTTCATTAGTAAAGGATTTTATATTGTTAATCAATTACAAATTAAGTTTAATATATTTTAAAAATAATTATAATTAAAATTAACAAATTTATTATATATGATAATTCTTTAATCTATAATCATATTTAACTAGTTAAATTCTTTATTATTATAATATATGATAATATGTGATTAAGCTATAATATAAAATAATTTTACACTCTAAACAATATTTTTATGAAGGGATCTAATTTATTTTGATGTAAAATAATGTTAGCTGGAAGAGGGAGTACGATGTGCAACAGCCGTAACAGTTCTTTCTACCATGACTGACATAATGAGTCGACATTTGGTGCGGCAGAAACAGAGGAAGAAATCGAAGAAAAGAAAGTTTTCGAATTTATTTGTTTATTAGAAAGAAGAAATAAAGTTGTTCGTTCGTGCTGGAGTGACGTTGACATGAAAACGAAACTTTAACAAAATGAACGGGATATCGAACATGTGGTCTGTAATGTTCTAATTAGATTAGTACAACAACTATGATAAGTGTTTTTTTTAGATCATATTAGTAACTAAGTAGTATTTGTATTTATTCCATACACCATACTGGATTATCATTTATCTACCATATAACTTTAAGGATGATTATGCCCAATAAAAATTTACCTAGGTATTAATTCCAGTAAACATATGTTTCTGTCACTATATTGCGTTTGATTTAGTTTTCTAGAACTCTAAAACCATAATTTAAACAAAAGCTTGTCGTATACAAGTGGGAAAAAAAAATTCTTTTAACATAAAAAAATTCACAAACAATATATCAATATTAAAAAATCACGAGTTTGGTCATTTATATAACATGCAGATAAATTATAAAAAAAACTATCCTTTTTTTCTTTGCTAACATTAAATAAAAAAAATCTAATCCTATTATATTTAGTTTTCTTCTCAATTGATCCTTCAAGCAAATATACCTTCAGTTTTGTTTAGGATGAGTGAATGAGGAAAGAAAGAAAAGAAGAGAAAGAAAAATAAAATAAAATTCAAATCTTTTAGTCATTTGATTCCTCTTCGAGGAAGAAGAAATAATAAAAGAAAATAACAAGTGAGACTCACGTTTTTTGCAAACCGTCTCAAATGGAAAGAAAGAGGAAGAGAAAATTATTTCATACAATAAAATTAAAGATCAAAATATCATTATTTGACCATCTTTTTTTAATAAAGATGCCATTATCATTCTATATGCGTTTTTTTTTCACTTTTTATACAATCAAATAAGAAGAAAAGATTTTATTTCTTATCGAACTGTCTAAAAACTCATTCCACTTTTTACTCTATTTTTTCTCTAGATCTTTCTTTCATTTTACTTTCTTTCTTAAACAAAACATACCATGAATATTTTGTCTCTCAAACAAAGGTACTTACTTCCCCAGGTGTTGTAGCGTATTTTCGGTTTGTGAGGCTGTTCCTTAAGAGTTAAGACTTTTCTTAATCACTTAACGCCTTTATTTTTTATTTTTTAATTCAAGTTATTAGATAATAAGTTTATTGTAATGTTTTTATGGAACAATTTTGTTTAACAAATAAATTTATCATCAATACAATAATGAACAACTCATAGATGTAGTGTTTTGATGTTGTTCCACCATTATAATTAGATTTGTATATAAGTAATTTGCATATTAAAAAATTGGATTAAAAGTCAATATAGATTATTCAGTAAAGCTCTATTTTTTATTTTAAAATGGTACCAAAAACATCTTTAAATTGTATCTATGTTTTATCCTATAATAATTACAGTGATTTTTTATTTTATATCTAAATTATTATCTTGTTATAATATTTTAATTCTCTCTATACCTTCTCCCTTAACGTTTTTATTTTCTATTTGAATTTAAAAAATCTAATAAAGCCAGGATGAATTAAAAATAAATATATTAATTTTAAAATTAAATAAATTTTAATGAGAATTTTTATATTGATGATGATTTAATTTCATAATTGAAGGTACTAAACAAATTATCAACATAAATTATTACAAGCAGTATACTATCGAAAAATAGATTTTTATTCAATATTAACAATATTTTTAGGTACTTTAAAATTGTTTACATCTTATTTGACATCAACCATATTGAAAAATAACTTAAATGCATTGTTCATATTATTTATTGAAAATAAAATATTAAAATTATTTTCAGTGCATTTGAATGCTTAAATAAGTATTTATTTAACAAGCTTTTATAGCGAAAAGCTCATGCCATAAATTTAATCATAAAATTTATTAGAATGAGTTTAAAAACTTATTTTGATAAGCTTCACGTGTAGAAAAAATTAACAAAACCTATTTTATAAGCTAAAAAAATTCTCATATAAATTCTTTTATCGTTTTAGATTTTTTTTAACACGTTTATATTTATTAGAGAAAATTATACTGAACAAATTAACACCCCGACACCACACACAATCTTCAATCACTGAACATATTTTCCTAAAAATAATTGTCAGTTGTGGTATCGCTATCTTAGGTGAACTCTGCTGCTATATATGCCAATGAATAAAATGTTTTAAGTTGTCCTTTAAAATTAGAGGGGGGCATAGCATAAATACTTGTGTATTATTTTAAAAGTTTTGGGGAGTTTGATTAATACACTTATTACTTAGAATTTACATTTTTCAGAATCAACAAGTAGTGGCATTGAAAAAGCAATAAGGCTTTTGAAGGTCGACAAATGGCATAATGATGGCTGTTTTCATTTTTATTTTGCTGGGATCGTTCGGCTTCGGCATTCACGTGACTCTCTCTCTATTGGAATAAAGAAAACGTATTAGATTCTCTTCCACCTTCTCATGTTGCTGTTAGTTTTCCTGATTCCGTCCTTGATATTTTGTCATTCACAATTTTCTTTCTTTTTTTTATATCTGATCGATTATATGCAAACATACTATAGTATGTTTTTATCAAGATTATGCATGTGATAACAGATAATAGTCTATTTTTATTTAATTCCCGGCCGTTGGCATGTTTAGTTTAACAAAAAAGAAAAAGAGAGAGAGAGAGAATAAATGAGAAAAAAAGGGATATAAAACTTTTAAAATACTATTGAAAAAGGATAAATTATCGAGAGACATGCAAGCTTGAGTTTTTTCTGAATTTAAAGTTCAACAATTTTTTGCACTTTTCTTATTTAATTTTACGCATATATTATATATAATGTTAAGAGTACCATGCATACGATTATGATTATCGAGTTTACTTATTTTATGTAATTTAATTATGTGCAAATTATCTTTTTAGTAGGTTCGGAATAGATTGTATAAATTTTATATAAATTCAATAAATTCTCGAATTTATCATCAAGTCAACAAGTCAAGAAAATTAGACAAAAAATATATTGTTTTGAGTTGTTTTTTCATGTTTAGGGTTTAACATACCTCCATTTGACACGTTATTATTGAATCGAAAAACTTTTGTATCTAATAACATCACTTTTTTGATAAAAACATTTTATTACAACTATTACCTTTACAAGTTATAATTTAATAGTGATATGCTACTAGACTTAATTATTTAATTGTTATAAAATTATAGTTTATTATTTTATTTTATTATATTATTGAAATATTTAATCATTATGTTATTTATAAATATTTTATTATTATTTTTATATGAAATAAATTCTTATAATTTTTTGAGTTTAATCTATGAATTTTTCATGAGTCTTGAGCTTGATAATCTTTCACAGGATAAAACAACCTGAGTTACGTGGAAAAAAATAATGCACCGTGAATTACTTTATACAATTTGGTTAAATCCAAAACCGTTGTTCATTGAGTATGAAATTTCAAATTAATTGGGACAATATATAAAGAGAAAGACCAAAAATAACATACATCTTTTGAATCCATTGGGATCAGTAATGATAGGTGGAAATAGTATATATGAAGTCGTATGTATAAGTCTGGTTATCTGAGAAAAAGGGATACTTAAGAGTTAAGAATACAATTTTTTTATAAATGATCATTTTACTTAAATTGAGAATACTCATGATATTAAGAAGTTAATTTTTAGTGAAAATTTTGTATACATAAAATTTGAACTTTTTTTTTCTTTTGTTAATAGATAAAGTTTGAAGTTTAAACTTTATTTAAGGGAGACTGGCATGCAGTACCATCTTAATTAATCGTTCATTGGTCCAACACACATAGGTCATATTGAATGTTGGGTAAGTTGTATCCTTAATCCTATATATTTCTTAATGAATTTTTTATTTGCCGATTAAAAAAAGTGTAACAAGTTATTGATTTTGTACGCTTACCTTGTTTTTACTCACATAAACGTGGAAAAAGTTATTGATAAATCTTACCCTTTCTTTAAAGATATCTATCCCACTCTAATGCTTACAGTGATTATCTATAAAAAAAAAATTTCATGATTGGAATACACATCATACAAAAAGAATAGAAAAAATGAGCAGGAATAAGTTATTATATGAATGATTTTTAGTATCGTACAATAATGGGATATATATATATATATATATATATATATATATATATATATATATATATATATATATATATATATTAAATATTAATAATATAATTATTGGACATTTTGATATTATATCAATGGTTATATCTGACATTAAACATTTTTAGTTTAATATAACTATTAAATTAAAAATATATAACTAAAAATGTTTAATTTATTTAAAGTTAGATATAATCATTGGTATAATATCAAAATGTCCAATAATTGTATTATTATAATTATATATAATTAAAAAGTAAATAAAACTATGGCTTCAACTATGAAAATATATATTGGTCCAAAACTATGATAATATATAGAATATTTAAATTACAAAGAAAAGACACTTTTTCATATTTTCAAATTATTCCTTTTATGCACAATTATTTTCCGCTTTCATGTACTTGTTTGTTTTTCTGGTGACCAGCATCCCGTCCTCTTCTTGCTAATCCCATCCTCTTTTTCTCCATAATGTTTCAAATCAATTGCAATTTGTATTAATAATTGAAGGCATGACATGCCCAACAGAAAATCTAACACATCACGCCTACTCTCGTTTAATTGGATAGTTTTACCAAATTTTCAATAATACTTTTATTCTTATGGCCTTAAAACGGTTTAAGTATTTTTATTACAATTATTCTTAAAATTTGGGTCTATATATATGACAACTGAAATAGCTAGATTCAAGAATATATTTTATTCCTAAATATCTCCCTTGCTCGATCTCGCAGGTATACAACAGGATTCATCGGCATTAGAGATAAATCTTGAAAAACTTATGTTGTTAACTTTTTTATAAGAGTTTGCACATAGTATATATTTAAAACCATTTGATCGATGTGTTGCTAGATTTTGCCTTTTCTTCTAAAATGAGACTAACAGAAAAATAAAAATGAATTACAATTTTTAGGAAGTATAAATTAAGTATTACAAAAATTAAAAAAAATATAAAAGAATCACGTATTAACTACACTATAGTTGCATGTATTTAATTTAATATAGATACAAATATAAAAAAATGGAATAGTTAATTTTCATTTTAAAACATTTTTATGAAAACTTATTAATTACTCTTTTAATCATTTGATATTTTTTTTGTTTTCCTAGTTTTTCAGTTATACAGTGTTTAAAATAGTTCGCAGCCTTCTTAATTAATTCATCGGCATATTAATACATACCTGTAAAACTTTTGCCACAACGTTAACTCAAAATAATGTGTGAACAGCAAAATTTCTGTTGATAATGATCTAAACTAAGAGTAATAAAAAAACAATTTAAAAAACATGCAAATATATTAAATTATATATGTAGTCGCCTCAGGTAGCCAATTCCTATCAAAGTTTATTTATTTATACTTTATTAAAAAACGTGGCAACTGGGATTCATTTCACAAAGACAAAAACGTATTTTGTTTTTCAATTTTTCGAAAAGGAAACGAGGTTTGGAAAATGACTTTTTGGATATAATTAATTTGGGGTGGCAAAGGAATGGAGACTCGATCTAATGAGAGAAAAGTGACACTTACGGGTGTCGACTAGTCAAAACTTTGGTGCTAATTAGATCAGATTGGATAGAATTTTCCAATCTTCTTTCTTAATCTTTTTTCGCATGCCAAAACTGCCTTGTCCAAGTCCTATTTTATATTAATTATTATCAAAGAGGTGCTTTTTTGATATCAATCCTATTTGTGACAGCCATTTGTCAACTTTTTTGCCAGATTTATACTCCCAAAATCCAAAATATAATGCAAAATCAAAACTAATTTCTCTCGTTCGAGTAATTTGCACTATCTTATACACTTATTTACTGTTCAAAGATAAAATAATTAAAACTTAAATTTTAATCCTACTAATATTTTTTATTAATTTTTTAAAGTAAAAAAAAATCATACGTATTAACTAAAAGACGTCACATGTTACTTTTTTTTAACGCTATTAATTTTTACTTTAAGTCTCATATTTTGTTGGACTGACATGTCTATATATGTATATGCTATATGAAAATTCAAATAATTTAGATTATCTTGTGCAAATTTGGATTAAACTTTATGGGTGCACGTGTTTGACAACATATACATTAATTTTTTTTTCAATGCAACTCATCGATTGTTACCATGATAAAAAATTTATAACACATAAGATGATAAATTTATTCAATCTATTATTTAACATAATAAAATTAGAGTAATTTTAATTTTAAAAAGATACTACTTTTTAACAATAACAATAATTATAAATATTTTCAATAATATAATAAAAACAATAAATATATTTTAAAAAGTTATAATCTTTTAATAGAACGTAATACTTCTTGAACATTTATTTTAAAAAATAAATCAAGAAACTCTATTGTTTTTTTAAGGAAAGAAATTATATTGTTAGGTCTAAGACAATCTAACTGGTGAGTTTTAACGATAACAAAAAAATATATAAGAATACATGTGTTGCATTGAAGCCAACATCTTCCAAATCTACAAGATTGCTTAATTGCTTGCATCATTTGAGTAGAAGGTCACTTGATGGATTGTACTTAAGCTTTGTTTGATAAATGACTTCTAGCTTAATTTATCACATGGTTTGCTTAATAAGAAAAATCTCAAGATTTAGAGGTATCTAAGTAGAGAAGTCATTTGATGTATCCAACAAGTATAAAAGATTTACGAGTTAATTAAGTTTTTTAATTTTTTTGAAATTTAATTTTTAGTTCTTGAAGAAAATTTTGACCGGTTAAATTCTAGCAAGTAATATTTCATTGAGAATTGATCTATGAAAACAGTTATCCATAGGTTTGATTAAGGTACAAATTAAATATTGATAGGTGAGTAAAATCGTAAAAGAAAAAACATACCACCGAATTAGTATTATTAGAATAAAAGTCATCATAGATGTTGTTAAACTAATCTTTTAAGTTGGATTATCCTCGTGTGCTTAAGTTCTAACATTTAACTTGACTTATAACTATACCCTTAAGATTGATGACCATCACCTTGTTTTTCTTTTCTTGATTTTTTTAATTTACTAATCAAGATTAGTTTTGCCTTGTTAACTCGTTGCACAAATTATAGGGAAATTTAACCAGGTTGCTATATATTGAATTAATATAACAGCTTGCTTAAATTATTATAATAATTTCCTACTTACAAGGCTACTATATAGTGAGACTTACATTAATTTTATTTAATAATAAATAGAAAAATTATATTCTTCCTCTCTATATTTTTTCGGGCACAGTTCTTGTCTCTCTAAACAAATTAGTTATTATTATTTTAATATAGTGCACTTAAAATTTATCTGAATTTAAAAAATATATCTCGGAACCACCTAGGAATCAAATTGTAAATTCAAATATAAAATAATTAATATAGCATTGTATACTAACAGTGCACATAAAATTTACGTGATGTAACTCACGTAATATAAAGTCTAGACAGTTAGAAAAGAATAGTCTGGATTTCATTTCCATCAGTGTATTTTCAGTCTCCTCTTCTTATTCACGATTCCTGAAAAAGAAATGATTATAGTCTAGTCTGATCACAAAAATGTCTATAATGTTAATATAAATTGCTGTAATATTTTAATTGGGTGACGTTATTAGTGCGTTAGTTTACTACTAAGACGTTGTCCTACCAAGTACCAAGTACCAAGTACCAAGTACCAAGTACCAAACATGTAACGCTGGTGAAAGGACAAATGTTAAGAGAAACCCAACAATTTAACCACTAGGTCGCTGACCAACAGATTTTATGTTATTCATCAATCACCCAGGTTTTGAAAATTGAATCCAACCCATGAATTGAACAACTTCAACTGTTGACCTGGTCAAGTTTTTAGCTATACTTCACAAAGTTAACCAGGTCAAAAATAGGCAAAATCCGTGATCGTGAAACAAATTTGCTACAGTATTGAAACTGTCAGCTTCATTTTTAATTAATATAATTAATCTAATTAAGTTAAACTTGAATGTACCATGATCTATGTACTTTTTTGTTTTTTTCTATTGCATCATGATCCTTTTCTTAACAAAACTGCATCATGATCTATGTACTTAATTAATGAATGAATTGCCATCTTTTATAGAGTACTTAAAATAAAATCATAAACTACCAAGCGCATAAATACACTAACATAAGTATGCTCTTTCTGTAAACAAAACAAAACACAAGTATGCTCTAGTTTAGTCAATAATTTTAAAATTCAAGTCTTATAAGTGTAGTATAAATCTCGACTAAAAAAAGCTTTGTTTCCCTTAACAGTATTATCCGACTCAAACCCAAATAATGTATTTTTTTTATAAAAAAAAACATAAATATGTACAATATTAGATTTCTAAGTGCATCTTTCTGAATTTTTAAAAAATTGTAAACCAATGTTTACAACAATAGATCCCGAAACTATAATTTATATTTCTATAATATTATATAAAGGACATTTATAAACAAGTATTATTTTATATTTAAATTAATATCATTGATTATTAATTGAAATGTTTTAAAGACAACCATTAAAAAGTATACAAGTTAAAAAATATATATTGTTCTCTCATTATAGTTTTTTTTATAATATTTTTAACATTATTATATAACAACGTCTAACTTTAAATACTCTTCGATGCTCTATTTCTTTTAGCATAAATTATATACAATTTAACAAGCATGGAGACGTAGATTCACGCCATCATCTCTTTTGTATTTAGGCATCGATTTCTCTATGACTTATTTGACTCGATATTGAGATGATGAACCAACCTATTCTCAAGGTTAGCTGATCGACTTCAACTTCAACTTCATCATGCATATATCTCATATAACTATAACCATTTGCTACACGTCCCACATGCTTTGTAACGACTTTCCATTTTTTCTCACCAAAATGACTTCTATATAAGGCAATTTCGATCACATACCAGATATGGATCTAATCTTTTACTTTTTCCATTTTTGACTCTCACTAACTTCAGCATTGGAGTCCATGTAGTTTATCACTACCAGCTAGAGTTCTTTCTCTATCGTGTTGCAGCCACATTCTGCCTTGCTCTGCCGACTTGAAATTACCTCAATTGCAATTTGTATCCACCATTGAGGAATCACATAGAACATATCCCACATTTCATTTTTGTTCACAAAAAAGTAACACAATAATCTTAAAAATTCTTATACACTATAATATATATTTTAGTCGATTTAATATAAATGAACCTCTTTTAATGCAATTAATTTTTTATTCAATGCAATTAAATTTTAAATTTTGCCAAAGATTCCTTTAGTTTTATAAATTATACGACATTGATAGGAAACAAAACTAATGTTCAAATGAAATGTGCTTCCCCAAAAAAAATACGCTTAATTAATAAATTGGCTAGACTCTAGTAAAAAAAAAACTCAGAAATGTCAAGGTTAAAAAATGTAAGAAAAAAAATGTGAAAAGAGAGTCCATATTATCTCAAGAAAAAAAATAAGTTATTTCATTTTAAAAGCAGTTTAACAAATTAAAGATTGTAAGTAATTTTCCAACACATATATTCTTCTTAAAAAACAAGTTGAAGTATATCAACAAGTTATTCTATACGCGTGGCGTGTGTAATTTTGGACTTTGTTAACGTCCAACGACAACAGGAATGATAAGTTACCAAAATTGAAGTGCTTGAAGCCTTGAACAATTTACACGCGACTATAATAATAAACTAATAAATTCCGAGTTTTATTATTGTGATTACAGCAAAACAAAAACGACAGAACAAAGGGTGCGAACAGGAATAAGCGAAAAAAAGGCATCACAAAGGGGAATTAAAACAAATAAGTGGGGTTACAAGAGCAAAGAAAGAACAACATTATTTGGTGTTGTGTTGTGTTGGAGTTATTATATTTATACGCTCGTAACTCGCACATAGTACCCCTCAGTCATTCCGTGTCCATAGTTGCAAGTTATCTAAGCCCAGTTTGTGTTTCACTCACACACCGTTTCCGGCAACAACATTATGCTTTCACGCCCCTCACATCAATTCTTCCATTTCTGAGATCCGCACCTTCTCTTCACTTTCAGGTACCCTTCTTCCGCATTTCTATTTCCTCTCTTACCCGCTTTTCAAAATCAATCATTTTCCTTTTTCTATAATAATGCTTTTTTTTTCCGGATCCGAATCTGGTTTCTGCTCCTTGAATTGGATCAGAGCATACCCTTTTGCTCAAATTTGATTTTTTGGCATGCTTTTACCCTTTCAATCAAAGGTTGTTTCATTTCCTGTTCTCGTGAATTTTTGCAGATGGTTCTGTCTCTGTAGCTTGGAATCAGACGAAAGGAGAATTTGCTGGGGGGGAGAGTTTCAATTTTCAAATCTTGTCGGTGATTCATTTGGTATTGTATTGCACTCGCGTTTCTCTCTTTCTGTTTTCGTCAAAGGTTATGGTTTTTCGTTTCTAGAGGGAGGGGTGGTTTGTTTTTATTAAGTATAAAGGCAACTATGGAATAAATGAATAGATAAGAGATCGGTGGCATGTCGATGGTGTGATGAATGAATTTGTTTTTGTGGGTAGAGGCGGCACATGAATTGAAGGGGTTGTTGGAATAATTATAATAATGGTTTTTGCTTCTGCCTTTCATGATTGATTTCCCATCTGCTATGGTTTTGTTGGGGTGTGGTGAGGATTCCTTGTCATGACAAAGAAATTACGTTTGGGTTGTTCTTTTCAGGGGGAGGAGGATGGAAAGAAAGTGAATAACTTTCTGGAAATGGATAGGGGGGAAGGAGTGAATGATGGTTTTTCTGGACCTGGACCAAATGATTCACTTATTCCTGGTCTTATTGATGATGTAGCCTTGAATTGTCTTGCTTGGGTTAGTGGATCTGATTATGCCGTGCTATCGTGTATTAATAAAAGGTTCAATAAACTGATCAATAGTGGGTATCTATATGGGTTGAGGAAACAATTGGGGGCTGTGGAGCATTTGGTGTATATGGTTTGTGATCCAAGAGGATGGGTGGCCTTTGACCCCAAGATAAACAGGTGGATTTCTTTACCTAAGATACCTTGTGATGAGTGCTTTAATCATGCAGACAAGGAG
Organism: Glycine soja; assembly: GCF_004193775.1. Taxonomy (NCBI): domain Eukaryota; kingdom Viridiplantae; phylum Streptophyta; class Magnoliopsida; order Fabales; family Fabaceae; genus Glycine; species Glycine soja. Next base: position 49,753,782 of record NC_041012.1, on the reverse strand, counting down.
TCCTTGGCCGTGGGCTGCGAACTGTTGGTCTTCGGTCGAGAATTGATGGAGTTTGCCATTTGGAAGTATAGCATGATTTGTCGTGGTTGGGTGAAGTGCCAGGAGATGAACCAACCCCGTTGTTTGTTTGGATCTAGTAGTCTTGGTTCGATTGCTATTGTTGCTGGGGGAAGTGATAAGTATGGAAATGTTCTAAAATCAGCTGAGTTGTATGACTCTTCAACAGGTATGTGGGAACTTTTACCAAACATGCACGCACCGCGTAGATTGTGTTCTGGTTTTTTTATGGATGGCAAATTCTACGTGATTGGTGGAATGTCGAGTACAACTGTTTCATTAAGTTGTGGAGAGGAGTATGATCTCAAGACAAGGAGTTGGCGGAAAATAGAGGGGATGTATCCATATGTTAACGTGGGTGTTCAGGCACCTCCACTTGTGGCTGTTGTGGATAATCAGCTATATGCAGTTGAGCATCTAACTAACATGGTGAAGAAATATGACAAGGAAAGGAACACCTGGAATGAATTGGGGAGGCTTCCAGTCCGAGCAGATTCTTCTAATGGTTGGGGGTTGGCTTTCAAGGCTTGTGGAGAGCAACTTTTGGTTGTGGGTGGACAAAGGGGTCCAGAAGGTGAAGCTATTGTGCTGAGTTCATGGTGTCCTAAGTCAGGGATCAGCAATGGCACCATAGATTGGCAGGTACTTGGCGTGAAGGAGCATGTCGGGGTGTTCGTGTATAATTGTGCTGTTATGGGTTGTTGAGATGATTTTAGATTGACTCAACAGAGAATGTTGATATCCACAATCTGACTTAGCCTTGAAGGGTGCCTCCATGTTCAATCACCTCATTTACTGAGAGTTAATTGTTGCTGGGATAGCTTTCCCTAGCTCAGAATTTGGTTTCTTTCTTTTTTAACATGGTTTATTTGGATGTATTTCTCACTTTCCTGGTCCATAATTCTAAATTGCATTTGAGATTACTGAGTAGGCTTACACAGAGATATGTTCTATTATCTTCTTTAGCCAAATATGTAAACCAATAAATGAAGGATTTTCATTGTTTAATGTTTAATGTTCATTGCTGCTTCTTCAATCTTCTTGTATATATATATAGTATGTTTGTCAAAATTTATGCCCGTTGTTCATTTATTAGAGAAATCTAGTGTGTGTTGTAGGGGAAGGGATTCTCAAATTATTTTGTCTGACTAGAGTTGAGTTTCTCTGAGCTGTAGGCTGTTGAGAAAAGTCAAATGATAGAGACTGCTCCTTATATTTTGCTCAGCAATCTATCTTCACATTTGGCTCAAATTTTTAATGTTTACATTTCAAGCATAGGTGAAAACAAAGTTACCAACTATTTTGAAATCATTTTCTTCGTGCTACCTTTTTGTGTAACATGAAAACGAGGTCCCCTCAGGTCTATAATGTGTTCGTGCTCCTTGTCCATCCATTCCAGCTGTACTTCCTGAATTAAGGTCAAGTTTTCGTCTTCCTATTTATGTGGTATACACTTAATCAACAACATGACCTTTAAAATGATTTTCTCTCTTCTCAAGTCTTTGGGACCATGCTTCATTACTCTATTTGATTCCTTTGTCCTCTGCGTTTCTAACCCATTATTTAATGCTTCACAGTCCTTAGTACACTTCATCATCAATTTGATGTTGAGATGAATAGATCGTTTGACCTCTTTCCCCGCCAACCAACTACGTGATTGTGTGAATCATGAAACAAATGCCCACTTTATTTATTGATTAATGATCATTGCACATGCATTTTACACACTTATTTTAAGTCATTAGGTGGCCATTTTGAGTTATACTAAATTTGTTTTTTTAACTATCATATTATTTGAGCGCGGGACTAATGACTAATCCATGAAGTGTAACTGTCGTTCTTTATTTTTATTTTCTTTCACATTGTATGACAGCAATGAGTTAGAGAATAGGAATCATTTTATTTATTATTGTTTGAGGATGGAATCTGCACACTTTTACTGTAAAGAACTAAAATTTCCTTCCACCCATAAAATTTCAACAAGACCTATTCGGGTAGCCTATTTTTTTTATTGGAGCAACTGTGAGTTTGTGAATAAATTGCTTACTGTTTCCAGGAACTGATTTGGAATCTTGTGCTATAAAATGACGGATGCAACTTACTCCTAACTAGTGAAATGATATACAGACAATGCCAATTAATCAAAAGGTATTCGTAGCCAACAGTCTACCAATTTTCTAGGACTTCCTTTTCTGCAGAGAGAGAATTAGGTAGAAAAATCCAAGCAATATATGATAATCCAATTCCTTTTATTTTAAAGGTATGTCATGTAAGCTACTAATTTTAAAATTTAACGATTTATTTTCAAAAAGATGATTTTGTGCAATTCACCAAAAAAAAAAGATTATCTGTTTTACTGTCTGTTAAATTTAATTTGAATTTTTATTTATTTTCTTTTATTTTTATTTTAATTTTAGGTAATGAAAAAAAGGAAATTAGGTTTCTAATGGATGAAACAAGAAACAAAGGAGTAATCTCAAACGCATAAGAGTTGACTTTTTTCCAAACAAGAAAACATTGAAATCCTTTATCTCCATGTTGGAAGCTGATCCATGTATAAAAGGAGCTATGAAAGAGGATTAGTATTTTTTCTTCTTCATTTTTTTAGCATCTCTCTCTCTCTCTCTCTCTAGGAGCTCTACGAATATGAGAAGGACAAAAAAAACTGAAAATACACATTTTTCTTAAGGACATACGGAGCCCTGGGATGTACGAGAACGAGAAGGGCAATACTTGCACCAATTCCGTTTTATTATTACTTGTAATGATTCCTAAGAATTTTACTCAAACTAGTTTGGGAAACCTGTTTGCATCACTGCAAACGGGGGTTGACACATTTCAAAACATGAAACTGAGAAGGAAGAATTTATATTTTTACGTCCAACGGCCAACTTCACCTAACGGGATAAGGTTTTAGTGTTGTTGTTCAACGGCCATTTACTTGAATGTAATTGGTAACAAAACAAAAACTTACTGTAGTTACCAAAGTCTCATCAATATATATATATATATATATATATATATATATATATATATATATATATATATATATATATATATGATCATCATCACTGGTTGAGTCGCTGAAGCAGTGAATTCTTTTTAATTTTTGTTTTTACAAAGCAATACTTGCTGTTCTAGTGAATCCTTTTTGCTTTTAGCTTTTACATGGATGATCGTAAAAACTTATTCTTGGTGTGCAGATAGTGATACAACTTATTTGCATATTTGAAATGGAATGAGATAATTTATTTTTTTCTTGTGTTTTTGGTCGACAAATGAGATCCTTGTATGAAACGTTCGGACTACCTCTACTAGACTATTGTTGGAGTATTTTGTAAAAATTGGGATTGGGCGAAAAACCAAGAAGCCCAATTCATTTGGACCAAGAGAGCATAATAAACCCAAAAAAACCAATATAAGATTGCAACTTGAGTTTGTAGCTGCATATCCATATGACTACCGTTTGGTTGAAGGAGATTTTTTAATTTAAATATACTATTTCCTTTTTTCATCTGTATAATATATTATAATCTTTTACAATTCACTTTCACCATATTTTTCTCTCTATCTCTTTCTATTACATTACATTACATGATTTCTATAATTTTTCTCTATTTTTAAATGGGGTGGATGTTTATCTTTTTTTTCCTATTAATTAATGTAACTTAACCATCCCTGCCTCCCTGATAAATTCTAATGTATAAGTGAAGTCAACTTTCAACAGTTATTTTTTTATTCGGTAATAATTCGTTGGAGTTTCTAAAGTTATAAAAGAGAGGTTAATTAAACTAGAGAATAATAAAAAGAGCGAATATATTATATTATGTGCTTGAGGTCAGTAAGTAACTGCAAACAACGTTACGTTAGATTACTTTTTATACTATCTGCGTCGTCCTCTTGTTTAGTCATGTCCGCTTGTGACACTGACACTAAAGCGTAGCACTGTACAGTAGTGGAGAGTATAGTATAGTTTGGCCACAAATTTCGATAGTTCAAAGTACGAGGAAACACAACATAGTCCAAACAAAGAAACAAAGATTTGTGTTGAAAAAGAAAGAAAATGGGGAATATCGAAAGCCGGAGAAGGAGGCGGCGCCACCCCACTCCACCACCACCACAACAAGAGGCAAACACAAACTACTACTTTGCACCTCGTCTTCCTTACTACCCCAACACCCTTCTTCCTCCTTATCACTACTACCCTCAACAACCACCTTCCCTTCACCACGAGAAAGCTGTCACCATCAGGAATGATGTCAATATCAAGAAGGACACTCTTCGAATGGAGCCTGATCAACACAACCCTCACCATTTTCTTGTCACTTTCACCTTTGATTCCATTGCTCCTGGATGGTATCCCCCAATTTCTCTGCTTTTACTTCTTAGTTCTTACCATGGATATGGATACAAATAAAAACTGAGTTTAATTTAAATATTGCACTCTAAGTCTTGGAAAGTTTTAAGCTACCTTCTAATGACACTCCGATTAATGCATCTGACGTCTCATGCCTTGTTTGTTAGACTTATTAAATGATGTGTTAACATGTCATTGGATGATTGCATTCAAATTAGTTTATTATGATGATACAATTTGGTTTAGTTTAATTGTCTTCCTCCTAGATTTTCGTCATGTACTAAAATGATGTGCCATATGCTTAATCTTTAAGAATGTCATCAGAGGTTTGATCTTTAGATCTGTATGTATGAAAATATCTATTGAAAGATGTTAAATTGATCTATATGCCTCAAAGAATTAGTCCTTGACTCTCTTGATTAGGACTTAGGAGATACCATGACTTTATCAATAAAACATCTTGCCATGTCCAACCGTGTTAAATTTCATGGACATCACCCCGCTATTGAATGTTTTAAACATTGTTAGAAATTTCCTTATATAATATACTTTGCTTGATCAGTAATTTATTCTATTCTCAGACACCACCCTTCATTATTTTTTCTGTTTATGCTTTTAATTTAGTATCAGTATGAGTCTGAGATAGCTGTCGTTCTTAAATAAATGTGATACTTCTTGTATACAGCTTACCTTTTATACCTGTGCTTTGTTCTTTCATGTGTTTTTATGCTTAACGCGTGTTCTGTGTCCTAGAACAGCATTACAGTAATGTTTTTTGCCAAGGAAACTTTAGATGGTAAGCTGATAGCTGTAAAGAAAAGCTTGCTCAAACAAATCTCAATGCCTTTTCAGCAAGGTCTTTGTCAGAAATTCAGACAACCTTCTGGAACTGGCATTGAAATCTCAATGTTAGAGGAGACAGGACTGACCAAAGTAGGTGACACAGAAGTTTATCCTCTTGTGCTGAAGGCTGAGGTTCGACCATTAAACCATTATGAAAATGAGGGAAACCCATCTTCTCAAATTACTTTGGCTAGTTTTGGAAAAAGGGAGAGGGGTGAGTACAAGGTCCAAGTAATGAAACAGGTTCTCTGGGTCAATGGGAAGAGGTATGAACTGCAGGAGATATACGGCATTGGGAATGTTAGTGATGGTGATAGCCATGAATCTGGTGGAGATTGTGTAATTTGTTTGTCAGAACCGCCAGACATAACTGTCCTACCTTGCCGACACATGGTACTTTCCATTTATTGATTCTCTTTTTATCCTCTATTCCTCTGCCTTCTTGTTCTTCTTGTAGTTTTGGTTAGTTTGGTAATTTATTGATGTTTCAGTTGGTATAGTTAGTTCTTCTATCAACTCATATACAGACAAGATAGCAGTGTCTGAATTCGCCAGGTCCAAGGAGTAAAGATGTTAAACTATTTTAGAGTGTATGATTGTGTACCTACCATATAAGCCAGTTTGTTGCATAATTGTTTTTATATGAATTCACCTGTAAATAGAAATGCATGCTATAATTGTTACCTAATTTTGTTAGACTCTTTAAAATTATTTGGTTTCAGTCTTTGATTGCTTCAACGACTTATGGATGAATTTGATTTGGTGCAAGATATTTTTTATCTTTCCAATTTAGATCCCATTATATGCTTTGTTTGATGCATGATGTTTCCAAGTGGTTCACTCTATAGCGCACGTTCATGCTAGATTGAGAATTTGAGTCTGTGCTAGCTTTAAAATGCTGAATGATAGATAATTCTCTTTCTCCTGCATTGTGTAATTTTCCCTTTTTATTATTTGGGGTGCAGTGCATGTGCAGTGGCTGTGCTAATCTTCTGAAAGTTCATACAGCCAACTGCCCCATCTGTCGGTATCCAGTTGAGAGGCTTTTGGAAATTAAAGTAAATAATGGATATGGTGAGCAATGAAGATCTACATTCAACAGAATGTTAGTTCTTTTTCTACCACAGTTTCCTGATTTTTAGCAAATTAACCGGCTGGCTTTGATGTTGTCAATAGGTGTTGCAAGCTGCAATCAAAACAATATTACCATATACTTGTATAACTGAAATTCCCTGGATTTGTTTTTGTACCAGTTATGGACCAGAGAGGAAAAAAAAAACAGTGCATGAGTCTTGTTTGAGGAATGAGGATGAAATTTTTCCATATTGCGCAGTGCTTGTAAACCATTTGCTCATCGTGTTCTTGACGGAGCAATGATTAGTTGTAATTTCAAACTCAAACATATGGGGGTAGACACAAATAATTGGTTAAGTTTATATTCCAGAATCCTTTTCTTAGACAGCTTGAGATTTGTGGTTTGATTAATGAAAGGAATTTCAAGCAGTCGATACACGATAAATTTAGCAGTTAGAGGGCAGTCGTAGCATTTTTGCCAATTGGATAGTGTGCTTTTCTTTTGAGAGGATTTGGATAGTGTTATACATGCAAAAAAGACAAAAATTAAAGAAGTCAATTTTATAACTCTTAAGTTAAAGGCTTTTATATTAAGATATTAAAATTAATATGTTAATATTTAAAGCTATTTTGGTTTTTATAAACACGAATGCTTTAGTTTTGCCTCTTGCCTATGGGGCTTTTCAGAGTTGAGAAGCTTTCTATTTTCAGATTATGATCATAAATTTAAATCTGTGTGCACCTTCCCTGTTTAGAAAAAATAAAGGTTGTGAACGTGTGTGTTTTTAAGATATTAAAATATTTGTTGAGAAGATCTGACTTAATTGATTGTGCTGAGCGCTTGAATTATTTTGAATTCTCTAATGTTATCTTGAGGGATCAAATCAAAAAAGATATTAAAATGTCTTCATATTTATCACAATACTTAGAGATTCATGAATTTGTTCTCGTCTTTCTTTCATAAATTTGATTCCTTCTCTGAATTAGGTTAGGATGAGCCTTGATTTGAATTTATTGTGATTAATTTCATTTATAAATCCTTCTTTTTTTATTTAATTATTGAATTTGTGCTTAATGCTTTTCTATTGGGAAATTGGAATTTAGATTGTTTCAGTTCAATTACTGTAGAATTCTTAAGCCTAGGGATACAAATAGATTGTATGCTTCCATGTGAATTTCCTTCTCTTAATGCTTGAGTTATGACTAATCTTGCTCACCTAAGGGATTATGATTTATAGTTGGGTAAAAATGATTTATCGTCTAAGGGATTAAACTAAATTAAACAAATGGTTGTGAATTGCATAACACAGTGATTTGATGTTAGTAATTAGTAAGGTGTTCAGAGTGAGATTTTAACTTAAAATTAATCTGAATCAACACAAGAAAATTAAGTGTGATGTGGTTTTGTTCGGTTTAAATTATTTATAAAATTTAAATTAAATCAATATTTTATGGTTTTGTTCATTTTGGATTTTACAATTTGAAAATTATGCTAGTAAGTATTAAAAAAATGTTTAAAAAATGTATTTATTAATTGAATAAAACTTTAATAATAACTAGTTCAATAATGAACTTAATAAATGAAAAACAATTAAACTTACACTAAAAGAGTAACTGTTTTCAAGTTAAATAATACTTGAATATTAATCATTAACTTAAAAGTAACTATTCAACTTAAAAGTCAAAACAAAACATAATACTTATTTTTAAGTTTCAACGAGTGAACTAAAAAAAAAGTAAAACAACATAGTATTTGTTTTTAACCATGGAAGTTAGAAAGTAGATATCCAACAATAAAATATTAATTGCAATAATAATTTTTAGGGGTGTTTGCGGTGCGGTTTAATTTGGTTCACTTTTAGTTTGTTTGCCAAACCACAAACCAAACCTTACCGCATGATTTGAAAAATATAAAAATCAAATCATTAAGCATTGATTTTTCTGTAATTTGAACTTTTTTTAGTCTATTTTTTATTTTTCATTCTGTTTGGTTCAATTTTAAACATCATTGCTAATTAGTTCCCTTCCATTGCTGGTTTAATATAAAATGACTTGCCAAAAATTATCATGATCGAATCAAGTAAAACCTCTCTAGATAACATACTATATGATTATTAAAAAAAACTAAAGAAACATTATCAACATACAAAGAAGAAAACAAAAGAAACTTATGTCCCATCTTCTATTGAAACTTGGAAAGTTCTTCATGGACAACTTACAATATTACATGAAATTCTCTAATATATAACTAATTGCATTTGCATTTCCTCAAATTATTACCTTTGTGTTGAAATTGTAAATGCGGTGTTTTTCTTCTAGTTTTGTAGTTTATCTTGATTACTTCTTTTGACTGTACTATTAGTTACTTTTAGAGGGTTTTGACAAAATTGAGTTAATCAAGGACAATTTTGACATAATCCCGAAATATACTTTCTTCACTTCCTTGATTTATTCAATTTTATCAAAACCTCCAAAAGTTTCTAACTATCGCCTAAAATTTTCTCAAGTCCATAGTCCCTTCATTTGAACATTTTCAACTTCACAATCACCATTTTTTGAACACCGATTGATACCAAGAAAAAAAGGAAAAAAAAGGATGCGTGAATTACATTAAATGTGTACATAGTCTTAACATAAATAGATGCTTAGTTTAGCTTGATCATGATTAATTCATCTATATAATTAGAGGTTAAAACTTTAGTTAATTAGCTACTAGTCAGTTATAGTTATATATATATATATATATATATATATATATATATATAAAAGTTAGTTGACTCTCAAGTAACTAACTAAAGTTCAAACCAGTTACATAAATAAGCTATCCATGATTAAATTAAACTAAACATCTTTGTCCTTTTTTTAAATAAAAAAAATCAAATTTAATTTTTTTTATGTTTTAATAAAGTAAAAAATTAAAATTTGATTTTTATAAAAAAAAGGACAAAAGGTACATTTCATTTTTATATATATATTTTTAAAAATTATAGGTAAAATATTACATTTTCCCCACGGCACTTAGACCAAATGAACCCCCCTCCACCCCTTTCAACACCTTCAACCTCCTCGTGGATCCCACCTCCGATTATTGCCCCCAACACAACGTCGTTGTTTTGTGCACGTGAATGAATTCTAGCGTCTCCAATCCCACATTCGCCACCCCCTCCGAATCTATATCCACCACTTGTCCCGCCACAAGCCCTTCTGTACCAATCGATTTTGCTAACTCCCCAATCGCGCAAACCACGCGTGACGCCGACACGCCCTCCGTGGACACCGCCACGTGCTCGAACGCGAAGGCGAGGACTGCCACGTCCTCGTCGTAGACCTTGTGGTTGGTCGGCTTTCCGTGGTAGAGGTCGTCGTTGTCCATATAGGGCAGGTTGTCGTGGATGAGCGCCATGGTGCCGTTGACGAGCTCGCATATGGTGATGCAGAGCACGGGGCGGATCCTCTAGCCCTCCCAACCCTATCTTTCCACAACCCTTTTTCGGTGTGCCGCCGACGTCGATTCCGACAACAAAGAGCAACCCTTCAACAAAGACCTTCTGACGGTGATTTTGGTTTTGGTTTCCGGTGGTGGTTTTGATATCTGATGGTGGTTTTTGTTGTTTAGCCTCCACCCATTCTTTTGTTGTAGTTGTTGGGGTTGGTCGGGGTGTTGGTGTTTGGCTCAGATCTGGACCTGTGGGTGTTGTTTGGATGGGTTAAGGTGGTGGTGATGGTGTTGGCATGGTAGGTGAAGGGTGTGGTTGTGACGGCGTGATGGTCCGAATGGTTTTGATATCTGATAGATAGTGGTGGCGCCGCTTGCGATTATGGCGGTCGGAGGCGTTGCGGATTAGATCTGGTCGCTTATGGTGGTTTGGTGGTGGTGGAGGGTCGGCGCACGGGAAAGACTGGGAAGTCGACGTTTTTTTTTATTATTATTACTCTGGACGTTTTTTAATATTTTTTAAAATAAAAAATTAGGTATATATCATGAATTAAAATATATTTAAGCCTAAAATTAATAAGTAATATTCTTTATAAATTAATTATAGCTATAGTTTAGAAGAACTAGCTAGCCTAATCCGTGTATGTCATATTCTAAAAGCAACCAATTGGGATTTTGCAGCACATTTTGCTATAATGATGATAAGTTACGTTGCATAATCCAGAAGTAAAATAGCTCTCATCCAACTATATTTGGGAATGAACAATATTAATTAAAAAAACATTTCTCAACTATGATACCTTGCTCCTTCCTTGTCATATAAATAAATTTAAGTCGGTGACGGTGGCCCAACCTCTTCTACATTTTGTTTGTGCATCCCGAATTTAAAATGACATGGCACATTTGAGGACACAAATTATGAACCAAAACAAAGATATATAATATATATACTATGTCACGATCAGTCCTAATATTGTTGGACTCGTAAACTTGTAATTAATCTGACCATTCAAATGTTGTGTGTCGTCTCTAACACGTAATAAAAGTGGTTGCTGGTGGCCTTTTTCTGTAGGAGAAAGCTAAGGGTACTCTTCAATTCTTTTAAATTTCGGTTTCATCAAAACCACAAGTATATATCCATGGGAAAAGCACATCTCTGAATAATCATAATCATATGGCCGTCCACTTGAAATACTTATGTAATGTTCCCTGTTTGATATGTTAATGTTAATTAATTTAATTCAATACCTGGAAGCAATGAAATTAATTAAGAATGATGATAATGAGTAGACCATTAAACTTTCCTCTGACTCACGTATATATCCCTAAAAAATGGGTCTAAAGAAAATAAATGTGAAAGACAAACTTGTGTATGCTGACTTATCAGTGGTCACGCAAATCATAATTCTGCACTCTCTTGTTGGTGTACAAACATTTAATTATTCTTCCTTCAAAAGAAAAACATTTAATTAATTGTTTAAATTATTAAATTAATAATATTTTTATGCAAAAAAAAAAACAACTACAATACAAATAATTTTAAGGTTTTTATGTACAATATATATATATATATATATATATATATATATATATATATAACTCGTTGTCAACTATTTCCCTATATGGACAAACACACCCTATTTTATATTTGAATAAAATCAAATATAATTTTATTTGAATTTATCAATAATTCCAAATAATTTTATACCAATAGCCCCTTATACGCTATGATAGGTAACTAAGGTAAGTAAACTTCAATACGCTATGATATGTAACATAGTACGCAAATTTTTATTTAGCTAAAAATATTCGTTTGAAATATTTAGAAAAAAATATATAAAATTGATTTTTTTTAAATATAAAATCTAAATAAAATTAAATTTTGAAATATCATATGATATATAATTATATCAAATATGTGTTGTTCTATCTCAATGATGTAGCCAAGATGCAATTCTATTTGAGGTTACATTCCACGCAATTTTCCCTAGAGACCGAATTGGTAGAGAAAGAATATCCAAATAAAACTATTAAAGGTCATCTTCCCAACCCTACCATATTCATGCCGAAAGAAAGCTCTAGAGTCATTAAATACAAACACTAATAATTTAGTTTAATATTTGTCCTGTTTTCAAGAATTCGCATGTATGCGTTCATTAGGATTGACATCAATTAATGATTATCAAATATAAAAAATATTCAAAATACTTACTAATATCAATATCAAATGGGACAAATAATATTTTTTTTTAATAAAACAAATCCACCTGAGGAGATATGAGTTGATCCAATAATTAAATAAGGGTGAAGGGAGAGGTAGTATGGGTGTATGTGGATGAGTTTGGATTGGATTTGGTGAAACTTATTACTCAATCCAATTAAATTTAAATAGTTGATTTTGATCGATTTTTCAAAAAAAAAAATTCAATCCAAATCAACTTATTTATAAATGATTTGAGTTGGATTCAAAACATTTAAATTTGTTTGCTAACATATTTAAAATCTAATATTATTTATAAGCTAAATTTTTATTAACCTTTATTATACTATTCCGGTGTGTTTTTGAGTTCTGATATGATTGAGGTGCGATGGTGACTATCGATCAAATGACATGCGATGAAGAGAAGATGGAAGTTGATATCCTAATTAGTGACAGAGTGAAATCATGAAAACTGAAAAAAAATAAAAAAAACAGTCTCACTCTTAATTATTAAGTCTAATAAAAATAATAACTATTTTGTTAAAAATTTCAAAATATATATTAATTATAAATAATAATTTAATACAAATTAATAGGTCAATGGATTAACATGTTCAAATATTAAAACTCATGATCTAATCTAAAACTCAACGTGCTTAAATGAGTTGATTTGGATTTAATTCAAACACAAAAAACACTTAACACAAACTTTTTTGTTGGTTTGAATTCATTTAAATTCACAGGTGATCCATACCCATAAATTCGTCTATAAAATAATATGTTTAAATTTCTTTTAACAAAATTAACATTTAGTGGGGAAAAAATCCAACTGAAAGAGTTGTAAATGAACATAAAATACAAATGTTGATCACCAGTGTTTAATTTTGTATTATCACGAATACATAAAGATTGAGTTTAATGATGATGTTTCCTTACTCGTTTGTAGCAGAGAAAGATGGAAACTACTTTGCTCCTTTTCTCCTTCCCCCCTCACAAAAGAACAAAGTGTGCCCACAGTTTCTTACACCTTGTCTGAAGAACTTTCATAAGAATTGCGTGACTCAAAAGGAAGTTGGTTACTGATCCTGAAAACAAGCTCAAAGTATGGGAAAGTGCATAACTGAGCTACCTTATGCACCGGCATTCGTCGTCATCCCACGTTGGAATAGTGGAGAAACACTACTAAGTGCTAGACGTGAAAGTTATCTAACAACGCTTCATTTAATTCTTTTCTTCTTTTCCCATCTTGTTCTTGTCAGGGCCCAGAACTGATAGACACGTACCTTCAACACAAGGGTTTCTTAATAAATTGGCTCATCTCAATGAGTTTAATAATAATGACACTTCTAAAGGAATTACATGATAAAAATGATAATGTTTAATCTAGTGCTCATTCACGTGATCGACTTTCCGATCATAACAATTGTTACATGTACTCAAATTAGTAAGTAACCTTCTATTACCAGCTAATTTATAAGAATAGAGATTCGTGACTCCGGACACTCAATTGCTAATCTATAGTGAGAAAGATATACAAAAGTGATAATATAATAAGTAATATGACGTCTCATTCCAAATCTTCAGAGATTTGGTAGTTTACTCTGTACTATTACCAAATATTGCACACTAGTCTTACACCTATAATTGCACACAAAAAAATCTTACACCTATAATTGCCGTGATGATTAAAAAATATATACATATTTCATGTTAAAACTAAACAATTTTTTGAAAGAGATATATTAAAGAAATTAAAGTTAATAAAAAATTTGAAAAAATATATAAATAAATTATATCTCATTAATATCAAGCATTTTTTTTGAAAACTATACAAAATTTAAGATAAATGTTTACTATTATTAATTAAATTAATTAATTTTCTTAATATTTTTTATTGATAAATATTAATCATTAGTTTATTAATTTGGTTAACAAAGATTAAGTCGAAAACCTTTTCTCTCTTTTCATCTTCTTTAACAATCTAATTCACCTTGTATCTCCACTCATTTTCTTAATCCTAATAAATTAATAAATTAAACCTCATAAAAAAAAGACAGGATTCTGATAAAATATTATTTTATAGGCGCTGATGATGAATATAAAAAAGTGAGTGCAAAAAATTTTGGTACGTAAATGTATGAGGCGAGAGTCCGGAGCATAGTGGAGAAAAGAGTGTGTGGGAGTGAGAGCAGGACAGCCTCCCACTTTGTTTCGTAAATGCTCATTTTTTTTTTCTCTTTCTCCGTTACCCAATTTAAGCTGTTTCAATTCACAAACTCAAAACGCACTAAGCAATAACCAAAGCATTCTGGTTAGTTCCAACTTGTTGCTTTGCTTCGTCACCAGAAAATGAGTGCTCATCAAAAAGAAAAACATAACACACCTTCGTCCAAACCAACGGTTTCTCATCCACTTCACAAGGTACATACTATGTTATGTTGTCTTGCTTTTCACTTTGTTGCTCTTTTGTACTTTAGGACTAGCCAACATCATACCATATCACTTGTTTATCTTCAATCCAATTCTGTTCCATGTTGTTGTTGTTGTTGTTGTTGTGTTTATAGGTGGATGATCCAATGGGGGTGACCGATGAAAACGAAACCTTGCGTGTTAGTAATCAATGGAAGCGACAGAATCTTCTTCAGCTGGAAATACCGGCCAGAACATCGGAAGAGTCTTCTTCTCAGGATTTTGTTGGAATAAGGATGCCATTGACGCCAAGTCCAACTCCAAGTCAGAAAAGAGTGAATTTTCTTGTGACTTCTCGCTCTGTTGATGCTCCAAAGCCTCCTTCTTCATCATCCAGAGCCAAATCATCCATGAGAAACATCTTACCAAAATTCGGCTTCAGGAACCGTGCACCATCGATATCGCTTGATGTTGAAAAGGGTGTTACTACTGCTGCTCAAGAAGGTTCCTTTTCTGGTCATCAAGAGAAGTCTTCAATCCCAAGATCAGTGTCTCTCACGAAGATGTTTACTCCTAAGATTAAGAGAACGTCTTCATTACCGGTTGAAGAACTTGGGCGTGCAAACGTAGAATCTGTTCTGTGTGGAACTCTTGGTGCTTCTCCATGTGTAAGATCTGTAGCCTATAGCTGTAAAGTTTTAATTTTTAAAACCACTCTTTAATTAATTTGCTGCTTGTCTTTTCAATAACAAAGATTTAATTATTTGATGCACTTCTTCCACTGAAATTAAAATTATTGTTTCATGGGTCCTTAGAAGAAAGAGAAATAATTATTTACATTGAAAATTAGCTTGATGACTATCAGAGAAATTATTACATCTGAGATCACTAGATAGTTATAGTGTTGATCAATATCCACATGAGATATAATCGACTTTTTCAGTTTACAAGAAAGAGTCAATAAAATTCCATTGTGTTGCTTTGATTGGAATCATGGTGGAGATTGACCAGGTCTATAGTGTTGCGTATCATGTAATAGTTTTTCCTTTTTTCTACTGTCACTTCTGGTATGAAAATGTTTCAGAGTCTTGCATCATATAAATGTGTTTGGTCCTTTTGCAGGGAAGAGAGACTCAGGGGATGATAGCTCGTTCTCGTTCAGTGCCTGTTAACACCAAAGAAAAAGGCATAAGGAGGCTGGATTCGGTTTTCCGTATTATTCCTTCCACTCCTCGCGTAATTGAAGTGAATGAAACAAGAAAGGATACAGGTATCTTGTTATAAGTACTCATGGCAAATAATAAAATTTTCATTTCCAAACTCTAACAAGATTCTCTGGATTGACACAGTTATGACATCTCATTGTCATATATTGTTAGCTAGGAAAAATATTAACATTTATTTGTTATTGTATGACTTCTTTTTAACATATATATTATTTGAATATAAAAAATTGGCATCTCATATTGCATTGCATACAATTATTTCTATCTGTTGTGTTATACCCAGAACTTCTTGTTTAAAATAATATATATATATATTTCATGGAGTGGTGTCTTTTGTCTTTTTGGAACTTACAAATAGCTAAAAGTTTTCCTTTTTAAAAATTTCCCCACTATCTTTCGATGCATCTTTGTTGAATTTCTTAATCTAGAACAGATTGTTTTGGAACCTACATGCACTTGTTAACTTAAAAGCCTTTTTTGGCTCAGAAAATGGTGATGATGGTGAAGATATTGCTGAAGAGGAAGCTGTGTGTAGAATTTGTTTGGTTGATCTATGTGAAGGAGGCGAGACATTAAAGATGGAATGCAGCTGCAAGGGTGAACTTGCTCTGGCTCACCAAGAATGTGCTATTAAATGGTTTAGTATCAAGGGTAACAAGACTTGTGATGTGTGCAAGGAGGAGGTTCGGAACCTCCCTGTCACTCTCTTAAGGATCCGAAGTGTTCGAGCTCAGAATACTAGAGCAAGGTCCGAACAGGGAGATGACTTCAGGCAAGTGTAGTTATTTTCTTATATAATATTCCTGAAGGTTTGGTTTTTAACCGTGTGAGATGGTGTTTGTGATCCATGTAGGTGACTTCACCTAGTGGGATAAGGCTTTGTTATTGTTTGTTTGTAGTTATTTTCTTATATAAAGATCAGTACTAGTATGCCATGAATGAGTCATGCTAATAAGTTTTAATTGGGAGCTAAATGGATATTATAGAATCTTATGGCCAATTTGTTTTTAGAATCATGCTAACTCAATATGTTAATAATCATGAACCAACCCTGCCATTCAGTGAGTCAATATTTAACTAAATTTTGCATTACTTTTCCCTAGTTACCACTTTCTCTTTATATTTGCCAAAATTGTTATGGCACTATCTAGAATATGGGGCCAAGTTTGTTGTCCTGCGTCCAAATTGAAGTAATAAACTTGCATATCGTTTAAGAATTTTCACAGGGTTTGGACATCCCTATGATAACTTTGTGACGTGAATCATATGTTTTACTTTCATAATAATCAGATTCAGATCTCTAACTTCCTGTGTTGAAGTTGGAGGTTCCTTGCAATCTGTAGTTCAAATTGCAATTCTCATACTTCAAGTAGTTTATAGAATATATCAATATTTTCCTTGAAATTCTGCAGCCAATACTAGTGTTCTTCTGTCTTTCAAGATACAGCTGGAAGGAATATAGTGTTCTTGTTGAGTCTTTCTTGTGCTATAGATTATTGTTTCACAGAATACTTCTTAATCTTTCTGCTTAATTTGACAGGGCTTGGCAGGAACTTCCAGTGCTTGTCATTGTCAGCATGCTTGCATATTTCTGTTTCCTTGAGCAGCTGTTGGTAAGAAAAAAAATCGTGTCAGATCTATCAAAGTTACAGTTTTGTGTAGTCTCAATTACTCAACTCTCTGCAGGTTGGAAGAATGAGAACCAAGGCAATTTTCATCTCTCTTCCGTTTGCCTGTGTACTGGGTCTACTCTCCTCCGTAACATCATCGACCATGGGTAGGTTCGCAAAAGATACTCAAATATTGTCAAGATACTTGTCTGTGAAACTCATCACACTGTATAGTTTAGTTTACAAATCGAAAATGCCTATTGCTGATTGGTTTATTACATATTACAAGATACTTTTGGAGAATTATTATTCATGGTACCTTTTCTTTTTGCTAATTTTGTTAATGTTTGGTTGGGTTTCACTAACATATGCAAATCCTAACTTCAATTTTGTTTTCCAGTGAAGAGCAGGTTCATCTGGATTTATGCTTCTGTCCAATTTGTTTTGGTGGTCATATTCGCCCACATATTTTACCCCTTGGTAATATATTTTGATATGAGCTAAATTCTTATTACACAAATTTTCACTTCACGCCAAAATTGATAATATTGTTTTGAGAAATAGATAGTCAAAGGAATCAGGATCAGCCATCGAGGGTTGGTTCAAATATTGGTAAGATAGACCAAGGGAGTCTAGCTCAGTTAATTGAGCAGAATGCGTTGATGTTGTAAATTTTCTGGTACTATATTCGATTCTTACATATAAAAAAATATTGGCAAGATGGAATAGCTGTGACAAAAAAATTGGTTCCAAATCCAACTTACCACTGTAAATCCTCAGGCTCGTGGCATGTCCTGAATCCTGATCATAGAATGAGACTCATTCACCTGAGTTTTTTATTACTAAAAAGAAAAGAAAATAGTCAAATGGATCAAAATTCAAACTTTAGAGCTTAGTCAAATGTATGACAAAGTGTTCAAAACATGTTCATACGTGAAGAATCGCATGTATACTAACTTCATTTAATTAACTTTGTCAATTGCAGGTTGGTAAGCATGCGGTTTTGGCAATCCTTCTTGCAACATTTGCTGGGTTTGGTGTGGTGATGAGTGGAAGTTCAATTCTTTTGGAGTCTTCTAGATGGAGAAGAAGATGGCAGGCACAACAGCGTGGTTCTTCAGCGATGACACAAGAAGGACTATGAAATCAGAGCTGAATCAGTGTCTCTATGGCTTCTTAACTTTCTTATTGTCATCCAAGCTAAGGGAATTTGGCAGAACTAATTGCCAATTGTCATTGTATAGACGATTGAGCTTTGGCAGGATTTTACTAGTGTGTACATGTGCACTAGACTTCATTGTACAGCTTACATTGTCGTAATAGAGAATAACTTAGGACTAGAGTGTCTCTTGCTGTTTAATCATTTTGTTTATTTCTTCGTACCAAGCATTTTCACCACAGTAAAACAAGAATGCTTCCGGGCCTTTTTTTTTTTTTTTTTTTTTGTAGTCTTTGGTAGAGACAAAACCTATTTGTGAAGTAAAATAGCACAACTTGAAAGCTTCCAAGCACTTTCTATTTTTCATCCAAGCAAAAGCACAATTAAAACTTGATGATCCAATTCTAATTTCTAGCTTGGTTCTCTCTTGGTTTTTTGTTTCGATGAGAAAGCTTCATTTATTTAGGATTTAAAAAGATAGAACCATTAATTTTCAAAATTCCTTAGAATTCAAGTTGGTTTTATAAAAGTTAAATCGATATCTTTGAAGATCCTTTTCATGTTTCAGTTATTATAAATGATTAAAACTCATTAATTTCATAATCCAAAGATTAGATATGATAAGAAAAGGTTTGATTCACTTTGGATTCAATAGTAATCCCCATTTGTCCATCAGCACTCGTGGGGCTTGAGTCTTGCATCGCAAATTCGAGTATCAACTAGTTTTTAATGCAAAAACTCGAATTTTTACTTTTTTTATATATATAGAATTCTAAAACATATATTGGATGTTCAAATATTATTAAACAATTTCATAATTATAGTTTTAAATATGTTAAATTTTATTAAACTTCAAAACTATATGTTTAAATATTATTAAATTATTTAAATTTTTTAACATAAATCAGATTATGTACGTCAACGGATGACTCATTAGATATTTCAATCAAATTGATGATTAATTTGAGTCAAAAAATTAAATTTATAATATTCTCTTTCATCTACTTAATAAAAATACTTTTATAAGATTATTATTCTTTTTTATTTATTTATTAGATTTTATATCCATATAAAACAACCTATAATAACATTTATTATTTTAGGACGGAAAAAATACTTAATTTCTCTACAATTTAGGCAAGTATGTGCTTTATTTTTCTAATAAATTAAATACATTTATTTTTTTCATTCATTACTTTGTAGGAGGAGGATGTAACGTGTTTCTGTTGCATTAATTATGTTTTCTTTCCCTCTTATGTATTTTGTTAGTTAAATTTTTTTATCACGACAATATTAATGATTTTGTTATTAATTTTTGGCTTATTTAGTATTTTTTTATGAGATACTTTTAATTAAAGAACACAAAATATTTTTCTTGTCTTTAAATTATTTAAATATTTTTACCTTTCCACTTAATATCTTTATTATTTTTTATTTTAACAAAATAATGATGCAGTTTGATTCTTTATAGTGGACTTTCGTTAAGTTGGGTGGCGGATTTGACCGGTTTGCCGATGGCGGCATTTTATTTTTTTATTTTGATGGCGGAACAATGGAATATCCTTAATATAATTTTGGTATTCAGTATATTCTCTTTGGAATTTATCCGTTTTATTATAATAAGAGTAGCAGAGTAAGAATAAGGTAGGAACAAACTATTTAACACATTTTTATTATCAGTTAAATTTTATTAAAAACTGTAAAATTATAAATAAGATATGAGATTTACATGTTTTATGAGTTTAATCTTTATATATACTATTATTTAATTACATATCATTATTTGAATATGATTAGATGGTTCTATGTAAAAAAAAATTATATGGTTAGTTTATAAATTTTTTTTATTTTTCTTATTTTCAATAAATTTATAAAAAAAAGTAAAAAAATGTGTAAAAAATTATATTGGTATTGTTTCTTTTATAATAAAGTAATTGAGAAACTCCTTCGATTATCAAATTTAGAACTCATTTTTCTCGTTTTGCATATCTTTGGCGCGTGTCTTCTTCACGCTCAATGCATACATGAACATACATAAAACTGTTAATTAAATCTTTTTGTATTTACGTGGCTTAGTATTTTTTAAAGGGAAATTATACTTATACAGTAAAATAAATTATACAACAAAATGTTTAAAATCAAGGAAAAAAGTTTAAAAGTTTTTTAGAATGTGTCTCGCAAAACATTTGAGTTAACTATTAATTTTTTTATTATTTGAAAAATTTGTTTGTCTGTTTAATAAAATTAAATTTTTAACATTTTTGGAATTTATATTTAAAGTAATATTTTTTAAAATGATAGTTTTTAATTTTTTATATTTATTTTTTCTTTTTCTTTAAATATTTATATATATTTTTTAATCTTCTTTAACGTAAAATTTTATTAATTTTATGTTTTATAATTCAATAAGATAATTTTTCAATTAATTCCGTTAAACATAACAAAAAAAATATAATAAACATTACAACGAAGAGAAATAATAAGAATGGTTAACAATTAATAATAATTAATTTTCTTCCAAATTTTTTTTAATAGCAATTAATAATAATAGTAATAATAAAAGAAAGAAAATATAGGGGATTAGAAAAGGAAATAACAAGAATGGAAGTTGAGAGAATGGCTGCTAGCAGTAAAGGATAATATTAATGTTGGACTTAGATGCCTACTAACATGTTTTTGTCGTGTATTCTATTCCTATTCATTCAGCTCACTGATTTCAATTACAAAGTCAATTTTGTAAATCAGAGGCAGAGAGAGTTGTAAAGAGCCTCTGAATTTTGATCACACCACACCCTTCTTCTCATCTCCACCAGGTAAACTATCTCACTTCAATTCAACTTTTTCTGCTACAAATTTTAAAAAAATAAAATGCAGTCATGTTATCACAAAATAAAATTGTAGTCAATGTTTTCTGTCATTTTTTCTTGTTGACTAAATAAAATATGCTGTGCGAGTTTGAAATTCCTCACAGGAAGCACAGTTTGGTTGACTGTTTGTTTTGATTAAATTCTGAAACTTTTATGGTTTCTATGGTGTTGTCAATATCGACTCACTTTATTTGAATTTCTAATCCGTGAGGTTGTTGCGCTTCAGAAATGGCTACCGGAGCTGCTGTGCCAACTACGTTTTCTACCCTCAAGACATGGGATTCCAGTTTGGGGTTTGCAAAAAACATAGATTTTGTGAGAGTTTCCGATATGAAGAGCATGAAATCTTCTGCGAGGAAAAGGGTGTCAATTATCAGGAACTCAAATCCTGGCCAAGATATTGCTGAACTTCAACCTGCATCCCCAGGAAGCCCTCTTTTGGGTATGATTGCTTTCTTTCTTAGCTTTGGTTTATTGTTTATTGAGAAATTTAAAGCTTTGAATTTGATTGCTTTCAGTGTGTTTGGAAACCTGATGAGAACTAAGAAATTTTGTCTGTGATGTGGAAGCTATAACTATTAGCTTCTCGGTAAACGTGGAAAATCATATCTAGGATGTGGAACCAAACATGCATTTTTGTTTGTACATCAATTTTCATTTCTAAATGCCGTGTCTCTGTGATTATTTGGGTTTATGCTATAGTAGTTATCTGATTATTTTAGTTTCATTTGGCCTGATCCATGGATAACATTTTTAATGTAGTTCCTAGGCAAAAGTATTGTGAATCATTGCACAAACCCATCAGGAGAAAAACAAGCACAGTAATGGTTGGTAACGTGGCTATTGGTAGCGAGCATCCTATAAGAATTCAGACCATGACTACAACTGACACTAAGGATGTTGCTGGGACAGTTGAACAGGTTATACAACTGTTATTCTGCTTTGCACTAATAACACTTGCTTGTGGCCAATTTACAGTGCTATGCCCATCTATTTTTTTCAATACAACTACCTCATGGACTGAGTAGTTATGTTTATTTATCTGGTATCTATTGGCAGGTGATGAGAATAGCAGATAAAGGAGCTGATATTGTACGGATAACAGTTCAAGGGAAGAAAGAAGCTGATGCTTGTTTTGAGATTAAAAACACCCTTGTGCAGAAAAAGTAAGCATAAATTATAGTGAGCTATGTAAGTCATAGGACATGGTCGATGCTGTAGACCTATATTGTTTATGTATTCATCTGGGTCCTTATTTATCTCTGTCCAGTTACAACATACCGTTGGTGGCTGATATTCATTTTGCTCCCTCTGTTGCTTTGCGGGTAGCTGAATGCTTTGATAAGATTCGTGTAAACCCTGGAAATTTTGGTAAGCATCTCTTCTTAATTCATTAGTCTTATGTTTTTTTCTATCATTTTTTTTTCATGTGTTGGCTTTCATTCTGATTCCAAGATGTTGGTCTTCTACAGCTGATAGACGGGCTCAATTTGAAACATTAGAGTACACAGAAGAAGACTATCAGAAAGAACTTGAGCATATTGAAAAGGTTAAATCATCCATCTGTTAGTTTTATAACTCAAATTTCAGTGAAGAGCATGCTGTATGCTAATTTATCAGTACTTCTTTTGAGGTCCCTCTTCTGTCATACACATATACATCCCTCCTTAGTCCTTACTGAAGATGTGGGAATAATTTATGTATTATGCAAATGTGCTTACTAAAGATGCGACCAACAACGATTGACACAAGTGGTAGCGGCTTGTGGTTCAGGGTTCTAATCTTGGTTGACCCTTGGGTATGAAAGAAATTGTGTTGAGAGGAGAATACTCACTTTGTGTGTGCTCAAGGTCCCTGAAAAAGATTTGTCACTGCTTTTGCCAGGGACAACTTCATACCAATACCATGGTTTCCAAAAAAAAAAATTGAGAATGCAAAAAATGGATGTGGGATACTGTATCATTTTGTCCACAACATTCTTTCCGTATCCTTTATTATCCAGAAAAAAAGAAGAATATGATTTCACCAAAGTTGAACAAAAGTCTAAACAAAACATTTCCAGAAATGTCTGTCATATCTGTATTTGCTTCTTGATGTGTGGAAAATGGAAAGTCTATTTTCTTCTTTTCGATTCCTGTTAGAATTAATTATACCATGACTGAAATATGAAGTTATTGACCTATTCAAGCTTTATAAAATGCCAGGTTTTCACACCATTGGTTGAGAAATGTAAGAAATATGGGAGAGCAATGCGCATTGGGACAAACCATGGAAGTCTTTCTGATCGTATAATGAGCTACTATGGAGATTCACCTAGGGGAATGGTAAGCAGTTCTTCCACCTCTTATACTGCATCTGCAACACATCTATTGTGTATTTACGTGTGTCCCTCAAAGAATTGTCCTTCTTACAAAGCAATGATTGGACAGGTAGAATCTGCTTTTGAATTTGCAAGGATATGCCGAAAGTTGGACTATCACAATTTTGTTTTTTCTATGAAAGCAAGCAACCCGGTTATCATGGTTCAGGCATACCGCTTACTTGTGGCTGAAATGTATGTCCAAGGCTGGGATTATCCATTACACTTGGGTGTTACTGAAGCTGGAGAAGGTGAGGATGGGAGGATGAAGTCTGCAATTGGCATTGGAACTCTTCTTCAGGTATGCATGTGATTGATTTCATATTAAATGAAATTTATTCAAATTGCCATAAAATCAAAATATTATTCCATCTGTGTAGCATTGGTTACCAACTTACAGTGTATATTGACAATATGCTGTTCATTAGGATGGATTGGGTGATACAATTAGGGTTTCTCTCACAGAACCACCAGAAGAGGAGATAGATCCTTGCAGAAGGTTGGCAAATCTTGGAATGAGAGCTTCTGAACTCCAGAAGGGGGTGGTATGATTCAAAATAACACTTCAATTATACATGCCTAAAATTTCTAAAGTCTGGTATCCTCAAATACTAAGAACTTACCTTTGATGACATTACTTCCATCAGGAACCTTTTGAAGAAAAGCACAGACATTATTTTGACTTCCAGCGCCGATCTGGTCAATTGCCAGTGCAAAAAGAGGTTATATATTATAAACTCTAAAAATATTTCAACATTGCACACAAACTCTGAAATTGTTTTAACTTTATCCTTCTTCTGGCACTGCCCATACATTTATTACTGAACTCTCCATCTTTATATAGGGTGAGGAGGTGGATTACAGAGGTGCACTGCACCGTGACGGTTCTGTTCTCATGTCAGTCTCCTTGGATCAGTTAAAGGTAACATTTGGTTAATGCTTCTCTTGTTCACTCTTCTGTTTGTCTGACTGGATTTCTCTATCAGTTTATTTGTTTATGTGCATCTCATTTTCCTGCACTGATTTTTACAGATGCCAGAGGTCCTCTACAAGTCACTTGCTGCCAAACTCATTGTTGGCATGCCATTTAAGGTTTTTGTTACTCTATTTTGTTTAATGAATTTCTTGTGAATTTATATAAGTAGTTATTGACATAATATGTCTTATATTTTCAGGATTTGGCAACAGTAGATTCAATTTTATTACGGGAACTTCCTCCAGTAGATGATGCTGATGCTGTAAGAATCTCCACTTTGACAGCCAAGTCTAAATAGAAGCATTTACTTCTTCTGGTTCATTATCCATCAAACTATTTTTGCTTTGTCAATTTGTCACAATTGAAATGGTTTTTTCCTCCTTGTGATTTTGGATACTGTGATCAGCGACTAGCACTCAAGAGACTGATAGATATCAGCATGGGGGTTATAACTCCTTTGACAGAGCAGCTAACAAAGCCATTACCCAATGCCATGGTTCTAGTAAACCTTAAGGAAATATCTACCGGAGCTTATAAGCTTTTGCCACAAGGTGTGCTATTCATTTTGATACCCCTATTTTAAGATTCTAAATAGATTACATGGAACTCCCTTCAGATTTAATAACATTAAACAGACCTTGTTTTGAAAATGATGTAGAGCTCCCTTGCTTTGAATTATAACATAAAAGCTAAAGGGGGATCTACATCTGTTAAAATTTAAAGCAAGGAAGGTCCATGGATTTTTTTAACATGTACTTTACTTTGATAACATCTTTTCCTTGTCCATTTCAAAACTCACATGTGATTTTATATCAATTGGTGTCCTTTTAGGAACACGCTTGGTTGTGTCTGTCCGAGGTGATGAGCCTTATGAAGAACTGGACATTCTTAAGGGTGTTGATGCTACTATGCTTCTCCATGACCTTCCTTATACAGAAGACAGAATTAGCAGAGTGCATGCAGCCAGACGGTGAGAATGCTGCAAATGATTAATCATTTGTTGCAACAATATGGCAATGCGAATCCAATTTGAATAACTAGTTGACCTTGCTTTCTGAATTTCACTGATGGGCACTAAATAGTAAAATCATAATTGATGAGTTACAAGTCTACATTGATCTGAGATTCTTGTATATATGATTCCATTCCATAAAATTAACTTCATTTTTTTTAGATAACACAAGGAAAGAAAGAAAGGCTACAGCTTCATTAGTTAATTTAATTTTTCTAATCCTGATATCTTTTGAAATTTTGAATTGGTGTCAGGTTATTTGAGTACCTATCTGACAATTCTCTAAACTTCCCTGTTATTCACCATATTCAGTTCCCAAATGGGATTCACAGGTAATTTTTTAGTCATGGTAAATATGCAACAAATATGTAGTCCTTGTGAAATCTAATCATTTCTTCTTATAGGGATGACTTGGTAATTGGTGCTGGTTCTGATGCTGGAGCCCTTCTGGTTGATGGGCTTGGAGATGGACTACTTTTGGAAGCCCCGGACAAGGATTTTGAATTTATTAGAAACACTTCTTTCAATTTGTTGCAAGGCTGCAGAATGAGAAATACAAAGACAGTATGTATTCAACTGCAGACTAGAAATAGATTGACTAGAAAAAGAAATAGCCATGTTATTTATTGATATGCCAAACATGAACTTGCAGGAGTATGTCTCATGTCCATCCTGTGGCAGAACATTGTTTGATCTTCAAGAAGTAAGTGCACAAATTCGGGAGAAGACATCACACCTCCCTGGTGTTTCGGTAATAACCTAATCCTTTCCTCTCTAGATCATGTTCCTACCACCCAATTGCAACCGTGAAAATTGATTTATCTGCACAAAATGAGAAAAGCCTTTGATTTACAATGTTTACTTTCTCCTGCACCAGATTGCAATCATGGGATGCATTGTAAATGGACCAGGGGAGATGGCTGATGCAGACTTTGGGTATGTGGGAGGCACTCCCGGGAAGATTGACCTCTATGTTGGGAAGGTAACATGTTCTTTATACCAAAATTACTAAATCTTAACAACCTGAAAAAGAAAACCCAACTTTTTTTTTCAATTTTCTATATATGCTGAATGGATTTTGACCATAAGTTCAATGGAATTACTACAATTACAGACTGTGGTGAAGCGTGGAATTGCAATGGAGCATGCAACCAATGCCTTGATCGATCTAATAAAAGAGCATGGACGATGGGTGGACCCTCCTGCAGAGGAGTAAAGGCAAGAGCTCAATTTTGAGATTGGCATTCAAGTCCAATGTAAGATGATCATTGTTATAGCCTATTATTGTACACATGTAAAGTAAGCACTGAATGCTTAAGTTTGAGCATAGTTTTAAGTTAAGGATCACAATTAAAGCTTGGGCGGTGAGGAAATCGACAGCTATAACAAGTATACAGACAACATCAATAATAATAATAATAATAATGATAATTTCTTGGAATATTGCCAGTTATACTTATACAGCTTGTTTAGATTAGTCAAGCGTTATTTCCATCATTCATATTTCAGGTAATTACTGTTTGGTTGCTATTAACATAAGGTTTTCATATGCACCATGCATGGGGACTCAATTTCTTAGCGAGACGCTCCAACTTCTAATCGTTCCAACATCTAAGCCAGCAAAGTTGACCAAAAATGAAAAAAGAAAAAGAAAGGCAACAAACTAACGAAGAAATTCATTCCATTTGCAGCATGTTTACCATATTAGGTTGAGTCCAAAAATGACATTTCAACCAAAGCAATTAAATTAGTCTAAATTGGTTTGTTAAAAGGTTTGTTGAATGGGTAAATAGTCTATGATGGTGTACAATAGTAAATATTCTATAATAGTGGAAAAGACTTCTAAAGTTTTTTTTTTTATATTTTTTTAATATATATATGATAAATTTATCGATGGTTAAGATATTTATTGAATGAGTAGATAGGTTATGTTTCGCAAGACATTTTAGTTAGTTTTTAAATTTTTTTACTAGTTCAAAAAATCTAATGTTTTTTTAAAACATTAGTTGAAGTGATGTTTTTTATAATGTTAGTTTTTAATTTTTTATATTTTTTTTTTATTTTTTATCCTTAATATATTTATTAAATTTTCTATTTATTATTTTTAAATAAATCATAATTTTATTATTTCTCAGTATGGATGACAACTGACAAAACAGGTTGGATTCATCGAACCAACCTTTTTCGGCTAGTCTTTTTAGCGAGGCGGGTTAGGATTTCAACCCGTCCCATTTTAGCCCACTAAAAAATGAATTGAGAGAAAAGTGGGTGGGTCAACTCGTTTTTATTAAAAAAAATATTTTTTTAATATTTATTTTGGTATTTTATATATATATATATATATATATATATATTAATTTTTAATTAGTTTATTTTTTTGTCTAAATAAATTACTATTCAAAATTTGAGGTAACACATTTAATTTTTTAATAAGTATTTATTAGTTACTATTTATAAAAGATAAAATTAATTAAAATATATTTATAATTTATTTTTTCTTAATATTTTAATTTTGACTGGCCAAGCCACCAACCTGACAAAAAAAGAATGAATTGATACTTTGAATTCATATATGAAATGCAAGGAGGGGTGAATTGACCCGTTTTTGACCGATTAGTGGCAAGGCGGAGAGGGTCAACCCGTTTTGACACCCCTATTTTTTAGTCATTTTATAGTTACATTTCTTAACTACTTCAATAATTAATTTGATCGAATACTTATAATTTAATAAGTTAATTTTCCCGTTTCAAGCTTTCAACCTACATTTAGTTTTACCCATTATAGTCATACTCTATTTTGGTTCAACTTTTTTTCAAATAAACTAATTCAATAACCCAATTAACTATTTTTTTTTAAAAAAATTACATTTAAAATAGTTTTACACAGTCAACTACATAATATTTTTCTATTACATTTTATATTTTAGCATCATTTATATTTTTTCTCTATTTTGACTTTTTTCTTGTATTATTAAATGTCTTTAATTATGTTTACTGTCTATCTATTTTTATGATATTCTCTTTCTTTATGGTGGACCACATATATACTACTATTTAGGACTTTGGTCTAGTTTCGGTCATGTTAGTGAATAATTAGGATTTTGGATCAATATAAAATAATCATATAACTTCTCTTTCTAAATGAAATATGCTAAAAAGTATAAAACTAAAATTCGCACCAGTGTAAAAATGATTTAATTTATATTGGTATAAATCTATCTATTTTAATTCTTTTTATAATTTGTTATAATATGAAAATGTTGAATTAGTTATCTAATTTTTTTTGTCCATTCACTCATTATTTTTTTTTTCTTATAAGAGATTATGGATGTCCCAACTAAAGTTGGACAAACAATCTTAGTCTCATGGAATGAAACCCACGGTCCGTACGATATACGTGCCTTGTTTTCTTACAAGAGTGTTGCTAGGTGTATTGAGCATTATTGTTGGTGCACCAGAATTTTTAAAAAATGAAAAAATTATTCTTGCTTGATTTTCTTCTTACGGATCAAGTTGATCCGGAAGTCTCTTCCAGATCAAATTGATCCAAAAGAGAAAAAATAAATTTTTTGTTAATTATACAAGATATTTATTCTATAATATAATTTATACATTTAAAGATATTTATTTCATTCATTATAATATAATTAAATATATTTATTTATTTTATTAATTTATTATAAATAATTAATGCTAATCAATCATAATCATAATTCATGCTAATCAATCATAATGCTAGGTGCAAATTTCAGAATAAAAAATACACAAAATTTAGAGTTAGCAATTTTAAAAATGCATTTTTTGATTCTGAAATTTGCACCTAGCATTATGATTGATTAGCATGAATTATGATTATGATTGATTAATTAGCATGATTGATTGATTAACATGAATTATTTATAATAAATCAATATTTATAAATATATTATAATTAATAAAATAAATAAATATATTTAATTATATTATAATTAATGAAATAAATATATTTAAATGTATAAATTATATTATAAAATAAATATCTTTAAATATCTTGTATAATTAACAAAATTTTATTTTTTCTCTTACGGATCAAGTTGATCCGAAAGTTACAGATCAAGTTGATCTGTAAGAGGAAAATCAAGCAAGGACAATTTTACCATTTTTTTAGAATGTTGGGTGCACCAGCAATAATGTTGGGTGCACCTAGCAACACTCTTTTTATAGCCTATTTAAATTGGGGGCTTTTTAGCCCAGTCCAATTAAGTCATAGGTTAAGCGGGTTTTACTTGCAAGATTTATGGGTCTGGTGGACTTTTTCTAATTTAATATAAAAACATAGAATACTAATAAATAAGGAATATAAACTAAGTAAAATTAATATATATATATATATATATATATAATTTAAGTATTTTATATATGGTTCAAAGGTTGGTGCATGATGATAAAATATGTTAATTTTGTATAGAATTATATATTAAGTAAATATGATATAGAAAAATGTTTTAGAGCATCTACAATGCATAGTTATTTGCATGAGTTGTTTATCATAATTTTGTGGGTTTTATAATGTCATATAGATTTAAGCATTTCAAGCAAAACATATGATATAATATATGAGTCCTATGATGCTTAAAAATATGTTATTTATGGTATAATATTATTAAGCAATGGTTTCTTATATAAGCAATTTAACATCATATGCTCAAGTGAAAAAAAAATTAAACAACTCATGTAAGCACTTTTGTTGGAGAGGTGGCTTAAGATGTAAATTATGTTATCATTTTGGACAAATAATTTTTTTATCAAACATTTCAAAGTTTTTAAAATGGGTCAAATTTATATTTTCAAATTTAATTTTTTGTTTTCTTAATTGTGTTTGTCTAATGCGGGTTGGCCCGCTAAACTTGTGGGCTATGCAAGTGGGTGCAAGCTCATTAAATTTGAGCCCATTTAAAATGTGAATTCATGGGACGAGCTTACTTGCATATCCAATTCTACGTTCAACTCACTTGATGAGAGACTAATACGAGCTTACTTGCACGTCCAATTCTACGCTCAACACACTTGATGAGAGACTAATCTCACACTTACCGTGCGTGACTTACTGATTCAAGAAATTTTTTACATGAGAATTAAATATAGATTCTCTTACTAAATAAAGTATTTTCATTTATATGATGATAATAAAATACTACTATTACAAGTCTTGACATGGTTGGAGGCTAAACTCAATGTTTAACTCTTGTATATATATTCATAAGGAGTTCAGTTTAACATTAATAAACTTCCATTTTCCAAACATGGATGGTACATAAAATGGATGGATTAACAAGAAGGATGCACTCGATCAACCAACCGATCGACGGATATCAGAAAAATAAATAAATTCTTATATATTTTTTCCTTCATCAATCATCACACTAATACATTTCAAATTTTTTATTGTAAAAGAAAAAAAATATGAAATAAAATGATTAATGTTGACAAATATAAAAATAAAAAATATCAGAATCTTTATTACAAGTAATGTGGTAATGGTGACAGACGAAGAGCAAGAAGAAAGAATCTAGAAAAAGAAGGAAGGAGTGTAGGATGAAAATTAACAAACCTCCGGAAGAGTGTGTACATGTACGTGTTTAGAGAAATTCTCTCCTTACGGCGTATGCATAATGAGAGCGCCGTATATTCTGCTTCCGCTTCTTGTACACCATCACGATCGCCGCCACGATGCTGAATTCTCTGCTCTGTCATCCTCGTCAGCGTTCGGAGCATGGAGGGAATGTGACGGAGAGGGAGACAGAGAGTGAGGTGTTGTGGAAAAGAGAGGAAGAACGAATAATAATCTTGCTTTTGGCATTGGTTAATTATTGCTAGAAAAAAGAAGAGAGAATGTAGATCTGAAATTCTGAATTCTGAAGAGAATGAGAGAAAAAGTGTTTGAAAAGTTGAAGATATGGAAAACCGGTAGTGGATCTGAGTCTGTCTGCAAGAAGTTAAAAAGCGAGGGAAGACCTCGATATGCGACACGTGGCAATGTAGAAAAGGAAATACGGCGCGATTCGTTGTTGCACTGGATTGATAGGTAAGGAAAGAAAGTGGGTTTGTATTAGCTGAAGCCTGAAGGAAGGAAATGCAAGCAATGGAAAGAAACTAGACTTTAGAAGAGTGAGACTTGACGTGATGCAAAATCACGTTGATGCTTACCTATGACTAATAGTCTAAGAAGCACTCACACGAACACGGGACACGACATAGACACAGACACGTGAATATCTGTAATATTCAGAATATAGTACGAGTGTCATGTCGATGTCGGACATTGATATGGACGTGTGTCGAACACCGGACACGACAAGGGATTGGAGTGTCCGTACTTCATTGCTAATAGTTAATAATGTTCATTTTAAAGTTGTGGAATTCATGCTGCCAACAAACCAAACACGCACTAAGCAATTATGATATGGTGTGGTGTACATGTAGAGGAAAAGGAAAAGAGGATGTCATCGATTGGATTCTATGTATTTGGACACACGCAGAAGCGTTTTTTAGGAGATGACAAACTTTGCTTTTCAATTTTCATGTAATTTAGGAAAGAGCTTCACATTTTCTGCCGGTTTAAATTTAAATATGCATGTCTATTTTTTACGTCGGCGCACGTTGATTCATAGTTTCATACGCCGTGTATTTATCCCACACTGGGTATGAATTGTATCATGGTCTTGTCACGTTCTTGCTTGCAATTTAAAGGAGGCGAGTAGTGTGAGTTTTTTTTTTGGAAGAAAGACAAGAAATTGATATCCTCAATCCCTTAATATTTCCAAAGCAGAGAAGTATTTAGAAAGTGAGCTGGTATTATTTCCTTTTTGGAATAACTAAAGTGATCTTCGCAAATATACATTTAAATTACTAGTTAGATGACTTATGGGATAGACAAATTAATTGATATAAAATTGTTAATTAATAGATAACTTAATTCTCCCAAATTGTCAACTGCATTTTCAAGTTTAGCAACAAATAAAAACAAAATGAAAACACAAACCGCTCCTAAATCTAAATTGCAAAATAGATAATAGAAAACTATATACAAATGAAAACATAAATTGTTCCAGAATTTAAGATTAAAATTAGATAATTAATCTTCTTACACATCTAATAAATAAAATATTAAATAAAAAGTACACGATTTTATGTTTTAAAAATATAAAACACAGAAGTAGCAGGATTAGTAACTAAGATGCTATAGGAGGATTTTTATAATTATTCTTTGAAAATATTTGTGAAAGAATTGATTAATGAAAAACATTTGATGAAAAATAATATTTAGTATTTTAATAATATATTTTGCTTAATTTTTTTATTTTTTATTCTTAATAAGTGTAATTACACATTGTCTAGGTCATTACCACAATGGTGCGGAGTTCACTAACCGTCTATTTGACTAATCTTTTTTAAAGAATAATTGTTCTTTTAGTAAGATTTTTTTTAATCACATTTTTTTATTCCAAGTTCAAATGCTTTCTTAATAAAATTAACTTCATTACATTCGAACCAAAAGTATGTTATATAATAATTTGACGTCTAAATACAAGGAACAAAAAGAAAAGGAAACCTCATCCTCTCCGATTTTCCAAACGTCAACTTGATCTAAATAATGGAAAGCTATCGATGGCAGTGATGGAATGCCATGTTCAAAACACGCAAACGCCATTTATAGGTTTCATTTTCAAGAATTTAAAGCTCCTTCACGCACGGTAATTAAATTTTATTTGTTTTACTATAAAAAGAAGGGATTGATGTAGACTTAATTTGTTTATATATTTATTCAATAATTTTTTAATATAATGTTTTATTAACTTAACTGTTAAATTATAATTATTCATTAACTAAATCATTCATGATAAAATCTTGTAATAATAACAATATTAATATTATTATTTAAAGTATTTTTGAAGGTATAATTCTACACAATTCGATGCTTATCGGTTATCAATTGATCCTACCCTACTTTTTTATATAAAAACAAATAAACTCTAAAATTTTCAATTTTAAGCCAATCACTATAGCCGCCAATTCGCCGGTACTCTATACTACATGCAGAATCTATACTCCTGACTTCAGCACGAGAAATGATAAAATTTCTAGCATTTTTCTCCACGAAGTCCATGTGATTTGTTAATTCTCTTGCGTACATTTAATTAACGCGTATCAAGTAGATCTACGATACATGCAATGCAACTTTGTTTATGGAGTATTACACAAGTGCGGAGGAAAAAAGTGAAATTTAAGGGGGAATTTATTGAAGTCTCAACCCAAAATCAAAATTCTAAATTACCCACTGTTGTACAAATTGAAGTTAATAGTAATACATGTGTGCCTCGCATTTGTCTCTCTCCCCCCACTCCCCGTTTGTTTTTTATTGACCAGGGGTGAGAAGCAACTTGGTATTTTTTCCCTCAGTCACTATGTCATCATCTGTCTGAATCATAGTTTCTATAAATAAAAATATATCACTTAACTCCTCATAATTCATCCTTCACATCACTAGTCTGGCTCTCTTTGGCATCAGAGCTCCCCTTGGAATCGGATTCAGAAGTTGAGGTTGGTTTCTGGAGCTTGAATGGGATTGATGCATGTTTCTTGAGGAACTTGTAGAAGGCTACCACTGTACGATCTGTATCAACAGTAATCTGCAGACACAATGAACCAATTATATATAGTTCAATCACCCAATGATAAAGCATACATGCACATTTAGAATAGCAAAATTGATAAAAAAAAAAAAAGTACTGTTGTTTAATATTCACGTACAGGGTCAAAACTCTTGTTTCCTGCCGGGAAGAAGAGAAGAGTGGGGAATCCATCAGGCTGCAGTTAAAATAAATCAATATGGACCAATAAATTGTCAGATCTTTCATTACTCAGTAAAAATGGATTATGAAAGGAATAACGGCTTCCGATTCTGCATTGAAAATCCAAACCCTAGCACGAGTGGGGCACCAAACACCATTTCTATTGATAACTAACAATAGCATGAGTGGGGCACCGAATACCATTTCTATTAATAATTAACAATAGCATGAGTGGGGCACCGAATACCATTTCTATTGATAATTAACAATAGCATGCACCATATATTTGCAGTTAAAATTTGTGTTTACCTTAGCCCTGGGATGCTCATTTGTTGTTCCATCCATCTTGGCTATTACAAGAGAATCAATATTGCGAAGATGTTTTGCAAGCTTGTTGTATATTGGCTCCAGTGATTGGCAATGGCCACACCAGGGAGCATAAATCTGATTCAACCGAGCATTAAATAACATGATCAATGTGCAGATGCAAATATAACTAAAAGTAAAGGGTTAAATTTTACCTCGAGGAGAACATCCTTTGACTCATCCAAGACAATTTCATCAAAATTATTCCCAACTACTATTTTCACATCACCATCATTCTGTTACCAAGTTAGCAAACACGTTAGGCATGAAAAACTAAATTAATAGGACATAATTGACGGTGGGAAAATTAAGTAACATACACTTTCAGGAACTTGATCTGACTTGTAAAAAGGTTTTAGCTTGTCTTCAACGAAATCTTCCCCAAATG
Organism: Glycine soja; assembly: GCF_004193775.1. Classification (NCBI taxonomy): domain Eukaryota; kingdom Viridiplantae; phylum Streptophyta; class Magnoliopsida; order Fabales; family Fabaceae; genus Glycine; species Glycine soja. The sequence goes on along the minus strand of NC_041012.1, from coordinate 49,718,613 downwards.
CCTGTGGAAAAATGAAGATTAGAAATTTAGTCAAAATATTGCTTTCAAACCTTATTAAGTGATAGATAAACCATCCATGCACATTCCCTAACATTAACATGTTAGCAAAATTAACAGAACCCTAGGCAAAAAGGGAGCAACAAGTACCTTAATTTTGTCAGTAGTCACCTCTCCATCAAGCACAAATTTTTTTCCATCATCATTCCCAGTGTATCCAAGTACCTATATTGGAAATTCAACTGGTTACTTAAATATACTTCCAAATTATTTAAAGGATGTAACATGTTAATGTAATGAATTTCATGACTTATCATTTTAAAAAAATTAAAACAGGGAAGAAACAATTACTTTTGGAGCATTCCCACTGATACCAAAGTATTCTGAAACAGGCTTTCCAACATCTTCGTTATCCATTTCCACATATACAAAGATCAACTGCAACACAATTAAATTCTTATGAAAAATCTAAGTACCCTTTTGGGGCAAGAGCTAAACAAATGATATATGAGATTTTTATCGGTAAAATCGGGCAGTGTCACTACTTATAGTAAGGTATACACCTATGGTAAAAAGTTCATAACTGGTCAAGTTTTAAGTTTTGCCAATCTTTATAAATTTGAACATACTTAATTGTGTTTAAAAATTGGTTTTAAACAAACTTCACACAAAATATTTGTTAGCTAAATGCTAGTGCTATTTTTAAAATATCAAATAAAGTAGAATGATACAGATGGATAGTGACATAGATATGAGAAAACAATAAACAGAGAAGGTAAAGAGTGATTAGCTTAGAAACAATTCTGCGCAGCACTTTCTTCTGTACTCATCTTGATCTAAAGCTAATCAAATAAGAACTAGCTTTCAAATTTTCAGCAATTACCATAACTGTAAGATTTTAAACCTACTTTGTACCTAGTTATCCACTTTATAAGTTTAGCAAATAACCATACAAAACTACATCCACCACTTAATTTTCAGAACTCCTTCCTCTCAATCTACTTTCATGACCTACTAAGCAATGCCCTGCCCCTGAATTTGCATGAAAAACAATGAATTCTATTTTATTTGCACTGTTTTGATTTCTGAAATTAAAGACATGCAAATTTTCCCAGAGAAAGAATAACATAACAGAGTGTAATAATTAGTAGCTTGTATAAAATATACCTTTCCCTTGAAAGACTTTGCTGCTTCTTTAAATGCTGGGACCAAAGTCTCTGAATCATTTGAAGTTGCAAACAGCAACAACTAAAAGTGAAGTTTCAAACACAAAGCAGCATTATCAAGAATATTTTTCTTCAAGAGATTACAATATAATAAGATACATGTATATAAATACCTACCTGTTTCTTGATTGGATTTTCAAAGACTGATGGGGCACTTTCTCTTGTAAAAATTGTTACCAAAGGAAGCTTGTTGGAGAAGACAAAGTCCGCTATTGCTGACTTCTCGAATTTGCCATCTGCAGAGACAGAGTGAAAATACATCAAGTCTACAAGGAAGGAAAAAACCTGGCAAAGGGAAACAAAGATTAAGAATGAGAAATTAAACAAACCAAAGTGGTTAAGTTTTTCCTCCTCTTTCTTAATGAGGATCAATGCTGGACGCTTAACATCTTGGTCAATATGGAAAAGCTTTGCCACATCAGGATTCACAGTTTGATAAAAATTGACATCATCCTCAAGCCCTGAAGCAGCAGCAAGCTCCTCACTCTCAGGACCCTGCACATTATGCATCACAAGATAAATAAAGCATAAAAACCAACAATTTCATACATTCAAGTATTACAGCTCAAGCCTATAATTTAATCCAGAGATTCAAATCAACATCTGCAAAAGGCCTTTATATTCTAAAATCGTCAATCTCATGTGTGTTTTATGGGTGAGTGTTTACCAAATTGATTTTGGTTAAAATTAATTCTAAAGTGATGCGAGTTATGTTTGAATGTTATTATTATTCTAGAAGCAAGTTACTAGCAAAACTCAGTATAAAATTTAGCTAAATTCTGGAACCAAAAATGTGAAATTTAGCTAAATTCACGTTAACTGGTATTTCAACATGAATCCAACGATGCAGAAAGAAATCTGAAGACTTACAACTAAAGAGTTGAGGAAGCCCAAAACAACTTTAGTTTCGTTGGTCAAAATGCGTTGAGCCTCCTCCACTGTAGTCAAGTTGTATATGCCAGGTCCGATCTTCTTCCTAATCCACGTCACTATAGCATCTCTGCATTTCAATCAAATTTAAAGACAAAACAAAACAAAACAAAAATCGTCACTCGTCAGATCCAATAAAAATAAAAAAGTTGTAGCGAAAGAGAGAAAGAGCTACTTGGTCCTTTGGCCATTATAAGGCTTGTGAATGCCATCAACGAAGAAGTGGACAGTGGGGAAACCCTGAACATCGTACTGCTGCGCCAATTCATTCTCCTCGGTGGCATCCACCTTTGCCAAAATTACGTCTTCGCCCTTGAGTTCCGTCGCGGCGGCGGCGTACTCCGGCGCGAGGGCCTGGCAGTGGCCGCACCAGGGCGCGTAGAACTCGACCATGACGAAGCGGTTGTTCTTGACGGCGTCGGTGAAGTTCTTCTCCTTCAAAACGACGACGTCCTTCTCGTCCACCTCGGGCTGCTTGTACGCCTCCGCGTCGTCCTCCTCGAAGTCCTCAAAGTCGCCGAAATTGGAGTCATCGGCGCCGTAGTGGTGGTCGTGCTCCGGCGCGGCGGAGGGCTCGTCGAGGAAGCTGAGGTCCTCGTCGTCGGCGAGGTGGTCGCAGAAGGTGGGAGAGAAGGAGGAGAAGAGGAGAAGGGTGGCGAGAGAGAGCAGGACGAGGATTCGCATTGTGAGAGTGAAGGGAACCAAACAACAATGGAATTGAAGAAAGAGAAGAGAGATCTGAGTGTGCTGTGAGACTTCGTTGACTTTCAACTGAGAGCGGAACAGTTTCTTGCCTCAAGTATCCAGTTTTAACGCTCATACACTTTTTATTGCAAATTCATTGACATATTGAAATTTTGGTTTTCTTTAATTAAATTTATTCCACTACATTAATGCTTTTTTCATTCATAATTAATTGTTCTGTTGAATATATTTAGTTTTAATACTAACACCTAGTATTCTTTATTACCTTTTTAGTGTTTTTATCAGTATTACTTTTTTTTAGAATACGTCAGTTAAATAGAATTTTTTTATCATTGTACATTCCATATCATTTTTCTCTTTTTCAATTTTGTTTACTTTTTTTTAAAGAAAAATCAATAGTCAATTTGATAGAATTGTACAATATTAGAAGTTTTTTTAAGCCGCGAGAGTCTGTCAGCATTTTAATTAATAAAGACAAATGTATAATTAAATACTTCACACACTTTTTACGGGGAGAAGTGGAATAATGTTTTCTATGATGAATAAAATATTTTTATTGATTATTTTAATTATTAACCATGTTATATAATTTAATAAAAAAATAATATGATATTTTTAATATAACAAAAAAAATAGATCGAGGAAAACAAAATTCTCACTTTCTCATGAAAAAAATTTCATAAAAAATTATTATGAATGCTATTTTTTTAAAATACATATCAAACATGACAAATTACATTTTTTAACCTATGATTTTTTAAAAATAAGTTTTTTATCTCCTATCAAACATGCCCTAACATCATTCTAATATCATTGCCCAATACATTAATTTAAAATATAGTAGTAAATATTAATTTATTCATTCAAATATTTTTGTTCATTCATTTATAATAGTTTTAAAACTATTGATAAAAAAGAGAGCAATATTATGTTTAAATTATTAATCATCCTAATATCATCATTCAATAAAAGAGCTGCTTATTTTGCATGAAGTTTGTTGGAATTTGGAGTCGAATTTGGCAGACATAGCTAGTGTTATCCTTCAAGCTCAATTAAGAAGCTTGATTTTCCACCCCATTAATTCTATTCAATCCACTCGTTTGGTTTAGGTTATAAGAAAAAAAAATACTTCAACTTTATTAACAGCATTATTAACTTCATTAAATTATATTATTTTTTAATTAAAAAATAAATATTTTTCTTAAATTATCTTTCGTTGGAACTTGATATCAAATCCATAAAAAGTTTTTAATCTTATTAAATAAAAGTTATTTTAGAGAAAATCTCATTAAATGATACATAATTAAAATTTATTTGTATTTGACTTTTATTATTTATAATTGAGAACATAATTAAGACCTTAGGTTCCCCAATTATATATCAAGATATTTCCACAAGTTTTGATCGATTATGAAATTAATTATCTATCTGTACTTAATGACACTTAAACTCTTTTGTCTCTTCCAAAAAGTGTATTATGCAAAAATCATACTCTGGTCCGAGTGTGTTATCAACTAAACTATACCTATTAGATAAACCCAGGATATCTTGAAAACTAACATCTTTTGTAAAAAATTATTAAATGAAATCTTTTTTTATTATTAAATCCAATCTAATTCTACTTATTTTCAACATTTTATTTACTTTGAAATAATTACAAATGAATAATATCCTTCCAGGACCAACATACCTACAAAAGTCAATAACCATAACAATAATAATAGTTACGCAACAAACAGGGGGAAAAATAAAGGTTTCTAAAGTGGCATCGCAATTCGCAAGGCTTACTGAAAGAGCTCACTCCCTAGAGTCACGGCACCAATCTCCTCGTTGAATTGAGAATACATTGGAGCAATTTCTCTTTGAATCTGCTCCAGCTCATGCACAATTTGAGCCATTGATGGCCTTCTACTAGTCACATCCACACAGAGCAATGCCAATTTCATCACTCTTCTAGCACCATGCTTTTCTTGCTCCCCCAGCGTTATGTCAACAAACTTGTCCAAGTCAACGCTATTTTTTGCCTTCAAAATATTAATTAAAGTTAGGATAAGTAAAGCTTAAAGTGGAAAAATCCAACATCCATCAAGTTTGGAAGCTGTATACCTGAAACACTATATTTTCATCTGGGTTTGACATGCTTTTGTTTTGTGCTTCACAACCACAAATCAACTCTAGTAAGAAGACCCCGAAACTGTATACATCACTCTTCTCCGTATAGTTTTGTGGAAAGCTCAGCCTTTGTGAGAGATAAAAAAAAAAGTTTATTATTTAATTCAAATCAACATGGAAAGTCAAAATGATTTTGGATTCCATAAAACTATAAAAGAGTAAGCTGTAGCATACTCTGGGTCTAGAAAACAGTCTACATTTGAAGATGAGCCAACATTATCAACTTGTGTTTTCGAATTGCAGAATCCATAATCAGAAACCTTGGCCGTGTAATTTTCATCTAACAGAACATTGCTAGTTCTAAAATTTGTGTGAATCAAAGGAGGGACCAAACTATGAAGATGTTCCACACCTGTTGCAAAGTAGAGACTGAATTGACTGTTTTGAATTTCAAAAGAAAAATACAACAAACAGCAAAAATCATAGCCAAGATAAGTTTACCTTTGGACGCGCCTGAAGCAATAGATATCCTTCGCCACAAATCCAACCTTCCAATAGGTAAACCTTCACTGTCTGCATATTTGCATAACCACATGCATTAAGCACTAAAGATATAAGGCGAGGTGAAACAAATGTCACATAAACATAGAGGGAAAGAGTACCATATAGGTGACTCCCTACATTGCCGTTAGGGAGATATTCATATACAAGTAATTGTTGATAGCTATCTTCGTAATAGCCTATGAGCTTCACAAGATGATTGTGGTGAATATGAGCTATCTGTTTCACCTGCCATTCAATCAAAATACTTGGTAAAAGTTGTCTAAACCTTCATATATGCCAATATTGGAGCGAAGAATGCTAGTTTCCAATATTTCATACATATATTATGAGATACAAAGAAACACACTTCATTACATATTTTATTACCTTAAGGACAAAATCCTGTGTCAGAACAAATAGACGCCTTTTTATAGCCACTATGGATCCATCTTGAAGTAAGCCCTTGTATACAAAACCAAATCCACCTTCACCAATAATATTACTATGACTGAAATTTCGTGTTGCTTGTTCTAGTTCCAGAATTGTTAACTGTCTTGTGTTATGCGTATAATGTGGAGAGAAAGCATTAACATGTGCGTTGTTGACTCTTCCTATCTCAACTGTCAAAAAATAATATCATAGTCGGATTATAACCAGATGAATCAAAACTATATCTACTCATAATATGATAATAAAGAACTTAGGTAAATAACCAAATTTGTTCCGAAAGTGTCATGCGGTGATAAATTAGTCCCTCAAAAATAAAAAATACAAATTTTGTTCCTAAGAAAAAATGTAACAAATTAGTCCTTTAAATTTGTGAGACCATTTTGTGTAATATTTAATGATCAATTTGACAATAAGTTATATGTTTTGAAAGGATCAATTTGACATTAAATTGTAAAGTTTAGGGATTAATTTGTCATTAAATTGTCTGCATGACTAATTTGTTGTACTTTTTGTACATTTAAAGACTAAATTTAATTTATTTTCATCTTTCAGGAATCAATTTGTTAGCCCTCACACTTTTAGAGACAAATTTGGGTATTTATCCTAAAGAGACATTAACTTACCAGTGGGAGATGGCATAGAAGAAGCAACCTCAGATGTTTGCCTCATAAATCTTTTAACACGCATCAAGCAGATATAGACAGTCACCAAAATGACAATGACGACTAAGGCAGCAACAACAATACCGACTATGGCAGCAGCCCTTGTTCCTCCTGGTTTTCTAACTTGAGTTTCTTGAAGAGGTGTAAGTGTTGGAACGTCGTTATTCCCATCTATCTTTGCTGTTATTCCACCTGTTTCTCAGTAGAGAGCTTTTCTTACGATTCTTATGATTGAACTGGGATTTTTCAAGGAAAGCATTTGAAGTGAGGCTAAAACTAGTAAAATACACTTTTGGTCCTTATTTTTCAGTTTATCTCTCAAGTTTGAAAATTTTCATTTTTGGTTCCTCGAAGTTTTCGTTATTGTTTCCATCAGTTTTTTGCATTAAAAAAATAATTTAAATTGATGTGGGCATGTTGCAAATGCTCGTATGATGAGACATATCGTACAATTGACCAAATATTACCAGATTGATGAAAAACTCAATTTTGTCAAACACTTTTATTAGAGACTAAAATAATTTTTTTTAAACTTAGCGAACTAAACTAAAAAGAATAAGATAAGGGAAAAATGTGTTTTAGACTTTTAGCCAATTTTTTGTTATGGAGTCAAAAGAGGAGACCGATGTTTAATATCTCAAACCTTAAGTTACAAAAATTGAAAAACAAGTATGGATAAAATATTACTCCTAAATCATTTTATCTTTTTATACAAGTATGGACATAATGATCAATATCCTCGGAATCAATCACTACACACACAAATTCAGAGAGACGGAGACAAGGAGCTTACAGAGAATTTGAGAAAAAAGCACCTGGATCTTTTAGTTTATAGCAGTCAAGACAAGGCCATTGCATTTGACATGGATATTTCACAATGCTGCATCCTAATTGCTGTGGACCTCCAAGAGAACCCTTGAAAGTGAACAAAGCCTCAGCTGCAGTTAATAAATGCCTATTCAGTTCTTGTAACTAGCGAAATCATTGACTCTCCCACATTCTATGTACACTTCCATGGGAAAATGAGAACATAGTTGAAAAATTTACTATTTAAGTTGTCCAATTAACAGCACTCTACCCAAGTCAAAATCTAGACCATGTCAATTACTACCACATTCAATCATTCTAATGGAAGTACCAAGCCAATAGCACTTGGAACTCAATAAATTAAACACAAAGATCATGAAAAATCCTCTCATTTTTTACTGAAGTTCCAAAAAGTTTTTTATACAGAGAACTTGTTCATGAACATGATATAAGATTAAAAAAAAAATAACAAAAGCTTACCGTATAATTTGTAGGTTGATTTGTTGGAGTATAGAAGTTGAATCAGTATGAGTAGGGGCAGCCTTAGCCCCCATAGCAATCGCATTGTAAACATGCATCCCCCTATGAACTCCTAATGAGTTCTCAGTTTCAGTTTCTTCTTGTTTTTTTTTTAAAAAAGCAAAGGCATCAAACTCGCCTCTAAAACGTCCCTGATCCACCCCTATATGGTTTCAAAAGATCGTCATTAAATATTAAGAAGAAACTCTCATTCTTATAAGCTCTTCAAGAGACATAGTAAAGTATGCACATATGACATATTCAAGGGGCGAAAATAAATGTGAAAGATGAGTAAGTTTCAGTCAAATTTCTCAGAAAAACTAATGGAGACACCTAAAAGTAAACCAAGATCCAAAGTGACAATGAAGTGTATTTGTTAATAACAAGAAATAGCACAAGGGGGCAATGCAATGAAACATACCAAGAAATGTAATGAACTGCCATAATGAGAATAGATTAGACAGTCACACAGCACACTGATTTATAGAGCGGTCAAAATAGAGAAAGAATGGAACACACGCTTTGCATGCATCTAGAGTAAGCTACATATTTACCAAGGAGATGTGGAAGTAGTAAGAGAAGTAATTGTGAAAGTGATTGAAAAAGGAAGGTTAGTGTAAGACTAAGACTCTAGTCTATAGCATTAGCTTCCCGAAAATCCAAACAGTGGTCTTGGTTGACTATAATAAGTATACTATCCAGCTAAGAAAGGCAACAAGAAAAGCTGGAAAAAGCTTTAAACAGGTTGTCTTCATTGAAATGGACAGGTGGAATTGCTGGTTTCATTTTGAACATTGTTAATAAAAACCCCACTAATTTCACCAGCAGGGAAATGGAGTTCCAAATCCCAAAATATTCTCAAGGAATCTCAAAACCTGGACTAAGAGCCAAGTGTTTTTCCAAGCACTGATGGATTACTCAAAAACTCCATTACCTGTATTTCCTAGCTCATCCCCAATTACCTGCAAGGAATTGAAAATAGATTCACTGATTCAGCAAAGAGTTATCATTTTTACGAAAGCAAAATCAAGATTCTATTTTTTTTTTTCTTTCATATAACAGCATAGTTGGTCCTGCAAAGTGCAATGAGAGCAGAAAATGTTGTAAGTGTGGACCATGGTAAAAGCATAAAGTGATGATTCTCAGGAAGGTAAACTACAAAAGCCAAAAACATGATCTTTGTCAGCAAAAGCTCATGGAATTTTAGATCTCTAGAAAGAGCTGAGGCTAAAGCAAGTAAAGTACAACTAGAAAAGTGGCAAATTGTGATGATAATTCAGGTTGGGTCTAGAACTGATTTAAGAGATATAATCCCAAGAAAAAAGAAAAAAAAATCACCATTTACAGGACTCATGGCATAACAGAAACAGTAACAGGAGACAAACAAACAGAGAGAGAAAGAGAGAATCTGTACATCAATACAGTACATGCTCTTCTAGTGTTGCAGAAGACCTAATAGCTGTTTCTTTTTTTTTTTTTTTTTTTAATTTTGTCAATAGTATCTTTTTTATTTTCGGGGACAATGTAAAATGCTTACTTCTAAGCTCTATAGCTCCCACAGAAGAGCACATTGGCTGCTTTGCTTACCCATTAGCATTGGAGGAAAAGAGTTTTTCCACTGCCTTGATAGCAGCCACTACAAATGGTGCAGACAATCCCAATCACAGATGGTTCTTTCAGCCAAATCATTATATCCATCGTGAGTCGTGACTAGTTGAGAATGAGATCTTTAAATTTCAATCTTGTTTCACGTGTCCTTGGGAAGTACTAGTGCCCTCTAACTAATAGACCTATTAAGTTGTAGCTTAAATAGTTAAAATGGGTAATAAGTAAAGAGAAAATAAAGTGTATGTACTGTAAAGAATTTTTACTAAAACAAATCATAATATATAATTAGTTCACGGTGTAAAATAATCTATACTAACAATGCATAAAAATTAAGTTATTTAGAATAACCAACAATTAGTGGTTAAAATAAAATCCACAGCTATCTTTGTCCAACTAGAAGAAATACAAAAGTTTGTTAAAATCTAATGAGATCGATGATTACTCGAACTCTTTTTCTTTTTTTTTTTTTTTGAATTGATTTTGGTTTTTAAGTTGAGAATGAAGGTGTGGTGTGTCGAATAACATGGGAATACGTGTGCATGCTGAAAAGTTTGTTATAATAAAATGATGTGTCACTGTGTAAGTATAAAAGGGTAAGAAGAAGTGGTTGAGTTGAAAGGATATGGACACGAGATGGAGAGAAACATCCTATATCCTAAAAAGAAAGAACCATGGGACTTTTGGATTCAATGGAGTGATCTGTTGCACGATGCTGACTTAAGAAGGTGTTTGTGGGGACCGTAAGTGATGAAATGTTTCAGCATAAGGGAAGAGAAAGATCACATGAGAAGAAGGTGTACTGTATTAACAAGGAAGTCACATGCTGAAAAGAAAAAAAAACTTTTGACTTTGATGGTCAAAAAGATTACTCTGTTTTCTAAATTAATGACATTTAGCAAGTTATATGGAACATTTTTTATCTAAGGCTACGATTATCTGAATTATGTTTGCGTCCAAAATAAGTTGAAGGTTAAGTTTAAATTAAATAAACTTCTCGCCCAAGATTTATACAAAAGTAATTAAAATTAATTTATATGCTTTAGTTTATGATGAAATTAAACGAGAGAGTTTGTAAAAAAACTGAGGTGATTAAATTATTTTTAACTTAAAACATTGATTCATTTTATTTTCTTTATCTATGAGTGCTTATAAAAAGAATTACTAAAACTAATTCTAACTCTTTCAACTAAACTTTTTACTCGTGAACATATGAATTTGTAACTTGTCAATCATTTTTTTCTCACATCATCCTTATGGTCGAAAATATAACATAAATATCCTAGTTAGTCATTGAATATGGAATTAATTTTTTACGAGATAATTATAAAAAAAAATTAAATATCAAAATTAATTATTCTAAACTGTAAACAAACATACACTAAAATGCCATGACATGGATTTTTCTTCTAACCCAAACTCAGATGCTCAAATACGTTTTAGGTGTTTACTGAAGCGACAATACAATAAGAAATTTTCACAGAATCAATTTACTTATTTAAATTATTATAAAAATAAAAGACAGAAAAGAAAAAATATGGGCTGAAAATTTATATAACATGTGTTTGGGCTGAACTCGAGAGAATAACCCTACAACTAAGTCCATCGGATATTTTAGACCAACACGACGTCGTGAATATTCAACCTTTTATCGTTTTCTTTTTCAGCTGTGCTTTTTGCACTTCTCAAGTTTTTTCTTGCACTTTTTCTGAAATATTTTTTTGACCTTCTGGATTGGATTGGCTATTTTAAAAGTCAAAAAAGGAATGTATTTCAGAATGTAATTTTACTTTTCAGATTTACCATTCCGAAAGATAAAAAGGGAGTGCAAGAAGCAATACAAAAGTGCAGGAAGCAATAGCCTTCTTTTTCCCATCCCCGCCAAACTTGTTAGGCTGCCATTGAAAGACGTTGTTTCCTCCATGGGGACGGTTCTTCTCACCCCGTCACCCCTATTTTGCTAAGCTCGTCCTAACTTTCTAAAGAATTTTTTTTTATCAAAATATCCTGCAAAAAAAAAAATGTTTCTGTCGTATGTCTCAGATAAATCTTGTCGAGACACATAGCGGAAGTTTATTTCTGTTACGTACTTAGATAAGATCTATTAATATATTTTGATATGATTTATCGAAATACACAGTAAAGATTTATTTCCATTGTATATCTGAACGAGTTCTGTCGAAATACATGATGGAATTTGTTAAGATATACTCCTTCCGTCTTTTTATGTGTAGTTTAAAATTTTTATATAGAAATTAAGAAAGAAATTTTTTTTCTTAATTCTAATAAAATAGTCATGGATTTTTTTATCTCTTTTTCTTCTCACTCTATAATAAATACATGTTCAAAATAATTAAATATTAAAAAATAAAGATATAAATAATAAAAGAATAATTAATGTGACACTGAATTTTACAAATAATAAATAAATAGAAACAATTTTTTTTTCTAAATCTAACACTTAAAAAAAAAGCGGAGGGAGTACAACGGAATTTCTCTAGTTACAAAAGGACTTTTGAAAAAAAAAATGACTTTGTTTTTTTTTATGTAATATTAGAGTAGTCGTGGTTCTTACTTAATATTGCAAAGGACACACAGATCTATTGAACATTGTCTATAGGTCTAAATAATGTAGTTATGAGCTGAACTAGTATACAAGTTCAAACAATCCATATCCACTTATTTCAATAAATTTTAGCTTATGAAGAAAATATTGCAATGTACAGGAATGCTATATATTCCTTGGTCCTTGATTTCATTTTTAATTCTGAAGTCTTATCGGTGTGCATATGACGCACGACAGGATTCTTATAATTAGTACCTACACAATTTTTCCTGCATTACTCGTATCATATTTGCCTTCTATCTGCAGGTGTTCCCATTGAATAATCTAAGAAGCTGGCACGAAATTGAAAACGATTGACCTTGATGACTGTTAGACAATATCCAAATTTGAAACTGATCACTATATCACAATTCACAACAGTAGATACATTGGCTAACCAAAAACAAATTGAAGAAGATAAAAGCAGATAACTAATAGTCTAGTAGTAAGATATTAGAGGAATAAAAGTTGAGGGGCATTACATTACACTGCCTTGTTCTAAATCTAGGGTGAGATTTGAAGTAATTATGATAGAATTAAAGGCAAGGCACATCAAGCAACAGCACCATTGGCTTTGGCTCGGCCAGTGACCCTTACATGGTAGACCCCCATAGCTAAAAGCACAACAAAAGCAACACCAAAGATAATGCCAGCTACGCCACCAGCTACCAATTGTTTCTTACTTCCTTGAGGTGTTGAGGCTTTGCTTTCATGAATTTCAGTAGCTTCCACTTGTGCTGCTAAAGGCATTGGTGAGCATTTGGATGCAGCACAAGGGTCTTTGGTCTCGGGCTTTCGTTCATTCGGGTGAAAGAAGTTATATGCTGATGGTGAAAAGGCTTCAGGGTTCTCGTAAACAAGCCCATGAGGGGCTCTTTCTTGGGCTGTGACAATTGAGACAAGTGCTAGAGAAACCAGGGAGAGAAGAGAGAAACCAATGGGATTCATGTTTAGTTTGTTTTGTCTCCTTGACTTTGTGTTGTGGGTGGGTTGAACTGGCTTTTTATAATGGTATGGTCCTGACTCCAGAGGAAGTGGTTGTTCCTTGGACATGAATTTTTGTGTTGGGAAAAGGAGGCTAATGAATGAATCGGAAACAGAATTATGAGGACTCCAACTCCAACATTGAATGTTTTTGCAATTCCCAAACTGCCCATTAAATATTAATCTAAGCTTAGTAAGTATAGTAGTAGTTGTACTAAATTATGTTGGCTACTAATCCATCATCGATTTTCATGCAGACACCTTCCTTGTGTTTCCAGTAAAGGAAGAGAACTCCAAATGAGCTTTCCTGTTCAATAGGTCAATAAATTCTACTGTTTATTCTTTCTGTTGATTGAAACAGTCACCATGAACCACTACCTACTTCTAGCTAGTTCTGATAGTGTAACAGTTTTTAGATTCCAATTCACAACTGGTCTTTACATTCATGTCGTCTCTACTGCCACTCATAATATTAAATATTTTACTAATTGAATTGGTAATCATTTAGGACAGAACTTAGAGGTATTTATAGAGTTACTTTTGATTTTGTTTTCTAATCAAAATAGGAATTTATTTTGATAATCAATGTTGACTTTTAATACGAGCTTTTAATCACAACTGCATCTAAGTTTTGTTCAATCCTTTATCAACGTGGGTTTTTTTTTTTTCCTTGATCTTTCTCCTCGTTGTCCCTGACCGCATCAAAATGGTTTCTACTTTAAGTACAAGAAAATGTACTGATTGGAACAGCTTGGGCAAAAGAGTCAAATGGCCTCTTGTCATGACCATACAGATTATTATTGTGCTATTTGGAATGTCTTGACGTGGCTCCAAGAATGATTCTTACACTTGAGTAAGTAGGGACTGTGAAAGCTTGGTTCATGTACTTGAGTGCATACAATTAATACGAGTAATTAGTTACAAGAGAATAAATCATACAGTAATTAATCAACCACCCTAACTAATCATTTCCTTGAAGTAAAACCCTCACTGCTAATATTATGCAAAGCATGCAATGCATTGGTTATTGGCGTATTAATCACAAACTCATCTTCATCGGGGTCTTATTCACGTGTTAATAGCCAAATAGAATTTTTGTGAACTTTTCAGCAATTGTTAATGTGTATATGTCTACTATATTGAGGAAGGGGGGTTATGCTTTGCTTAGTCGCTACGGGGAAAAGGAGTAGTAATTGAAGCATGGGGGTTGCCTTAGCTTAGAGGGGCAGCAAAGGCTCTGTTTGGTCCACTCTGTCACATTATTACAAAGGCACAAAGCGCATGCAAGAGCTGAATATTAATCAAATGTGTTCTTCTCCCACTAGGCCCCACTCCTCCACTACATGTATGTGAGAAGTTGATGCTATGTTAATTAAGAATCGTGTGCGCTGTGTTTCACAAAGCTAGTAGTAACTAAACTCACTTATCACCTCCATTTTTTGTTTTTTATAGAAATATTAATTTTTTTACAGCTAGTTTAAAAATGTGATATTATATAACTTGATGTAACAAAGAGCATCAGAAAAATTAAAAATAAAATAATAAGTATCTCTCTCCCGATATTTTCAAATTGGGTATCCTACTTTAACTTTTTTCTCTATACTCGCTTGGTTCTACTTCTATATATGCGAAGCAAATGCGAGAGAAAAACATGTTTTATCCATTTTTTTTCTCAGCAACTTTTCCTCTCATTATTTTTTTTCGTGTTGAACAAACACAGGTACACAACCTTAACGTTTGTTTAACATGTTTGCTTATCTGGCCAATTTATTTGCATTTTTAACCTTAATATGCACATAAGCACATTATAAGCATATTGACTATGTTCGAAAAAACCAAATTATTTTTTTATTTCAACAAATAAAAAATATTTTTTTCTTTTAGGGTTTTTTTTCACATTCTTATTACTCACTTGTATCCCTCGAAGTTTATTTAGACCATATCTTTTCATACACGATTTTCAGACTTAATTTTTTTTTCTCTTTTCTACAATAACAATAATAAAAGTGTTTTAAGACTTCATGCATACTTGTTAATATCCCGCCATTTGTTTGATTGTAATGAGTTTCAGACAAAAAGAAAAATTACCTACTTAAAATATTTGTAATTTTGTCGCTATATATAATTTTGTTATGAAAAATGCACACATAATACTATTTTTATGCTTTATTTTTTTTTCAAGATTTTTATGTTTTATTCGAATTTATCACAAAAACTAAGCCACGGACTAAGGCCCATTTGGAATGAATAGAGGCTTTAAGATATGCATACAAAAAACAAAGAAATGAAAATAATTAACAATCTTTATAAAAAAATTAATTGGATATTGAGGGGGAAATGTGTGTACAAATTTTGTGTTTGCTTATTTACTGCCCAGGCCACTAAACTTGCTATGGGCTGAAAATGCACAACCAATTTCCACAGCAAACCCACATGTCCCTGCAATTTAAGATAAGCAGCCCCAACCTTTGCGAACCAGATAAAGTGAGTCAGTGTGAAGCTTTGTACATCCGAGAATGGCGAAGAAAGATCATTATTCACTGTTGGATCTGAACATGAAGTATATAGAACATTTGTTGATTAGGTTTGAACTTATAACTTCATAAACATTATCTAAATTTCTTTGATGTAAGACCAATCATAGTGGATTCATTAGGTTTATTTGGCCTTTTCATCAAGTGACATGATTTTATTTTAAAAAATTACTAAATTAGTCAACAATTTGAATATTTTTTAAAAGTGGTATGTAAGCCGTGATTATCGAATATGGATAATGACTACAAAAGTAGGTTCAAAGTTCTGTAAAAAAAAAAAAAAAGATTCTAAGTGTGAATAAGAACTTATTATTTTAAATATAAAATAAATATGACATGAAGACAAATAATAAATTAAATAAATTCATTGATAGGGTTAACGAATTTATTTTTTAATAATGAAATGCAAAAAATATGTTGTCATCTGTGGCTTTGATTATTTTTTTCAATTTTTGTTTCGTAGTCGTTACTATAATTTATAACTTATATTATATATTTGTATTGATATGGTGAAAAATTCTTCTCTTAGGTATATGATTATACTTTTAAATCAACAAACTAATAATTTTAGTTTCAAGTTAACTACTATTTTTTATATAAAATGAATGTGACATGAAGACAAATAATAAAATAAATATGGTCGTTGATAAAAACTAACAATGACTTTATTTTTATATTTTGTTTTTAATAATAAAATACAAAATTTGTAATTGACATTTATAATTTTAAATTTTTATTTTAGAAAAACAGATTTATAGAAGTTATAACTATAATTTATGACTTGTAATATATGTTTGTATTAATATAATAAAAAATCATCATTTTTTTTTTGGTTTTGAACCGTCATGTCTCTCGAACTTGTGAGACCATTAACATGGTGTGGTAATAAGCAAACCAAATTTTTTTAAAGTTATGATAGTTTAAGGTTAAACCTAAATTAAGTAAATTAATGAATTAAGATAAAGGAAGAAATTATAAGGATTATATTAAGAATTAATAATAAATAATATCAAAAGTAAACTCAAGCCTACGAATTTATAGAATAAGTTTGGGTTTATATGAGGGTAATTAACTACAAAAATTTTGCGGGTATGAGAGGCAGTATATTTTACATAAAAATAATTAATATTAATATAAGTATAAAATTTTGGCACCCAACATAAACTCAGCTGTCCTTTTTTTTTTTTTCTTATAGACAGAGAGACGGTATCCTGTACAAACTCTATTCATTACCATCCAAACCGGAGAGAATAGCAAAGAAAGTTGAAAACGTGAGATAGTCGAAAAGAACCAATTATGGGATGATGACAAATTTCATAAATACTCAAATCACGAAGAAATTAATTACCGCTACTATTATTATGACAATGAGTGCTCTGTCTCTGTCTGTACTCTGTACCATCCCACTCATGCCCCACTTCAATTATCCATACTCAAACTCTGATCATAAATAAAACAATTAAGAGAAATTATCTTAAACAAAAAACATATTATATATATATAATAAAAGAAAAGCAAAAGAAAAAATATGTAAAATAAAATTAGTGATATTAGAAGAGAGACCAAAAAAATATTCTTCGACTTGTTATATAAATGTTATATCTCATTATCTCAATGACTAAATGTTTCGTAATCTTATACATAGAAAATAGCCACAAAATACCAACCAGAGACATATAAAATATGGCAAAGATAAGTACATTACCTCATCAATCTATTATTGTATATATGAACAGAGGGGCACAAAACTAAGGAATCCTGAATGATCAACCTAACGTGTTTATTACTTCTTTCTTTTTATATGTTTTCTTTCAAACTATATTATAGTGTCCATAACAACTACAACCATGAAATTTTTTCAGAAAAAGAAAAACCCACTGCTTTATCTCGTGTCATACGACCAGCACGAAAGCCGAGTCAGATAATATTATAAGCTGGGAGTTTTCTACAGCAATTATAATTTAACTACGATACTAATTACACTGTTATTCTTTCCAATAAATTAAACATTGGGGGATAAGCATTCAAACATAAATTTATTATAAAAAATGTGAGAGAATAGTTGTCCAGATTAGGCCTCAACAGTGAACACAACAGTACTTGAGGAATCTGTAGCAGAGCAGAGACAGGGGAAGTTATGTTTGTTTCTTTAGGGAAAGAAGTTGATGAAGTGAGGGGATAACAGGTGAATTAATACGAAGGTTCAAGAAATTTGTAGTTTACATATTTACGGGTAGCATGATTGTGAAAGCACAACAAATTTTGCCTATTGGAAGGGCCACTCACTTTTGTTCTTATCCGTTTTCAAGTCTAAGAGGCTATGATGAAGGATAACACGTAAACTATTTTTAAAATACTGTACGACACAAAACAGAAAGTTTAACAATTAAGTATGCAGTTAAATTAGATTATTTATATTTAAAATTCTTCTTATAGTCTATTTAAAAAATTTATTGCTAAAATTTATCAGAAGTAAACGTACTACAAGACTGGTTCCACAGAGGTACTCAAGTGTTTCCATAAATACCACTTGAAGAATAGTTGAAAGAAGAAGGCTATGTATATTATTAGTTATTTTATTTCACGGGTAGGTGTGTGAATGAAATAATAACCAGCAATAATTAAGTGCGGAAAAGTTCAATTACTAAAGTCAAGATTGATGATAATTGTTAAGGCATTCGGAACAGAGGTAAAGAGTGATAAATTTTTGTGCGGAAGCATGATGATGATGAAGATACACCACTTACGAATGAAACAGGCAAAAAGAAAACTTGGCTAATGATCCTCCACATTATATAAAAGTGAACACATGATGATAAATACTTGGAAGAAAAAAGAAATTAAAAACAAAAGGGATACAAATACACCCTTGACATAAAAGCATTCTTATCTACAAATTCAAGAGCCCACGGTATTTGGCTTTTCCCCCAAACCCACGGGTAAGCAGAAAAGCCAAAAGAGAGGGACCTGTAGACAGACTTGAACTGAAACACTGTTCTTGTTTTGGGTGACACAGGACCAAATCATCATAATTTAGGTAGTGGAGAAACTTGATTTTTTTTTTTTTTAATTAAGCGTTGCTCCTGAAGGATCCAAGAGCTTTGATTGCAGAACCTCTAAGAATGTATTGATGGTAGATTGCAGCCACCGCAGCTCCAACAAACGGTCCAACCCAGTAAATCCACTAAAAAGAACAATCACAATCATATGTTATTGGTGTTAACAAATATATATATTTTTTCATGTAAAAAATAAACCCTTAATTTGTCCAAAAGTTAAGGTTTACTTACTTGGTCGTCCCAGGCTTTGTCGTTGTTGAAGATCACAGCTGGTCCGAAACTCCTTGCAGGGTTAATGCCGGTTCCAGTGACAGGGATTGTAGCCAAGTGAACCATGAAGACGGCAAACCCAATGGGAAGTGGTGCTAACACCTTTATTAAAGTAAATTGAATGAATGAGTAAGTAATTATTAATTAAGAAAAAAAAAATATATCGTCAGATATATGTTCCAGCAAAAACACCAAACCTAGCTAATAAGAATTAAGGTATGCTTACAGGAACATGAGAGTCCCTAGCGTTCCTCTTAGGATCAGTGGCGGAGAAAACGGTGTAGACAAGAACAAAGGTACCAATGATCTCAGCACCCAAAGCGGTACCTTTGTTGTAGCCATCGCTGACAGTGTTAACCCCACCTCCGTACCTGTTGTAGAACGATTTCTGGAACCCTTTGGCCAACCCAGCACCGCAGATTGCACCGGCACACTGTGCTATCATGTACAACAACGCCCTCACCAAAGACACCTTGCGTCCAAGGAACAACCCGAATGTCACCGCAGGGTTGATGTGTCCCCCTGTAAATTATTAAATACACACAATTTCATAAACATTAACTTTGTCTTTTCATTTATGTGTGTGTGTATATATATATTATGTTCGGTGTGCGATTTGTGAGAAAAACTATAATTATGGTGAACGCACCAGAGATTCCGGCAGTGCAGTAAACAAGGATGAAGATCATGCCACCGAAGGCCCAAGCGATGCCCAAAATGCCAACGCCGTCACATTCGGTGTTACCGGGGATTTTGGTGTCACTCTGTCTCTTGTAGCCAATAATGGTCAACACGGTGATGTAAAGAAAAAGGAGTGTTGCTATGAACTCAGCTATGGCGGCTCTGTACAAGGACCACTTTGTGAGCTCATCTGGGTCGATCAACGGTGCCGGAGGAGGGTCATGGTAGTCCTTCGCGGAGTATTCACCTTGCTCTGTGACCTGCTCAACGTCTTTCGCCATTATTAGAAAATTCTAGCAGATTCCGCAATTACTCTAGAGAGTATAATAGCTACTATGTGTGTGGTGTGTGGTGTGTGGTGTGTGGTGTGTGGTGTGAAGAAAGATGATGGTATTTAAGGAAGAGTGCTGTAATGAGTGGAATTAATAATTAATTTGTCAAGGTTTTGTACGTATGTGCCTATGTGGGAAGGATGACATGATTAGCGTATTTTTTTGCCGCCCTATTAGCTTGATTTCGCTTGCATGGTCCCATGCTGCGGCTTACCCTACACTGCAACCTTGTGCTCCTTATTTTTTTTTTTCTCAATGTTCTCTCTTTCTGCCATTATCTTTTCTATATTTAAATCTGCATTTTTTTAGTATTACATTTATCTTTCGGTGGGCCAACATCGCCTAATAAGTAATAACGTTCTTTAATTCAACGGTTACATGTGGCTAAGGGCTAAGGCCAAGTCTTGTAAATAGTAAATTAACTAATAATTATTGTCTTTTTTATTTTGAAAAATTGTATACATGAATTTCATTTTGAGAGCACTAGGGTGGGAAAGAAAAAGAGATAAAGAAAGGATGAAAAAAAATAGATATAATATATGATGTTATGAGAAATAGAAAAAAAAAAGGCAAATTTTCTTAACTAAAAAATAACAAAAGAGACAAATAAATAATATAGGTTACTTAAATCCATGAGATTTAAATTAGATACGCAAGTTAAGCAGCAAGCAATAGCCAATTCAACGGTCTGATATGCTTTTCTGTCCACCGATATGCTGGTGGGAGATTTTTGGATAAATTACATCTACTGAGCATTAATTTCAACTAAAGAACGTTGCTAATCGAAATTTTAATATAAATTATCACCAAAAATGTTTAACCATCAACATTAATAAAAGAAAATTATAAAAAATATTGCAAATTACTAAATAAACTTATTTATAATAAATGGTTAATAAATTCAAACAAACTTGTAAAAGGAACTAAAAATACTTCTCAAACGTACACAAATTATTAATAATGAATTTAAATAGATACACAAATAAAAATTAGCCACGAAATTTCATATTAGTTTGTACAGTTGTGTGTTTCGAATATTGCTTACGTAAATTAATAGAACTTCATCACATAAAATGAATTTAATACAACTCCAATCTCATACGATCGATCTCGTGGCACATAGAAAATTGGAGTTTTTTAAACTGCTGATTATTTTATTTTGCTAAAGGATGTGAAGTTATCTTTTTTATTTTTGAGGATAATGTATTGGATGTGAAGTTATCGTTAATTTGCCTGAACTTTGCCATTTCTTAAAATTTGAGTATACCTTTGTAGAACTTTCGAGCACAAGTTAGTGGCCAAGAAATATTAGCATAGAAAATAGCAATATATTAAGATATCTTGTACTGGGAAATAGAAGAAAGCTATCAATCATTAATTAGTGTAATTGTTGATGTGATTAAAATAAGGAGAAAAGTAGTTGTCACTTTTGTTGGGTGACGAAGGCTTGCCAGATGAACTTATCTGGACGCACCTAAAACCAAATAGGTTCAAAACAAAAGGCCGATTCACCTTATCCTCGTCACAATTACGAGGCCACTATATTTGTAATTAAATCAATTAATTATGCAAAGTTTAAATCACAATAACTATTTTAAACTTGGTTTTCCAGTTCTTTTTCTAATTTTATATTTTCTGCATCCGCTTTGATAATCCAACAAGAAGAACAAGTTTAAACCATAAAACAAAGAATATTCAAAGTTTCCTATGATTTCATTGCTGTCTTATTCAGTTATTTGACAAGTTGTTATAAAAAAAATATAGAAAAGAGGTTGGGAACAGTTGGAAAATAATACTTTGAAATACTTTTTATATCAAAAATTGCACTTTTATACTATTATATATACATTTTAAATTGCTGATTCTGTTTACATATTATTATATGTGTAATATAAAAATTATACACATGTTGGTACCAAAACTTTTGTAGCAAAATTATTATGAATATTTAATGACCAATTATAGGTAAAGAGAACAGAAAATAGTAATTGATATATTTTCTTCCTTCGGTCATAAATCACGACTGTTCCCAACCCATGAGTCAGACAAAAATTTATACATAATAAAAATTAAACACAAATTATTTTACTAAATAATATTTGATATATAGATTGACATATACAAGCTAAGTTTTAACTTATTTTAAAAATTATATCTAAACTTTGTCAAAAAATAATATGTAACAAAAAGACTAAACAAAGTTATTGTTTCAATATATATGAAACAATTAATGCTAACTTCATTTTATTTTTATTATACTATTATTAGTCAATTTTATAAAATAAAATACAATAAAAAATTCCTCAATTAATAATCAATATACTACTGTCATTTCCTTTTCTTTCTTCTTTTCAATTCTTTTTGTTTGAAATACGTATTTTGCTTTTGAAATAATCTTATTCTCAAGACATTGTAGAACATTAAATATCGACGCATCTTCTATTAGAATTTCAAACTTTAGTAACTTTTTTTCCTTTGACCCAACCATACATGTTGATTCAAATAAATTGTTATAACATAACATAACAAAATGTGTACTTCGCCACTTATGAGTAAGTTTAATCTGTTTCTATTTTTATTTTAAAAAAGTACTTCAAAAAGTTAATTTTCAGTGTACGTAATACTTAAACTTTCAAAAGAAAAGTAAAATAAAAAATATTTATTAATTTTTGAGAATTTGTTTTTAATAGTTTTAAAAGATTTAATTTTAACCAATTTTTAAAATAAATAAAAAATACTTTTTTGGCATAAAATAAAAATATTTTATGTAATTATAATCTAACAAAAAATAGCATACATTTTTTAGTTATAAATATTTTAAAAGCAAATTAAATTTTTTAATTTTGAACAAAATAGCTTATATATATATATATATATATAGTTTTCTTACGGGTAGGAAATTATATATGTTGTTATTATCCATTCAAGAGAGAATTTCTTAATTATATTTACGAGGTAAACTGATTTTATCACCCGTAGGAGTGTAGCACAAATCAACTTCTTTCAATTCACGCATAAAACATGTATAAATTAATGGACGAGAACAATTTCCCTTTCTCCTGTTTGTAGGGACTGTCGAAAAGATTACTCATGAATTAGAATCACAAGTTTTTTTCGTTGACTAACTGATCATGCATGCCTTCAGGGATTCCTGATATTCTGCTTCGCTTGCTATTTCTCTGCTTATAATTTCCTTCCTTCATCTTCCAGTGAATAATGAAGTTGTCTACAATTTCAATAGAGAGAAGGAATTATTGGACAGTGACATGATTAAGCTGCCTTGTTCATGATAAAAATAAAAATAAAAAAATGTGGTAGTTCCAGTCAGAATGAGCAACAAACATAATAATAATTCTATTCACAGCGAGAAAATGCCGCTGAAACACAAAGATAAAGATAAGTTAATGAAATTGTATTTATTGCTTAAAAATTTCAAAGGAGCCACCGTCCACCTAAAGAGTCATTCTCATCTTACACGGGCAATAAGAGAACATAATCTTGGTGCACAAGCGTTCAACACGTGGTGTATTCTCAGCCACAACATCACTTAGGGTATTGGAAAATCGAAATTCATATGCACATGATATTTGAAATAGGGGAATATGACTAAACCATATATGTACTGGAATTAGGTGGGCGGCGATACACGTCAATTTTGTGTTCTTATCGCAATGGTCGTCATCATTATTTGCTCCATATATTTATTTCAATGGCAGATTTGTTGTCCATGTCCGGAGAGTGGTTGAAAAAATAAGACCATAGCATCTTTCTAATATACTATATACTATGCAAAAGATGACTAACTATTTTTAGGTCCCATTCGATTACTGAGCCTGTCATATATGACAGCGCATTGACACGCTGGAGTCTGCCAATAATTGTTGTGGTATTCTAAACATTCACCTTCTTTTTAATTAAATTGGTCCTATATATGGGCCAACCTTTTTAAAAGATGTTCAGTGTAGTACTTGTCCAAATTGCTTGGGAACTTACGTATACCAAGCCTAGTAGGTATATCCACATCCGCCTGTCCAGCAAAACAGTAAGTGGCCCAAACATCATAAGAACTTTAGATTTAGGTGAAAAATATGAACACGTTTGTTATGAGTAGGGGTGGAATATGTAATAGGGATCTAGGACTTGACTTACATAAAATTTGGTTTAAATTGACTTATTTAATTAAAAGATTAAGTTTAAATTTTTAAAAAAATTTATTAAATTAAATAAATCAGACTTAAACTTATTAAAAAGTCTTATAAGCCTGATAAACCGACTTATATATATATATATATATATATATATACTTATGTTATTTTTTGGGTAGCAATATATATTTATATTATTTTTTGGGTACAATTAAATTTTTTTTAAAACTAACAAACACATTACTGCTTTATAACTTTTATTCCTATAATAAAGTAAGAATTTAATTACAATTTAGGTGTGAGTCATGTGCCCCTCTATATTCCTTATTATTTTTATTAGTTTTCATACTTCTCTTAACGTTTCCTTTTCCTTTAACATTTTCTTATTAGGTTCCTACTCTAGAGTAAAGAAATATTAAAAATTTAGTGTGGAGAAGACTTTTAAAAAGGCTATCACGTCAGGCTAGGATTTTAAAAAAGTCAAACCGAGCCAAAATAAAAACCTTTGATAGACTATAGATCAGACTCAGGCCTCAAAACTTCATCCTAGATTAAGTTTAGATCTTTTTAAGTCTACTCTAACCTATTTTTACCCTTAGAATCCTTCTTTTTTTAGTTATATATTTTTTTTAACTTACCACCAATTATAATCAGTTGGTTTTGGGGAGAAAATAAAAAGGTGACTTGTATAATAATTAATAATTAATAAAGGCTCTTTTTGTATACGATTTTTTCTTCTATTTATGTTATTTTATATACATGCTTTTTTCTTTTACTTTTTATATAATTAATAAATAAAAACGTTTAAACTTTAATATATTCGTATCACTTTCTACTTTTTTTTTTTACTTTTTCTCCTAAACCAAACATACACTAATCTCTGTTGTAGATGTAAATATTTTTCCTCCACAAATTAATTATTTAAATATTTTGTAACAAACAACTTTCGAGGAAAGAAAAAAATATATAATATTATAAATATTTTTTAATATCATTCTTCAAATAAATTTTATTTTTCATGATTCACAAAATGAAAGTCGGTACGATTAATCATTAAAATAAAACAAAGAACTCAAAAATATTTATAATGTTACTACAGTATTTAAGTTTTAGATGCGCATAGATACAGAATTGCAAAGGCGACTAACTCGCCACCATTAGATATTAGAAATATTTATATTTTACTGAATGGATAGGATAAATAAGTTATATATAATTCATGCAAATTGTGACTTCACCCTCCTTCTTCTAGAGAGTCAATTTTTTAACCCATCAAACAATGTCACCTGACTTGAATCACCATCGCACCATCTCAAGAGTCCATCTTTCTCTTTCTCGTCCCTTCTTAGCTGAAGCCAAATTTGGTTATTATACTTCACTCTCAAAACCATTTTACTTACTCTTCTTTCTCTCTTCCGTGCATCATCGATAGAACAGGATACTGACAGGGTGTTTTTGCATACACGCGTACAATTGAAATCTTATTCTTGATGACATGCTAGGGTCGTCCATTGACAGTGGCAAATAGTAAGATCAATTAAAATTATTGGCTAATTTTCACTACTCGGAGAATCCACAACAGATGGATAATCCCCTCTCATTGTATATATAAACTCATCCAATATTCATCCTTTTATTATATATACTAGTTTAATCTCCATTTGAAAAGATCGCAGACACGAGGTTATGGTTTGTAATTATAAATTTTGCCTCGTAATTAAAAACATAATTTTAAACCGCATGATGCATGAGCGTAAGATCCCCATTCTGTCAGAGTAGGAACGTTTCATTTTTGCAAGTGTTGATGTCTATTTAGCCTAAAAACAATTTCCATTATGGTAGGCCCAAAGGCCCAAAGCCCAACTACAGTAACGTACTGCGAATGTCACAAAAATAAGACAAGTCCAATCACAATAGGTGGTGCAATGTATGAAAAATTATTAGATAGTTTTATATTATTATCATGGTTCCGACTAATTTCTGAGTAACATTATTTAAATTTGTAAATTAAGATAGAATAATTAAAAATATGTATTACATATATAACGTAAAGATTGGTTGAGACCATAAACCAGATGATAATCAACAAGGATCACTTAATATTTTTTTACAACCTAGAAGGGGTTAGTCTCATAATTTAAAATCTTCCTTGTGTTTGTGAAAGGCGGATGGACTTGGGAAAATTTGGTCCATCATTTTGTCATTGATTATCAAGCGTCAAATATATATAAAATAATGCAACGGTTAACATGGATCCAATTTAATTAACCTGTACAATCGATTATATAGCAACAATTGTGTAGAAATTGCAATTTCGTGCATAAATAACATTTATGTATCTGTTTATTGCAAGAAAACTCCAACCAATCAAGCCTAGGTCCTATGAAGCAGACCCTAGCAAAGGGCGAGATGAATACAAATAATTCAATGAGTCTTCAATTCTGCGTTAGCCTGCGAAGCAAGTTTCGTCGACAAGCTGAGAAATAGAAAGGCATTGTCAAATGAATATTTTTCATATTTATTTGAAACTTATTTGTATTAGCTTTTTTTCCCACATGTATGTCATCTTTCCAAAGCAATCTTATGTAAAACATGGTTGAATACTAAACGAAACAACCTCTCTTGATAATATTTGAACTTAAATTCGTCAAGTTATAAGAAATTGTTTTTGACATCCGAGGGAGTACTAGCTTATGAGTAGTTATGCAAAAAGGTATTCTTTCAGTCTCAAATATATGGAAAAATATATATTTTTTCTTGATTTTAAATACAATAAAATTTTAATTATTTTATCTTATTTAACGTTATTATCTCTAAAATAATTGTCATTTAGTTGATATTCTAGTTTCAATAACTTTATTTTATCTTTGATATAAAGTTTCAATAAATGATAAGTTGAAAAAAAAACACAATTGAAATTAGTACAATTAAACGTAATTAATTAACTTTCTTAATTAGTGTGTCATATCTTTTTATTATATTTAATACCCAAAGAAATATTGTAGTTAGAAAGATGACACCTATCAATAATTGTAAGAGTAAACTATGTTTTTTATCTTTGAACTTTTTGACTTGTAAGGTTTTGGTCTTTTAACTTTCTAAAGATTTGTTATTGTCCCAACGATGACACCTATCAATTATTGTTTTGATCCTTTCCTTATGTTTAACCATTAAATGATTATGTGTCGTTTTATTATTATTTTATTATGATCCATTTTTTGGCCGTTAAAAACCACATGAAATTGAAGAACATATTAAAAAAAATTCAAAACTATAATTGAAACCACACGAGTCAAATATGAAATCACTCTCGATTCGCATAATCATTTAGCATGATAAATTTGTGAGAACTAAAGAAGGAATTGCTCAAGGAAAGAACCAAATCTAAAACCATAACCGTACCAGCACTTGCACCATCACTGACGCGCGTCGCCTTCACCAAGGCCACTACCATCATCGTGCCGCCATAGCCACCAAACTTAACCACTGTGATTAGCACCCATCACAATCGGGTAGCAACCCGACCCAAACACCCTGCACAAAGGGAAAGGTTGATTGTGGGTATCGATTTTATATTTGAGTTTCAAATCATGAGATTGACAAGAAAGTCTAAGGTGATGCTTCAATCGTTGTAGTGAATTGGATTTGGAAATTTTCTTGGTTAGCATGACTTCAATTAGTGAATATGTTTATGATCTTTTAAATAAATTACTCAAGCAATTTCTGATGATTTTTAACAACCAAAATATGTAAAAAAATAAAATAAAGAGAAAATTATAACAACATCTCATGAGGTTTACTCTAATTATACAGGCACCCTTTTTTTTTATCCTACACAAAATGCTCTAACTTTTACATTCTCGTTACACATGTCTCCCAGTGCCTCAATCAATGTTACATTTGTTAATAGGTTTATGCATGTGGCATGACACGATATTTTAATGATTTTTTATTCCCAGAATATCTTCACCCCTTCTTGAGATTTCATTTTCAGAATGTGAACAACTTTGAAAAAAATGGAAAAGCAATTTTCACTTGGTAAGCATAATTTTTACACAATGGCCAGTTTAGTTAAATGAATATTATCGTGGTAGATGGAATAAACTCTAGGTGACAAGAAACCACCAGCAAAACAGCAAAATTTCACCAATGGCCAGTTTAGTTAAATGAATTTTCAATAATAAATCTCCACCAAACCACTAAATAATTTGCAGCATCACAACCATAAAAACCAATACACTATAACTGAGTTAAATCAACAAAGATACCAATAGAAAGAAAACGATGAACACAATTAATAGTAAACATAATAAGAATTAACACCTACCGTGGGCGGAACCCATTAACAAACACGACAAGAACCTTCTCATTTCGTTCTTCTTCCTCTTCATCTTCTCCTTCACATTTTTCAATTTTCTAACATCAAAATACCCAATTAGGAAAAACAAGTAGCTTTGTAAACACTCGGTGGAAAAATGCACTCCACCTTCATTTTGCATTGAGCTATGTTTTTTCATGTAGGAAACCGTTCCAGAATCTTGACCATAGTTGACAAGGGTTGTGGGTCCGTTACAGGCCTTAAGTAACACCATCTTCGTTGGCGCTCATGAATTCATCGACGACAACAACAATCACATTATTTTGCTTATGATTCTTCCTATCGAAGCGATAGAAATGGATTGTTTCCTTTGATGAGCTTCGACAAACATGTGTGAGGAAGGGTGTTGTTGGCGATGGTGACACGCACAATGGGTGTTATAGTGGGTGATGGGTCGTGCGGTGATATGGGTGAAGGTTGTAGGTGCTGCAAGGTGGTGGCATTGAAGTTTGAATGGTTGAGGATGAGTGGGGTGAAGCTGATTGTTGCAACACCCCGATGAATCACACCAGAACGGAAGAGATTTGGAAATTGTACAGGTATAAAATTGTATAATTGAAGATAACTTAAAATAATTATTTGGTATTACTCATACTAACAAGATACATATAGTTTTCGATAGTCCATCACTTAAGAACTCTATAGTTAAACATGTTTAACTTGGAATAATTATGTGATGGTATTTGAATCGTGGTCATGTTATGATAGTGCACTGAGTTGAAAGAAAAAAGGAAAAGTTTGGAGAAAATGTGAGAATTATTTAATTTTTAATTTTTTTTAAACATTAAGAATATTATCGTGACTCACTTCAAAAATTTATCAGAAGTTAGTATTATCAAACAAGGGAGTGTAAAAGAGATATTAAAAAAAGAAAATACATGCATAATTAATTAATGAAAATTCCAAAAGATATTGCTGTAATTTACTAAAAAAAAATAAGAATTTTAATATAAATAATACCATCACGCAGGCAATTAACTATGAATTTGGATGGAAATAATTAAAATACTAGACGGAAAAAATTAAAAATCAAGACCAGCCTTTAAAAGATTAAAGAACCAAAATCATAAAAGCCGAAAAAGTTTGGAGACGAAAAAGACATAATTTAATGATGAGAGAAAATGAAAGGACGAAACAAAAATCATAGGGCTCCATTAATCAAATTGGCAATTGGGGAATGATAAATATAATTTGGAAGTTTGAAACGATGAACATGGTGATTATGGCGTGTCGGATTTGAGAGGACAATTGATATCCCATGATCGTGCATCATGCCCCTTCACACGTGTCCTCTTCCTCCAACATCTCAACGGGACCACCTCTGTCCTCTTTTCTCGAACCCGCTCCAATCCTTCTCGTAACCCTCAAACTCACTCTCCTCTCATCCCAGGGCATATTGGTAATTTCCAACCACCCTTATCCAGACAAAAACCAACCATTTATTTCCCCTTTTCAAAAAGCAATCTAACCTTTATAAAAGCACATCACGGAGTATAGTTGAAAACTTGAGAGCAATTGAGAACGTTCAAACTCCACAACTAACAAAGATTATCCAAAGTGCGATTCGCATGGCCACCAACATTCGTAGAGCAACCTATCGCTTTCTCCCTGCCATGGACACAGATTCTTTCTCCGATTCCACCTTCGAATTCCACGAATCCGATCTCTACAACTCCGCGCGCGCTAACTCTCCCGAACTTGCCAAATCCGTACGCTCCTCCAGATTTCACAACTACTCCTCTTCCTCTGCCGCCCGCGTCGGTGCTCCGGCGTCGCTTCCGGTGAACGTGCCGGACTGGTCGAAGATTCTCGGCGATGAGTACGGACGGAACCAGAGGAGGAACTACGACGACGACGACGAAGCGCGGAGCGATGAGGAAGATGGAGTTGGGAGAGTGCCTCCGCACGAGTTTCTGGCGAGGACGAGAATCGCTTCGTTCTCGGTGCACGAAGGAGTTGGGAGGACTCTCAAAGGACGCGATCTCAGTAGGGTTCGAAACGCGATTTGGGCTAAAACGGGATTCCAGGACTAGACCCTTACCATAGGATGATAGGATCATAACATAAGTTAATTACCGTATTAATTTACTACTGTATTACCAATTGAAACGACTTTTGTTGAGAGGTCATTTTTAGATTTTTCATTTTTTCGATCAGCATCTATGTGTATCAGATCGGAATTTGAGATTTTAATTTGCACCGAGAGCTTTTTGTTTTAAATATTGTCATTGTTGTCGTTTATTATTATCTTTCAGATTTCGCTTTATTTTGTTAGCTATCTTTTGGTTCCAGGATTATTATGCGGTGATGAAAATCGAAATGGTGAATTGGTGGTGCTATTGTTGAAGTAACACTGTAGCAGAGTAGTAGTTGTTCAATGATTGGTGAGGTTTGGGTTTGTGGGTAGTTGATATTGACTTAATGTGGGTGGGTTTAGTCTTGTCTTGGGACCAAGATGTAGGCCTATGACCCCATCTATTCACCACAATTGACAGAGACTCCTAACCAAATCAAAACAACATTTTCGGCTCAAGTTTCCCAGTGTTAATTTTGTGGTGGAGGCAAAAAAAAAATGTTTGGATTAAGTTAAGCCCCATTTTCTTTTACACTGAAAAATGTTTTTCAATTCATAAACAAATCTTATAATTTGAGACTTTGTTATTTTTTCTGGCATTCAATTGTGCTGAATGTGGGAAGTGGGAACCAATGGCTCCCTCTCTCCCTTGCCCGTTGTTCGCCTTTTCTCGTTGGTTGCTTCCTCATTTTAATCATCAAAAAATTGTAATATTGAAGTAGCCAATTGCTGTAAAAAAAAATAGACAATTTTTACTAGCAGAGATTGACTTTAGTTAAAAGAAATAGTATCTTATAATACAGTGAATTAAGATTGGAAGTCTTGTCCGAAGGAGTTACGCAATGACTTGAATTAGGATTTTTAAGGATTTTTTTTTTTACATAAAAAAGTTCTTTTGATTTTAAAATATTTTATAGGAATATAATAATTTTTAACATTTTTTTAAAGACTTTTGTAATTAAAATTTTGTAATCTATATTTTAATGAATTTATAAAAATATAAATTTATAAGATTTAAAATAATTTTATAGATTTATAAAATTTTAAAGGATTCCATGAATCATCAAATATTATAACAATATGTATGATAGAAAGTGAATCCTGACAATAATCATATTCAGGGCCGATTCAAAATTAATTTGATTTAGTGTTGAAATACTCTACTGTTGAAGGTTGAAGTTGAATGACCTGAATATATTTTTTGTTTGGTGGAGTTTGGTGCTTAACGTGTCTGAATAATATGGGTGGGGTCAATGGTTATGATAAAGGGTGGTTTATTATGGGAATATTATGTTTGTGGAAGATTAGTGTGGTTACAGAATTGTCACGAGCAGGTGGTGGACATTGTAGTGCAGTTACAAGCAGAATCAGATTTAAAATTTCACGATAAGGTATGTTTTATTCATAAGTTGCAAGTGGAAGCTTGGGCTCTGTTAAAGCAATGGAGATTTCGCAGAAGCATTGCAGTCCCTTTCCACAACAGCTCGGAAGTGCCTTCGAGGAAGACATAAATAATGTCATGAAAAAAAAAAAAAAGTCAGAATAGAAGAATAGAGAAGTCTCATCAGTTTTGGTGAAATTATTTAATGGGTGTGATATTTATATATACAAACAGAAAGTCATACCAAATTCATTAAAATCCAATCAATAAAATAGTCAATTGAATTGAATATCATATATTTTTTAATTGTAGAAAATTTCAATTAAATACCATTAGATTTCATTGCACTAAAAAAACTTGGATAGTCTTGATTAAATATTATAAGATTTTTTTTAATATTTTAAAATCTTGATGAAATATTACAAGACTTTTTTATATTAAAAAATTTCTATTAGAATATAATTAAATACATCTCCCAGGAAAGTGTATTTGATTAAAATTTTAAAAGATTTTATAGAAATGCAATAACTTTAAAGATTTTTATGATTAGAATTTTATAGTTTAATTTTTAATGGATTTACAATGAGTTTATAAGATTTAAAAAGACTTTATAAATTTATAAGATTTTAAAGGATTTTATGATTAAAAAAAAACATTCAAATTTTAACAAATAAATGATAAGTTTTGAATTTTTACAAACAAGTTACGGGCATGTTTGAATGAAGAAGTTATGAAGACATTTATAAACTGTTGAAGAAAAAAATTCAGTACGCGCAAACTGTCACAATAAAAAGAGAAAAGAAGGAGAAACTTATGACTTTAAAATGATAGAGTTGTCACAAATTTATTCGCTCTATGTTAGTTTTGTTTAGAAGCTTGATGTTTTGTGTCCAAGCTAGAAGGCATCAAGCTCTATGTTAATCTCTTCACTTCTCAAGCAATGGGACCTTGTTTTTCAAACAGGTACCTTTTTTCTTTCTTTTGGTGGCAAATAAGGATGGGGGTGCACATTTATTTGAGAGATTACTAATAAGAGATGAATTTGAGAAATATGGGCAAGGAAAAAGAGGGACAAAGAAAAAGAGGAAGAAATTAATAGAAAAAAAGTCTGAAAATCTTAAGAATTCGGATGAAATTGTTTGATGGATGTAATGTTTATATTTTTTTACTAAAAAATCTTATGAAATTCAATAAAAATCTATTTTAGAAAAAGTTTATTGAAATTTGTGGACTTTTAAATAATAAGAAATTTTTATAAGTTATAAAAAATCTTAATTAAATACTTCTTTGAAAAGTCCTAATAGTCTTGATTAAATATCAAATAACTTATTTTTATTATTTAAAAATATTAATTAAATAGCACAAGATTTTTTATATAAAAAAATCTTTTAATACACCCTCTTAGTCTCAAACATAATTATCTTCAAATGATAAGTCTTTTGAAAAACCTATAAAAAAAAAGAAAAAAGTGAACAATATTTATCAATGTATATTATTGTAATTTTAATTCATCTTTAACATAATTAATATAATTTTATTATTGTTTAATCAGTACTTTAAAAATATTAGTTAACCAAGATTTTTTTTTGGTGGATATTATTATTTATTTACCCTTATAAGAGATATCAATGTATAATGTATAGCTAGATATATCAATGATCGCCACATAATTATTTAATAAATTGTTATCTTGTTATACACAATGGTAACATTGATTTATAAGAATAAAAGATAATGTCAAAAGGAATTTACAATAATTCATACACTTTGTTTTACTAATTAGAGACAAATCTATCAACTTATTAAAGGGGGATTGAATTTTTTTTCCTTCCTTCATAATTATTTAAATGTCTAATTTTTAATAAGTAATAACTTTTAAAAAAGTATTTACTATTTTTATACATGGAATTAAAACTAATTTTTATTTTAAATGATAATAGTCCTAACCGTTATCATAAAAATAATAAACACACAATTAATTTTATACAATTTTAACAACTAGGATCGGCTTAGTGGTGGAAATTTGAGGTAGTATGCATGAGATGATGGGTTGAAACCCATAAGAGATTAAATGCTAAACCTCAGTTTGCTAAGGTCATTTGGGATCCTTAACTAACAATGTCAATGGTATCAGAGGGAAGCCAAGATTGGAGGTGCATGAAGCAGTTACCCAGATGTAGGAGTGGCTAATTGCAGGCTTGGGCCTTGGGGAACATGTTAGGCCGCCGGCCCACAGATGGCAGTGCGTGGCGGGATGCACCCTGGACGCATGTACTCAGACTCGACTCCGCCAAAGCAAGCAAAGCACCAGCGTCCAGCGACTCAAATCTCTCTCTCTCTCTCTTCATTATCTTCACAATCGAAGAATTGCAGTGAGTGAGATGAGTTCAGCGGATCATGACTCCGACCCTCCCATCCGACTCGACTTGCCTCCGCTCTCACCGAGCCTCTTCGATTCCGAACCATCATCGGAGCTCCAACAACAATCCAACGGATCCGCCGCCCGACCCTCCTCCTACCCCTCCAGCCCCACTAGTAGCGGTTACGCCGCCGAAAGGGGCAGTAGCAGCACCGCCTCAAGCATCTCCCAGGTCGATGACGTCCTCCACCACGAAATTCAAGAGATCACCATCCACGATTCCCAACCTCAACCTCCCTCTCACTCCTCCTGGCTTCCCGGAAAACGACACGCCGATGAGGTATTGATATATATATATATATATATATATATATATATATATATATATATATATATATATATATATATATATATATATATATATACGCTTCTCGCAATATTCCTCGCTATTTCGTGTTAGTGCCGTTCCCTCACTGTTATGAACGAAACAACTGATAATTGATCTAATGATTAGATTTGATCTCGTGATAATGCAAATACGGCTTGCCTAATGAGTAATTAGGAAACCTACATTTGGACATTTGTTCGTGCTCTGCTTCCCTTGCTATCATCCACTATTATGATGAAGTAGACGCAAACCTGGAACAAAGAGACTGATGAATTTGAAACTGCTTTCTTTGCGTTTTCAGTTGCTCCTTAGATTTCATCGGTGAAGATTAAATGCTCCTGTATAGGGTTTATTCCGTAGACTGTTCCGTTATTAACTTTACACTCATTCAACTTTTTGTGCCAAGTCTATGATGATCAAGATTGAGTTTATTACATAAGTAGAACCTGTGCTGAGATAAGCTGCGGTGTAGAATCATAAGTGTGCAGTTTCGCTAGTCACAATTAAATGCATGAAAATGATAAGAATTTGCATGGAAAAATGGGAAACAAAAGTGAACAAATATTGTTTTGTTTTCAAGCATTAACTTTTGAAATCCAACAAACTGTTGTTATAGATATTATGAGATATTTGGAAATTCCAGTTAAGTACTTTATTTTTTCTGATACAGACGTTTATTTTTTAAATTCAAGCAATAAGAGGGCATTACACTGAATATATGCTGTAATATCATATTCTGTTTGATTAATGAATAAAGTGCAGGATGATGCTTCCATTTCATGGAGGAAAAGGAAGAAGCATTTTTTTGTTCTGAGTAATTCTGGCAAACCAATATATTCTAGGTTAGTTTTTATCAACTGCTCACACAAACTCCCCTTGATTGCTGTTCATATCTCTTTCTCGGATTGCTGCCTAAAACAACATGACTCATTCCTCTATTTCTTGTTTCAGGTATGGAGACGAACACAAGCTTGCTGGTTTTTCAGCAACTTTGCAAGCAATCATTTCCTTTGTGGAGAATGGGTATTGTAGCTGTCTTCCTTCTGGTTAATTATAGCCTGATAGTTTCTAACTACAGCAATATTCCTAATTGCATTTGATTCTTTATCTGACTATAATTTGAGTAAATTTTAAAATGGTTATCTTTTATGTTTTCAGGGGTGACCATGTCAAATTAGTGAGGGCTGGAAAGCATCAGGTCTGATCGCACACCTTTCCCTTGTAAAAGGTTTTTTTTTTTCATGAAGACATTGTTTCATTTAAAGTTATGCTACAGGTGGTTTTTCTTGTAAAAGGACCAATTTACTTGGTCTGCATCAGCTGCACAGAAGAGCCTTATGAGTCACTAAGGGGGCAGTTGGAGCTTATTTATGGCCAGGTATAATTGGGTTGGATGCTTGTATGTCCCAATAAAAAAAATGGATTTGCTGTTTGCTTGCTCGCTATTCCTGTTTCTTCAACTTGTGTTTCTCAACTTGCTATTGTGTCTTTTTTTTGTCATTCAGATGAACTAGTTATGTTGCAGCAGTGTTATGATACATCCCTGTTGTTGGTATGTATGCAGATGATTGTTATACTAACAAAGTCAGTAAACAGATGTTTTGAGAAGAATCCAAAGTTTGATATGACACCCTTGCTTGGTGGAACAGACATTGTCTTCTCTTCACTAATCCACTCTTTTAGTTGGTTTGTTTCTCTGCTCTGAGCACATTTTGTCTTTTAGTTTCAAAGTAGAAATACTAAAACGTTTTCTGTAAGATAAAGGGTGCTTTTTACTGTAATCTTCTGTGCATTTCTTTGGTGGGTTGGGGTTGGGGACCGATGGTCGGTTGTATGTTTAATGTCCCTTATTTCCCAATATCTTATGTTATATTTGGGTGATAAATGTTGTTATTTTTCTGATTGTATCAGGAATCCAGCTACATTTCTTCATGCCTATACTTGTCTACCTCTTGCATATGCAACCAGGCAAGCTGCCGGTGCTATCTTGCAGGACGTTGCTGATTCTGGTGTTCTGTTTGCTATTCTGATGTGCAGACACAAGGTTTAACACTGAATTTGTCTAGTTACATGCTAATATAAAATGATAAAATAATTCATTAAAGATTGAAGGCAGGTTATCAGTCTAGTTGGTGCTCAGAAAGCCTCTCTTCATCCAGATGATATGCTGCTCCTGGCCAACTTTGTTATGTCATCAGAATCCTTTAGGCAAGCAGAACTGACACTATTTTATCTTTCAGATAGCTTCTCAGAGATGGTTTAATAGTACAACTTACTTTTCATTCAGTCTAGACTTCTAGTTGATGTTTGATGGTATAGTTTTCTATATATTCAGTCTGCTTGACACAAGCAGTAAAACTTTTTAAATGCAGTGCATTGGCAAATCATTTGGACTTTGGATTTCTTTGCTTTATGGTACATTTTTGCATTTTCTTACTCCTTCTTGGGATTTGACTATGCAGGACTTCAGAAGCATTTTCTCCCGTGTGCTTGCCAAGATACAATGGTTTGGCATTTTTGTATGCTTATATCCACTTTTTTGATGTGAGTCGGAGTTGATTGCACTGAAATTTGCTACATGATTTACATTTTATAAACGAGAGAGGTCACAGAGCTTTACATATGTGTGGCAGGATGACACATACTTGATGTTGCTGACCACTAGTTCTGATGCATTTTACCATCTTAAGGATTGCAGGTAAATGATGGTTTAATAATCTGACTGCTGTTATTGTTGGGTTCATGATGTTTTATTTGGGAGAAAAGAAGAAAATTAAAAAGGGGAGAGAACATAATGATTCATAGCAAAGAGATCCTCAGTCTCTACGTAGCAA
This sequence comes from Glycine soja, assembly GCF_004193775.1. Classification (NCBI taxonomy): domain Eukaryota; kingdom Viridiplantae; phylum Streptophyta; class Magnoliopsida; order Fabales; family Fabaceae; genus Glycine; species Glycine soja. The sequence goes on along the minus strand of NC_041012.1, from coordinate 49,681,033 downwards.
TATCTTTCTTGGCTGCTTGGTTCAGAATCTTGTTTGCCAATTCACAGGATTCGTATTGAAACGGTACTTTTGAAGTCAAATGTCCTTAGTGAAGTTCAGAGATCCTTGCTAGATGGTGGGATGCATGTTGAGGATGTACCGCCCTTACCTAGTTCTGGATCATCTCCTCATTTGAGCCAGCATAGGCTTCCATCAGATTCTCCTGAAAGGGAACCTAATTGTCACATTGGTGGTGTTGCTGGGTTGTGGCATTTCATATATCGCAGCATTTATCTGGATCAATATATATCTTCAGAGTTCTCATCACCGATTAACACTCCTAAGCAGCAGAAAAGGTAGTGATTTTGTGGATTATGTTGCTGTAACTTTTTTTATGCATTTTTGTTATTGTCAGCAATATAACCTGTCTCCGTTGTTACAGACTGTATAGAGCTTACCAGAAACTTTTTGCATCCATGCATGATAAAGGAATTGGGCCACACAAAACCCAGTTTAGAAGGGATGAAAACTACGGTAACAAATATTGTGATTCTTGTTTTGTAGTTATAATACATCCAAGAGATTGATTTGTGATATTCTGAGTATGTAGTTATGACCTGAATTGCCTGATGCATTTATTTATGTTGAATCTATGAATTACGGTTTTCTTCTTATGGGGAAAAAGTGGAGGTGGTAATAGTCCTTTTTTGCAGTTTTAGTCCTGGATCTGGATGTTTCAGAAGGAATGATTCTATCAATAAGCAAACCCCTTATTTTCTGTGAGATGCATTTAGAGATTCATACCAATAATAGACAAGCCAATCTATACATGTGGGATATAGTTGCACTATTATATTTTGGATGCTTTGATGAACTCTGATCAGACTTGTAATAATTTTATTTGGCAGTTCTGCTCTGTTGGGTAACACAGGATTTTGAGCTTTATGCTGCATTTGATCCCCTTGCAGACAAGGTATTTTTTTTGCTTGCCTTCATTATTTCTCAAATCTCAATTATTTTATCTTGCACAAAAACGTTAAATGTCCTATAGGCTATGACTACTATATTTTCTATCACTAGCCAACTGTATATTCATAATTAACATTCAATGAAAATCTGAATAAAAATTTGTTAAGTTTGAAATCTAGCACTGGGTATCTTGTTGTTAGCCTTTCTTCATTAAGATTACCGCAGTTGGTAAAAAAAATTCTTTAGTCCATTTGTTTGGGGAATGATAGTAAAAGAGTTGCATTTATTTTTGTATGCAGGCCTTGGCAATAAAGACGTGCAATCGGGTGTGTCAGTGGGTAAAAGATGTGGAAAATGAAATATTTTTGCTGGGAGCTAGCCCCTTTTCATGGTGATTTTCAATCAATTACTGTAAACATGCGAGAGTGTTTATTTAATAAATTTTCTATAGAATTTAATCTTTCCTGTTTTTTTTCCTCGTTATGTTCTATTAAGAAAGTATCTGATGGAAAATCTTTGTATTAGTGTTTACAGCAGAACTGCAGTTTGCTTGTAACTATTCAAATACTATTAGTGCTGTAGTTTATAGGTCATGTTTGGATAAATTTATCCATACGTAACTTATAGGAGAAGAAAATAAGAAAGCCAAATAATACTTCTTGGATAAGTTAAAATAAACTTGATACACTTGATTTTTTAGAAGTTTTTTTTCATTTAACTTCTATAAAAGTTAGAGTGCATAAGTTGTTAATTTCAATATATTTTACTTTCTTATTTTCTTCTCTTATAAATATTTATGAAGTTTATCCAAACAAGGCCATAGACTGGTTGGTTGGTGTGGTGGCTCCAGTGGGCTATTTTTGAGGGATGATGTTTCATCTAAAGCTCATTATGTTAAAAAAATTATATCTGATTCCATTGATAGATGAGAGAGCTTGGAGGGACGATACATACATTCATCTTTGCTTGGTTTTGTGTCTAAATATCGATTGAAGATTTGAGTGTAAATGCGGTTGAGGCCCCATGCTTAGCTTCTCATTCACAGAGGTGTAGGCATTAGGTTTGGTTCTAGTTCTGGTTTGGGCCGAATTTGAGCTGCAATCTGGGAAGTGGGGATGGAATGTGAATTTGAAGTAAGTGACAGAGTCTAGCATAACATTTACTCTCCATGAAATAATAATGTTTACTCCAATTCATAGAGGCCACGAAATTGGGAATGGTTATAGGGGTATTTGCGGGCTGATTTGGGTCGAGTTTGGTCAGATTTAGGATCTAACTCAGTCAAATTTGATGGGTTTGGTTTGGTTTTTATCACATTTTTTTAACCCAACCCAATTCATTCATGAACAGTTTGGTACGGTTCAGATCAACGGGTTACTCATTTAAATTTAATTTGTTTTCTTAAAATTACTATTTTATATCATGATTCATTCAAATATTCAATACAATTAATATAATGCTATCAAATATCTGAAAGTAGTAAAAGTGATTATTTAATATTATCAACATAGTATTTTAAAATAGATTAATACAAATTAAAATAAAATATTCTTTAATGAGATTTACTATAATAATATAAATCACAATTATTTCTTACAAACTCATTTCTTATCATAAGTTTTGTTACAACTTGATTTGTTAAAACAGATGAACTAAATATGATTTATTAATATTATAAACATGACAAAAAAAATTATGAAAAAAGGTGATGTATATGAAAGTAATATATTAAGAAGTTTCAACACTAGTAGTCTCAATGCGAGTCCCAATATCAACCATATTTAAAGCCAAATCAAAAACAACTGTAAAAAATTTGATTGATTTTGATCTATTCTGTTCGGTATTGATCGGATTTATAAATCTAAACTCGTGACTCAAATCCATACATGAATGATTTTGATCGGTTCAATTCGATTTTGACTTAAACACATGAATGATCGAACCCAAACTATTTGAATCGATCTGGATCAATTTAAATTCACAAGTGATTCATATCGTCAACAACCCTAAATGGATAAACCATTCACCTAAAGGATGTCGTGTTTAACTTTTTTTTTTCTGTTATGTTATGGCATGTGGGCTTGCTCCTTTAAGAGGACCTTTTCCAAGGATAGGAAAACAAAACATTTACTAGGTCATATCACATGGTAGACAAATAAAGGCTGAAGTTTCCTTCAATCCATATAGTATTTTAATTTCTCCATTCTTTTTTTTCCTGCATTTTTATTTTGATATATAAGGAAAGGTATTTAACATCGTCAGTACTTTATTATTTTACTTGCAGAAAGTGATGAGAGTGTTTACACATTAAAAATGTGATTTTGAGACTTGAGTTGGAACCGAGATGCAGCTTAATACTTTGTACCTAAAATTATTTAAAAGTATTTGAAAGACTTTTATAAAGTGAATTTGCATGTGAATGTAAGTAAAGATGTATTTAACTTTAAATGTTAATGAGTTAAGGTTATGATATATTCAAATAATTTACATTCAAAATATTTTTAACTTCCTAATATAATATTCACTATTATTTCTCCAAATTATAATAAATGTGTACAATATTTAAGAATCAGTTAAAGATAAAAATATGCTTGAGAATATAATAACTAATAGTATCTTCAACTTTTTTAAATGGAAAAATATATAGGAACAATACTTTTTATATGAAAGTGGGAAGATAAAAAAAAGAGGCTATAAACTATCTTATTTGGATACCTGAGAATATCGTTATTTTTCAGTTTCTATATTCCCTTTTTACCCGTCTCAGATTTTTTTATCTGTTTATTTAATTTTTTTTAAAAAAATACTTTTTAATTACCCTATTGTCTTTATCTAATTCTTAAATACTTTACAGATTTTTCATAAATGAGAAAGAAATAAAGAATTTATAGGAAAATAATAACCATTTTAGTTTTAATATAAATAGAGGAATTTGTTTTAGCTACGTTAAACAGAGATATTCAATGTTATATCCAGAGCGGATATACATAAAATGAAACAAAACAAATTAATTTCATAAGTAAATTTGTTTTATTTATAAGTTGGGCTTTTATTATGTGTCCATTGGTATCGGGGTGATAATAGGTCACATTAGGTTTTTGGTTAAATAAATTAGATTAAGAATTTTATAAAAAAACTAGCAGAGAAATATAGGTCTTGTCGTCTTGTGTATTCACATTTCTACTGTGTTATATTATTTTTATATTTATCATTTTTTTAATTGATATGTATATTAATTTTAGTTCAATATATTTTTTAATACATATTCATTTATACGATTTTTTATATTTCTTATATTATTTTTTGTGCATTACACATAGTCTATCCTATTTTAGTAGTACTAAAAAATATCAAGTTTAATAGTCAGTGAAATAAATAGTTACCTTAATTTTTTTATAAAAAAAAATTCTATAAAATAACATGAAGAAGAAGAGCATAAGGTAAAAAAAAAAAACCTATAAAGTGTAAGAGTTTTTTTTTTTCGTGCTTGCTTGACAATTTCTTTGTTCTATTTTGAGAATTTTCTTTTCAATTTTCTAAAACTCTTAAACTATCGACATTAACCACTTACGTTCCTTTAATGCTTGTCTCATTCTTTCTGTAAAGTAACTCATAAGTGAACATGATAATCAGTTTTTATCTTGTTAACTATTCGTGGATTCAATCTTCATAAATAAAGCGCTTGGGAACATTTAGGTGGGAGGATAATGTCAGAATCATAATCATCCACATATGATATCTCTTCATAGTTGTCAAAACCGGTATTGCAAACTGTCACCTACCATGTAGTAATGTAGTAAGCCATACATTATTCTTCTATACCCAAGCCAAATATTTCAAAAAATATATAAAATTGCAAACTTCTCAAGACCTTGGCATTGAGACCACCCTAGTTAGAAAATCAAATAAGAGTCTTACTCATGTTTCTATGTCATATATAACAACTATGCAAGAGCTCTTCTTGTGAAACTTCTAGTACCCTTTTTCTATAAGAAAATATGTAATCAAATGGCCTACAATATGGATACGTAGAGAAAGAGAGAGAAAGAAACAAATTGCATATATCAGTAAATAGCAGTCACCTGTAGTGGAGAGTATGCATTTCTTTCTATATGCATACTAGGTAACCTGGTATGGGAATTTTAACATTTCTAGCTTAGCTGCTAGGAGTCCCCTATAATAGAATTCAAAGTTTTCCAGACATCGTCCTAAAAAACTTTAGCATTTAAAGGAATAAACATAATGATTGAGCTTTACTTGCAACTTAAAAGAAAATTCCTTTGCCAATTAAAATGGCCAATTTGATTACCATTTACCATCTCTTCCAACCATTTCATCTAATAAAAATAAACTTCTTCTTATTCTTATAATTACAATCTTGATGTGAGATAACCATATATTAAAATACTCAAAATTATCCTTCAATAGTAAACAAAAACAAACCTTCATGTTGCTTGTGGTATACACTTAAAGAACTATTGGGATTCTATTATGAACTTTGTCTAATGCATCATTGCTTAATGGATAATAACACGAGGCAGTGTTTCATTAACCTTTATTGTAGGTTCAAGACTGTAAAACCAAATAATAGCATGTTTTATAGCAAATGGGATGAAGAATAAAGGACTACAACAAATTAAAAGTCATTGCTTCATTAACAACCCTCCAGCTTAGGTTGGAAATAGTTGTCCAACATGACATACACACCACAAACTGTCCAGATGTTGGACTACGCATCCTAGGATAAGCAACATCAACTGCCTCAAACATTGATTAATTGAATCATATTCCTCGATCCTTATTCTTCGTGTATATCCAAGCATTTGATTGAGAAACATATAGGAAAAAGAATTTGTATCAAGAACTCAGTCAAAATGTAAATCACACTTTGGGGTATAATTCTACAAGCTCTTATTGGTTTTCACCTCATAGCTTCTGAAAAGCAATCTCCCCATTAGATGAGTCCATTTGATATAGCTGACTACTATTTAACACTCAACTTATTAAAATGCAGTTGCTCAAGCAAAAACCCAAAAATTAAGGAAATAAATATTCATTATAGTATACTATGATGAAATTAAAAGTGAATTGAAATATAAGGCTTGTTGGAAAAAAAACAGGAAATGGGAAAGAAAATGGTATATGCGAAAGTTTAAATATTGGCTTATCTTAAGAATCGATTAATCAACTGATAAGTTATTGCAATCAATTAACCGGTGCTCTATGTCCAATATTAGAATAAAGACTTGGGCACATCAAAAAATGTTTTAGCAGGAGCAAAAAAATAACTTCCAAGGATCATAAAGCATGAACATTTTCGTATCTTTTCTGAAACACACACACACAAAAAAAAAAACATTTTATATGCAAACTATTAAGCAACAAATTGTAATACCCAGAAATTGATAACAAAATTGAGCCAAAAAATAATCTGAAATTGAATAGATAACAGGAGGACCATTTAGCAAGAGAAAAAAAAGAATAGAATGAGAGATTGAAAAGAGGGGTTAAAAGAATTTAGAAACAAGGAGCATACAATATAACCTGGAGTTCAGTTTTGGCCTAGGCTCATCAACAAACAATGAAACCCCTTTCCTTTTCTCAAGTGTAGGCTCAACTTTCCTTCCCAAATTCTCAAAGAAACCAAATTTAAAATCTATATTTAGCCCTTCACATGCTTCAGTGAGTGAGGATAAAAAAATAAATAAATCACAAAGATAGAAAAAGAGAAATAAAAAACAATCATTCGATTCAATTACAGAAAAAGAAAAATCAAAATCAAAGAATTATCTCTACAAACACATTCATACTGAGATTTCATTCTCCGACCAAGATATGAGGATTCCATGTATTTAACCCGAACAAGATTTGAATGAATCGACAGAGTAAACATGCATCATCTTCCACGAACCTGTTCCCAAGAATCCAAAATAGATTAAATTTTTATGAAAGTAAAAGATGATAAACAAACAAAGAAAAACATACGCAACATCATGCATGTACGAAAGAGAAATCATTAGAATGCAAATGCCAAATAGAAGAAAGAAACTAAGAAAAGGTGTGAATTCTAGAATCATCATCATTTTTGCACCATATAACTGCGACCCATCATGAATGAGAATGATTGGATGTTGAGAACAAAAAAATAGTGACAATATGAATGAGAGATAAAAGTATAGCATAATTGAAAAGATAAAATGGTGGAGAGATAGGAATATATGGGGAGTTGAATGGAAAAAATGTTTCCAACACTCTCTGTTGGGAAGAATACAAAAAAGAAGAGTGAGTGTTAGTTTTGTATGTATCAATTTATTTAACATTCCCTAGCATGATTTCAAAAGAGAGAAGATGATTTCAAAACAAACGTGTACTTTCCTTGAATTTGTATAATTTTTAAAAATATTTAAGGGTATAATTGTCTTAAAAATATAGTAACCAAAAAGTGGTTAACAAAAGGGATATCTTTTTTTTTTTTTTATCTATTATTATAGATGTATTTGGTCAAAAAAGCTATATTTAGGTCATTAAAAAATCTTTAGATATAACAATATCATATGTAAATAATAATAATAATAATAGTAATAATAATAAACTATCAGAACATAAACAAATAAGAATATATTTTTAAAATGGACAAATAAAAAGAGTCTAATGTAGTATTTATGTTCTCTTTCATTTATAAGCTTCAAAGGAAAAAAATTCTCATCTTTTTAAGAATTAAAATAACAATAATAATTGTTTTTTAATTATGTAGTTACCATTATTTAATTTTAAAATATTTAATACATTTATGGTAAATGAAAGAATTTCATAATAAGAAAACTAATATAAATATATTAAGAGAAAAAAAGACTATACATTGATAGTATAAAATATAGTCATTCAATCGTAATTTATTATATATGATAAGTTTGATTTTTAAAATAATTATTTCAAAATAATTAAAATGATGATTTATAATTTAATAACAATGTAAAATTATTTTATACCGATAGTGTATAGACATTAAACTTATATATTAATTGTATTCAATGTACCAAAATATTAATAGAAATGCTGACAAATATATATCAAACCATGATTTTTGTCCAAACAAATTTTGCATTTTGTTAATTACAATAATATTTATGTTACAAAATTGATATAGCATTGATACTCTTTTTACTAATCAATATATTATCTTTTGCAATCTGGTTAGGTTAAATGTGTTTGTATTTATGATTGGATATTAGATTTCCAAAAATATTATTTTTAGGAATAATATTTTTAAAAATCTTTTATATTTATGTTTAGTATTTTTATATAGTTGAAAATACATGTCCAGTAATACTTGATGATGATAAATAAGATAAAATAGAATGATGAATGAATGTTTAGGAATAAGATTTCTCTAACAATAATATTTTTTACAATAAAATATAAGTTTGGTTTCCTATTTTGTTAATTTGTAATTTTGATTCTTATCTATGTAAAATTTTATTGGGTCAAGTTACAAATTGCAAGTAAAATTAGTCTCTCACCAAGTAAGTTAAAACCTATGCTCTCTGATTCAGGAAAAAAAATTATTATTTTGATTTTCTTATTTTAAGATATAGACATTCGGTCCTCCAGTTTTTGAAAAGAAAAAAAAAGTATTTTTGGTCCAATCCTAATTTTTTATTTACATTTATTTCTTTATTTCTTAAATAAATATGTTAAGACTAAGGTTCAATTATATCAAAATAAAATATATAAAATTTAAATTAAAAAAATTACATATTTTTTAAAAAATTAGGGACTAAATATTTCTATTTTAAAACTTAAGTTTAATTATTCATTTAGTTCCTATAATTTCCCAACTTATCCCTTTTAGTCTTAGTCTTTGTAGTTAATAGGTAGATTTTTTAGGTCTTGGAGTTTACATTTAAATTCCTAAAAAGTTTGTCGTCATTAGTTAAAGAATTTTAACCGCAAAATCCTTTTGAAAATTAAAATGTAAACTTCACTTATTAAAACTATATGGACCAAATGAGTAATTAAATCCAAAACTTAGAATGGGAAACAAAAATTGCAAATTGGGTAACATGGGAGACCATTTTTTATTTTAGCTTATTTTAAAACTTGAATAAATTGTTTGAAGATTTTAATGGTCACTATTGATATAATAGTTAGATTGTTGGTTATCATAAAAGTTATTTGTTGTATCAATAGAATGCTAAGAAACTCTCACATATCCTTTTGTCTCTGGTGCTAAAAAAATGAAAATAGAACAAAAAATAATAAAGAATGATCTAATTTTGCTATTTGTAATGACCTAAAAGTACCTTTGGTAATAGCACACCACAATGTGTTTTTTTTTTTATTTTTAAAATCGGCGTTGGTAGCAATAGGATGTTAGCCTCGGATGAACAAGCATGTTTGTTCGCTATCACACACAACAAGAACAAATAATTTCTTCATGGGCTAGATTTGACTATTCAAATTATCTAAGCAGTGTTATAACCATTAAGTTTAAATGGAGGTTGAGAATGGAAATGCAAATTTTGGATTAAAATAAAATTATGGATTTTCAAAAATTAAGGACTAAATGTTTCTACTTTAAAATAAAAAAAGAAAATTATCTATTTGACAAAATATGAGACAAAAAGTTATATTTTAACTTATTTTAAAACTTAAATAAATTATTTTAAGATTTTTATACTACCATCAAATTATAAATAATTGTTGATATAACATTTAAAATAATTATCATAAAAATCAATAAATTAATCATGTTGAACTGCAATTAGAGAATAATATAAAATTATTTTACAATTCATAACCTATTTTTTTATTTAAAACATACACCTCTGTAATAACATTTTATTTCTTTCAAAAATAAATAAGAAAAATAATATAATTAATCTGCAAAGACATTTAAATTGTGATTGGTATGTTATATTTATTTCTTGTTTAGATCGCATTAGTGCATTACAAACTTGGATTGAAGTCCGTTCCACCGGGGTGAAAAATAAAATAAAACTGAAGTACACGGTCCACGCAATAAAATATGCAATGTGTTAGACGCACTTCACCTACTTTTTATGCTTTGTTTACCCATTTTAATTACCGAGACAAAATAACCATTACTCATAGAATGATAGAGTTTGGATTATTAATTAGTACACACAAAATTAGACAAGTGTAAGTGTAAGAATAATATTATTTTTATTTCATATTTATAATTTTTTTAATTTTCTCTATAGTCTATTGCTCTATCATATATTTTTTGTCACTTCTCCTTATATTTCTCTTTTTGTTATAAAAATGCTGTAAAAGAATGAGAATAATGTTTCTCTTCTTCTATTGATGCTACTATATTACATATTTTTTTTTTAAAAAACTTTTATCGCTCAAACTGACACATTTCAGCACACTAAAATAAAGACTTATAAATAATAGTATTTAAAACACTTAATGAGTCGACACTTGTCGATATATATATCCTTAATTATGCAAAAATGATAGGAAGTTCATGTGTTTGTTCATTCCATTAATCATATGTTTGTCATGGTCTCGATCGAGTAAAGTTGCATGTTTTGCGAATCAACAAATACATAAAACAAAATGAGAGAAAAAAAAAAAGAACTTGTAGTTAGACATTGTTGTTAAGAAATGGATAATTGACTATAATTATTTACATTGAATGAGATTGGCTAGGACCTTTATTTTTTTTTTAAAAAAAAAAAGATTGACTAAGACCTTTTGCTTAAAAAAACACTCAAATGTTAGTGTTTTAACATTAATTGAAAACTCTCGTCCCAATATCCCATCCTCCTCAAACCATGGATAAAAAAGATAAATGTTATCTGTAAAACAAATTAGCAAATTATACAAATAAAAAAGAATGAAGTAAGAAATATAATAAATGATATATATATATATAAAAGTAGTGTTGTATAAATTGTTATAAAACTAAATAATACATCAATTATCACTGGCGTGTTTAAATCCTCGAAACACAGTTTTCACACCAGGAGTTGCAAGTTAGTTATAAACATGAGATTCTAACAGAATTACGTAACTCTTGCAGAGAATTCATGAGTTGAAGGATTCTTTTCTTCTCATCTTGAGACTTGAAGTTCAGGGCTAGGGGAACTAAGATTTGAAGCACCAAATTTACGATGGATTAATCAGTTATGCCTGTTGTTTTGTTTTCTCCATATTTATAAGGTAGACTTATAATTCTGTGCTAGTGGACGAGAAATCCTAACTTAAATTCTTTATAAACTGAATTTTCATTCTTAACTAAGTTATAATCTTGTATTTAATTATTTGTTTCTAACCATAATGTCTTTATAAATTAGCAACTCAATTATTTTTTCACCTTTTCTTACAGTTGAAAAATTGGAATAATAGTAATTAAAACTGAAGCAAAATATATAGCATAACTAATGATGTTATAGGGATCGAGATTAAAAAAATTACGAGACACTTGAATTCTCAAATCTACACTTGCTCTACTTATTTTTTTAAAAGAATTTAAAGTTTCTAATCAGGAAAAATGGTTAAACTATCTAGAAATTAAATTTCAACCATTATTGTAAATTTAATCTTCATTTGCGTTTTAGAACTTGAATGAGAATATCATTTTAGTTGCTTGAATCGAGGGTCTCAAATATTCATAAAAAAACGAGGGTCTCAAAGCATCATTACCATGATGCCACTTACATAATAAGTTATGGCCCATTGTAGTTTAGATCTAGTTTTACTTGATTATCCTTTCACTATCACTTTAATTTTAACTTTTATACTCAAAGCCCTCATATTCAAGGCTTAACTAAAATAGCCATAATTTTGAAATTTTTTTATCTAATTTCCAATTTCGAGACAATATTTTTTAGGGGTCTTCTAAGGTTGAATTTAGTTGGATTTAATTAAATTGGCTAATTTTTTTTTGAAGTAAATTGAGTTTGTGCAAAAAAAAAAATCCCATCTCAACCCAACCATAAACCGATTGTTAATCAGGTCTCAATGTTTACAAATTATTTTTTATTTTGTAAAAGTTAAATCTTTTTAGAATAATAATTTATTTTTACCTAAAGATTTATCAGCATGTAATGAATAAATATATTAAAAAAACAAATTATGATAATATTTGACTAATATAATTAATTATTTTAATGTTAATATGATATTTTGTTGTATATAATGTGTTTTGTATTCAATAATTAATTTTTATATAATAATAAATCTAATTATATGATATGAATTGTGTCGGATTGAGTGAAGTTTTTAAATAATAAAATTCATTATCCAATCTGTATGTAATAAAACCTTAATTAAATTGCATAAAATTTGATTTGAATACTTAAAAAATTCAGTTTAATATAATTAAATCGTGTTAAGTCACGAATTAACCGTCACCCATAAATATCCTAATATTTTTACCAACTTTGTATTACTTGTTATGAGTAAAGTACTTTGTTGAGTAATACATAAAACAATTTTAGTACAGTGTATTACATTTATTTTCTTGAAAGATTACATATTATTTTCCCATATAATTTTAAACACTTATTTTTATATAATCAGGAGGTGGAGGTGTAATTTTTAAAAATACACTTTTTTCTTGCAAGAGATTCAATATGTTACAGTACAATCAAATTAATGCGAACAAATCTCTTGAATGTGATAAGCAATTAGGATCCTATTAGGATTGTTTTTTTCATAAATATTTATAGAGAAGAAATTGAAAATGTAAAATAAATTAAATCTTTCTCATAAGTTATAATCAATTTATCCTCTTAAACTTTTATAGAGACTTTTTCATTTATCTTCTCTAAAAATTAAAATGTATAAGTTGATCTTAATTTATAAAAGATTTTTTTTTATTTTACATTTTATTCTCTTATCCTATATAAATACTTATTTAAAAATTTATCCAAAGAGAACGAGTGTCTTCAAAGTTATTTATCTTTTATATAAAAATTTAATATCATTATGAATTTGAAAGATTAAGTGAAAATTTAAATATTATCATTATCAATTTTGAAATATTGTTTAGAATTTTCATTTTATTTTTAAAATTGTAAAATTAATAATAGTAGCTCATAACTAGTTGATGTTTAGCTTTTCAGGGTAATATTAATTATTTTTTTCATTTATATCTCTTATAAAATTAATGATGAACAATAAAATTTATAAATAAATTAATGATAATATAAGATTAATTTTGTAAAATTATTTCTTTTTTTCATCTATTTATTATTTTTTCTTTGTATATATAAAATAATATAGGACTAGTATTATTTTGGAACAGAAGGAATAATAATTTATATATTTAAACATATCGAAACATAATACAGATAGTAATAATACATTTAAAAATACATATTTTTAATTAGAAGAAAAACAATGCAATTTAAATACATATAAAAAAGAGACTGTAATTTACTGAACAATTTAACCAACATATTTATTGTCTCTTAATTAAGTACAAAAGTTTATTTAGTTTTGTAAGATGACTGTTGGGCGCAAAAAAGAATATCTAATTTCCTTTTTCGTTTTTTCTGGGTTGATTATACGCCTTTAGACGTTTATAACCTGCTTTCAAATTCTTAAAACAATCCGAAGCACATGTAAATTGATACAAACATTATTTAACTCTCGAATAATAAAAAAACATCGAATGCGGTCCAAAACTTCACACTATTAATTTGTTTTTAAAATGCAATACTTTATGAGAGAAAAATATAATTTGACCAAAACGGAAGTTCTCAAAGTCTGGTTTGTCGTCTAAACAATACTATACTTAACGCCTTAACGCGATGCGAGGAGAAAGTTTTTAGGTGACCAATGCCACCACTATAAAATTAAAGGTCTCCTCGACCAACTCATAAGATAGTAGTATTATTTTGGATTACTGTAAAATATTTATTAATAATTATTTTTTATTAAAAATTTATAATATAGTAATAATTTTTTTTATTAAAATCTAACTGTCTATTAATTTATTTTTAATAAAATTAATTTTATTTTATTTTAGTTTAGGTCACATATATTTTTTATTAAAAATAATTTTATTTAAATCAGTTAAGATAATTATTATGATCACATATATTTTATTTTATTTTGGTTAAGTTAAAATATATTTATTAATGATCACATATATTTTATTTTGATTAAGTTAAAATAATTTTAATTTTATTTTTTTAATCAGCATTTAAAAGATATTACAAGTAACGGTTATTGAAGATGACAAAAGATACACTGTACTAAGACGTTGTAAATTAATAAGTAATGAAGTTGAATAGAAAGAAGAAAGAGTGGGAAGCAAATACTACTAGTACTGGTCATAAAGTATAGGAAAAGATCACATCCATGCAGTAGTGGACTGCAACCTAGCGTTTGAGTTGACTCAGAACAAGGAAGCAATAAATAACTTCCCAATTTTATTATTATTATTATTTCCCAGAAATCACTCTCTTCTTCTGCACTTGGACAAACCCTAAAAGCCCATTCAGCTGTGGTTACTGTTTTCTCTAGAAAGAGAAGCTGCTGGAAATGTACAAGAACCAGCTTCAAGAGCTGGCCCAGCGGAGCTGCTTCAACCTGCCTTCCTACACGTGTATTCGGGAAGGTCCCGATCACGCGCCAAGGTTCAAGGCCACCGTCAACTTTAACGGCGAGATCTTCGAGACCCCTCACTACTGCTCCACTCTCCGTCAGGCCGAACACTCCGCCGCCGAAGCCGCTCTCAATTCCCTCTCCCACCGTGGCCCCTCCCATTCCCTCGCCGCTAAGATCCTCGTGAGTCATTGCCGCTTCTACTTCTAGGGTTTCTTTTTTTCTTCCCCCCCAAATTCATGTTTGGCGCACTCTTTGCTAACATGCGCCTTCTCATGAACTTATTAATCTCTTTTACTGCTTGACTGATGCTAATGTCTTACTTTTTTATTTTGATTTTTTTTTATATTTATGCGCAAATGTTGCTGGTAGTTATAGAACTTTGATCTTACCTATCAACCTAAGATTATAAGCTAAAATTTGCAGTTAACATATATAAATAATCATCCGGAAGTCGAACTTGTTTCTAAAATTAGAAGTGAACTTTATAGCTTGTGAAAAGTTCACTTGCTGTAAACTTTTGTAGTGCTTTTTTTAATATCTATTTGTCGATATGAAAGAAAAATGTGTAATGTTTGAACCACACCGCATTGCATGGTATTATGTCTTGATTGTACCTTTAGTAGCTTTTTGTGCACATGCTTATCGTGCTCTCAATTTTTTTAGGATGAGACTGGAGTGTACAAGAACCTTCTACAGGAAATTGCGCAAAGGGTAGGAGCTCCATTGCCTCATTACACAACGTACAGGTCAGGCTTAGGACATTTACCTGTTTTTACCGGGATAGTAGAACTGGCTGGAATCACGTTCACTGGTGAACCTGCCAAGAATAAGAAACAAGCTGAGAAAAATGCAGCTATGGCAGCTTGGTCCGCTTTAAAACAATGTAAGTGGCTGCCAAACTTTGGGCTGGAAAGTTAATTGTTTTTCCTTAGGAATGTATGACTTCATGTCAATTTGTTCTATCAGCATAGCATTATATGTGTCGTAGATCACAAAATGGGACAATGGAAATACCCAACCCAAGCTTGTTTCCCTTATTTTTGTCACTCTTATAACGCACATGGTAAATGAACCTGGCTGATAAATTTATCTTATGGTTAAGTGGTGGTGTTAGGCTTTGCTATTCTTAGCCGGTTCCAAGCCCGGATAAAAGGAAAGGGTTGTGTTAGGCTTTTGACAGCCAACGTAAAACTTTGTCGAATCTGTATGACATGGATCAATTAGTTGATCCATGTAGCCGACCCCACCTAGTGGGATAAGGCGTTGTTGTTGTTGTTGTTAAGTGGTGGTGTTCTAACCACTAACAATCGACACCAAAAATTCATGTGCTACTGTAATTTATTTGTGACATGGGAAGATACTAACAAGCCTTTTTAGATGCCTTTTACTCGTCTATTTTAGTTCCAAGATAATTTGCTTTAGAAGATATTATGTGCCAGATAATTTACGCCTGTCTTTTTACAATTAAACCACTTTTCATCTCCTGTGTATTGGAGTCTGATTTAGGATTCCTGTGTAAATGGCTGAATATGAATGGACAATAATTTTCTTACCAGTGGCAAAAGAGACTGCAAGCTCCTCAACTGAACCAGAGAACAATGACGAAGTGGAACAGATTACAATAGCGCGGGCTTTACTGAACTACCGTTTGAAGGAAAAGATGACTATGTCTAATCCAAATGCTCCCCTTCCATTTCATGAAAGGTTTCAGATTCAAAATCCAAGGCCAATCAGTTCTCAACCGCCCCCAGCCACTTCATCAAAGATCCTTCCCCTAATTTGCCAGAAGACAGCACCTCGAAGTAAGCCTTCATTGGCAACAACAACAACAAATGAAAGTCCTGGAAGCAGGCATCCACAGGCAGCAGTGGCAGTGACCAGTGACAATTCCAACCTGCCACAACAATCTTGTTCTCTAGAATGCCGAGCGACCCGTCCCCTGAAGTTTCCTGCAGCAGGAGCAGCACCTTATGTTCCCATTCGACAAATGAGACCATCTTGCCAACGGATTGCACCTCCGGTGACTATAAGGACAGTTGTACCTGCATTCGCTGCACCACCTGCCTCGGTGCCCCATCCTGTTATACGGGCTCCTCCAGTACGAGTTGCTCCTCCAGTCACTATTCGACAAGCTGTTCCATTATATGCTGCTCCCAAACAACAAGAAGATCTACCAACTGCTAATGCCTCGGGCCAGCAAGACAAACTGCCCGTTAAAATTCAGGAGATGGACAAGGCTGAGAACATTACACCAGAATCAAACTATGCGTAGTTTGGAGCATCTGAGAAATTGAAATTTACTGGAGTTGGTCTAATCCATGGGAACGCTGTCATGTTTTTGTACTTGATCCTATAATCAGTGATGATCCCTTCCTTTTTCCTGTTAAATGTGACAGTTGGCGCAGGTTGATTAGCATCAGCAGTTCAATATCTGTGAAATTCAAGAGCAGTTTGTCTTTAGATTTACTCATGTTTTTACTTTATTCAAAATCTTCTCATACCTTGTCAGCAAGTCTGCGAGCTTGATCATTGCTCGCATTTTCAATGTTTCAGTACTGCTTCACTCTGGAGTGCGAAATTGTTGTTTTTCAACATGGTTGGTAATAGTTATTTCAGAATTCAGAAGACAAAGATTACACATATCTCACAAACCGGGTAATAGTAAGTGGTTTTTTAAAAAATAAAAAATAAATTGAATTATTTACATATTTTTTTCACTATTTGTTTGATCATCTTAAATTTGAAAATATCTCTGGCAAAGAACAAGAAAACACTGTCCCGCGCTATTTCTGTTATAAGCCTTAATTTTGGAACGGACTACACATGACTTAAGTGTTCCATGATTGTTTGTTATCTACATATCTTGACCTGTTATTGTTAATTTAAAAGATTTCTTTAAGTGAAGAAATTATTTCTTATTGTTTCTTTTTCATTTTTCATTGGAGTAAATTTATGTGATAAGAAGAGTTTTTTAAAAATAAGATTTGTATCTTCTACAAGAAATTATAAAAAAATGTTTCTTAACAATAAAAAATAATATTTATTTAACACATAATAATATCATAATTAAATTATAATTAAGTAAAAATTAAAAAAATATAAAAAATGAATTTTTTTGAAGTTTTTTACCATGAGAGTAAAATTATATATGAAATTTTTATAATGATATAACATTACAAGGACTAAAAAAATACTATGAGAATTATAAAAAATAACTTAAGAAATCCTCATTCAAGATACTCTTAGAGTTATGTGTAGAAATATAGAATTAAATCCTTGTGCAGATTGACTACAATTAAATGGAACAGTATTTGGTGAAGTAACTCATTGGTCAGTATAATACGTAAACTATATACCTGATCACACTTGAACTATTTTATACATAATTACATACCCACATTTATTTTTTTAATTTATTTTATTATTTTTTCTCTATTTGGCCGTGATTTTAGTTGAGATTTTATGTTCTTCCTTTTTACCCAGTTATCCTTGTCAAGTTCTATTCAACTAATTAAAACATGCACTCTTAAAAGTAGTTCCAAGTGTGAGGCTGCATTAAATCAAAAGAAACAACTTCTCCACATGTGAGGTCATTTTCATGCTATTGTAGAATTACAAACCTAAAGACTTTCTTGTTTAAGATGAGATGAAAAACTATTCAAATACCTTTTTTACTATGCAGATCACCGGGATACAACAATTCTCAGATTCTATATTTAAAGAAGCAGAGCCTCAGACTGATAATCTGGAACCTATACTGTGTCAGAGACTTAAATGGACTGCATAAAGACTTACTGTGGGCTTGTTTAAATTGGACGAAATTTTAAGCTGAATCACTTTTCTTCCCAAGTTAATAATTATATCGAGACAAATCATCTTTTATATAACCATAACGATAAGAAAGTGCAATATTTCTCATGATTTGAGTCCAAAGATACCCAGAACATAGGCAGCGCTTGTTTCACAAAATTTTGATGGAGTGCTGTTAATATCAACATGAGAATATATATTTTTATGTTTGTTAGAAGATAATAAACAAATATTTTTATGCTTTTTTTTTAATTTTATTCTCATTAAAGGAGATAGGAATGTGGATTCCTGTGTGATAAAAATCCTATTTATTGGGTCTTCAAACTTATCACGCTTCATGTTTAGTTGTCTCCAAAAGTCTTTTTTTTTACCAACGTTTCACTCCAAATAGAGTTGGAAGTATTTATCCAATGGAAATATTAAGTAAAAGTACTTTTAAATAGTTTTATTCAAACAAATTTCATTTTACTAACATACTTTTGAACACAAAATATAAAAACATAAATCGCATTATAGTAAACTCATTTTCTTTTATCAAAATTGATTTATCAACATACTTTCAATTTAAGATTATGTTTACAAACTTTAATCCAAATATACACTGAGTTTTACAACTTATTTTCTTAAAAAAATTAAGAGTCTAGAAGATGTCACATTCAATCAACCCTTTTTCTATAGACAAATTTACTTTTATTATTTCTGATATTTTTAGTTAAATTATAAATATTTAATTCTAATTGGAGCAAAACAAATTAAAATTTTATATAATTAAAAAGTTGAAAATTTTTATTGTTTTTTTACACTCGAATTATGTTTTATTATTTCACTAGCTTATCTCTTCTCTTTTCAGTTTCGTGCAAAAGGCCTAAACTTAAATATAAACGGTGGATGGCCTACTAAGTCCAAGCCAATAAAAAAAAAAGTAACAGCATGGCATGAAAATGGGCTTGGCCCGTATGTGTGGTAGCCTAGTAGGTGGCTTGGTCCCAAATTTGATTCAGTAGGGATGACAAGAAGAAAAAATTCAAAAAAAGAAGAAGAAATAAAATAACATAAGAAAAACGTTGGTAATTGAAAAAAAGGTGCTGGGTGCCTTGGTGAGGTATCATAGACTTATAGTACTTGAATTTGTGCTTGAAAAAAATATTTATATTCGGCCTCATATTCGTTCAAATAGCAATTTTAATATTCATATCGGTACTGTATTCGTTGGTACTTATATATACCTGTTACCCCACTTTATTTAAATTTAAAATAAAATAAATAAAACGACTTACGCGGGTGGCATTTTGGAATTTAATTTTTTTTAGCTTTATTGAAATAAAAACTCTTCTTACCTTTTCTCCCCTTTTTTCTCTTATGCTCTTTTTGAATGAAATTGTAATTTCAAAGCTTTTTCATTCACAATGGAGATTTTACTTTTAGGAAACCAAACTCAATATTATTCGGAATAATAATTTATTAATTTTTTCGGCTAAGTTTGAGTTTAAATGAAAATAGACATCTTCCTCAAATAATTTTGAACTTGATTTAGGAATAGACCAACATTTAAATTCAAAAATGAAAAATCATTTTGATTTGGAAATAAATAAAAATAAAAGTATAAAAAAGATTTCTATTGTTTTGAATTTGATTTATTATGATTAGATTGCAAAACGTTAAAAAGATTTTCCTTATTCTGAATTTTATTTCTTAAGATTAGGTAAAAAAGATTTTCCTTTCTAATTTAATCTGATTTCTTACTATTAGATAAAAAAATATCTTGATTTTCCATTTGAATAATATCAGACATTTAATCTTAAAAGATATATAAAAAAAATCTTTCCTTTTTCTTGAATTAGGTTTCTCCCTACCGAGAAAAAATATCTATCATTGTTTGATCTTAAGATTAGGAAAAAAACAAAAAAAAAGAAAAGTTAAGAAAAATTTTCTTCCATTATTTTGATTTGGGTTGGACGGCACTTATAAAATCCACTGTATTCGTGGCATGTAACGAGGATCAACACCTTATCTAACGAGGTTGTCTGTTACATTCTTTCTTTTCTTCCAACCGTAGATGCTGTTGCAACCTGCGTTCTCTCCAAAAGCGTGCATGATCTCCATCAACCTCTCCAAAGAATCCGCTTTAGATGATACATTAAATAATGTTATCATATTGCAACCTGTAATCCTACAACTTTCTACCAATTGGATACCATTATCACTGCTGTGCAACACAGACTTGAACATCTTGATCTCTCTCTCTACCTTATATAAACTTACCCTCTGTCGTACTTAGCTGCAAAACTCTCGTGGTGTTTAAATTGATGCACTCACGTTTGAAAGCTTTTTCCCCTGTTAATATTCCTTTGCTTAAATTCCTGTGTTTGTGTCATGTTACTTTCACAGAATATAGACTTCTCGCTGAGCTTCTTTCTGGGTGTCTTAATCTTGAGGACCTGGAAGTCACTAATATATACATTCTTAGCCATGTAATTGAAGCAAAGTTTAAAAGTTGTCCAAATTAGTCAGAGTTTCTATGGATAAAAATATAATTCCATTGGAAGTTGTTTACAATATTCAGTTCCTGAGCATAGAACTGGTACTGACTACTTGATTTGTTTGTTCTTTCTTTCTATTTTGAATGAAGATGAAAATTTATGATATTTTGTTGTTGGGATGTACCTCTTACATACGGATTTCAACGAAGTCGAATTCATTGAAGAATTGATTCCCGAATTTTACAATTTAACCAGCAATGAATTCGGTTATTTGGAACATACTAATGACTGGCTGGAGGTGTTGAAAGTGATCAAGCATTGTACAAAACTTCAAAATCTTGTCATTAATCAGGTTTGCTCGAGCTTAATGCCTTCAAGAATGATTCATTTTTTATGTTGACTAATTTTACGTCATATATATTGTTAACAGGTTGAATCCCGTCCTGACGCTGATAGGAGAGAGTGGCAATATCCATTATATGTTCCTAAATGCATCCCTTCACACCTTAAAACATGCCGTATTAATAATTATGGTGGCCATGAAACTGAGTTTGAATTTGCAAGATGTATCATGTAAAATGCAAGACTATTACAGGACATGACAATCTGCATTTATTTCAAGACAAATGAACGGGAAAAGCATTAAATGATAAAATGTTATCCTTGTGCACAAGGTTTTCTTCAATTTGTAAACTTACGGTTAATTGTTTAGATGATAATGATATTTGGGTAGTTAGTTGCGTTATGTGATTCGTGTGAAGAGGCTGCCGTGGAATTTTAGGGGCAACCATACGATTTTCATTGATGGATTGCTTTGGGATGTTCATAACTGGTTTTTCAACCATGCTTCTGGGTATGCTGTGTTCATGTTCAGGACCAGGAGTGGCTTGGATAGCAGATTGTGGTTGCAGGAGAAGATTGCTCAGAAAGATAAAGATAGAGTTGAATTGTCCTTGTTGATCTATGCCTGTAAGAACAGGAGAATAAAGTTAAGAATCTTGCGAATGAATAGAAACCATATTATTCTACCTTGTCCTCTACAATTTTGTTTGTAGTTGTTCACTATAACGTTGTTCCTTACAATCTTGCGAATAAAGTTTTTTTCAAACTTCTTTCTGTTCATTTGCCAGTGCTTTATAAAAAATGCTATGTTACTAGTACTCCACCCGTAAATGCATAATTTAGCACTTTCATAATAAATGCATTGTCTCATAATTTAGCACCTTCTTAATATGGTAAATGAAGGAAATTTCTTTGTTTGAATTTGGTTAAAGGGACATGTTGGAATTTTTTTTTATAGAATACCATGTAGTACAAAAGCAGCTAAATTTATTAATTACATATTGACTGATTTTTTTTTTTGTATAGGATAACATGTTATCGATATAAAATATGACATAATAAATGTTTTGTCTCATAATTTAGCACCAAAACAATACGATAACATGTGGAGGAATTCCTGTATGGTTGAAGTACATTCCTGCATAAGCTTCAGAATGGATAATGGGTCTTTCAAGGTTGGACTTACAATTCCATTGACATGGTCTCTTCTATTGACTCAAGTCTGGAATAATCTGACATTGTCGGTTTTCATTCTTAGGCGGCGATGCAAGGTTTCACGCATAAAATTTTCCAGATGATGAAGAACGAGAAGTTGTTTCAATCTCATGGTGGTCCAATCAATCTCTCTTAGGTATGCAATTCCTTTCATTGTATGGCATAATTGAAGAAATACTAAAAAAAAGGAACAAGAAGATGATCTGGAATTCACGGGCTTTCATACCAATGGAATCACTACTAGAAGAGAAAGTCTCGATCTTTATTTGTTTTTCCTCTACCTCTCGTGTTTTATAGATTGAGAATGAGTACGGACCAGAGAGTAGAGGAGCTGCTGGCCGTGCATACGTAAACTGGGCTTCAACTGCAAGTATGGCTGTTGGGTTGGGTACAGGAATGCCATGGGTGATGTGCAAGGAAAATGATGCCCCACATCTTGAGGTGTGTCCTCTCATTCTCTTGTCTCATTTCATTCATTATATTTTTATTGAGGGTTGAATATGATCTGTCCAAATTCTCCATTAATTACCGCGATGATTTCTATTTGATTCTCATCATGTACATGGTCCATCATAAACACAATTGGTCATGTGGATTCTTTTGTATCTAAGTCAGAATATATGTTCACCTGCATTAGGTGAGGAGGAGGGACCTGTTATGCTTATATGTTTGGTCGTCAAAGTGGTGACAATATTATTGTGACTTAAGAGATTTTCTACTCTATGAGAAGCAAGAAGGAGAGGAAAGGATGGATGACGATCAAAATTGACTTTGAGAAAGCTTATGAGGATTTAGTCCGTGATACCTTGCATGATGTGGGCATTCCAGAGAATATTTGGGTCCATGAAAGTTTTATGGAATGCCAAGGCTTTGGAAGATTTTACTCCCTCTAGAGGTATTGGCTAGGGAAATCCGTTCTCCTTATTTCTTTGTCATGTTTTTCAAATAATTAATCTAACTGTGTGCCGGTGGAAACCTATTTCTTTGAGTAAACATAACTCTCCCATTTCTTATTTGGCGTTTGCAAATACTCTTCTAATTAATTAAATGTTTCAGTGGCTGAACCCGAAAAAGCTGCTTTTGGAGGAACAATTGTGCATTTAGCCAGTGAAACACAATTTTTCAGACTGCACTGAAACATTCAGTTGTCATTTTTGTGTTGTGCATCATAATCAAAGGAGATATAAGTTTCCATTATAGACAAAATGACATACCTGCATGTAAAACTGAGATGCAAAATTTTCATTAACAATACATACATAAAATTAATAAAATGAGAAGGTCAACGAGAAAATTGTTTTATACCTCACATTTAAGAATATCATTCCATGGATTGCCAAAAAACTACTGTTGATAGGCCACCTACTCCTGAACATACAGTCCGACCCCAATTTTTAGCTAGTTCTATTACTTTGTAAACCACATTCTGCAACATAAGAAAAAAAAAAGACAAAACTCCTCGTTAATTGACAAGCATGCATACATTAGGAAAGAAGTGTAAATCTAAATACATACCTCCCCTCTATTCACAGTGTATGGGGGTTGAAACTTAGTCCTGTTTACTCATCAACTTTCTGTCTTTTAGGATGAGGAGAACTCTTAAAGTTCTTTATTTCAAGTTTTAACATTTCCAATTCACTTATAGCATCTCCCTCTGGATTGCTCCCTTTTCACATAATATACAACTTCAGGTCGAAATTGTTTTTCCTTCACCTTTGCAATTAAGGAGTAAGTATTTTTTGGGCCTCCGAAAATGTCTCTTACAACTTGAAAGTCTGCAGTTTCCTTTGGGCCGGGTGGAAACAATGGAGCCCAGGGACACTTATCACAGCATGGATAGCGGCTGTTATTACAGGCCCCACACTTTCCTAAGCACAAAGATATATTAAAAAATATAACTAAATAGAGTCTGATCAAATAGCATGTTTTCAATTGAAGCTACTATGGAGGGAAAGTGAACATCTTTCAAACTTGACGAATTCTATGGTGGAAAATAAACTTCTTTCCCAACCACCATCGCAGTCACCCCCAAAACCCTTTAACAATAATAATGGAATCACCATCTTTTTAACCGTAACAGCAATCCCTCCATCACAAACAACAACATAAAACTAGATCCACCATGAACAAAAACTCACCTCGTTTACATTTGCAACCCCACAACCAAACAATTAAAGAAGAAAAATGTAGAAGAGGAAAAAATCGTATAACGAAATCCCTCTTCTCGTTCTTCTTCTTCTTCTTTTTTTACTCCTTTTGGTCCCATCTAATCTCTCACTCACGCACAAATCCATTTTCTTGCGGCAGAGGTGCGACGGAGGTGGTGAGGGAGGAGGCGCATAACCCCAATCACATAAATAAACCAACAATCAACCTAAAAAACAAATCAACACCAAAACAGTGATTGAGTTCTCATCGTTAAACTCTTCCTTGGTTTCATTATTTTTTATTTCTGGGAACGATTGATCGGTTTTAACTGTTGAGCGTCGCAACGCGTGCAAGGGTTAGGGAAAGGTTTCTGGTTCGAGACAGAGGGAAAGGGGTTAACTTTGTGGGGTTTGGTTTTGGGGAGGAAAGTGTGGCTGTGGTGGCTAAGGCAGAGATGGAGTGAGGTGCGGTGTGGCCGTGGTAGTGAGGTGGTCTGCGGCGGAAAAGAAGGGAGAAGAAGAAGAAGTGAGAGAGAGAAAACAAATGTTATGTCTGAAAAGACAGGGAAAAAAAAAAAAGAACATATTGATCATTGATATAAAACTACTCAGATCCGACGGTTGAAATTCAACTTTCGTATTGTGAGAAAGATCTTTCCTTTCCCACACTAGAATTCTTCTTGTTTATATCCATAGAATCTAGTCTAAGGCTAGCTGAAATATAAATTCCTTTTGTGCATCTTGGCCATTTTCATTATTAAACACATTAATATTACTGATTGAATATTTTTAAATTTTTTTTACATATAAGAATAGAAGATAAGGATATGACTTTTCAACAACTCACATATCATATTCAAATCCAATCAATTGAGTTTTTTTTAGTTTTTTTTATAGGAATCAAATATATTATGAAAGAATTTACAATACCTTATTCAATCAACTAAGATTATATTTAATCATAAAATTAGTTGAAAAATTAATGGAAAGTTAAAAATTAAATGATAGCTGAAAGCTTTTAAATTATCTTATTAAATTATAAATATTAAATAAAATTAATCGTTGAAGTAATTGAAAAATATAAAATGACATGTTATTTTAAGGATAAAAAAAGAAAATATAAAAAAATTAGAAGTTAGCATTGTAAAAAATATTTTAAAAAATTTACTTATCAAATCATAAAACTTACTTTTTAATTAGTAAAAAAAATTAAAAGTTTAGTGAAATAACTTGTCGAATATCGAATATAGTGTAAGTTACTTTCTGGACTAACAAACTAATTGAGTTTGGTAATATTTATTTTGTTTAATACATTAATTCATTAATTATTTGCCTACATATTTAACTAATTAATTCTCAACCAAACAATATTATACACATTGACTTCATTAATTAAAATAATTAAACAAAAAGGTCGCAGATTTTGAGCATATAGTCGCCCTTAAAATGAAAGGGTGAAAGATATACGATAACTTTCGATATTTAAGTTTAAGGGTAGATATGTTTTCAATTTCTCCACAATAATTTAAGACAGTGTATTTTAACGGGATGTATTTAGTTAGGATTTTAAAACATATTTTTATTAAAAAATTTAAGATATTTAATT
This sequence comes from Glycine soja, assembly GCF_004193775.1. Classification (NCBI taxonomy): domain Eukaryota; kingdom Viridiplantae; phylum Streptophyta; class Magnoliopsida; order Fabales; family Fabaceae; genus Glycine; species Glycine soja. The sequence continues at coordinate 49,654,895 of NC_041012.1, read as the reverse complement.
AAGATTTTTAAATAATAGAAATAAATTATGTGATATTTAATTAAGATTATTATAATTTTTTAAAAATTTAATAAAGTTTATTGGTATTCAATTAAATTTTTTAAAAACTTTAAAAAAGTTTTCTATTATTTAAAAGTATAAATTTTGATGAATTTTTTCTTACGATAAAATTTTAAAAGATTTTTTATGAGAAAAATCACATTAAACAATCTCATTTAAACTTTTAAGATTTTATTGGATTTTTTTTTAATAAACATTGATATTTTTTCTTTATTCTTTCGATCAATGATTAATATGTCCTCAACATATAATATGAGAGATTTCTCAATTCTTTGAATTTGAAGAATATTTTAATGCTTATAAGTATAAATGAATGTAGATATACATGAACATGAAAAATATATAATTTTAATGATCATGAGAAGTTGATTCATACATAAATGAATAAATATATAAATAAGGTTTAAAATTTAGACATAATTTTTGTTTGATGAAATCGTTATTACTTACAAGTATTCATATTAAGTATTCATATTAATAACACATTATGATATGTAATTTTTATACAATTAACATAATTGGTAATTGAACGAGAATAAATTTATTATACCTATAAATATGTCAAAGGGATTGATTTGTTACATAATATGTTTAAATTTTTTTATATAATATAAATTTTATTTAAACCGGTGAATAAAATTTATGAATATGTATTAATAATTTTAAATATTTTTTAAAAATTTATGAAATTTTTTAAAATCTTAAAAATTTATGATGTCTTTTTAAATCTTATGAATTCATATTATGTAAATTGATTGATATATGAATTATAAAATTTTAATTATAAAAGTCTTTTAAAAAATCATTATATTCTTATAAATTTTTTTAAAATATGCATAGTTCTTTTTATGACAAAATAATTTTTAAAATTGTAATCTAATGTAGCTCCTAATTTGAATGGTAGTCTTAATATCCACGATTGAATGCACGGAGACATAACGCTGATCCCATATTTTACAGTTGAAATTCAAATGTATGAGTTGACGGAGAAGCCAGAATGTGACAGTGACGAGATATATATGGCCATGGCATGTAACATCATGAGATGTACATCCATGTATGTAGTATATTCATTCATATTTCATATACCTAGGCATGTCAAATACTATGTAACAAAAAAGAAAAAGCCATGTCCAATACTATATTGTATAAGTTTAAAAATTAAAATAATAATAAAAAATTAGTAAGCATTATGAAGCGTGGGATAGGTGGTGTGTGTGGGTGGCAATTCCGTAGTTCTATGGTTTGTACTTTAGCGCTAGCGATTATTTTGGGGCATTCTCTCTCTCTCTCTCTTTGCTTTCTCGTATCGATCTTCACGGCGTGGTTGCTTTTCGATCTCTCCTCCACAACATTAGGGTTTAGACCTAGATCCGGCCACCTTCATGTTTTGGAAGCTCGCATCCCTTTCTGCTTCCTCCCCCGTGAGTTTTCACTTCCATCGCGCCAATTCTGCTGCATTTAAACCAAGCTTCAATTCTTCTCTCTCTCCCTCCATAATTCAAGCATCACTTAGTTTCATTCGAATGCCATTTATTTACCGTTGCTTTCCCTTTTTAATTACCAATTGATTAATTAATTCATTTCTAACTAACCATGTTACTGATTAATTCCGTTTCCTGGATCGACCTTCTCTGTTCCGAGTTTCCGCTCTTATATACAGTAACTCATAAGCGAACCTGTTGCTTATTTTTATTTTTTCAATCTGCTGTTTGTTTTTATTGAATCTACTTTAGCGGTTCACTTTGTTAGGAGGATCTCAATTAGAGACAGTTGATGTGTTTTAGCAAGTTAGTTAATATATTTTTCCCCTATAATTACCTCTTTGTATTGCCTTTTCAGCTACGGGTATTTTGAATTTGAAGGTTAGGAATTAGGATGTTAATACGTGCTTGCTAATCATTGAAAAACAGTTGAGTTGAGCTTTAGTTAAAGCAAACTCAATTTAGTGGGAATTTGTGAAGAAGAGAGCACAGGATTCATCTGGAAAATTTTCCTTACTTTTCTCGATAGATTTGAATTCAAAGTTACTATCAGTTTGTGACAAGTTGCTTTACTTTCAAGACTACAGTGTTTCTTTTTACAATTCTATATAAGGATGCATGCTTACAGTGGAATTTTATGATTGAATGCCCTGTAATTGATGGCTGGAAGTTTTAAGAGGACAACTGAATTGGTAACCAAAGTCTCAAGTAGCTTAAAGCTTGCGTAGCTTATTTTCTTGCTTCCTCTCCGTGGTCCTTTGTAATAGTTGGTATGAAGTGCTTTTATATGTTGATGGTGTTATGCAGGTGGAGGCAATATTAGACAAGGAGAATTTCACTTTGGAAGAGCTTCTGGACGAAGAGGAAGTGATCCAAGAATGCAAGGCCTTAAACAGTCGTCTTATCAACTTGTGTGTGTCTGTTTAATTTGAAGCAATTCAGTTTTCATTCTCCTAACAAATCTCAGAGTTTTATGTGTTTTTTATTTTTGTATTGTCCAATTTCTATTTTTGGTGATAATTTTGAGTAAATTAAATACAAGCACAGGCTGGATATGCAATTATATAACTATTCAACAAAAAGATAATTGACAATTTGCTACTTTTTTCCCCTTTTAGTTTGAGAGATCAAGTCCAGGTTGAGCAATTGTTACGGTACATTATTGAAGAACCACCAGAAGATGCTGAAAATAAACGGGCCTTCAAGTATGCAGCTGTTACTTAAAATTTGCTCCAAATGAACTTTTTTTATTATTTTTCAACTTTCTTGTAACCATCTGATTGTTTGTCTGTAATTAAGGTTTCCATTCATTGCCTGCGAGATTTTTACATGTGAAATTGATGTCATTTTGAAGACCTTGGTTGATGATGAAGAGGTTTATACTGCATCCTGTTTGTGAACCTTTTTTTTAGCTTCAAGTTGTACACCTTTATTGATTTCCCCTTTACATTCTTTTAATTTCAGCTGATGAACTTATTATTCTCTTTTTTGGAGCCTAATCGCTCACATAGTACCTTGTTGGCTGGCTACTTTAGCAAGGTATATATAAAATTGGAAATTTAGTTTGCATGACCTTTTTGTCAATGTGGCCTATCTGACTTGCTTGATGCTGGTTTCTATGCCATTTTACAGGTTGTTGTTTGCCTAATGATTCGAAAGACAGTGCCACTTATGAATTATGTTCAAGTAAGTAAAACAATTGGCTTTTCTAGTAGAGTAGTAGATTGCTTATTCAATCTGATATTTACAATATATTGGAGAACAAAGCTTGATTTACTTTTAATCCCTTATTCCCTTTTATTCATGGAACCAAACCTTTATATTAAACAGTTTTTAGTCTTTACAATGATTGGTGTGCATGTTGCATAGTCTCTTTGTGAAATCCTTCATTCATGATTCAGCATAATTTCTGCAGGCCCATCAAAATGTTTTTCGCCAACTGGTTGATTTGATTGGAATTACATCCATTATGGAGGTAAACTTTTACCATTTCAGTAGTTATTATGACAATTCTGAGATCTTGCTGATGTATCAAAATGGATTCTGAGATAAGTTCTTTGACAGGTTTTGGTTCGATTGGTAGGCGCTGATGACCACATGTATCACAATTTTATAGATGTGATGCAATGGTTGGCTGAGAGCAACCTGCTTGAGATGATTGTTGATAAATTGAGTCCATCTGTAAGTGAAGCATCTATTCGGGTTTATGTTCCTTTAGCCAGCATTTTCCTGTTTGCTAAGTGATGCTTATGCACTTAGCTTCATGCCTTCCAGACAGACATGTTAAATGAGATTGAATGTAGCTACATTCTTTGAGTTGGAAATTTTCTATTCTACAAGCTTGACATTGGCCATGCTAATGATTGCTAGTGGTGTTGTGTTTGTCCCCCAAAATTTGTTTTCTGGGACATAAAAGATGTAATTGATTAAAAAGCTCCATTTAGTTGCAAATTATCACCTTGCATTTTGTTGCAAATTATCTGACAACTTTTTGTTGCTTATTATCTGACACTTTTATGTTTAAATTTATAGGCTCTTTATCACCTTGCATTTTGTTGCAAATCATCTGACAACTTTTTCTCCCCTATTTAAACCAGAGTCCTCCTGAAGTTCATGCCAACGTGGCTGAAACATTGTGCACAATAACTCGAAATCCCTCATCTTCTCTAGCAATTAAACTTTCAAGCCCAAGGTCTGTATTCTATGTTTTTGTGTTCTTCTCTAATATGTAACTCTGAAATAATTGTTATGTATATTTTATATATGCAGTTTTGTTGCCAAAATTTTGGATTATGCACTGGAAGATTCACAATCGAAGTCTAGCCTTGTGAACTCAATTTCAGTGTGTGTTTCTTTATTGGATCCCAAAAGATCTGCTATATCATCTCCCCTTTTTCATTCATTTCGAAGTCAACACATGTATGAGCCACCAATTCCTGTAAACCCAGACACTATTGGTGCTATGCTACCTAAACTAAGTAAGTCCAAATTCATGTGTTTTTAGCTCAATGTTATTCTTGTCATCATCATGGTTTTCGATTGAGTTATATTGTTATTCTGAATGTTGTGAAATACAATACAATTATTTGAAAAGATTAAATGTTTTTTATTTTTGAAGTTAGTTGTATGACTATTTTGATTTAATTATAATAAAATTTGTAAAAAAAATACCAAGTAGGTGATTCCAAGTCCCATGTTTACAGTAGGTGTACAGAGGTGAAAAGAGCCCTTGAGAAAGGGTAAAATGTATAGTATACTGTGGTTTTATATCATTGCCTTAATGCTTTGGATTTTAGAGGTTTGAGACATTACCATTTAACTTTTCTCTGTCCTGGTAAATAAAGTTCAATTGTGAGTTATGTTTTTGTTAATAATATTAGGGTAATCCGGAGTTTGCCTATTTAAAAGGGATGACTACTAGAAATAAAATTGCTGGAGGTCTACCAATAAATAAAACTGGTTGTAATGTGGTTGTGCTTTAATTTCATTTTTATGGACATGTAAATATTAGACTTTATTTATGTTATTGCTTCCACTATATTTTTTCCTGCATCTCTTTCTCTTCCCAATTCTTTGTAGTCATCAATAAATATCAAAGTACTATTGGTTAAGATGGTGTGCACTTCAGTTCTTTCAAGGTTTTTTAGGTTGTGATGGTTGGTAGTTATGTGTCATATGATTATGAATGCTTCACAATTGAAGGTTTAAAGAATGTTGTGACTATGTTTTGTTTGGTAGATACAAATCTGTCAAATTTTGTTGAAGTATCCATATCACATCATCCTTAAGATTTTTTTTCTTGTCTGCAGGTGAATTGCTTATGCTTTTGAATGTATCATCTGATGAAAAAGTATTACCTACAACATATGGAGAATTGAGACCTCCACTCGGGAAGCATCGTTTAAAGGTTAGTTGTTATGGCCATCCTCCCCACCAATTCTAAGGGAGTTGCTATGGTACCCATACCTAGGGTGAATTGTTAAACATTTTGTTGGCTGCTGATATTATCATAAATGTTTGCAAATTTGTTATATATAATCAGCAAGTAATGAATGATTGACAATGTAACTTGAAAAAAAAAAGTTGGATACTTTAGGGTGTTTGACAATGAATGTTTGCATTTTCATTTTCTGTTTTTATTTCTTGTTTTCATTTTCTGAAAATTGTTTTCATTTTCAAAAGATTTAGAATTTTGAAAACATGTTTGGTTTGACTTCTGGTTTTCTGCTTTTAAGAAATAAAAACACTGAAAATGCATTTTCAAAAGGAAATGTATTTTTAGATTTGCTTAAAATTACATTCCTTGCCACCGTGTTTTCATTTGACCCAAAATGAGGTTGAAAACGAGATTTTATTGTTTTCAGTTTTTGGTTCGTTTGAGAAAATATTTTCACTGAAAATGTTTTCAAAAATCCAACCAAACGCATTTCCATCACCATTTTCTATTTCTAGCGAAAATGAAAACAGAAAACAGCCAAACCAAACACCCCCTTAGTTATCTCCTAAACTAGGTTGCAGTCTGGCTAGTAGAGGTTGAATTCTTGTTCCAAAAATATCTTTGTGGTCTATTTTGAAACTATTTTATGCAATTGTTCTATTCTTATGCAAGGTATTGCTAATGCGAACTTTGATTATCTTTTATTTTTCTGACCTGTCTGCAATTTATTTCAGATTGTTGAGTTCATTGCTGTCCTTCTGAAAACTGGAAATGAAGTGGCAGAAAATGAAATGGTCAATTCAGGAACCATTCAACGAGTCATTGACCTCTTCTTTGAGTAAGCAACTATTAATTTTCTTTTATGTAGATGTTCAGCAAAACCTTAACATTTTTTTTTTATCTGTGTGGATATAGCATTATTGCTTATCTTTAATGCTAACTTTTTTTAAAACTAGTCTGAGTATGCTCTGCTAATACAGGTATCCATATAATAACTCCTTACACCATCATGTAGAAAGTATCATATTATCTTGTTTGGAGAGCAAAACTGATGCCATTGTTGAACATCTTCTTCGAGAGTGTGATTTAATTGGAAGATTTCTCCAAGCAGACAAACGTTCTATTCTCTCTTCTGACATAAATCTGGTAAATGGATGCTTTAAACTGATATATTGGATGTTTTGTCTTGGTCACAACTGTATATCGGTATGATCAAGTCATCATGTTTTTCTTCAATGTTTTATTGAATTAGAAGGGGAAAAAACATACATAAACTTAGTGATAGGACCTATATGAAGTGAATATTAGATAATCTCTACACTGCTATCGAGTCTATTAGAATTGCTTTATTAAATTGTTTTATCTTGCAGCCAACAGTAACTGCTGCTGGAAAACAGGCACCACGGGCAGGAAACATTGGGCATATTACTCGAATTGTTAACAAACTTGTTCACCTGGCACATAATCGAAACCTCATACTGACATGTCTTCAGGTTTGCTGTGTATATCATAATATTTCTAGCATCAGAAGAGGTTCATGGTTTTTACAGTAATTTTTACCGTTTATATAAATTTATGAAGATCTGTGAATTATGCCTTAAATTGTTATCTTGAGATAATGAAGCTGAACTTACATGTTGAAGTTGCGTTGACTGTTGAGATAAGAAACTTTTCTCTGAATACTTCAACCTTGTGTGTTTAACATCTGCAGGAAAATAGTGAGTGGAATGAATGGCAAGCTTTAGTTCTTCAGGAGCGTAATGTAGTTGAGAATGTTCACCGTTGGGCTTGTGGGTAAGCTGTTAACTGAATCTAAATACTTGCAAGAGTTTTATTGGGAGGATAGATTCTTCCCAACATAAAGTCTGTTAGTGGGGTTGATTTGGTTGTGGTAATATGATTGCAAGGTGACAAGACCACGTTACGTGGCAGTCTTCTGACCACAAGTGATGTTATCTTGATTAATAAGGGCTTGGAGCATACTCATTAGTATACCTAAATGGCTTCTCTTCAATAGTCAAAAATCAAAATAGTAAATCATAACACTACAATTACACCCAATTGTGTCTTTTATGTTTCTGTTATATGTTTACTTTGTTATGTTGGGGGCTCTTTCCCATTTTGATTTATCTGTTTATTTTTCCTTTTCTTGTGTACAGACGTCCGACTGCTTTACAAGATAGGATGAGGGATAGTGATGATGATGACCTTCATGACAGGGACTATGATGTTGCAGCTCTAGCAAATAATTTGAGCCAGGCTTTTAGATATAAAATTTATGGGAATGAGGATAATGAGGAGGTTTGTAGTTGTTGGCTCCTCTTCCTCTCTGTGCATGCATACTTGCTCATTTCTGTTTGTGTATTTTTAAGTCCTTTCCCTTTATATGTTTTGATTGTCTTGGTTGCAGGAACGTGGCAACCTTGATCGAGATGATGAGGTAGTAGTTTTGTTTACTCTTGGTAACTGTTGTAATTTAATGTGATTTATGTCTTGTCCATCAACCAAAATATCTAGTAATATTTTACTTTCTTAACTATTAGCAACTTTGTCTGTTGTATGATCTGCAGGATGTCTACTTTGATGATGACTCTGCTCAAGTAGTCATATCATCCCTCAGACTCAGTGACGATCAAGGGAGGTGAGTCTATTTATTGTTACATGGCTGGTAATTTTGTTTGGATGAATCTGTCATGTGGGTTAATCAAACAGCATGACTTATTTTTAAATCAAAGTTTTGTGTGTTAGAGTGTATGCAGAGATAATGAGATAATCTGTGTATTTGACAAATAAAATAAGTGATATAACTACTAGTATTCTATGATTGACATATATCTTTCCAGGTTATCCTGTACTCCTGTATGTTTCATCTTCCACCACGTGGTATCCATTCTTTCCTTGACTCTTTTAGGTACTTCTCAAGATGACAATGGAGTACTGCAGGTTTTGTAGGATCTAGTTGCAGATTAGGAAGAGAAATATCCTTCAAAAGCAACTACAGAAGAATAAGATATGCACTAGATATTTAAGAAACAGCATACTCTATCAGCCTTCTTTACTTTGTGAATTGCTTATAAGGGGATTTCTTCATTTTCACTAGATCCTCATCCTTCCCCTCCCCCCGGACTGTTGGGACTGCTGTTATTGATTTAAAAATAGAATGAGTTTTCATTTCTTTAACGCCGAAGATATTTTGGTTTTGATTTCAGTTTTCTGCCTCATGGTGTTGCACTGTCACTATGCCTCCTTATTCAAATCTTCCATTATATACACAAATAGTGTGATAGAAGTAGAGTTAGCACAGGGACCTAAGTGATTAACGTCCCCATTGGATATCTATGTTTTTGCTTTCTTGTTGAATATAGAAAAGTAGAAAATATTCAAAAAGCTTCATTTGTCCTCCTATTTCTGTTGTCTGGATGATATTGGAATTTTATGGAAGTCCATCAGGGTTTCTGTATTTAATTAATCACTATAATGTCAAATAAGATTTTTTTTTGTCTTTTGCAGTAGTCTGTTTACAAACTCCAACTGGTTTGCATTCCAAGATGACAGAATTGGTGGTGCAACTGGGGGAACATCATCGGAGATGATGGATGAGATAAACTTGAATGGTGCTGCAAATGGTGGCAACAGTAGTGATGATGAGGTAGTGGTTGGAGAGGATGAAGAATTGGATGAAAGCAAAAATAATCTGAATGGTACATCTAGCTCAAGCACAAACTTAAATGGGATAACTGGTAGTGATTCCATGAATGGAGACACCTTGAACTTTGAAAGCAAAAAGGCAAGCGCTTCACATGATATGGGATTCTTCAGGTTTGAGGCATCGGACAATGAAGAGTTGTTTGGGGACAGGCCTTTGCCTGACTGGGTGGGATGGGGTGAACCTTCAGACATGCAAGATGCAGGGTCAAGCAAGAATCCATTTATAGATCATGATGATTCTTCTGGTAGCGACCTTTCTACTACCAAACCTCAAATAGGTAGCCCTAATCCTAGTCCTCCTTCGAATGGGGAATCTGTTCCTTCAAACAGGTCGCCAACTAAAGATTCGATTGATGGGGGTGTTGATTTGAATCAAAGAGCAGTAGCAGTACCATCACTCTTTGAAGAAGATGTTGAATTTGTAGGTGTAGAATTAGAAGGTACTGAGAAGGCTATGGAACAGGCTCTGAAAGAAGGGATAGTTGGGGAGGCAGGACCATTGAAAAGAAACATGGTCTCTAAAGTGCCAGAAAAGGAAAGTACTGACGAGGGTGGTCCTGGAATAAAGGAATTCAATGATGCAAATTACTGGAGGGTTGACCAGGAGGTTGCTGTTCTAGAGTGACGGATGGTAACTCTTGCTTGTTTGTATCAAAAGTTAGACCAACACCAGTGGACCCTATTCTTGGTTCGCAGGAGCGAATGCAGCACATTAATGTACAGTATATTTTTGTTTCAATTATGCCTTCTTTCTGTTGTTCACGCTTATTAGACATTTGCGTATTAGAGATTAAGCTTGTTTTTAATTCTAAGTTTTGCCCCTTCCTGTAAGTGATTTATGGGTTTTCCCACATTTATGGAATTTAGTCTGCTTTTAATTTTGATGATACCTTGCTATCAGGGATTTTTAAATTCGTTACGAGGACGCTCTGCTTAATCTGTGTATCGTAACTGAACTGTGGTGTAGTGAATTCTTTGTCAGTGTCTTAATTGTCTGTAAATTTTATATTTTCGACTTAGTGAATTTTGCTGACTCTGCAAACACCTTGGTTTCACCAGCATGTTTTTGTTATATATAATTTTTTTTAGCATGGTTCATCAATTGCCAGCTACTGTTACTATGCAGCATCACAAGGTTTTGAATAAATTGGACAACTGCTTTGAGTATTTTTGTCCATTCTCTCTAGTATTGTAATTTCTGACGAGTTTGATGTAAAGGCTCAGGAATGAAAAAATGGAAATTGTCAAATAAGAAGTAATTTTTTAAATTTCAAGGTAATAATGTTTTAAGTTTTTGTTACCAAATGTTTCTTATTGATTAGTAAAACTCGTAGTATACATTAAAAAATCCAGTTCTATGACCTTGGGTTTCATACACTTTATTGTCTTTTTTCTTACACTTTATTGTCTGAACATTAAATAATTGATATATTTAATATTGTCTATAGTCACTTTATTAATTGTGAAAATGGAACAATAAAAATGATCTCACTTTATTAATTGTGAAAACAAACATTTCTCATATTATTTGTCGAACTAATCTAGTTTTATATAAACAATCAAATTCCACCTCAAGTACATACAACACACATGCTTAGCTTTCGATATATACACATTTTATTATTATTTAAAAGTTGTTAATATTTTATTATTTTTCTCAAACAATTTTTCATTTCCCAATAAGAGTTGTATTAATAAAAGACCCGTATTTTAAAAAAAACTAAAAACCAAAAATACAATATAAATGTTGTACTAATTCATATGGAATTATGGATGGTTAAACACAAAATAACACGTTATATAAAATAAAAACATTATAATATTTTTTTTTTTTTTGCAAATAGTATAATTTGGTGTCCGAATAGAATAGAAGGGAATGACATGCGCCAGAAGCCAGAAGGTTCAAAATTTTGGGCCAGCGATAAGAGTCAGCCAATGAGAGAGAAGGGCTAGAAGGTTCTGAATGAAGCAAGCAAGTGAAATAAATAGTTAATTAAGGTGAAGAAGACTCGAACAGGTACGGCTTTGAAAAGGTACGGTTGTGTTGTGTTTCGAATAGATGATAGAAGTGGTGCTTAACGAGGATGACACCATCGGTGACTTGAAGAAGCTGGTGGCGGCACAAACAGGATTCACATTCCGAAATGGTACACCATTTACAAGGATCACAGCACCCTCAGACTACAACTGAATTGAATCAATCAACTCCTTTGTAGTTTGTATCTATCATGTCCAATAATCTTATCTTATATATAATATATAATATAATAATAGTACTATAGTCCTATCTATGTGCTTCAATTAAGTGTTGTGTACTTGTTTTTAACTTCTTCCAATTCCAATGCCTGCTTTCCCACAAATTCGGACCGTTTTTTATCATATTCTCTGTTATCACTAAAAGAAATGCTAGTAATTAGAGAGGATATGAGTACGGAAAAGGATAATATTCGCTCTGCTAGGGTTTCTAGAGAATTGACGGAAGAGGAAAAGGACTTGGTAGACCGAAGCACAAAAAAGATTAAAGGAGTGGCGCATGGTTTCTCGGGTGACTCACTTTTGGGGGGTCACGAAGATGCTTATAAAAGAGCTGTTTGGAACATCATGACGAAGATTTTCAGAGGGCGTTTTTGGGTCAAGAAGATGTATGGGTGAAGCTGTTGGGGAGGAAGATTAGGTTTAAAGTTTTGGAGAATAGGTTGAAGCAGATGTGGGTAAGGAAGGGGATTATTCATATGATAGATGTGGGAAATGATTTTTTCTTAGTCTTGTTTTCCCATCCGGAGGATAAAGCTAAAGCTCAAACGGAAGGTCCATGGCTCATTTATGATCATTATCTGGTGGTAAGAGAGTGGAGCCCTAATTTCCACCCTTCTTCGAAAGCCATAGAGAAGGTGGCAGTTTGGGTAAGGTTCTTTGGTTTACCCATAGAATTTTATGATGATAAAGTTTTTGCATGCTATAGGAGATCAGATAGGAAAGGCAGTTAGAGTGGATAGGAATACATTGACTCAAGAGAGGGGCAAATATGCAAGATTATGTGCGGAGGTTGACCTTACAAAACCATTATAGGCCCTGTTTGAATTGAATCAAAGATATTATAAAATTGAGTATGAGGGCCTTCATTTTCTTTGTCTTATGTTTGGAAAATTTGGGCACTATGCTGGGGGGTGTCCTGATAAAGGCAAACAGAATAATGGACAGGGGAAAAATAGGAATAATGAAGGGAAGCAACATACAAATGGCAACACAAGTGGCCATAGTGACCCACTCTCAGGGGCCTTGGACTGTTGTGAAAAAACCAAGGCACCAGAGGAAAGGTAAGGAGAGGGAGTTTCAATTCACAGGGAATCATGTGGAAAAAGGAGGTCAGGGAGGCTCCCATGCAGCATCGCGATCGAGGTTTGTTTCTTTGCATGAGGATGAGGGGGACCATGCGGTTGTGATGGAAGGAGATCATGAGGTGGAAGTTAGGGGGAAGGAATACGAGAAGTAGGTTTTGGATAAGGATGGAAATGGAGGTAATAATGGTGGTAAGAAAATTCAAAAGAATGGGAACAACAACAAAGCTATTGATCATAAAGGAAAAAAAATATTAATATGAGTGGTCCCAACAGAGTTACTGTTTAGGGAGCTGGGGTGTTGCATTTAAATACTATTAAAACGACAAAGGTTGGTGGGGAACAGGGGAGTACTGTTTAAGAGGGAGAAAATATAAAGGGAGATAAATTTGAAATTATGAATATACATCAACAACTCAATCTTGTTGATGGTGGTTCTCATGGTGAAGCTATGGGTCACCCAAGTCCAGATCTGCATCGAAATACTAATTCCAGACATGGAGGGGTGGAGTTCTTCATCCAACTCGGCCTCCAGATACTCATGGTGTCATAGATGCTAAAGAAAGCCCTCTGAATCTCCTTCTATTCGAGCTGAAAAGGAGCAATCGGGGGTGGAGGAAATGGAGGTAGTCATGGAGACAGCCCCTGGTTTGGGGGTTGAGAGGCTTCAACAATAATTTGGTGTTTTGATGATGACATCAAACAATAAAATTTTTGTGCGGAATTGTAAGGGAGCTGCTAATGTGACTTTTTAAAGATATTGCAAGCAGTATTTGAATGCTAATAATCCTGATATCATGATCATTCTAGATACGCATTTGGAGTCTAGTAAGCTTCTAAAGACGGTTTATTTTCTAGGGTTTGATGGTTCTGAAGCGGTGGAGAGACAAGGTTTTGCTGGAGGCATTATTTTAACATGGAAGAAGGACAAAGTCAGAGTTCAAGTTCAGAGTAGAAATTTTTAGTTTTTGCACGTCAAAATTAAGCTTAATGATGATGGTCATCATTGGTGGCTCACCTCAGTTTATGCTAAGTCCAAATGAGGCTTAGAGAGCTGATTTATGGAGGGCTTTGCTGAATATAGCTAAAAATATGCAAGAGAGTTGGCTTCTGACAGGTGATTTTAATGACATTGTGTCCCAGCAGGAGAAAAAGAGAGGAGCCCCTGTATCCTTGCGTAGATGTCAGATTTTCAAGGATCGCATCAACAATTGTAATCTGATGGATTTAGGAGCTTTGGGGCCTCAATTTACTAGAAAAGGACCTTTATTCAATGGGTATCAAAGAATTTTTGAAAGGTTAGACAGAGCTTTTAGTAATAATTCCGGGAGACTTCAGTTTCCCAATGTTATTGTAAAGGTTTTGTCTCGAGTAGATTTCTTGGATCATCATCCTCTCACAATTTCTTTGCATGCTGACTATAATGGGCCAGGGATCAAACCTTTCAGATTTGAATGTGCCTGGTTGACACACCCATCCTTCATGGATGTCGCTTCTAATGTGTGGGAAAATAATGGGCCTTTCCATGCTAATTCAGAGAAACTCAAGTCTACTCTGCAGCAATGAAGGAAAGATGTTTTTGGGGAGGTTCATATAAGAAAAAGGAAGCTTCTGGCTAGAATAGGAGGGATTCAGAAGGAGATGTATGGAGGAAGATCTAATACTTTCTTGCGAAGGCTTGAGAATCGCTTCAGCAAGAACTAGTTCTTGTTCTTCACCAAGAAGAGTTAACTTGGTTCCAGAAATCCAGATCTCAATGGCTTCTTGAAGGAGATCGGAACACAAGGAACTACCATGTTAAAACAGTGAATCAGCGAAGAAGAAACAAAATTAGCATGCTCCATGATAGTGAAGGTCATTGGGTGAATGAGGAGGATCGTTTTAAGGAGCTAGTGAATATTTTTTATCAAAACTTATTTGTTGAAGACATGCCTTAAGGTTGGTGCAGGGATACCCCTTATTCCTTTCCCTTTATTGAGCTTGAAGATTTGACTATGCTTGCGGCCCCTTTGCAACATGAGGAAATTAAAAAGGCTTTGTTTGACATGAAACCGTGGAAAACCCCTGGTCTTGATGGCTTTCCAGTGGGTTTTTTCCAAAATGCTTGGTCTATTGTTGTGAGGATCTTTGCAATTTAATTCAAGAGTGGTGGGATAGACCGAAGGAGATTATGGAAGTTAATGCCACAAACATTTGTCTGATTCCCAAGGTGGAACAACTAGAATTTTTTAGTCAGTTTTGTCCTATATCTATGTGTAATGTGGTTTACAATGTTTTGACAAAAACTTTGGTGAACCACCTTAAAGCTTTAATTCCTGAGTTGATTAATCCTCAGCAGACTGGCTTCATCCCTTCAAGGAGCATTCATGACAATATTGTAGTGGCTCAAGAAATGATGCATTCCATGAGGCGTATGCAAGGCAAAGTGGGGTACATCATTATCAAGGTGGACCTCTCAAAGGCCTATGACAAAATATGTTGGTCTTTTGTGGCAAAGATTCTTAAAGAAGTTGAACTTCCTCAGAATATGATGGATGTTATTATGAGCTGTATTTCATCTGTGAAGACTAATGTTCTTTGGAATGGGCAAAGATCCGACATGTTTTCTTTTCATAGAGGTTTAAGGCAGGGCGATCCTCTTTTGCCTTACCTTTTTGTTCTTTTCATGGATAAGCTGTCTCACATCTTCCAAATGGGCATTAGAAACCTATGAAGATGGGTAAACAAGGACCCCAAATGTCTCATTTAATGTTTGCAGATGATCTGCTGTTGTGTGCTCAAGTGAATCTGGATCAGATGCATAATGTTATGGACATCATTTTACAAGAATTTTGTCACATGTCAGGCCAATCTGTTAGTGAAGAGAAAACGAGAATTTATTTCTCTAAAAATGTCAATCATCACATGAGAAGACAACTGAGTACTATGAGTGCTTTCTCTAAAGTTAATTCTTTAGGAACCTATTTGGGAATTCCTTTAACAGGTAAGGCTCCTAAACGTAGGGATATCTAGTTTCTTCTTGACAAGTTGGCTAATAGATTGGCAGGGTGGAAATCCAAACAACTTTCTATGGCAGAAGGATTACTCTTGCCAAGTCAGTTGTTCAGTCTTTACCAGTCTACTCTATGATGACTAATGTTGTTCCAGTTGGAGTTTTGAAAGATATAGAAAGACTTGAGAGAGCTTTTATTTAGGGAGATCAACAAGATAAAAGGAGGGTTCATGCTGTTGGGTGGAGTACAATGTCTAAGGTGTGTAGAGGAATGGCCATGTGCAACATGAAAGCTATGAATAAAGCTTGTCTTATGAAGCTTGGTTGGCAGTTGAGAACTAAAGGTTCTGGTCTTTGGTGCCAGGTTATGAATGGAAAGTATATCAGGAATGTGTTTATGGATTCTTTGATTGTAAAAAATTATGATTTTGACCTTTGGAAGGCTTTGGCTAATCTTTGGTCAGATTTGGAGGAAGGTGAATTCTGGGTTATTGGTCAAAGGGATACTGTGAATGTTTGGAGGACTAAATGGGTGGATAGAGATATAAAATTGATGAGCATGGCTCATAATGTTCCTGATCAATTCTGAGTTGAAAGTCAATTAGCTGCTTAAAGAGGATGGTAGGTGGGATTCTGATTTTATTAGAATGCTTATGCCTGAAGTTATTGCTCAGAGAATTTTTGCTATTATGCCTCCCTCAGCTCAAGCTGATTCTGATAAACGGTTGTGGCCAGTTGATAGGATGAGGGATTTCAGTCTCTAGTGCTTATAGTAAGATCAATTATATTCCTAATTCGCATTCTGATGATATATGGAAGCAAATATGGAAAATTAAATCTCCTGAGAGAATAAAGTTTTTATATGGTTAGTTGCTCATAATAGACTAACTACCAACATACGTATAGCTAGATGGGGTGGACGGACTCCTTTCTGTCATCATTGTCAAGGTATGGAAGAATTTGTCCTTCGTGCTCTTAAGACTGCCCTTTGGCATCCTAGATTTGGCTCCACTTGATTAATTATTCTCAGAGGTTTAATTTCTTCATGGCTGATACGAAAGGTTGGATTTCCATGAACTTGACTATGTCTATTGATGGCTCCGGGGGAAGTAATTGGATGGGGTTGTGGGCTCATGTTTGTTACTACCTTTGGTTTTGGAGAAATCAGCAGGTTCACAATGATTCTTTCATTAGACCAGTGAGACCTTGGCAATTTATCTGTCATCAGTGGAAGCTATTTAAAGAAGCTGAGACTTCATTTTGGAAGGTTATTGCTGTTCCTAAGATTCAAATTATGGTTACTTGGTTGCCTCCTTAGGGATGGACTAAATTGAATACTGATGAGTCGGTGCAAGGTCCTCAGATTGTGGCTGCTTGTGGGGGATTGATTAGAGATGAGAAAGGATGTTGGATATCTGGTTTTTAAAAAAAGGTGGGAATTGCTTATGCTTTTGTTGCAGAGTTATGGGGAGTCTATGAAGGGCTATGCCTTGCTAGGAAGATTGGGTTAGTTGCTATGGAAGTTAACATTGATTCTCAAGCTGTTATGGATAGCTTATCTGGGAGTAAAACATGTTGTGTTGTGGGTTGTAGATTGATCAATTCTATCAGAAGTATGATCAATACTAATTGGCAGGTGGTGTTCAAGCATTCTTACTAAGAGACTAACAACTGTGTTGATGCTCTTGCTAGAAATGCTATTAGTATGAATGAGGATTTTTTGGTGTTTCAGCAACCTCCTTCTTTTGTTAAGGAGTTGCTTTTAGCTTATTCTGCTGGAGTTGTAACTCCTAGAATAATTCCTCTGTAGCTTCTTCTTTTTGGGCTTAGGCCCCATCTTTTATAAAAGAAATACTAGTAATTATTATAAATTAAATAATAAGAGAAAATTTAACTAATCAAAACTATAGGGTTCATGCTTGCATGATTTAGTATCTTTTTAGTCTCTAATTTTATTTTATTTTACTAATTTTAGTTTTTTAACTTTGTTTTCCTTAATTTTAGTTCCTAAACCTTTAAGAGAGTAAAAGTAAGAATAAAGAAAAAGTTAAAAAAAAATGTTTAGGAACTAAAAACTAAAAAATCTAGAGCTAAAGAAATAATACATCTTAAATATTATAAGTGATGTGATGAAAAAGAAAGAGCAAAAATGAGGTGAAAATGAAATAAAGAAAAAAGTGAAGGTATCACGGTTATTGGCTCCAAATGAAGTCTTCTACCATTAATTATGTCTTTGTTTGACAGTTGAGAACAGTAAATTAATAAAAAAAAATGTTTTACACTATACCATCCAGCACAAGTATCTTGATACCTGTATGATTCATCAGCTTTACAGTCTCATTCTCAGCTTTACTGTGATGAATATTACCTTTTTTTTTTTTTTTTGCTGGAGTAGGGTAAAGCAATTCTAGTATCAATCAAGTCCATAAAGACAAAACTGCTGTCCATATTTAGCTTTCATGGAGGAAATTTGAATAAAATTTATGGGAATTAATTGTGTTTTTCAGCTTTGTAAAATCGTCGATTTTTGGTTTTATTCTTGACTTTTAAAATCCTCACTAATTTTTTTCTTCAGTCTAATTTTGTTAAGTTATTATATAGTTACTTGATGATCTATTTACGCTTAAATTTATGTGTTGCATGATTGAGATGTCTGTTAGAAAGATCTATAGTTTTTTTTTTTAAGGGAGAAAGATCTATAGTTACGCAATAGAATTAGACAGATACAAAAGTTTAAGTATTTAAAAAATGCAGGAATCAAAAGTAAAGATTTTAAAATTCAGAAGCAAAAATTAAAAATTTATAATTTTACATGGACGAAAAATACCACTAAGATAATTCAAGGAGATAATTCCAACTATATATTTTATATAGTGGTGCACTATAGATTTATGCAAAGAATATATGATATTCAATGATTTAGGAAGAATGAAATTTTCACGTTTATGTGCACAAAATTACTTTTAATTTTAAACAAAAAAAAGTGCAAAGCAAAAAGAGCACAAAGATGAAGTCCTTGTCACTGCTTATTTAATGGACCGGAGCCCCAAAAAATATAAAATCTAGGTCTAAGTGCTAACATTTCTGCACTTCAGGCCCAGTGTATCCTTAGCAATTATTGTAAA
Organism: Glycine soja; assembly: GCF_004193775.1. Taxonomy (NCBI): domain Eukaryota; kingdom Viridiplantae; phylum Streptophyta; class Magnoliopsida; order Fabales; family Fabaceae; genus Glycine; species Glycine soja. The sequence continues at coordinate 49,636,251 of NC_041012.1, read as the reverse complement.
TCCGCTATGAAGGCTGATGCTAGGTGCACCCAGCATTATTGCTGTTGCACCCAACAATTAAGGGAAAAAGATTTAAATATTCTTGAGCCGGATCAACTTGATAAGCAGAAGTCTTATGGATCAACTTGATTTGTAAGCCTTTTACGGATCAACTTGATCCGTACGATTTACAGATCATTTTCACGTACACCCAACACAAATACAAAAAAAGTGTAGGGACAGTTTTGACATTTTTAAAAAATGCTGGATGCACCTAGCATCAGCCCAATCCCTCACTAAGATGAAGTGCTTTAAAGCTTTATGTCCAATTCCAAAATCCCTCGTCAGTTTTGAAAATGTGAGTATTGTTATTATGCCAGGCTTTGACGGTTTGGTTCATGCTGCTCATAACATCACATTTGACTAACACAACTTTCACAATTTTGTGTTGCCAGATGGGATCATTGCATGCATGATGGATGCATTTGTTACTGTTACGCATTTGACCTACACTGTGTTTTGCAATTTTAACTCCTTCTTACGCATATACTTTACGTTTTTTCTTCTTGCAATCCTGTATTGGCAAGAATTAGTTTTCTATATATTTAATGCGTATCACTAAATCTTTTTTAACTGGTTGATTAGACGGCTAACGTGGGACTTGCAATTCGTATTATTATGTTGTCTAAATTCTGATACCATTTCCACATTGAGGTGCTTCATTTTCTGATTTAACACATGGAATCAATTAAACATTTGTATTGAAGAAAATAATGACAGTAACGACCGTACGTGGTGGTAAATAATAAATGACATTATGTATACCATCAAAAGTAGAATTCAGATTGGCCTGTATGCAAACAAAATATGGTGGGATTGTGCTGGACTGTATTAAGAGAATTTTTTGGTTACACGTGAGGAATTATTAATAGAATTAGTGTATAAAGGAGGTAGACACACACACACTTATATAAATTATGTTTGGATAAAATTTTGAACAAGTATTTAGAGAAGAAAATAAAATAAAATAAATTGAACTTAGTTTATTAGTTATAAATTTATAATTAACTTATGTACAAGCATGAGTTCAAATTAATAAGCTTTTAGAGAGAAGTTAAATGGAAGCATCTTTATAAATTATAATTGAAGTATATAAGTTGATTTTAACCTATAAATTTATTTATTTTGTCTTATTTTTCCCATGCAAAGTACTTGTCAAGAGGTTTATTCAAATAAGATCCTAATTGTATCCTCATGCATCCAATATCAAATAAATGATAAATTGACATGAATGGTTAACTTCTTCATATAGTGGCTGGCGCATGAACAACAGTAATAAACTACTTATAAGAAAGTTTTAGGTTCTCTGTTATTAGAGAAAGTTCTTTCATTGTATTATGTAATGTTCGCCACCACAGTTATATGATTTAAAATATGTAATTTAACGATAAATTGATTAATGATATAAAAATCATTGGAAATATCTTTTTATCAAATTTCACAGTTAATTACCATGTAACCTGCCCCATGTATATTTTAAACTTAAAAAACAGTATAAGTAAATGTAATATTTTATTTTTCCAGAATTGGTATTTTCGAAATTTGATTTCCTGAAAAAGCAATGCACCAAATAGTAATTTAGAAGAAGAATGATAAATAGTAATTTTCAAGGTAGAGAGTATAAAAGTGAAGTACATTTTCTAGTTTCAACCATGGTATCTCGCGAGAAGGAAGAAGTTCCATTTCATTAATATCGTGTTGAATTGATCGTGCAATACCACTTTTTCCACGTAGTAGGACTCACTGTTACTGCACTCTTGAGTTCTGAATTTAATTTTCACACGTCCACGCAATTGTATTTTAATTCTTCGTTTATTTATTTTTAGTTGGCAGAAAAGAAAACAGAGATATAAAGAAAAATAAAGAGGATAGGGTCCAGCGGGGCGAATAGGTTGGTGAGTGTTGCAGGCCAATCTCAGCATATCTCTGTCGCTGTGGTGCGTGAGCCACTTATTATTACCCACTCATCTTACAAACAACATTAATTAGGCCAGTACAATTTTTTTATAAAAAAAATCATGTCAAAAGAATTATTTTGTACTGTATTTAAGATTAGTATCTATAATTTTAATTTTAAAATATTTTTTTTAGTAAATTTAACACGCACCGTACCAAATTTAATGCAATTGTAACAGTAGTGGTTTTGATGAAGTACAGTGGCAGCAATAATTTTGACAAAGGATTGGTTAAATTAGTTTTATTTCCTTTAAGGTATTATTTAGGTTCAATTTCGTTTTTTAATTTTTTTATTTAATTTGGTCTTTTAATTTTTAAAATCGATTTAATTTAATTTTTTAGTTTGTTAAGTCAAAAGACATTTTATATCTTAAAGATGAATTAAAATTCATAATTATTTTGATTAAATACAAATAATAAAAGTTGCGTATGATATGCTACTACCATACCATGATTTGTCTTTGTGCGTTTAAAATTTTTCAGATAATACACTTATAAAATGATATGATATAACATAGTTTATTTAGGACTTTATTTAATATTTTATGTCTTAAATTCTTTCATGTAAAAAATATTCTCCTGATTCCTATGAAGAATAAAAGAAGTCATAAGATTAAAAGACATTGATCCTCATCAAAAGGCGCATTCTGTTGGTGTATACTTATTACGATGAAAGAAGTGATTTTTCTGCTGAAATACAAGACACATTACCGTATCACTATAGACTTTACATGAAGAAGGGACGTGTATTTAATGCAAACATTAAATGTTTTAACAAACTCAAGATCTTAGATAAAGAACAAAGTGAAGAATCCAATCGTTGAGAGACAACAAATACTTGAAGATGAAGGCTATATATAGAAGAAGTTTTGGAGAAATAAGATACAAGCAATTCAAGTGAATCATTCTTTCATTCTTTATTGTAAAAAACTTTCTGTAAGTTTTTGTAAAAATACTAAACTCTCATAACACCTTATATACCTTAAGAGAAAAGACTTAAAATGTTGAATGATATATTTGTCAGTAAGATGATCATTAGTTTTAGTTAGTGTGTAAATTTCCAACAAATATTATTGATTTGTTTAGAGTCAACAGTGACTTGATAGAACAAAGAATACTTGTCTCAAGTTAAGCTTAGAGTAGAACTTACAAGTGTAAGAACCAAGAGTACCAATGAACAATACCTACAACTTTGATAAGTTTGTGAAAACTTAGTGATTGTTAAGAACTTAGAACTAAGATGAACCAATATAATTTCTTTGTATGCTTTATCATTGATTAACTGACAAAAGGTTTGAATTTATTTTTTAGAACTTATATTCTTTCTATTTTTCAAAGAAAACTATTTTCTTCATCATTTGATAAAGTCTAAATTAAAACATATCTAAGCATTTTTAGATTTATCTACACTAGACGATAAAAACGTGTTTAATAGTCTTAAGAAAAACTATAAATTTTTAAAAATACTATTCAACCTCATTTTTTGTGATATTTTTAATTCAATTTAGTCCTCTAATTTTCAAAGTCAATTCATTTTTTTTGGAAAATGTGAATTCTATGACAGTTCAAAATCACTTAGTGACGATTTTGATTCGTCACAGAGTGTGATTTCTTATAATTTAGATTGAATGACCAAATTAAATTAATTTGAAAAATTAGAAGATGAAATTGTATCTAAAAAAAATTAGAAGATCAAATTAAATTTAAAAAGTAGAGAAATAAAAAAACTAATTTAACCTAAATTATTCACATGCATCCACAAGGATTGATTACATAGTGGTGGAAATTTTCTTTCTTCATTGCAAATTAAATTAATAAAAAAAAACAAAAGGTGTATTAATTAATTAAGAGAAATATCAACAATAAATGTTTTAATATACTACTCTTTTAAACAAACTCTTTATATTTAGTGATTAAAATTCATAAAAAGTAACAGTTTTTTTTTACTCTTACTTTTTGTTTAATGACTCATTTTCTTAATTTTTAAAATTTTCTATAAATTTAACATATAATAGAATGTGTTTTTTTTAAAACACATAATAAAATGTGTGTTAAAGAACATATTATTAGCATTTCTCATTAATTAAACTGAACACAAACAAAAATATAGTTGGAGCAAATCTAAAACAAAAACATTAATACTAATTTATTGAGAAATAATAATTTATTTTTTTTATATATAACAACTTAGGTTTTCATTTTAAAAAAGTAAAAATTATAAACTTTGTTTTCTAAATTTATTTTAAATTTAAATTTGGTCATCTAATTTAGTATTGTGCGAATTTGGTCTTTTAAGTTTCAATTTTCAATTCGGTGTTCCTATTTATTCATTTCATTTACGATTAAATTCTTAAATATTTAAAAGATTTTGCCAACAAGATGTCCTGCAAAAATGAGAAGAATGACAAAATTGGAAATGGGATTTTAACTTTCAACCCTATACTCCATACAAATATAAGAGCCACTAGGCCATTTTGCTTACTTGGTATATTTTTGAAAATTATATCATATTAAACTTTAACATGCGAGGGAGTAAAATTACAAAACTACAAAACCTACCGATAAAAAAAAATTGGTACGCAGCAAGCCAAGATTTTCAATTCATTCATTAGTTGTTGATTTTTTTTTTAATGAGATTTTCATTTATCAGTGAAAAGTGGGATGATGAAATAGGAAGATGCCTCCCTATCCCAATGCAAAGAAAACAAGTTCCAGAAACTACGGTTTTGTAACTGAAAACAAGGGCATTCAACTCCTCGGAACGAGTTTTCTTTGTCTTTGCACCTTGTGACTTGCCATGCCCCCTTTTTTTTCTTCTTATTTTGACACCCACTTCCAATGCCTGTTCCTTTGACCATTTGACTTGCGATGTGTAGCTAAATTTTCATCCATAAATTTCTGCAACGCTGCTTTGATTATATCAAACTCTCTTAGTTTTGCAATTTAAAATTGACATTGATCCCCATATAAGCTATACTGCATATGTTGTAATCAAATCAAATTGAAAGCTAGGAAAAAAAAATGTTACTAAACCAAACAAAGTTATCACCAATCACCAAACTTGTGAATTAACCACATAAAATTATTTTAGCCTAATCAGTGATCATAAAAGATACTAGTTGTATAAAAAAATCGAGTCAAGTTACTATACTAATACAATTTTAACTGATACTAGTACATATATAATTCAATCTGTTCTCTTTTGGTTCACAATTCACAATTACCTCAAGTTTGATTTTGAGGATTTGAAGAGAAGAGAGTGGGTGGAAAGGGGTGAAAGTCAAATCCTAAAACGCCATCAAAATGGGCAAAACAAAAGGCTCGACCATCAAAACGGTGACACTAACACGTGAAAGTGTCTGTCTAATTTAGAATTGTGATATATCACCTCATCTCCTACTTAGGCATTGGTCTTTTGTGTTCCACTCCCACGTGTGACCTTGGCCGACTCATCAAAACACTTGGGTTAAGGTGGTTTTCTTGGGATTGGGATGGACCTGTCTGTCCTCATCAGTCTTCAATTCTCGAACCCCATCACTACACTCAATACAACAACAATTGAGACCAAACCCAATTTGCACGTCAATTTGCCACAACAAATTGCATTTCAAAATACCACACATATCATGTTTTCTGGCTTTCAGATCCCAACCTCTTGAATCTGATCTCAAACACCCTCAAAGTCAGGTACTACTCAGGGTCTTGATCATTGCCACAACCATAGAGTATTATCCTATTTATTAATTCACATAAAGCATTTAAAATTCTGCTTGAAAATTCAACTCTTGCACACCATACCTTTGCCCTCTTTTGAGGTAACAAATTAAATTTTGCCCCTCACCATTTTTATTTTTGATGAATTCCCTTACCAAACATATGTTCACACTTTGCACCAAAAAAAAAAAAAAAAACCAAACGTGTTAGTAATTCGCGAGATTAACTCTACCCTCTGATTCATCAATTTTTGCCACCACGGCACCGACATACATGCTATCGGCCTAGACTAGGTTCAATGACATTTTCAAGTTTTAATTTGAAAATTTGCAAGGTGATTAATGAAATTGATAGTTAATCAGTGATGGGGACGGGACTAACCTATCATTATAATGTCTTGCTTGTTGAGCCAAACTATATTTTATAAAAACATAAACAATGCGATGATTGTTGGATGTTAATTTAATATTTTGCTTTGAGAAGGGGAGAAAGGGCCTAGATGGTGACCGTTCTAAGTTTGCAATTGAAGAACAACTTAAAAAACATAAAGGGTGGTTCCACTTTCTTGGCTTTGGTATGGTTGAATCTAATAGTCAATGAATTGGACGTCGCCTGGTTTAGGTAAATTGCGCATATATTCCACCCCGTGTGAGTAGCTTGCGGGTTGTGACAACTTCCAACTGCAACGACGAACTCACGTAATGCCACTCTAACTTGACTAAGAGACAAAGCATTCCTTTTACCTTTTTACTAGCTTTATCATTCATCAATGTCCTTATCATAAGATAAATGGCTAGAGGAGAGAGATTCAAGAATGAATAATATATGATATATCCATTGATAATGAAAAACCTTTTTATATGTTTATCTAATCACACCATCATTATAATAACTAATTTAAAAAAAGATATCCGATTGAATAACAGTAAAAAAACTGATAGTATATAGTACCGTAGTTATTAAACTCTTTGTGCAATACCACCTAAATTACAAATTAATATGAAACCATGATAGTAGAATGCCTCATTTATCACCTAAATTGAAACCCAATCCATCAACAAAAGCAGGAGACTAAAGGCTAAGAAAGTCAAAACCTAAACTAGAAGCCAATTTCAAAAACCAGAATTTTTAAACATTGTAATCGAAATGATCCCCACTATGGACTTATTTCTAACGTTTTCAGCAAATAAAAGAGCTTCGATAAGACGTTTAATCTGTTATTTTCACTACCTATTATTCAATGAACCCTCAGACGATGGGGAAAGAGAGATGAATAAAAAAAATCGGCACGAAACCATGAAAAAATTCGTTGCGTATAAATCTGTTTGAGTTGTGTAAATTGATGGCCGAAGTTTAATTACTGGTCCTCATGGTTGAAAAAGTTAATTAGGTATATTTTTGAAAATCAGATACGATGTTACTGTAAAAAAAATAAAGAGATACCCTGACTTTAAGTTATATTTAATCATTAGAGTGTTCATGAAATTGAGTTTGATGTATTTTTTGGGTTGTATTCCGGTGAGTCATCCTATCCTCTTCACTCCTTTTAACCTTCTTTGAACATTTTGTGCAAAAACAGCTCTATGCAACTGGCAACTTTTCTTTTTAACAATTTATTAATTTTGTTCCGATAAATTTCAGTGTTTGATGCGATATTTTTTAATTGAAAATTTCTTTTAAAAATAGAGAGCTGCAATCAAATCTAAGTGGGAGTAAAAAAGAAAGAGAGAGAGAGAATATGAAAGCCTCAAGTAAAAATGTTATTCATCAAATAAAAAAAAGTATAACTGTAAATTTTAAATCCCAACTTCATCAAAATTCGTGCAGTATCAACATCTCAGACTCTCCATCAAATGGTCAGCATGAACACCACATGGACTTCTCCTCATCAAGGCTTCTCCAAGTGCAACCTCGACGGAGCCATCTTCGCGGAAGCTAATACTTTTGGAGCAGGTTTTTGTTTGAGAGACCCTCACAAGAATTTCATCAAAGCCAAAACATTATTTGCACCAGGAATTCCATCACCAGAAGATGCCGAGCATGGGCACTCTCCAAAGCCATAGACTGGATTCGTCATCTTCATTTATACAATGTTGTTTTCGAGCTCAACTACAAAATGGTTTATGGTTCTTTCAACAAATGTTCTAAAGGAGTTTCAGATTTTGATCTCATTATCAATAGATGTAGAACAGATTTCAGGTTTTCATCAAACTCTAGGATGAGTTTTGTTAAGACACAAGTCAATCTTAAGCACAATTTTAATAGGGCTTCAAGATTTTATGTTAGATCTCATAAATTTTATTATATCTCATCTTGTATTGTTTCTAATCTTATGAATGAAATGTTATATCTATCCTTCCCTAAAAAAAAAAAAAAAAAAAACTTCACCAAAGTTAACTATGAACGAAATTTCTTAATTTATATATCTTTGATTATCTTTTACACTAGTTTTAAATATTATCATTGGTGTTTTACTAATTCAATGAACCTCGACCAATTGATGCACATATCATATATGAAACCCGACAAAGATTCACAATAAAAAAAGTGTTTTTAGATTCATTTGTTTTCTTACTTAAATCAATCTCATACAGAATAATGCGTTTTAGTGTAAAATTTTAATTTAAACATATATTTTCAATCAGATTGAACTATTCAAAATTAAATCTAACACTTAATCCACATCACATAAATACACTATCCATGACGCCAACAAATGGCAGAGCATGGCTTGAACTGATGACCACAGTTTTCCTGTGTGCTCACAGTCACCACACTATACTCAAAATTCGCCAGAACTAGTGACGTGTAGACGCGGCAACAGCCAAAAGAATAGCAAACTCGCTCGTGGGAACCAAATCTAGGTTAATTAATTAATTAATATTAGAATAGTAATTGTCCATCATACAGGAAAAATCATTATTTTCTACAAATGGACATCGAAAACAAAGACGCCAATATTGATGGAATTTTCAGTTCATATTAGCATCTCTTACAACTGAGTAATAACTATGTCCTTCAACTTTTCATATCTAAAAACAATGTCTCCGATGCCATGCCACACCATATTAAGCAAATATACTGAGAGGACCTGTCTTATTTGATGCAGCATCCAATCCATGTTCAGCATTTCGAGTTCCTGTGATCCAAACCCTGCAAAACAGACTTTGAAGTCACAAAGAGGAAGGAACAGTTACACTTGCACATACAATAGTATCTTCCCCGGAAGCACATCCTATACATATTTCATTAATTTTCTTTCTCCCACCTTCTACTATCTTTGTTGTTTGAATCCGTCAGAATGGTCAATCTTTTTGCTGTCTTCATGAACTCACTGCAGGAAAATAAAACCCGAATAAAACATAAGACTCCATCGAAGCAAATAAAAATGTAGAAAGAAAAACCATGAACAAGAAATGGAATGATACCTGAAGGGTTCCTCTCCAATTTGCTTAAGAGCACCGGATGAGTCGCAGTAGAGAACATGACTCAACATATCAGACCTCTCTATTCCAAACATGTTAGCGAGTCTCATGTACAACTCTTGATAAGAAGAAAGGCAGGACAAGTCAAGTGTCCGTCCTACATCTTCAGACTCCATGAAAACCTTGCAATGACTGGTATCAGAACCGAGTTGCCAAGAGAACTCGGCAGTAGAAGATAAATTTCCTGGTGAAACTGAAGACTGGGAGTCACTAAGAAATCCCTTCTTCTTCTTTTCCTTATTCTCATCATCCGTGGCGACATCACTAGAAGATCTAGAGATTTGTTGCTCGGTGAGTATCGGTTGACCGAAAAGCAAAAAATGGTGTCTCTTGACATGATCAGATTTCTCCAAAGTCATGTTAGAATTTCCCATGGAGAGCAAGGATGATAGACTTTCTTTACTCTTAGCATTAGAAATCCCGGCGTGCAAATTAAGCTGGTGGACTTTAGTTGGAAGCAACCCCAACTGCAGCTTATTGTTAAGGTGGAGATCTGATAAAGATATTCCAATTTGAGAATGCCTGGCTCCCTGTATGCCTGCAGGAGCGTTATCAGAGAGACAACAAAAGGGGCTGCTAGAGCTAGAAGACCCAAAGGGGTTGCCTGAAAACGATGGTATCGGAAACTGAACGTCAAGGGGGAACCTAAGCTTCTTCCTTGGTGGAGAGAAGGCTGCCAGATGGATGATTGGCACGTTAGATACCAACTCAACCAACCATGGGCTCACTCGCTTCACATTATGTAGCAAATCAGGCTCATCCCAACTAACCTGTTGCGATGAAAATTCAAACTTTAGAATATTGGCAAAGACAAGCATGAATTGAAATAGTGTGTACCTGAAGAAGCCTCCAAGGTGAATTAGGCCAGCGAATAGGATCAAGAACCTGAACAGAAGCAATAGTCCCCATGAACCAGCTTATCCTGGAAGAATCCTCAGTCTCAAAAGGCATCTTGAACCTCATACCGGAACACCACTGAATCCTCATAGCCCCTCTCACAGCCGAGGTCCTAATACAAAACTCAGGAGTATTCGCTCGAGGATAATAAACCACCTCAAACGCTTGGTTACTAGCCGCCAAAGTAACTGCTTCTCTCACTGATTCACCACTCACCTTCGCCCTCCCACTCTCCTCCCTCATAAAACCCGAAAAGGCCCCGTATGGCCCAAGCCCATGCCCTCCAGAACCATAACTGCTCCACCCGCACGGCCCCTCTGGCCCACCAACTCCCCCTCTCTTGGCCCTACGAATCCCCACGCAAAGATCCCCATTCTCGGCCCGCAGAAACACGATGGAATCCCCCGCCACGAGTTTCTTCTGGTTCACGAAACTGCTCCACCCGGTAGTCAGCAAGTGCCGACGTGGCGTCCCTCGGTAAATGTGCCGGAACTTCCACACCTCGCCGTGCACGTCCCTCGCGATCACCGTCTGCACCGGCGGCTCCGCCGAGTAATCCAGCCGCGGGAATATCGTCTCCGCGCAGTATCGCGGAACGGAGAATCCGCCGCCGTTGTTCGCGTCTGACTGGGTTAACGTCTTCGCGAACGACGCCGGCTTCTCCGAACCCTCCGCCTCGCCGTTAGCGTCGCTGTCTTCGTAGTCGAGCTCCGAGTTTCTGAGAGGAACCAGCCGCAGCCTGGCGAAGACCTCGTCGGTTTCGGGGTCGGCCAGGAATTTCACGGCTGCCACGCGGCACAGAATGAGCGGCGGAATCGGAATCCTCGCCGCTCCGAAATCGACGTTGGACTGCGCATGTTCCGCGTGTCCCTGCGGGAAATAAAACACTTTGGAGTTCACCGGCGGCATCTGAACCATACCGCCGGCGCACGCGTGCCACAGCTGCGGATCCAAACTCTTGTCTGTTTCCTTCATTGCGGCGGCACCGGCACGAACCAAAACTGATGATGATTCAGTTAAACTCTGTATTGATGCTGATGTTTTATGTTTTATGTTTTTCTTTCTCTCTCTCTCTCTCTCTCAGTGAATGCAAAATCAAAAAGGTTGAGTTGAGTGGAGTCAGTTATCTACCACACAAGACCTCACCTGAATTTTTTTTGGATCTCAGAGAAAGAAGAAGGGAAAAGAGGGGGACAACTTTTTTCTCTTACACAAACTCTCTGTAATCTATAAAACTAAACAATTGAATAATAACAATAAAGAAAGTATATTTATTTGAAGAAGAGAAGAGGAATGGAATTGTATAATTATAATTTATAAGGAAATGACATGATGCAATAAAGAAACAGAGATAGTAGAGGTAATTGGCACTAGCGCCATTATGTGTCACGGTATGGTGGCAGAGAGAAAATATCGCGAGATAAAGGGTGTGTCATGTGTGGTTACTGTGATGAGGTGGGGTGAAGTTAAAATTACCTGGAGCGGTGGCAGCGGTAATCACTGATTCATTATATTATTATGACACTGTTAACTGCAAACTCAACTCAACATCCCTGCTTCTGACTGTGCCTGTGCCTGTGCCTGCAATAAAGTCATAAGCTGACAAAATAACGCATTTTGACATTTACTAATTTCTGAAAATAATAAATAAATGCAAACTTGTCTCTTCTCTTCTTTAAATAGATAATATCAAGACCTTGCCCTGTAACAAAAACAGAAAAAAGGCAAAGTCCAACACTCACTTTACGCGCATAAGGGCTGTGAGGCCCGCGATTTTTTTGTCAGATCAGCTTAATAGGAATGCATATATTTTATTTATCTTTTTTATTATCACAAATAATGTTATACTTATGTAGTATTTCTGTCTTTTTTTTTCTCACTAGATGTCAAATAACTAAACTGTCTACTAGTTATTTTTGTTTGATCTATGTGTCTAATCTACACGCACACAAATAATATAAAAAAGGTAAAAGAAAATATTAAATAAATGAAAGAAGAAACTAGAAAGCGATAAATGTGGGCCTCTTGCTCTTTCGCATGGGCTGGTTGTTTCACTTGTCTGTTGTATCAGTCATGAAGAGAAGTATTAGGGTTAAGTGTATTACTCCTAGGCATGAACGACACAGACCCCTTTTTTTGTATGAACATTTCCAATTTTCCATGCTCAAGAGCTTTAATTTTGATCTTTAATTATGTTCCATACGTGGAATTAATCAAACAAATATGAAATTGTCAGCAAACCAATATATTGGTGGAAATGGTTTAATTTGTTGTCTTTCATTTTGTGATATATATATATATATATATATATATCAAAATGGTGAAGATATGTCGCTTGTGAAAACCGAAAAGGACATTGATCACAGCAAGCAAGATGGGGATGTCCACATGGTGAAGGGTAGCTTTTTGTCTATTGGGGACGAGTGATTGTGTTGTGCTGATAAAACGCCACCCTCATGCCAAGATATGGCTCTCGAAAACCTCGTTTGGTTATGAGTTATGACAAAGAAGAAGGACACGGAAAGTTTCTCATGTTCTTTTCTTGCCGACTCTAGGACACCCCGTTTCTTTATGCCCCTATTGACTTTATATATACAAAAATTAACAAACAAATAATATATATATATATATATATATATATATATATATATATACATATAAGTACTTATAATTTATATATACAATAACCCTACAAATTAAATTCCTCCATGTACACACACAAAAAATACTCCATTTCCCATCACAACTACAAAAATCATGTCCCTCATACGTACATGCATATCAATATTAACATTAGTTCTTGATTGTGATCACATCAAATAAATAAAGCTTGAACTGAAGGCAAAAAATCTCGGGAAATAGAAATAAGGTTGAGAAAGAGAGAAAAACCAGTTAAAACAAGTAGGCACGAGGCGACAAAAGCATTGGGTACAACCACAAAGGAAACCACCAGCATGTACGATACATAGCCGATTTCAGCAAGCATTGTCAGGGCATATGCATATGCATGTAGTCATAGTCAAATAGGGTATAGCATCATCCTGTAAGAGTTAAAAGGAATAACTTTCCATGCTGCTGCCGCAAAAGCATAGGAATCAATCACACTAACTTGCCTTACTAAACAAGTTGTTTAGGTGAACCGGCAACGTAGTTACTCGTTAGTACCAGCCTGGATGTAACATCATTAATCTATTCTATTCCATCAGGGTCAATAGTTATTATTAATAATAATGTTAAATGTCCATTAAAACAAGTTTAATATGCGCTAGCTTTTGTATTTATATAACGAGAAAGAACAATATTAACAACAACATGAGGATAATTATGAGCAAAAGGTAAATAAAAAAGGTTGATAAATCAGCCAAAAAAGATGTGGTTCGGAAAAGAATAGGATTGGTTGGTTAAGAATCAACATTGATACCGACACACAACGTCGAGACAATTAAGACAAGAAGATGAAATGATAGAAGCATGGAAGAAACAATCAATGTGTACAGAAATGTTGGGATAATAATTTGAAGAATTGAATTGTATAGTCAGCCACCCCTGGCCCCTCATATCAATCTCATTCTTATCTTGTGCTCAAAGGCCATAACTTTAACCTTTGTCCCATTTTTTCCGCCCCACACACACTCCATTAATCTATCTATAGTATTTATTTACCAAAGAAACTCATTCATTTCAACCAAACTTATTACTAATTCAGTAATTTAACACTGTCCTTTTCTCTATCATGTGGGAATTGCTAGCTTATATTTTTTTGGTATGACATCACAAATTAATGTATTTTTTATATATACAACTCTATTCAAGATAATGTAATTTTTTAAAAAATATTTAATATAATTACATATCTAAAACCCAAACTAAAGATTATAGATTAAATTTAAATAATTTCATACTAATTAATTCACCATATTAGTAACAGTTGCTTGCTTGTCTTATAATAGTCTTTCACCTTTTATCTTTTAGAAAAAAAAATGATCTGGCATCTGGCTTTCATTAGCTTTCTTTACAAACCTGTCTCCTCCTAATCGAATTCTATTTAAGGGGGTGGTAGGTTATGGGTAAGTGAGGTGCCCCATTAAAAAATGCATGCATCTGAAAAAGGTAAAAGAGAATCCAGTGTTGTAGTTAAGTGGAAATAGTGAATATATCCAAGACCAAGAGGGAAATGGGACCCAATGGGATAGGGTCCCGAGAAATTGACAAATGAGCATAAGTTTCGCCATTGTATTGTTTGTGAGGGTGTCCAAAACAATATGGCACGATGAAGAAAATAAAAGAAAGGCAGAGCCAAAAAAGGGAGTCGCTGTCCTTTCCCTCTGATGTGTTCTCAGTCTGACAACGATAATTGATGATAAAGCTTTGAGTGAATCCATTTATCTATAGCCAGCCATCTCCACGTTTATGTCCATTGTCGACTCCACATTATTACTATTATTTACGATCGATGGACCAGTCCCCCAATACCCGATTCCCACCAAACTATTTCTTTTTCTCTTTGCACGTAATTAAGATCAATAAAGGATTAATTCAACAAATTAAGGCAGTATTACACTATTACTAAAGTGGATTTGACTTGTCTTGAAGTATAAATGAATATACACATAAAATACACTAGTAGAAAATCATGTTAATTTGTATGAAATTATTAAAATTTCATATATTATTTCTAAGGAAATTAAATGATTTGGGAGAATCTTTGGTGGATGTTGCATGATGAGTTGTGGTGGCATTGATATTAATATGGAAAAAAGAAATAAAGTTACGTTAAAAAGAGGGAATTACTTATACAAATAATGATTACATAATAAAAAAAAGTGAAAGTCACACGCATGTATATTGGGGTGATATTGAAAACGAAAGAAAATAGTAATTGATAGTTTAATTTTGGTTGAGGAGTGGAGCATAGCATAGTAAGTAGTAGCAGTGAAGAGACAAGAACCCCCACGAGCAGGAGGCGGAGTTGACCTGGCATGGCTTGAGTTTGGACACGTGTCAGCATCCGAGAAGGGTTATAGCTGTTCCTCGTTGGCAGCGACATTGATGAAGGGACGTAACTAGCCGGGTGGGTCCCACCGGCATGGTGATGAATGATGATGTGGATGCAGTCTCTCTCAGGAATCTCTGTCGTTGTGTTCTCTCTGTCACTGCCTCACGGGAGAGAGAGAAAAAGAGAGAGTGCATCGCATTCCACAAGATATTACTCTACAACTAATTCAACCCCAAGTCAAGTCAAGACAAGCAAAGGTTAATCAAAACGGCCCTTTTTTATTTCAGTAAATATTTCAATTATTTTAATTTTTTACGTTGATAAATATAAATTATTCCGATAGAAATAAAGTTTCATATCACTTAAGATCGAGTTTAAATTATGTATTATTTATAAATATTTTTTCCTCTCAATCCACTAAAACATTCTTTATAATAACTAAACACTAACCTCATTGAATACTTAAAATAAATAATATTTTTTATACAAAAATTCTAATCATACATGTGAATTAGAGGTCAAAATATTTGGTACTAGAAGGAGAACATGGATCATTCTTGCTCGTTAATCTTGATGTATAAGTTTATTTTAATAATTATAAAATCTCATTAGCTTAGAAGTTGAGATTACGAATCATTCATAAATGATCTCTCCTCTCAATCTATCATGGTGATAAACATAACCATACATGTGGATTTAAGTTTACAACAAATTATATTAATTTCTTTTATATTCTCTTTGAAAGAAAGAGGAGAAATAAGGTAAATATGTATAAAAAAGAGTACAAAGAGGTATAAAGACAAAGTAAAACTGAAAAGTTTTTTATTGAATAAAAATAAATAAAAGACAAGAAGAGAAATAGGTTCCAAAATTATTTTTTAATTGAACCATTGATCATGTAATTCTTTTAACCGAGTTGTTAGAGTTTCTAAAACTGTTCGTAAATTAAGCCGCACAAAAGTAACACCAAAAAAATTGAGGGATGAAAGTGTTTAATTAGCTGTTGTCTGTTTGTGTTTGAAGAGAGAAGGTGTTGTTGGAAGCATGAAGATGGTTGATATGATCTGATCAAGACATCAAATTGCAATTCAAGACCTTTCTTTGCCCAAAAACGGCACCACCCTATTCTTATTCCTACACCAAACTGTGCGTTAGCGTTAGATATAATCAATGCGTGTGGCAGTCTCACTCACAGTGCCCTTTGGCCCTTCGCCCCCACCACTTGCCACCTGTCGTTTGTCTCGTGCGATTATGAGACACACACACACTTTCCTTTCGTTCTCAGGAGAGTTAGAATGTCGGATCAGGGGTTTTGGTTTTGCTTGATTCATTCGCACTTGGTTTAGTTTAGCCTTTGCATAACCTCAATGCATTGCACTCATTTAATTTCATTTAGCTAAAGTCCTAAACCATGCTTCGTCTTCATTCTTTATGCCACTCGTGCACCTGACTCAATTATTCTTTTTAGTTTTGTTATATTATGTCCTTCGGCATTGGGAAAGAGAAGAATCAAGAAAGAATGAATGGAATGGAATGGAATTGGAGTAGTAGTAGTAGTCTTAGTCTTCTTTCTTGGTCACTTTAATATTATTTATTGTTCTCAACCAAACAAGAAAACGACATCATCAATACAAAATTAATGTTATGAACCGCTCGCATGGAATGGATCAACTAAACTACAACCTAAACACTATTCATTGGTTTGAATTGAAAAGAATTACCACCAGGAAGGACAAAAAGTCAGACAGCAAATAACCAATTTAATGTTTACCAACACAACACAAAGAGAAATAAGAAAAATGATTTCATGTACATTGAAAAGTAATTGGTGGAATGTTGGTGTCTAAAAAGAAAATGTTATGGTACAAAGTATGGAGTAAATCGACGCCCCTATAACATTGGTTTGAGTATTAATGCATGCGCTTTCTTTTCATTTTGGGAAAACTGTAGTTAAACCTAGGTCGTTTGGGCACAACATATCAAGTCTATTAAACTGTAGAGGTAGATTGGTACTTGGTTGGTAATTAGGTATTAGGGAGGAGGGATGGCAATTAGAGAATCACCAAAAAGGCATAAAAGACACACAAGCTCCTTAATTAAGACTACGTAGGACCACTATAATTCATGGCCATTAACTATTTTAAAATGGGGCATGTACCAACACGGCAGCATCAGCAGGAGCAACAGATTCAACATATTAATTCATGTCCTATTTTTTCACTCCCTTTTCATTGAATGATTGCCAGAGCATAGTTGATCTTTTTGAGAAATTTAAATTACTCTTCCCTCCATTAAAAAATTAATACAAGTTATATTTTAATTCTTTTTTAGTGTGAATATGCATCTTAATAATTACGAATATGTCTTTTGATGATATTTTATTTTGATAACTTTTAGTGTCACTGGCTAGCAACTGATTTTGAACATTCCATTATTGATTTTAGTATTTTAAAATTGCAACAATATTTCAAATATCTCTAGCATCAGCATTGAAATTGTCTAAAAAAAATTATTTTATCTTCTATTGTCATAAAATTGTAAATATTCAAACCTGATTAATTATTAATCGTGTGAAGAATCATCAAGAGGCAAAATAATCTTTTATATTAAAAAAGACTCGAATATAAAAGATATTTATTTTTCAAGAAAAAAGTGCATATTTTAAAATAAAAAGAGATAAGAGTAACCCATAATAGAGAGGAAAATAGATTTTACTCAATTTAAAATAATGCATAACACTTGGTGACAATATATAGCAAGCTAGATTGAATTTTGATATCTGGTTGTTAGTGAATAGGAACAACATACCAACATCTAAATTTAAAACCAAATAGGCAGGGAGGATCTTATAATTAGTTCAAACAAATTGTGAAAAAGAGAAAAGTCATTCTAAACCTTATTCCTTTTTGGCCCGATTATGTGTTTTTCATACTCATCGGGTGTCAACTGTTAAATTAATCCCTGCTTATGTTATTAAAAAAGGATTTAAAATGAGTTAAATCATAAAGAGGTGTGCATCTATTTAAACCCCACTATATAGCTGAACCAAAAAATAAAACTGTGACCTTACGTTTGAGTTTGAACTTTGGGTGAAGAGAATTTTTGTTTGGGAAGGGCGTAGGGTATGGTTGCAGTCATGGGGTTGAAGAATAAAACAAGTGAATATATGGGCTGCCTCTAAAATGTTATTACCCTTAGGATCCATTACATTCTGTGGCCACTAAAAGAATTAGGGCCTACCTTTTGCAATAGATTGACCAGGTCAGCTTTAACAGAAACCATCTAAGACAATAACATAAAAACAGTGCTATATTTGTATAAGGAATAACGTAGGAAGAATTTCAGAACAATTAACTTCTTGTTTCTGATTAATTAAATTAGTTATAAAAAAATAAATTTCAGGATTTGGTGAAAATCAGTATGAATATTACAATTTAATTATCTTTTAGTATGAAATCATATCATTTAGCATATCCGAATATAGCTCCGCACCCTAAGGTTTCAAGACATGATGATGGGTTAAACTTTGTTACTTCCATTCAAATGAATGGTTTAACATTAAATGCTAACCACGGAAAAGTGGTTCAGTGTAAATATAAATGAATTCAACTTAAATATCTTTATTATAACCAAATATAAGTTATGAAATGCATAATTAAAGATAAAAGTACAAAACAATTAAGAACGCATAATGACCTTTTAAAAAAATTAGGCCAGCCCACACCGACCACTGGACTGTAGTATGGGCCAGCCCTTTAAAATTTGCTGCTAGAAACAAATTCCACTAGCCTGTTACGAAGGGCAAGTAACCAAGCCATTTTGAAGCTGACTATAAAAGCATTATTCTTCTAGCCTTTTAGGTCTAACATAGAATAGTCTCACGCATGCATGTGCTTATTCTTTATAATGTTGTGCCATGTTTTGAGGCATGTGATATTATTGTCCTTGACTCAATTTGATCCCTGACTTTATGTTCTTATAGCACATGCATCAGCAATGGCAAAGATTCTTGCCCCTACTTTATAATTCTTAAGCCCCACAGCCATGCATGCTATCCAGTTAGAAAATTGCTGGCTGGCTGGCTGCATCATCAACCACCATGAAAACTACATAACACCATTCTCAACCTCCAACTTTCAACACCATGTTACCTGAATTCCTCGCAAAGCACTAACCTGCTATTACCTTTTATTTCACCAATCAATTTACATTAATTAAACAAATGATGCTAAGCAATATAACATTAGACTATAATGAAAAACAATAAACAAGAAGGATCCTGTTTAAGACTACAGACTACCGATTCTTCCTCAAAGGTAATCAATCCAACATAAAAATTATCCTACAGCATTTCCATGGAGATTTGATGAAGCCAACATAGAACCCCTAACAGGCTCCTGGATGGCTCTGCTTCTCATCTCCACAACCTTCTTGTGACAGTTTGAGTGCAGTGATGCTACAAAAGTCGGGCTAGCTGCCGGTCGGTATTCAGGAAAGAGGCGGCCAGACCGGTATCGAACACCACAAGCATTGCACAGTGTTTTGGGACCCACAGGTCCCTCTCTCCATTGTGGGGTTTTTGTCACCTCACAATGCATGCATTTTCTGGGGGAACCTGACTCCGGTGATGAGGATCTCATCATCTCAACATCATCTGATAGCAGGGACGAATCCTTTTTTTTCTGCTTTTTTAGTTTGTTTGATAGATTCCCAGCAACATTTGTTCCAAAATCTGAGTCAGCAGCTGCTATCCGTTGATGATTTTGCATAGCCGGTGAATTAAGGATGAAAGGAATTGAAAATAGAGGACTGAAGCTTGAAGGACGCTGACGTTTACTACGAGCCCGCTTTACTGGGATGACAGGTCGATCAAAGTTGGAATTCTCAACTGAGGACGAACTGCTGCTTTCAAAAACCGAAACTGGGCTGTAGGTGTAGGTTTGGAATTGATGCAAATCTTTTCCATTGGAAGTGACATTCTGGTGAGTAATGGTCTTTCCATATACTGGTCCAGGAGCTTTTCCCAGCTGTTTTATTGGGGAAATCCCATTTCCCTGCAATGCCAAACAATTATCAAACCAACAAAAAATGAAGAAAAAGGAGTAAAAAACAAGAATCAGATGCAACATCTACACAATTTCCAGCTGTTTTATTGGGGATATGATTATTTGAATAAATAAGTGAAAGAGGAATCTATGCAATTTCTTCTAACATTT
Source organism: Glycine soja (assembly GCF_004193775.1). Classification (NCBI taxonomy): domain Eukaryota; kingdom Viridiplantae; phylum Streptophyta; class Magnoliopsida; order Fabales; family Fabaceae; genus Glycine; species Glycine soja. The sequence continues at coordinate 49,615,948 of NC_041012.1, read as the reverse complement.
ACATTTATACTCCACAAAGCTAATCAAAGAAAGCATTGATACTGTTTTAATATGTATACTTGTATAGTTACCAATTATCAGATGCTGTAGAGTTAAGTCATCATATCAGGGACTAAAGAGCCATAGTCCCTCAAACTACTTGCGTCTTTTTGCGATTTCAATTTGCAATACTGCATAGCATAGTCTTGTCACTTAAGAAAGTGGGACTGCAGACAGTGTAAAACATTTTCTGTTTCATAACCTTTAAAGTTGTGCCTTGGTGACTTGTTGGTCATGGGTTCGAATCCGGAAACAGCCTCTTTGCATATGCAAGGGTAAGGCTGCGTACAATATCCCTCCCCCATACCTTCGCATAGCGAAGAGCCTCCGGGCAATGGGGTACGAAGTTTTTTATAACCTTTAAACAGTATACACATACACATAGGAGAACTCAACATCTATAATCAGCCCCAGCTCACTTCTATCAACCACCTGACCATATGCAAGGTGTTTCTTCAATTAAATCCATAGGGAGACAGCAGTAGATTTGGGCAAGGGATCTGATACTTATAACTGTACCCCACCATTCACCAAATACAAGCATATAAAACACACATTCATCTAATCATCCACTTCTTAGGAAAGCAATTTTTTACATCTTTCTATGTATGCATGTCATCCATTCACCATTCAAAATAACTAAACACTTGAAAAATTCCAAGGATTGTTACCAGAACCTAATCACTCCTGAGAGCAACACCCCAAATAATGTATACCATGAGTTCCAAGGTGATGTTGAGACTTAAGAATTAAAAGCCTACACGGTGTCCACCGATAAATTTCAAAATATCAACTTAACAACAAATTAATTATATAGAAGTTTGTGTTATTACTACATCTCTTTCAAACATTTTAAACACAAATTTAACCGAATAAAATTGATGAGTAATGTATATAGAACAGAAATAATAAATATCATAGGATATCTCATAGGATCAGTTTCCCTATTTCCTCATTCTCTAATAGGATTAGTTAGCATATTTCCTTATCTTATCATGATTTCACCCCTAATAAGTTAGTAGGATTCTGATTAGTATACATAAGGGTTGGTGCTCTAGGTTTTATGAATACACCAATACACTGTAATGCATCTTAGTTAATATCAATGAAGTGTTTCAAACTCTTCTCTCTTCCTCACTGTATGCCTAAAACCCCAATAATTCCAACAGCAATAAAAACGATTTTGAATTTTAGAACCAGACAGTTATGATTGATAAATCTTTATCATTATTCATAAAATTACTTAAATTAACCAGATGACTCATTTCCCAGTCAATTTTTTTCTTTATATTTTGTCACTGTTTTTTCCTCTTTTGTCTTTTCTTTAAACCTTCTAATGCCATCCAAAAAATCTATACCAAGAGAGGAAGTTTCTGCAACCTGAATGGCAGAGGAAAGAGATTAGCACCAAGCTTCCTACCTTCTTCCTCCCTTTGTCGTGCATCCCTGGAAACTTTAGGTGAATAAAGACAAAGAACTTCATACAGATTAGCAGCATCTCCAGGACATTTTGGGTCAGTATCAGATGAAATGTAGCAATTTTTCTGAGTTGTTAATTATTAATTTTTTTCTTATGATACCCTGTTATTGCCAAGAATGAGTAAATGACATTGGCAGCACACTTTCAAGGGGGAATTCAGACTACCGCCACAAAAACTAAACCTATAACCCCTGTATCTTCCACTTTTTACTCCAATTGTCCAATTCTCCTATATAGATCATAACCAAATTCATCCAACAAATCTCTTCTCTTGCACATTAAGTATTTCGATTGCCAATAGTTTTGTTTTGTCAATCTGACAAATTCCTAGACAACACCATTCTAGTTTTCCTTAGAAGTCACAGCTCCTGTAAAAATTCCAACTGTAAAAACTCATAGTTGTCTTGTCTAAGTAACAAGACAACACCGCTCCTGCAAAATTCCAACTATAAAAAACTCCTAGGTGTCTAAGTTGCAGTATTAATGTCTCCTATCAAAGGTCTGCGGTGAAAGTTTAGAAGAAAAAAAACATTTCATTCAGAAAATATAGATTATAGCAAACAAACCGGCCATTGCCAGTAACTGAACTTAAGAGCCTAAATCACCAAAATTTCTCCTTCAATGTTGATGCATTCATGCATAATTTCAGTTTTACATGATAAAAACAACCATATAGTTAATTCATCAAATAAAATAAGTGCAGTGCATTGAAGTGTCAACATGACTTTCCATGTGCATAACTACTAGGACAGGGGCAAACATGGATTTAAAAAACGATCTGCAACTGCAATTGCGACCACAACATGTCGAAATCAACATTTTTTAACTCACCAAGACCACAACTGTAGCTGCATCAACCACGTTTCCATGCAATGTCAACGAAACTGCAATCGGAATCGCAATTTGAAGCCATGCGGGCAATACGCAAGAAAATAATTTAAGCAGTTAAAAGATATCACACTCTACATTCCTACACGCCATAACTGTGAACAGAATACTCACAGAAGCAGAGAACTTCATTCCAAGTTGGGGCTTTTCATTTTGAGTTTTGGCACACAACCCAGCTGATGATGCTGTATAAACATCAACACGCGGGTCTTCAAGGCATTTTAATTGAGCATCCCAGTCTTCTTCGACGCCATTAGCTTCCACGTCTTCCAGCGGGAAATCAAAAAAGTTAATGACATCATCAAAAATCTCGTCTGAGAGACCATTAAAGTTATTGTCGAAAAACCAAGAGTCCTTCATGTTAGCAATATCCTGTTCCAAAACACTACAGCACATAAGAAACACCAAACACACACATTGTCATTCCTTGCTTGCACACAACAGAAGCTATTTGGAAAAACAACAACACCAACCACCCATCATAGGCTATAAATCACCAAAAATTCAGAATTTATTCTATTTTTCTTCTCCAATTTGCATATTAAGGTAATTAACTTTGCTACAATGACGACATGCCTTATAAGTATTCACAAATAAAGAAAAAAAATCCAGCTAAAAATAGTAAAACAGCAGTCTTTCATAATTTCATCCAAAATGAAAAGAAAAACAAAATCACAAACAAAATAAGGAAAATGCATGCAATATCTGATGTTAAAAGAAAAAAATGATACAAAAAGGGTTAAAAAGGAAAAGAAAAAAAGGAAGGGCTTGAAAAACCTTAGACATGATTTTGGTGGAGTGAGGAAATGGAGCACATTGTTAGAGAGACACAGAGAGGAAAGTTTGAGGATTAATTTGAGACAAGAAATAAGAAGAAGATCTTGAGGAATGAGAATCTCTGTGTCTGAATTTGGTAAATTAGGTTTATTTTTCTGCGCCACTAAGCACTGCTACTATGCGGAAACCCTCATCCTCCTCTCAATAAATATTTATTTCCCTTTCGATAATAGTATTCCGTCTCTTTCACACCAAATTTTCATTATTATATTTATTTATTTGCCTTTTAATTATGGTTTTGTACACTTTAAAAAGTAAAGTACTACTACCAGTATAAAGTTAGAGCTAGATAAGCAAAATCTAACGTATATTATTCACTGATAATTTTTAAGATTTCAGATTTAGATATTTACAAAAATTCATTTAAGAGATTAATATCTTTAGATAATTTTTTTTTATGAAACACATACGTAAGAGATAAATTTATCTCAATTATGTTACATTATATTGATAATTTTTTTCTTAATTATGTTATATTTGAAAAAGAAAATCATGAAGATAGAAGATTTTGATATAAATTCAATGCCTTTTTTTTCCTTTTCTTAATACCATGAATGGTACTGGTAGTTAATAAAATTATAGGCGAAGAAAAGTGTGGGAAGATGGAAAAACATAAAGAAGGTTGGTCAAAGCGGTGATGGAGCATGAGATATGGATCTAAAAAGAATTGTTTAAAGGAAAAATAGGTGGATCTAAAAGAAATTATACTTTCTTGAATGATTGTATCGTTCCAAAATTGATATAGTGATTTATTTGCAAAAAAAACAAAAATTGATTGAGCGATCACCGACGAAGGACACGAGACCAACGGAATATTATTGCACACCTATTTTTTATTTTTTTAAAAAGAATGAGTAAAACACGTTTAATTTTTTTCTATTGATAAATATTAGTTTTTTTTCAATTTTTTTTAATGGGACTTTCTCTTGTCTTTTATTTTCAAATCATCAAATCAACCTTTAAACTCACCAACATTTAACATCATATCACTACAAATATTGCTTGTAAAAAACTAAGAATAAAGCACCTTTGGATAAGTTTTAAAATATTTTTACATTACATAGAGAATTTATTTTTATAAAGATTAATTAATATGCAATTCTATTATAATCTAGCAACAATTTGTTATATATAATAAATTTATTAATTTTATAATAATTGTTTATAATATTAAATATCTATTATTTATATCATATGAATAAGATAATGAATAGTTGATAAGTATTATAAATATGTTATTTGTATATTAAAATTATATATTAATTATTTAAGTTTCTTTTTTATTACTTTTTTTGTATTTAAATAATATATAAATTTTTTGTATTTTTTTGTAAATATATGATGGAGGTTTGGAAAATAATTGAAGAATTAAAATGTTGGGCTCAACGCGACAATCTCGCTTAGTGTATAAGGACCACTCGGCTCAAGAAATCCGCTTAGGACAAGAAATCACCTTGAAAGTCAGTTATCACGTGCAAATGCGTTAAGTGCATATCCTGCAACTTAGCACGTGATCACTTGATCTAGCTAAACATGTGCACTTAGCGCAAACATCGTGCTAAGCACATAAAGGCAATTCTGATTGGCCATCAAGTGGGAAGATATTTTGAAAACAATGCATCATTCATTCATTCAATATTCTTGACGCTGAAGGAAAGCAAGGAAACGGAGGGAGGAAAGCTCAAGCAGTTAGTGCAAGGAAAATCTATTTTCGGAGCTTTTTCATTCCATTTCTCTTCTATTTCATTTTACCTTTTATATTAACAAACTTTTCATGATAATGAGAGGCTAAAACTCATCATTGTTGAGAGTTCTACAAACCAAATACTTTTGATGTAATGATTCTTACTATCTATTTAATATTATGTTGATATTATTGTTATTTTCTGTGTTTATCATCATGTTCGTGGTCTGATCATTCATTCACATGTAATGTTTTAGGATTTAGACATTGAGAAATGTTCATATTATAAGAATTTGAAAAGAACATTAAGGTGAAATGTTCATATTATAGGAATTTGAAAAGAACATTAAGGTGAAATGTTCATATTATAAGAACTTGAAAAGAACATTCAGATGATCCATATCTAAGGATAGAATTATATTGTTTAACCTTATTTATGGATCTTTGCTTGTAATGCAAATTATTTAATATAATTCTTAAATGATCAGGAGTGATATTAGGTGATTTAGGCTCTCTTACTTAAGGGATCATGGTTATAGTAGGTTAGTAAATGTGGGCAATAATCAATTTAATGTTAAATAGAGAAAAATCATTTACGATTGCATCAAGAATAATTTTGGTAAGCTAAGTCCCCAACACGTCCCATGACTCATTAGCAACGTCATTTCACAGCTCCGAGCGTTTGTTTTCTTACCTTTGCACGTTCCTTATTTTGTAGTTAATTTACATCAATTTATACTTATATTTAATCAATGAACAAGATTCGATTTGATTCACTAATTGCTTATATATATATAGATTCTGAGTACAAACAAAGTTCTTATGTATTAGACACTCGATCTTACTATTTTATTTGTTACTTACATAAATTGGTATGCTTACCAAGGTAATATATAAAAATTGTTATATTTTTACTATTAAGTTTTTCACTCAAATGATTATGCATGAGCTTTTTAATAATACTTTTTTTTATTAAATATAGGTTATGAAATTTTAAATAATCTTTTACGTGATTTCCTTTTTTTTACGTGTTGTTCTTGACTTAAATTAGGGCATTGTTTTCTCTTAAATTATTTCCAAAAAAATAAAATAACAGTACAAATGTTGGGACTTTATCTAACTTCTTTACAAAAAGTTATTTGTTACATAAAAAATATATTTTGTAACAGAATAAACTTCTTTTAAAGAATTTGTAGATAAACACTTAAAATATATGAGCTAATCCAATTCACAAAACTCTCTAAAATAAACAATTTACAAACAGCACAGTCGTTACTCATAGGCCATTTAATTTTTTATTTTTTTTACATAAAGGCCATTCAATTGTTAAAAGATGGAGTAGCACACAAACTGGTAATCAATATTTTCTTTTATATTGTTTTTCATTTTTAATATGATATTTACTATTATTTTACTCTCTTTTATCGTAAGTGTACAAGATATTTAAAAAATAATATTTAATATTATTAAATTTTTGAAATTGATAAATAAATATAAATAATTTTTTCTTGTAAAAGTAAATGTATAAAGAAATTAATTATTTGAACTAAAATAAATAAAAAATCATTTTAAAGATAAAAAAATTCATTAATTTAAAAATTAATGATTAAAGGTTGTATTAAAATCAGGTTTACATATAATAAATTCTGAAACTAGTAATTTTAAATGTTATTTTTTGTTAATGATTATTAATATATTTTTTTCTTTTAAAGTACTTTACCCTCGTTGCATAGAAGCTAAATTCGAGAAAAAAAAATGAAAGTAGCAATTATCTTATTCAATTTGAAATTTATTTTTCTCACATGTAAATTTTGATTCTTGAAAATACGACTTTTTTTTAGAACAATATGACTTTTTTTTACCAAATGAAAACACGACTTACTTATTACGACATTGTTTTTTTATGAATACTTATTACCACATTTATCTTGACTCCCGTTGCAAGAAGAAATGGATATGGACCCTCCGATTAAATAATTCATGGTACTAATTTTCAACGTGGGACCATGCGTTTTTGCAGATCATAGGTGGAAAATGGAGATGCAACGATATTTACGTCTTTAAGACAAAAATATTAGCATTTGGAAAGCAAAATATCTTAATGTAAAATGTTCATAACATTAACAAATACGAGTAATTACAAATTACCACATCATTGAACATTTTTAATTTAATAACTAATAAATTACATTATTCAATGTTTTTTTTAAAAGGAAAATTACATTATTCAATGTAAAAGATGGATACTTTTTTATTACAATTTTTTATAAATTAAAATTCTATTTAATTAAAGAAATCTAAAACGAACATTTTAGAGTAAAGAAATACCTGTAACTCAGTATTTTAATTTGTATATTGTACAAAATAAATATTTGTTTTAACAAAACTAAAGTTCATATTCATAATAAATAAATATTTTGAATATTAATTATATTATAATTAAAATTTATAATAAATAAATATATTTAAACTGAATAAATTAATAATGATGTCATATAAAAAATAAAATAAAGAACTTTACGTGATAACTTAAATTTAAAATATAAAATTAAATAATTAGTTCACAAATTTGGAATTGGAACTTGGAAGTAGAAATATGAATATAAACTATTTTTTTATCAACAAATATTTTTTTGTTAGAATACTAATTTATGTCTTTTTTTATTCTTATAAACACACAGTATTTGAAAATAACTTTGGACCGATGAACTAAAACGGAGTCGTGTATACTCACTTATGACTTAATAGAAGAAAAAAAGTTTTTTTTATTGCATTATATATACACACACTCACGAAGTTGTAACTCGAAACTTTTTCTTCAGATAAATCACGTATATTAAGAATAACAATTAATAACCAAATATTTATCTTGATGGAGAGGTGATATTATACGTGCAGCAACATAAAGGTAATAAATGAAAGGAAAACAAATCATTATAACGGGAAAGAAAACGTTCAACCACTAGGGTAAGAAAAGAAGAGACAATATTTGCCATGAAAGAATTGGTAGATCTGAAAATAAAGAAACATGCTTCTCAGGTCTAACTTTAATTCTCTTAAAAAATAAAGATATACCTTTAATTAATAATAGATCAAAGGAAAGTTATTAGAAAGCATATCAAGACATAAAAAGGAATTATTAGAAGAATATCGAAAAAAACTATAAAATTATGAGGGAGTCCAGCTGACATAAACACACTAGCATGCCAAGCTTTTTCTTATTTGATTTGTCTTCAACCTAGTCACACTGATGGAAGGAAATATATCTAGGGCAAGCTTTTGTGAGGGAAATCAAGTCACAACTCAAGAGATTTTAACTGCTTAATACTTATTTCATTTTAGAAATATTTTTACTCGAGTAATCTGTACTATGAAATATCTTCACGTTTTCAAAAATGATTTATTTTCGATGTTTTGAAATATTTATCATCAAAATATACTACTCCAAGTCAAGTTAATTGCGTGAAATTATAGTTTAATTTTTTTAATTGGTAAGAATTAAAGATAATATTAATATATTTATAACAATTCACGCACTTTATTTCGTCAATTCAACTAGATGCCTTAACATAATTTAATCTTTTATATTAAGTCAAATTACTCTAATATAATAAAATGAATGTATACATTTACCAATACACGTACACATATTTTTATAATCTGAATTTTCAGTTTTAAATGAGAACATTTAAAAAAAACATTAAATACATGATTTCTTCTATAAAAGTGTTTAATTTTTTTAATTTTAAATTTTGATTCACTATACCAAATTAAATATATATTTCTGTTTTACTTAGACTGGATATTGAAATTATTGTAATGTTAATTATTCATAATTTAAATTTTAAGTCTTGAAATATCATAAGAAAAATATGATATATATTGATTTAAATTATTTATTTTCATTACTTTTTCCTTAAATTTAAATTATTTATTTCTTTAATTTATTTTTACTTGTATTTTTTATTAAATTGAAAAATACCTAATACACGAAAATATTGCCAGTATATATATGCAAATTTCCATGTTTTAAAGTTAATGATTTAAAAAATTTAAAGTTCATTTAAAATCAATAATTCCGAATAGTTTTTATTTATTTATTTTTGGAAAGCTAAAACATTGGACAAGGATGCTCATTTTTTTTTCAAATTTATTAGGTATATTTTTAATATTTTAGTTATTTTATTTTAATATATAATTTAAAATCATACAAAAATTAAGTATATTTTAGTTTTAAATATTTTATTGATAGATATCTTAATTTACTTAAATTTAAATATATTTACGTAAAGCGTCGGCATATTTTGCTTAAATTATAAGTATGAGCTGCAAGATCTAGGTCCCAGGATATGTTTGTGGCAAGTTGTCTTTGATTTTTCAATTTCTTTTTATCTATTATTTTTAAAGATATTTTTTGGTTTTTAATAATTCATTTTAAAATTTTAAGTTAATATTAATTATTATTTGTGATTTAATGTTATAAATAAAGAGAAAAATAATAGCCTATAAACTATCAAAATAATTAATAAAAAATAAAAATAATATGTTAAAAATTTACATTTTTTTTAAAATAAATGAAAAAATATTCACACCCTCAATTTTATATTATATATCTCTTTAAAAATAATTGTTATTTTTTTTAGTTTTAAAAAATGCCTTCATTTATTGGCATATTATTTAAATACTTCAATAACTTTCAATTATATTCTAAATCTTTTAATAAGTGTAATTTTGTAGAAGAAATCATTTTATCGTAATGATTTGTGTAGTTGATATTTTTAAAAATAAGGTATGCATTATCTTAAATGACAAATAATATGAGATGGAGAGAATATGTTTCTTAATCTATATGGAGGAAAAAAATGTTTCTTAATGTATATATTATAACCCTAAATAATACAGTAGATAAAGATAAGAGGAGATGCAAGTGTATAATCATCTCTCAAGGGGGATTTAATCCGTTGGTTGAACAATGTGAACGAATTGGTGTAAACTTTCTTCTAATACTCTGTCTTTAAATTCTATGATTTCTATCAATAAAAAAAAATGTGCTACAGTCTTTCTGATTTAAAACTGTAATCCCACAAATTGTGATTTGAATGAATACATTTAACCTTCAATGCTGTCTATGGTTGAATTTACAAGAAAATGAGGAAGACATAGACAAAAGTGGTTAGGAGACGGAAGGGCCTCACAAGTGACACAGGGTAATGGTAATGCACTTCAACACGGTAAAGTAAAGGTTTTATTTAAAAAAACAAGACAGTGACAGAGAAGAGGTCAAGAGGTCAGTGCATGCCACATAACAGGAGGAAATTTGAAAACAAAGCAGGTCTGTGGTTGTCTTCAGATTTGGTCCTTTAGAAGCAAAATCCATCATAATCCTTCCAACTAGTTAGTTGGGAATCTTATCAAGTGAAGAGTGGGCCCAACTACTAACAAACTTTGTTTGGCAATGTCCGTATCCACATTCACCACACCCAAACATCAAACATGGTTCTCCTTGTCTGCTACGTTTTTTTTTTCTTTTCTTTTTATGATCAGAAATGGAGAAGAGCAAAAGGGGTCACCCTGCACTTAAAATAGGATTTGGACATCTGAACTGCTCTGCTGCTGCTTTTTTCTTTCGGTTTCAAATGGATTGTGAATGGAGACTTGTACTTCAATCCAACTGCTCCTGCATCCATGCTTTATGATAAGAAAAACATAGTTTCACCAAATATATTTTGATTTGATGATCTAAAAATAATGAAACTCATTACTTTTTTTTTATAGTTGACCTTTTGATTTGATGATCTAAAAATAATGAAACTACTTATCTTCGGCTAAATACTTTTTGGTTATATTTTAATTTTAATTGATTAAAAAGTATTAGTGATACATGCATGCATGTATCTGTCCTCTTTCTATCGAAGCAGCTGTCTGGTCTAAGTCATCACTATTTTATTTTATAAAAAAATACAACCGAAAAACAGAAAAATATTGGACTATATTGTTTTAATAGACATTTTTTGTAAATCAGTCATAGTCCTTTTTTTTTCCTCTCACTTCATCACACCGCTCACATTATACTTTCTTCTCTCTTCTCTTCCTGGTTTTTACATCTTCCGGTATTTCTTAGTCGCATAAAGAACTATAAGAATAAAACCTTTCAATTACTATTGGAGACTTTGGGGAAACTTTAGAATAAAGAAAGTAAAGCAGACTATTTCAGTTCATATAACTTTTTAATGGTTCAATAAGTTTATAACATATTTAATGTAAAATAATGTAATTTTGGATCGAATTGTTATTTTAAAAAATTATACAGAGTGAAATGAAAATGAAATCTTTTCTCCCCGATGCGCACGCCATTTTTCCAAAGAAATAAATACCAATATTTCATTGCCTGGATTCGACACACCCAACATGGACACATGCAAAAGGAAAGAATGGCGTATTTAAATCAAAGGAATAATAATAATAAAAAATGCAACTTTTCATTTTACAAAGATTCGTCCCCCCACACCATCCATCCTAATTCCTAACAATGCTCACAGCACCATAAACTGCTGCCAGATTCAAATCGATTGAACAAAAATGAATGACTTCTGAAAGTGAGTTTGTGGAGACAAGAATCTAGAATTTCAATTATCTACATTTGCAACTTGGAAATTCTCTCCTCCACAACGTACTTGTCAAGAGTTTGATTAAAAATCATGGCGTCAGACAAACAGCTTTAGAGGCATCCAGATGGTTAAGGCGGCAAGTTCCAAGGAGAAATTCAGGGAGCTCTTCACGTGTGTTTCCCTGAACAAAATGATGTACAAAAATTAAGATTTATAATCACATGTATAGAAAAACAAATTCGTTCAGAAGGTAAATGGCATTGCCATTATCGGAAAGAAAAAGAACAAGATCACTTTACCTGTATTAAAAATGCCATCTCTATAACCAGATGGTTGAGGTACCCAAGGACAAGACTCACAACACCTCTTGCGACAGTTGATGATCCAATATCAACTCCAAGCTGAAATTGAATGCCACGATTTCCAGATAAGAATCACATGAAAGATAGTTGCAGCTAAATGTTTGATGCATCATGCATATCTACTATTAAGCCCAGTTCTTAACTCTCGTGACTAATTCTCCTACACATGTATAATATATATTCCAGACACACCAAGGGAGACCAAAGCAGTTTCAAGTGCATCAACTTGAAATATAAATAGCAAACACAATATATTTATTCTAATTATCTTGATTTTCCTAACAAGTTGCTATTCTACTGATAATCATGCAGAATTTACCTCCAAATAGTTACTTCCCTGGAAATAATTGATTTCCAGTGCTTGACCAACTAGGCATGCCTTCTTTCCCACACTCTGCTTTACTATCCATGAACCCTGAAACAGGAATGTCGAGTCTTGAAATTTGTAAATGACGGGCTAAACAAATGGCGAATAATAGACATTTTGCCTTCTTAACATGGACTATACATATATTTATTGGGGGTGAGAAATTCTAAAATAGAAAGTTCCTTAGAATTCAGTGATTAAGTAAAATCATGCCAATCACTGACCCATGAAGAAAATCAAAACATGTTCCCAGTTAAGAAAGTTCCCTGAAAACCTAAATGCAAGGAAAGGAGAGGGAATTCAAATTAATTGGATGGTACAACTGAGAAAAAGGGTTGATATATCATTTCTTTGTTGTACGTATTTGGAATGATGGAACCAAAGTAGGGGAAAGAACAATTTTTCAGCCATAACATATAAAAGAGCGCTATTAGGCTGCAATTTAGAGTAGATTACACGAGTAATTACTTTTACTCACCTTAGATATGTATGGTATAAGTTTAAATCTGGAATTTCTGAAGGCATCATCACCCTTGATAAAACTCTCTAGCAAAGGAGCATCTTCCACGGGAGTATTCATCATATAGTATAGTGCTAGGCTATATGTAGTAGAACCTGGAACCTGGTTCATAGAATCACCTAATTAGTGTTGTGCTCAATTTTATGTAACAACCTAAGCACAAGAAGACTATAAATTTACCTGAATGTTTACAATGAAAAAGAACTCAGGCCCTCCCTGTGCTGCATATTTCTGCAAGTAACCAAACACCAGCAAATTGATTTTTCTTTATAATAGAAATCATAAGTTTCTACACAATGGCTTAATATAATAAAAGTCAAGAACAACATAATCATAGGCAATGATCAACCTGCACAATGCTCCCAGGACGGCCACCAAGGTCATCTTCCCTTTTGTCAGATCTCACCCAATCTGCAGCAACCATTTTCATCAAGGTTCCCTTTGCTTTAACCTAGTAATTAATACCACAGACATTTGAGATTAGGGATAATGTCAATGGTTAAATCAAATAACAACAAAAAGATAATTGCATATGATGTGGCTAATCTGCATTTAGTATCTTGAACCAAAGCATCTAAACTGAATAATATAGAAAGAAAAGAGATAATCTAGAGTTTGATCATTAAAAGTTTACAGAAGTAACAGAATGGAGAAAGAATTGCATGCACAGGCGGGGACAACCAAAAGCAAAATAGTCTTTTCCCTTAATGTTTGAGAATATTCAGTTATTCACCCAAAAAGTGATAATGCATTGTAGCTACTATACCTTCAGGCGGTCTTCAAGATAATTTTCTCCACGTATCAGGAAAGTAGAAGGATCTGTTTCTGTCAAACTACATGGTAATGTACAAGTAGAATCTTGTGGAAGAGTGGATCCATACGAGCATGTGATACTGTCCTCCCTGACCATTTCTTGCAAGTCAACATAACCCCTCTTCTGAACTGCAACAGGATCTCTAGACATTGTTAATCAAAGAAGAAATAAAATCATGATTAATCATAATATACAATCAAAGAGGATACAGATCACCTGCAAGATCATGCAATCTTTTCACAAAGTTGGCAGCAGTTGATAACTTCTGATGACGAATCTCCTGAAATTCTCATATTCACAGCAAGACATGGAAAGACCAAAGTCAAGCAAAATACGAAGTTTGACAAAATTTCCAATGCAAAATAATAAAAGCATAACAATATGAGATGAATAGTCAGGCATAAAAAAAAAAAGCTAATAAGTAAATATGCCCAGATGCAGCCCCAACTTTGAATGCACCTCTTGCAATGTCATGAGCAGTGATAAACATGCTTGCACTAAGCACCCATTTGACAAGAAATGCTAAATTGTAGGGCTATATGAAAACTGTATAGGAAACCCCGCACCCACTCCTTCCTTTCTAAATAACTCCCAAACAAACTTTTTTTCCAGCTTTGTCATTTCATTCCTTGCCACTTCCACCCTTGCCATACTTCAAAACATAGCCACAGAGAATGTTGTGTGTTGCAGGGGTCTTCTGCTTTATTGATTTAGAAGTTGAAATTCCAAACTAGTTTACATTATTGTAGGCATCAAAGATGCAGCTATGGAAGAGTCCACCTCCTACTCCTAGGTTATGACTTGCATTTTTGTCCTCACATTTGAAGCCATTTTAGAGAATATCAAAGACCCATAAGCATACAGTCAAGTGTCTAGAGTCTAACTTATAGACTATGAAACAAGTGTCTGTTTATATAATCTTAGGTCTTCAAAAAGGTCCAAAACTAAAGCAGTGTCTATTAACTAATGGGGAAAGTGAAGCAGTTTTATCCCCCCTACTAAACAAACAGATATAGAAAACTGAGAACAATAAATTATATTTGAAAGCCCGTGCAGTAATTGATTGTTGCCAATAATATATTAAAAGAAATGTCTTAGAGCAATCTCTCAAGATTAACCTCGAAGACACAAACTGTATTTTAACTTTGGAATGTTCACTTCGTTTCTGTGCAATAAAAGCAAATATTTCAAAAGGTATTTTTACCTGAGACTTCTGGTGGCTACATTCAGTCATCCATCCATTTTCTGACACGTCACAGTCTGATGGCTCCGGAACATCATAGAACTCATCATCAGCATCATTTAGAGTAACAAGGCTTGCATGTTCTGATTGCGTTTGATCTACTTCTCCAACTGAAATATCATGATTGTTCTCATCTGCTTGAATTTCAGTATCAGAATTTATGATGTGTTCTTCCTTTATATGAAGCTCTCTGTTTCTCGTCAACTCTCCAGATGAATAATCAGATGAAGAACAATTTCCTAGTTTAGCTTTAAATAATTCCCGTAATGCTGCACAAGCAAAAGAAAGTAGTAAATAAAAATATAAACTAGAATATTAAATCTTTTAATTAAAAATATGTCAACATTCAGCGATACAAAATAAGATTACCAGCAACTCTCCCAAGCATTTGAATGGTTATGGAATGTGCTGATGAAGATTTAAGATATAATCTCCAGCATTTCCAATCAATAGCAAGCATATGCTTTACAACTGATTGCTTTCCTTTGTTCACTGGTGATATAACATACCCTCCACCTACAAAAGAATATGAGTTGTCATCCTTCAACTACTCTCACCCATAATTTTTCCACTAAACTGTCTATCTAGCAACTTTCAACAGCATTAGAAGATTAATAAAAAAAAAAACGAGATCAGAAATCCTCCAAGTATACATAAATTCAATTGGATATTACAAAGACAACTAAAGTGAAGGAGGAGGATTTAAGAATCAGTAACAGTGAACTATTATTTAAGTTCGGAACAGAATAACGATGATTGAAAGCGAAGAACATTATGATTCCAAATTACCAACTTAAAAAGTTACATAGTATCAGATTTATTTTGAGATAAAGTACGAGACCAGCAAATAGAATAATGGAATAGAAATATTTAATATTTCTATAGTTTAAGCATACATTACTTTTAAGGCAAGCACGCACATAGCCTTTCTGGGGAGGGCACTTCTTGTGAAACATGGAATGGTAAAGAATAACTGTGACAAAGAAAACCAAAGAAATTACTTTCATTCAGAATGTGTTTGTACGTGTGAATTTTCTTCCATTATTCACTACTACCATAAGTTCCATCATCTTCTCTCCTCCAATAACGCCGCAACAAGAGATCTCTTCGTTTCATTCCCCTGTAAAACATTATATGAAAAAAATATTTTTTTAATTCTAAATAGACTAGTAGAACCTTAAAACAAGTAGTGGTACATGATCAGCACTAAAGGCTTGGTTCTTTACCAAGGCAACCAATCGCTAAATAGTTGTTTGTGAATAATGTCAGTGTGACCATCCAAGTGCTCCACCACATTTCCTTTGTAGAAACAGAAATCCCATCTGCAAGCCGATATTTAATGTATTTAATGATAATATTAACAACCTCATTAACATAATAAATCAATAATGCAAACTGAACTTGACAACCATGGTTGGTTTATCAAATTGTATTATAATTATACTGCTACCTGGCTATATCCTAACAATAATATTTTTATACATGTCCCAGATTCCTACATTATTTTTTTTTTTTCAATCAAAGCACACCCTTTCACCTTAGCCTATTTCCATGATCAATGAACCTAAAATGACATGATTATGTGCTCAATATCCAGTTAAAAATTCCACGTGATCTTGTTGTAAGATTCTGTTAGTGATAAACATGTTGATAGAATTTGGAGCCCTTTCTCGCATCATTTCAAAGGTTTTGGGGAGAGTAAAGTGGGAAAGGAAATTTGGCATTGTGCAATTATTTTATATGGTACTTATGATTGGTGAGGAATGTCACAAGTTCCATGAATTTTTGTCATTACTTAAGTGGGATAAAGTAGTCTCTTTTAAGCTTAATTATGGTGATTGGTTAATGGCTTGCTATTCTAGATAGGGTACAAGGTAGTAAGCTTTATTCGGTTTATTTTATTTTCTTCTTTGCTCTGGTTTTTATTTGTTGGGCTCTTATATATATTTTTCGTTCTCTTGTATTCTTGTACCATAATAATTCATTTTTCATCCAATCAGGCCAATCATGATGATGATGATGATATAGTAAAACTAAATAGAAGTAACATGTCAATGATGCCATAATGATACTCAACATTATTAAAAAAACAAAGCCAATGAGAAAAAACAACAAGATATGTCCTGCTGGATGGTCATGTGCAATTAATGAACTTACTCTGATCTTGAAGGACCAAGCGACATAAGAGTCTGGAAGATGGCTTCTGAAGTTCCATCAACCACACCAACAGCCATTATTGCAGGGTGATCATCCCATTTCTGAAGATAGGACCATATTCAAGAGTTCGTATTTCTATTATAAAATATAAAACAATAATTACTGAAAACAATTTCTGCCAACCTTCCCACTAGAATCCCTGTCTTTTGCTTCCTTGAATAGTCGTAAACCTGTGTTACACCATAAAAACATTAGTAACATTTTTAGCCAGCTCTAGTACTTAAGTGCAATTTTAAAACAACTTTCACAAAGCAATGACAACTCAAACAGCAAAAATGGAAATACACTTTTACCATTTTGGCAGCCAAAGATTGTCCATGGTGAAGGGGCAATAACATCAGCAGAAGAAAGAGTCCAGTCAACAGAATTTGGGTGACTTCTACTACTGGAAGATCCACTGAGTCTGTAAGTATCACACCATAAAAAGAATCATAGGTCACACAGGAGATATATGAATAAAACAGCTCAAAGAATTGTCAATTCAGACAACTAGAATTTTTTTGTTGCAGTATAAATTATTCATAGATCAGATAAAAAAAAATCAGGTTACTCTACCTAAAGGATTGCCATCTCCTCTTAGAACAACCTACAGTATCATCTCCTCCATCAGGCGCACCCTGCACACGTTCACGGCAATAGTCTCATATTCACGAAAAACAGTTCCACCGCACGCTTAAAACGTTTCAGATCACATACCTTTAACGATGCTTCATGAAAGGACTGAATCCACCTCGCTGCTTCCTCAGGACGGCTTGCTCCAAACTACACAACACTCGCACTTCGTAACTCAAAGGCATAATTGTAAAACAGAAAAAAAATCCTTATTCTGAACCTAATAATGACCTCACCTTTAACTGATCATTGTGATTCAAAGTATTATAGAGAGTGAATATGAAGAACACCTGCAATCAGCACAGAGAATGAGCATCACGCACGCACGCCACAAGCAGGCCATCGGTTACAACACAGAAAATCAAAGACATTAAAAAACAGAAAAAGAGTGTAGATACTTTTCTGTTAACGCTCTCTCTTCCATTATCCATGACTCGAATGCAGGAATCTACAATCGCGCTTCTAACAGGATCCTGCGAAGAAAGTTCCAGAAAAAAAGTTTCACAGCGTCACAATCGATAAAGCAGAACGAAAACGCTTAACTCCGCAATTTCTCAACCTCCATTCGCCGCCGAATCGACGCAATTTGAATTAAAAAAGAAAATAGAGAATCGGTGAAATAAAAAGAAGAATAAAGACGTACCTGATTATTTGAAACAGGAACGGATTTGAAGCTGCGAAGAAGGTTACCGTCGAGAACGAAGTAACGCTTCCGCGAGAACTGAAGTCCAATACGGTTGAATCTTATAAGGTACAACCAGCCTTCCATTCTACTACTAATTCCATCACTCTGCGACGCCGATGTAGCAGCAGCACCACTACTTGCCATTCTCTTCTTTCTGGAATTCACTTTTCACCGTTCACCATTCTAATCAAACTAACTAATAATTGCACTAGACGCGCGCGTGCACGCTTAGAGATAGAGCTACGGAAGCGAAAGAAAGAAAGAAAAAAATGGAGCAGGTTTTGAAATGAAGGTGCGATCCCAGGCGCGGATTTTAGTTGCAATTGCAACAATGCAACTGTGTTTGTTTCTCTTTGGGAATGGCTGTGTTGTGTGCTGCCTTGGGTGTAACTCTATTGCATATGAGACAAAGATTGCCTGTCAAGTAAATTTCACAACCACTCAAATTACGTTATTGCCCTCCTCCCTTACCATGCTGCTACCCTCCCTTTAAATTATTCTTTTCTTCCCACCACAATCACAATGTGTTGGTTGGATTAATATAAAGATAAGCCACACCAATATTTTAATTTGGATTTAAGATGCGTAAGCTTGGTGAGGTGTGGACTTGTGGGTCACTGAAGGTCTCATCTGCTGAAAAAAGCGTTTCGCGTAATAACGTCAACAATAACAATTACTAGTATAAAACCTTGTTTCGTTTTCTTGTTTTAAAGGTTTACAAAAATAATGAAAGATTTACGTACTCACTTAAGATCCCAGGATGTTTATATGTGTGTGATTTATTTATTTAATCAAAAAATTTGTGTTTAATTTTTATTGAGTACAAATTTTCTTGGTCAATTGCAATCAGAAAAATTTATGTTTGAAAGCTAAAATCAGCTCTTACAACACCACTAACAAAACTGGGAACAAAATCAAAAACATGAAAGCTAAAATCCTCTTCCATCGCATATTATAATTAAAGGAGATAACTTCATTTTATTTTTTACAATTTTTTTTTATTTTACCTCTAATCAATACATATACACTCAAGTAACTACTTGTGACAAAAAAAATAAAATTATCCATAGGCATAAACTGATATTAAAGTAGGGTCGTAAGGATGTTCATAACTTAATCAAAATTTCATATACTAATTAAATTGAGTTTGTGTAATTTTATGACACGCTTGAATTGAATTAACCCGATTATAAACAGATTAGGTGGTCTTGAGTCAATTAGGTCTAGAGTCATTTTAAAATAATTTTTATTTTGTAAAAATTAAATTTGTTTATAACAATAATTTTTTTATAACAATTTGAATGTTAATATAATTTTTATTATATTTTAGATAGAAATAAAATAGTGTATTATTAGTGTGAGAAAACATAAATAAAATGAAAAAAAAATAACATCTAAAAATTATACATGACTCAATAAGAATAGTGGGTCAGTGGATTACTCATCTAATCAGTGGATTTCTATTTAACAACATGTTTTACGACAATCCACTTTATTTTTTAACAACCCACCATTGTTTCCAATGACCATGTCTTTTATTTAGCAACCTGCTTATGTTTTCCTCCTCTTTCGCACTCTTACGTATTAGAACCAATTTTATTTCTTCCTTTGATCTTCCTTGCTCACTTTCTTCTTCTTTCTCTTCTGTTTACTTCTATGTTTTAAGTATTGTGAGTTTTTATTATTAATTATGAGTATCTCATGAATTTTGAGTAATGTTTCATTTGTAAGTAAGCATATATATACATATATAATATTAATTGTTTAATACACACAAAGAAAATTTGAATAGTGACCATCCGCGCGAGTACCAACTATCTCGTTATTCTATTTTTGGAATCGGTTGTTATGTGTTGCTATTCAAGATTGATTACTATGCTTTGTAAGATTTGTACAAGTTTCAATATTATTAAGGATTTGTCAAAATAGATTGGTATAACACATCATTTGTTTATGTTGATTCAGGGGATATGTAAGTTGATGAGAGAGAAGTTTGAGTGAGAATATTTTTTTCGGTTGTTTAAAAAAAAAAAAAAGATAAGTGAGACGGTGAGAGAATAGAGAAAAGAATGGTGAGACCCCAAAAAAAAAAGAATTCTCTCCTAAAGAAAACTAAAAATAGATGAAATGAACAATAAAATAATGTGAATCCACCCTACCAAACCAATCCTTAATTTGTTGAGACATTGAGAGAAAAATAAAGAAAATGATAAGACACGTAACAAATTAAAATAATTTATTTACCTTTACATTTTACAATACATTTTCTTTTTTTTTTCTTCTACTTTTTTTTTCACTTCTCTCAATCCAAACAATTGAAAAATTTCTATTTTTTCCTCTAATTATCTATTTTCTTTTACTTCTCTCTACTCTACTTCTCTATTCTCAAAATCTTTCATCATCCAAACAAAGCATAAGTATTCAAAGATTTAAAGTTAACTCTCATCCTTCTTTAAAAATTGGGTTCATTTTCCGTTAACATCATTAAAAATTGGCTTGATGGGCAAGTCCTTAAGGAGATTCCGTAGTTCCTATTGATTAATTGAGTAGTTGTGATTAAGTAAAGTTATTTACAAATTTGAGAAAAAAGGAAAGAATGAAAATGGATTTTAAATAACAAACACAAAATATTTTATTTTAATAATATATTTTTTCTCCACATAACTTCGTTGATTGAATTGAACTAATATCTACCATTTACTATATTTAAAATGCAAGTTGTATTTTAAAAGGTACATATTCTTTCAGTTATTCCGATAGCCAAATTTACCGCACTACTTGAGCTCAGTAAAGGATAATGAAACAATAGTTATCCTCAGCCATCAAATTATAACATGCGTATTAAACAAGCAATAATATTTTGAGTTGTACCACTCAAAAAAAATTCTTTTGAGTTGTAAAAATGAATAAAAAAACATATATTATATAGAAAGATAAAGATACAAATTAAAAACTAAAAACTTGATTTAATTAGTAAAAAACTATTTTATTAGTTATTAAAAGATATATGGGCATTTACTTACTTTCTAATTTTTGACCAAACTAAAATATTAGTAATTTTATTATCATTTTTAATATTTTAAATATATGATTGCTTAATGTTAATTATAAATATTATAAAAAGGTTAAAAAATATCATAAACTATGAATATATATACTTCAATTTATTGCATTAAAATTAATATCATAAAATAACAACTATTCCAAATAAGAAGAAATATGTTGTTAATTAATATTAAATTTAAATGTTACAATTGGTAGCAAGGACTAAGTGATGAATCTATCTTTTGTTGTAATTTATTTGCTAAAAGGACAACAAAATGTTGAATGGGACCTAGTTAAAACCAAATACGCAAATGCACATATGCATATTCTTCTTAAGATGCCAAACCCACTGCCTTACGGATGTTTCACTTTGGAAGGTGGGATGGAGAAAAGGTGTTTATGTGTTCTACGTTAACGCCTGAGTGTGACTGTATATTGCCATAACATAATGTTTTCAATGAGTAAATAATATATTTTTAAAATATGAATATATAAATGTCAATTATAGAATGACATATCTGTAAATGCTTGATTTATGCGGAATTTTACATACAATGGTCAGCAAAATAATTAGTATTTATAGTTGAAAGAGTAAATTTGTTAAATGAAAATATAGGTTGTGCATTGATAACTTACAAACAATTTTATAATATCATCTAATAATAAATTATTATAATATTTTTTTATACAAATCATGAATCACTATAATATATTTGTTATCAACGATGATTTTTTATTAGTTGATAATGTATTTTTCTTATACTTATTAATAATATATAATCATTAAACTTTGATTAGATTTATATTTTATAAAAAAATTGCTAGGCATTCTTAGAGCTAATTAATAAGTACCTGAGATTTAATCTCTCGAGAGACTAATTCTTATTAGAATAAATATTTATATTTAATATCTGACTGTATTTTTTGAATAAGATTCTCTCCAAATAAATATGTTTATAAAAAAAAAGCTCTTAACTTCATGAGTGAAGTTGCTTATCCTATTAAGAAGTGTTGAAACAAAAATACATCCATTTCTTCTTTCATCTTATTTTAAACTTTTCCCCCCTATTAAATGATATATGGATATACCTAAGTTAAAACACCCCATTATTAACGCTCATCATTTTACTTTAATAAATTACATTAATCATCACTAAGATTTCGTGGAATTACAAAATATTCACTTTTTTTTAATACTTATAACAATCTATCTTAATTACAGGAAAACATGGTGAAATATTTTTTAAATAATTAAGGGATTAATTTAATATGTAAGAAGTGTCATTCTAATATTTTTTAAACAATTAAAAGGGTTAGTGTAGAGGTAGAAAAAACATAGAGAATTTATGTAATTTCACTAAAATTCAGGAATAATTAGTGTAATCTACTTTTCTTCTTTTTTATTTTGATTTTTTTTTTTATAATATTATATCACCTATTATACTTACACTTTTTTTTTCCTCTTTAGATATCAAATAACATGGGGGTGTCCATGTGCATTTTTTTTTTCCGTCCCTCGTCACAATGCTTACTTTATCTAACATTTTCCTTCTCATTTTTTCTTATCGCTATTGCATGCTTTATATTTTCGGAGTACTAAATAAGTACTTGACATTTTTTAATCTGATTTAATTTTGACTTAGTTCAACCCAAATTTTAATTGAATCGATGCAAATTGTGTAATGAGTTAGGCTTCCGTTTTTATTTATTTATTAATATTGCAAGTTATTGTGCTAACTTTAACTTACTTTCTTAAACTTGTTTTGCTGGAAATGTTGGGCTTCGTGAATTTAACAAAATTTGAATTGGAGATATTATTGTGTATTGATTGAATGTTAATTTATACTTTCAAAATACAAATTTGAATCGGAGTATTATTGTGTATTAGTTATGAGAGACTGTGAATGTTGTACAAAAGGGATCTGTATACGATTATGAATTTAGAATGAGTTTGAAAAGACATTTTATTAGTTAAAAAATATGTTTGATTGGTTGATAAATAAGTTTTATTATTAGTTTCCAATTTTTTTTGAAATATTAAGTAATATTTTTTAAAATGTTAAATTTTAATCTATAACTTTATATATTTATTTATTTTTTATCTTTAAATATTTATTATATTTTTTTAATCTTTTTTATTTAAGGTAAAGTTTTATTATTTTTATTCTTTATGTAATTTTATATTTTCAGTTACTTCAACATATAATTTTATCAAATAATTATGATTTAATAAGATGATTTTCTAATTTTTAATTATCTGTTAATTTTTTAATTTTATAACTAATTTTTCAGCTTTAAACTAATTTTTAATCTTAGGTTAATGGTCCTCTCCTACATATATTTTTTTTTATAGTTTTTAGGATGGTGAGAGAATGGATGGGTACTTGTAAAGTACATTTCTGATCTCAAGTCAGTACGTATTTTTTGATAAAGTGTGTAAAGAAAGTATTGATAGCATACATCTGAGGCCGTGCCTAATCGATCCTTTTTCGGATGCATGGTGATTTCGTTTACTTACTTTTTCCACCATAGTTGAGATCTTTATTAGATTGTGTTCATGGTACTTTTCTCCATGCTTCTAATAGAATAATTGTCCCCAGGTCAATGGATATGGGTTCACGAATCATAGAAATCACACAGTCATGGTAGTTCAGCTGTGATAATTTATTAAGTGTCAGTATGGATATATACTGAGGACACTTCCTATATTCTGAAAAATAAATAACCCTTCTTTGTCATTTCCTAATTTCCCTTTCAAACCATGTCTCCTTCACCATAACGCTCAGGTTGGTATGAATTATTATAATGAAGAGTTGAATTATTTATATAACAATTTAGCTTACCTAACACTTTTTGTTTACCCTTAACTCAATCAAGGTTTTGATCAATCAAAGGCTAAACATATGTAAAACATAGATATATGCAGCTCGCCCGAGACTTTATGGATATACTATTTTCTATTTCTATTAATTATTCGGAAAAATATCACGAATTACACAGTATCCCAAACCAAACAAGTTGTCTTTTACTCTCACTCCACTTTAAAACAATGTCATTCTAATGCTTCAGTTTAATGAATTATGATGAATTAATGACTATTGTACATACTTTCCTTAGTTAATTGTTGTGTTAGAGTGAATACAGTAATTTATTTAATTGTTTAATGTTTCAATATTATCTTCTTTTTTGAAAGAGTTTCAATATTCTCTTGAAACCTTGATTCTTTATAAATAATTGAAATACAATGGTTTATTTACTGATGTTTACAGGATTCTGGAATTTGTGTCTGTCCCAAAAATACAATTTTATTTTAATGATTTGATTGTCTTTTTTAAAAATCTATTTGGATAAAATTCTCCAAATACACTTTTAGAAGAAAAATAATAAAATAATCAGCTTTTTCTTGTAAAATACTATTTCAAAATTCCATTCTATACACTCTTAATTAACTATTAAATGTTCCCTTAAAAAATTAGTATAAGGTCTACCATTTTTTTAAAAAATAACTTAATCAATTGATTTAAAGTTTAAATCCTGATGTTTAGTATAAAATAAACCATGTTGAAGAAGAATATTCTTCTTATATGCATTCACAATTTCTTATAAAGATTCATCATTATTTTTAGTAATGAATATTTTATACCAATATCATCTTTAAAAACTTCAAAGTTCATTCTTCGACTTTCAAAACTAATTTTCTATTTACTAAATTCTACATTTTGTCATGACATCCCAATCTAAAATCAATTGGGAGGAGCAAAGCGCATTTTGATTCAAAAATTGAATTAAAGTCCATTTGTTTCTGTGGATATTTTTATGTTTGAATTATACACGTACAGTGACTCACTCTCTTGTTTTCTTAATTTTTTTCTAGGTTCATATATACGTGTGTGTACTGTGTACCGGGAGACTAATATTCCTTAGTGATAATAAGGTTGTTCATATCCACATGTTTTTCTTGTTGAATTTCTAACATTGCAAAAATACCTCTGAATTATAATTATATTTGAAGATATTCATTCATTATGAATTTTAATTGTGATATAATTTATTTATATCTTAAAAATGTTTGTTTATTATGAATTTAATTATATAAAAATAAACATATTATCCTATGTAACATAAAAACTAAAATACTATTTTTTATAGAATCATGTAAAATTAAAAAACAATATAACATTTTTATAACTGAAAGTAAAAATAAAAATAAAAAATTCTTCCTTCTCCCGTTCTCTCAATTTCGTTTATCTTTACATAATCATCTGAATAAACTGTCCCATAGAAGAATTGATGCCGTATTCTACTTTCCCTTTTTGATAACTTCAATAGTATCCTTCTGAAAATGATTATAGGAGCTTAGACCATTTCAGTTCATAGAATTTTTTATCTGTTAAGGTAAAGTGCGTTTTATTGTATACGATGGATTATATTTTAACAGCTGATTAATGAAGCCACGGGTAAACCAATAGTCGTTTTCTCCATCCATTAAGGTGTACGTTCGTCTTTAAGAATATACTTCAATTATATACTTTATTTGTAAATAAATATCTAAGTATATAACTTTAAAATGAATTATAAGTTTTTATAAAATTATATTTTAAATTAACTAATAAATGTATAAAATGTCAAATAAATATGTTTATATGATTTTTTTTATAAATTTTAATTTTATTTTACTGATAATATTTTGGAATGATTATAATTTTTATAGTTAAACGCATTTTATCTATCATTATCAACATCTTGTTATATACTGTTAATGTAACAAAATAAATATTATAAAAAATTTAATGATTAAAGTAAACCGTGTAACATAGGAATAAACATGAGTCGAGTTAGATTGAAATTAGGAGATATTTAAATTTAAACTGATCAATGTTAAATAGTTTAGGTTGATTCAATTTTTTCAAAACTCTTTGTCAATTCAAATCGAATAGTCCGAGTCATATTTGGGTTAATTCGGGCTTGGTCATTAGTTTAGAAAGTAAAAAAGAAAAATAAAAAAGAAAATAAAAGTAAAAAAAAAATAAAAGGAAAAAATAAGAAATCATAATAAAATTAATGAATAGTCCCAAAAGCTAAAAATTTAGAATTACACAACATAAAAATATAGATTTATAAAATTATATAATATATAAATATATATTTTTAAAATAGTATAAGTTTGAGTTTGATGTGTGTAAATCTAATGCTCAAAACCTATATTATCATGTGAGCAAGTTTAAAATTCAAAACAATCCAAAAAAAAAAAATCACTTTGGTTCGGGTTGATTGGATTATAAGATTCAATTTAGACTCATTTTTACCCCTAGTTTAATATAAATAATAATAAGATAAGTTTATCATTTTTCATTATCAATGTCTTGTAGCATTATCAAAGCAAGAAAAAGAAAAAAGAATGAGCAACAAGGGCAGTGCCCAGCCAATGGGTCAGTGTGTCAAACGTGCAAATGAGTGGATGAAAAGAAATAAAAATGAATGATAAAACTCTACTTTATACAAAAAGAATAAAAATAAAATTCAATAAATATTTTTAGAAGAAAAAAGAATAAAATTAATATCAGAAATTAGTGTTTGAAAAAACGTCAATTGGAGTAACTTATATAAAACGCCACAAATTAATAAAAAATTACTTACCATTACTAATATAATTAAAAAAAACTTATCAATTAGTAAAAAGAATTAAAAGCTGAATAAAAATACGTGCAAAACATACTCTTACTACTAGTAGTAGATGATAAGAATAATCTATTGCCCATTCATCAATCAATTTGCTATCTGCATGCTACCTAATCAATGAACAACTAACTACTAGTACAATACAAATCAAATGCCCATTTATTAAACACAATTATTAATAAATGAAAGTCGTTGGAAAGTAATGAACTCCGATTCATCCATCAACACTCTCCAGTCAGCACAAAACAATTTGAGGGCTACGTCCTAACTTTGATTTTTTTTTTCTTTGTCAACGTCGTAATTTGACATTCTACTACCTTGGATATCTCATAAGCATGTTCTTTTTAGAGAAAAACAAATAATTGTCCTTTGATGTTATGGTAGTGTAAGTTTTTATAATATTAATTATAGAGAAATTAATTTAAGATGAATAAATAATATAATAATATTATAATAGAAAATAAAATAGTAATTATAATAAAATGAAGACATTATTTTTATTTCACAACCTTAAACAAACGATTAATTAAAAAGAAATATAGAGATTCTATCAAATATCAACAATGATTGGGACCTTGTTGGGCTAATCTAGCTGAGCCCATTAAATTTGTAATGCTTGATATATGCATTTTTTTTAATGTCTAACACGAAAAGCATTTTCTTAAAGGATTGCTTTTTTTAGGTTTAATTACACACTTTTTGACATATAGCTATATCTAATGTAATATATGGAGGAGGATGATATGCAGGCAAGAAAACCCTTGGTTATATACATTTTAGAGATTAATGTGCTGATGTAAAAAAAAAAAGAAAAAAGAGAGAAAGTAATGTGCTGAAAACGCATTAAGCGGAAAATTAAATTTGAATCTTACCCGTAAATGTAATAATATGGTTCTAACCTCTAAGACACCAGAGAATGAGTAGCCCGCTCACTACGCATACAACATTTTAATTTTCATCAAAAGTCTTCAGATTAATTAATAATAATAATAATCATAATCAAAAGTTTAATATACACACCCTCATTGTATGTCATCCAATCTTAAATAAATTACCATTTAAATTACTTTAAAATAATTATTTTAAAAATTAATAAATTTAACATACAGATGATTGAATAACAATATAATTCATAACTTTTTTCTCATAATAAAATGGGATGCAACATGCACCTTCTATGATTATTATGGAGAACAACGCGGCAATGAATCACAAAATAATTGGCGTCTACCTTTTCATTGACACAAAAAAAGGATTACAAATTTATGAAAATTTAATTTCCTGCAGTTTAACGAATATATATATGGTAGGTAATGAAATGCACCGACTTAAAGTTACAGAAAACTTATTAAACAAATTTGATTTACACTCATTACAATTTTCCTAGAAATTGAAAGAAACCCAAAATATATGAAATCTGAAAAAGAAATGGGAGCCTGTCCTTTCAAATAACAGAATCCTTGCTTAATTTATTAGTCTCATGATTTTCCTCATTTTGATTACCCACGTTTTTCCCGGCCAAAAGTGGTAAGCTATCTTTGTCTTTGACCTGTAAAGAATAAAAATTGAAGAAATAAAAATAGTCCTAGTCTATACACTGGGTCATCTAATAACAAATTATTTTCATGTATATTAAGTTCATTAATTTTTATAATAATTATTTGAAAAACCATATCTATCATAATTTCTAATTAACAGATAGTATTTTGCATTTAAATTAAATTCTAGCTAAATTGTCCATTTAGACAGAGGAAAGAAAATGCAAGAAACAAAGGTAGAAGAGAATTAATTAGGTACCTGAGAGGCCAATGGGAGATCACCAGCTAACTGTTTCTTTTTGTTGTCCTCAGTGCAGAAATAAGAGTACAAACCCATCCCAAAAACGGCAATTAGTATTCCAAGAATGTTCCTTCCGGTGAAAGGGTCATGCAGTAATGTGTAGCCAAATCCTAGAACAAGGCATGTCTTCAGGTGGCCTAGCACTTGATATGTTACAGGAGATGTTTTGCCTATGACCAGAAATGTGCTGAAGTTCACAGAAACAGCTATCAAGCAAGACAAGATGATGAATGCCTGATTTTTTTTTTTTTATCAAGAACAAAAAAAAAACAAAATTATCAGTCATACTTCATAGGGTAATTCTAGCAATTATACACATATTGAGAGAAGTGAAGTGTTAATAGCACATTTTTTTTTCATACACTCATTTTATTATTGATTAAAATTTATAATATAATACGTGAGTTTCACATTCGTAGAAAACACTTAAAAAACTGTATTAGAAGAGAAATTTCATATGGCCCAACACTACCAAGTGTTTAAGGTTTTGATCAATTTTCACATTAGGTACAATCAAGATTTTCAACTTATGCAAAAATGTTAATGAAACTCGATTACATGTTACATGAAAATTAGTTGAAATTATGTATAGTGAAGAAAAATTATTACATGGTCTGGGATCACCATGTGTATATGTCATGACCAATCTTTACGTGATAGGTAACTGAGATTCTCATTTTAGATGAAAGAATTAATAAAATTCAGTTACAGGTTCACGTGGAAATTAGTTGTAACAACAGTGGTTCTGCTCCAATACTCGCATATGACATGCATATTAATTTAAATATAATACATGGTGAGGATTGAATATTACCAAGACCACAGGAGAATATTTGTAGGCGAAGACATTTTGCTTGGTGAGCATCTGATCTACAACAGGGCCTGAAACAAAAAGAATTGCTGCTTGGAATGGAGCAGACTGGTAGAGTAGCTGTGTGGAAGAGACGTTAAGCTTCTTCTGTATTGTGTTGGTCAGCTAAATTGAACACTTGGTTAAGGATACAAATATATCCAATCTTCCTCAAATTTAATTAAGATAATTAATGATATCAAGTCTAAGCCATCATAATTAATTGATAACCATAATTACATGCTACAACTGGAAGAGTGAGTACTTAGCAATAAAGGATACAATTTGGCCAACACATGTCGTTATGATTGCTAGAAGGGAAAGAATGGTTCCCACAAAATTGAGCTGAAGGTCTGTGATAGAAGCAATGCCAACTCCCACAAGTAATAGGAATAAAGCGAATTTTATTTTCGAGCTGCACGTATTAACATATTAAGACTTTACATTAATACATATATTACCATTGACTAGTTTGAATTATTACAAATATGAAGTCCTTACAATAACTTGTTACCTGAACTGCTTCTTTAGGAAAATAGTTTCTAATAATACAGTGAATGGTATGATAGCAAGTTTTGTCATCTGCAAAATAATCATTCATTCCAAAAGGTAAAATTAATACGTGTATAAATAATGAATGATTCATTTGATTTCCATGATATTAGTATTATGGTAGTAAAATATTGAGGTAATTAAAACCTGATAGAATCCAATGGAATTAAAGCCAAGACTCAAGTTGAGAAATCCAATGGAGATGCCATTTAGAATACCAAAAAGCATGACCGTTTTCAAGTCAACGGATTTAGACACGAATAGATTCAAGCGTTGAGCCGCATGAAGGGTGCAAAATGTGACCATCAAATGCCAACTAGTAAGCGTTGTGGCTGGTTCAAATGGAATAAAAAAAACAAAAGTTAGATATGAAAATGCAAACAAATTTGACTATTGATCGCCAAAATTGTATGATTTTTGAAGAGGGGATAAAATGAATGATTATCACCAAAAGGGAAGCCAAGATTGCTCATCAAGGCTTTGTTGCAGATGACAATGGAGACAGAAGAAGCCACAGAGAGAAATAGTGCACCAATCACACCCAATTGGAAGTTTGACATCTCTCCCATCTTTTCTGTAGTCGACATATTTTTCAAGATTTCAAAGTGCCAAATTACAAGTTTATATCAGTTTTAAGAAACGAAAAAAAATAAAATTCATAGAGCCATTTCTTGCATTGTATTTCAGTTTAATGTCATTCAATTAGACATAATGTCTGTTTGCATACAAGTCACAAGTGCTTTTGAGATCTTTTCTACTGAAAATATAAAGTTTTTTTCAGTAGAGAAGCTCTTCAAAGAGCTTCTAATCTTGTATCCAAACAGACTACACTTTTCTTTAAATATCGATCTATTTATTCAATTTTGTTTTGCCTTTATTGTATCGATGTCACCCTCATCGTTTTCATTTTCATACAAGTATAGCATCATTTATCAATTTATTATTGGGTTTGGATTTCCTCATGTGACATTTTAGTCCAGTGTAATCTCAACCCTTAAATAAAAATAAGACATAGAGAATTTAAATAATAATAAAAATGAGACTTGAGATTTTGATAGTGGAGATTTTCCTAGGAGAGAATCCAAGCTAAAGTTTCACTTGAGATAATCATTCCCATTTATTATCAGATACTAAAAAGCGTAATAATTTACTAACAAGTAATGTGTTGCGTAGCTTTTACTCTATATGGGGTTGGTGCCAAAAAAGAAATTAATTAACACGTACCTTATTTAATATTGATTAAGATGAGTAAATGAAATATTAATTTGAGATCGGGCTTGGAGTTATTGCGTAGTAGGAGCCCTGAAAAGGATCACACAAGATAAGGAAAAAGAAACCTTGATCAACTAAACTTGTGACTAAGAAGAACATGATGAAAATGACCACAATTCATAAACCATATCCGATCCATATAGAACTGGATTAATTGATTGATTTCATCACATACCTTGGGAATGTAGAGATGATTCTGCAAGGTGTAAGGGCTCCTACAACTCCAAAAAGATCACCCAAGTTCTCACGTTAAACAACAGCGTTTATAGGAAGAGAGAGTTGTATTGTGGAAGTTTAAGGTAGAGAGAAATAATGGTAGGAGAAGAGAGAGTGAGTGATAGTGGATTGGACTTTGGAGGGTGAACTTGTGTGAGAATGAAGCTTATGTTATGTGGCCTATATATTTTTGATGGGTTGTTGTTGTTGGTGCCTAATTAACGCCGTTAACTTGTTGGGATGGCGGGAGTTTAATTAGCGGCCATTTGAAGCAAGATTGTCACTATTGACAAACACACATAGAAATCGATCTTAGTTAACATGAGACGACATGTTTTGTCACAATTACCAAAAGGCCCCTGTGTTGTGCACAAGAGTGTTTGTTGTAAGTGCTATCCTTTGAGTCATTTTGAATGGCCACAGCAAGATTGGACAGATAGGATGTTAAAATCAGGAAGGGTGTTTTGGTCCAAATTTGGATGCTGCATATTCTATTAATTAGGCTATAGCTAATGTCATTTACCAAACTCATATGTCTCACATGGCTTTCATGAAATTGTAGGCTAAATGAGTCTTGACTCACAAGTCAGGAAGGTGAGTGAAACCAACATTTCTTTTTAGGCCAGGTCAGGTATCTGGCATTTTAAGCAACACCCTCCAACCCCATTCCACAGACTTCAACCTCACTCCTAATTCCAAATTACCATGCGAGACTTTCAGTTTTTTCTTTTGAAGAAAAGTTGTGTGTCCTTTTAGCTCCTCTCCTCCATAAAAAATAAACCATTAGAGTTAAGCTGATAGCTACTTAGCTAGCTACTATGCTACTAGTGTTTCTTGCTCAAATTTCGTGCTTGTTTAACATTCCTATTGGGTAGAAAACAGTAAAAATCTATGATACAAAATTGAAGTTGATGTGAAAGTTTACTGTGACCCTATTGGAGTAAAACTTCTCAAAAACATCTGTAGGAGAATATAAGAAGGTAAAATGAATTAAACTTTTCTCCTAAGTTAAAATTAGTTTTTGCAAGAGTTAAAATCAACTTTTAAAAAAGCTAAATAAGATAAATTTTATAAATTAACATATACATGAGCTAATTTTATACCTACGGAAGAAACTTGGTTTATTATACTTTTTATTTACGTATCTTATAAGTGTTTATTTAAAAAATTTGTCTAAAAAAGATCACGGTTATATGCTGTTTAGATTAATTTGTCCGGATTGGCTTATGTGCAAGTGCAATATATATGTCAGTAAGAAAAAATGACTCGTGAAATTGATATTATGTATGCATAGCGTGTTTAGTCACATGTTATTGATGTAATTTTTACCATTAATTAGAAGATAATAGCAATAGTTTCCATATTGCTGATGTGATTCTTTAATTTTTTCATTTTTAACCTTATTTTTTATTGATGGAAGTTCTTGCATTTCCATGCTGTTGACTGCAATTTCTATCTGACTATCTCCCTTGGCAAGCAAGAAGAATGCTACCAAAATACTTTTTTTTAAGACATTCTTTATTATTAAGTCACATTCTGTATTTGTTCGAGTCATATATATTTTTCAATTGTTAAACAAATAAAAAATGACCTGATATCATAAAAAAGTAAATTTAAAAAGATATTACAAAAGAATACTTAAATAATATATCCTCACAGAACACGGATTCGGGCAACCAATTGAAAAAGACTGTTCATAAGTCTTCCATTGTCGTTAACTCCTTCATCTTCATGACCTATCTATCCTGTTAAGATATCCCTTTTCTTCTTTGTTGTTGATTCTTATATTTCATCCCTCATTTTCCGCTCTATCATTCAATCCTAAAGTTTCAATTTTCACTCTTTCCAACACAACACTACACCGTAACAACTGTGGTGGTGAAGCTGCCTAGGTGCACATTGGTTTGGTCACTGTTGTAGTAAGTGCTTCACTTGTTTAGAGCATGTTTGATTTAAAGTTAGGATCAACAGATATACATTTTCATGTACATTATGTGAGAAGGAAGAATTTAAAACTTTTTATTCAATTAATGTTTGAGAACCTTTCAACTTTAAATTAAATATGTACTTGGTATTCATCATGAGAATGAAGTTTAACTATTATACACCCCAGTAAATTGAAAATTATGAGAATGAACATGATTATTAATGTTGTGTTTGATTTAAAGAATGAAAATAAAAAAATATTTAAATTAAAGTTAAGTATAAAAAGTGTGAGATCTACATAAAATTTATATTATTTTTCTTCTATTTTTCTTTCCCTTTCCCTCCCCTTAACCAAACACAACATAATTTGTTAATTTTTTTAACAATTTTTTTAAAAGCTTTCAAAGATTCGGGTTAATAATAAACTGCCAAACAACCAAGTAATTTTGCAACTTTTGTAATACGTCTCAAGTTTTAGAATATTTCTAACATTTTACCATAGCTCGAACCTAAAAGTTAAATTCTTTAATAAAGTCTTGAATCTTTACAAAAGTCACGATTTTTATTTATTTATTTTTAATTAATTTATCGTAAATATTGTCATTATCAAAGAATTCGTCTTACTTATTTGTTTTTCCATTTAATCTCGTTAAATATGTCAAATTTCTTATTTATTCCGACTTCCGAGAGACAACAAGAAACAAAAATAGCAAAAGGATCATTTAATAAAAAAACAACTTATGAAAAGTTTCTTTAAAAAATAAAAATGAAGAATTAAATTAAATAGCAAATATTTGAAGTTAACCGAATATTAGAGTTAACTGAATATTAAATCAAATACTACCTTAATCAATAATTGAATAACGTAGGAAAAACATTTACATCGACTGCAAAATACTTG
Organism: Glycine soja; assembly: GCF_004193775.1. NCBI lineage: Eukaryota > Viridiplantae > Streptophyta > Magnoliopsida > Fabales > Fabaceae > Glycine > Glycine soja. The sequence goes on along the minus strand of NC_041012.1, from coordinate 49,581,312 downwards.
CAAGTATAAAACCAAAATATTAATGATCTTTCAATAAATTCATATTAAAATGTGCTTTTATCGATCTGGGTTTTTTTTCCTAAAAAGACGGATAAAAAATGGTCGATTTATTTTTATTTTCACATTTTATAACATACAACGTCAATCTTAATCCATATCATGGATGACATGATTTTAAATTAATATAAATAAAATTTTATATGTACAATCAATGAGACAAGAAGTTCCAATCTAACGGCTGATAGAAAGTTATTCAATAACATAAAAGTGATGGACTTACATCGCTATAAATTAATTCCTCAAAAATAAGGCTCAGAAAATACGCATGGCACCTGAGGGGAGGAAAGAATACAAAACAAATACTTCTACCACCGAGAGTGTACATAAAACATGTACAATAGGAAGATGGATCCACACATCAACCCTTCCCATTACGTTTAAGTCCTTCAAGATAAGACTTGTCAGCATTGGTTACGCGAAGTTGAAACTGGGCCCATTCACTTCTGCATCTGGCTCGGACCTGAAAGGGTATTGTAGTAGGGGGCAAAATATCAGACCGCAATACAAGTATATAACTAATATAACTTTTCTTGCATTCGCTAACTCCACATAAATGCATATGTAGCTCTAATACAACTTTAAAGAGAAACCAACAATGTAGTAATTCTGTAAGCAAAAAACTGAGCAAATACTTGGTAGCATTATTGAGCAGAAAGTATACATACCGAATCCCTTGGCCCTTTTCCTTTGTCAGACTCTCCCTGAAAATTATGCATACATATCCAAAAAATTATATTTGGAAATTAATACAAAATCTTTTGCAAAAGAAGTAAAGACTATATGTACTGTCATGATGAGTAGTAGCAACTATTTCGATCCTGTTACCCCGGATGAAAAACTTTTGGACTCGATAATAGTATATGCTTTGGTCAAACAATAAATATGGAAAAATATAATCATTACTCGAGAAGACGTCCTGATGTCTTTTACCTTCATCTTTTGGGTCTTACTTAATACTACTTTTAATAGCTATGAAGCAATTCCGACCTCCACACCCCGCCCTCATCCCAAAACAAAAGTGAAAAGCAGAAAGAGAACGAGAATAAGAAAAAGGCTATCATGTGTGTATAAAAACTAAAAGAAGACCCAATAAGTGTGAAAAAGGCCTATTATTCTGTCCAACATAAAAAGTGCAACTCAATGCATGAGGCTCCGACAAAGTGGTGTATTAGGGAGGGGGGAGGAAGATATAGTCAGCCTTATCCCGCAAACACAGGTTGTTTCCATAATTTGAACTTGGGACTTCCAAGTCACAATGCAACAACCATACTATATCATCAAGTTTTAAATAAAATAAAACCCTTTCATCTTAGTTTAACCTCCCAACAAGCAACAATATGAACTCCTCGTCATTGAAACCTTGTCCAGAATCAACTTGTACAGTACACACACGACAACTATACTAGGTTCAGGATGTGGAAAAAAAAGGAAGAGGAAAATAAAAATATACTCCCAATAAATATATAAAAACATGCTCAATTTAAAATGATATCATCAAAGAAAATAAGTGGCTCTAACTATATTGTAAGCTAGTGATGTCTAACCTGGTTCCCAAGAGAAGGAATTACTTGATGAACAATCCATTGTGAATCAATTACACCAATTTTTTCATGTGCTGGCTGCAAAAGGATTCAAATTAAAACTAAGTAAATCAAATTGCTTAGAAGATTTTATTTAAGTAATGAGATTGCACCCCCATATTTACTATTTACTATTTACTATTTACTATTTAGCACAAAATATTCAGGTTTCACACTCCAAAAAGAAAAAAACTAGGAAGATTCATCATAGATATGAAAAGGACAAAAAAATGGTACTGTTGAAGCGTCTTTGACTAATTCAAGAACAGATAAAACCATGAAATGCCTTTCAAGAATTAAAATTGGCCATAATCCTGATAAATTAATCTATAATAGTAACTTGAGAAAAAGCACAAGCCAAACTTCATTAATATGAACAGAAACACAAACACAAAGTGCTTACAAAATCAGGACCACTATGTTGGATAAGTTCAAAGGAAAAAAAAAACATATGTTAATATTGAATTAGATCATTTAATTTTTATTCATATGGCTTCTTATAAGCTTGGCACATGAAAGCACACATGACCAACTGAAGCATACCCACCTATCAACAATGCTAACAAAAAGGATTCAAACTCTCATTGGTAGGAAGGGGAAAAATAAATAGATAGAATTTACTGACCTCTACACATCTTCTGAGAGCAAAGTCCAATCCCCATCCATGCACTAGATCGTTCTACAAGAAGATATTTGGAAAGTTCATCAGTATAATTACTAAGATTATATAGCATGTAAGAGAAAAATTCACCTGTTCATAGACTATGTTACCATAGCCATCATATGCAACAAGGAAAATAAAATATACCTGAATCATGTGCCACACACAACGCCAAGCCTCACGAGAAAAGACAGGTGCCATAATTTCCACAAATCTAAAATAACAAAAGATATAGTAAAGTTAACTAAGTAGAGAAAGAAAAGAAAATCTAGGTAAATGATATTGCAATACATCAATTCAACTTTGAACCACGGTGGAAGAGAGAGAGCATACGCAGCACAAGGAGGCAAATGTGGATCACTACACCAGCCTGGTTTCTCTTCTGTCACCCTATTTGCCAACACACACAAAAATGTGTCAAGACTTAAGAACACATCTGAAGTCATGATACGAAAAAAAACACCTTATTACATCAATGACTAAAGTTAAGAAAGAAAGGAAGGGCAAAGGAATACATGTGAACTTCTTTGTCACCCCTCCTTTTTGTCATCTCCCATGTCAATCCATTATTAGGCTCAAGACCAGGTTGAGAGATCTCCAAACCATATTTTTTCACTAAATGAATATACCTGGGGAATAGAATACAGTCAATTAATTAAACTAAAAGTTGCATAAATATCAAATTTGAGCAGATTAGACAGATGAAAATAATACTTGTCTGCATTGAAGTGTTCTACTCCAAGATCTTCATCCCAAATAAAAATATATTCATAAGCTGATACTATATCAGGGTGCAAAAATCTTTTAGCATACCACCTGCACAACATTGAGTACGAGAAAATTGTATAAAAGCAAAGGAGTATAGCAATAAGGTCATCACTCCTAAGAATGATAAGGTCTTTTAAGAATTCCAAAGTTAAATGTGATCACAAAAAAATAGGCTTCCCATGTCCAATACCTATGACTTTCATAAGTTAAATGCAAAAAAATGATTGGAGAAAACTATACCATTTAGTTTGTTTCCTTGCGCTGACATGGATTGCACTCCTTGACCACTCAAATTGATCCCATTCACTAGTCCGACCATCATAATGAAAGAGCAAAATTGCAAAATCATCAGAAAACTACAGAACAATTTGATAGTCAGCAATCTTGAAGAAAATATGAAATGGTAGATATACAAATAAATTCATATATATGAAGGTAGTCAATATCAATAACCTTTTTCACTGCAGCATTGATATTATGCCTCTGTTCATAACCAACAGTGAATGTAACTAAATACTTCGGCTTTTTCTTCAGATCCTGCAGCATTCATGGTTTCATCGGAAGATTTGCAAGAAAGATATAAAAGAAATATACGTGTAACATGTCAGCACTATCCACACCAGCCTATCAACATGCACACTCCTGACACACTAACATGCAATGGTCTCATGCATGAATAAGAGCTGCATAAATACACAATTGAGAAAAGTGCACATCTCTGGCAAATATGGACATGTAAAGCATGCGTAGGGGACATAGTTTTGATTTGCCTCCTATGTCATGTGCAACTTAAATGGAAGAATTTGAAATATTGCTACATATGGCTCTCTGTTTTCCCATGCCACACCCACCATCACAAGAATAGACAACACACATGCAACTGAGAGAGTGAGAGAGAGAGAGAGAGAGATGCACTTTGGGGTTTGTTTAAATTTTGTATTTGTAGTACTATATCATATATGAGACTTAACTGTTAGATGAATTTCATGAGACTTAAAACCAATTAGCACTAAGTGAAGTTGTCCAACAGATATATAAGCTGCACCCTAAGAATTGAGGCAGGCGATGTGGGACTTCCTAACACCCCCCTCCACAGATGTATGCCACAAGCGAGCCTACTAGAATAGGCAAGAACTAAGATGGGCTAGAGGCTCTGATACCATGTTAAATTTCAACTTAAAACCAATTGACACTAAGTGAAGTTGCCCAACAGATATATAAATTACATCCCAAGAATTGAGACAGACGACATGAGACTTCCTAACATTAACAACTACAAGCTACAAATAATTTCTCACATCGTAAATAACTGTTTTTCAACGTACCTCACTAGGTTCACCCCATAATCTTCGTAAATAAAAATCTGATTCTGATACAACGATTCCGGGGGGTAGTGATTCAGCTCCACGAGGATTTGATGCAACAAATATCTATCAAAGTAGCAGTTTTGAATCAGACTTTATTTGCTTGTTAAATAGTATGCTGGAAATCTAAAGCAAGTATAATTATATAATGATGTCGGAAATTTATAGACACAATCATCAAGAATCACACCCGGAAGAAAATAATTCTAGAAAGTAGTTTAATCATAACAAAAAACTTGATAGTCCCTTATGAGTGAGACAGAGATAAAAGCTCATTCAACTTTAATGTTCATCAAATTGCTTAAGCAATGAATTTTTAATATTTCAGACTACTTCCAAAGTTAATAAGCTCCTGATTCATGAACATCAGCACCCAAATCATTGCTCTAAAAAAACAACTACAAAAATGATATTAGTTCACATAATAGATCATTTCATCTAATTACATAAATTGTGCACCATTTTGACAAGTTGCTAAGCACATGAATGCCTGCACCTAATCATTTTTTTATAAGCAATCTATAAGCTTAGATTAGTTTGAATAAAGGCTTAAGTTCACATTCCCCCCCCCCCAAAAAAAAAAAAAAAACATATTACTTTCACCAAATATATCAGTGCTAACAACCAATGAAACCTCCAGCTTTACTTTTCTGAGAATACACACACATTCACATCCATCTAAAGAATAAGCATGGAAATTACCTTCGGTAATCTAATTGACCCTAGGGTTTCAAGGTTTTTGGTTCCAGAAGACTCGTCAATAACAGCAGAAGATCTCTTTACTTCATCCGAAAATCTGTCTATTTCAGAATCAGCTACAGGTACATCAAAAGAATTCCCTACAGGTGATGAAAGTAAGCTAATCTGCAAAATATAACAAGGGAAAAATTATAAGGATGAAAAACATGTGACAAAACATTGAAAAGAATTACCGTTGTAAATATTACCTTAGTCAAATGCACAGATGAAATTGAAATACCAACAAAAAATCCAAAGGCAATTCCCATAATAGCTGTGATGATAATCCGGGTACTATCATTTGATCTTTTAAGTGAACTAAAGAAGAGATAGTAAATGAAATTCAGAAATTCTCGTAGAACATACACAAAGAACGAGTGCACATAAAATAAAACCTTAATATTTAAGATATTTAAAATTTAAAATACAAAACAAAGGCAGGCATCATAACTCTAAAAATAATTTTTTCCTTACTTGCGATGCATTATTCCTGTCCAGTTAGTATCAACCACAATCAAGTCAAGTTATGTATCACCCGGAAACGCCCCAAATCCTCAGGCAAACACCAACGCAAATATATCATCCTTCAACAACCAAAAATGAGATCAAGTATAAGACACAAACAGAGTAGTAGTAGTCAGGTTGAATGTGCATTTACTATTTAAGTATTTATGAGCTATACATCTATCTGTCCGTCTGTCTTTCCATCCAAGTGAAAGCACTCATGTAAATCCAAATTATATTCTCAGAATGAGTGTGAGTGAGTGCATGTGTGTGAGAGAGAGGATAAAGATGCAAAAATAATTGCAGGTGTTTAGTAACATGTTGGAGACAATGATACCAATAGCCAGTATCAAGCATTTATTAAGCTACAAGGATTGTGCTAGTGATTAGGTGCTTTGCATGACGCCACAAGTTCAAACCTCATTGTTAACATATCAAAGACAAATGGATCAAGCATTTTCAAGAACAAATAGAAACCTGATGTGATTTTAGCGTTAATACTTCAGTACACACAGCACCGATTACTATAAGTAAGCATTTCTATTTATGAATTCACACTATCAAACGCGGACTCAAACCGTATCATAACGACCTAAAAGAACAAAACGAAACTGACGTGACGTCAAATAACCACCGAAGGATACAAATGCGCAATTTCAAAATAGCATCGTTGATCGGCGTTACTGAATCTCACGAAACAAAAAAACGAGTAACAAACATATTTGATATTATTTAGCGCCGTACACTACTGTCTTCATAAAACGACAGCGAAAACACAGAAACTGAATTCAAGAGCTTCCATAAAAACAGTACCGCGGAACACAGATTTACAAGTCGTCCATCACGAAGAGCGAAAGAAAGAGTTTCATTAAGCTTACAGAATCGATTGTGGAAACGCTAGGGTTGAAGCTTGCCTCCTTCTTCTTCGATTTCAATCGAATCAACAGAGCGCGATCGATTATGTGCTGAGAAGAATCAAACAGGCATTGCCATTGTCAAATGTCAAATGTCAATGATGTTGAGGTTTATAGCCTAAACTGAAATTTTCACTCTGCTTATTCGTGTGACGAAACTACCCCTGCCTTCGTTTTTTTTTCTATTTTCCCTTGTATTATTTTTTTAGAGGCGTATGAGAGCGTGCCAGGTGGTGGACACGTGTGTGCGACTTCAGGACTTTGATTTTGACCGGTCAACTCACTCCCTTGGATTGGATTGGAAGCCATGCCATCGGACGGTTCAGAAAATTCTCAATCGTCTGTAGGGTCACCTCTCTTTTTCTTTATTGTTGTTGTTGTTTTTTTTAACTGATCAACATTCGACAACACCTCTTTTGTTTTTTATTACATTCATTAAAATTATTGATTTTTCAACATGATCTTTTTATATATTATAAATTTTTTAATATCCTATTTTTTAAATTTAAATATATTTTATTTAATATATATTTAATTATACATAATTAAATTTGGATGAAATTTTCTATAAACATTGATTAAAAAGAAAATAACATAAAACATGAAATAAAAATTTTTATAAAAAAAATTATCTTAAGCATAAGTTAAAATTAAATTTTCAAAAAATGATTTTAAATATTTCAAAAATTAATTTTATCATATTTTATTTGTTTATTTTTTTTTTCGTTTTACGGAGAATCTTGTAAAAAAAAGGCTAATATATAGAAAAATATCTAACATTAATTAATAAAAATAATACATGATTTATAAATGGTTCAAATTAATTTTTTCAGTTTTTAACACTGGTCTGTTTTCTTATTTTATTTTGTGTGTGTGTGAGTGATGAAAACATTTAATTTGATATGTGATTGATGACATCACAAAATATTTGCAATTTTCTTTAAGCATTCCTGATGTACTACTTCTTAAAAGTTGATACTTGATATGTCAACTTATCGTTTTCTCAGCGAATGTGAAGTATGATTGCATTTTTAAGCATCGCCAACCTATCACTTATTTTTTACTGAGGTTCAAGCACAAAAGGTGCCACCAGTTTTACTCCAAACCAACCTCACCTTCTGTAACTAGAGAACAAAAAAAAACATTGTTTTGAAGCATTGTATAATTGTAGCTTATTTGGATATAATCCATCCATTACATAATATTAAATCCTGTCATCTTGTTATTTTAGTATTTAATACAAAACCAATCCAAATAAACAATACTTGGCTATTTTGAATACACATGGCCAACAAGCTTGCAGTGGAAACCAGCTCAAGCCTTTCAGATTTAAATATAAGCTTATGTTAACAAAAAATTGACCCTCCACCAGATAACTTTGTTCGTCACTGCTTCTATTCCTAACGTAACTTCAAAAAGAAAAGTCCATAGTTTTTACTCTTGCACGTATTTATGAGGGAAAAAAACAATATAAAATAAAATAATTGTTTTTATAAGTTAATAGTATAGTTTATGTATAAATAATTTATGAAATTTTTTTCATTTAACTTACCTAAAAGTTAGTTTTAAATTATACATAAATTAATTTTTACCCATAAGAAGATATAGGAAAGCTTAGGTTCACTGTCAAATTAGTTTCATTGTCATTCGGGTCAACCGGAAAGCAAATGAGCCAGTATTTTCACTTCTGAAGTTGATAGTTGTAATTTTTTTTAGAAAAAAATGTTAAGAATAAAGAATAACCTGGGAAAAATCAGCAACAAGACAACAAAATAAAAGTGGTCCGTAGGCATAGGGAATAGTGATGGGTGGTTTGTTTTGTTAAAATAAATAACTCACGAGCTCAGAAAACAGAACATTAAATAAAAATAATAATAATAATAAGACATTAATGAAAGAATAATGTAAGAGTCCTTCGTATAAAAAACAAAAGAATGGTTGAAAGCATGCATTGTAATTGTAACCTAATGACATTAAATGTTAGCTATACTAGTATATTAGGATTTCAACTTAATTTATATACGTTAAATTTAGCTACCTACTCTGTTTCCTTTTTCTTTCTGTCAATGAAGTTAAGTAAAAATATTTTTATTGAAAGATAAAAAAATTATGTTGCTGATAATATTTTTTTGTTTTTTTATACTTTTTACATAAAATATTTTTTATTTTGGTTGCTTGACTAATACTCTAACGATACTAGTTAGTGAGATTAATTTTTTCTATACCTATTATGTTTCCCTGTTTATTGCATATTATCCGAAGGAATACATTCTTAACTAAGATTTTTACCTTCCAAATAAAAAAGATTGTATAAAGTCGTCCCAAAATCAAATGCTATTTTTTATTTATTTCTTACTACATGTATATTATTTTGTGAAACAATCCAGCTGGTCTCCATTATTCTGTCAAAGACTACGTTCTTTTGTCATTTTTTTTCTTGCAAGGGTAACTTGTGTTCATAATTAATTAGGCAATATAGTGTATGCACCTAAAGGAGTTTTTATCTACTTTAATTCAACACAACAATAACCATGGTACAATAAAAATCGGAAAATGTAGAAAGAAAAACATATAAATCCTGCGATCCTCATCCTACACAAATTCTCTGGCCCTATGTTGGGAAGAAGGATTTAGAAATTTTTAAGAAATTCAAATACATAACTAGATTTCTCTGTTTTTGAATTTTGATAAACGGATAAAAAGAAAAAAGGAAAAATTCAGATTGAACACAGTAGTGAACCTTCTTCATAGCTAGATTGCAATCAAATGTTTACACTAACAAGGAAAAGGAAGAGCACAAAGAATCTGGCTCCAGTAAATTGTGGTCATCTACGATAATAGTCTCTATGACTTTGAAACTCTAACTAACAACTACCCTCTACACAAACTTCCATCATCGTCATCATCATGTAAATCACCATTGGATTTCACAATGTGAGGACTAATGTAGCTGTTCACTTTCCCAGCTTAGCTTGGAGACAACTCTTTCGTGTTGTGGGAAATATTCCTATAAGGGTGAAAGAATGAAAGCAAGTTAAAGAAAGAAATATGAAGGAAATGGCTCATCAACTACTCAAGGCTAAGTAGTAAAGTAGAAGAAAGAAGAGATAATAATATTTAATTACAATTTATTACCTCCATCTCTTTGACAAGCTCTTTTGGTGTTGGGGCAGATACAATTATATGACGAGCAGTGGGGCTTATGAAGCCTTCCTCCACCGCTTTGTCAATGAAAGACAAAAAGGTATTGTAGTATCCATCAACATTCAGCAATCCCACCTTTTAAAACCAAAACTTTGTTTTATGCATTCGTATCTCATAAAAGTGTAATAGGTACCAATTTTCATAATTATGATGCAATGGAAATTTAATTTAGCATTTTTTTAAGGGTAAAAAAAAAACTTTGTAGCATTAGGAGTTTACCGGTTTATCATGGATGCCAAGTTGAGCCCATGTTATCACCTCAAGGAGTTCCTCAAGTGTCCCATAGCCACCTTTATGCACATAAAGGGTATATATTAGTATTACCATTACATGCTATTATTTTTGTGGGTAATTCATTTCAGGCTTACAGAGATGATTTGTGATTAGGCTTGAAAATTACGATGAGACAAAGCAAATGTTTGTCATTATATCTGCTTCAATTACATGCTTTTGAAGGAATTTAATAATTATATTTTCTGCCTTTTTCTACACATGCATATTTTCCTTTTCTTTTCACTAAAATCGCCAAAAGAATAATATCGGAAAACTCCCAATAATTTTATTTAAAAAGTTTACAAAAGGCAAGAAACTTTGGAGTTTTATTTTAAAAAGCAGCATCTAAAAAGACCAAATTACATTCATATCCTCTAATGTGTAACAAAATGTTACTCGATAATCATATTTTTTTACCTTAAAAATACCTCCTCTAATTATATAACAAAGCAACACTATCACTATATATACTATTCCCATTAACATTTACTTTTTCTGATTTTTATGGCAATAATATGTATTGAAGGTGGTCAAAATAATGCCTAAAAAAAGAAAAAAATATGAAGTGTAATTTTATTAAGATTTGAGAAAGATGTGAGTGTAATTCATATTTTATAAAATGGTAGCCCAAAATTAAACCTGAAATAACTATTTTATAAAACATGTCATTTAAAAACATGGGATAATTCTTGTTACACGTGGTCTATATACGGTTTTGGGCATGCACTAAGTTAGTGTGTACCGGCTATTAGATATTTTTAAACTTAAATCTTTTATTTGAAATTTGTCATGTGATGACTGATGCACAATCGAAGCATGCCGATCCATCACGTAAGTTTTTTTTTTTATTTATTTAAATCTATTGATAATGTATGGATTTTTTCTATACGCCAATTTTCGTTGAAGTTTTATTTAATTTTAAGTAAGGTTCCATTGCAATAAGAAAAATAATAATGTATATTATGAGATTCAAACTTATTTGATTTAATACATGTTCATTAACAATTTTTTTTTCAGAAATAATCAATTTGAAATTAATAAAATTAAACAATTATTTTTTTAGAATAAATAGAATGATTCGCGACCTTGCAAAGTCATCCTAATAAAATAAAATAAAAAGTTTCTTTTTAGGCACAATGAAAACGTTTTCGTATTCCAACGCACTATGATTTGGAATTGACTAGTCACATGTACAAATTTGGATCGTGTAACAGTACCCCAACATCACAAGTGCATAATATATAATTTGAACATTTTTTGGATAAATGTTAATAGTTAATTATTAAAATATTGTTAGTGAAGAAAATTAAACCTAATTTTTTTTTTCTATTTTTTTATCACTAAATTAATCTTATAATTCCTTATCTTATGTAATGGAGACATAATATAATAATAGTTTCATCAATCATTCTTGTAATACTGGTTAAAAATATAAAAAAAAATAAACATGATATTTTTCGGTAGAGCTTTATTTTATTTTCTTAGAGAAACAATCTCATTCGAGTGACATGTGTCCACATTAACTCTTAGGTGGATCTAATGATTTTGTCTTAAAAAAATTTCTTGATAAATTGTGAAAGAAGGGTGTTTAAATCTTTTAACTTCAATTCTTATAAGACATGAGATATAATTGATGTACTAGAACAGCAAACACCTCCCAGTCAAGGTAAAGGAGGCTAGAGGGTCTTGCAGCTCACATGTATTATGGCTTAGCCTTCCTACTGTCAATGTTCTAACCTTAAGGTATTGTCTCTTTTACTTTAATGGACAGTGTCCTTAAAATTATTTACATGGTTTAAAAAAAGAGTAATTATAAATTATTCTTAACCTTAATTCGTAAGCATGATATTTTTTTTAACCGAACAAATTTCTTAACCAAGACAAACCTTTGATAATAATATTGAATCACAGTCACAGGTAATAATTTTTTATCAATAAATATTAATTATTAGTTTTTATTAGTAAAAAATTTAAATATGCAACCTCTTGTTCATTTTCTTCTCTTTTTATCAATAAACTAACCTTGTATCTCCACAATCATGTAATGTTAATTGTAAAATGTAATTAAGATAAAGAAGAAATAATGGTGGAAGCATAAATGTAATGTTATGTTGTAGTAGTACGAACCGGGTAAGGCAATAAAGGCATCAGAGCGCTTGGCCATCTCTGCTTTCCTTTGATGCATGTCTGCTACTGCCTTCACTTCCCCCACTGTTTCTCCAGTGAGCTGCAATCCAAATTATTATAATAACTCATCAAACAAACAGCTTCATAGTAAAGCAGAAACAGTTTTTGCGAGTGAGAATTGATACAATACAATTCAATACTACAATACAATACAATGCATGCCACGGAATATCAGGAAGTAAGCTAGGGAGAGGAGAGGGAGCGGTGCAATGATGAGTGTTACAGTCTTGCCAGAGAAGTGGGCTCTATTGGAAATCATATGATCACCCTTTTTCTCCTCGGGCCTAGAATAGAGAAAAGTCATCAACAAAACTCTCTTACTTCCTCAATCATACCAATTTTAAAATTAAAATGCCACAAGAATCTAAAGTGGCTATATGGAACTAGGAGAGAAGGACAAAATGGTTCAGAAGGGAAGACCCCTGATTGCCAGGTGTATGTGTTCATGGATAATAAATAATAAACCTTATAAATAAATAAAATGTGACTTGTTTGTGAGTAGTTCCACTCACTAGGAACCGCACATGAATCACAAAAAAGGACAAGTGTGTATGAAGCTCAGATATTGGGATAACAAAAGTATGGTGGAAATTCACTTGGATGCCAAAGAATTGGAACAAGAGCGTATATTGTTATTGTGCTAAGATAGGGAAAACATGCAGATAATTCTCTCTCTGTCCCCTTGCATATGTGTTTGGTCATTTTCTTTTTTATCATTTCCAATGAAATGCTTCCAAAACACCTTAACATTACCTCTCTTGGCATAAGTGTCTTGGGAATAACTCTGCACACAAAAGCAAGACAAAAAATTAGTTGACTTCAACAAATTCAATATGTACTACATAAAATGAGACCACACGATGAAGATTTGCTTACCCAGTTACATGGCGACCACCCTCGTAAACAGCCTGAGAAATCAACCCCATCAAACCAATGCTGCCCCCTCCATATACTAGATCAATATTTCTTGACACCTTTTCAATACCAAACAATATCATCAGCATATGTATATGTAAATAACTCTGATTTCGTGAATCTAAGAAAGCAGAGAAGTTGAAAGAAAACTAGTTGACTATGCCAGTTTGTAAATCCTAGTATATAGTAGTAAAAAGCTGTAAGCTTAGAAAAACTGAAAAATTAGAAAACAAAAGTAAGACAAATTAAACAAAGAGGGAGAGAGAAATTGACGTAATTCAAAGTCATCAATTGTCCCCGAAGATAAAATAAGAAAAAAGAATCTTAAAGCAACACATGAGAAGAAATCCAATTTAATTATGGGGAGAAAAGTTAGATGACATTAGAAAACAATATTATGTATTTGTTAGAGACTTAGAATTGGTCCAAAAGGAAGAAGAAGAAATAAGAGAGTGAGAGGGGGCATTAATTACCAATTCTCTTCCAAGCTCAATAGCAGCGTCCTTATAACTAGTTTTGTTCCCTGGACTACTGCCACAGAAGACACAAATCCTCTTGAACTTGGATTGCTTCATCTCTGTTTCTTTCTCCATCTCTCTCTCTCAGACACACAAGAACAGCTTCTATGTCCCACACTGAACAAAATGGATTAGCGGTTGATGGTGTAAACGCGCGCCTATGCTATATATAATAACGGCAACACTTGCACACGTCCTCACTCCATCACCGATGATGACGCTGACTCACACAACTTGTACGTAGAGACTGAGGGAGACTTGATCCAATGATGTGTGCGCGTTTCTACTTTACCATGGTCCCCTCTACACCACCATTGAAAAATTAAAACAATCCGTGGTCCTATGTGGAGAAGATCATTGTGCTAGCTTGTGCCTTTATATATTTATTTTCATCAAAATATGTTTTCCGGGACATAGGAATGGATGCCCCTCGTGTGATTCAAATTTCAATGACTTTTTTTTTTTTTTGATCCCACCACAAATCCACCTTATCATAAATGCTCGTATCGCATGCATGACATGACATGATTGTTAGTTTAAGAAAATTTTACATACAATATGAATCAAACATAGTGCTTTTGCTAGATAGATCATCTCCAACACTATGAGTCAATTATTTGAGTTTCAAATTTTATGACGGATGACACCACCAACCAAGCCATTAAGGAGGGTATTTGACCATTTTGGGTGTTTTTCAAAACATTTTACTAATATGGGTCACCCAAAATGTAAGGATATCCTAGAATTTTGAAATGTTAGTTTCAAGGGAAGCACACATAATTATCCTAGGCCCTTCAATTGATGCATTGCCGGCCTGTCTAGTACCTTGAGATCGATGTTACTTGTGTATTCTAGACACAGCGTAAGTTGACCCAGACATTGGGTATTATTCAACTTTGTCATAAGTCTAGTAGATAGATATATATGTAGATTCTTTCAATTCTTCAACACACACTTTGGAATGCACTGTTTGTGATGAGCTCGTGAAACACCCTTTCCCGCTCCACCGTTCTTGCCCTCACATTGTCAATTCTGTTGTGACTAGCCAAATCATAGGCATCTTCATCTGGGTTGACTTCTAAATTCTAATCTAGTACTTTATCACATTCGGCATCCAACTAATCGTGTCCATCCACCAACCCATATTATAATCTACCCCTCTCACACAGTTCCTTCTAATTGTTAAAACAATCAAGTTATAATTAAAGCGACACACATCCAAGTCTTACAGACACACAGTGGTGCCATTTACCAATTGCCAATACATAACAGTATTATGTACAACATGTATATGATGCCATAGATTATAATGTGTGAGATATTAAAGTTTAGATCGACAAGGTTTACATGTAAGTTTTCATTCGCGTATATGGTGGCCCATCACCCACATTGTAATGCAGGTACCCTCGGACTCTTTCATTCACTAGACAAACTTGATCCATGACTGGGAAACATTAATTGCCTTTTATCCATCAGAATTATTATGTTAATTAGACAGGGTATAAGCCACTCACCTCCATTTCATTTGCTATCGTAAGTAGGCCAATCTTGCTTGTCCCTATATTTTTCATACTCTCTACTGTGCTGTCATTTCATTGATTTGCTATTTGTAATTAATTATTAATATACAAGTTTTTTTTTTCTTTCAAGAGATAATCTTATTTAAAGCAAAAATATTTATAAACATTTATATAGTGGAGCTGCCAATAAAGATTAGCTCATTCATTAACCATTGAACTCATATCTGACAAGAATGTAAATATAAGGAGAATCTTGTTAGTAAATAATTTATAAAACCTTTTTCAATTTTAAAGTCTGCCTTGACTCTTGAGTTTGGTGAGTTTTTGGAATTAAACTCACTTAAATTTTTTTGTAAAAAAAAATAATACAACCAAATGTTCTAACATAGTTTATATATATATATATATATATATATATATATATATATATATATATATATATATGTATGTATGTATAGCTTTAAAAAAAACAAAATGTACTATGGTCTAAACCATACAAGAAGTATTTTGAATTATTATGTGTGAATTTATACTAAATTATTATTAGTGATTTTAAAAATCAATTTGTTTTGATTGTTACATCTTCTGCTGTCCTGCATACCCATTTGATCTGGACAAACA
This sequence comes from Glycine soja, assembly GCF_004193775.1. Taxonomy (NCBI): domain Eukaryota; kingdom Viridiplantae; phylum Streptophyta; class Magnoliopsida; order Fabales; family Fabaceae; genus Glycine; species Glycine soja. The sequence continues at coordinate 49,565,485 of NC_041012.1, read as the reverse complement.
TATGCCATCCTTAAGGACACTTTTCACATAAGGTTAACAAATTGCAGGGATCGAAGAATTGCCTCCAAATTAGTTCCTTGCTTAGTATCCACACGTACACAAGTTTCTAATAAAAAAGGTTTATTAACCCAGTTGGTCTAATTTAAGCTTCAAGTTTGGATGGTTTTGGTGAATTCATCCGTGCAATAATAGATGTTGAGCAGAGGACAAATAGTGAACTGTACCTCGCTGACACCAATATTATAGCTTTAGGATAGGTAAGAACAAGCATGTGCCATTCACTCCCAGCCATCCTTTGAGAAGAAAATTATGGCAATCGTTCAGAGTCCTATTGGAAAGAAACATCTCCAAGGCCAATAAGAACTCAACACATATAAACCATGATCAAATTGGTTTCACCATATTTGGAAACGTTTAATCTGTCACAGACTCTTGTTTGATGTTACCCTTTTTGTCTCCCTCTTATATTACAACCAGCCAAATTTTTTGACTATGTTAATCAACTAGCAATAAAGTAAGCGTATCCCATCTCTTCTCAGATAAGATGTGTGGCCTTATGTTGGCAAACAATGCGATTAGCCTACACTTTCTTTATCCTTTGTTGGGGGAAAGCATTGCAATGTGTTTTATCAAAGAAAGAATTACAGGGTTGTCATTAATTTAATGCTCTAAGTTTGGGAATTAAACTTGACTTATCATCAAACTTATTTGTAAATATTCTAACCTGAATTGGTAAATTTCATTATATTCAAGTCTAAATTAAGTTTAAGTAAGATATATTTATTAAATAAACTAGGTGCGAGGCCGTGTTGTTGCACAGATTTTAAAAAAATTAAAACGTGGAATTTTTTCAAGAAAGAAATTAAAAAAAAAAGATTTTTACGGTCCAACACGAAGAGTCAGCATGTGACAAGATATTGGACAGTTTTATAAATATATAGATTATAAAGACCTTTTTTTTTAATTTTATTTAATCAATAAGAGAAATATCAAATTAATCATAAAAAAAAAATCAAGTTATTAGGTCAATTTTTTAAAATAAATATAAATAACCACAACAATAATGATAATATATAGGGCAGTCTATTAATTCAAAACATCTTCTTTATAAATTTAAGTTCACTAATTATATCCATTAATTCCCAAATTTCCTTTGGTGGAGGCAAGCTTTGTTAACAACTTTGCCCTTTTTGCTGGAGTTTCAATTCCAAGGAGACACCATCTCGTGCATTTGCAAGTAAATGAATCATTGAGTTCCTTCCTCAACTAAATGGTGGGAATCCTACTCAGATAATCATCCACGTACGTACTAGCTAGTTAATAACCCAAATACATCCCCTTTCCATTCTCTTTATTCATTTCATGTTATTTCTCCTCGTGCCTTGTAGATTTGTCGGTGCAGATTCATGAAATTGAATCTCTTTAAAGTACATTAGTGTACAAGGTATCCATGCTGGGTCCAAGATTGTTCACGTTTAAGGACACAGAGCCTAGTTGGTTAGCTTCTGGGGTTGTGCCACAAATGAATTAAACAATAATGACATATAGCATATTCCTAATAATCCATCTTAATACTTTATACAAAAAATGGTATTAAATAGAAAACAAGTAAAATGCTAATTTTATCAGAAAAAACTAATGCTAGCTTTAAGTAATTACATATTCTTTTTATTAATCAGTAGTTACATATTCTGGACAGAAAATGGTAAAATATGAATGCAGAGGTAAATTCAATTAAGTCTGCATTCTTTCATATTCGTAAGAGATTAAAACATTGTCCAAGGTTTGCCTTTTTGGATAAGGCACACGTCTCTTTCATCATATCGTTCAAGCAACGCATGTATCGCTACTGTTTTAGCTAATATTCCATGCATATACATACTAGCTACTACCCTGTCCAGAGCATGTGATAGAAAATGGGCTCACTTCATTTGTTAATCAAACAGAACTTGTCTATTTGTAAGGAAGTCAAAGGACTGTAATGATGCAACAATTTGCCTAACTAAAAACATTTCGAATTTTCACTTTTTATTTATGGTTTTCTGTATTAACCACTAATTTTGCCATGTTGAGATTGAAGGTCTAAACTCAAATTTTAAAATATTATCCGAGTTTATCATTTTTTTTAGTTTTTAAGTCTGTTCTCAGGTTGTTATCGGGCCAACACTTTGCAGCCTGCACATGTTTAGTAAGGTAAGCTTTGCCTCATAAGCTAGTTTTTAGTATTAAATTGGATTTAAACCTAAATTTAAAGATGTTCCATTTAATAAAAAAATGATTATTTTTATTTGCTTAATTATTATTCTAATAACACCTGATAAGGGATTCCAAATAGTAAGCTCCACAACATCAAAGTCAAAGGTTCTATATAACAATTAATGAGAATTAATATTGATAATTCAAATAACCAAGGTCTAAACTTTTAAAGGGGGATCAGATATGGGTCAAGAACTAGAGTAGCCTCATTGATGAGGAAACGTAGTGGTTGTCAACTTCGTTAATAAACAAAAATAGTAGTACAATACTAAGTGAACCACCAACTTCGTATACGTTCTTCACCTTGTGTTTGGATGGATACTTTTAACAAAGTAATTCATTTTAAATGAGACATTGAATATTTGTCATTTTAAATTCAATGTTTGGATAATAATTAAAAGGGAAATTGAATATCTGGAATTTTAATAAGAAATTTTAATTAACAAAAAATGAGTAATATGAAATTCTCTTAAAAATCAAAGAATTTCAATTTCCTCATAGTTTACTCACTCTTCCAAATCAATCCCATTGCACTTCTCACCGCGAATGCCATCAACATCTCTTACCCCGACGTGGAGCACCACATTCTCCCCTCGAAGCTCTTCCTCAAAGTCCCCATCTCCTGCTTCTGCGTCGACAATATTCGCAAATCCGTCGCTACTCAATATAAGACCCGCCCCTCCGACACTCTCCGACATTGCCGACGCCGTCTATGCTGGCCTCATCTCCTCCAACCAGCTCCACGAGGCTAACTCCATTTCCGACCCTTCAATTCTTGATGTGGGCCAAAACCTCGCCGTTCCTCTCCCTTGCACCTGTTTCAACGGCTCTCATAACTCTCTCCCCGCGATTTACCTCTCTTATGTTGTTTGTCTCGTTAATACCCTCGCTGTTCCAATACCCGATAATTAAATTAAATAATGTTACTTTTTTTTTTTTGTTCCTTACAATTTATAATTTCCTGTTTAATTTGAATTTTATTGAAATTGAATTACTTTGTCCAAATAAGAAAATTAAAATACAAGAAATTGAATTGTCTCATCCAAACAAAATAAAAAAAAATTAAATCAAGGCAATTAAAATGCTATCTATTTGAATTTTCTATAAATTTTTAAATCCCCCGTCCCCATTTTTCTTTCTTGCTTGCAGGGTCACTCTTTCTCTCTCAATCAACGTCCGAGCAAAGCTTCCAGTTTAACAAACCTGGCCATTTATTGGTGAATGCTGAATATATATGGTAGGAGAAACAAAGTTGTATACGTAATTAATTAGAGGTGGCTTCGCAACTTAGTATTGTCTTCTGATTAATGATTATTATAAATAAATTGGTTGCTTTAATTTTCTGGCTCAGTGGCTCTCCATAGTCCATATTGTTTCCAAATTAAGTAAAAGTTTTCCTTTTTGGTTGATGGTGTAATAGAGGGCAACAATTCAGAAGTTTTTTTTTTGGACAAATTAAATTTATATATATTGAGAGAAAAATTAAACAATTGGCATTGTAATTAAATACACATAAATATAACTATAGAGTGGGCGAGTGATGGAGTACTAATGAAGTTGGAGTATATGTACGAGGTCTTATGCTCAATCTTCATTGTCATCATCATATTTATACACAAAAAAATTTGTGTCTTGCATGAGTATTCAGGTTACAACTTACAAATATTTTATATTATTATGATTGTTAATATATTTTTAAAATAAATACAATTTTATATTCACCCATGTTTTACATAATTTTAAATTATATAAATGTGTATTTTTAAAAAATATTATCTTTATAAATATATTCATATTTGCATTTAACTTGTATATATAATATTTAATAAGAAATATTAATAATAAATATATATTTTATAATTATTAATTATTTTTAAAAAAATCCATAAAGGAAAGAAATGACTAATTAACATTAATGAATACAAAAATAAGATGCTTACATATTAATTTTATTTAATTTTGGCAAACAAATACTGAGAGACTCATTATTTATTTCTCTAGTAATTTCAAATTAATTTATTTCATTTTCAAGTATACTTTGATGAATCTTTTTTATCCTTATGCATAGAAAATAATTATATCATTTAAGAAATTTATTATTGTTTCGTGTTGTTTAACTCTTGCATATTTAAATAATTGTATTAGGTCGTAATGATTATTCATAAAATATAACTAACTAATGAATTAATTCAAGTTTTTAAAATTTTAAGTAGTATATTATTACAGATAAAATCACAGTTTACTAATAAGCTAAATTTATACAGAAAGAAAATGATCAATATTAAATTTATTTTATAAAATATATTTTTTAAGTTTAATTTACTGAAGTATACCTTACAAAATTTTCTTAATAAATTATTTCATTATTAATATTTTTGTATAAGTATGTCTTTTGTTTTTTTATTGTCTTATATTAATTTTTTAAGTTTTAGAAGTAATTTCATAGTAAGAATCTCTCACCTTTTTTTATTAGATATTGGTTTATGTTAAATTTTTATTTATTTCTATTAAGTAAATTTATTTTAAGAAATATGTCCATATATTATAATTCTTATTGAGATATACAGTAATTTTACTAGTTATATATATACGTTGAAACTATTTAATAAAAAAATATCTATCTTTATTTATATAGTATCTCTATTTATTTAAGTTGAGAAACAAGAAGGAAAGTCTTTTGTACGTAGGATCCACATGAAAATCCCCTCTCCCCTCAATAACAAAATTGGCATGAAAGGGGAATGATACTTCTCATTTTCGTTTTTTGTTTTAATTTTTTAAGAAATAAAATATTTTCATATAATAATTTGTTAAAAAATAACAGTAAAATTGTTACTTTTGGGTTAAATTTATTTTTAATTAATATTAAAATAATTTCATATAATTTATTTAATTATTTCTAATTTTATTACTACTCACCTAAACTAGTAGGAAAAAAGATCACTCCTTCTCTTCTTATTTTTATCCATGTAAACCACATAAATTTTCAATTCTAAGTTTCCATTCTATCTCTTTTTTATTTATAATATTTCTTTTTTTCTTATTTATTTTGTCTCTATTTCAATGCATCAATGCAACAAGCATCAAACATCCGGTTGTATTAATATTAAGTTAAATAGATATAGTATTATTTTACTCACAAGGTCCCCTCATCCGATTTTCTTCTCTACTTTCTTTTTCTTTCTGATGTATCAAAAGAATTCTCTACTTTCTTTTTTGTTAGGTTTAAACAGATCGGAGGCTAAGAGGGCTGCGGGGGAAATAATATGCTAAAGAAACCTTTTGCTGTGACAATTCAAAAGCAAATTAAACGCTTTTTGACTATCATTATTTTTATTTAAAACCCCAAGCTTAATCATAGTCCCGCATGGTCCAATGCGTGCACTATTAAGTAACAAATGCCAATAAGGGTATTAGAAAAAGTAATTAACAACCAATAAGGGTATTAGAAAAAGCAATTAACAACCAATAAGGGTATTAGAAAAAGTGGTAACTACCATTAGTTTCTTTCTTTTCTTTTTTTTCTCTGACTGAATGTAACAACCAATTAGCACAATAGGCTACATATATTTTCCCTTCTCTTTGACAAATCACCACACTATCCATGGGATACGGAGTCCGATTATGATACCCTTCACATGCTGATCAGACTTGACCTTTATAGGATGCGTTCATTAATATCATTTGGTGTGAAAAACTATTTTTTTTTGGTATAATCTAAGTGTTAAAATGAGGATTCCTTTAAAAAATAATTTTGTTTTGTTATTACATACTACAAGTCTTGAAATTAATTATAAGATCACGTGTGTAAGTCTTAGATGACGGTTTAATTTGATTGAGTTAATATATGATAATCATCATTTGTTTTTTTTATAGAGAATGTTGACAAGTATTCAAAATTGCTTCCTCGTGAATCGGGGTCATCCAACAGTGATGTGACGCAAAAAGTAATAGAAAAGTGATGATAACGGGGATCTATGCGTTAGTTGTTGCCGGGTCTCAACATGGTGTACCCATCCATAACTGCTAATTATGATTATCATTGATCCTTTTTTGTGAACAGGGTTCTGAGGTTGGAGAAAGCATTCTGGACCAGACCACATATGCACCAATTAAATTGGAAATGGTTTCATGAATTTGATTAACTAAAGTGAGTGCAAATGTACAATCCAATGAGGCATCCGCCTAGTGTTGAAAGTAGAGACTGATGATAACATTTGGGTGAGTCAGCTTCCGTCCAGGCCAAAATGGTTTGCCACTTGTCTGCTTGCTATCATTGTTCTTTTTCCTTGTGTTGTGCTGTTGTTATCATGTATATTTTTAAGATAAAATATATTTTTCTTTTTTTTATATATAAAATATTCAATTTGTTTTTAGTCTCTGTAAAAGAATTTATTCATTTTTTGTCTCACTGTTAAATGGGTGTTACTTTTTGTCTTACGGTTAAATTTGGACAAATTCAAGCCTACCTAGCATTTGGTTAAATAGTATCAAATCTTGTGTTATACATAAGTTAATTATCAGCAAATAGTCAATAGAATCAAGCCTGAATGACATTCTTATCACCACAACAGCCAGGCTATGATGCCCTTATCAAATACTGAATACCAAATTTTGAGTAGTGGTCCTAAAAATGTAGTGATAAACTCAAAAAACAAGACACAAGATTATGAGGTAGAAATAAGGTTCCGCCATTGGGATATGAATTTACCTCATAATTGACAAGGGAGGTGGAGTCAGATTGATGCGATTCCCAACTTCCAAGCAATATACAAGTATAGGATAAAAATGAGTGTGAACTGCTGTCGTCATGACAAAGGTAGATAAGAGGCATTCACACATGGACCAGGCTCAAGGGGGTCATAACTTTCTCCTCTATCCATTTGTTCCTAAATGTAGCATCCCCTGATACCCCTTACACTTGGTTTGAATTAACATATATTATACAGATAGGATTAAAAAGCTTTATAGCACATCCAATTATGCTCAAAGCATTTTATTTGACTTTGATAGCCACATAACAATCAACGTAAGTTCTTCTCAATACAAATCCACACTAAAACAACAATTCTATGATTGTTTTAAAAACAAAAAAAGTACATCATTCAATTCGTAGAATGTATCCCCAGTCTCAAGACCTATATTACATCAAATTCTTTCCTTCCACTTAGTCTCTTTTTCTTCTGCAACTCTAGAATAACTTCTTCAGTGTTGTCCTTAACAATCAGTTTCACAACCTCTACTGTTTGCTTCTGGCCATAGCAATGTACAAGTTCAATTAACCTTTATATTATAAATAAATTGAATTATATATTTAATTTTCAATTCGCAATTACAAAACTACTTTTCAATAATTAAATATTTAGTTAAATATATTTTTATTCTTTGTAATATATCATTTTTTAGTCTTTATATTTTTTTTCTTTCAAAATGATCCTTATTTTTTTTTTATCCTTTTTATAGTTTCTATATTATTATTTTTTTCCAGGTAATATATAGGTAATTTTACTTTTACTCCTTATTAATTTTTTATAGGGACTAATTTAGAATGAACCAAATATTATTAAAATTATTCTTTTACCATGTAGTAGATTACTTACTCTAAAAAAGCTGAATCACTCTTTCAAAAAAAAAAAAAAGCTGAATCACACAATAGCAACCCGAGGACAGTCTTAAGAGGACAAATGGCCTATGAAACTGAACCTTCCGGCGCTGCACATGATTATTTCATTGACTCTAACTCGATCTGTCTCTCTTTTGGTTTAAATGATGAAAAAAAAATAGAATGTAAAAAATTGTAAGTCTCACAAAAAATAAAAAAAAATTCTTGAAAATTATTTCTCTCTATTACAAACATATCATTATTTTTTTTAAAAAAAAACTTTATTTCTCCTTCCTTGTCATGGTACCTATTGATAATTATGTTTATTATTTTTTTATTCAACTATTGTAATGTCATGGCCTAAAGCCCTTTAATAATTTCTATAATCCAAAAACTTCAACGGTAATGATTTTGAAGGATAAGAGGAGATAAAATTAAGTTAATCTCCCTGTCTCTCTTCTCTTAATTTTAAATAAAACACTATAACCAAATATTTTCTTTTATTATTTTAAAGAAAATAATCGTTTGGGACGTGAGAATCAATGTTACATTAGACGCACATTCTTTTATTTCTTCTTTCAAATTTATAGGGAAAAAAACTAAATGAACTATTTAGTTTTTTATTTTATTTTTTATCTTTTAAAAAGTTTAATTTGATTCTTTATTTTTTTAATTTCATCCTTTATTTTTTAAAAATATTATTTTTATTTTTTATATTATTTTTTTTTTCATTTTGGTCTTTTATTTCATTTAAGATTGATGTTGTTAATCATTTAAAATAATTTTTTTTTTAGCTTTCACCCGTGATCAAATTAAACAAAAAAATTAAAAAACAATGTCTAATAAATCATTTAAAAAAACTTAAGACAAATGACCAAAATAAATATTTTAAGAAATAATAAACTAAATTAAACAAAAAAATAAGATAACTAAATAAATCATATAACAAATGAATAATCTATAATTATTAACAAAGACAATTACCCATTTTCATATACATATTTTTTATTCCTAAATTATCTTTCCATATATGATTGTTTCTATTTTTTTCTTCGACCTTCAAAATGTAATTGTTACTACTATTCTCTTCAAATGTTTTTTACTTTTTATTTTAAAAATCACATATACAGGTACGAAGTGACTCTCTTTGAACTGATACTAGTATAATGACAGCGAATCCTCTGGTCTTTTTATCGTGCTTGTTTATGCCATTTTTCAACGCACTTCCTTCTTATCGTATAATAAAAATTCGCCAATGATGCATATGATCAGTGTTTTGGTGGATACATTCATATTCATAAATTTACCACCAAACTATAGGCATGTTCACGCAGATAGACTCATCAGGTGTTCTTGGTGGAATACACCATGAATCCATTTGTTGGTACGGCTACACAGATTTCACAAACAACAAAAATAGCGGATTGAAATATATATTTTTTTACGGAATGAAATTTATATTAATGGTTGGTACTTTCAGAAATGAACCACATTCCTGGAAAACTTATTAAAATCGTAAGCACAAATATTATATAAAGTAATCATAAACTAAGGAAGGTATAAGCTAACCGAAAACTATAGTTCGACATATATAGTTTAACGAAGGGTGAAAATTATGTATGGCTCCGAAAGTTAGTTAAAAAATAATCAAGTTCTAATAAATCATCATTTTAATAGTCCCTACAATTGTAAGGCATTATTTATTTAATTTATAAAAAATTTAAATTTTAAAATAATATTTGAAATTAACTCATTAATTAAATATGCAGTCAAGTTAATCTCTTTTCTCACTCCTAATCAATTAATATATAGTGTGACATGCACACACTAATGTGTTATATTTTTTTTTATGGATAGAAATTAAAGAAATTATTAAAAATTTATAGTAACTCAAACTTTATTTAACCACTTGAGTTCAACTCTTTAACAATGTGTGACAACTTTTAATGTTATATATTGGCACTCACATTAGCCCTCATGTGGTAACTGATCAGTTCTAGGATATTACTATTATAATTCTTGAAATTGTAAGACACTCTCAACTTCTATTAGTTTCTAAAATTATTAAAATTTCAAAATAGTCATTGAAATTGAAGACTGTCAGCTAAGTTAGTTTAACATCCAATCAACTAACGACTCAAACGTACGCTTCAATTTCTTCTTTTCTTTTCATTTTAAAAACCTCCTTAGAACCCTAAGTTTTGTAGAATTAGAACTCCAATAAGAACAACCTATATGAAATGATAATGGGCGTTATAGGACCATTTGTATGGTGAGGACCAAAAAAAAAGATACAAGGGTTTAAGACTTTAAGTACATCCATAAGCTTGAGAATGGTTAGGAAAATAAAAGTTGTAATTTGTGATTTTTCTATTGTAGTTTAATAACAATTATGTGAATCTTCAGAATTCAAATGAATTCAGGGAACTGAGGCAAGGCTTTCTATATATACATTTGCATTGTTGCTTTTAAACCACGATACCAAAATTGCAAATTACAATTTTTATTTTCCTAATAATTGACCCTCGAGCTTGTAGATGCACTACAACTTTCATTAATTTGTATCTTTTTTATTCTATTTTATTGCACAATTATCCAATACCATCACCTTTGTATTGCTCATATTGGAATTATGATTCTGCATTCTAAGATTTCAGTAATTCTTTTGAACAAAATGAGAAAGAAGATGGAAGAATATAAAAATTCAAAAAAGACTATCAAAATGGATTAAGTGACTAGGCTATCAACTATCAAGTAAGGGTCAATGTCGGAGCTTGCAAGATACTTAATGTGCCACATCAACGTATCTCAGCTTGTCAGTTGGCTTAGATCAGTGACAACTAGACTAGTTTGAATAAGAGTGTCTCCAATTAAAGAATATTCATCCATGAGTTTTTAACTTGATTTTAGTCCCTTTTTTTTAAAAAAAACTTGATTTTAATAGGCTCTACATTGGCATATAAGATTTAGGAATTCAAACAATTTTTCACTTCAACGGAAGAACATTATGAAATTAAAATAGGTTTCACAGAGAATTTTAACAAAATATTTTTTTAATGTTAACAACTCATTTTTTTTTATATATATAAGAACACAATTCTTATATAACAACCAACTCTACACTTAGTAGTCACATCAACAAGTTCCAACGATAGAAACTTGTAAGAACAAGTTTTTATTTCTAAAAATCATCATTGGATATGTCCTAAAGGTGATAACTAATCCACATGTACATTAGTTTACATTTTTTTTAATGAAAAATCTTTAAAACATTAAGGAATTATTAATTGTCATAGTTAATTCAAATGTTTAAAATGTTAGTAGAATCTGTAAAAAAAAAAAAAATCGTTAGTAGAATTGATATTTATATTACATTTTGAATGCACCCTCTTACACAAGAGCCTTTCCCCGTGTTAGAACTTAATTTCAAGACAACAAGGAATTGGTCATACCATAATTCACATCTCTAAGATTAAATCTCCTCTGTTCAAACCACAATTGAACTTCTATAACATATAATTTAGACTGTTTTCTAGCTCATCATCATTCATAGCTTCGGATTCCACGTGCATGCATTCTAATAATTAATAAAGCACAGTTACTCAATTTTTCACAAGAATCCCTATCTCTAATTTATATGAACAAATCGTGAAAACAAAAACTACACGTAACCGAGCAAGAGACTATATAAGTTAATAATGTACATTGACTAATTAATAATATCATTCATCAACAGAGAAATCAGGTTCTGCTGGCTTCTGCAAGGAGCTTACAAGGCCAGAATCTGTCCTAGTTGGTGTTTCAGGCTCAGCAATATTAACATTAATTGCCCTTGCCCTTAGTTCAGCCACTTGCTTTCTTTTCTTGTGCCTTCTCCATGCAGCTTGAATGAAACACGCAGCCCAAGTTCTCCAGTGGTGAGAGTAAAACCTGAACTTATGTCTGAGTTGTTTGCTGTGTAGTCGTCTAAACTGTGACGCAACGAATTTCAGGTCTTCGGCTATGAGTGCAAAGGCCTCCACTTCTGAGATGGATTTCACTGTTCGAGTGGATGAGGGGAGTATCACACTGGGCCGTGGGTCCAAGGCCCATGTCAGAAGCTCCTCGCCGCAGAAATCGCCCGGTCCAATACGGCACGAGTTGAAGAACCCGGCCCGGCCCCCGTTGGTGGTGTAAGAATCGAGATGGCCTCGGATTATGAAGAGCATCTCGTTCACAGGATCACCCTCGCGGACCAGAAACGTGCCCTCTGTGCACAATGCTGGCTTTAGTCTCTCGCATATTGCGTCCAGCATTCTCTCGTCCATTTGATCAAATAATGGCACCTGTTAATAATTAATTAATCAAGATTTCATTTTTCAAGACCAACTATCTAATATTCCTCGTACAAATTACGAAGTTTAAATAACTTGTCTATAGAAAAATTCAAAGAATCCAATTTGAGCAAGGTTAAAAAGAAATTGTTGGAATTTAATTAAATTCTATTTATTATATATATGCCACGACCAAGATTTAATATTGAGAAGTGGGTGTTCTTAATTAAATGTAGTATTGCTAGACTAATTATTATGTTGTAAAGTTTGATGTCTCATGAGACTTACTCCTCGGACTAGATCAAGACAGAGGTGGCGCTTGATGTCTCTCCGAAGATCCACGGGAAGTCCTTTAAGAAGAGCTTCTTCATCGACTCCTCGTGTAGCCAACCATTTGTATTGGTCATATTTTCGCACAGTTTCTCTTAGTTCTGGAGGTAGTTGCCTGTGATGCATCCATTGTTCTGTATCAGTTCTTTTCACCCTCCACTCTTCTAAGCGAACAGTAGTTGATTGGAGATATGTCTGCGAAATTCAACTTCTATTAGCATACATATATAGATAGATAGATAGATATGCCTAATTAATGTCAATTTAGAAGGATGAAACATTTTCAAATTCAATTTATTTTGTCACTTTCTCCAAGCAAGTGTGGACTTAAGTCTTGGATTTGAGTATGACCAAATGTATGAAATTAATATTGGACTAGACTAGCCAGTTAGTGTTGATCCATACAAGCTTAAGTTAAATGCATTTATCATTCTTTAATTTTCTAATGCGAAACTTCCTACTTTACATTACACACACACAATAGAATTGTGGGTAATATACATTGTAACATCGAGAAATATAGTTAAATGAAGTGGCATGCATACTTTAATTACCTGCATATTACCAATTAGCAGTGCAAAAAGAACCAATCCAAGGGTTGCAACAACAATGGCGACCATTATTTCTCCAACATGTGTGCTAGTAAGAAGGCCTTGTCCCAAAGAACTGCACCCTCCAATCAGAAAAGCATTAATACCCAAAGGGATAATTCTAGTGAGTCATGAGCAGCTAGAGAATACAAAAGAGAAAAATAACTCTCGTTTTATCAGAGTTTGTAGATGACATTATCTATGACAACATAGAAAAATAAGAACTGGAGAACTGAGTTGCACTTTTGGGACATTAGGATTGAATGATGCTAACCGAAAGATTAAAATTAAAATGTTTTGAAGAAAGCAAGGTGATGATATGTTTGTTAAGGCTTAACTCAAAGTGTAAAAGATGGTAACATGGCAGAACAACTGCATAGCACTTACCTCAAATTCCTCAGGCCCCACCACAGGCAAAAGAAGTACTTATTAAAGAATGCCGAGGATGTAACTTTGGAAGTCACGGCATCAGCGTATATACCAAACTGATAGAAGTCATCGTTTGCATTTGGTGAGCATAAATTTGTGATATTACTTGCCATAAACCAGGACACCCTGAGTGCATCTTTTACCCTGTGGCAGTCAAAGAATCCATATTGACAAAATGACTTCTCCAAATCACATACACTTCTCCAGCATGCTTCTTGACGTTCGATTGATAGAAGGTACCAGCAAGCCCCTAAAATCTTTTTAGAATATTTCCCATGCAAAAACCAAAAAAAAAAATAAAAAAATAGGTTGTATAATGTTAACTTATGCCAAAGTTGAACCACACAAAAGAATAAAATTTTGTTTCTATCAACTCCTTTTTTCTTAACGCGGGACTTAATTTTCTTTAATAAACAAGATAAAAAAAAGTAAAAGGAAAAAGCTTCGGCTGCTTGGAGCAATCAAGAAAATGTAGTTTTAATTTCATCTACTTACATGGCTAGCCAGCATGTAAAGCATAAGGTTGTAAGCAGCCCCTGCCCATGCCGTTTCTGTCACAACCCCTGTAGCTTTAACAATTTGTGATGAAAGTGGGAAAATCAAAACTAGCCTCGGAATATATTGGAAAATGATGAAAAAGCGAAGGACATTTTTTGTGTTTGCCATGGTTGAACCCCTAAGAGCTGGGATAACAATCCAAATTAACACCTGAAATCAACATAATAAAATGGCACATTCTGCATGTCAAAGTACCATACTTGTGCTTACAAGAGAAATGCTAATAATACCATACTTTCTAACACAATATTTTGAACGCATTCTATGTTATTGTTTAAACTTTATTAATCATAAAATTTAAAGTAAGTTTCACTTCTTATTTAACGATCTATACTTATGATTTTGTAATTTTCAATAAATTCTAACCAATAATAAAAAAATGTGTTAAAAAAGTACAAGAAAGAAAATTTTCAACAAGGTACCTGAGGAAGGGGCAGGGCGGCAACAAAATCTAACCAGAAACCCTTGCGGAGGTACCTAAATGCAATCTTATAATATCCTACAACAAGTTCTCCTCTCCCAAAAACTCTTGAAGAAGGAGCAACAAAAGCCGTCCGAAACTTCATCAAAATCTGAAACACATAAAAGACATCCACCACTGATCTTACCAATGTGAGGATAACTTCAATAGTTATTCCAATATCAATGCACACTTCATCTCGAACCACTGGAAGATAAAAGAACAAAGGGTCCACAAACAAAGATGCTAAACATGCTACCAAGAAAATCTTGTTCCATCGGTGTATGGTTTGTCCCCTAGGATCTAACACTCTTCGATTTACTCGGTCGTAGTCTTCGGAGAACACTCTTGACAACATTCTAGCTTTCAAGAACTTCCCTGTCACCTTTTTCTGAGCCATATTAGAACTAGGCTCAGGTATTTGTGTTCCGTCAATGTGAAATTTAATCTTAACGCCATTGTCACCGTTGGTTGATGGAAATTTTGCTAGCTCCGGATCATCTTCAAAACTAAAATAGGAAATGAAGCTAATTAGAATTAAAACCTAATAATAAATTATAAAAATATCAATTTATCAACTAACTCAAACTCAAAGAATGCATTTGATTGTTGAAGGATAGCATTGAAGTTTAGTAATCTATCTGTAGTCTAAACTTAGAAGTAGTAGTGGTGGTGGTGGTATTAAATAGCTTGGAACTTGAAAGATATTATGAAGGAAACGAACCTTGCAGATCTTGAGTTAGCAAAAGTCATACTGAATTTCCAGAAGTGTCAATCAACCTCTCTTCAATCAAAATTATGAATCTGTGGAGAAATTTAAACATTCAACCTTGTATTCTTATCAAATGTTTATTGAATATCCAAAAGCACCAACAGAAGTTGCAGCAAGAAAGTGTTTGTGAATCATCAAAAGCATGAAAAGAAGATACCAACAAACAATAGATTTGGTTTCTTACGGTTATTCCAAGAAAAAGGGAGTGAAGTGAGACAGATTCCCGAGCAATTCCCTCTTCTGCAAGCAAAGACAGGCCACATTGAACCAACTTCTCACATCTGCACAGCTCTTCCACTCTGTTTCTTGATTTGCCGCCGACCAACTAGAAACCACTTTTAGAGTTGAAAAACAAAGGGTTCATTCGGGCAATGAAGAACGAGTTGCAGAGTGAGAAGAGTAGTATATTCATTTGCTTTGTACTTGTCTCCCTTCCCTTAAAAGTAACGAACATGTTAAAATGAGATTTATTTATAAAAAACAGCATACATAATCCTGAAGAAAAATTATCAAATTAATTATAAGGGAAATTAAAGAAAAAATAGTTTTTTGTCTGTGCTGAAAGATTAATTCATTAATGAGGTAGAAATGGCTAATTGGGTTTTACTTTATCTAGCTAAGTATGTTTATATAATTTCTTTAAAGACCACATGTATCATAAGAGACAATCATGTTTAAAATAAATAAGATTATTCAATTAGAACAACCTTATCATCTTATTCATCACATGAGTTGATTCATGTGTGTTCAACAATCATATTTTTTATATACATCATTGAAAATATAATTAAGAGAATTATTTATCAATTACATATGTGCAACCCTGAAAACGAAGAATGCATTTTTTATTTAATTTTTTGACATGGTGGCAATTGGCAAGCATCTCACATTGAGGAAGGGAAGGAAATATGCTTTATCATAACACCTGCACGCACCTAACTTAGATTATTCATAATTTTAATCGTCAGTGAATCTTATTTCATTTTCTACATCATGTATATATTATGATTATGATATGATATACACCAAATCCAAGTGGAATAAATAAATTTGAAGAGCTTAGTCCGGCGAGTAAGTAGGACCCCATGAGGCATTGGTTTCGCTCCAACCAAACAAGTTGCTTTGAGGAGAGAGAGAGAGAACTGAATTGTTTATTCCTTCACATATTTTAATGTGCGAATGATCCGAGGAGTTGACTGCGCTAGATACGAATCTCGACACGTGTCTCTTCCTTGTAACTCACACGCTCCCAGACGCGCTCAATCAATGCTTTCAATCCACAATAGCCCAAAATAGTTAGAATGAAAATAATTTCAACGTAAGCTTTTAGCAAAGATATTATAACATATAAATTATAAAGTAAAGACTAAAGTATCAATTATATTTTTTCAGAAG
Organism: Glycine soja; assembly: GCF_004193775.1. Taxonomy (NCBI): domain Eukaryota; kingdom Viridiplantae; phylum Streptophyta; class Magnoliopsida; order Fabales; family Fabaceae; genus Glycine; species Glycine soja. The sequence goes on along the minus strand of NC_041012.1, from coordinate 49,548,780 downwards.
GAGTATTATATTTATTTTAAAATTTTCAATTTTTTTAAGTGATTGAACTCTTTAAAGTAAGTCAAAATATCCTTATGAAATAATGATATTTTTTATTTATTTTGTTACTAAATTTGTTCATTTTTTTTAATAAATTTACTTACATACAAATGAAAAAAATTCAATCAATGTTTTGAACCAAGAAGAATTTTACAAGCAATCAGAAAAAAAATTGATATATCACCAATAAAATATATATATATATATATATTTTGTTAAGAAACAGTTATTAACCAAGCAAAAAGTCAAAGAAATGATTATTCCCCCAACAAAGAGTGTCCCCAAGTTATGTTCCCTAGAGATGAGAAGCAGGCCTTGTGAGAACATTAAATGAAAGTGCAATCGGTTGTACCTTCCGTTCAGTAGATGTATCAAATTGTTAAGCTCATCAAGTGCAGACTGGATCCATGCTAGAGGACCCATCCCAAGGATTTGCCAAGATTTTTTATGCACGAGTGTTGTGACCCCACGTCTTTGCATTTCTATCTTCATAAATAAATAAATAATTGCAGACACTCTGCATCCAGTGCCAATCCTGTTGTTAGTTTAGTCTCAATATTAATTACGTACATGTTTGGAGGAACCTTTGCCTCATGCAAACATGCACATTTATAAGGTCATTTTATCCTAGCAATCCTTTTTTTTTTTCTTTTACTTTTTTGGGTTTTTTAATGGGCTCTACTATTATACATTATTTATCTATTTTTTATAATTTAAAATTTAAGCATCTCCTTTCTACAATCCAATAACTCCTCTAAACTTTACTAAACAAGTTCTACAAATAACTAAACATTCTTACATTTCATAGATAGAAAAATGTTCAAAAATAAGTTGGAAAATGTCAGTTTAACAAGTCATATAAAAGAAAATATAACAAATCATTGAATAGTGTGATTTGTTATATTTTCTTTTATACCAATCCTCATGAATAAAATTGAAAGTCATATAAGGACTTAAATTGTTAATGAAAAGGAAATCGAAGAAACACTTCAAACTTATTTGATTATTTTACTACCTTATTTCACTGCTGACTCATCAAACGCATGCAGTCATGTATGCACTTTATTTGACTATTTAATTATTTCGTTTTGACTCTTCTAAAATAAAGGTTTCACAAACTCATAGTATATAACTAAAAAATTTGTTTTATAAAACTTTTGGTTAAGTTATTTTATCTATTTTTTAATTTGAAATTTTTACATTGAATAATATATTTGAAGTAATTTTGGATTGTCTTTGAATCTAACGATTTCATACAAATTGAGTCGCTGTTCAAAAACTAGCCGGACAATTCATAATTTGAATATCGATTTGATAACCTAGATCTCAAATACAACCATAAGGAAACGAAAGCCACAATTTTTTTGAGGTTAAAGGCTTACAGCTACAACCAAGTAACGACATTGTTGCTTAAAAAGGTAAATTAGTCTTCACCCCCACACCAAGTTTCCTGGCAGTGGCTCAGACAAACCAAGCAAAGAAAACTGAAGCAAGATTAGGTGCAACCTCGGTAAAAAATTGATAATCTGCCTCAGGCCCTCTCTGATCTTTTAGTCTCTTGACTGCCACATCACTACCATCTTTCAGCCAACCACGGTATACGTAACTACTTCCACCTAGAGCAATTAATAATAATATTTCCATGAAAGGTTTCTCTTTGGCTCCCAAACAACAAAGAGGCCTTCTGAAAGCATCCTAAATAAAATAAAAATAAAATGAGAAAAGGGTAATTAAGAACAAAATATTAATGGCAAAAAAAAAGTGTGGACAGTCTGAAACAAATACACTTTTAACTAAGAAATTAGACTCCAAGGATAGTGAACACAAAAACTGACTTACCTGTAATATGTTATAGCAACTTTTGTTTCTGGCACTGAAAAAGTCCTATGACTAATCAAGTTGGTGGTACTACTGTGACTTGTTTCTTTATCTGATGAGATCATTGGTGATTGAATAGGACCTTTGTCCCTTCGGTAGACATGACATACAACTGAGGCAAGAAATGTAATAGTTGTTCATATAACACATATTGATAGAAAAATTACTACAATCTTGCTCGAAATTTGTTTCTTTGAACCTAGTGGCTTCCTGATAGTTCCTGCAGAACACTCAAAATTATAAATTAAATTAAGTACCTTGATCTGAGGAAAAGCCATTTAGTTTCTACAAGGTTCAGAGTTATGCCATCATCAATAAAACTATGTTGAAGAGAAAATCCTTCGTAGTAAGAAGTGATGTTTTTCTTGGAAAATCCTGTTCTAAACCTTCATAATTGAGAGTTGAAAAAGGCTTTTTTAAAGAAGTTGGAAAATCTTGTGGTTTTGGAAGTTTCCATACCATAACTGATTAACTGTCGTTGCATCAATCACATTTTCCAACAATAGTACACAATATCTGTAATTACAATGCTACCACAATTTAAACCAAATCTTTTTCACATATGGAAATATGCATTTTTTTTTGTGTAATAATAACTGGTTTAGCATTAGTCCATCAAACTCCATTTTAGAAATTATCAATCAGTGAACAACCGAGATGGAAGCAAAAGAGAAAGAAGGAAAAATACCCCAGGTGCAATTGCAGGCATTAAAACAACTAAGGTTATGGCCATCTGATGTCACTTTAGGAAATCCGTTTGGATCACATTCACATGTCCATATGGATGCATTCTCTTCAGCATCTACATGGAAGGTAAAGCAGTTACCAGACTATATTCAGCACGTGACCACAATCTCCCTCTTTCTCTTAAAATAGGGAACCCATACTGCATTCTTGTCATAACCATATCAATCACCTAAGTGGTGAATACGTACATGGTACACCATTCCTACCTTAAGCATATTATCAATTAGTGACTATAATAACTCTTCAATGCTATCTTAAAAAAGTAAAAGTTGGTACGATAAATTATTTTCATGTCAAAGTGCCAATGTTTTGAACTTTAAATTTTTGCAGCATTACATTGGGAGAATGAGGCTTGGCCTGTACCTTAAGCATATCCAATTAGTTTTTGGCAATCTACCATGAATTTTGCCTTCAATAAATACAAATTTAAAATTTATTAGTAAAGGAAACCCTTATGACTTTAAACGAATCTTAATTACCATGCATCTGCAAAACTACATTTCACTACATGCTCAATGGCAACTGGCAAGGCTCAACTAAATAATCAACTAAAGAAGATAGAATACTATAAAAGGGGAGAAGGGGTTACCCGTAAAAGACTAGCCTTTGTGAAACCAATAAAAAAAGCAATAGTATACCTGAATGGCAATCACATGACTTGGGAACAATTAGCCAGAGAGTATATATGGTTCCCTTGTAATGAAGAGCATCTACATTTCCACTTGTTTGGTCCAGTATCAGAAGGTTCATCTGATGGTAAAAACAAGCAAAAGAGGAAACAAAAATTGTTCATTTGGGTTCAATTTATGACTTGAGAATCGATCCAAAAAAAATTTATGACTTGATAAGCAACATGTAAAGCATAGAACCCCTACAAACTTAAAATTACTAATATAACATGATATACATAGGATGCTCACTTATGAACTAACTAAAAAATGAGTGCAGAATCAAGAGAAAAAATGAAACAAAAATCACTTATTTGATGTTGAAGGGGTAAAGTCTTAAAGCTTCTATGTAGTTTTTTTTCATTTTATTTAAGCAGTAAATCACCTAAATATCAGTCAGTACAATGGTATATGGTGAAAGATGGAAAGTCAAATACCAAATGTATTATAAATGGTGATACTAACCACAAAATGAGTGCTAAACACAGAGCAAGCTAATAACAAGAGCAACAGCAACACTAAGTAGAGGCTTCATTTATTCTTCGTTTATTCCACCCTATAAAAGGAAAGGAACATTTTATGCAAATCTCGAGGAAGAATTTTCCTCATGTTAAGAAACAAAGCTCATCTCTTAGGTGATTTTCCAAGATAAATTCATGAACAGATGATAAGCACCACACGACTACATCCTGTCATATCTGAAGACTAAATACAAGTAAATCACCAATCCATAACATTTGAAAGATGGCTGAGCAGTCAAACTATAGAATAAGTATATCTAAATAACTTCAAAAGTATATACCAGCCATTCAACATGACTCCGAAACAACTAATAGAACTTATCATGATCTTGATTATTTTTCTGGAGTCGAATTTTCCATTGTGTGTGTTTGTGTGTGTAAAGTGGCATCAATTGGTGGACCTGTTAAAAGGGACAAACATAATCTTCAAATTCTCCGATCCAATCATCATCTGTGGCTCAAATAGATAAACAGACAAGCAATTCAGAAACAGCCAACATCAACCCCAGGTTTGATTTCCATTTATCCATATGGTGCAGCAAAAAACTGAATGACAATCATTTCATACTGAATAAGGAGATAGGAACTCACTTTATCTTACCTCAATTTTGTGGGCCGTGTATGTAAATAAGGTAAAATGAGTAAGAGAGTTTAGCCGACAAACACCAGAGTTAAGGTTATCCTATCCACCCCAAGTACTGAAAAATGAAAGATGAGGTGACCCAAGTAGGGACTAGATTAACTAAGAGTATTGATACAACAGTTACAGTAGGTTGAGGAACAGCATAACGAATCCATAAAACATCAATCCGCAACTGATATATGACTAAACATAACACGTTCAATTGAAGGAGGACTCATATCATAACATGCAAAATCAACAGGTGGTTTGTTACATCATGCAATAAATATAGACTGTGAACTGCAAGAACTTCCTTTGCGGATAAAATGGTATCTAACTCTTACAAATGGAATCAACTTGACAACTACCAAAATAGCACATCCTAGTTAACCCCATTGCAAACTCTTTTTGAGTATAAGGAGTTTCCTTTGAAAGTACTGACAAAAGCTAAAAGGTTGAAGTTGTTTTAGCCAAAGCAGTGTAAGTTACAAGAGAAGTTGGAATAGGAAAGTCAAAGCAAGGACTGCTTTTACTGTAGGGATGTTATTATGATTATCATTACACCTCTCCAAAGGATTCTACTAAATAAAAACTTTTAGTTCATTCTAATAGTGGACCCAGAATCAAATTTTACTTGGTAACAGAGAATGTAATAATGATGAACTATAGTGAAGAAAAGCAGGTAAAATTTTAGAGTAATTAGAGGGAATTCATCCTTCACCAAACTGCATGTTTAATGTTTTAGTCATGCATACATCACCTACCTTTTCCTTCACTTTCACTTTCACGTTCATGAATGGAAAGGAAAATATTAATTCCTTAGCATATGCATATCAATGTTGTATAAACAGATTAGAAATGATATTATAGGGAATTAAGAAAGAGTATGGTTGAACAAACAACAGCACCGTATAGAGACCCACTATCATGGGTTTATCCTTTAAAAACTTGATCCACACAAAACAGGAAACAAAGTGAGCCTTAGAAAAGGATCCTTTTTAGTCTACCACCTGTTTGAAAGCAACCCCTTTGCTTATTTACAAGGACCCTCTAACACCTTCTAGTTCTGTTCATTCATTACTAAAAGAGTAATGATACATAAAGTATAGTATAGGAAAGTGTATACAAAATTCATTATCTAAGGGCTTTGTCAATTGCCATTTAGTGCTGAGGACTTCTATAAAATTTTACATATTATGTTTAGATTGATAGAACTATTTTTTAAATATATATTGAAACTTTTAAATGATAAAATCATTTTCTTTTATTTCACGACTAGCCTTAATTATCTAAACTTAACTTTAGTCTAATCTATGGTGTTGAGTTGAAGATGTTGAAGAGCACGTTTAAGAAAAAAAAGGTTAAAATATATTTTTCATCCTTATAAATATCAAAAAGTTCGAAATTCATTCCTATAAATTTTTTTATATGTTTTCATCCTCATAAATTTAAAATGTGTTGTTTTTTTATCCAGAGTTAGACTTGGAGGAATCCGAACCTACGTGTCATTTTTTAAAACTTAAATTATATGTTAAAAAATTAAAAATATGTTACTTTTTTGCTCAGACATAGATTTAGATATGTCACTCTTTTATTGGTTCTATTAATGATTATAAGAGTGAGTGATAGCTGAGGTTAAAAACCACCACAAAATGCAAAAAATAAAAAATCCAACAAATTTGTAAATCTTTCTTTCCCTTTTTCGTCCACTAGGCTAATCTGAGAGGGATGAATTCAAAAGCCAGATTGTTGAATTTGTCGATAACATTTGATTCCAATAGAACATTGGAATTGGTATTTGTAACATTGAGTTTGGAAATGAAGGTGTTAAGTTTTGGAAAGAAAGAGAAATTCAAAGAAGAAGATAGGATCATTAAGGTGGTGTTAATCATTGCATAACAGAACATTTAAAGAAAATAAAAGAAAAAAATATTTATTTAAATTTGAAGAAGATGAAGTTGCGGAAGAAGAAGATTAGAAAAAAGGAATCTATAAGAATGAAAAATATATCAAAAATTTTACAAAAACAAATTCCAAAATTTTAGATATTTATAATTACAAAAAATATATTTTAGCAAAAATAAAATAAAGGAAAGTATCACGGTGAATTTTTTTTAATTAAAATTAAACTGATGGGCCAAACGATATGCTTGTTTGTCGCTATGGCCCAAGATTAAATCAAAATGATTGCTTAGCTATAATACTTGTGAAGGAGCAACACTAACAATGAATAATAATAATTAAAAAAGAATCAGAAGTATATAGTGTATACCTCTACTACGTTGCCATATACCCTCTTATCCAGAAATGTACAATTCAACTAAAAACAAAAAAGTTACATGCGTAACTTTTTTTTTGAAAGGATACATTCAAAACTACTTAGAACTCATCCCTTACCACTTTCCATTATACCCCATATCTTGCTAAAACCATAAGGAAAAAAAAAAAAAGATAAAAGAAGAAAGTTAAAGGTCTCCACAGAAAGTGTATGTATTAGACTTTTCTGAGGAGAAATTTTCAAACAGTTTGCATTACTATTTTCTTCGCTGGCGGTCAGAATAAGATCTAGCAGGTTTGACGGCATTTGCAGGTTGTGGAGGAGGCCTCAAAAACATGATTTGGGAACGTGAAACCATGTCTACCATGGAAGGGGTTCTGTATGCATTCACAAAACTAGTGCTGTCTGTAGAATCTCCTCGTGCAGTTGCCCTTTGCCATGAATGAGCACACAATCCTGAGAGAACATAAGCCCTTCCAGACTGCTCATAAACACGTTGGTTTACCATCCTGTCCCGCATCTCCTTCATTTCAGCAGCAAGAGATATGCAGAGTTCATCACCAGCTTTGGCAGAGATAGTTTCAGACAATGCCTGCTGACATCTTTCCAGAACAGAAACTGCAGCAGACAAATCACCGCGCTCAGCCTTAACTCTAGCCTCAGCCATTGCCTCAGCAGCTCGAAGCCTGTTTCTCTGCTTGTCTACTTCTATTGACACAACTACATCTCTAGCTACATTAGGTCTCTGAATCTTTACTTCATTATTTACTCCCAACCCCACCATTTCTTTTGTGATGGGGTCCCTATAAACACCTCTAACTATCATCAAAGACATCTCATCCCTAGACTTATCGACCGGAACATTGACTGTCACCAAAAAGTCTTTTTCTTCTTCAGCATACAGATCTCCTACCTTGATAGATGCCCTTTTTCCACTGTCAATCAAGCTAGTTTGGTAACTTCCTGCTTTTACTGAACCAAGTTGCAGACGACGGTGAACACACTGAACTTCTACATGTAATTCCTGAACCACCACACTCAATAGTCCCCCAATACACTGTGCAAATGCATCCTGAATCACATCCTCGTCTTCAATGAAGGAAAAAGTACCCCCGGATATCTCAGAGATTGAGTGCATTGCAGTAGCATCATGATCAACACCAAAGCCAAATGCATGCACTGGTATATGCAGACCGATACCATTGTTCCGGTGAATGGAGCATGGGACAAGTGACCGGTAATCATTTACATCATTGATCCTGCTACTGTTAATGGATGAATCCTGTCCATCAGATAGTAATATGATACTGCTAACAGGGTTCTTCCACTTGCGGTCAACAAACACTTTGGCACCTTTCCTCAAGCCTTCAACAATGTTTGTGACACCATTTGAAACCAAAGAATCAACAGCTTGCAGTGCCTCCTGTTTTCCAACATCAGTCATCCTCCTAAGAGGAAAGATGCGGCGGGCTGTGCAAGAGAAGGTAATGACAGAAAGCCGGTCTGATGAACTCAGATTCTGTATGACAAAACCCATAGCTCGTTTCAGTAGTGCAATCTTTGTGCCTGACATGCTGCCACTCACATCAAGAACCGTGACAAGATCGATTGGAGCGCGAGAGTTTTGAGCCGATGCTGATGATTCAGTGTCGTTGCTGGGTCTCCCTGAATGAGGGGGAGCTTTGAGATGAATCAATACAGCAAAGTTTTCATGAGAGGCTGACTTTGCAACAGCTGAAACTTCAGGATATGTTTTGATCTCCATTGTGTTTACTACATTGTGATCAGCCTCATTCATATCGTCAGTAACTGAAGTTTGTTGATCCAAAACCTCATCATCATCATCAAAGAGAGCCGGTTCAGTAACATCATTAGAAGATGCATGTTGTGGAGCTGTACCAACTTGTTGGGAAGGAACCCTCCCTAAGAGAGTTGTCCATGAATCATTTCGCGGTGAATTTACTCGGTTGATGTCATGGGAGACCTTAGAAGAACGACTCTGAAAAGGAACCTCTTTCCATTTTGCTCTGCAGACAGGACAAATCCGGTTCCCGTGTTTTACATTGGACGTGATGCATTGAAAATGGAAAGAGTGAGAACACTCTGCAGTAAAAATGGCATGTCCCTGCCCTGGTTTCATTGAGTGCAGGCAAATTGCACATGTCCCCTGTAGATAATGTAGAACATAATGTGAGAAAAGGAAGAATAAGTGCTAATACAGACTCTACAAACTTTATCAAACAAGACTCTACGAACTTCCCTTAAAACCAAGATGGAGGAAGAGGAAAAGAGACATGTAGATGTAATTAGAACTGTGAAACTCTAACAATCATTTTACACTCACCACTTAAATCTCACCCCATGTAGTAATAGCATTGTCATCATTGCTATTTGATACTAAATTTACATAATAAAGCTATTATGAATGCCTAGTAGTTAATTATGGTAGGAGGGGGGAGGAAGTAAAGTTGAAAAGCATATAGGTGATTGACAAAATACAATATTTAAAATAAATAAAAAAATCCATTCACGAGTCATTTTATGATAACTCGGTCATATCATTAATAATTTTCCTAACATTTATGGAATGGAGTTTTCTATTTCAATTGTAATCAAACCAAAAATCACCCGTGAAAAAAGTGAACATAAGGTAATGATCCAACGATCAATACCTAATCTTCATTAGTCAAACTTTAAAACAAAAAAGCCAGCACCGCCAACTGCCAAGGCTTAAAAATAGTATTTATTTGAATAAATTATTCTAATTTCTTAAAAACTATAATACAATTTTAAAAGCTTTCAAAATATTAGCAAATTTTATTATCATTAAATATTTTTATTTTGTGTTGCTTAGAAAACTGTTTTTAAAATCTGGGAATCCGAACAATACCTCAATAAAGTATAAAGTATTCATAAATAAATGCAAAATTTAGAAAAGTCACTATTACATTATTTTGTCTAACACTGCCCCTTCTGTCTGGATGCAGGTCCACTACTACTAAGACCAGCGCATAGAAAGATGAAATACAATGCTTACCCATTTTTACTACCACAGACGACAAATTACTATTAAGATGCCTAATTACCAAAACTAGAGGATTCCCAGGCAAATCTACAACTATCTAAAAATCTCAACGTTATGTGGTAAACACACGCAGAAAGGACAAGAAAGAAAAAAATAAACAACAATCAACATACGATTTTCCAAAAGGCAAAGGCAAATTGCAACTCAAACATTGAACTTTTCGAGAAATTAATTAATAATGGTCAAATAAAAATCAAAGATGATTCGCTCATATTGCTTTCTTTTCAATATTTCTGATCCCGCAAAGTCCCTTTCTTTTTCTTTATTAGCAGCTGGGATTTTCACAATCAAAGGTTAAGGGATGTTTGACTCTTTAAGGCGTTGTTGAATGAGTGAAACAATGCGTAAAGAGTTGAAAGGCCTCAAATGCAACGCAACCTTTTTCCGTATAGCTTTATACATGCTCTCGTCTTAATCAATACTTATCATCATGCAAGGGTCCCTTCAATTAATAAAAAAACAAAAAAAAACAGTAAAACCTATCATTATTTGTATAGGGTCCCTTAATTTTATTCTGTGTCGATCCAAATAATTCTCAAACATGCACTTGTCCTTAAAGAGTACTACTACACATGGTAATGGGGATGAAAGCAACACCAAAACGATGAATTATAAACCGTTTCCAGAATATGGCATTAAGATTAAATTACCCCAACACAAAGGGCCAAAAAAAAATTAAAAAAAAGTTTTACTAACCAGTGCCCTAAATTGGTTAAAAAATGGAAAAAAAAAATAGTTGTAATGAAAAATATCAGATGGGTGCACTATTAAATTTTCCAATCAAAACTTTTTACTTTTGGTTCCTTATTATTTTACAAAAAATAAATAACAAGTGATTATAAATTTAGAACCTAAATATCAATGTCTATTTACAGTACTATTTAGCAATTAGCGCAATCTCCTTTGTAATAATACCAGAATACTAAATTATAAATATATGCAATGAATGAGTTTCAAGTTTCAACCCATGTAGTGAAAAAAAAGGGAATTTAAAAAAAAAAAAAAAACTCAAACTTTCCATTGTGAAAGTGGGAAATTAAAGTTAATGGGCAATGCGAACCTTGGAGCATTTGGATTTGGATCCGGAGAGTCGGAGCCCGGAGGCGGAGGAGTTTGTGGAAGTGACGGAGCGGTGGCCGGAGGCGTCGGCGGACGGCGAAACGCGGTCGGAGAAGGCTTTGGCGGAGGTAATAGAGGAAGAGGAAGAATGTTCGATGGTTTTAGGGACTTGAACGCACATGTTGATCCCAATAGCGAGCTTCACTTTTCTCCATTTGCTTCCCATTCTGTTTGGTTCTCGAAAAAGAAAAAAAAAACACGATCAGATCTTGAAGCAGTAATGGGAAGACACTGTGACGGAGCTAAGAAAAGTTTGAATTTGAATGGGTCTGAGCATTGGAAGACGAATAGAAGAGAGAAATAATAAGTGAGAATGCAGAGAGTTTGTTATGTATGGTAACGAAGAATGAAGAGAGAGAGGAGATGAGTGGTTCCACAGAGGATAGAGGGGAAATTTTGTTGAGAAATAGCATAATTGTAGCAATATCAGTGACTATAAAACTGAAGGAGTTTTTCTCTTAACCAAATTATGTGATTTTTTATGGTTTTGTGTGTTCAGCTTAAGAATATGAACGTTTCTCTAACAAATACTATTATTAATGATATGTAAAATATAAATTTTATTTTACATGTTGACGAATCATAGCCAATTCCTTACATTATACAGAAAGCATAACAAGTAATGTAAGAAATAGAATATAAAATTAGTAAATTACTAGTATTTTAACTCCAGAAACTGTATGGAATAAATATTTACAGTTGTTACCAAACTTGGCATAACGACAGTAAATTCTACGTGCAATCCTCCTAGAATGGTGGTGGGTGGTGGTAAGATGTACCTTCTAAGACATTTTAGAGTTTAAATTAACGACATAAAGGTATGAGTATGTATAAGAAGTAGATTAGAAGAAATCTGGATAATCTTTATCTTTTTGTTATACAAACCGATAAAATATAAAGTTTTCTCTTACCTTATTTAACTATGTAAGGTTCTCTGAATTTCGAGTAGAGTTTGTTCGGTCGGTCCATGAGTATAATATGGTTTGCCGAAATAAATTTACAATATACTAATATTAACTATATAAATTAAAATCACTTTATTGTATTTTTCAATGAATCAAATTAATATAAAAAATAACATTTAATATTTGAAGATATATAATATAATTAAGACAATAATACTTGTTTGTGAAGTCAATAATAATATTTTTAAGATCATATAATATAATTTGTTAGAACTTAAAATAAAATAAATTTTAATTTTAAAATAATAGAAGTTTTATTCAATCAAAAATTAACATTTGAATTACTTTAAAATAAGTATTTTAAAACATAACTAACATGATAAAATATGATTGAATGACTATGTTAAACTTTTTATATTATTTGTATATAATTATTTTTCTTATAAAATAATATTTTATATAAGGTATTCAAAAATATAATTTAATTTAAATTTGAAGATAATGTCGTGTTTATAATATTATTATTATTTAAATTTAAAACAAATATAAAATCTTAAAAATTAATTTCACTCCATAAGATTTTTAATGTTCAACTGCGTTACAAGTAAAATCTTAAATATAATTAATGAATTTTTAATGTTCATGCAACTACGTTACAAATAAAAACTGCCCTTTTGTTTCCTTGCTGCTTCTTGTCTTGGTAGTACATTTTTGTATTTACTATATCACCATCTTTATTTTATAGTATTTGTTGCAAATGACAAACACCAACCGTGAAATGTGAATGACCCACTCCATTGCTATTTTTATTTACATGAACTGCCCACGCTCATTAATATCTGCATGAAAAAGGTATGGGCGTGTTCCGTTATAATTGAATGTTACATACAGACTATATAAGCCAATAAGGCCTTCTCTATCTTTTTCATGGGTTAAATTACTTTTTATAGGTCTTATAATAGATCCCACCATTTTTTTCTTTTTTGTTTGCAATTGAGCTTAAAATAAAAACATGTAATTAATTTAATAAATAATACTAAGAAATAAAAAATATAATAAGAATTGAAATATTTAATTACAACTATAATTTAAAATTATCATTATTATAGGATATTAATCCAAAAAAAAAAAACACAAACACTCACAATGAGACAGAAAAATTAAATTTGAACATTGTTGTGAGCAAACGTCCCCAAAATTAAATTTGATAATTTTGTAAAAAATTATAATAAACTTTCCAATTATACTGATTTAGATCCATTAATTAAAAATGAAACTAAAACAAGATATTGATATTACAAATAAGAGATTAAGAATAAAGGATGAGAAGGATAATTTTTATATAAAAAATGTGTTCAATTTATAGCATTCAGTTGGATTGTAAACTTATTTTTAAAATATTTAAATTAAAAAAATGATTGGAAGGGAACGATAATTTTGTTGTGATTGAAAGACCATGTTCAAATTGTAATTACATGCAAGTTTATTTTAAAAAAAGAATCTCTCAACTCAACAGCCAACACTCATCCTCTCCACTTAATCATCACCCTCTCAACACTCAGTCCCTCACCCTCCGCAGCGCACCACAATGCCCCTCTGCGAACCTCAACGTTCACAAGATTCCATTTTTATTTTTTATTTGTTCTTGTATTTATTATTTTGTCATCGGATCTGTTTATTTTCTTGTTTTTTCAACTGTGATCTGTTGCTATTGTTGTTTATTGTTTGATCTAGATTTTTGAGTTCATCTTCTTCCCCTCTTTCTTTTTCATTTTTGTTGCTTTCCTCCATTATTTGTCCGGGAGAGATAGTCAAAAACTATTTTTTTTAGAATGGTGAGAATCTTAAGAGATATGATAGAAGATTCCATCCTCCGTGCCAGAGATTATAGGTCTCTCTCTGAAATCAGATCTTGAGCTCTCACTGAAGATGTTATAAGACTTTTGTTTTGTATGTGGACTTTTTCAATTTGATTAACTTTGAAAAAAATATAAATCAAGACAAAAATAATTAAAACCAAAATTGGAATAATTATAATTAATTTAAACAAATAATAAAGAGAAACATATTTTATAAATATAAAAAATAATTTAAGAGTATTAATTATTGAAAATTGAGACGAAAAAAAATTATACCGCAATAAGAAAAAGTAAAATGAAAGATATTGTGATACTTAGATTTACAATATAAAAATCCTTTCAAAAAAAAATTACAATATAAGAAGGTATGATAATAATTACATAACTACACATTATTGTATAAACAGGATATACAAATATAATTTTTTATTTACGTATTAGGGTTTGAAGGCTGCGTTGTCTTTATCCGTTGGCCATCGAGGTTTGTAAAACTACGTTCATTTGTTAATTTTTATTTATAGAAGAAACTTCACGTTCTGGTTTAGCTTTTGAATAAGCAAACTTCAACGTTCAAACACATCGAACTGGTGCTCCACAAGAAAATTTAGAATCTGGTTGACTTTTTTTTTATATAGTAAAAAATACAGAGAAAAATCGTTCCACTACTAAATTATGAGCTGTTGTAATTAATAATTCTCCGTCAAAGAAGATCGCCGACAAAAACAGAATCTTTTTTTTTTTTTTTTTATGTTGATAGCATCAATCAATTGAGACAATTCTTCGCTGCAATATATCAATAGCATTTTTTTTTTGTCTTAAAGTTGATGCAAATATTTATTAACTGTATGGATAAGTTAATTTGTATTAAAAAAAATCTGATTAATCATTTTTAATTAGATATTTTTATTCAATTACATTTTTTTTTTCATTCATAAAATTTAAAATTGAAATCTCATTTGAAAAAACATGAACCCAATATATAAATACTTATTTAAAGAAATACTATAAGTTTTTAAGCTATATTAAATATTTGAGTTTTTCATACTGATCTAAGAAAAAAAATTGAATATTTGAGCGACATATCCGAAAATCTCAGCATTTACAACAATACGATGTGTTTGTCCGTGACTCTGTACGGATATTAATTTTATGATACATAGTTTTTTAAGGAACAAAACAGTAATAAAATCTTCTATCATCAATCCTTAAAAAAATAATATTCCCAATTAGTGATAAATAAGTAAGGATACCACTCCTTAAAAAGAAAAAAAGATATGTGCAACTTTGGGGGAGGAGAAGATATAAAGGAGAATGAGAGAAAGTAGTCACTTGGGTTTCAATGGTTAAAAAAATAATGGATGCGGTAAAAAAAAATTACTTTTTCGTAACAAATTAGTAAGTATATCAACAATTTATTGAACAATTTAGTTCATCCATTCATCAAGGACGTGAAAATTTGTTTGCATATATAAAGTGACAAGTAATAAAACCAAATATCAAGTATGCGCAAAACTTAATGTTAACCGAAAAGAAATTAACAATAAAACTAATTTATTGTATTATTTACACTGGGCTAAATTTTTATTTTTATCTTTTGAGAATAAATTTTTCATCATTTTATACTTTTATGAACAAAAATGGATGTTTATCTTTAAATTTAATTAACTATTATAACAAGAATATTCTATTTTAGCATTAACTTCTTGGATATTTTTATCCTTAATTTTTATTAAGTAATTATCACGAAATTAACTGTTCACCTCTATATTTTATTTAACCTTTTTTTCTCTTCTTCTTTTAATTTAATTTTGAAAAATATAGAGAAGCTTAACATGCATCTCTTTCTCCTAATATTTATTAAAAGATTAATATAATTTTAGCTAAGACAAATATTAATAGAAAAGTTTTTTAACCGACAAAAAAATGATTGGTGATATAAAAAAAAAACATGTTTAGAATTAAAAAATAAGATTTTTACCCTGGGCTCATTCTTTGAAAATTAAATATCTTAATTGTTGCAGAAAACAAGCGTTTTTTACTAGGTAAACAACGAGAAAACACCGTATAGCCAACCCTTGCATTTAAGGATAAAATTTACGGTTGAAGTAAGTAGTTACTAGTACATGGTATCAATGATATTAAAATTGAGATTTCCGAGTCAAATGTAGTTGAAGATAAAATTTAGGTTATAAACTTAATTTAGTGGTAAGAGAAAAGGGAAGAATGAAAAAAGATCATGGGTTTAATTTTTTTTTCACTAACAAAAACAATTAATAATTAATATTTATTGATAAAAAGATTGTCGTACTATATTTTACTTTAGCAAAAACAAGTGTTGCGTTACATTTTCAAAGTAAGTGTTTTGTTTAGATTTTGAATGTAATATTAATTTTTTTTATTAATTTCTCTAATAAATGTCACTTTACATTTTCAAAGTGATATTAATAATAATGTTAGTTTTATAAAATTACTATTTTGAATGAAGTATCATTTTCATTTATTTATTTTATTTTTTGGTATGTGTAAAGAAATATACAAAGATATTTATTTTGAAACGAAGAGAATGTAAAATAGTAATTGATTGATGTATCAACTTTATTATAAAAAAAATATTTATTTAATATAAGCCAACAAAAAAAACCTTATATCCTTCCTTTGCGTGTTTTAGTCTAAATATTTTAAATGTTATCTTGTTTAATTGAAAACGGAAGGCTTTTTAATATATTTGTACTTTCGAAATATTATTTTATTATCAAAGAGATATTTAATATGTTTTTTTGGCGGGTGATATTTAATATGTTAATAAATAAAAATAGTTTTTTTAGTTTAATTTTTAGAGTATGAATAGGTAGGTATATTAGAGTGTCAATAACCCGCTCATAAGATGAAAATCAATCGAATAAGTCTACTTCTTATTCAGTCTTTTCGTTAGTGGCATATTTTTTCAGGTTTGGATTAATTAATATTGCTCATTTTCACTATTACAATCCTTATTTTCGTCATCATTAACACATATTAATTTGTGCCGATTGAATTAGTTTTAGATAAGTTGTTTAAGTTTTTTTTTTTCAATAGACCATGTGACATGAAGTTGCTTAATTTAATAAATAACATATTTTTAAAAGTATCATGCTATACACAAAACTAATTCAAGCACTCACTTAGTAATGTTAATATTTGAGTGAATTTTTATTTAAAATACTTAAATTTATATAAAATTATAAAACCTACAAAATTATGATAAACAAGTAATTATGCATTGTAAATGCTATTTGTCTAATCAGTATAGATTAGTATAATACCACAATAAGATAATTTATTTTATTAATTAGCAGAGTTTATTTTTTTACGATCTTAATTAGTTGAGTTAATAAAATAACATTAAAATTGACACAATTAAATCTTTGTGACATGCTCACACAACACAATTTGAAGATTACAAAAAGAATAAAATAAAGTCAATTATGAAGAATGAAAACATTTTTTTATTATACTTGTTCTTAAAATATTTTTCTTTTGTGATTTTTTAACATTAAGTAATTATAATAATTTACTTATTTACTTTTATATATTTCTATTTTAGTTTGTTAAAAGTTTTACGTACATTAACAAATATTTGTCTAATTTAAGAAAAGACTTGTCAGTTTAGTCATAGTCTCGTAGGGATGAAATGAAAGCCTCTCTTGAGTCTCGGGTAAGGCATAAGTGGAAGTTTGAGCAATATCATGGCTTGTCTGTGATGGTGGCTGTGTTCATCTTCTTTTCTTTCTTTTTCTGTTAAGATCTTTCGCTTCATATTAGCTGCGTTCCTGAAATTACGAGGTGAATTTTTCTCAACTTCTTCGGTGTCTTTTGGTTGAGTGGACGAGTCATGCTACTTATTTTAAAACATTGATAAACTTCTTTTTTTTCTTGAGAAAAAAATAACATTGATAAACTATGACTTATATTATTCATCTACAGATGTACTGTAAGATCTTTATAATAGTATTAGTTTTTACCACATTAATTATCTCATTTTATTTTTCTCTGTTACATATTCTCACGATCTCTATTATAAGTAAAAAAAACATATTTCATACTTATTAAAAAGATTAATTAATTTCTTTAAATTATATTATTTTTAATCAAAAAATAATTATTTTTTTAAAGTTATTCTTCATTAGAATTTAATATCAGATATAATTTTTTAATCTTATTAAATGAAGACTATTCGGAGAAAATCTTATTAAATAAGTCATAAATAAATAAATTTATTTATTTATATTTAAGATAAAAAAATAAAAAACTTTTATTGTTTATAATCGAAAGGGGAGGAAGTGCTTATTAATTATACACATTATTATGAGAAAATAATTTCTTCAAGCAAATTGTTTTTATTAAAAGCGTTACAGTACAATTGTAAGTTTATTTAAGTATATATAGGTGAGATATTAAAAAATAGTTAAAAACTAATTTTGTACATAGTACTCATAATTTGTGATAGGATATAGGCAGTGGAGAACATATGGTTACTGACTAGTACAGTGAGAAAAGTGGGTTGAAATGAATGTTAACTGGTATTATAGGTATGAGCTGGTTGTCAAAATTAAATGGATGCTGGGAAAAAGAGTATCCAAAATTGAATGGTGGGGTGGGAGTGTGTTGGTTGTGAAAGTTAATGGATTACCCAAAAAAGTAGGCAAACATGCATGATACTATAATTTAAATGGTGTGCAAATTCATAGTCAAATCAAACGGCAGTAATGTATGCAATGACAATCACGACAGAATGGACAGGGTGCAGTATATGCACCAGCCAAATTGCATCACATCCCAATTTTATATCTCCTTTTATATATATGAATAGTATATGGTGGCCCAATATTTATTCAGATTAAAAATAAATTTTTGATTAATAACATATTTTGTTAAAATTATTAATTTTATTAAGTTTTTAGTATAAACCTTTTATCAAATTATTACAATTATTTTTATGATTTTTAAATTAAAGTGCAAACTTTTTTTTTTCTAGGGAAAAAGTATATTACTTCACGTTAATGATACGAATGGAATAGAGAATGATGTAATTCATAGAAATAATTAGAAGACATATACTTTTTATGATAAAATATAGTCACTATAAGATGATTTTTTTGAAAATAATTAAATACACCTAATAGGTAATAGCTTAATATTCAATAGAATCATCCACGATTTGAAAAATAACATAAGCAAAGCTTTTGAAAATGTCCACGTACTCATATATGCAGCGTAGAGCGTGCCAAAGAAACCAGAACAAATCTGCAAAGAGTATGTATAATATATCGACAAATTCAATTATGAATATGCGAAGGAATCGAAACAAGTACACTTTTGAAATAATCCTGATTTGACCAATTAGGGTCCACATTATGAAGGAGAGAATCTCAAAAAAGGAGTGGCAATCAGGGAGTTCGAACCAGGTCTAATTGTTTTCCAATTTTTCCATGCTCTTGACATACAGAGGCAGCTCAAAAACATAACCATGAACCATCTTTTAATAATATCAAAAATGGCATATTGATAATTTTAATATCTAAATTAATCGATATTCATAAATTGGTGTATTATTCTAATTTTAAAGTTAGGGATCTCTTTCGTCCGCGTGAATCCGACCAGAAATTATTGCTGTTTCTATAACTTAGGTTTTTCTCCTTATTGGGTCAAGTTTCTTGAAGACACATTGGATTATTACATGTAGTACTGCATGTAATACACATTTGACATTTCTCTATTTTGATCTTTAAAATCCTTTTCATCATTAATGAAATTGAATTAATAATAGTACATGAACAATATGCTATTTAGTTATTAATAGTCAAGGGAAATATAACATTTTTTTGCCATGCCTATCCTCTATCATGTTAGACATACCTATACGAGCACAACAATAGAAAACAAGCACGATGTCGAAAAACCATTAGAGAAGACAAGTATAAGTAGCTGGCTCTTTCATTTTGAGACTATCGGGGGGTCCAAGTCTCATGAGTTTCAGTATCTAGCAAACATTGTTACTAATCAGGTGCAAAGTGCGGAACAACACTACCAAGATACCTCCGAAGATCTTCATTAGTACAAAATGTTTAATTTTATTATTTCCCTCGGAAAGTAATCTGATGCCTAGTGAATTCCTATCATTAAGGATATACTAACCGTGGTGTTAACCTATTAACTTATTGTATTCTGAATTTCTAATACATATTTTTTTTTTAATTATATAAATCGAGAAATGCGTCCATAAAAAATTTACAACTATACTCAAGTAATATACACTTGCCAAATCATTCAGGTGTCCAAGACAATTTATAGAAGTTTTAAAACTCAAGTTGATCATTGACTTAAGTTAATGAATCATTAATTCAATCATAAATAAATTGTAGTTAAATTAATAATATTTAAATGTTATAACCTAGTAAATTAACAATCTATTCAAAATTATTGATCAATTTACTGCGATAGGAACCAAAATTTGAAAACCTTACAGACCTCAATAAAATGTATTTTTTTTCCAGTAAATCAAGAATAGTATATGGTTAGGAATAAAAAACTAATGATTAAATATGTTCTTTGGATAATTATTTTTGTAGTCCTTTTAAAAAATTATTTTTATTAATCCCTTAAATTTTTGAAAAGTTACTTTTAGTTTTTTTTTTTCTATTGTATTCATAGTTTTACATTTTGTGATGATTTTTAAGCATTAATTTTTTTAAAATGAACTGTCAAACTATTTTACTCGGATGGTTTGATGAAAGTTTTTTTTTTTTTACATATTTTAACAATTTTAAAGAAGAAAAATAAAACCATAAATGTGAAATTGTTATGATTTTTGTACATATGATAATTTTAAACTGTCAAAAATAATTTTAAAAAAATTAAATTAAAAAAAATATTTATGACAACATAAAATCATCACAGAATTGTAACACCATTAATACAAAGAATAAAAAAAATTAAAAATAACTTTTCAAAAATTTGAAGGATTAATAAAAATAATTTTTTAAGGACAAAAAGTAATTATCCAGATTTAAAAGACTAAAAGCGCGTTTAAGTCAAAAACCTAATCCCTCAAAATACTAAAACTTATTTAAAGTGTTAACCTTTCTCAACAAATGCCATTGTATACATACCAAACTCAAAAAACTGAAAATCAAACCTAATAACATTTAAAAGACAAGATTATTTATCAATTATGTACATGTACCATGTTAGTCAAATTTTCCAATTGATTCTAGCAAGAATACACGTTACAAATGCCACCAGGATATAATAAACTAAGCTTCGATTTCCTAATTTAAAAGTAAAAGTTTTTGCAGCCAGTTTAATAATGTTTCCCTGTCACGCACCCAAGAACTTTGTGTTTCTAGTATTGTCTGTTTAGTTGCATACTTAAATTCTGCTAATCGTTTCTAGAATAGCAGTCAGTTCACCAATTCACCATGCTTCGTCTTAACCGCCAGCCAGCCATTCATGATT
Organism: Glycine soja; assembly: GCF_004193775.1. Taxonomy (NCBI): domain Eukaryota; kingdom Viridiplantae; phylum Streptophyta; class Magnoliopsida; order Fabales; family Fabaceae; genus Glycine; species Glycine soja. The sequence goes on along the minus strand of NC_041012.1, from coordinate 49,527,565 downwards.
CATTGCATCCCAGAGAAAATTTGGCAGACAATTAATTACATATATACATGTTAATATATCTATAATTAGAACAAAGCGTTGGGAAAAGAAAAGAAAAAAAAACTACTGACATCGGCATCAGTACTACAATATTTTTCCCGCCAAAATTTATGTAAGAATCTCTCCCAACTAGGGAGAGAAAACAAGAAAAAGAAAAAGCTATGTCATTGTCTATAAGGCTGGAGATGTGGTGCAGGTGCTCGTATCTGACCTACACCAGCTTGAGGATTTCCAACTGGCAAAGAAATGGTGTCAATAATTGGTGATCTTGCAGAAACATTGTGGGAAAATCCTGATGCACTGTAACCAGCCCGTATAGGTGTTACCATATGCTGAGAGCTAGTCGTGGTGGAGGAAGAAGAACCAGCAAGCAGGGAACGCCAACTAGTACTTTGTTGTTTTGAAGGCTGAAGCAACTGCTGCTGTGCGAAACCTGAATCTGACATTAAAACAGTAGTAAGGAAAGACTCAAAAACTGAATACCCAGTGCTGCAAGCATCCACATTTAGTTATATACTTATATGCATGTCTGCTAATTAGCAGAATACATAAAAACACTCAGACATGCGTAAAAGTACATTTATAAGGCCATAAACTGATCACCTTTCCTGATATTATAATAATCCCCTAGACCGTAAAAAAAAAACTGCTAATACAGTCATTATATAGCATTCATTAATTTCAGACTGACTTTTTTTTCCCCCAAAATTACAGATCTATAATTTAGCCTACGAAAAAGGAAAACAGAAGGTGCTAACACCAAAATCTCTGAAGTGAGATTAGATTTTCATGTCAAGTCAGGGTAATAAAAGCAACAGTAAAATTTAGATCTCTAAACAAAACCAACATACCTGGCAGCATTCCTGATGTACAAGATGGTTTAAGAGTCGAGCATTTAGACCTAAAAGCAGCTGCCAAGAACTTATTCATATGAACTACATTACGATTTGTATCCAGAGTCGTCTTTCTTTGTTTAAATTCAACTTCAATTCCTTGAAATTTAACATCATACTTCCTACGGAGTTCCTCTAATTCCTTTTCAAAATCAGTTTTCAACTGCGATTTCTGCTCCAGCAAGAACAATATTATAGTAATCACAAAAAGTGAAACATTAAAATCATTACAGCAATGAAATATAAGTAAACCAGAAACTAACCTTATCTTCATAGTTTTTCACTGCTTGTTCTGTTACTTTTTGTATTCTATCCAATTCATTGTTGAGCGGATCATAGCTTAAATGCACCATTCTGGAAGATGAATGGGTTTCAGCTTGCATATTTTGATAATTTATCTCCAAAGGAGTCGACAAATTTGTTGTGTCTGCAGATTGCACTCTTACTTCACTAGGTGTAACTGTATTAGGGTCTGAATTTGAGGCAGGGTGCACAAAAACTTCATGTGAATGAGAATGTGAATCAACTTCCAAATTTGAATCAGGTTGCACGTCTTGATTTGGAACCACAGTTGGCTGATGTTCAAGTTCGGTTGTGAAAGGTAAATTAGTTGAATCCAGATGGGAAGAAGGGAGCTCTGCAGATGATACTTGTTGCACCTGCTCCACAGGCTTCACGATCAGTGAAACATGATTGGATTGATCAGCGGGTGCAACATCAACTGCACTAGATAACAGTTCAGGTTGTCTGGAAGAATGCAACATTTCCCCAGATATATCATGGTGAGGAGAGGACTCCACAGATAAATGCTGCACTTGTTCTGGAGGATCCGTGACATTAACTGTTCTAGATACTGGAGTCCCCTGGGACAATTCTGTCATGGTTTTAGGTGCTCCTTCCTGCTGGTCTGATGTGGTTCTTTTATCCCCCAACACAGCATTTGTTAAATGCTCTATATCATCATGAAAATCAACTGCTGCTGGAATACTCAAAGGGACTCCGTTGGTAGTTTGTTGCTCCAAAAGTGGATTTGGAATGGAAATTGTATTCGGACCATCACTTGAACTAGCAGCTTGACAAGCCCTTGGTGATAAAACTCTATCTAAACCTTGGACATCTAATGGGCCCCCAGAATTTTGGTTCTGTGGACTCAAAAGGGTATTGTTATCTGGACCATTACTCAGTCTTAATTCTCTATCTGAAAGTTCATTTACAGCACCTCCATCAGATTTTTGTTCCATGGATGAAGGAGGATTCGCAGCAGTACCAGCCAAATGATTTTTTAGACCACTGTCAGGCAGTACTTGATCACAAGTCTGCAAGGATTCAACCCCAGTTCCAAGTTCCTTTGAAGCAATTATGCTTAGATATTCATTGTCGGCCCAAGATTTCACATCTTCTACCCAAGCAGCCTCCTTATCTTGAAACTTCTGTATTTCAGCTAATTGCTTGTCCTCAAGATCCTTGAGACATGAATCATGGTGAAATTTTAGTTCTTCAATTCCTTTTTCATATTCAGTATTCAAAACCCTGAGCTTTTCCATTCTTGTAACATCATTGGGAGAGCAGGATCGAATAACAGCAGACTCTATTTTGTACCTTTCCTCAAATTTAGCCTTTTCTTCCTCAATAGCTGCTCTCAACCTTTGCTTCTCTTCTTCTTGCAAAATATGTAGCTTCTTCAGCTTCTTTTCACACTTCTTCTGAATTTCTTTAATACTTTTGGACATATCTTTTTTGAACAATTCAACCTCTCGTGCAACTCCTGTACAGGAATATGCCCTGTTTGATGGTCCAGATGCTTTTGGAGAACCGGTATCATGATAATTTCCTGTACGGTATAAAAATATTTTCTTCAAACAACACAACATAGAACAAATGTAGTCCACCTCTTCTTTCTTACACTCAAAGTTCAAATCTTGTATAAGAGAAGCAATGGGGTCAAGTTTGTGTTTCAGCAAAGAAGCTGCAGTCCAACACTGAAATTTGCATAATAAAAGGAAAGATGGTATCAGTTGACACATACTGAATGCAAGAGGAGTGGCTAGTGACACTCTCTCTAACACTCTTTCTTTGATTGATTGAAATTTATTGCAAATCACCAATTTTGGCGGGTTCCACATCTAAATCAGGAGAGAGAATAATCAAATGTGATGTGGGACCCACTAGAATTGGTGATTTGCAATAAATTTCAACCAATCAAGGAGAGAGTGTCAGAGATAGTGTCGCTAGCATTTCTCCAAAATGAAATTAGGTGAATACATGCATCTCTAAGAAGTCGGGAAACAAGAGTCCTGCAAACCAATTCACAAGACTATTTTACGTACTCATAACAAAGAATATACAAAAAAAAAAAAAAAACATAATTGAACTCCAAGTAGTAAGATTAGATCTTGTATTTGGGTTATTAAGATGGTAACCAGATGGTAAGCAAGAGAGAAAAATAGAGCAAAATTCCTTAATAACCCCCTAAAGAAGAAGAAAAATGTTATTTGTACAATGATTCATACAATAGTTTGTACAACAATATTTTGTGTTTATCTCTCTTGCACATCTTCATCCCTTCAAAACAGATAAATGTCATCTGCATCTACAACTACGAGTATAAGGCTTTGAGAGGTACAAAGCAAGGTCAGTACTCAGTAGTCAAGGATTTCACACAAACCTACGAAATTGATTACCAAGAGACCTTTGCCCAGTTGCAAAGATAAATACAATCTGGGTTATACTATCTCTTGCCACCAATTACGGCCAGGAATTACAACAATTGAACATGAAGAATGCTTTCTAATATGGGGAGCTTGAGGGGGAAATTTATATGGAGATCCCACTGGGATATGACAACAGTGTTTCTGCCAATTCTATTTGCAGGCTAAAAATGACATTAAAACAATCCCCGAGTATGGTTTCGAAGATTCCCTAAGGTTGTCATATGGTACAAACAAAGTCAAGGAAACCACACTTTATTTTTGACTTCAAGGGGAGTGGCTGTGTTGTTAGTATATGTGGGGAATATTATTGTAACCGGTGATGATTGGAAGGAACAAGTCTTGAGCCAAACTCTAGCAAAGGATTTTGAGATGAAAACTCTTGGGAAGCTAAAGTATTTTTTGGGTGTCTCACTCCAAGAAATGTATTTTCATATCACAACAAAAATGTCACAAATTTGCTCCAAGACAACTAGACAAGACAGCTTTAAACCTGCAAATACCCCCATAGATTCTAACCTTGAATTGAGTAATTCAGATGATGGTGCAGCAGTGAATAGCGAGATGTATCAGCATTTGGTTGGAAAACTAATCTGTCTCGCACAAGGCAAGATACTGCATTTGCTTTAAGTTTGGTTGGTCAATTTATGCACTTCCCAAGAGAAGTCCACTTACAGGCCACTCAGAATTTGCAGTACCTTGAAGGAACCCAGGGAAGAGGAATTTTATATAAAAGGAATGGAAATGGAATTCTTGAGGCTTACACTTATGATGACTATGCAAGGTCAGTGACTCACAGGAGGTCTGCTACTGGATATTGCACCTTTATTGGAGGAAATTGAGTAACTTGGAGAAATAAAAAACAAAATGTTGTTGGTCTAGTGTAGAACCTAAGTTCAGAGCTATGACATAAGGTATCTGTTAACAACTTTGGCTGTAAATTAAATTTGAAGATTTGAGGCTTAAGAGGATGGACCTATGAAACTCTACAGTGATAATCAGCCATAAGCATTGCTCATAATCCAGTTCACCATGATTGAATGAAGCACGTTGAAGTGAATAGGCATTTTATCAAAGAAAAGCTCAAATGCAACTTGATTTGTACTACGTACGTGCTTTCACAAAGTCAATTTGCACATATTCTTGCCAAAGGATTATGAAGTTCAGATTTTGAAAGAATTGTATGCAAGCTAGGAAGGGAAAACATCTATTTTCCAGCTTGAGAGTGTTTGAAATAGGAGCATTTTAGGAAATGTAAGTTTCTTTAATGTTTATTTTTTCAAGTAGCCTAGATACTTGGTATAGCTAAATTCAGTGCATCTTAGGAAGCAGTAGTATCTTAATTGTTCTCTAGTAAATTGATTTAGCATAGACTATCCTTGTAATACTCTTGAATATAAATAGACCATTCTGCAGGGTGGAAGATACATCATACATCAAGCATATTCAGAAAAAAAAATTGTTTCTCATTCTTCCACAAATATAAAGCCATTCATATGTCTTCACCTAATAGCTTAAGTTTTTGAGATGGTTCATGACCCTGCCTTGTACTTTAATTCTAGCCTAAAAATCAGATTATTTCAAGTAATAAGTACATAATGCAGTGCTCATACTCAAGTTTGACAATTTCCACAAAATGTTACTGTAGGAAAGGAAAAAAAAGCCAAGACTGTAAAAACAATCAAGAAAAAAAAGGATCAATTTTCTTTAAAAAAAACAAAAGCTATGCCAGGCATCAAAAGATAAGGCAACAAAAGGAAGGAACAAGGATGCAATACAAGAAAATGCTAGAAAATATTCTTACCAGAGATAATTGAAAAGCCTGTGATATTGAAAACGGTTCCCTATTGACATCGTGATTGTTCATAACATATTCAAGAAAATTATCAATCATTCTCTTGACGTTATCCTGCATTACACAGATGCCACCAGAACATCAATTCAGATTAGGTCAGATTGACATATACAAACACAAATTTTGCCAAACCAATTATGATATACAAAATTATAAAAATAATTCCTTGGGGGAATGCAGGGTTAAATTAGAAGAATTGATGGTAAAATTAATTTTCAATGTCAAAATCACTGGGATACAAAATTCCACCTTCCTTAGGCTTGGCTTCTGCATTCTTGATAATGAGTCATAGTTTCAATAATAATAGTTAAAGTCATCATCCATATCGTATTTCAATGTAATCATTACTCAAAGGTTTCATAATCTAACAAAATTAATCCATCAATGACTCAAAAGCACTCTCCAAGAAAACTAAACAATCACCAACACACCCTAGAGAAATCAGCAACAGAGATCAATAACATAGATAAGATTTCATTAACTTTTTTCTCCTCAAATTCCTTCCACTACTTTATAATTATAATAATATTTATAAAAAACATGGGCCCGATAGGTCTAGAAAAGGTAAAAAAAAGTCTCCAACTATGATTAATTCAAAATTTATTGACATCTTCACCTTAGTTACCATTCCCAATCCATTATCTTCCTTCCACTTCTCTAAGCAATCTCCTTAGTCCTATCAGTTCAAATTTTAAACCTCATAATTTCCCAATTGATACATCACTGTTGGGTTTTTACCCAGCAAAGATTACTTCAGAACAGACAATCAGAAATTCAAGTAAAAAATAATTCAATTTATCCAATCTCTTTCCCTTCAACCTTAGCATTTCCAATTTCATATCAGTAGCATTTCATTCCCACTTCATTATAAGCCTAAAATCACAAGTTTCACACCATACCATCATCAACATAACAACATTAAAGGCAGATTTAGTAATCTATCCTAATATCAGAATCTCAACAGGAACATTATCTATTGAAGAGACTAGAGGTTGTGAAATGCTTGAGTGCTTAACCCACTCAGCTGATCTATATTTATATAGACTTAGGGAGTAAATACAATGTGAAATTTACAAGAATATTAATGAAGTTCTAGTACCTATGTACGTGCATGTGAATTCCTAGATACATGAATATGTGATTAACTAGGTACATTAATAACTATTCTTTGTTGGAACAAGTACCCATAAAATGTGTGGAACAACTACCCATACAATGTGTGTAATTCCAACACTATCAAATCAACAAAATTCTGAAGGCCTTTTACATTAAATAATGTTGCTGAACTGCCAATACTTGTATACAATCACATTTAATCAACACAAACAATCAAGTAATTAAAATGCAACCACACTGAGGGTAAAGGACCAGAGCAGTACAACAGAAATAAAACTTAACAAAGAGAAAGCATGTTGCATACTGGAAGAAGAAGAACATCACAAAGCTTTCTGATCTCTGGCTTCAGCAAAAGAAGTAAGCTCCTCTGCTCATCATGCTGTCTACTTTTTGGCTCAGATTCAGCATTATTTCCTTGAGATCTATCTATCATTTGATCAAGCAAACAGAATAAGTAAGGACCATAATTGGCATGGGAATGGATTACCAACACAAGTAGGTGAACTAAGCTAGAATTGAGAAACATTACCCAATAAATCTTCAGATGTTCCTGCAAAAGTATGTAATGGTTTCAAAGGTTATCATAAAAACAAAAAAGGTTTGCAATTATTCTCACTATTGATCAACTTTGATGAAAGGTCATAACAAAATAGAAGTAACAAATGTAGCCACTAACCTGCCTTGATTCCATTGGATAACTTTTCATCTTCAGATTTTGAAGAAGGCTGTTCAACAATATTGTTGCTAATTTTCCTGCGCTTCTTTGATGCTCCTTCATTTACAAGATCAGGCCCATTGACTGAACCATCAAAATGATAAACTTTCTTCCGGCTTCGCTGAGATGAACTATTTAAGTACTTCCACTGAAACTGTTTTCCCTCCAAAAGCTTTGTCCAAAAAATTTGGGTTGGCTCTTCACCAAGTACCCTAAATTTTAGCTCACCAAGCAAAGAAGAATTTGCATGGTATGTTGCCCCATTTTGCTGTACTTTCAATAAAGTTGAACAGTTGCTTGAATCAATATGTTCTCCATCCTGAGATAGTAGGGATGAGAACTCATGCATTGCTTCTTTCAAAAGTGGTTGCCCAAACAAGGATTTCACATTTGATGAAGAAATTTCACCATCATGAAAAACTTTCAATTCGTCAAATAGACAAGAAGCACCCCACATCAACAGCATATGAAAGATAGTCCAGTTTGGTGAATTGATGTCAAATATCTTACATTGCTTAGAAAGGATTAAGGCTTTTTCTTCAACAGTGAAAGATGAATATAAACGGAATATTTTTATCAATTCAAACTGTGAATCAAGAGTTAGTTTCTGAAGGGATCTTATATCATTCATTGGGTTCCAATCACTATCAAATATAATTATAGAATCAACTGACGACAACTTGATGCTTGGAAGGCAAGCACATGTTTCCAACAAAAACACAAATCGTCTGTTGTTCTTATCATTAAATTTCTTCATGGCGGCATGCTTCTTGGAAGGCGGAAGACTTTTATCAATCCGTTCATACGAATCTGAACCAAATTTTGGTCGCAATAGGTCTTCCAAATAATTTCCTATAACCCTTCCAGAACCTCCAATAGACTGTAAATTCAGCATTAAATTAACACGTCAATGAACTATCTTCCCATGATGTCATGATGTCATGATCTCATGTACTAACAGACACACATACAAATGATAAAATCAAAGACAACAACTAAAACAGACCTAAACAGAAAAAATGTAACCTACAGCCCTTAGTGATATTGTATCTATCGAAAAAATCTTGTTAACAAGCTTTTCGAATAGCCCTCACTCATACAATCCTAAACAATTTTCATAACTAAAGAAAACAGATGAAAAATTGACTAATTGAGAATTAAGAACATGCCAAAATATATAAAAAGAAAATAACTCTAATTAGAGAATGATAATGTGTGTTGAGATATTTGGTATAATCAGATTATATTGAAATTTATGTAATTAAGGAAATTCGCCACTCTTGCCATTATTTCCCTAGAATGATTGATTCTAATTACTGGTTCTAATCCCTAAATTTATGGATTGATTGTCTCATCCGTGTATATAAATATGATATTGTTATCCCTAAAATTATGTCTCATGTCATTCTTTTCTCAACTTGGTATCAAGATTCAAGAGAAACAATCAGAATCTTTTCTTTCTTTCTCAATCTTGGACACTCAGAGTTCAGTTCATTGGGTTTCAGCTGCTGCAAGCACTGGCCCTCTATCGGTAGCTCTCAGATGTCCAAGACAAAGCCTCCATCCATGCCACTAACAAGGCACCCACCAAGCTCTACCACCAGATTCTGCTTCATGCACCCACATGCGCAGTTTTTCAGGTGGCCATCATTGAGTGTGTGATAGAGGTCTAAAAAGATGAGGCTTGAGGCTACATTAGAGTCAAATAGTAGATAAAGGAATTGTGTAATTTTGGTGTTGGGCCTATGTTGGACTTTTTATTTTTATGTAATTTTGTGTTTAGCTTGTTGGGCCTATGTGTCAAATGGGTCTTGGTGGACTTTAGGTCTATAGTATAATAGGAAAAATGTTAGCATTGTTATTAGTTTTGACTCATTTTGGAAATGAAGCTTTGTGAGAGGAAACTCTCTCTTGGTTCTTAGGAACTACCCTTGGTTCTTATCTTTGAATTTCCTAAAATTCAAAGTAGTGAATCTTCCCCTCAACTTATCAATCTTAGGATTGTGGCGTTCTATCATTTCTTATCTCAATCCATTTTTCTCCTTTTGATTTTCTATATTTTTCTAGAAAATTACCTAAAGAAATTTGTTTGTGAGATGCTGAATTTGTGATTCAATTTTGGGGTTTGTATCAGTGTGTGAGACGTACCCACCACCCTCTTGACATCATCTAACCTCATTGTTTTGTGCCGGATTCACCTTGGTTGACAGTGTCCTGTTCTTCTCCTTATTCCACCCACCACCCATGATTATCAGTGATGGGGAGGGCGCATATCCAGTATAACCCACTCGGAGTCTGGGAGTATGGTGAGTTCACAGGCAAGGATACTTGACGTGGGTATATCACTATTAGTTTTCTTTCTCTGTTTCCTGATATTTGGTTACTTGCTGCAAGAATTAAGTTACCACTGATTTTAACTACCACTCCACTGGAGGGTTATATGGGAGTTGCTCCTATTCCACCACCTCCTGAGGATCAGCTGATAGCTGATGTCCATCCTGCACCATTTGTACGGTACTTCTATTTGCCGCTATCCCTGTTAGCTACACATGTTCCTCATTCTTCCTCTGGATCCCGATCATTTTCACCTGTCTGAGTCAGGCATGGTGAATGGATGGTTGAGTCTCTCTGCTTCTTCCAGAAGTTTTGAGCAACCTCAGCAGGGGTCAGATACCTAACGATCATGTAGACAGTGCTAATACTAGCATGGGGGATTCAAAGGCAACTGAGATCGACCACAACAAGGACTCTTTCTAGCTAATGAGACTTCTGACTCTTTGAATGACTTCTGACTCTTTATAAAATATTTAATTAACTATGCAATTTGATGTGAATTAAGTTTTGAGAAAAAGAAAAATTTTACTCTAGGTTTTAACTTAAGTAACTAAGTGTTTTCTAAATAAAATCAATTAATAGGAATATGAAACCTAAAATAATTATGTTATAAGTCAATGTGATTGGGTATCACACAGTTAGCGAGGTTAGTCAATTCATGCATGATCTAAGAGAAAAGCACTTTCAAGCTATAAATAGAATTATCAAGTATTTAAAGACCGCTCCAGGAAGAGGACTTCTACTCAAGAAGAAGGGGAGTCTATCTATGGAAATATACACAGATGCTGACTATGCAAGGTTGATTATTGGTAGGGGGTCCACCACAGGATATTGCATATTAGGTGGAAATTTGGTGACATGGAAAAGTAAAAAGCAAAATGCTGTTGCAAGATCAAGTGTAGAAGCAGAATTTAAAGTCATGACTCAAGGGGAATGTAAATTGTTGTGGATGAAGATTATTCTCAATGACCTCAAAATAAAGTTTGAAGCTCCTATCAGAGTATTTTCTGATAATAAGTTTGTCACCAACATTGCTCACAACCAAGTTCAACTTGAAAGGACAAAACATGAAAATAGATCGACATTTCATCAAAGAAAAATTAGGCAGAAGACTTATGGATATAATGTATGTCCCCTCAGGACTCCATATTGGCTGATGTATTCACCAAAGGACTTCCTATAGAGCGGTTTCAAGATCTCACTTGCAAGCAAGGAAGGATTGATATCCATTCATCAACTTGAGGGGGAGAGTTGTAATTAATAGAATTTTAATATTAGTCTTTTCAGATTCTTAGGCTCTTTAGAGTTATAAAGTCTTGTCTCTTAAGAACAGAACACTATAGTAGTGAAGTAGAACAAAGCAACCTAGGCAGCTACAGAAATTCAATTGTGACAACAGTCATCAAAGGCAAAACCCATCTCCCTGCACCCACACCCCAATTTTCTGAGGTATTGAGCCCATTTTTGTGGTATTTTCATGATTTGCTTTCTTTTTACATCACGAACATATTATGATTTGATGCAAAACACATGAATCGTGGCATCAACTTGTTTAGAAGAAAAAAAAGTATAACCTCTGTTTCATTTCTCACATCTGGCCTAGCTCACAAGCATTGTTTCCAGCCAACCCCAGTATTTTCCAACAGACCCACTACTCTCCAGCATCCAGATCTATCTGTTCACTCTGCTCTTTGCTTGCAAGCCTTTGCACTTTATTTTTCAACTCCTTTTGTCCCTGTTCACACGTATCCAGTGTGTTCTGTTTTTTTTTCCTATTAATTCCATATTTTGTTTTTTTTTACTTTATTCCATTGTTCTCATGCCAGTTGATTATGAGCATGTCGATAATTTTGAATATTTTTTTAGCATTTATACATGTATAATATAAATATAAATTATTGTTCTGTATCTAATCTTTGATATGAAGTTCAACTTCTACAGCATTTTTTAGGTCATCCTCTCCTCACCATTGATTGAGGATTGATAACTATGAAGCTAAAGAAACTAATAGATGATAATGTAATGATGTATTCGGAAGACAAGACAGTCTGCAAAATGTGTACCTGAAAAAGAATGAGCACCCTTAAATCATTCTTCCTCAACTCCTCAAGCATCGAATCAAGAAGTTGCAACTTGCCACTTGCTTTTAAATCAAAATCAAGATACTCAATTGGTTCGAGACCCTTGTTAAGAGAAGGTTGCAGTTCCGGACCAACAAGATAGGGATGACTACAACACTGTCAAGAAATACCACAATAAGAAATGAATCTGTTAAGAAAATTTACATACACTTGACACTTGACAGCTTTGGAGTTAATTAAGAAAAGTAAAGGAACACCAAATCAACTATAAAAAATACATGTTTGTTGATCAAATTCATTTTAATTTTCAATTAGCAACACCAAAACAGCATCATACAATATACAGAACAAGATTTTAAACTTAAAAATAGATTCAATTTAAAATCATATCAATTATCAATTAATCAAGCATGTATCCAATTGATATGCCATACTCAAATTATAAATATCTCACTCACTAGTAAGAAATTATTAACAGTTTACCACTAAACATCTAATAATTAAGATGGTGCAGCCAAATATTGCAGCATAAAAAAGCTAGAGTCTAAACCTAAACCAACTTTATATTGTCTTTGATATCATGTAATGCATGCAACTTATTCAGAAAGTACAGCCTAACCTTTCGGGTAGAAATAAGAACATCACGAACTGCCTCAACACTATCAACCTTTGATGAGGAGCGAAGAATTGAAGCATTTGAAAGTAAAATAGAACAATACTGTTCAAGCTGCAGATTAGATATTTGTACAGGAACCCAATACTCAACAAAACTAAAGGAGTCAGATTTGCATCTGTATCCAATATGACTTGACAACCTCTCCTTTAGTTGAGTAGCACTGCTATTGGAATTAGTTATTAAACCAGATTCTTTTTCATTATCAATTTGAGAATCCTTCTGCAGCATGCTTGCATCAATATAATGTCCATCTTGAAGCTGATGACAAATACAAAGAGATCAAAGACTTACCCACAGATAAGCATAAATAAACATTGAAAGAAAGAAAAAATAACACACACACATATATATATTTATATATACATTGTTAGTAGCTATTGTTTTAAAATATTTTACCATTTCTGATTTAAGGAAACAGGTTCTTTTGTCAGGATTCCAGATCATGGTTAATTAATTATTCATCTGTACTCTATAATTAACATTGTTTCACCGGATAAATATTTGTGGCTCACATGCATGCTAGATGTTAGTTAATACGTTTGAGCTTGATATACACTTTAAGGCCTTTTCTAACAAAAATTAAGCAAATTAAAGGGGAGGAGAATGATCATTAGTGTTTAACAGGCTCGACAAAGTGAAAGAAAATTAGACAGAAATTTGAAAAATCTGAGGGAGAGGTTCAGAGCTCTCTGTAATTGTGAGAAATGGTATTACAATTGAACTGAGTAGAGATTTGATATTTATAGAGGGATCTGAGTGCAGTTGTAGATAACTCAAAAACACCCTTCTAACAACTATCTGATTCAATTATGATCCTAACTTCTTACTGAAGCTGACTGCTTTAGTTACAGATAACTTCTAACAGAAGCTAACTACTTCAGTCACAGATTACATCACGTGCAGAATACTAACAATGAGAAACAAAGAATCCAACCAACCTCAGTTGCAGAAGGGATACAAGACTCCCTGACTGTAGGATTATAATCCAACCTGCAAAGTAAAGAACAAATTATTTAGGCCTGAAAACACCTAATAAGTCAAAATGCAGGTAAATCATCATGGAGTGGTCAACAAATACAAGGTGCGGATGCTACAAGTCCTGCAAAAGATTTCATACACATACTTTTACATATTTATGCAATCAAATACAGTATTAGCAAGGGTTTGGGGAATAGAAGCAAAAGGGACACTAGAGCTGCAGATGACTTGTGGCGAAGGAGAAATTATGTAGTAACTGGTAAGAATACCCAACACTTTCCAAAACCAACATGTTTGACTACAACACAATCTAAAAGGACAAAAGAAGCTTATTAGAGATATACCCGTTGCATTCCATAAACATTTCATGTGCATTTGTAATTTCAACTAATCTACAACTGTAATCAATTTAGTTCTCTAGTTTTCTGTTAGGAAACAATTACTGTTATAATTATCTGCTGAGTCAGCAGTTAGTAACACGGTTGTCCTATCTAATTCCTCCTCTTCCTCTACCCATCCAACTTTATCCTCTCCAAATACTACTTCTCCCTCTACACAATCTCCTTCATCTTCACCATCCAGACCAACAAATATATACACCAAAACAAAACACATGGAACTTGACATTTTCTTTCTTAGGGAGGTCCTCAACAAAAGTCTCATAGATCAACATACCCCAGCCCCTGATCCAAATGCAGACTTTCTCATCAAGCTCCTCTCTCCTCTTCAGTTTCTGGCCATACAAGACAAACTCAGGGTTGTTGGCAAGTTCTCCCTCACTCAACCACCCTGAGTTTGGGACAGTTGTATATTTTGTTGATATTTCAAAAGGTTAACATGTCTATTTAATTAAATGTAGAAAATCTTTTTTAAATTAATCTATTGTTTATTTAAAAAAAATATATTTTGTTTGACTTGGTCTTATTGAATTCGTCAGTTAGACTAGGTCTCATCTTATCTTTGACTTGGTGTTGGGTTTTTCATTATAAATATTTATGCTTCAGATGTTTTTTAATGAGCTCTCACACACACATCTTTTCTCACTACTTTTTCACTATGTGAATCCTGGGTTATTCTCATCAGAAAAGTTTGATAGTTTTGTTGCCCCAATTTATTATTGGGAAGAACTTGTTAAATCCTGGGAGACTTGGGCACCACAAGCAGATAAGTCCTTAGGGACAGTGTGTCTAACACACGTCTCAGGCTTAATTTGTTAGTAACCATACGTGTTTGTGATAGATAGGTTCGGGGTTCATAAATAGTTTGTGATTGATTGTGATAATGGACAGCAAGAACAACAGAGATATACTTGTTCCATTTCATGTGCATTTCATATACATTTGCAATTTCAACTAATGTACAAATGCAGATTATCTGAGTCAGCAGTTAGTCATACGGCTATGTCATATAAATTATAATATCACTGTACTTTGAAAACAATGGAATAATGGAATTCTAACAAATTCTCAAATCTCCCTCACTGTTCAACTCTCTCTGCTATCTCTTTTATCCTTGTTGCAATTTTATCAATGCTTAACATGAAATATCATGTGTTATATGAATAATATTATAAAAGAGATGTGTCATGTGATTATAATTCATGAATTTGAAAATACTCTAGAAACGAAATAATAAAAGAGATATGTCATACTAAATCAAGAATAATGGGATATATGACATATTGACATTGTTTCCCATCATTTTCAAACAAGTCACAAGTACCTTATTTGCTTGGAACATGACCCGTTGGTCCCCATAATATTGCCACCTAGTTGTGAAGGGCTACCACTATCAGGAACCAAGTTGCAGTAATCGCCCTTAGCCAACATGGCAGAAACATCTGAATCCATGCCCACCATGATTCCCTTTCTCTTAGAAGGTAACAATGTTTCACCACTACTATCATGCCCAACACTAATCCTAATTAAGTCTTCTTCATCCAATATGGAATTCCCTTTCTCTCTGAGGTAATCAGCCTGAATGCTTTCAGGTGCCAAACCAATCTCATAAGTTGCGGCAGTAGATGGTGCCAATGAACCTAGAGTGACGGTATTGTCTACTAGATCTTTCACAGGCACACTCAACCCAGAGTCAACTCTCGCCTCTTTTGATTTGCCATCTTCAGATGGTAGCACACCATTCTCGGAATAGCTTGACGGTAATGTTTCTTCTCTGCAACAATCAGGCTGAACCCTTTCAGGTAGCAAACCAGTCTCATAAAGTGTGGCATTAGATGGACGGTAAGTCCCCATAAGATTGCCACCTAGCCTTGACAGGCTACTAGCATCAGGAGTCAAGTTGCAATTGTCACCCTTCGCCAACATGGAAGAAACATCTGAATCCATATCCACAGTGATTTCCTTGCTCTTAGAAGGTATCAAGTTTTCACCTCTACGATCCCCAACACCGTTCCTGATAGAATCTTCATCCAATATGGAATTGCTTGACACTAACACCTGTAATGTTTCCTCTCTGCAGTAATCAGGGTGAAAGTTTTCAGATGCCAGACCAGTCTCATAAGTTGCAGCATTAGATGGTGCCAATGAATCTAGAGTCATGGTATTTTCTACCAGATCTTTCACAGGCCCACTCAACCCAGTGTCAACTCTCATCTCTTTCGATTTTCCATCTTCAGATGGTAGCGCAACATTAGATGGTGCCAATGAACCTTGAGCCATGGTAATTTCTACCAGATCTTTCACAGACCCACTCGACCCAATGTCAACTCTCATCTCTTTTGATTTGCCATCTTCAGATGATAGCACACCATTCTTGGAGATTTCTTCACAATCATGACTCTCTTTAGAGCACTCATCAATCTGGCCTTCACCATTGTTGCCACCTTGATTTAACTTATCGGTCCTATTAGGCTCTGCAAGGAAATCTTTCCAGTCAAGCAATTAAAAACGATAGACAATACAAACAAAACCTAATAATAATTAGCATGCCTCACTCGGAAAAACTTTGACTTATCTTCATTTTGATAAGTAAACAAAATAGCCAACAAGAGACTTGAAGAAAGACCAGGCATTACCAGCACCTTTAACAACTTTTTTTTATTGCATAGTGTACATAACATTAACCATCAAATTAGCACTGCTTTTTATTGCATTTAGATGTGTAACAAAAGTCAGGGTTCAACAAAGAAAAACAAAGTTGTTGAAATAAGAATGACACTAGGCATCTCACTGTATTACCTTCCTTTGGTAATTGAAAGAGAGACCGATACATACGAGCAGTCATTCTCTTTACTCTGATCCGGGGTGTTCCCAGATGATGTTCCTCAGTTCCATTTACTTCCTTAGCTTCAAATATCAACTGTTTCACACTCTTCTCTTTTTTTGGCTTAGGGTCTGAACTCACTGACCCTGAGCTTTTAGAATCAGAATAACCTGCAGAAGACTGACTCCTAGTTCTTCCAGATCTTCTCAAAGGACTTGGCATCTTTTTTTCAATCCTTCCAGATTTCCTTTTGTCGACAGGAGCTGGTGGTGCTCTATTTTCAAGTCGCCCAGACTTACGGGTACTTGAAGAAGGGTTAGGAATGTTCTTCTTTGATGATGTCTCTCTAGGAGACCTTCTCACACCAGTTGTATCTGATACATTAGGATGTGATTTGATTTTTCCCTTCTCACTATCCTGTGTCACCCTCCTGTTATTATTTTCCTCGTCCTTAGCATTGTGACTAGAACGAGTACCATTTACCATTTGTTTTGCTGAACACTGTGCGTGAGACCTACAGAATAATACTTTAGATCAGTAGGGAGACACGGAAACCATCAGATGGTCCACAAATGTCATTTGGCATGTGGCAAACTTCATCAAGATGAAGTACCCTGCATAATATCAATTGAGAAGGGCAATAGAAAGGATATAATCAAACTGAAATTCAGCCATCTATCATCATTCAAGTCAGAGTTTGCTCAAGTAGTACAAGGGAAAAAAACACTTATCTCAAAAACTAAGGCAACTAAATTAAGTAACTGTCTACATGTAGAAAATATATCAATCTCCACAAGACACATTATCCCAACCAACATAGATACAGAAATCCTCTCAAATGCAGATTGAAAAACGAACAAGATAAGCGAAATATGCACATGAAAGCATGAAAACTGCATGCATAATATAAAGATTTCGTATTATCGCTTCCCGTAACACCAAGGCAAATCAAGCATATGAAATTTATTAATTAAAAATAGGGAAAACGGAAGTATTGCTCAAAATGCAAGGCAAATCAAACAAAACGTAATGCAGAGAAATTTGAAGGGGGTTCAGCTTTCAGTGGAAAATTAAAATTCCGAACCAATGCGAGTATCCCTGCATACCCGCCACAAGTTCGGCTCAATAATTCAAACGAACCCTAATTCACTGCCAGCAGAATTTACAGAGACGATGATCACGAAGCAACGTAATGGAGAGTTCGAAGGGATTAAAAAACTAGAGCAAAACAGGTATAACAAAAATAAATAAGAAAAAAGAGTAACCTTATAACCAACCTGCATGAATCGTTAGGTTGAGGGATTTTAGAGTCTGGCGGTGTGTAAGCGAAATTTATGATTTATGATAAAACAAAAAGAGACAAATTTTGAGACGAGCACTTACATTCAACATATTTAGCCAATAAAAAAAAAAAAAAGCATTCAACATATTTATTATTTTATTTTACCACAGTATTCTTGGCTTTTTCTTTATTTTGGTTTAAGTCACAGGGTATCCTCCACGGGAGCTCGAATCGAGCGAGTACCACTATAGGCGAATATTTTCTCATTACTGATAGCACTTCAATAAATATATATAAAAAAAATATTCATGTTTTTTTTTAGATAAAGATACTTGTATCGTTTTATTCAAAATAAAAGAATAAATACAATCAAGAATATGCTGAAAAACATAATTGCTAGCAAGAAGATCTTGGCGTCCTAGAAGCGACATGATTCGTGTGCCTCCGAATGAAACTTGCCATGAAATTTGGAAAAGAAAAACTAACAACTCTACAATTAGATAATACTACGTGAAAATCAAAATTTCCACTAAAGTTTGCGAGTGAGCTATCCATCACGGTTTTGCAAACTAGCTCAAAAGTAAGATTAGATTCTCTAAGTTCTGTCATCCAAGTAATTGCCTGCAAAAGACTTCAAGCACCTCGCTCCTTTGCTTCTAGAATTTCATCTTGTCACATGGGAATAAAAATGGGTTGTACTTGATCAAACCCTACCTAAGCTTAGAGTGACTTGTTTAATATTTCTATGGCCAAGTCCGGACCAATTATCAATCACCAGCCTACTATTTAGGCTTTTACCTGATGTTTATATAAGTCTGTTAATGTGGCTTGTTAATCCATTTAAAATTTAAAAGTTTGTTTTATATTAAGAAGTATAATTTTTTTTTAATAAAGTTAAAGATTTTTATTAAGAATAAAAAGATAATTTTAAACCAGACTAAAATTAAATTTATCAATATATATTATATGTAACAGATTATCAAAATTTTTTAAGCCTTATTGTTACTGCTCATCTATGCTTATAAGAATTAATTTATTTTAAACATTTATCAATTCGTTAAAATAATTTTTTAATTTCATCAAAATAATTATAATATTATATATCATATCAATAATAATATATTTATTAATAAAATATTGTTGCTAAATGGACCAGTATGTGAAACTTAATAGATTTGTATAAATTGACTGAGTCATAGACCTTTAAGGGGTTGTTCAACCCACTTTCACCCTTATTATCACATTGCTTTTAACTACAATTTTGTTTTTAATGTTCATATAAAAAATAGTTAATTTAGTAAGTATTGTCTTTAGACATCAATATAAACAAAAAATATTAAAGATGATACTCAGGTTTTAATTAACTTAAAAATATTTTTGAAATAATGACAACAAATAGATTTTAATTAGTTTAAATTTATCTTTATTTTAATCTATCAGACTTTAGTTGTTTTTTTCTTATATTTAAATGCAAATTAAAGAAAGTAATTTTAAATTTGTCCTTAAACTATATATATTTCCAAATTTTCTCTCAACGTTAATGAGACATGCACCTATATCTTTTTCAAATACTTTTATTAACTTAATTCTTCTAATATATTTTGTCATTAAGAAAAGCTTGAAAGGCAGCCCTGCCGCTGCGATGGAAGCCCATTTCTATTGAGTATGCGGCCCTCCTACTTCCTGCCTGACAGCCCATTTCAATGTTTTTTTTTTCTCTCTTGAATCTAGTCAGGTTTACCTGTTTATTGTTAGTTTTTTCTTTTGTTTATCATTTGAGTTCGATCCATTGCACAATTATTTCTTTCATTTGTTATATTTCGCAACTATATTTTATGATAATTACACTGATGTATCTATTATAAGAATTCAATATAATCTAACAATAAAACCAAATACTTCCTAGTAATAATTAATTAATTAATTAAAACCATAGTTCTTAAACACAATTTTTTTTACAAAAATTTGGATTAATTTATTATATATTTTCACCAAAAAAAATTATAATTCTATCTTTTATGATTGGTCATGGCAACACAATAAACCCTAAATCCAAAAATTAAATTATTTTTCAAATCAAGGATAATTAATTCGAGCATTACCTTTCTTTGCTCATGCATTTGGGGATGGGTTGATTATGACTCCTAGATTGCTCTAAACATTTTTTAAAAAAAATTTCATCAAAATGAAACTTTGTTACTGGTCACTTTACTATTTTTTCTCTATTTTAAGTGATTTGTAAAAATCTTTTAAATCTAAAGTTGAACTTAAGATTATGTGAATAAATAACTTATTAGGATGGTTCTGACGTGAGAGGTTGAGGTTGATGCATGAGGACTTAAATTCAATCATTATTATTATTGTACACAAAAAAGCAATTACACCAACAAAAGTTGAGCTCAAAATAATTAATTTGTGAAAAATTAAATATTTATTGTCCGAGTTGTGGTTGGTGTTGAAAATTAATTAACCTCAAAGGATTTTGTTCACACTAAATATCTCTTGGGCTAGGGACCGAAATACTAATTTGTGTATGTTATTATTAAATTAAATATTTGGAATCATAAATTTGTTATCTATAATTTTATGGTTTTAAAAAATGTTTTTTTTTTGTTTCCAAAGTTTTATTTTTGCATCAAATAGAATTGATTTTGGAAGAAATGATTTTTTATTAGATAGAATTGATTCTTTTTTTTATCAGTAGATAAAATTGATTCTAAATATAGACTTATAAATTATATTTTATTTACGTTTCAAAAAATCATGTCCAAACACAATCTTTAAGCTATCTCTTTCAAAATTAATAATTTAAAAAATTATTTTCACCAAAATTTAAAGAAAAACACACCCCAAATAGTATCGTCCGGTTTTATGAGAAAAATATAGTTAGATATTTATTATTAATTATAAACATTTTATTTATTTTCATTTCAAAAAATAAAAAAAATAGTAAATAATCAAATAATATTTTTCTCTTATTTTTTTAAATACAATGAAGGTAAAAAAATGACAATATTTTGTGGTTATTAGTAAAAGTAATTTTTTTTTCAAATTACTTAGACATAACTTTAAGATTTGAAAACTCTTGGTATACACGTAATTGTGTGTAAACACAAGTAATCAATAAATAAGTTTACATTCTCTCATAAAAATTATTACATTAATTTAATGAAAAATAGTGACATGTCAAATATTATTGACTTAATTTTTCAAAAACTTGTGTTGACTCTCTCTCTCTCTATATAAGAATTCTTCCTTCATTTTGTCAATTAGTTTGGTTAAAGGTTTTGATTGATTTATTAATTATGGAAGTTAATTTCAAAACCTAACTGGGAAGCACTGACGAATCCTTTTAAATTAACTTCAAGTACTTGATTTTTTTTTTTGAACGATATGTAATGTCCATCTACAAAGTCAATATTTTACTACATATATAATAATTTGAACCTTTTCAACTTATGACAGAGCTGCACAGGACATTTACGTGGAGTATTTGTATGCTTATATGCTTCAATTTTATACCTTTCAGACAGTTGTCAAAATTGACGGTATTAAAATTCAATAATATTGGGCTGTAAAAAAGTACATTATATTTAATTTACATTTGGCTGAATTCAATGGTGACTTAAAATTAGGTTATTTTAGCTACTAATAAAAATCAAAATAATGATAATTATGTTGAATTTTAATTATTTCAATTTATGATGTTGATAATTCTGTTTAGATAAATTTAATTTTTTCTGTAAATTAAAAAAAACATTAAAAATTTTCAAGCTCATTAATTTAATTATTATTATTATATATAATATAAGTAATTTTAAAAATTTAAAAATAAATAAATATAAATATAAATATAAATTTACATATATCCGTACAGTGTACGCCCTAAAATTAATACTACCTTATTTTTCTCTTTATGTGTAGTGTTACATATGATGTAATTTTTTAATATTCAAAGAACGAAAGTACGAAACTATTAAAAATTTCTTCATGAATTCCCTGGTAGTTCATGTCAAATGTAGTTATGTAGACGCAAATTAACCAGTGAGTCGTGCACACGAGTTCATTTGAAAATAAAAGAAGTCATCGATTCTTCACAAACGTGATTGAAATTGATTTTCCCAAATTAAAATGAGTTTGAACGGAGAATTTTAATAGACGAGTTTAATTTTTTAAGTAAATTGTACAGTAAAAGAGAAAATTCCAGATCGTTTCCCGCTATATCTTAAATCCTTTAGATATCCTTATATCCCTAAAGATACAATATGTCAAATTAGACAATTAGGTAGTCATTAGTTAACAAGTTGATTCCTAAAATAGAAGATATACAATTTTAAAAATTATAAACGTAACCGTTTATTGAAAATCAACCGTTAGAATTTGAACAGGTTTAAAATTTGTCATATGTAATTGTATTTTATCATAATCTTAATTGTTAATTTTTTTAATCAATCAATATAATTATACTTTATTCTTTAAACAATAATTAACTTTGCAGAATCAAATCTACAAGGTAATGAAACCAACTTAATTATAAGATTTTTCCCCCAACATTTTTATATATATTGCTCTTCCATATATTTTATAGGAATAAATAATCTTACTAAAACCATAACTGTTAAATTGCTGTATATAATAATTTATAATAAATATATGTCATTAAATGTATAAGAACATTAATCAATCAATAATTCTTTTTGATCGGCTAATCAATAAATATTTGATATCAATTAATGCAATATAAGAACTTACATGATCGTTTATTGAATTTGAATATTTTAAATTTTAAAAATCTTATAAGTTTGATTTGAGACAACACATATATCTCACTTAAATTAATACATAGATGAAACTTTTTAATTAACTAATAGCTACTAGAATTAATTAATTTGGTAACTGTTGGATGAGATGAAGTAAAAAGGACCAGTAATTCATCTTGAGAATCAATAAGCATGTAAATCATTCATTAAATAAAAAACGTGTTTTTATATTATTCATTTCAGAACTTATAAATATTACTCGCTAAATGATGATGGTTGCGTGAAATGGAAAATTTAGAGAAAGTCTTGTTGTCAATGTGGTCAAATTAAATGATAGATTTTCCAATTTCAAAGCATTGGCCTACCTCCAATTCTCAGTTTCATATTTGGCTAACCTACCAGTGAACGCTTATAAATATAGGTATCAGAGTAGCCAGTACCACCAAACATCGATCTAGCAAATCAATTAGAACCTTTTATAGTTCTCTGAAGTACTTAACCCGAAATATATTACAATGCTTGCTACCTTGGTTTTGATTTGCTGTTTATTTACGGCATTTCTATTCCTCTCCTTACCTGTTATGTCTCAAGAAGTTGGTTAGAAATCGACTTGCTTTGTCGCTTTGTCTTTAATTAATTTGCATGCATCATTAGAAAATAATTCAATTATTATTATAAGCTTGTTATTTATGCTTTCAAAATTATATACACTTAATTTCTATATGGGAATGGCTTTTAATTTATTCTCGCAAACATCATTTTTTACTAGCTAGCCATGAGTTTTTCTTTGCTTAATTAATTTACATGTCCCGCATGCATATTAAAGAATTCTTTTATTGCAAGTACAGAAGATGAGAGCGAGTTTAGTTACGACGAAAAGAGCGAGAATGGACCATCTAATTGGGGAGACATACACCCCGAATGGAGTTTGTGCAACAATGGATCCATGCAATCGCCTATTGATCTATTGAATGAGAGGGTTCAAATAGTATCCCATCTAGGGAGGCTTCAGATGAACTACCAACCCTCTAATGCCACTATTAAGAATAGGGGCCACGACATCAAGGTGAATAAATAAATTAACTAATTAAATTTAGTTAGGACTTGTATATATTTATTGAAATCACCAAGGTATAACAAAGAACCTTCCAATGAAATGTTCTTATACTACTGAGTGCTTTGATTAATTGAGGTAAAATTGTTTGAACTTAATAAAAGGTTTTGATTATGTTAAATATTTGGAAGAAATTTTTTTGGTATGTATAATAATTTTATTTGATTTAAGTCTAATATTCTCGTGGTTGATAAAAAAAATGATATGTGTTTATGTCTCCCTAATTAATTAGAAATTAATTTCCATCCAACTAATTAACCAACTATTGGGTGATTTAATTTGTGTGTGAATGCAGCTAGAATGGGTTGCTGGCGCAGGCTATCTTCAAATTAATGAAACTGAGTACGTACTCAAACAATGTCATTGGCATTCTCCCTCTGAACACACCATAGATGGCAAAAGGTAAACATGCATTTATTAAATTAATAATATCTATTCAAAATTTCATATCCATATTTACATAGAAAGAACATGATTTTTTTCTTCTTCTATATATATACAACACAAAGCAACCACACTTCTATTTACCTAATTTACACTGGTATTATACCTGCAGTATGTATAAAAAATAGTTAAAGATTCAATTGCACTGCAGGCTTGATCTAGAGTTACACATGGTGCATGAAACTCCATCAGGACAATCTGCTGTGATTGGAATGCTCTACAAGATTGGAAGTCCAGATTCTTTCTTGTCATCGGTAATTAAATTGAATTTCTGTGTTTGTCACTCTCTCTCTCTCTCTGCATAAATGACTAAGTATGTAAGGACTGATATATATAATAAAAATTGGACTTGGACATGAAGTGATTAACCCTTGTTTATTCTAGTTAACGGATCATTTAAAGGCCATTTCTGATACAACGGAAGCAGAAAGAGTGGTGGGTGTAGTTGACCCTAGGCAGATAAAAATATTCTACAAGCAGTATTACAGGTATATAGGTTCACTGACAATTCCCCCTTGCACCGAGAATGTTTCTTGGACCATCATTAGAAAGGTACGTACATTTGCAAGCTAACTCTCTTTAATTTGTGGCATGATATTTTAAGACTTCAAGTTTTTATTTATACTTCAAGTTGTTTAACGATATGTAGTAGCTTTTTTTTTTTTTTTATAACTTGGTTTAAAATATTGTCATAATCTTACTGTGTTTGAACCTTGTTTAATATTTGATCAGATACAATCCGTTTCAAAGGAACAAGTTAGATTGCTTCGAGTCGCTGTTCATGATGTAAGTTAAAATGAAGTTCATTATCTCACGTAACCTTGGGACACAAAAGTAAAACCATGCATCATACAAACTTGAAACCTCTTTGTGATCAGCTGCTAGGATCATGATTAAGCTAGGAATAATTATTAAATGATACTCCACAGTTATAAGAGAGAATATTAGCTTAATTAATTAATTAGGGTCAATATAGATAATCAGCAGTTGAATATTAGGTAGTCTATATATGAAAGATCAATAATCATCATATCTCAGTTTGATTAACGACTCTCCTTATGAAAAAAAAAAGACTAATATAATTGTTTCTTGCGTTTTAAACTTGATACCTTTGCAGGAATCAGATACTAACGCAAGGCCACTGCAACTAATAAATAACCGCTTGGTGAAACTCTATGGGCGAAAATATACTATTAAAGATAAACATTGAAATTCAGGACATTTGCATTGCCGGTGCAAATCCGACCAAAAGGTTGACTTGTAATTGGTCGGAGAGTGAATGCGTTTCCACATGGACCATGAGATTGTTAATCCTTTTTATTTATTTTTTCTTTGACGGGGATGGATTGTTAATCGGTACTGTACTATATACGTTTATCTGTATATCTTTTAAGTTTTTATCCAATAACATTATTATTTTAAGCTATTCCCAGTATGTAACGTCAAATTTACAATAGCAACATATTTTCTTATACACAACAATGACAATATATAATGTGGTATTATTCTTATTACTTTTTTGAACTTGGATATTCATCGACAGATTAATTTAGTTTTATAAAAGACGACATCAATAAACAATTTAATAATTTTCTGTGGAAAGCTATGTATAATTTTATGATTTATAATATGTTTGGGATCTTTGTATGTGTGTTTATTGAGTTAAAGTTCGATTGATAAATATTTGATTATGGTGTAGGGTCATATAGGTCTCATACATGAGTGGTGAAAAATAAGATTATATATAAAAAGAGATATATAGATACTTGTATATTAGTGACGTGTCAAAAAATATTAATAAGCTACTACTATACCTCTTATATATATTAATCTTAGATAATTATTAAACTAACTTATAAATAAGCTTTTAAAGTCTCTTACCAAACACATTCATTTTGTTATATATATCAAGTTAAAAGGAAGTGAGAAAAGTAAATTTAAATCATAATCATAAGGGGTTAAATTTAAATAATAAAGTAGTTTTGTAATCATTAAACAAATTTTAATCATAATAATTCATGTATGTTTGTAAGGTTTAGATTTATTTTTCGTACCTTTATATATAAACAATTCCCTCACTTGACACGCTGTTCATATGTGTGTATATTTATAAAGTTAAAGTTTAATTGATAAGTGTATCGGATCATGGCGTGAGATCAAGTAATATAACTCATTGATAGACATTTTGTTACTATTATTATTCCCTTCACAGTTATCATTTTGACTACAAATATAAAAGAATGTAGATTTCTACAGTTTGACGAGATCCAGTTTTTAAAGTAATACCTTCAAAGATATGCTAAATCTTAGTGTATATTTAATTAGTTTTTATATTATATACTTGAATTGAGTACCTATCTTTATATACTTAAAATAGCTTAAACTATTGTTTGATAAAGTCTTTTTATTTTTCAGATTTAATTAATGTTTTAACTAATTCTATTTCTGTCTTAATCTCTTTTATATTCACTCTCTCACGCGCAATATAACAGTAGTTCTGTGCCGATGATATTGCATTGTGATACAAAAGAGAGAAGGTGTGACTAGGGCTTTTCCTTTGTGATAAGGTAGAAATAGCGCAATATATTAAAAGTTAAATTAACTAATTGATTAAATTTGGTGGACTGATTGGTCGTCATAATTCTATCAGTTTCAATTAGTTCTCATTTATTATATCGATTGGTTTAAATAGACATTAATGTAGTATTTGGAATTTCCATAGAGAGTAATACAAAATTAATCATCAACTTGGCAAAGCATGAACAATATATAGCGGTAGAAAAGCATATCACACTATTTCTTAAAATTTTATAAATTAAAAAAAAATGTATATCATAAACTTAATACATGTGGAAGCCACATGTTGTTAGACTAGCTAGTTGTGAATTTAGAAGTTTGTAATTAACTTTGAAGATGGATACAAAAGTTTTAAACGTATAGACAATAATAAACTGTATATATTAATATTAATCACATCACTAACCAACTGATAGATGTTAATCGCACTATAGATTGTGCTCGGTTGACTTTGGATGATGGTTAATCTCTGATTCCATCATCTAATTTGCAGGTTTCCTATTTGTAGCCCTTCCAATATAATTATAACAACTCCATATGGTTTTAGTTGTCATAAAAAAATAATTCTTTGATGATAGTTTTAGCATCCCACTTAATCTTGCCTCGTTTAGTGGGGATTCTAAAAATATATACGTATTTAATATTAATCGCATAACTCAAACCCTAGGTGTTCCTGTATATAAGTAGCTTAATTTCTTCTACTTACCTTCCTCGTTAATCATTTCAAACAATTTTTAGTGTATCGCCCTAGCTAGAAAGGTAAGGTATACCTAGAACTAGAACTAGAATTTTATTCTCGATCTAGATTTTCTCTCTACAAGATTATTTATATAATGTTTCGTGTGATCTTTCTTGATTTTGTAGAAGAAGCTGCAAGAAGATAGTGAGGCCTGCAACCTTGTGGGTGATACTCCTTATGATGTTTATCGTATCAATGTGCTTGGCCAGAGACAAGAAGACCTTCACGGATGAAATGAAAATGAAAACCACAACCCGGGTTTTACGTATGGTGGACGCAGTGTGAATAATCATCATTACATCCCCAGGCAGGACTTCAACAACAACAATGGTGGCCATAAAATTGGGAATGGAAGTGAATATTGATAAAATTATACGTTCACGTTTGAGGCAGAAGACAGATATATATGGTTCATTCTGGATTACTATAAATCAAATAAAAGATATTCAGAGCCTGTGCAGCTACAGTGTTATGGCCTATGATCTGTATATACTGAAATGTGTAAAATTGTACACCCTCTCGTGGAGAGTGAAATGTGGACATAAGCATTACACCCAACAATTATGAAATTATCTACATTAATAGCTTTTGTCCACTCCATGCTTCCTCTCGTGTGTACGTAGGACATATATTCAAAATATGAAAAGCTCTAATAAACTAGCTAGTTCAGGGTAGTATGTTTTTGAAATATTATCACTCCTTGTCAAACTCCATTTTGTTGAGGCACTTAAGGGGTTTGTTTGAGAAAGAGTCACATTTAAGATAACTTACATTTGCACCGAATTGACAAGAGATCGAGTTACTTTTATATTTATTGCTTTGAAACGCAAACTTTTGTTTAGAGGGTTTTAAATAGAAATCCAAACACAAGTAAGTTGTTATGAGTCGCCTCTTGATACTATGGGTCGTCTCACCATTTTGCAAATTATTGTGAGATATATTTTTGAAAGCTTCAAATGCTCTAGATTTATTATTATTAATACAAATATCAAAATGAATCTCATGAGCTGACTTGATTAACCAACCTGGCGACACACAGGGGTAGCAGGCTAGGCCTCAGGTGGTAGGGGATAGGTGCGCTTTTCAGGTGACAGGTGCAGGCATGTATCACCAGCTTGGTCAACGAAACAGGTTGCATGTGGGTGTCACCATTTCCACGGGCGAAACACCTTGTGCTAGGGTTATTTAGCGCCTCGTTTTGGTGTTGCTGGGTGCTGAAAATTCTTCTGAGCTCCCTCCCCCACTTTGCCTCTTGTTGCCTTTTGCTTGTTTTGTCAAAGCTGATTGCGAAATCTTCAAAAGTATTTTTGAGATTTCTCTTTAGGCTGCTAGAGTTCATTCTCGTACTGGTTAAATACTTGTACGAGTTATTTAAATTTTTTTATTATAGACATGTATATATATTTATTATGTATGATAGCTGGTTCATATTTGCCATGCAAGTTGTATATGTACATGAAATAATGAAAGTGTTAATGGTTGATAATATATTTATAGAGAAAGTGTTGGTGCTGCTCTTACGCATTTTATAGTGCTGCTCTTACCCATTCAAAATTATTACTTCAAATAAATAATATCATGCGAGAGATTGACAAACATAGTGGAAAGGCTCAAAAAATTTATAGACTGTACTCAGAAAATTTTGAGAGCTCAAGAATTTCCAAATGCACACGAAATGATGGCTGCTGTTTAAACGCAGTAGTTGGAAAATTTTGAAAGGAAATAAACCCTAAATTGAAAGCTCAGAAATTCCAAATGGATCACGAAATGAATGGGTATTTAAAGGAAGGCTATTTCGCCAATGGAATTTGCGAAATATGCACAGCCTATTTCACCAAAGGCTCCTGCGAAACGCATGTAAAGCCTATTCCGCCAGTCCTTTATGCAAAAAAATCATAGCCTGCTATGACCCTCTGCACCTTCTGCTCTGACCAGCCCTATGCATCGAAATCGCCAGTCAAAGTGGTGAAACCACTGTGCCAACTATTTCGCCATTTGTCCTAGCAGGACAAGCACCCTAGGCGTATATCGCCATTCAGCTTGGCGATATACGTCCATGTTACGTCAAAAAGTGACCCCAAAGGAAATACTTTACAAACAGATTTAGATGGGGAATTAGTTTGTAAAACTAACCCCCTTTGATAAATTTGCCGACTAAGTTAAAATAGACAAAAAGATTGAAAGAAGTGAAAAAGAAATGAACCATGGATTCTTGAAAAAAATGTGAAGTTCTATCTATTTTGTTATTCTCAGGCTTGTAGAGCTCCTAGAAAGAGAAGAGCTAGATGACAACAATTGTCCACCAAAGTGATGATTGTCAAAGATTCCTAAGTATTTGTTTTGTAGGGACACCCACCTACGTCGATTGTCGGGTTAGTTGGCTAATTCTTACCAAGTCAATTGCATATCTAGTCCAAATACATCAATGGATCGGCCATATAGCTCTAGTTCATTAACACTGATTGTTGATGCTTGAAAACTAGACATCTCTTTTCGTATAAAAATGTTCGCAATAAATAGGAATTTTCAAAGAGAAAACATTGCATGCTTAAACTCCTATAACATTGCAACGCCTAGCTCAACGGTGCAAGTTTGGTTGCTGCTTGATCCACCCATGTAATAAAAGATATATACTTCACAAATTTGGAAATGTATATGATGTGATATGGTTCTTTTGGTCCCACTACTACCACCATCCTTTGATCTTTATGTAATTTTCTATTCATGAAATAGGTTGTATGCACTATCATTTCTTTCAATTGAATCAATGATGAAAACATTAACTTTTCTTTGAGAAATTACTAGAAACGCCAAGATATACAAGAACCGGAAAACACGGAATCCGTATAAAGGAACTAATTGAAGTGAATAAAAATGAAGATTTGGGTTGAATTCGAACTTTTATATTCAAATCAGGAGGCAATCCTCAGAATGGTTTCTATGTAGTCTTTTCCCAACACACAGCCAAGTTGCAACCGCTGGTATTAATTTTAAAAGAAGAAGGAATTACCGATGCCGAATTATTAATTTTAACGTCAATAATCAACATAACCAATACCTCTGAATCAGGTGGAATTATCCTATTTTGTCCACATATAAATTCGGACGACAAAACGTTTCATCATTTTTAATGGGCATCGCACTTAACCTTGCCTTATTCGGTGACAACTCACAATCCCACCATTTTATTATTGCAAGTTGACTTCCAAAATCCTCATTTCATTAGCCATGTATAGCCTACTCGTGCCCCTATAAAAGTGGCTAGAGCCTTTTCTTTCTTCTCCATACTGGAATCACCCAAAGTTACATCTGGTGAGTTACACACTACCACCCTCTTCCCTTACCTTTTAATAATCCTATAGATCGATAACTTCTGGAACGAATGGAGGGAGGTAAGATACTTTAATAATTATTCTAATATATGTATATAGATCAGTTTTAATGGTTATCCGTAAAACAGATTTATATAGTTATAGTTATTCAATCACTGACCACTATATATGATCACTTGTAATTAGATATTTAGTGTAAAATTATTTTATTACATGAGAAGAGTTTTTTTTTCTTTTTCTCTCTATATGTATATACTTGATGGGACAACTAACATTGATATGAATTGCACTTATTTTTATTTGTCATTCAATAATTATAATGAATTTAAGTAAAAAGCATTTATAGTGTAAAAAGTTTGTTACAATATCATAAGACAATATCTTATAACATATATACGATTACTCATGTCAAGTTGGAATGTGTTTATTTTCTATTCAACAATAAGAATAATACATACCACATTTGATCGATACCATCTTGTATAGGCTTGTGTAAATTAACTTATTCTTATATATAAAAAAAATTTAGGTGGTTTTGAATTACTATGTGATTTATAATCTAATTAATTTTTATATGATATGTAATCAAGTGTTATTAATTTTTTTATCTTAAATTAAAAAATTTAAATATACGTCACATTAAGATTGATCAAAATTATGAACATGTTATAGTCCAAGAACTAATAAGAATAAAATATATAATAATTTATGATCGAATGATATGATAAAAGTTGTTATACTTTGAGTACATTTTAATTAAATTCAAGCTTTATTCAATTTTATCCCTTACATATAATTCCTTGATCCCTCGGATGGATATTCCATTCCATTACTTATAAATATACTAGCTATGCTATGAGCTTCTTCATCGATCTCTGATGACCTTTTTGATTTTCTGGCTAATAAACTAAATCCAGTTCGTATATAAAGAAGAGTCAGAGGAATTGAAGAAGGTACATGAAGGTGGTATCGATCACAAGCAAGTGCCAGAATGAGGTTTGTGGCAATTGCATTAGTTTTGATGCTAGCATGCTGCTGCTGCTGTATGGGTTCAGATAGGTGGAGGAACATAGAGGCCAAAATGCATGGAAAAAAAAAACAAGTTAGTCGCGAGAATAATGATCATCATTCGATCCCTCTTAAAGACTATGGTAAACCTGGCTCAGGCCACCATGACGTCACTGCAGCAGATGATAACAATGATCACCATTACATTCCTCGCAAGGATTTTGGTAAACATGGCTCTGCCCAATTTCATGTCACTGATGATCACAATAAGTACCATTGCATCGCTAATAGTAATTATACTAAGGATGATCGTGGTTGTTATGGCGAACCTGGCGGAGGAACTAAAGTTAATCCCGGGCATTGGTAAATTACTCACAAGAATCATATTGTGATTAATGTTTGATAATTAAATCGGTGATTGCTAAATATACATATATGTGTAGGTAAGTTACGAGAAATTCCTAGCTGTTCCTTCCAAGGATATATGCAAGAATTTCTTAGTACCCATATGATAGAACTGAGTGTATCTCAGTATGTATGTATATATGCGTCGCCTTTGATCAGTGTATATACCAATAAAGGAGTGCTTGTAGTACTTATAATAACTGTTTTCTGTTAATAAATAAAGATGTGAGATGGTTTGCTTGGCAGTTCTCCTAGCATTTCTTCAAAACCAAATACATAATATGTCTTTTCATAACCATTATGCAAAATAATACTAGCTAGTAATATATTCAGAGAAATGTTAATAATATTTTTTTATTATTGATTGACATTAATTTAAAATTATAAAATCTTTATAGATCTTACTTTTTATTTAACCGGTCTCACTCGTAGTTTTATATTTTTTTAATAAATTTTAACTAATTAATAATAAATGGTATGTTAAAAACAATAATTCACTAGAAAATACATACTATTAGACACTCCATACTAATTATGTATCTGTTTGTAAGATCATTTTAATTAAATCACACGAGTTTTAAAAGTTAGTTAGTCTAGTTAATAATATTAGTTTTTTTTAATATTTCATGTTATTTTTATAAAATTATTCTTAAAAATATTGTAACTCATCGTCTAACTTTATTCACTTAATCAACATTAATATTTGGTAATAATCGTCTCCGATCTTTAATTACACGAAAGAAAGCTTATTTCATCAGTAATTTATATCATTTATTATTTATTGACTTCAAAAAGTTATAAAGTAATTAAAATATTTTAATAAAAATAATTATTACAAGAAAATTAGAAAAAAATCTTTAAAAAATAAAACAAATTTCTGATCATATATGTTGCAACGAAGATAATGTTTAAGACAACGGCTGTAAAACACAAACAAATGCTGGATGTTAGGAAAGTATGTTGGACGAAAACTTTGCATGCGCAATCTCTTTCATTTTCATTATAGCAGTAATATTTTTTCTTTATTTTTAAAGAACTACAATAAATACCTACCTAAAATTTGTATTGTTTGCTGCGTAAACCGATCGTATATATAGTGTAAGCATGTATAGCATGTAACGCTGACGTATAACCCATACAGTTCCAAACTTTTCTTCATATTCATATATTTTCATATAAGTTCGTGTTCATACAGAAGCATATCTAAACAGTTATATTATGAAATAGTTTGTGCTTGTCAAGATCTTTTTCTTTTTCTTCTCTCAAGCCGAATAGAGTTTTAAATCCTTTTCCTTCTTTCTTTTAATTTTTATATAAAAAAAGAGGCCCAAAAAGCCATTACAAAGCTGCTCTGTGGGGGAAGCTGGCCTGCCCCAATATTTACCACATAGAGAACACTTTTAAAGTAGCACATCATTAATTATACAGGAACAATACTTAGCCCAAGAGAAATTGTATTCTTACAATATAATTGAATAATATTTTGTATTAATCAGAACAAAGAGAGAAAAAGAAGTGTAAGAAAAAATTGTTGTTGTAATTGAGAAAAGTGTTATAAAAAGTGTGGTATAGATAATATAATTCATTTTTATTTCTTTTTATTTATTAAGTATCTATATTCTTATTGCATTCTCAGTATCTCCTTTTTTTCTCCTTTTTTCATGTACATTTTACACAATTTCAACCATTAGCTAAAAAAATATTTCAAATTATCCTCATTTTATAGTTTCCTTCATATAGGAGTAGACAAAGTATATTTTATCATCTCATTCTCATTGGATTGATAAAGTTTCCATGCATTACAGGTTGAAAATATTTAAACAAAAATACCTATTTCAAAGTTTCCCATATTTTTTTTGTCAACAAGAGAATGATTCAATTAAAGTATTGAAAAATTCACATTAACAATTCACAAAAATAGGGGCAAGCTTTCGTGATAAAAAGTAAAATAAAATAAATTAAACTAATATATATATATATATATATATATATATATATATATATATATATATATATATATATTGTGTGTGTGTGTTCATAATAAGAAAAGTTTGAGAGTTGCATTTGAAAGTTAAATTATAAAAATTAGATTTAGATGATGTCTAATGGTGACATTTAAAAAGTCTAAATAGGAAGAATAATTGAAATATTAATTTGTTTTAAAAATTAACATTTTTCAATAACTGATTAACTTCAAATATAATTTATGAAAAAGAAATCCTGCCACTGCTTTAATTAACAAAAACCCTCTTAATACAGAGATCATGAAACAATGCTACATTTCATTGCTTCTTTATTCACCATTTTGTGGGAGAGGAGGGAATTTTCCATATTATATAAATACATTTTCTTAAATCCGTACAACCTCAACCTTTTTTTACCATATATGCTCGTGACCACATCAGGTTAA
This sequence comes from Glycine soja, assembly GCF_004193775.1. Lineage (NCBI taxonomy): Eukaryota > Viridiplantae > Streptophyta > Magnoliopsida > Fabales > Fabaceae > Glycine > Glycine soja. The sequence continues at coordinate 49,492,877 of NC_041012.1, read as the reverse complement.
TTAAGAACTAACAATAGATAAAAGGACGCTTAAAAGTTATAACCCAAAAATAACTCCACCTTAAAACACTATCTTTTTCACTTGGTTGTGATGCCCTCGCTCTACAAAGGTTAGAACATTGGCCACAAAGTTTCAGTTCAGATTTTCACAGGCTGAAGCAAAGTTGGTAATTGGTATGTGACACAGCTCCACAGGGTGTCCATTTTCATTTTCATTTTCCCATTCCCAAACCCATCACGTACAAATTAAGTTATACTACAATCAGCCCACAAATTCATGGATCATGTGCCCTCCAACGTCATGCCTAAGCTGCTCCTCTTGCAATTGTTGTTGGTTTTGTACACCTTCAACGCCATGCCTAAGACCCAATGTTAGCGACACAGACCCTAGTCCACCAACCTCAACGCCGCCGTGTCGGTATGGCACAAACCCCATCAGTGTTCCATCCATGGTTGAAGTCACTTGGCATTCCAATTTAGATCTCTTCTCTTGACTCCATTGTTCTGGGTTTAACCCACTTTCCTCAGCATTTGCAGCTATGGATGACCCCATATCTATACCCTGAAATTGGGTTTCAGGTATTGAATTCAGACCAATATTGCCCAAAGCTCTAGGGTGGCTGGTATCACCTCCAGTGGCAGAAGAAGTTCCCTCGTTTATACCACAATTGTCCTTGGAGCCTGTTGCTTTTGTTTCAAGCGTGTGTATTTCCTCAACCATTGGTTTCCACACTCGAACTCGAGCATTTATGAACCAATTTGATACCTGCATTAATCAGTTACACTATTGTTTCAGTAGTAAAATATAATATAACATGAAACAGTTTATGTTGAAATCGAAAAATACTGATTCTCTTTGGTAAAAAAAAAGAGTAAGCATGGTTAGTATTTGTTCTCTAAAAAAAGTATAGTTAGTATTTGTAAACCAAATGAGAAGCCAAGCATGAAAGACAAATTCCAACCCCTTGTGGCATTAAAAAAATCATAGTGGTAACTTTATGACACTTTTCAACATTAAATTAATAACAGAAAAAAAAAGTCATTTTTCTAATAAACAAGTGTCATGTGTTAAGATGAACTCAATATAATTTCTGTTACAGAAATTAAATTGTTAGTGATGGTTGAGCTCATACTAACAAATATGATATATTATGATATAAATATACATTAATTAACTACTAAATGTCTCTAGATATGAATTTTATAGCATTAGTGTAGATCAACATGCCTACAAAAACAGTTTAATGTCCAATAAATATAGAATATATTAATGGAGGTCAAACTGTTAATATATATATATATATATATATATATATATATATATATAGCACAGCATTTCTATTTTTTTTAAGCAACTAGAAAGGTTCCAAGAATATAACTTGAAAGGGACCACATTAGAACACTCATCAAGAAATATATTGAAAGATTTGACCAAGGCTAGCTATGAACACCCTTAAAAGCTGCCAACATAAATATATGCCAATTATACCACTTCAATCAACCGAATAAAAAACCTAGAGACATAATAATGAAAATGAAGGAAAAAGGCCCCCACCTGGTTTCGTGAAAGACCTGTTTGACTAGCCAGCATGTGTTTATCAGTGTCTGTAGGGTAACTGAAAAGAAATTCAACAACAGCAGCAAAAAAAGCCACAATTCAATCCAAATGTCTCTTTGGAATGCAGAAAAGAAGAGAGTCAAGGAGCAAGAACAATAATAGAGACAAACATACGGATGAAGAAAATGCTCAAATAACCAGGCTTTAAGAATTGCCACAGCACGCTCTGGCAACCCTCTCTGGGGCCTCCACACATGCTGTTGGGGGGGTTCATCAAGAAGTTCCGTGGTACCCTTTACACATTTGTTCTTCAGAAAGAAGCTTTGGTCCATGCTACTACCGCATCTTACCCTTGCCATAGTAGTAGTGTCAGCTTTATTACTACAAGTACTGGTGCTGCAGGGTATTGACAAATCCTCTCCCAAGGCCTCACTTATAAGCTTGAGCTGATCTGATATTGAATTTTTTAGGCACCTGAAGTGTTTTGATACTGACTTGAGAGCCATGGGGATGTAAGGAGTAGCAGAACCAAGACCCGCTACAGACTCGAACGATGAAACTACCATTTGCATTTGTAGATGGTACTGTTTGCATTGCCGGCTAACCTATTACAAATGGCCCACCACAACAGTGTCAATAGCAACTTTTCAAAAGATTAATTGACCCAAAAAAATAATTATACCTAGCTTTAGCATCATTCCAAAAAATAAAATTATTTGGCTCTAATCATTTACTCTACCTTTAGGGAGCAATTAATTCATCATAACCAGATTTTAGAATTACTAAGTAACTACTGTAGCATGCCATTAAATGTTATGATGAAGCAAAATAACATGATTTTTTTTTTCTCTTTATGACTTTACAATTTCTTTTGGTAAAATTATTACTATCATGTTGATTGAAGTACATACTGAAATTAAGCGCAAATACCCGTCAGTTTGACCAAGTTGACGGTAACCAGGTAGGGCTTTCGCTTCCGCGTACCAAATCTTTTCTGATGTTGTTTGGAACATATTACTAGACTTTGGAAAGTGAAGTGTACACGGTTGACCGGTTGACTAACACTATATATATTTTTGCACGCATTTGGTCCATTTGGACTAGATAGATTTAAAAATTACCATGAACAGGAAGCGAATGCAAAACAATGTTAGGAACACAGATAAGTTAATTAGTGTACGAGTACAATGAAGGGAACAGATCCACTACAGTTACATCAACTCAACCATGAGTAAACAACAGTCATCCTTCAAAGCATGTCGTTCAGAATCTCGTTTAAAGTATTAAAAGTGGATGCACAAAAGGATTTGTGTGGGTAAATATGTTTGAGAACATGAATTCACAAATGCATCTTTAAATTCTCCAGTCATATCGGAAATGTTGCTCATTAGTAGAAAGTGGAAGGATTGCCAAATTAGCATTAAGATGACACAATTTTTTTTTTTTGTCAATTATAGAAGTACAGAAGACATCAAGCTATTAATCGATGACTACACTACAATCATGATGTTGACAAGATTAGAGATATCTTTAATAATTACTTAGTTCCATGGTGATGCCAACTAAGAAGCTAATTATTTTGATATTTGGGATAATTAAATAACCAAGAAAAACACTTGATAAAAATTTTCTATTGCATCGTCAATCGATCATTCTTATTGAATAATAACTAGATTAAGTTTTCTATTGCAAGCTAAAAATATTTGATAAACTTTTCCAGTTTTCCATTGCATCAATAGCCAATCATTCTTATTGAAAAACTTGATAAGTTTTCCTATGCAAGTTGAGTATATTTTGAAAAAAAAAAAATTGTTTCATAGTTTCCCATATTAATTTGTTTCAACAGGCAGAGGTTGATTCATGAATTAAATTCAAAACTTCACATTTAGAATTGACAAGATGGATTCTCTCATGTCAAACTCTAATGTGACAACTTTGTTTAAATCTTGTGTCAATCTCGTCCCTGGTACACATAAGAGAATCCATTTCTGGTGTATTTTGCCAAAGAAATAAAGCATGAGAAAGAAAAATGTAATAAACAGTGAACATTGAACATTACAATAATAAACATAAATACATTATGGATGACAGAATCGAAATTAGTAGACACCGGAGATCTATAACTTAAGGCAAGAATTATAATTTTAATATAAACTAAGCTCAATATATATAACTTTATAAGTTCAATATTACAATATATGCAACTTGTTTCTTATACATCATTCCACGACAACGTGTCACCTCACTTGAAGGACTTCTGACTACATAACATCAGATAAAATACTAGCACTAGCATGATACTTTTTAAAAACTATTTATACACAGAGGAGTATTGGACCTTTATCAATTTCATTTTGAGACGTGATATTCATACAATACAATAATTTCTACAATCGTCATTTCTGTGTGTGTCTCGTCACATTATTCATAGTAAATCTTAAACTTCTCTCTTAATTGTATAATTTAATGTATAAATACCATTTCTCTTTCATTTTTCATTCTACTCTAACTGTGTGGAGAAACCAACAACTTGGATGTACCAGTGAGATGAAGAATCAATGCCATTATGCAAAGCATGTTCTAAGGAGACACATAAAGTCTAGCAATTGCCGACAGTAGGAAAGAAGGGAACAAGATAAGAGCAGCAATTAAAGAGACCACACGAATGAACAAGGAAGTGATTAAAAAGGTCATGGTTTGACCATCAGGAGGTTACCTAAACAAAAGGGAGTTAATGATAGCATTACCAACAACCAAGGTGATATCAGTATTATATGTGTTAATTAGTGTGATGAGACCATTATATTTTTTCCCTTTGTTTTTCACTAGGGATGAAAAAATTACTCAGGTACCCTTTCTAGGATACCGTTTAAACATTTATGTTTGAACTAGCACAAATCACTCTATGGTAACATCATGAGTTAAACCGAAGCACAAAGAAAGAAATTGACAAGTCCAACCGTAAACATGGTCGCATTTTTTGATTCTCATGAGACGTTAAACCGGGTTTTATATTCTCAAACTAACATACTTCGGAAATCAAGACTTATTGGTAGCAGCGCACAATATATAGTGTAAAAGCTTTTAACCTTTTGTTCGTATAACAGTAAGTTGTTTCAGACAAACATTAATGTGCCAAAAGAAATACATAGGAAAGTAAATTATGAAACAGATTATATGGATGGAAAGAGTGAAAAACAAACCTCCTCTTGCATGTACAGTAGCTTTGCTTTCTTATGTTGATAATCTGACCGCGAGGAAAGACCAAAGCTACTTCCAACTCCCGGATCGGCCCTATTTTCCTTTGAAACATTATACAACGTGGTTGATGAAGAACCTGAATTACTACCTTTTGCAGCAACCCCAGTGACAGTATCAGCAGAAGTAGAAGCACTAACTTCTGGAGAAACCCTCTTTGAAACATCGTATGATTTTCCAAATTTTGCATCAGATAGACAGCAAATCTCATCCAACAATTGTTGAGCAGACTTTAAGAACCTTGAACTCTTGAGAATAGTAGCATACCCAGTGAAAGGGCCAAGGGGACCCACACTTCGATAAGTAATAGTAGTAGTACTCTTTGAAGGTATTTCCACCTGATCTTGAACTGATTTCCCACAATCTCTAGAAACAATAGATTTCATATGCTTCAAACACTGAGGATCATCAGACGCAGACCCTTGTTCTAGGTGAGAAACTGAAGGCTTAGGTTGTGCATTTGATGAAAGTGACAAGGACAAGCTCTGAGGAAGTGAATCACAAGCAATTGTTCGATTTGTCCACCCAAAACGCAACTCATGATTTGGCTGGCTTTCATAACTTGGTTGTTGAAGCTCAGCTTCACTAGCATTCCCCACCCAAATGCTATGTTCATTTTGTTGCATCAGTGAAGCCATGTCTTGCCTAGTGTGAGCACTGAAAGAAGCAGACTTCACAATATCTTGCAAAGCATTTTGATAAAGTGGAGATGAAGGAGGAGAATTATGATGCAGTACACCTTGCTTATGCATTTCTCTACCACTGATTTCACCAGATGCATTGCTACAATGTACATCCATAAGTTCATTGTAAGCAGACACATTGTTGTTGAGCTCAGCAGACAAAAAAGAATTGGCATTGCTTGCATAGTTTACAAACCAATCAGATCCTTGATGGGGGGTACTGTTCCTCCAATTTCCCAAATTACGAAGCTCACACTGTTGTTTATGGGAAGAATGAATTGCAGACATGGAATGGGGAAATGAACCATACTGATTCATCAGCAGCAGCCTATTACTGGGTTCAGCTGCAGCACCTTGTTCTTGGTGATACTCCAACGCGTTCCTTGCAGCAGACGAAGAGGTAGAAAAGTTTGGCATTTCTGATGAATAAACAGCTAGTTCATCAAGCATGTTAGCATTTCTAACATTCCTAACTTGAACAAGGTCCAAGTTGTTAAACCCCGGGTGTAAAGATAACTGTTCAAGATTGTTAGGGAATTCGTGTGAAGGCTGATAACTGTTCTGGATTCTCAGTTTTTCACGCCTAATTTGTTGTGCTACGTGAGATTCAGGCCTTAAATTGCTCATTCCAACACACCAATTAATGACAAAACCTCTTGTTCAGAGAAAACCTTTCAGAAGAGAACAACCACTGCATTAACCCAGCCCATATTGCTCTCCTCCTGCACAGAAATTCAACATCAACTTATATGCCAAATTTTGCAAAAGAAAAAAAACTACGAATTAGTAGGAAAGAACAGTTAACACTTAATACACCCCTTGCGTAATTTAAAAAATATATAATTTCTGAAATTTTATTTTAATTTAATTTGATATCTAGACAACATTGCACTGCAGACACGCAAAGAAAGAAAGAGATAAACAAGAGAGAGAGGCAGAAGCAGACTACCACAAAATATAATAATAAAAAATGCATTGCAGAAGGCAAGACAAGACTGTGAGTGAAGAAACCGATCTAACTTCGGTATTTTCTATAATATTCCCACCTTGTACAATGTTTCAAATAAAGCACCTTGTTCTAGTTTCCTTTCTCAATTCTCACTAACTTTATCTCCTAGCTCTTAAATAAATAAATAAATAAAAGCTTTAGAGGAAGTTCCTCCCTTACCAAACACAAAAAGTATATCAATAAAAAGTTCTCTCTAAAAAATACAGCTCCAACATGATGCTTTTCCACCCACCAAACAGCGCAATATCTAAATCTCTCTGTCGGTAACAAAAAAAATTGAACGAGAACCACACAATTTAGCACTACAAAAACAAAAACAACCTAAAGAGATACGTAAACCAGAACAACAACGTTAGACATCTCTTAGTGGCAGGCACGAATAGCTTGCGAAACCCTAGTTGTAGGGCTCTCTTTGTAATGGATCTATGCCCTCACACATCCATAGAAGCCTCTTCGTTTTTAAAACAAGATAAACTTGGGTTGAGCTACATCGTTGGAACCTTGAAAGCAATATTAAACATGAAGAAACAAGAAGACGAAGGAGGTAAGAAACAAGGACTGCGTTGGGTGTAAGGGGAAAACGACGCAGAGACATGAAGAAATGAGAAACGACACATAAAAAAAAAAATCTTGTGTTTGGAGAGGAGGAGCCAAGAAAAGAAAGAAAACGTAAAGTTCTTTATTATTGGTTTCGTAGGGTGTGGACACAGTTGAAAGGGTTAGAAAAGACTAAGGAGTTAAGTTAAGGGTACTTTCACCTGTGCCATGGAAAAACTTGGCGTTGATGGAGACCGAACCGGTTCGAATTCAGATCAGAATGAAAGAAGCTTTCACTTTCACTTTCACTTTCACTACTACTACCAGCCTCGCCAGCACCACAATCATTATTATGATGACCCTTTACCTTTGACGTTTAAATTAACGTAAAGTCGCAGTTAAAAAGTTTAAAAAATCACTACGCAAGCATTGGAAAACTTTTGCTCTTTCCTGACTCAATATTCAACCAGTGTGGTTGGGGCCCCTACACTTCTATATATCTTCAGCTCCTTCCTTTTTTCCATATGCGTGGTTTATATATATATATATATATATATATATATATATATATATATATATATTCTGCTTTCGAAACTGTCTTTGTCTATGTTTGTTGGAACTCGAATGCAACCGAGTCTTGCAGTTGGTTCACAGATTAATTGCTTGCTCCAATTCTTTTTTCCGATAAGTGCTTGGTTTTGTATGGCATCAATCAATAAAAAAATTCCAACTATTTCTGAACAGCTTTTAATTGTATGATGTGATGGGATGCTTACAGAAATTTATGGACATTTTTGTTCATGTCAATTTTTTTATCGAGAAAAAAAGTGAATTCAAGTACTATTTCTTGAAAGCAAATTCTCAAGATAAAGTAGCAATAAAATATTATATTTTTTGAAACGACAAATGCCTAATTAAAAAATAAACAGAAGTTCGATGATCCAATAAATACAAATTGTTTATTGATTTAACTAAAATAAATTCTATATGGGTCAATGACCCAGTGTGTAATTCCAAAATTCTTCTGATGTATTTTTTTAGAAGTCTATGTAGGCAGCTTCTGAATCCAACATTGCCACATTTGCATGTTTGTGCTGAGTATTCTTACTCCTCCAAATTATACTATTTTTACTTGATTCTAATCAATATTCTCACCTAGGTTATAAATTCTGTATTTTTAATCTTTGTTCTTTATCTAATATTCTCAAACACTAGAAGCATCAATCTGCCGGTTGCACTTATAGTTTTCTCTTGATCAAACTTCAAGTTTTTCCTTATACATGTTTTGATATATTTCATGCACTAATTGGGAATACACTATTCAATTAAGTGATATTATCTATATTCTTAATTTATTTTTAAATTATTTGGTAAGCTCTTGAATTATTTGATTTTTTTAATTATATTTTTAAACAGTTTTTTTTCTCAATTAGTTGCCTTAGCTTTCATAGATTTTTTAAGATAAATAATTAAATTTATTTCTGAAGGTGTGAAACATCCACAATTTAATCTTCGAAATAAGTAAAATTCAAATTTAATTTATGAATGTGAAAAAAATACGACAAACTAATCTTACATATATTTTAATGACAAATTGATTTAAAATTTTTGTAACTTAATATTAAATTAAACCTAAAAATATAACTTATTTTAAAATTAATTTTTAAACATTATAATTGAATGATAAGTTGATTTCACAAATTTAATGGTAAGATTTATTTGTCTCACTTTTTGTATATTCAAAAATTAAATGTATATCATACTTTGGAGGACAAATTGATCATCTATTGTATTATTTTTATAAAGTCCTTGCGTTAACAACAGAAACCTAGCTAATTAAAAACTGTGAAGTAGTTTAAAGACCTCCGTATTAATTTAACCTGATAACATAAAGTTACTTTTTAGTAAGACAATCACTGTTTTAAGTTATTTTGAGTTTTAAAACAGTAGACCAACTCTGTAAAAAATTATTATGTAGTATATTAATTGATATGAGATTTTTTCAATTTAGATATGTCGAATTTAAGTTTTAAATATGTAACTATGTAAAATACAGTGAAGAAAAATCTTTTAGACCAATGTAGTCATATATTATTCAAACATGATTGTATTTGTGAAGATTATTTATGACCTAGAAAAAAAATATCAACTGTCAAAAGAAAATATATACTCCATCAGAAATTCGGTGGACTTAACAGTTATCACAAGCAATTTTTTTTAAAGATATTTATACATTTATGTTTTCTTTCATCTTATTTTTATCATATATCTCCTTTTATCATATCTATCTCTGAGGTTCCTACCTTGTTTTCTTTAACAATACTTAAATTTGAGTAATTGTTTTAGGGGAATTGATTTTCTCCTTACTCCAAATAACAAGTGTTAATATTTTTGTTAATAAAATATATGATTTTCATGTCCAAAACTAACTTTAAAATTTTAAGTGATAAAATTAAATTAATCATTTTCACACGAATTAAAGGATATATATATTTCATTGTATTGTACTTTAATTGCATATTTTGTAGTTGAATGATTAAAAATCATTTTATTTTAGAACTGTCACATTGAAAATTGGAAATAATCATTCATTTTTAATTGTTTGATTTTATTCTATTTTTACCATCATTCTTTGTTAGTAGCTAGGCAACAAGGTGGTACCTTAATTACGGCGGCAGATCAAATACTATAACAGTATAACTAGAGAACAATAGAGAAATTGGCCAATTCATGTTACCCTAAAACACAAAAACCTATGTTGCTCACCTCAAAGCATGAATTCAATGCTCCCAGCCACCACTCCCAAACCATAGCTCACTAGTGGTGTACTCCCATGAGGCTCAAAACATTATAAATTATATTTTAAATATAACTGTATATTTCTTTAATAATACAATTTAACTATATGTAATATTAAAATTAATATACTATGTCAATAAGTGAAGTTAATCTAGTTTTATTTCAAGTGTTGTTGAAGCTTTATCGAATTTAAGTAAAAACATCAGTTAAGTTAACTTGTCGCACGAACGCTCTAAACTTACTTATTAATTATGTGTATTTTCCAATTAATTAAAAAATCAATGATCATTTTTACAAGAAATACATAAATAAGAAGTATTTGTTCTTATAATTAAGTTGATAAATTATGATGAAACAAACATGCAAGCAGTGTAAAACAAGGACATACTAGCAAGAACATGGGATGAACCGTGGCCGTGCCGTTGCCCGTGGCTAAAGATGTTAACGTAAGATCATTTTTGGCATATTTAATGCGTACGAATTTGCTGATGAAATGCCCCAAACCAGAGAAATCTCTCATAATCAGTCAACACATTGTTGGACCACGTGGATGGGTCAGGTTTTGTACAATATCTGAACCATAAAACTAACATATAATATCTCTTATTAATTGTGATTGGATGGGTATCGCCAAGATCAATACCTCATGACGCATAAACACTCTAATAAAAGCTTGCCAACTACGTAACAGTAATTATCTTTTCTAGACTTTTTTTTTATCTTTACTCGAAACTACTATCTCTATCGTTATTTCTTTACGCATATTATATATATATATATATATATAGAGAGAGAGAGAGAGAGAGAAAAAAATTGTTAAGAAAGAAATAGATATTGAATTTAATTTTATCAAACCTTAAAAATTTGAACTAAATTTTCTCCACAATTTAAATTAATTTTATATTAAAGCATCAAATAAGTTGTTTTATATGTAATAGTAGTTTTCAAAATCTGAATTTAATCTGTGCATAATAAATTCTTGAAGAGAAAAAAATGATGTAACTGGAAATTGATAAGAGATGGAATAGAAAAGTGTTAGGTAACAAAAAAAAATAGAAAGAAGTAGACGAGAAAGAAATAGAGGATAAATAAATATCATTTAAAATAATAAAATAATAAATAAGATGAATAAAAATATATAAAAGTGTTAGCTAGCAAAAAAAGATAGGAAAGAAGAAAATTAAAGAAAAAATTTAAAATGGACTACATTCTCTCAATCGATTGTCATTTTTCAAAAACCCATTTTGGTACATATAATCGATTATCATTCCTATAAAAATATATCCTTTCGTGTATATTTATTATCATTCTTTGATATTTTTCATTCATCTTTTCATTCATTTTCTATTTCTTACCCGTTTATTTTCAATCTACCATATTTCATCACATTTTCAACAATACCAAACGAACCAAAACAAAAAAGGCAGTTTGTGGATTAGATCAACATTTTGAAGAGAGAAAATATATATTATTGGTTGACGCATATAATTGATTATGGTTGACGCATAGTGCAGAGAAGGCTTTGGTCATGGGTTATAAAGTGAAACACGAGTCCCACAATACAAATAATATAAAAAAAAAAAGAGTAAGAACTTTACTCAAACACAAATTAGAGTGGGCGTGTTCTCTTTACTTTTTATCTTTTATTTTTTTAAAGTGAAAAATCACAAGTATTTTTTAATTCATGAAATTATAAACTAATTCTATTAATAATATGTAGTTATTCAATTAAAAAAATTACATAAGAATTAAATACAAATTATTTCACACATGTATCCTTTTACCGTATGCAAGACCTTATAATGTTACATGAATCTTCCAATTTTTTCATCCATATTTGAGATGAAAGTAAAACAACATAACACCCACATCTTTTTATCACTTTCATCATTCATTCCTAACACACACTTTTACTCCTTTCACTTTGAATAGAACCAAACACATGTCAATTTTAATCGCATAGTCACGACAAAGAGGTCACTTGTTTGAAGGGAAGGACACAGAAACAACTCGGGGGAGAAAGAAAGAGAAGAGAATAATGAGAGGCAGGCTTTCTTTCTGTGTGCTAGGAATTTAGTGTGATCAGCTTTTGAATTTATCGGTAAATGGTGAATTATCACTGCCGTTAAGCAAAAGATCTGCAATGCAATGCAACCTGTTTGGTTCGAAACCCCATAACTCTCACTCTATCTTCACTTCTGCCCATTCTAAACATCTCCAGGTGACCTCTGTCAACAGTCTTTTTTATGTCACCATTTTAAGCAAAATATTCTTTTAAATTTTAAAAGAACAATTAAAAGTAACGTTATAAACAAGAAAATTATTACATGAAAGAAATAAATTTTATAACATGAAGCTAAATTTAAATAAATATATTATTTGTTATTCTTATTTTGTTTAACATTATTTTCAACATAAGAAAGTTACTTAAAGAGCACTTTAATATACTTAACAAATACCACTACTTTTGCGTGGATCATACTTCACAATTATTTATACAATATCTTAAAACTTTTCAATGTATTAAATAATATTTATATTTTCTTATTCTAAAAATTATTTATTTATTTATAAAAATAGTAAATATTCTTAAAATGTTGATTGAGAAAATTAACAAAACAACTTAAATAAAAGGTATTCTAAAGATATTCATTAAAGTGTATTTCATATGCCGTACGCAATATCTGTAATCAGATTAAAAATATATATTTACTAATTTTCATATTCTAATATAAAAAGTATTTTTAACAAAAAAAAAATCTTTTAAATATATATTACTTAATCACATAAAACAATTAGTAGTACTAGTACTGATTCAAAGCTTTTAAGTATATTTTTGTCTTTTTGTTTTACTTTTAAAACTTAATAGTAAATGCTCTGACATCCATATTTATTGCATTAAAAATCATGATATACAAAACATTTAATGTAAAACTATTTATTTATTTTATTAAAATTATAAAATGATTTAAAGTATATATTAAAATATTTATAAATCATTAAAAAAGTTTAATAAATACTTTTTAACTGTTATATTTAAAGTATTTATTATTATAAGCATTGATAAATATAATATCTTAAAAAATTGACTAATATAACATGAGAAACATACTTGGTATAGAAAGTCTCTTTTGAAAAAGAAAATTTTGAATATTGAAAAAGTAAACCACAGGATTAATTTTTATTTAAATAGTGAAGGCAAGGTAAAATTAACCATAAAAAGAAAAGACAACAAAAGGAACAATCCCTAATAAAGTGCACTAGTATAGGTCTTAATTGCAGTATGGTCATACAATCACGTCACAACAGAAAGCCTAGACGATTTGTATCTAGAGGTAACTATACAGTTGCAGGTGCTGTGCTTCTCATTTCGCTTCCTTTGCGCTGCTCAGTGTGAGTCACCACAGTGTAACAGTACAGTGCTCAGTGCGTGCATGTCACTATCAATCTTTCTTTCTTTCTTTTCTTTTCGGCTAAATGATAATCTCATCAGTAATGATACCTGAATTATTTATTATTTTAAATATTTGTTAATATTTTTATTTTATATATATATATATATATATATATATATATATATCTATAGGTGTTGGATATACATGTTGTTGGATTTTTATCAAATATTTTTCATCTAATGATAATTTAGTCTCAAAAATAATAAATTGTGATTTGATTTTTAAATATATAAAAAGTATGACCAATTAATTCTTAAGTTTTATAATTTTATGGTAAAATAATTTTTAGAAAAATATAATTTATTGTTAAATTAATTTTTAAATATTATAATACAAAATGATTTTACAAATATGATAAAATTGTCTCAGATTTTAGATAATAAGAAATTAAATCAAAATCTTATTATTTTGAGGACTAAATACATGTTTAATTTATCATTATAAATTAACTTTGATAGCAAAAGAACTTTTATAAAAACATATATACTCTAGTGTTTGCGTTCAATTTTTCCTAGGCTGATAGATTCTGTCTCAAAATTCATACTCAATGATAAACTAAACATAGTCTAAAATTATCACCCGGCTGTTCATTGATATGCTAAAACAATAATTTATTCTTTCTCAGTTTTCTTTTCTTTTGCCACTAGGGTTGCCCTCTGCCACTATTCTATTTCTTGTTCCTCCGACGTGAAAGCCTGTCCCTTCGTGAAGACCTAACATTTAGCACCCGTACTATTCTTGCAATGTAATATGTAAGGTTCCATAAGTAGGCCTGTCCACGCACTCATTTCGGGGAAGGCTAAAGCCGAAAAGAAAGATAATTAAAACCAACACGATTGGATTGTTCCCATAAAAGCACGCCCCTACTTCATGTATATTGTACAAGTTTTGTTTTGTTTTTCTTTTATATATATCAATCCTCCATGATCAATACTTTACAATTAAGTATTATATTACAGTTTGAACTTTGAACACTGGAAATTTTGTTATCCAGTGATTTTGATAATATAAAAAGAATTGTATAAAAAAATATAATCTTAATTTTTATTATAGTAATTATCTTATTTTAATTTCTTTGTCTCTGTGACAGTTTTTGTACAAAATTCACATGTAAATCACATGTTTTCATTATAATAAAAAAATTCAGATATTCATAGAGAAGTTGTCTCACACACGTATACACCAAAATTAATATTAAATCATTCAAGTATTATTGAAATTTAATCATTAACAAAAATAATTTTATTATTTTTTCATCGAATTTTAAATTAATTAAAATTATTTTTTCTTTATAAGCCAAAAAATTAACAGAAAAAAATATGAGATTCATTTTTTTTATTGCAAACGATGAAGGCTGTTATAATTGGCGGGTTAATCCAAATCAAGGTAAAAAAAAAAACTGATTTAAATTGTGGGTTTGAGTGGTGTTTTTTTTATGAATGTGAGATTGAGTATTCCTTGTATTCATTATTAATAAATTTCCTTTTGCTAATAATAAAAAAAAAAGAGTTAACTTGTATATCCACTTTTACAAGCTGTCATCATCTGTTCACTCACATTTCCTTTTATAAGCATATGATTGTAATGAATATCTTAAGTCGTTCATTAATACTATATTTTGTACATTTAAAGATAGATTATGTCTTCTCGTCCACTCATTCAAGGAACTTGATTCCGGTGGCAGAGCTTACTAGGAGGGAGATGGGGTAGCCATGGTCCTCAAACTTTTATATAGTATATAAAATTTTATGTACGATATTATAAATAATTTTAAGTATGTGATATTTTTGGCCTTTTGGCAAGATCCGCTGCCTGCTTGAGTCTATCACCACTCATATATATAAATCACGTGTTGGTATCCATTCACATTAATGTATACGTGCATGTAGGTAGTAATTTTCCTATGTAGTACTTGAATCAAAAGAAAAAAAAAACGGGTACAAAATACTTTGAATTAAGAACCAATTAATAAAATCCACATTAAAGTCATTCTGAAATTTGGTTCTTTTTTTCTTCTAAATTCCTAATAAGAGTCATTAACTTCAAATGAAAATTAAAGTCTAGCTGCCCACACGTACATTCAACAACAAAAACAAAAGGTGTTTTACATTAATCTTAAAGTTTGTATTTGTCATATCACTCCATGGAGAAGATTCTCGTGTGTAGCTGACAAATAGGGTCGGTTTGTGTGTTCTAGATAGAAGAAATAATATAAAGAAGAAATTTCACAGAAAGGAACATTGAACGATCCTTCAGTCACCTTGACCATTCATTTGCTTCGTGACATGAAAGTGTCTAAAGAAGTGGGACGGTGGGGTCAAATTGAGATGGAAGATGCTCTTGTTTTTCTCAAGTTACAAGCAACAGGACGCTTCAATTAATTCACACAAGATTATTGTGAATATTATAGATCAAGGCTGGAAGGATAATTGCCACGGGAAGGTTGCCACTTGCCAATCACAATCATATGAAGCATTTCAACGATAAGGAAAAACGCTTTATTACTAATAAAACCAATGTAATCAGTAAAAAAAAACACTGAGTAATTAATATATAGAGTTATATTTATAGAATTTTTTTTTACCAATCATTATATTAATATGAAGTAATTCTCATTAGAAATCATGATTAATATTCATCAAGGTGGATATTTCTGTGTTTGTTTTAACACAGTTTATTTCATAACTAAGATAAAGATTTTAATCATGGACAGTAAGTTATTATTATTTATGTCAATTGGTGTTTACACTTATATTTTTTAAGTAAAGTGGTTATAATTTAATTTCTCAACATGTAAAATATATTTTACATTGCAGGCATATATGCTATGTTTTTTTATATTTTAAAATTACAAATGATATTTTATTAGATTTTTTATGACGTAGATAAGTCTTTTAATTTGGTTGCCAATGTTACTATTATATCAAAATTTAGATTTAAGGACTAAAAGTATAAATCTAATAGACTTTAGGGATAAAAAGATAATAATTCTTATAATTTAAATTTTTTATTGTGAATTTAAAATTTAATTAATATATTCCACATTTAATTATATGAAATAAGTATTTATGTTGTATAATACTCAAGAAAAAAAATACTGTAGATAGTTTATAGCATTTTCTTGAAGAAAACAAAATTAATAGTGATAGGCTACCAGGCCGGTTAGTGGCCCAAGCTAGGATGGGAAATAGACACTTTTCGGTGACAAGTCACGAAGTTCAGAAAAGTTTTGAACCAATGTAGATCAAAATAGTCTTTGTCCATAAGAATATATAATTAACATTTAAAGTTAATGTATTTCTCAGGATAAAGTTAAAAGGATAAAATGATAATGCCTGAAAAATAAAAATAAAAATTGCATGCAAATTATTTAATAACAATGAAATGAAACTCCTTGCCCACGATCAACCAAAGTTGTAATTAGAATAATATCCAGCACAATGTGTAAAAACTCTACAGATATAATTTTGTAGAATATTGTAAAAAATATAATTTACAATTTTTTTATATTTATTTGTAAAAGGTAAATGATTACTTAAGATCGATAAGTGCATACAGCTAGTTAAAAAGACAAAAGACAAGTAAATGGAAAACGATCAATAAGAAGAGAAATATAGAAAGCAGGATCAGTAAATAGTGTTGGACATATATGATATATGTGTGTTGAGGCAGCAAAATATATGATATTAGTGCATAACTGCAGTGATCAGTTTTAAATTTATTTGTTAAAAACCAAAGCAAAGAATGGAACGTTGATCCAAGTGAGCAATATTCCCCAGAGGGTCCCACACGGCTTAGGAACCATCCACGATGTTGTTACGGCACGGATTGGAAATACTTACAATGGAGACTATGCCTCATGCCTTTATATTTTTCGTCCTCATAATCTATAAATATTTCATATTTGTTCATGCAAAAACTTTAATACTTTTTTCTTTGTCAGAGAATTAAAATTGGTTACTTTTTTCGCTCATATATATAAGTTTGAATCAATAAAAACATAATATTTCTACATCAGTTAAGTATATAATCAATATAAATATAATGTTTTTATATTGATTATGTATACACCTTGTTCTTGATTAAAAAGTAAAAAGTCTGAATTTTATAATTTTATAATTTTATAAGAATGAAAAAAATATTAAATCTTTTGATGAAACAAATCTTAAACATTTTTATGTTTAAAAGGAAAAAATATAATTTAACCAAAAAAAAAATATAGCCTCCATTTTGGAAAATTGCTTCTCACTCGATTCAAACAAAAAGAGAAGTCTTGCACGTGCAAGACTTCATAAAGTCTTTAAATCATGCATACTAGAATCTGTTTTGCTCCAAGTATGGATTTAGTTTCACGTCAACGACGTCCATAACTAATTATTTCGTTAGATTGTTAATTTACAAGCTTATAACTTATTTGATTGAAATGAGACTATCTAGTATGTGTTTCTTTAAGCCTTAAATAAATATACATCCTTACTTAAAATTTCACATCACATCCCTTCAAAATACGCATAAGCTATCTGTTTTTGCTTCAAGCAACTTGCATGCGTATTTTATATATTGACGCAAAATCAAGCATACAGTTAACAAATGAGTTTATCTGATAGAATGTTAGTAATATATTCTGTTAATTAAGCACATATTCTCTAATATGTTTTTGTTATTTGTTAAAATTTATGAAAAATCACAATATTATGTAAGTCTCATTTTATTCAATGAATCTTATTTATAATTTTAAAGTTTTTATTAAAAAATAACAAAGAAAAAAATGTGCCACAAAAAAATATCTAACTTCCATATAGATTGATGTTTTCGTCTTTGCTAGCTGGTTAACGTCCAAGAGCAATGTTTTCAGTTCAAGACTTCAAGTTGCTTTTGTATAAAAAAAAAATATCTAACTTCAGGAAAAAAAAGATCCTTCTCCAAATTGCTAATAATTTTAATCAAGCAAACTTTATTTAACAGAAACTAAAGTTTTATGGGTCTACATTTGTTTTTTGTTACAAGTTATGGGTCTATATATGATTGAATTATATGATATCCTTGATATTTAATTTTCTTAGTCATTTTAACTTAAGTATACGATTTTTGCAGGGAAATTACGAGTGTATTATTCACTCACTACTATTAGCTTTACATTATACTAGTATATATTTAGAAGATTTTTTTATATGTTTAGCATAAAACCTATCAAGTGCATACAGCTACCGAGAAGTAGTTAAAAAGATATGTAAATGGAAAACGATACAATAAGAAGAGAAATATAGAAAGCAGGACCAGCAAATAGTGTTCAACATATATATGTGTTGAGGCAGCAAAATATATCAAATGAGTGCATAACTGCAGTGATCAGCATAATTTTATTATTATTTAAAACCAAAGCAAAGAATGGAATGTTCATGCATGTGAGCATTTCATTTCCCATCCTTTTGGTAACAAAAACAAAATAAAAAGCGCAAATTAAGAAGAAAACAAGCCATATGATATAATGCTTGTCGATCCTTGTTCATTATTCATTTTTCTTGTTTAGTGGTTAAAATTTGATTCAAGCCATGGACCAAGTAACGCGCGCTTCTCCCACGTCAGAGTCAAGTCCCAGCGCATCCCACACGGCTTGTGACCCATCCACGATGTTGTTACGGCACGGTGGTTGACCCGCGTGTGCCCTGTCGCAGCCGTTAACAGAGTCGCACTGGTCCACCACTTTCGCCGTCACGTTCCTCCCGTTCCCCGCCGTGATCCTTATCATTTTCAAACACAGCGAACTGCCGTTGAACCACCCCGTGGAGAGTGCCACCACACGCTCCGTGTTGTTATGGAACTTCTCGTCGCACTGCGACGGGTCCCCTCCGTCGCCGCCTTCGCTGAAGTCGTTCAGCGTCAGGATCGCCGGCGTCGAGGAAGTTACCGGCGGAGAGCAACGGTACTGAGGATACGATTTTCCGCCGCAATTTAGGGTTCCCGAGGACTGGCAGCTTCCGCCGCTTGGTGGCGGATTTGGCGGCATTCCGCCTCCGCAGATGTGGGTTCCGACGTCGCGGTCGTCGTTGCACCTTCCGTTGATGCAAATGAGTTGGCCGTCGCAGTCGTTGAGGGTTCTGCATGGTCCATTGCATCCGATAGCGTTTGCCAGAAGAGGAAAGTTTATGATAAGGAAAGTGGAAGCTAAGAACACAAGACTTGCAGTGTAAGCCATTGAATTACTTAAAATAGAGAAGGTGTGTTTGTTTTGTGACTATGGCACATGGCTAACGTAGGATTATATAGAGTTTCCAAAGCTGTATATGCCCAAAAAAAAAAAAAAAACAAAAAACAAATTGCTTGTCCGTAGATTCAAACATAGCCTCCTATCTTAATAAATTTCTTTTAATTATTTTACTATTAATCTAATTAAAGGTTAATAATGTCTAAAGATGTAGTTTCAGTTAATATTTAATTACTTTTTTTGTAATTTTCTTTTAGATGAATATTTTTTTTCTGCTGAATTGTTAGATTTTAGACAAAGAGATGGATGCTTAATCAACAAATTAAAGAAAAATGTTTCATCTACAAATTCATTTTCTTTGTCATTAATGCTGCCTCGGATCTAACTAGTACAACATTGGTGCATTTGCAAAAAAAGTAATCACACATCGTTTCCGAACATTATAGAAACAATTGAGTTTCAATTAATCATTAGGGATGCAGGATGCTTCATGGCTGCGAGCAGATTATGAAATCAAGATCATCACGGAAACTCCCATGGATATGGCTAGCAAATTAAGATATATACTTGGAAGTTACGTCGCCAAAATGGGCTATATTAATGTTTTTGTCCTTGGTAATTAAATTTCCAAGACCAAGAGCACCTCTTCCGGCTCAAGTTGCCTTGTTTTCTCGACTATTTAATCCTCTCCTCGCCAGGATTTTCTCTTCACTGTCGTATATCTTACGTTTTATTTTTTTGGTGTATAATTAGGCAATTTGATTAATTAAGTAAGAAAGGGATGATATTCTTACGTACTTACGTACGTGAAAACTTCTAACGATAACATGACATGCAAATCTAGATTACTTCATTTCAGCCTGTACATTTGAGCTCGTTAGCAAACTCTAGAAATCCAAACAAATATGGTTGAAGTGAATTAGGAAATTGTTGGTGCATTCAGATGAATGTGGATAATAAGCACAAGTGCGAATGGGCTGCAACTGTGAGTTGTGAATTGATAAAGTTACTGTTCAATAACGCCCTTGACTTGCCGAATACAGTCCTTCTACGGTTGTACTTACCGCCGAAACGTGCCCAACTTAATTGCTTCGACAGATTGACCGATATCCCGTCTTTAGTATGCAATCTGACTTGACCAAACTCTTTGTACGGTTCATTCTCTAATATTAGAATGATGAAAGACTGAAACTGAAATTAAGTCAATTTTATAAATAAAAATTGAAGTAGTAAGAAGAATTCGTCAATTCGATTCAGTTGTTGCCCATTAAATTTTTAAGTAAAATATTAGTTATTATCATAATTATCTGCGAGAGAAAGTTTATCTTTTCTCAAGTGTTGCAGTCTTGTTGCAATTTTGAATTTATTACTATTTGCCTCCTAGGGTAGCTCATTATTTACTTAAAATACTGTGCGATATTGACAGCTTCCATTGACCAAATAGTTGGATTTATAGATGTTAATTTCCAATTTCACAATTATGTATTATCTTCAATGTCTAGTCTTTGAAGGCCCATGTTATATATGATCTCTACATATAATTCTAGCAAGATACGTACTATAATCTATCTACGGATAGATTGTATTCGTAATGGGCCTCTAAAATACTAATTTAGGAAATTGCTTGGGACACCCACCAAATTTTGCAAATGTCAAAAATATCTTTACGGGTATTTTTGGTTATAAATAACAGGAGGAATTTTTTATATCTGCAGTGTCATTTCTTTTCCGTAAAATCTCGATCACTTAGTGTAAGTTTCTTCTATTAAGGTCGGATTCGAAGTGTAGTTGTTCTTCGGCAGTGTACGTGCGTTATTCAGGAGCATATGGTGAATATGGGTTGGTTTTCGTCGCTGGAAACCAAGAGTTATGCAAAAAAAATTGAAGAACCTTCGGATTGACAATCCGTACGGTCATATAAATTGTTGATCCGTAGGTTCGTAAAAAAATTTTAAAATTGTGAATATTTTAAAAATAATTTTTTGTAATAACTTTTTTTTGTAATAATTTTAGCAATTGTGTGAATTGTAAAAGATTGTTGGTTTAAGAAAATAAGGGAAAAACAAAAATAATACCTTAGTTATAAGTAACATTAGATTTTAGATTAGATATTAAAAAAATAGTTTGTTAATCTTTTTTAGAGAATGATTTTTGTCAAATATATTTCAGAATGTGATGCTCTGCTCCATCGTCATCGCGGTTAACCAGTCTCAACAAGGAACTAGAAATGCTTCTTGCAACTATGCCCAGTAAGAATGTCTACCTTATATATTGATATGTTTATTTACACGTGACATGTTTATAGTTAGTTAGCTTTTGCAATTGCTAATTCTGTCAATATATGTCGAGTTAATAGATTAATAATTCTGTCAATCGTTTGAATATAAATTTTGTTATATCATGCTTGAATATTAATTATGTCAGAATTAACAAATGAAGAGCACGGAGAATGGTGCAAAATGGCGAAGATGATGCTGAAGGTCGCAATTCCACCAGATACTATTTTAAACATCGTTCACACCAAGGAGTAGATCATCTTCATTTTGATTTAATTAACATATAATTTTTTTGTTATTTTGTGTAACTAACCAACCTTATTTTGTTATATCAAATGTAGACTTATAGTGAAGTTAGTATATCATTTGCTGTTTGGTGGAAGGACGTACTTGACGGCGTATGACATTTGGTTGACAAGGTAGGAAATTATCATAATATTGTCTACAACAAAGATTTGGATCAACCAACCATTGTAGCATGGTAGACAGCACTAAGACATTTTTATCACCTGACCGAAGATTATCAAGTGTCCTTAACTCATTATGGTAAGAGTGTATTATTTCTTACCATATTCAAGACCATTAGTCTACCCAAATCATTCTCAAGGTGACACTCATTATACCATAAAGTGTCAAATTCTGTCACTTTCAAGATTTATCTCAATCCGCAAAAAGTTAGCTGTAGCAGCCTGGTAAGCAACTTTCTAATTTAGTTGTCAACAATTCTTTATCTTTCAAGTTTTAAATTTCATAACATAAATTACTGACATAACATTATTCTTAATATTAGGACGTTTCAAGCCCCATGTATTTTTTTCTTAAAGATAAAGGTTAAACTCATTTGCATTTGGAAGACGTGACAAAATGTTGGCTTGTGTTCAATCATTGGAGGAAGACACTTAAAATTGAAGCTGGATGGAAACATTTATGTGAAACCTTGTCCTTGACAGCTGACATGAAAATAATCTTTGAATTCATCAATTCCACCGTTAACCGTATGTTTTTTTGACCATGTTTATGAACATTTTTATGACGTGAAACATTGAACATTTTAATTATTATGAACAATCTATTTATATAATAGTTTTTTTATAATAATTGTTTTATCATGTGTTGATCATAAATGTTTTGCAATCATGTTCTTATATATAATTGTTGTTTTATCATGTCTAATATTATCCTATTATTTTTGAATTAATTTGGTCATGTTTTTGAAATAAATTATTTTTAATTAATCACTAAATTAAAATTTAAGCAATATAATTTTAAAAAACTTTATATATATTTTTTGAATTAAATTGTTTTATCATTGCTAAATTTAACCAATTACTAAATTAAAACTAATCACTAAATTTAAGCAATCTAATTTAAGCAATTACTGAATTAAAATTAATCACTAAAATATTTTTTGAATTAATTTGTTTTATCATTGCTAAATTTTTGTTACTTATAGTTTTTTTATTACAAAATAAATATTTTTAAATTCGTATCCACAAAAAAAATTGTCCATATCACAAAATATTTTTTGTACGTACCTACGGATCAGCAATCCGTATGATCATACGGATTCCTTTTCCGATAACGAAAATCAACCAAAATTTACTGTATACACCTCACAAACGCACGTATACCATCGGAGACCAAATATGCTTCCAAATAGCCCTTAACAAAAGCAATTTACAATAAGTGATGGAAAATTTACAAAAAAAAAAGCATAACACTACAAAAATGAAAAATTAAACCTGCTATTATAATCGAAAATATCATAAGGGTATTTCAGCATTTTGGGAAATTTCTGGTGCCCCAGCAAGCAATTCCCGAAAGATACGTACAATAATCTATACTATAAATCTCTGATAGATTATATTCGTACTGGGCCTCTAAAATACTAGTTTATGGTATCTGACTCTTCTGGCATTTTGATCATTGCGAGGCCGATTATTTCATGGTCTTACTAAATTCACCTCTCAGTTTGCTAAGTTATCCTCCTTTCTTCTCATTAAATTTGTTATTACCAATTAGACCCTTTTAACCCAGTTTCTACAACCCCTCATGATCGTGCCTTCCTCTTCTTCTCTTCAAACTGCCCAAAACAAAATCAGATCTGCAAAAATTGAAACCAGATTTGTGCAAAATGAAACCAAATCCAAAATTGCTTCATTTTCAATGCTGGTTCGCAGTGGGTGTCGGCACTGCGCGTCGACGATCGGTGTGCCACGGTCTTGCTTGAAGGTCATTCCTTGCTGAACCAAACGACCGCAACAACCATTTTTCTTTTTGATCAAATTAAAATATTTACATTTTCCCTTTATTTAAAAATAAAATAATTTTATTTTATATTTTATAATTCTTTTTGTCTACATTAAATCAAATTAAAAATAACGTTTTATAACTTTATGCGCAAATTAATAGTAATGGCAGAAGTTATTACTAATATGTAGAGTTATTCATCTTCATAAATAAAAATCCAAAGTTATTGATAATGTGGGAATCAGAGAGCACTTATTTTAAATCTTTGGCCTCAGTAAGTCCTTGTTGTTCAAACGCATGATTCATCAATATTAGCGCACTACTTAATTTTTTCTTTTCTGAGTGGACAATTAAAACGCTTAATCATCAATATTATCGTCACCCCCTTTGGCTACTGCTTTCCTAATCAGTGTTGAATCTTCAAAGTTCAACTGTCCCCAGTAATCAGTATATATAAAGATCTTCTTCTCTCCCATTTTTCATATTCCTATGTGCAAGACAAAGATGGCAACCAACGCGGCCAGTCCCACTCGCACTCCACGCTCCCAACAACGCCCCACCCAAAGCCCAAGGACACCCTCGTCAAGGCCCACGCTCAGGCCCACCTCTTTCTCCGACAATCCCTCCACCTCCTACAGCGGCTCCACCGGTTACCGCCTCTCCTCTGACACCTCCATCTCAAGCTTCTCCTCCATCACCTCCCTCCGCGACACGCTCCCCGAAAACCCCCACATCTACGACTTCTCCGAAATCTGTGCCGCCACCAACAACTTCCTCTCCAAACGCCACTCCTCCTCCACCCCTTGCTGGCGCTGCACCCTCCGTGGCGCCGACGTCATTGTCTTCCAGCGCAAGTTTCGCGGCAAACTCCAAACCAACCAGCTCCAGCAACTCCTCTCCGTCGTCTGCCGCAGCCACCACGTCAGCATCATCAAACTCCTTGGTGCCTCCGTCTCCGGTGACCACATCTACCTTGTCTACGACTTCGTCAGCAACGGCGCCACCCTCTCCGACTGCCTCCGCAACAAAAACAACGCGCACTTCACCGTTCTCTCCACGTGGATGTCGCGAATACAGGTCGCCACGGATCTCGCTCACGGCCTCGATTACATTCACAACAAAACCGGTTTGAACATCAATTTCGTCCATAACCATATCAAGAGCAGCGGAATCATCGTCACCGAGCCTTCCTTCAATGCTAGGGTTTGCCACTTCGGCGCCGCGCAGCTCTGCGGCGAAGTCGAACTCCAGAACCAGAAATTAGGCGAAATTAGTGAAATCGAGGAAAAAATAACATCATCGCCGGCGAGATCCAAGAAGTTCGAGGGCGTGCGGGGGTACATTGCGCCAGAATTTCCAGCCTCCGGCGTTGCGACTCAGAAGTCTGATATATACGCTTTCGGAGTGGTGATGTTGGAGCTTTTGTCCGGGGAAGAGCCGTTGAAGTTCAAGTGTGACGAGAAAACGCGCGAATTTGTGAGGATGTCGGTGATTGATGCGGCGAGGGCCGCCGTGGACGGCGACGAGGGTAGCGTGGAGGGGAAGCTGAGGAGGTGGGTGGATCGGAGACTGAAAGATTCTTTTCCAGTCGACGTTGCTGAGAAGTTGACACGTGTCGCGCTGGAGTGCGTACACGTGGATCCAGATAAGAGACCGAACATGGGACGCGTGGCTGGAAAGATCTCAAAGTTTTATTTGACGTCGAGGATCTGGTCAGATAGTATTAAGATGCCTGATATTACTGTTACGTTGGGACCTCGATGATGTTGGCGGCTTTATTTTTTAATTAAAGTCAAATCGTGGTTTTGATGGTGATTGTGACACCAGTTGTGGAATATTTATGTTTTCGGAAAGATGAGCTGAATTTGTAGGATGTCCTTTTAGTATTGCGTTTGATCACTTGCAATATCAAAGGTGGAATAAATAACTAGTGTTGGAGTATATTTCACTGATCACGTTCATTTGGTGGTTGAAACAATAGATAAGTCTTCTCTCTATTCAAATCTTTCTATAAGTAATTCAAGTTTATAAATCTTCACATCAAATTATATAAAGTCAACTATCTTTAAGCTGCCTTTGATCGCCCCATTTCGAAATCAATGTTGCCAATTCTATGTATTCAATATTTTTTAAAAATAATCTCCGTACACTTGATGCTTATTATTATTATTACTATTAAACATGGCATATATATATATATATATATATATATATATATATATATATATATATATATATATATATATATTGCAGTTTTCCCCAGTAGTTAAATAAATTATAATAACATGTCATAGACTAGAGAAGAAACATAGAGTAAATTGACAATGATTTCTTATTTTTTGTTTTTCAATATGTCAAAATTGGTCTTTGAATAGAATGGTTTTGTTTATTTGATTGTGACATGAGTTATAGAATATGTGTATTTTATATAGTACATTATTACTTCAAGAATATTTGACAAAACTTTCTTATATGGATTTTATACAATGATCTTTACGAGGCTATAGGTATTTTTTATTATAGTTAATTCTATTTGAATTACGTAAAATTATCATGAGCTAAAAAACTTTTTTTTTCAAGCATTTAACGAAACTTTTGGTATATAATGATAAATATCAAAATATAACTAGTCAAACACGTGTTAGAATAACAAGGCTTGATTATCATGGTTCCTTACGCTAATCACCTTATTTGATGCGTCAATGAAACTTTAAAATAATTCCATGGATCTCAGATTAATATTTCTGCTCTCAAAGAACTTCCATGAATTGTGTATCATATACCATTTAAAAAAAATCAACTATGTTAGAATTAATTAAAATTCTCATAAGGACTTAACAATAATGAATAAAAACTAATTATAACCAATTCCCTAAGTTTTAAATAATTTCTTATATGAAATTATTTAAATGAGAACACTTCTTAAAATGAGAAATGAAAATGAAGAGTCGGAGCATAAAATGGCACAGAACGTTGATGATGAGACACAATTGTTGCATATGTGAGTGAAGAAAATTAAGTGCTGCGATGTGAACCATGGAGCAAGGTCCATTCAAACCGAAAGAGAAGAATGGTTTTTTTTATCAACATGTACTTCTCTCTCAAATTATTTTCTATAATACACCTGTTTCATTTTTTTCCCACTACTACACTAGTTTTAGGTGCACCGTGGGAAGGTACTTTGGTTATTCTGACTTCCGTGCTTGACCATTTGTTTTTTTTAAAAAAAAAATTTAAAATATTATAAAATATAAATATTATATTATATAAAAAAAATTAATTGTTTTTAAAATTACTTATTTATTAAATTAATTTTTTTAAGGGTTGATTAAATTAATTTTTTAATAAGAAAATTATATTATTAAATAAAATTATTTTTGTTATATTATTTAATTTACTTAAGATATTTTTTAGGTGAATATTTTTTTTTAAAAAAATCTGAATTTTGTATGATAATATATTTATTTTAGTAAAAAAATAAAATTTTTAATATAATTATTTTACTAAATATAATTTTTTTATTTATGTCATTACATTTAATTAAAAATGAAAATACTTTTTGTTTATCAATTTATTTATAAAAGAACATTATACTACATTATCAATAAAATACTTAAACAATCATATTTGGCTAAGAAAAAATTTAAGTTGAATATATATTAGGACAATTGTTTTTGTTATAACTTTGAAATTTTGTATCTATTGTATAAGATAGATGTATCAATTATTTTTTTACTGTGTTTTCTATTTTTTTTTTTAATTACAAACTAATTTTCTTATTTTTTAATTAACGAACATAACAAAAAACATCAACAACACATGAATTTAACTACAAAATTACATACAACATTATTAAAAAATTGTACTCTAATTTTATCTAATTTTTTTATTTTTCTTTATATGTATATTTCTCTTTAAAAAAAAAAACTAAAAAAATCAATTTAATAAATAAGTAATTTTAAAATCAATTAAAAATATTTTATATAATATAATATTTATATTTTACAATATTTTAAATAAAAATAAAAAAATGCAAATGATCAAACATGAAAGTGAGGGTGGCCAAACCTACCGTGCAAAACTAAAACTAGTGTAGTAGTGAAAAAAAAATGAAACAGGTGTATTATAGGAAATATTTGGAGAGAGAACGTACACACGTTAAAAAAAATTGAGAAGAATATATAAAGTACAAGAAAGAAACAGATAAAAAAAATGCATAATTTTTACAATTTCCATCCAAGGGTTAAAATTAATTGTTTTCTTTTCTCATTTTAAGAAGTATTCTCATTTTAATTATTATATATATATATATATATATATATATATATATATATATATATCACTATCTCCTATTCTCATTTTTTAAAATTTTCATCCAAGGGTTAAATTTTAGGTTTTATTAATTTTTTTGTCTTCATATATCCTTATTCATAATAGTCAAATTTAATCTTGATGCAAAATGCTATACTTTATCACTTGTTTTCTTTATAAAAAAAAAAGTTTAATGGTCATACTCTATTTTTACATTCTCAACCAACAAAAAATAATTGTTAATATAATTTTAAGATAGTTATTTGTAAAAATTAACAAATTTGACAACATATTCTTTACACTATAGTTTAGAATCATGTAATAGCATGAAATTATATAGCCTGTTTTTTCTTTAAAAAATATTTTGTCAAACAATAAAAAAGGGTATTTATGACTAAATAGTACTTCCTTTGATCCATATATTAGTCGCATCCTAAAAAAAATACTTGATTCTAATTATGAGTCATGAGCTGATATATTAATAATGATTTTTCAATTTTATCTTTTATACTATTCTCAACACTTTATTATTAGGAAAGTCTATTTTTCATGTAATGTCAATCACTCTTCTCACTCCATACAATTAATAAAAATATGAGTATTTCTTCAAATACTACATCCTCTTTTTGTCTCTAATATTACCTTTTCTTTCATATTACTTCTCGTATTTAAAGATGCAAAACCCATATCAAAAAATGAAGAATTTTTTTTAAATAATTAGTTTAATTACCATAACCATTATAGTAAGAAATTAACAGTAAAGAATAATGATCCTTGACTTATTAATTCTTAATGATCATTGGGTAAGATTTCATTAAAAGAGATATTCAAAGTTGTTATTGATTTATATTCACTTATGTGTGTTATTTGTTGAGATTGAAGATTTTTATTGGTGAGGATCTAACATGATAACTTAGGCTAAGTATTTAATTAGTTATTAATGAAATTAATTGAATGTCTAATTATGTTATGCTATAATTAAAAATTTATTTTATTTTTAGACATATTTAATGATTTAACTTTCCTTCCTTAATTTTATGATTCAATAAAAAATGATCAGAGAGGAGAGGATACTTTTTAAAATACTCTAACAACATCTCTTCTTTTTTGTTACATCACATCAAATATCATACCTAAGTTTTTTTCACTCTCTTTCTCGCTAGAAGTTAACTAACAATTGGTGTTCACCAATCTTTTTGCTTTTAACAACTATAGATCAGTGTGTCTACGTTATCTGATTTATGTTTTACCAGGCACGTCGAACATGAATCTTTGCCTCGCTCACGTTAAATTTACATAATGTAATTTAACAATTTTATAAACATGCTCTAAGTCATGCGCTCATAGTTTTTCTCGAAAATTATTTTCACCCTATTTTGCTTACTTTTGAGTATAAAAAAAGCTCTTAATAAATATTATTTTTGGTCCAAAATTATTAATATTTAAAGGTTAGCACACAAATTAAGAAGCATTTAATAAGCACAAAAATTAACGTACTTTAATTTAATGTAACATAAAAATACTCTTAATTAATATTATTTAACAGTATTTAGTCATAAATGTTCTTATTTATTGTTTGACGAAATACTTTTAAAGAAAAAACAGGTCATACGCTGTGTAAAAAATTTCAAAAAAATTGACTAAAATCACAATTCTAAAAAAAATGTTGGCAAATTTATTAATTTTTATAATAATTACTTTAAAAATTATATAAACAATAAATTTTTGTTGGCTGGCAGTGTAGAAATAAAGCATAACTATTCAAATATATTTTTTGTTAAAGAAAATAGGTGATAAAGTATAGTATTTTTCATAAAGGTTAAATTTAACTATTTTAAACAAGGGTATACGCAAACAATTTTTTTGTGAAACTTAATATATATATATATATATATATATATATATATATATATATTTGGGGCTAGAAAAATAGTTGACTTTTTATAATTTGATGATGAACATCTATAAATTTTATTACTTTCAGAAAGAGATCCCTTGTTCAAATAAAGGGACGACTTCTATGTAGGTGCTAATTAACAATTGGTGTTCATCAATCTTTTTGTTTTTAAAAACCATATTTGCATTATCTAATTTATGTTTTATGATACATGTTGAACTTGAATCTTTACCCCTCATTAGATTCACATACCGTAATTTGATGACTTTATAAACATACTCTAAGTCGCACGTTCATAGTTTTTTCAAAAATAGTTTTCACTCTATTTTGCTTAATTTTGAGTAATAAAAGCTCTTAACTACCTTTGGTCCAAAACTATTAAGATCTAAAGGTTGGTACACAAATTAAGAAGCAATTAATACGCACCTTAATTTAATATTATAAAAACAACCTTAAATAATAGTACTCCCTCCTATTCTATATATTGGTTACTTTCACCTTAATCATCAAGATCAAAGAAGATAAATTAAGCCATTAAATATGTTTGAAAATAAAATAAGTTTTCAACTATATACTAACATAATTACACATCCAACTAATTCCACTAATAACTAATTAAATATTTAACCTAAATGATCGTCTCACATTTTTTTCTCTTTCACGTCATTATTAATATTCACCTATTACTCTATTCTCTCCATCAATGAATATGGACCAATAGCAACCTTCAATCTCAATATTTCTCTTCCCTGATAATAAAGTGCTTAGAATAATATAAAGGATATAATTAAAAAATCATTATTAATAGGTTAGTTTGTGACTTATAAATAGGACCAAATATTTCTTCTAGAATGTGACCAATATATAGGACAGGAGAGAGTAGACTCTAAAAATTCAACAAACAAGGATAAATAATAAAGATAAACATATGAGATTCTTCACAACAACATGTAATCTATTAATAATGTTGGTGTATTATTTTTTTATGCCTACAAAACTTCAACCTCATGTTAATTTCATATCCTCTCCAATTTGGTCACCACCATTATATTTGAATTGATCATCAAAATTCTAAATCTGAGTGTTGCAATCAATCAAAGTCAAAATGGAAAGGTGGGATTTGGTGCTCTATCTTTGTAGTTGCAACATTGATGATCAAGTTGGCATCCTAAGCAACAACTACGTCTGGTCAAGGTGGTGTTAGCCACCCAAGTGTTGTTGGAAGGTGAAAAGTTGGTGCAAGTGGAGGCAACAATTGCCGAGGTGTTCTTGGTCACTCTGAAGTTGTTAGAAAGCGTAAGGTTGGTGTTAGTGGCAACAATAATTAATGACTTAGTCTAGTGTAAGAGTCATTCAACAGTCTCACCATTTGTTTTCTTGCCGAACTTACGAGTGAGTTGGAAGATACAAACGGCGCAAATTGTTGATACACGAACATGATGCTATCTTCCGTTCACCTTGATGTGTCAATCCTTCTTGCTTCCCATGAAATTTGATTTCTTGGTTTTCATCACCGAAGAACTTTCTTTCACGAAACAAGAACCATATCCCCTCTATATACTCATATTATTCGTTGAACTCATTTTGTTCATGATTCTCTTTGGATAATTCAATTATAGTTAGAGCACCAAATTTATATATTGGACATACTTAAGAAGGCATGTACTCTTTATTCTTTAAGTATAATATTGTTATACATTATATTAGACACAATTAAGAAGGT
Organism: Glycine soja; assembly: GCF_004193775.1. Lineage (NCBI taxonomy): Eukaryota > Viridiplantae > Streptophyta > Magnoliopsida > Fabales > Fabaceae > Glycine > Glycine soja. The sequence goes on along the minus strand of NC_041012.1, from coordinate 49,460,917 downwards.
ATGGATAGACTGTATTTTTTTTGTTTCAAAATAAGAATTTATCAGGCCCAGTCCATTATAAGAGCTTAAATTTTTTGGTTTTATGCCACTTGTATATGGTTGTATATGATAAAGTGATTAATGCATTTTGTAACTCCCATAATGAAGTAATTAAGCTTGAGTATATGGCACCACCCATTTGAAACATGGTGCATTATTATTTCTATTCAATATATGATCTTATTAAAAGTAGTCCCAGTAGTGCATTTTGGACGGACAATGAATTTGTTGTTACCAAATGTGTATGAACAACCCAATTTTGTACATCTCAATAATTTTTTTTTATCTTTTTAATTTATTAACTAATGTCCTAACAACATTTATTAACATTTGCCATAAAAAGATCCTTACCAGGAAAAACAACTTAATGATCCAAACAAAATTTATGAGCAGTGATTCAGCTTCAGTGGCAAACACAAATATGATTTTTTTTAAAGATCAAATATAAAATGTTTCTTTTTGAGAGAAAATGACACGAATTAACTCCAAGATTCTCAACCTCCTACCTGTTTTGAACTAGAATTAGAACATGTTTGAATTTGCATTGTAAAAGTAATTTTAAAGCAAAAATAATTTTAACAACGGATCATAACTCTTGTTTTTATTTTATTTTTATATGTTGAATTTACATTAGAATATGTGCTGTAACATTTACAATTACAAACTAAACATACACTTAATTTATCTATGATAAATGTGGGAACCAACCAGATAATTAAGAGAGTTTTTTTTTTTTTTTTTTTTGCACCCAACGGTAGATGCCTAGGCAATTAGGCAATCGTGGGAGAGCTGGGTTTAGGGGACTTTTGCGATATACTTTGGCAGTTAAATTGTCAATTTTGCTAGCTGTATTAGTATTTCAAGATTTAAAACTACTTTCATTTTACATGTTAATCTTCTTTTACCCTTATTCACCAAAAGAATCCTATTTTACCATTAGCATGTTTGTTATACAATGCAACAATACCTCTGTGAACGTAACGTTGTATTTTGTCCCGGAGAATTTAAAATTTTCGAAAATAAATTAAATAAAAATTCAATAATAAAATGAATTTTATATATTTGATTAATTAAGGAATTAATATTATTTTTTTGGTTTGACCCAAAAGCTATATAAATGATATTTACTCACTTTCAAGAATTAAGGTTTAGATATCCTAAAATAAAAAAATTAAAGTTCAGATGGTCAATTAAAGAATACTGGTGGGAAATAACTGTGTTGCCTCAGACCTTTATCGTCTGGGCCTGTCTTCTTTATTAGGGAGTTGTTATTGCCCAACCCCTTGCTATTGACCCCTACCAAGGGGCTTACATAATTCTTTTTTCCTAAAATATCTTTTTCATGGAAACATGAGTGTTTTGCATAATAAAATCATATTTCTGTTATTTAGGAGGTGGGAGGGGAGCAAAAAATAAAACAAAATCATGTGTTTATTGTTTTTCTGAAGGCGTGTGACAAAAAAACAACAAAAACATGATTTCATTACACACGGTACAACATAATTGTGTTTCTTTGCTTTCTTAAGGGATGCAAAAATTATAAGCAATGGAATTGTGATTCAATGCTTTTTTTTACCAAAAAATGGAACTATGCTTTTATTTCCCTCTTCTTCTTCCTCTTAACTATGATGATGGTGGTGAAAATATGGGTCTAGATTGATGCAAATCGGAGGTGTTTGATCACGGTGGCGGTGAGAATGCACAACGGCATGGACGAAGGTGCAAGGCCAAAGGGTTGTGCGGTGTTGCAGCGGCGTGGCGATCAGGAGCAGCGCATGTGGCAGTTGGGATGCTGTTGCAGCAACATTGGAGTCGCTGGTTCATATCTGGATTGGGTTGAATGGGGCGAGAAGAAGCTGAAGGGTCTCACATTTGTAGGGATAAAAAACAAATAGAGTTGAGTCCAATAGCAATTTCCTCTTTTTTTCTATGGAGATTGGGGCCCAAAAGTCACAATTAAAGAAACATTAAGACCAAAACAACAATTAAAGAAAAAATAGACGGAAAAATTTAAAAGATTAATATATCAAAATATATCACCCCAATAATTTTATTTTATAATTTTTTTTTCCTTTTTATTTTCTCTGTTATAAAAAATTATATGAATCAAGGATTGCCCGACAACCTTCCCCTCAGCAACATAAAAAACAATATAGGATGCCATGATGATATGATATCCCGATTTCGTTAATCAAGTATTCAAGTTATCACTTATCACTGTGTTTTACTCCCCTACTTATAGAACTGATTGAATTGGATATAGGAGATGACTTGGATGTTCAATGGTGTTGTAGAGAAAAATTCTGCACCATTATTGGTGTCAATTATAAGGGGGAAACTATTACAAAGCCCATTAGTCATGACTCCTGTAAATAGTCAAGATTTTTATATTCAAGTATGAGTCAATTCACATCCCAGTTTTGAGGTGTATGGATAGAAATAAAAGAGAAATAAAAAAAATAAAATATAGAAAGACAAAATAAAAAATTAATGTAACAAAAAGGAAAAATATAAAGAGAAAAATGAGGTGAAAAGGAGATAGAAAAGAAGTTAGACATATATATGTTTAATTTTTTCCTTCAAGTACATGTTTTTATTTTTATGTGTCCTTACTTTTTAAGAAATGTTAGTGACTAACTCAAACATCAAAATATTTTAAACAAACACGCATTGAATCACAAACACTGTGGAGCTTTGACGATGTTAAACTAATAATAGATACTCATAAAAAAACTAATAATAGATACACTACCCACCTAAATGGTCCTCAAAACAATATTTCTTTATTAATATCAAGACTTACATAGATTGGGAGAACTGTGTTGACACAAAAAAATTTACAGCTAGGCACTTTGTTTTCTTGGGAAATACATTATTTCATGAAAATTCAGGAAACAACTCGTGGTACCAAAATCTTTACCTAAGTCTAAGCATCGAGCCTTAATCGAAAAAAAGTAAAGAAAGTATGGACGCTGAGCCTGTACGTTACTAACAACTTTATATTATGGATTATCAAATCCGTAATATACTTGAAGTGCATCAAGCAAATAATGTTATACGTTAAATAATTTCCTAAAAATTGTTTGTCTTGGTGCATTAAAGTCAGATTTCGGTTTATGATAATCAATTTGCCATCTAATCACTCCTTTGATTAATGAGGGGTCCAAAAACACTTGAAATTAACCTCCTCTTATTATATACAGGAAAAGGTTACTGGCACTGCTGTCTCTTTATTTTATAGTTTTATTTTCTTCTTTTATAAATATTTGTTAAAAATTTTTTTTATATCTAAATTAGACTTATTTTGAAGTCCTTAATGTCTAAGATAAAAATTCTATATACCTTTTTATTACATTGAGAAGTTTACCCCTAATAATAAAGTGCTTGTTTGGCTTTATATTAAATTATCTAGAATCGTGTTAAATGTTAGCTAACATTATTTAAAGTAATTTTTCACATATTCAATTTTAAGTTGAGAAAATAATTTTTAGGCTTCGAATTAATTTTTAAGTTCAAGCAACTTTATGTATTATTTCGGTTGTGTCCAAGAGAATCTTCACATGCCTCTTGTGAGCTTCCTGACAAACCATTAGGTTTGCTAGATGCATGGGGTAGGGGCGTTGATCCTTTAATGTCTAGATTCCTAGTAAAGAGAGAGACAACCAAGTCAATATGAATATGAGAGTTAATAAGTGATATTTTAGGATTGGACATACCTCCAAATTATGACTTTGTGTGCTTTTATAGGTGTCATTTTGATAATGTGAGTTGAGATGGAATGATTATCTTATAGCAGGATGATGTATAGGAGGTTTGACTTGCAATTGAAAGTCATTATTGATGTTGTCAGGGATCATCCATCCCGGGCCCTCTTATTACTCCTCTAACTAGGGTGATTGGATTTGGGTTGAGTACTTGAATTAGGGCTAGCCTTCAACTATGTAGCTCATGATGTTGAGGTATTGACCTACTGATGTATCTCTATCTTTGGGTCTTCGCGAATTCGGACTAGCTAGGAGTCTAGGACATGTCTGAAATAGGCAGTTTTGTGTTAAATAAATTTTTAATATTTAATTTCACTAATAAACATAAATCATATTATTTTGAAATCAATTTTATTTATAATTAACTTTTACCGACCTTCATTCTAACACACATGAAATGAAATAATTTTATTTGTATTAGTTTTAATATTTAATTATAGACCACGTTATCCTCTGTACATCAGAAACCCTCGTTTATGTGGCTTCTTCACCGTCAGTCTGTCAGAGTACCACCTCTGCCATCACAGCTTTCTGCTCCTCCTCTCACATAAAAGACGTGCAATATGTTGGGAGCCTGCAACACAACTCTAGTACTCAGCTGCAAAATAATCAATTGGTTTCTCAACCTGTCTCCATATTCTTTAAAAATAACAACCGATTCTACTAGATTTTGTAATACTTGAAATTAATTTCTTCAATCTCTAATGATAGCTGCCTTAAGTCACCAACGACATTATAGATATTGCCATTGGGTTATCAACTTTTGTTTCAATGCATGACAATTATACACGGATGTATAAAGTATAAACAATTTAATTCTGGTGGCTAATAACTGCATTTTTATATCCTTTTTCTACTTTTCATAAGGCTACCATCAAACGTGGCAAAAATAGATATTGAAATTTATGATCCACCAAAACACAAGTGTTAAATAATCAAAAAGGTCATAATTAAGAAAATGTTGCTAAGAAAACATAATTAGGAGAAGATAGAAATTAACTATAAAATCATAAGCCATTTGTTTTTTTATAATAAATAATAAAATAAGGTATTATTTTACTATAAAGCATTTAATTTATTTAATTATATTCTACGTTGACATTTAAAATCAAAATGAAAAATATATTTTTGAAAGAAAAATATCAAAACGAAATGTGACAGTTCAAGACGGGGTGTGTCACGTGGGCGGCATTGCGTAGGTGATATAGCATTAAAGAGAAAGTGTACGGACGGGCCCAAAGCCACGTGAAGGGGGCGTGGAGTTGGAAGGAAGAATGTGAAGGAGCAGTTTACACGGTTTCCCCTATGGCTTTGGTATCCCCCTTTGTTCGGACCATACACTACCTTTCAAAATCACACACAAATCACAACTTTTTCCTCTCTTTTTTTCCTTTTAAATTGATTGATGATATGAGAAATCTTTTTCATTTAATAAAATCTTGGTTTAAATCTTATGAATGTAAAAATATGATTAGATGGGAATTTTTTTATTAAAATAGTCAATCAAATTATTTTGATAAAAATTAATTATTGATAAAATCAGTCTTATTTAAAAAAATATTTTTAATAGATTATTCTGGTACTCTGAACATTTCTTACGAATGCATAATTTTTTTTTTACTTTTATAATGTTAGCATCAACATCTCTTATAAGAATTTATGGTAAAATGTTTTAAGAATAATTAAAAGAATTATTATAATGGATAAGAGATATCAATATAATATTTTTCAAATAATTAAAGGGTTAGTGAAAAGTTAGAAATTGAAGAGGTATCAAGAAAAAAATTGACGAAACTTTAAGAGGTATTAATGTAATTTATTTTATGTTTTTTTATATGGGAAAGATAATGAAAAAGAAAAGAAAAGTATAACTAATGTGATAGACAAAAGATGGGGAAAAATGAACTTTAAAATATCTAATGTGTCTTAAAAAAAATTCAATCTAATTTAGTCTTAAAAAAAAGTAAGCAAATATTTCTTTAAGATTGTAAACGTGAGATGCTTTAATTTTTTTTTTATAATTTTAATATATAACTAGTCCTCAAAATTAGAAAAAAAAAACTAATTTAGTTGCTAGAAAAAATATGGTTGGCAACACCTATAAAAGATGATTCATTAAGTTGTTAAATTTTTCAGCAACAATTAGTCACTGATAAATTAATTGTATAAATATTTCATATATATAAAGTTGCTGACATGACAAAATCTGTAATAATCTAAATTTGTCATTGAAAATATTAACTTAAATATACGAATAATTAAAATGTCTCATATTTTTTATTTTAAATAATTATTTGAGATTTTGAAAGATATACTTGAGATATTTTTTTATCTCTAAAGACTAAATTAAATCGAATAATTTCTTAAAGGACTAAATTAATTAATTATTTATTCAAATTCTCACTTGTCAATAACTATTCTTCAGAACAGCGTTGGCCGTATGTAATATATACTATAAGATAAGATTTGACTAAAGTTTAAAAGGCTTAAAGGGCATAATCGAGGAGTTAATAGTTTGAACAATAGATCTATACATGATCTTATGCTGATCTTTTATACTGCTAGCTGTAGATATTTGTGGAACATTTCTGTAAGTTTATCCAGTGCCTAGAAACCTTAATTATGCAAGGAGGAAGTTGCCAATAAAAAAAATGCGAGGTGGAAGTCTGAAATTATCATTTCATAAATGGTTCTACGTAATGTCAAATTTAGTTTGAATTTCCGTAAATAATTACAAATAAAAAAGTAGTAGAATTTTCATTTGTTGAAATTATAATAAATCATATAAAATATATATGAGCACCACACAGGGTTTAAGAAATATTTGAATTTATAAAATTTGATTAAATAAATTTTGCAAAATCTTAACCATAGTCATAAACTATTAATTTAATGATTTTTTTAATCAAATTATCTCATTTTTTCTTTAGATGAGGAAAAAAAATTATTTTCTAATGAGTCAAACTAATTTTTTTTTCATTCAATTCATATCAATTTTTGGTCTAATGAATCCATCTAAACATAAATAATAAATATAAATAACAATATGTAACGCTTTTTAATTAATTAAGAATTATAAAATTATTATCATCATTATCTTGTTTGTTTCAATATACAGGAGTGAAAATTTGATATTTTTTTCCTAGTATGTTGTTCTTCAAATCCTATGTGCCGGTTACAAAAAAAAAAAAAATCAAATCCTATGCTATGAGTTTTCTCCGAATGGTTTTTTTACGGCTTATTCAATTATTCTTGATGAATAATGATTTAATAATTAGTATATTCTACTTAAGAGAGTGAACTCCGTGAAGTTCACACGTATTGGAAATAAGAAAGGTGAATGTCCCAAACATCGCGATAGGTTTCAGTTTTTGCGTCCCGCAGGATTATCAGTCCACAGATTACTCATAAATTAGGCAGTATATATATCGAAAGTTACTCTCGATTAAATTATAAGTGACACTCACCTTATTTTATGTTTTTTTTTAGTGAAAATACCTTATTTTATGTTAAAAAAATATTAATTCTATCAAACTGCTCAACAGAACACTTATTCCTGTAATAATATTGTGAAATATTAACTTATAAGCTTAATTACATATTTTATCATCTAACTATCATTATTTTATAAATCTTTATCACTCATATTTTTTCTTCACTTTCATCCTTTCAAAGAATCAATATTCTTCATCTTTTACTTTTTTTCCTTCCTTTTCTCTTATACTAGGGAAAAAGAGGCCATCCGTGTCTCTTTATATTTTTTAAATAATAAAAAAAGAAATTCAATACAGTAAATAAAAAATGATAGAATAAAAAAACTAATAATATGAAAATAATAGGAAGTTAATGTAAGTTAATTTTTTTTTTTAAATTTAAGAAATGGTTTAAAAGTAAAATTGTCCAATAAAAATAGAGAGTTGTTAGTGGGTGATTAATGATTTAAAAAAATATAAAAACCAAAAAAAGTTACACAAAATTATATCTCCTTTATATATTGGTATAAATTTATATTTTAATATTTATACTTTATCAAACACATGATTAGGTTGCTTAGTTACTAAAATAATCCAATTTCGATTCACATAAGAAATAATCTATTACAGGACTGGTGCATAATTTTGATTTTTCAGATCCATTTTTTCCGATGTTATTAATCGATAGTTTATTTTTACTAATATTTCCCTTGAAAAAAAGAAAAGAAAAAGAAGAAGAAGCATTTTTTGAATGAGATTTTTATCTTGGCTGATGGGTACAGGTGGGGTGCTTGATCATATTCATACCTAAATAAAGTTATATAAAAATTTCCTTTTATATTTAAAAGATGACGTGTGAGGTATATTAGAGAATCTACTCTTGGTGGATCCATCAAACGTTGAATGTCATTGAAAAGGCAGCATATAATAATATATGGAGGCGAAGTTGCAGGCAACAAGGAAAGGCAAGTATGTGGGGACATGATGATGGGTGTGGATGCAATTTTTCATTTTTCAGAGTTCAGCACTTGAAGCTGTTTGATTGCTGAGTTAGTAACGATCACCGCATTCAATGTGCATCCCTCGTCTTGGTCGTTGTCTGGGACTCCACTCCCTGTTTCCTTATTGCTCCACTTGTTTCTGTTAGCTTCCTCTTTATTACAAATTATGTTTCTATAATTTAAAAAATGCCAAGAGTAAATTAAGGGCAAATTTTTGCAATGGAATGATTCATATAATTAAGAGATAAAATATAATTTTCTTTCTTCATAGTATTATCGTTTGGACTTAAACTAATTATGATCAAGGAATAATTTTTAAACTATGAATTCGCCATGACGAGGAACGAAAAAGAAAGAAGAGATTGTAGTTATGTTTTTTTCTTTATAAAAGAAAATAAAAAAGAGCAGCGGCAAAGCCGCAGAGCCAGACCAGATTGTACGGATTGGGCCATGCTTTTTTCCATGTGGGACAGTTAGTGGGAGCCTCCCTTTGACAAGAGAGGGAATTCTTATAAAATGAATTTTTAGACTAAGTATTCAATACACAAAAAGTACGTTACGTAAAATAATTCGTTCGTTTTAAATTAATTATCTCATTTAAAAAGAAAACATTTAAAACAAAAATCACATCTAACTTTCTAATGTAATATTAATTATTTATTTTTTTTACTAATGTTCCTAACAAATGCGACTTTTGCTTTTTCAATATAATAGTATTAATACTAAGTTTTTTTTTCTGAGAGAAAGTATTAATACTAAATTAATATTGTAAAATTATAACTATTTTTAATCTATTTATTATTTTTTCTTGATTTATGTAAAATAATTTAAAAAATGCTTATTTTGATTAGGAGAGAGTAGTTTTTAGATTCTCAACTAATTAATCACAAATTATTATAAGTGCTCAATGTATGAGTGGTGTTTTTTTTCTTCTAAATTTTATTTAGTTGAGTTGTGTTTTTAAAATTTAGGATATATCACAAAACTCATTGAATATTTACAGAGATATTTACAAATTATTTATCAACAATATCTTTATATCGAGATTCAAATCACATCTTAAATATGAATCTAATCCTTAGTAATTGAGTTAAATTGGTGAGATAACTTAAAGTTAATTTAATTTGATTGTAACTTACCAGAAAGAAAATTAATTTTACAAATCTTCAAATCAATAAGTCTGGCGGAAGAAGGAACTAAATTTTGACAGATAGCATTTGCATTGTTCCTTCCCGTAAATTAAAGTGTGAGTATCAGGATAACTTCCCAATGATTACATATTAGCAACTTCTCGTAATGTGAAGAAGAAAAAAATGTTGAAACTGGGAAATGAATCATCATAATCAGATCCATCGAATTTCAATGTTTTAAATTGCGGTTACAACCACGGTTGCAATTACCTCCAAATTAGTAACGTGACAAATTACAGATAAATGTGGGGCAATTAAATTAGCAATATTGTCTTTTCCAATCTAACCTCCAAAGTTCGTACGACATGAGTTAGAAGTAGAACCAAACGTGGATGGTTTTATATATATCTAACATTCTAACGCAAGAAAGTAGGAAGCAAGCGATGCTTCTTGAGAAATTGAATGTTAACATATCTACGTGGGTTGAGAATATAGTGAAGAATACTTCTAATTTTGATGGTTGGACCACCGGTGAATGTGCGGTCTTCAAATTTCATGCTACAAAAGGCAGAGTCAAGAGTGAGTAATAAGTTGTACACATAAACCTTTAATCTAACTTTCAAGTTGAATTAGAATCTTGATTTTCAACAAAGAATTGAATCTGGTTCCGAATGATCACTAATGAACATATACATGTGACATACTATTTCTGGCGCACCAATTAAATTTCGCATGAAATACATTGGTATGGGGAGGAAAAAAAGAAAGAAAAAAAAAGGGATCTATGCTGTTTCGAAAACATCAAAATCCAGCTGTTGATATCAGTAGTGAGTGGGGGAAGAAAGTGAATGGAGCATTATAAAATTCCAATGGGTATGTGTGAACTCATATTGCAGTCTGAACAAGTGAATGGTCTCTGCATGGGCCATACAACGAGTTCTCAAATATCTCTCTTATTGCGAAGGACATGCCAAATTAAAAATTTGACTTTGTCAGGCATATGGAGCTACTTGGTGTTGCCAAACGTTTGCCCAGGAAATAGATGTGTCAGCTTTTATCCACCATAACTTTTAAGTATAATTAATTAAAATGGTTTTAATTTTAATTTGAGGCATTCTTTTTCTAGTTATTCTAGATTACTATGACTTTAATTTTAAAATTTAAAAAAAAACTTAACTAAGAGTAGATCGAAGCATGATTACGTGAGAACTGAGAACATAGATAAGTTAAACTGATAAAAAGAAAAAGAAAAAACCAAATAAACTACATCCACAAAGAACTACGTACCTTGGGTAACTTGATATAATTAAAAGATAAAGTGAATGAAGTCTTGTTTCTGGGGGGGTTCAGGACAAGGGTGCGCAGAAGGCACAAGATTGGGGGACCCGTATTCTGCTCTTGTAGTACTCAAGGTGGCTCCTCAGCCGATGGTAGACGACGGAAGACTTGCTCAGGGACCGATGGGGGTACCAAGGTGGCGACATCTCGATAGACTATATCACCTAGCTAGCTAGCTATGTTATGGATAGTTTGAGGTGGTAATAGTATAATTAGGAGTTAGAGACTTCATATTTTAAAAAGGAGAACAAAGTTACTATTTCTTGGCACTAATTAGGAGTATTGAGTCTTACATGGTTATTTATTAATTTCTACTCATGTTTGAATTCACAAGTATTTCTAGAAAAATAAAATATAAGAATATAAAATGAATTCAATTTCTTCCATAAAATAAATTCAATCCATACATTTAACTTCTATAAAATCTCTCATATGTAACTTTTCCAAAAGCTAAAAATGACATTAGTTAATTTTAACATTTGTGTTGCTATGCTGATTTCACATTCAAAAGACCTTTCGTAAGATATCAAGGAACTTTGTCACCACACGCCATCATACACAATTGGTATACATATGACAAATATAATATTATATGTTAAATTATCTATGTTATTAATTATAGAATCCATCCGATTATGTAATTCAACAAATGACTTATTGGTAACCAACCTAGTATCTCAATCAAATCAACAACCGATATGATTTTAATAACACTCTTTGAAAGAGGATGATGATCTTCCAAAGAATTATTGGTATAAACATGGATAGGGAGGTTGCGGCCCACCCTTTGATTCTCATTTCAAGTTGAACTGTATTGCTAAATGCACCTCCGTTATGTATTTTTTGTTTATTTTCCCCCCAAAATTACCCTTTTTCTAATAACTAATTATGTTTCAAAAACTATTTTCTAAAAGTGGTAGTGTTATCCAAAATTTACTTTTCATAAGCAAAAAATAAAGATTGTATGAATCTATTAAGAGAAATGCGAAGTAGGACTCTCTAAATACCATTGTCTCGAAGTCTGTCCTCTACACACTCTCATTAACACTTCCCCTCAATGCCTAGTCCTCCCCTATGCACCCCTCTACTGTTGCACATGTTGTTTCGTCCTCAAGTCCATTGGTATCATTGAGATTTGGATTTGCCCCTTCTACGAACAATTCAATCACTTTCCCCCATTACAGCTTCATCTCCAACAAATACTTTTCCACAATACACCATCGTTGAGCATGACTCAACCGTTGGCAGTGCAATTATGCCCCAATGTTCCTCTTCATTGTCGACACATGTATAATCGATCATAAAAGAGACTGGGTTCCTACATTCTGTATTATGCAGGCAGTGGAGTTGTTGCCTAATACACCTACCCTAACCATCCATTCTCGAGCACCTCCATCAACCCTCAACCCTAATGGATTATTTTCCATTCCAGGTACACAGTTGGGCTACAAAAATGAAGAACACATTAAAAAAAAGATTGATCTACTGTTAAGATAATAAAAGTTTACATATATTTTAATTATAAAAATATGGTTGAATTTAGTTTAAATTATTTAAGAAAGTTTTACAAGTTTTAATTTTTAAAATTTATAAAATTATTTTTTTTAAGAAAAAAATAGATATCATCGCTTAATAGTGATGGTATATATTACTTTTTCAAAATCTGCTAATACAATTAATACACATCATGTGACTAAATTATTATTACTTAAACCCTAATAATAATAATAATAATAATAATTATTATTATACACATGACATGCATACTGATCGAATATATATATATATATAATTTGAGTTAATACTCACTAGGTCAACCTATAATTGAATAACCTAATATCTCTACCAAATTAATGACCTACCTAGTTCAATAATGTTTATTTTATGTTTATCAAACTTAATTAATGTTACCAATGACCACTTTTTCTGGTAATATTTGACATAAGTAACCCTCTAACATTTAATTTGTTTTATTTAATTATAAGCGTACTATAATATATGCATATTAAATTTTAAGTAAAAGAAGATGTATATTAAATTTAAGTTATTTTAAGAAATCTTAAGTAAATTTAAAGTGCTTGTTAACACAATAGCAATTGCATCAAATTGTCTCAAGTAATAAAGTACTTGAAAGTCGAGTGTCAAATTCACCGAGACTTTGTTTGTACTTAAATTGATACAAACTCAATTTGCAAGTAAGAAATAAGAAAAAGAAATAAAAAATTTAAATGTAAAATTTAAATAAGGTAAGAGATAAGAAGGATAAGAAATTTAAAATTGAAGATTAGGAGATAAGATAAAAACTTAAATTAAAATATGATAAAGATAGAAGATAAAAATGATGATTAAAGGTGAATTCAGAATTTAAAATATGTAGGGCCTAACATGGCTAACTATCATTCATGTAATATTAATGTTTTTCTTTATTTAATGTTTTTTCAATTTTCACCAACATCTATTCACACACTCAACCCTGATCCCTAACGATGAAAAATCTAATTTATTTATTCTCTCTCAACTTCCTTTGCAAAGATAGAATAGTAAATTACAATATGGAGATGTAGGCAAAACAAAGTCTCTATCCTTAGCAATGAATTGTTTAGATGTCATTTTCTAGTTCTTTAGAAATTATCATTTTTCAATATAGAACCCATGAAACAAATTCATAGATGATCAGGCCATACAATAACAACAAAACACAGGAAATAAACAATAAAAATTGTCATTGCATTAAATAGATAGTAAGAAAAGATTACATTACAAGGAAACTTGGTTGCTAGGCTCCCAACAATAAAGTTTCAGCCTCTTGTTATCACGAGAGATTTTACACTTTAGAGCCTGATACGGATAAAAGAAGAAGGATGAATAGAGGAGGAGAAGGAGATAATGAACATAGAAAGGGGGTTTCTCATATTAGAGATACTTAAACTTAGGATGTATTTATTAGAGAGAGCTTTGAGTATCTGTGTGTTCGGTGTGTAGGGATTGGTACGTGTCTTTTTTCCTTTGTTTTCTACTTCTTCTATAGGTCTAAAGTAGCATAATTTTCACATGACCTCATGCTTAGCGTGGACTTTCATGCTAAGTGTACCTTTAAGCTTGCTTGTTCGTAGGCCTTGTTCGTGTTGAGCCTGAGTTGAGTTGATCGTTAAGCCTGTGTTACACGTTAAGCGAGCTGTCTCAGTTTTCATCTTTTCCTTCACGTTTTTACATTAATTTTCTTTCAAAACACTTAAAATTTTATTCTTTTAAATTCTGCTGATAAAAAATTAGAGTGATATTTATTTCTTTATTATTTAATTAAAAATAATATTAAAGTGAATAAATTATAATTATTTTTAGTGAAAATTAACTATCAATTTAACTAAAATTTTACGGTTATTAGTACTACTTAATAATTTTTTAATTGAATATATGAGTTTTGCACTACCTTTGAAACAAATGGTGCTAGGAATCGTTTGAAATAAGGAACGTGGACCTTCACTAGTTGTGACTTGTGACACTTTAATAAATATATAAAGAAAAATAAATACAGACACCATATATTTTTATGCCCTACACACTTAATCAGAAAATATATTATATGAAAAAATAAAGAAGGATATAAAGTAAAGAGAGAGATAAATAAATAGATATCAATATGGATATAATTATTTTATTTTATAAGTGATTATAAAATTTATTAATATATTTTAATTTTGATTTTTATTTATACAGTCAAACTTTATTAATTAATCTTACTCAATAGTCTTTTCAAATGATCATTTAAATGCTTTATTTGATAAAATCATTAAATAAATAAACATGCACCATCTACGTAAATATTTTTAATGTTATCTCAACGCCACTCAAGATAGTAAGTTTATTAAATTTTATAATAATTACTTTAAATCATATTAAGGGTGATGGAAGAATTTTTTTTATTTTTTGTAGAAGTGAAAATAGGTTAGATCATTTTACAGGTCTGCTAAAACAAGTCAGACTTGTTTAAAAAATAAATTAGGTCTAAACTATTATAAAGGTAAGACTTTATGTCATTCAAAAAGTATTTTAAATTTTATAAGTTGGCATATTTAAGTAAATTAATTAATATTTTTTATTAATATTATTATTATATTAATTTTGTTATGATGAATTAAAATTATATATTTATTTTTAAAAAAATATTAAACATGTTGACTTACGTAAAAGTTAAACCTATAAACTTATTAAAGAATAATTTTTTTCATATTTAGAGTTGTTACAAAATAAGCTTTTGAATCAGGAAAGTTAAATTAGATCTTAAAAATAACTTTATATCATATAAACATGTTAGTTTAAAATTTTATACAATATAATATTTTATTTTTATATTTTTCTTATGCATTGAGTAACAATTATTTTAATTTTCATAGATTATAATTTATTTTACATATCTTTTTCCCTATTAGCTAGGGATGTTCACCAATATACTAGTCATCTGTCAACCCAAATTGACCCAAATCAATCCAAGTGATTTTGGATTGAGTCATTTATGTATTTGAATCAAAACTAAACTAAACTGAATCGATCAAAACTGTTCATGTACAGGTTGAGTCACGAGTTTCGATTTATAGATCCGATCCAGACCGAACCGAACCGATTAAAATCAATAAAATTTTTTAGAGTTATTTGATATTGGGACTCCAAGTGTTGAAATTGCTAGTGTCAAGACTACTAGTGTTGAAACTTCGTAAGGTATTACTTTTAGGTACATTATTTTTGTTTCAGCCTTTTTCATGTTTATTTTTTGTCATGTTTAGAATATTAAGGAATCATATTTTATTCATTTGTTTCAATAAATCTAGTTGCAGCAAATCCGGTTGCAGCAAAACTTATTACAAGAAATTAGTTTGTAGAAAATAATTGTGATTCAGACTATTATAGAGTAAATTTCATTGAAGAATATTTTGTTTTAATTTGTATTAGTCTATTTTAGAATATTATATTGATTGTATTAAATGAATCAATTTTATTACTTTCAGACATTTTTGATAATATTATCTTAATTGTATTAGATATTTGGATGAATCATGATATAAAATAATAATTTTAAGAAAAAAAATGATCAAATTTAAAAGGGTAATTTGTTGGCTCAAAACGAACAAAATCATTTATGAATAAGTTGGATTGGATTGGATTTCAAAAAAAAATTATAAAAATTGAACTGCACTAAACTAATCAAATTTGATTAGGTTGGATTTTAAATTTGACCAAAATCTGTCCAAACTAACTTGCGAACATCCTTACTATTAGAGGAAAATTAGATGAAATGGACTTATAAATAAACTAATAAACTAAATTACACTTTCAAATAAGTTTTACAAGGCCTAAGTAATACGTTAAGCCTAGACTTCAAATTTTTTAAGCAAATTCTTATTCAAAATAGCTTAATTTTATTTTCACCCTTATACTAACAATATAGACTTTATAGTGCAATGCATACCTATTGATTCAAAATAAGTTATCAGAGATAATTTTTTTATTTAAATTATAATTTAAAATTTTTAAAATGCCAAATTAACCAAACATGCACATGGTTGGACGATCCTATGGTGTGGAAAATGAGCAGGTTTTTGTGGCATCAACCGTCCGCCAATGAAGTTGAAATTAGGGTTTAGGGTAGATTACAATGCGTATCTGGCCACATAAAACCCGGTACAGTACCTTATATACAGCTCAGTCCAACCAATGGGAATATAGAGAAAGCAAATCATATATATATTTTCAACCAACACAGGCGCGTTCCTCCCTCTATATATTAGTCCCCATTCTTCATCTACTGTTACCATTCAACACATACTTCCTTCTCTCTCTTCCTAACTTTTCTATTTTCTCCTTCTCCTTAGTTTTCCCCTCAGGGTTAGATCTCAGGCGTTTTGCGACATACTGTGTATATATATTTAATATAATCTATATCCATATATCTCTTCCTTCTGATTCTAATCCGATCTATAATCTATTTCAAGCATACATATATATAAATATGAAATATTTGGAAGTACCCTTTTTTTATTTTCTTTTGAGAAACCTCTCCTTCCTAGCTATATGGATTTGCCAAGGTACGTGAGTCTTTCCCTCTTTAAGGGATTACTGTTGGGTTTTGATTCATACATCAGGGGTTCCTTTTTTTTCTTTTTCATTTTTAAATCTCTTTCCTTAAGTGAAAGTATATGGCTTTTAATCGATACAACAAAGCCTGTAGATTGTAAAAGTATAGTTAACAGGCTTTGAACCCCGTTTGTTTTGATTTTCTGGAGGTTCTGAAAGTAAGCGCTTTTGTTGTTCTTTATAGAGTTGTTGTTGTTGAATTTTCTTGTTTTTTTTTTCTTTTTTTTTAATTGGGGTTTTGGCTTTTCTTTTGTTCTTGAGGTATGAATTGAGTTCATGTGGTTAGATTCCATTTGGGTACCCCAACTGGCCTCGTGTGCCAAACATACACTAACCACTGGCAACAAGCCACATCAGCTACTCCTCGTGGCCTTGCTGCTAAAATTCCACATAAAATCTCAATTTTCCGTGTCCCCTCTTTCTTTTCTATTTTTTACCCGCTCTTTGCTTTCTCTCTGTTTGATGTTGTTCCCCCCTTCTTTTTATTTTATTTTCTCTCTAGACAATTTTCCGTGACATTAATTGGTCTTCACTCTGAGTAACCTATAAGTCTTTTTACCCCTATATAAGTTTCACTAAGTTTGGTAATAATGCAAGCTTCTAAATATATATGCGCATATGTGTATATGTACCTTTCTTTGTCAGCAGCTATAGTTGCATGGACAGATTGACAGTCGTTGTTTGCGGATGTAGCATCATCAAGATTCACATGCAAATGAAGGTGGGTGGGACTATGATGCAATCCAAGTGCTCTGCCAATCCATCGGTCTTTTTGATGTGAGAATCTTGATGATGCTGCATCAGCCATAAACGGCTTTAAAAAGTTGAACAAGTACTAGTTGAACCCCCCAATAAAAGAGAGGAGATAAAAAAAAAGTGTGTGTAGGTCTACACACAGCTCAGACTTCCAGATACTGTCCATGAGATCATGATGCATAACAAGACAGGTGATTCTTTGTGCTGCTTTCCTTTCTGTTGTTGTCAGGTGGCTTTTATATATCTTTTGTTTGCAATTTGCAGTGACAAATTTTTATTTATTCACATTAATGGATGGCCTTATTGTCTATGCTTCTTCATTCTTTTTAAATATTATTATTGTACACTAATTAGCCCTTTTGCATTTGCAGACAATCCTAGGTTATCGAACATTGGCTATTTGGATTTTGGAGGCTGAGTGGAGCGGCTGTTAGGTCCTTTATGTGCTGACTTCACAGATCTATGAGTATTCCTTTTCAACAGAAAATGCTCGAAAAATGGTGTCTTTTCAGGTTTCTTAATATATATTGAAACATCACTTTATCCAAATCTAGCTAGAGGCAATAAAGACCACACATAATACAGAGAGAGAAATTAATATTTGGATGTTAGGTTGCTGAGTGGTGTTCATGTTGCCTATATTATTATAGTAATTGTTTTATTTAGATCATCAGTATTTAGCTTCCAGTTATTCAGATTCATTGATCATATCTATCAAATTCTATAACCTTAAACTTTTACCTAATGTTATACTAAAGAACTTCAGCCTGCAGTTTTGTGGTGCCTAATTATAGCATGGTAGATAATAGGAGGATCTTTTAATATTGTTATCTTGATAACTTGTATTTTTTCCATCAACAAGTATTAGTTGTTAATTTTGTTAAAATATTACTAAAAAAGATTTGAATCCGTAATTTCTTCTTATCTCTTTCTCCTTTTAACCATGGACCAAACCAACCTCATGACTCTTGATAACTTATGTTAATTCCTGATTCTTGTAGTTTTCTTGGTTGGGGGGTGGGGTTCCCGTGTCTTCAAGGTTTGTCCTTGTTACAACATTTAATATTATATGTAGGAACGAAATATATATTAAGTAAGGACATTCTTCCAAGTGGCTTGCTTCTGAGGATCACTGAAAATTGAAGCTGGTTTGGGAATTGGATATGCCAAATCACGGACTTTGTCTTAGATTCAAATTCAAGTTTTGGCTTTAGCATGCACAAAATCCATCAGTAATCAATCTGGTTGGTCGAACAACAGCTAGACCCTTGGTAAGTTTTCTATATATATATATATATATAGAAATATATATATATATATATATGGCAGAGATGTTTCAACCCTTCCATTATTATTCACCCCTCTTATACATATATTATTGATCAAAGATAAGTAGAAGATTTTTATTTTAAAAAATGGTATATGTATATTTCGATATATTCTTCATTATTTTTGATGGTGATGATTCATGAGTCTATTTAAGATCTTGTCATGGAAAATTGTGTGCTCGCATCGCTGTCCAATCTTGGTTCACATATTTTCTCCACTTGTTCAAATTATATCACACACACGCTCTTCACTACCTTGCCCTATTTCTTTCGTACTACACACAAACCTTCATGGTCTCTCTCTCTCTCCGTTGGAAGAGGATACCAAAGGGCCATTATTGTGTTTTGATTTTGACTGACATACAAGCAGTTAACGATCCTAGTGTCTCCTTTTTGCTATAAAAGTTGAGAAATTATTTCAGAGTGAGGAATATATAAAAAGAGAAAAGAAATGAGTGTATGATATTATAAGTAAAGTAACGAAGAGATCCAAAGAAAAAATAATTTAATTAGAATGTTGAGACAGTACAAAAGTCATGTACACTATTATTCAATTATGGATCGTTAATTATTTTTATAATAATTATTTTAAGAGTTATATATATATTTACGATAATTTCTAAATTTTTAATTAGATAATAGTATAAGAATATTTATATAACAATATATCAAAATTTAATTCAAATAGTATCATAAAATGTGTTATACGATAATATTATATAAATAATATAACTTATAAAATTCAGGTGAAAATTTTTCTATAATGACGAATATAAATTAATTATTTGGTGTGAATGATGTTAAGGGTTTTGAATTTGATGCATACGAAATAAATATATAATATGTTTGCATTTGATGCATACGAAATAATGACAGGGAGTAGTGCATTTACAATACTTTTAATAAAAACTTCATTATAAAAAAAACTTTTTACTTTTTTTTTTTACCAATGATATCAGAACACAGTTTATCTTATTTTAAATCCTTTTATTCATCCATCGATCCTTTTACTTGGTTTATATTTGATAGAAATAACTAAAAAGTTAAAAAATTATTTTATAAAATTATAAGTGTTTGATAAAATTAGTTGTTGAGATAGTTAAAAAATATAAACTGACTTAAAAATAATAAATTTATGATTTATTTAAAAATGATAAGTAATAAATTTGATAAATATATTAAAAATAAAAGAAAAGAAATTATAAAAAACTAGAAACTAGAAATTAGTATTTTTAAAAAAATATTATTTTAAGTAGCATTTTAAAAAATACTAAAAAGTAAGAAATCTTGTTTACAGCTTAAAAACTAACTAAAAGTATAAGGTGAAATATAATTTTAATCAATAAATAAAATATTGGACACTTTTCATGATTTCAAGACATTAAAATGTGTTTTTTTTTTCTTTACAAAAATTTAAAAGAATTACTCGAGGCTAAAAGAAATCGTGCAATTATTTGAAAGGGAAAGATTGTCTAATAAGTAAAGAAACCAAATTGGCAGAGGGTAGAATCTCTTTTTTTTTTCTTTTTTTTTTTTTTGAAGATGAGGGTAGAATCTCTTGATTCCATTGTCGCTCTTAATGCTGCTAAATGTAAAACTGGCTCCAAGCTAACCTATAATTAAGCTTTAGCTAAATTCCTTCGACGAGGCAAATAACGTGGTTAGAAGTTTATTAGCAAATGGTTAATGACAGTAACCATCGGTTAAAACGAATATTCTCATCCAAGTTGGGGAGTTCATTCTGCCACTCCAATATATTAATTACCTCCAGATTCTCATACGTCTTTTGCAAATATTCACTTCGTATATGTGAATAAAGTAAATTTTCTTAGCCTGTGCAATTAATCAGTATTGTAATATGTATGTGACTTCATATACGGGAAAGGAGTGAAGTTAAAATAATAATAATATGTAAATTTATATTGCATTTAGTTTTTTTTGGGTCAATATAGTTCAAGTTGGGTTATAATTAAGTTTGGAAGAAAAATACATTTTTTTTACAAGTTCTTCTTTAGTTTTTAAGATTTTGATTATAAATTCTTTTAAAATAATAATTTAATTAAAAAGTATGGTGGTATATTGTTGTTTATGTAGTTTTTTTGTCGAGATTTGTCAACTCATTTTTTTAAGAAAAATACGCTTTCATTACTTTTATTTCTGTCAACATTCACTTTTAATTTAATTTAATGCAAGACCAAATTTATTTGAAGAGAAAAAATATTTTAAAAATGCATAAAAAATTATTTTTATAGACTATTAATAAATTCAAAAGTAGTTTTTATTTGGTTATAATTATAAAATTAATTTTTGTTTAGGTAAGACATTATAATTTTTTTAATAAAATTAAAATATATTTAGATTTTAATTTGTTTAAAAGCTTAAATAAATACATTTTTTTTTCAAAAGGGAATCTAGCTGAGATTTAAGATGGCTGAGTATTGTAAATTGACTAAATTCCACGATAAAAAAAATAACACACCTTTTTTAATCATGGAAAAAAAAAAAACTACTACTGCAAAGCAAGATAACTACATGTTTCCCGATATATTGACATGGTGCTGTTAGCATTTCAGACAAAGTAACAATATCATTCCATCCATTTTGAACTCTTCTTAACCATAGCCTTATGTCTAGTCGTACAGAAATTGCTGGGACACCTTCGCATGTTGTGCTAAACATTATAATAGTTCATTAGCCCTGGGTTAATTATCTTTTTTTCTTCTTCTTCTTTTTGCTTCGAGCCGTGGATTATCATTATATTATTGCGTACTGAATGCATGTATATAAGCATATTAAATTTAAATTTGATTCCTCACTTTTAAGAATAATTTTTTAATCGTAATAAAAAAATAGTTTGTTTCAAATCGTTTCCCTCTCGAAAGTCAGATATTCCTTTTCCTTTTAGCAAGGGTCTCTTATTTTATTAACTTTTTAAAATAGTATTGGTTAATATAAGAAATTATATTTATAAATTTTAATTCCATGCATTTGATTATTAATGCTTCATATTAAATTAATGGCTAACACATACAATATATATATATATATATATATATATATATATTCAATTTTTAAAAAGATTATCTCTTGATTTTTTCATATATAATGATTTTAAAAGTCTTATCCTTTTAATTTTTTCTAATATAATAAAAAATATTTTTTATTTTTAAGAATATTTTTTATATTCTTAACAATGAATTAGAACATCTTTTATTATACTTTATTTTTTCCTAAGATATGTAATTTTACTATTATTTGATAAAGGTGATACTTTTATTCTATATATTTCCATTTAACACCAATACCAAAAAAACAAAAATATTCCCCTTCAACATGTTTTTTTTTTAAGTTTACTTCAAATTAAAATAAAACAAAAATATAAAAAAGTTATTAACTACTTTTTATAATTATATGTTAATTATCTAAAATTTAAAATATGTATGATCATTTATATAATATGTCACATAATTTAATATCAAGGAGGATTAGTAAAAGGACTAATAACTATAAAATGGTTAACCGATTTATGAATTTCTACCAGAACATGTGCTCACAATTAAGGGGTTTAATTGTGTCTAAAACATAATTTTCTTTTGAGGAGAATAATACCTGTACATGAGAAAAAAAATAAAGAAAACGCCACATAATTTAAAATTTTCTTTATTTGACACGCACTGCAAAAAGTAATTATTCATTAATTTTTTTATGGATATTTAATAATGTTAAGTCATCGAGACTTCAGTTTATATTAAGTATATGCTTGGAACTTACTCCCTCCAAACTCAATAATGTACTCAGTATGGTTAAGTCATTTGACATGCACTGTAAAAAAATTACTCAATAATGTTAAGTCATTAAGAATTAAGTTTAGATTAAGTATATATGTTTTAAACTTGTTTTTAGAAGAAGTGTTTTAGTAAGTTATAACGTATAATTGTGTTAAAATACATTTAAGATGTTGTTATAACGTACATTATAATAAATAGCTGGGTATATATTAACAAATATTTATAGGGTTTGTATACTACGAGTGTTCGGGAATGATCTTCATGAGGTGTTTCATGAAAGAAGTGCGATGCAGGGATAATTTTAGTGAGAAATGGAGAGGTAGAGAAAATGATTATTTTTTTTCATAAAAAGTACTGATATGTCCCTACAAAAAAGAATTTTTTCTTAAAATTGATTATTTTTTTTTTTAAAAAAATTAGCAAACCTCATATATGTGCAAAATCAGACAAGTGCCTATAATCGTTGTTTTCATTTTTTTTCCAACACAAGTGGGAGATTAAATATCTATAATTTTTCACCAATTGAAAACAAAATTAATCTTTAATCTAATGAATTTAAAGATACTAATAATTTATGATTCGGAATAAAAAAAATAACTTCAATTTTTTGCCTTAAGATTGACATAATCATATTATTGAAATGGGTTTATATGTTTACCCATTAAAAAGTATTATTAAGTTTGGATTTTTTAATTCAATCAAAAGTTGATCCGATTGTTGATCCAATTCCTGGTTATTTTAAAAAACACTTTAATTTATTTTTATTTAAACTTATTTATGAAATCGAGTTGAACTTTTTGTTGGAATTTAACAAAAAAAATTAATCGGTCAATATTTAATTTTGAACTTAGACATGTGGTCCTTACATTTTTTTTTTTTAATTTAGGCTTTAAAAATTGAAAAAATAAATAAATAAATAAATAATTACCTATAAAGTTAGTTCGTTTTACTCGTGGCCCATAAAGAGTTAGAGTAGGCTAATGTTTTTGGCTACACATTTAAATTGGCTTAACTTAGTATAAGTTAAAAATCATTAGGGTAGTAATTAGAATGACTGGGCCCGTTTTGGCAATCTTGCCTCCTTGACCAATTAGATAATTAAATTGCGTCCATGGCTACATCTGTCCATCATCCAATCCAATCAATGTCTAAATATAACTCCTTTAGCAAAGCAAGAAAAGCAAGAGAAAATTGGATTCGATGAGTCTGTCCAGAATCAAAACTATTTCAAGCTAGGAACCATAGTTTGAACTTTGAAGTGGGATGCTCAAAGCTTTGTTTGACTATAGTTCCATAATTTCGTACAAAATGTTCTGAATGAATGAGATTCTTGTACTGCGTGTCATTATCATTATGAGGTACACATTGATCTCCGTCTAGCTTATATAGGTGTGATTGTGAAGGTAGAATTGATGACGTTCTCCTCCTTTTACTATTCATCCTTAACTTGTGTCTAATTGAGGAATGAAAATAGATGTATAATTATAAGAAATTAAAAGGAAAATAAAGATAGGAATAAATTGGATAAGAACATATGATAAGAAAAAATAGATGTATAATTATAAGAGATGCTATTTTAATTTGTGCTCTAGTATCTTCCATATATAAACGAAAAAGAAAGCATTACATGCTTACAGCACTTTTGCTTTCAGTGGCGATAAATATGTCAAAGTATGAACTTTAGGATTTGTATTCTTTTCAAATACAAGGTACATTATAGATATAAACAAAATCAATATTTTTTTTTCAATTTCTCCTACCACTAAAAAAATAAGGATTACTGTTTATTGTTAGGTCAGAATTTTCAGTATATATTTATTTAGGAGTTTAGTAATTAACCAATAATGTAAATATTTTTTTATATTGTCATTCAATAATAAATTAATATTTATCATAAATTTTTTAACTTTTATAACAATTATTTAAAAGATTAGACTACCTCAGATGATTTTTTATTTTTATCTATCATTGATTAATTCATAATTTTAAAGTTTTTTCTTGTTATATTTCTTGTTGTATAAATTTTAGACTATAATAACATATTGTATTTTCTTATGCACTGCAAGTATACCATTTATGTATTATCGACCCTATCCCAGACGAATTATTATATATTTGTGTGTGAAAAATCAAAAGCTTGAAATAAAATTTAGTGGATTGGGCCCTTTATGTTGGTTGGATATTATAAGTTTAGGGTTTTTTGGTCCCCGCGTATCGTACGTTATGGTCCCTGTGTATGTCATACTACTAGGCGTAAATGGGGCAGACATGCATCTCAAAGGACGGTTTTGGCCTTGTGTCCCGTGCACAAGATCTCCTTAGACAGCAAAATCACACCTATAGTATTTTCTTCAACTTATAATAGACTTTTTTCATAAATACTTTTATTTATTATTTTTGCCATAATTGAACTTGAAGTATATATCATGCAAAAGTATCTAGTAATGTTCTTTTTACGATGAAGGAATAAACTAGGCGTCTAATTATCTCTGATGGTGCATTATTTATTTCTGTTAGATATATTTATATTATAATGAACGATTAAGATGTTTGATAGATGGGTGCACTGTGTCTACTTGTCTTAGTGTTAATTTGATCTGTGTAATTTTTTTGGTTTGATAGGCACTGCAGTTGGAAGCCGCTGTGTGCTCGATGACTCAGTTTTTATTCGTACCAATTATGCTTTTAATATAATTCATCATTGCCCAGAAAAAAAGATGTTCGATGTGTAAACTAGTTAAATCTGCAACATCTTAACTAAAGTTGTGATTTCACTGATTCTGTCATTTTGCGATATACTTACAAAAGGGAGGGGTTCAACTCAACAAGACTCTTTTATCGCAATGGGCAATAACCTATTGTCCTCTTTTCAGTCTCCTTTTCCCCTCAGCCCACCTTGGTCACAAAGGTGATCATAAGAAATTAGAAAAAACCTAGCTGCAACAAGTTGTCTAGTGTTTCAAGAGTGAATTTCCTTGCAAATGGATAACATGGTTAGCTTTTCAATCCCATTCAATAAGCACGGCCAACTTTGCACTTCTCTCTGTACCATGTTTCATGTTTCTGATCCCATTGTGATTTCTTCTTATGAAAACTAGTTTCTATAGTGTATTTTTCACGGATTTGACATTTTTTAATTAAGAGACAAACAAAAATAAACATATGGCTTCATTCAGCAATGTATAAATGACCATTGTTATTTAATTATAATTCATGTATAACAATTCAATACGTAATGTTCTTTACTCAAATACATGTATTACAGAGGATTTTGGCAAAAATTAAAATGCCAACTGAGTAATGCGTGGAAAATCTCTTTTATCTTTGGAATTTATTTTACTCCATATAAAACGTTTAAGTTTTCTACAAATAACCTATAAAAGATATTTGAACTTCAACCCCCATATTTTTAAGAGAAAAAGGATTATAGTATAAATTTTTTTACATTATTATTTAATCAGAACCCAGTATATATCATAAAATTATTAATTTTTATGATAATTAATTTAAAAATTATATCAATAATAATTTTTATTAAAGATTATTTTATATCGTAAGTTTGTTATCATTAAACTATTTTTAATTGTGAATTTAACAAAGGTCTTTCATTGAGCAAATGCTGCAGTCCAAATGATGAAACGGGCAACTCGAATCCAATCATTGGCACGAGCTGCATGGAATTGGGCTAAAAGAGTCCGAATTTAATATGGGCTTAAAATTTGCAGTTTATTAGGGGATTGCTATTTCTATTTTTTTTCTTTTCACACCTTTACTTTCTATTTATATATTTTTAAAATATCCCTATTTGCAGTTCTCCTCTCTACCTCTCTCTACTTGCATTTTTTCTTTATTTTTTAAACAAAACAAATCAATGGTGGTGAGAATGAGTGACTGTGATTTCCTTGACTGAAGGTCATCCAAACCCCTCTTTCCCCCACTAAATGAAGAATGATATATAAATACTTAAAAGCATGTAAAACCAAACAATATTATGAGACGTCTTTTGAAATATATACTTACATATACATAATATAAGTTGAATTATATAAAATTATGTTAAAATGCTAATTAACGTGATTTTAAGTAAATATTGATGTTTGGTTGTACTTGTACATTACAAATTTGTCTCCAAGTTTAAATTTAATTTATAGTTGAAACAATTTTAATTTATTTTTGTATTGAATCAAAACTCCTTTACTAAATACGTACTTAAAAAAATTCAAATATAATTTACTTTTAATTCAAAATCAACTTTAACCTAATATAATTTATTTTTACAAAATTAATTTGATTTAAAATCAATTTTACCATTGATGGTTGTGTTTAATTATCCAGTAATTAGGACCTTTTATTTGACTTTCTGGCTTACTATATGGTTATGAAACTAGAACAAGAGTACGAATTACGTGAAGCAGAGTGCTTATCCATCGATCAATACTCGACATTGTGTAACTAATTGTCACGGGACACGTACTTTGAGTTTTCTTTTTTTACTTTTTTTTATTGCATGTACTTTGAATATATTTAGCAAGTTTGAAACTTCGGAAAGATTGTTGGTCAATTACTAAAAAAAGCATGTAGATGTATAAATACACACGCGTTAGTTATATCATTGGAAGCTATTTACATAAATATATATAGTTATTTAAAATAGTCAACTAAAAAAATGTTAAGTTATTACATTGAATAAGTGTATGATGGTTGCTCTGTATAATTTACTAAACTTAGACTAAACATGCATATGAAATTATTGGTGATTTTTACGTTATTATTATTAAGATAAAAAAACTATACCGACATCCAATTATAAATTATTATAAAATAGTTAAATTATTATTTTTTATAATAATTATTTTCAAAGTCATATAAAATAATTTATAATTAGTTAATAAAATAATATTTTAATAAATTATAAAAAATAAACTCTATTATTAATATTATTATTTTCTTCAAGTCTCATCATATTTATTTTCTAATTTCTATATATAATTACCAAATGTTTCAGTTCAGAGGTTCATTGACTTTTGGGCAAGTATTTGATAGAATCCTGATTATACAAACTTTATATATATATATATATATATATATATATATATATATATATATAAACTCTTACCGTTGCATTTATATATTCTTACTCTTTCTCTATCTATATAACTAGGTTTTTCCACAGGAAAAAAAAGGCTTTCCATCCATTAAAATAGTATAAAGTACTGTAATGTAAAATATCCGGCCTATCCAAGAACTCGAATATGCCCCCGAGATTTTTAAGATATTGAAGTATGAACTCCTTTTGAAAGTATTAAAGGATTCAGCAAGATTGGGTACCCAAAATACTCAATATATCAGAACATACTACTTGGGTACTTGGTGATGCCAAATACTCAGGTGCATCCCGCTATAAGATACAAGTTGTTAAAAACATTTCAGGTACCCAAATACAGGTCAAGAGATCTACTCTTCAGAAGGTATGTAGGTATTCAGTGGTACCTGAATACTCCCATACTCAAGGTATTAATTCCTTTCTTTAAACATACTTGGCTACTCGACACAGTCAAATACTTGAATATCCTAAATATATGAGAATATTCATAAAGCATTAGACAAAACTTTTAAGATAACGAATAAAACCCTTAATAATAATTATGAGAATATTATCTAATATGGTAATGATATACAAAAGCCACCTCCAAGATGTATTTGAATTTGTATAAATAATTACAAGAATAATAAGCTAAGATACTATTCACATATATTAAAGACATATTTATTGTTTTTATCCGAAAATTGACTTGAGGGTCAGAATACCTTATACAGGCATTTCCACTTCAGAACATGGATACCAAATAGTGAGAGAGGAAGATTTCAAGAAAGAAGCACAGAGAAAAATTATTTGTCTACCCTTTTACATTTACAAGTATATTTAACAAGATAAAGTGCAATAAATATTAACTAAAAGTGCAATAATTAATTTTAAATTTCAACTAAAAACAATATTTTAAATTTTAATAATCTCGTAATTAATTTTACGTATTCATTATAATAATATCAATTATTAATTTTTCAATTAAAAATTATTAGTATATTTTTATATATGTTTAATTTAAACTAAACTACGTTCTGCATGTTAAAAAAGTCAAATTTATGTAAGTCAATACTTAAAAAAGAGAAAGGAATTCAATTGTACCACAAACGTGAGCCAGTATCTTTTTTACATTAACGTGATAAATACAAGTTCTTATAAAATCGAAAAGCACTTATATTCAATGAACATTGGAACAAACGAGCGATTATATTGCTATTAATTATTATTATTACTGTGAACACACCAAATAGTCCTTTAAGAAGTGACACAAAAAAGGTCTACGCTTCCTAATGTGGTAAGGAAATAATATCCGGCGGAACAACTCTAAGAGCTCGTGAAAGGGTAAGCTAGGTCTGTAAGATATAGTTTCTGCTGCCATCAATTAATTGTTGCAATTTTCAATTACAGAGCCGTGAGAGAGAGAGAGAGAATACACGACTTGTTTATACTAATTTTAATCTAATAAGACAAACACAAGTCTATATATATGACTTGGCTAGCTGATTATCAATTTGATTATTGATTTGCATTAGTTAAGAGTTTTTCATTTTCATCATATATTGGAGTCAACCGTCGACATGATGATACAACAATAAGATGGATTGGGATGACAAGTAATCCTGACGAGTAAGGTGAATGCATACATTATGATAATATGTGATGATATTTGTTTTTTGAACAACTGATTATATGATTTATGTGAAAACCACTATGTCTATAATTGATTGACCTGCATGTTGTTTACCTTTGTCAAGGCCCAATTTTAATCAAGTTGGTCGCGTAGTGGTGGATTAATAGTTAATACAACTTGCCAAACATATGGATATTGAACAAGGGAGCCATTTTTAAATTCAAATTAATTAATAATTTTGATATAATGCCGACACAGAACAAGTACGACTTTCTGAAATAGTCATTAAATATGTGTATATTAAATTTTGAAATTGAAACTATATATATATAGTTAAATTGGTTTCCAAGAACATGAGCCACTAATAAATTGTTTTCTGAGATGAAAATTTTAAATTTATGTTTAAATATGAAAAAAGTATGACAAATTTATCTCAAATATAATTTAATGAAATTAATTTTTAAATTTTGTAACGTAATGTAAAATTGATTTTCAAAATATGTAAATTTATTGTTAAATTGATCTTTAAATATTATAATTTAATAATAAAATAATCTCATAAATTTAATATAAAGACTAATTTATGGAACTTTTTATATATTTAATGATTAAATTAGTATTTTTTATTTTTCAGGATCACGTATTATAATTTTATGAACTAATTTGACTATCTATCTATAAAAAATATAGTACATGGAAAGAAGCCGATCATCCATTTGCATTTCAAGAATTGCGAGGAATAATCTAGAAAATAAAGTACAACTGATTAAAAACCGGGATAAAATTAAGTATCTGTATATTAAATTTTGAAATTAATTTTAAAATTAATCATCAACTTTTTAACAGTTTAATTATGTAAAAGTTTGATACTATATAGCAATTAATAAGAAACTATCATTGATATAGTACATGTTTACAAAATTACTCCTGTACCGTACGATGGAGCATTGCCTTCACACTCTCAATTCGTGACCCGGTAACAAATTAGAAACTATTGCTATATATGCTCCAATAATCTGTCCACTTATCAAGAAATAAGAGTCATTATTAATACAGATATAAAGAAACAATAGTATAAAATAGTAACCCTTTAAAATTACTTTTGGAGAATTGTTTACTCCTAGTTATTATCTTAAAAAAATTGAATCATATAATTATATATTAAGTTTTGAATATGTGTTTCCATCTTATAGTTTATGAGATTACCATGTGTTTAACAGATTGGGATCTACAAACTTTAAAAGTAAGCAGTAGATACATAATAGTTTTATAGGCCTGGTTGGTTAGCTGAAATTTACAGCTACTACGCGGATAATGAACCCCAATGATGAAAACATGCAGACGCATGTTGCAGCATGGAAGTATTTTATTTAATAAGAATAATAATAAGGTAAGTGGTAGTAATTAAATTCCATATTCAGTATCATGGGAAATGAGATTCTTTGCCTTTGGGATACACCATTAGGCTTTTAGCCGTTCCACTGTGTATATGCGGCGAAATGCATTACTCCATGGCCCTTGGGAATCCACTTGCCTCCTATCAGACTCTTACGTAGTCAACGCCTTCGCCTACTATAAAAACACATGCACTACCACACTCCTTCCTTATACCATTCACTACACCAACACACTTTCTTCCTTAATTTTCTAGCTCTTGCTACGTACTTGAATTCAATTAGTTATTAATGGCTGAGATTGAGGGTTCTCCCGGAAGCTCCATGCATGGAGTAACAGGAAGAGAACAAACATTTGTAGCCTCAGTTGCTTCTCCAATTGTCCCTACAGACACCACAGCCAAATTTGCTCTCCCAGTGGATTCAGAACACAAGGCCAAGGTTTTCAAACTCTTCTCCCTGGCCAATCCCCACATGAGAACCTTCCACCTTTCTTGGATCTCCTTCTTCACCTGCTTCGTCTCGACATTCGCAGCAGCACCTCTTGTGCCCATCATCCGCGACAACCTTAACCTCACCAAAAGCGACATTGGAAACGCCGGGGTTGCTTCTGTCTCCGGAAGCATCTTCTCAAGGCTCGCAATGGGTGCAGTCTGTGACATGTTGGGTCCACGCTATGGCTGCGCCTTCCTCATCATGCTTTCGGCCCCTACGGTGTTCTGCATGTCCTTTGTGAAAGATGCTGCGGGGTACATAGCGGTTCGGTTCTTGATTGGGTTCTCGTTGGCGACGTTTGTGTCGTGCCAGTACTGGATGAGCACGATGTTCAACAGTAAGATTATAGGGCTTGCGAATGGGACTGCTGCGGGGTGGGGGAACATGGGAGGTGGAGCCACTCAGCTCATAATGCCTTTGGTGTATGAGCTTATCAGAAGAGCTGGGGCTACTCCCTTCACTGCTTGGAGGATTGCCTTCTTTGTTCCGGGTTTCATGCATGTCATCATGGGGATTCTTGTCCTCACTCTAGGCCAGGACTTGCCTGATGGAAACCTCGGGGCCTTGCGGAAGAAGGGTGATGTAGCTAAAGACAAGTTTTCCAAGGTTAGTCATCTCTTATTCTTTATCTATATATTAATTCTTTCAGAACATAGATAATATGTTTGAAAAAAATTTATGTAATCATGTTATAAAATAGTTTTATCCTATCATTTAATCACCATATATATATATATATCATTTTTGATGAATTAATTGACTTTTTACAATAAATATCTTAAAAATCATATTAATAATGATTTTTAATTAAAAAATAGTTTAAAATGAATTTATTTTATTAGTATGATTACTGAATTCTAATATGTGAGTGATTGAATGATATTTACAGTATGAGTCTTATTTATATGTTTGACTTCTCCATTAGTGGTGAATTTTAGTGGAGAAAACAAATCTTAAACTATGTAACGGATTTCACTTTTTTGTTCAGGTGCTATGGTATGCCATAACAAATTACAGGACATGGATTTTTGCTCTCCTCTATGGGTACTCCATGGGAGTTGAATTAACAACTGACAATGTCATTGCTGAGTATTTCTATGACAGGTTAGTTCAGCTCAAAGGCATCACAATTATTTGCATATATCACAATTGCATTAATTTAATAACTCTATTACTACACATTGCTGTTTTTAACCTTACATAATGAGTTAATTGATACAAAACAGATTTAATCTCAAGCTACACACTGCTGGAATCATTGCTGCTTCATTTGGAATGGCAAACTTAGTTGCTCGACCTTTTGGTGGATATGCTTCAGATGTTGCAGCCAGGCTGTTTGGCATGAGGGGAAGACTCTGGACCCTTTGGATCCTCCAAACCTTAGGAGGGGTTTTCTGTATTTGGCTTGGCCGTGCCAATTCTCTTCCTATTGCTGTATTGGCCATGATCCTGTTCTCTATAGGAGCTCAAGCTGCATGTGGTGCAACTTTTGGCATCATTCCTTTCATCTCAAGAAGGTCTTTGGGGATCATATCAGGTCTAACTGGTGCAGGTGGAAACTTTGGGTCTGGCCTCACCCAATTGGTCTTCTTTTCAACCTCCAAATTCTCTACTGCCACAGGTCTCTCCTTGATGGGTGTAATGATAGTGGCTTGCACTCTACCAGTGAGTGTTGTTCACTTCCCACAGTGGGGTAGCATGTTTCTACCACCCTCAAAAGATGTCAGCAAATCCACTGAAGAATTCTATTACACCTCTGAATGGAATGAGGAAGAGAAGCAGAAGGGTTTGCACCAGCAAAGTCTCAAATTTGCTGAGAATAGCCGATCTGAGAGAGGAAAGCGAGTGGCTTCAGCACCAACACCTCCAAATGCAACTCCCACTCATGTCTAGCCATAGCACTTCAATCAAAGAAGATCATGAAACATAATTACTGAGCAGTATTGGGAATGAAGAACCATGAGTGAAGATTTTTCTAATAAGAAATCTTGTAACATGTAGACATAGAATGTTCTGGTTCTGGTTTGCGTGTGGTGTAAGAGTTGTCTACTTGTGGTAAGTCATAAGTATCATAATCAGTATGTCAATGCAGATCTTGATGCTGAGTATCAATAGTATCAGTTTAGTTAATTTGATTTAAAATCAATTTTACCATTGCTGGTTGTGTTTAATTATCCAGTAATTAGGACCTTTTATTTGACTTTCTGGCTTACTATATGGTTGTCTACTTGTGGCAAGTCATAAGTATCATAATCAGAATGTTCTGGTTTGTATATTCTGTACTTGAAATGGAATCAGAAATGAAATTGATATTGTACTCTTTGCAAGTTGCAACTCAATTATTGTTGAGTTTTTTTTAAGAGAAATTGACCTGTCTCATTTCGTGAAGCATAGAACATACCAAGAAGTATATAATAATCTGATAAACGACCAAGCAGATACTAACGCAAGGTAATGCCAAAAATTAGATGAATTAAATAATTTTAAATTCTCTTACAACATGTTATCATATCATATGAATTTACCTGGTTTTGGTTCCGTGTGGATTGCGAAACAGAACTATAACATAGATATTATATATTTATTCACGTAAGGAGTGACTCATCTTTCGCGTTGGCTCAGGAAAAAAGAATGGTGGCCAACTAACCATTGTGTTGTTTGCTATACGCTACTTCCTGTTTCATTCAATTTCCCAAGTTTTTTGGACGGCAAAAACAACTACGCTTTTGACGGTGTTGAGAGGAAGACATTACAAGTAGAAATTGTGGGCTACTACGTCACCAGATGCATTATTTTCAGATTTTTATATTTCTTTTAATCTCTTACTTTTTTCACAGTATCATTCCTCACATTTTTTTATATATATTTATCTCTGCCTTCTATCAATCTTACATATAAAAGATTATGTGAGATAAACACTGTTGTTTTTATTTAAATAGAAAAGACAAACACATTTGCAGACCAACAAGTGATCAGTTTGAATGGAGTATGACTCAAGTTCTGATTTTGTGAATAAAAAAAATAAAATGTCACAAAAAAATGACCAGTTAAATTCTCCTATATGGAGATTATTTATTTATTAAACTTGTAAATGCATTACACCAAGTCACTACTAAATTGTTTTTTTCGGTTTAGTTTATGTCTATCATATAGGTGTAAGTTTAGGCAATTACTCCATGCACCTTTAAACTTGCTTCTTGCACATTTTTAAGCTTTCAAAAGCATTAATCAAGAGTATAAAATTACATTTTGTATGAAGAATGTAAATTTTTAGTTTCCAGAGAAAAGCTAATCCAGAATATAATTTTACATGTCAGATTAGGTGTTGGAAGCAAGTATTGGGGTGCAGAAGCAACTACCGTAAGTTTTGCCACTTTGCCATCGATTTCCCATACAGTCCGACATGGTCAAGGGCCCAAAGAAAGAAAAAAGGGGCTACATTCCTACGATCCAATCCAATCAGGTAGATTCCAATTTTCCAATAACACACGGCTAAATATCCAATTTAGTCCTTAAATTTACAAAAGTCTAAACTTGGTGGGTCTCTATGTTTTGAAAATATAAAATTGTCTTAATTTATAAAAATTAAGACAAATCTATCTTGATTTACATTTTTTTATTTTGTTAATGTTATTTGAAATATTATCTTAATACATAAAAAATGTATTCACAAATAGAATAACATACCATTAATGTCATAATTTGAAAACACAATTCAGAATTCTAACAAAATTTGAAAAAAGATATACTAACAAGTAATCACAACACTCAATACAATATAATCACAAATGACAATCCAACATAACAAATTATATTTTACATTTGTATACATTTTTTTATCAAAATTTGTTTTATAAATCATAAGAATCATATAAATAAAAAATACGAATAAGAAAAATTTTCAAATTAATTCAAAACTACTAAATCTATAAACACGTTTAAATATATATTATATAAAGTTTTTAATCGAATTACAGACAGATTTTTTGGTTAATTTAATTTTAATTTTCAAATTTTTATGATTAACATTAAATGGATTCGATTTATGAGAACTACTAAAAGTAACAACTACCCGGACTAACGTGCGCAAGTAAACAACACATCTTAATAAAACGTGTCTTCATTGCTGGGGTTTCTCCAGCACAACATTATGTCTAATTAGTTGAAAACAATTAAAGAGTGATGGTACAAGATCCAGCATTAATTCCTGTAACTTATTTCGGATTTACTATGGTTAAGGGGCTATCATAACTATCTGAAAATGGAAAAAAGTGAATTGTGTTTACCCGGAGCTAAACTATTACGCCATAAAGGATTGCAATGAATTAGCATGGTGGTTCCACCGAACACAACAGAACCATCCCCCCACTAGCTACGTTAAAAACGACACCCTTTATCTATCCCGTATTACTATGTTTAACTGCTAGTTTTATGAATAAGTTTCGGTTGGCATACCTATCACCAAGTACGAACCAGAGATTGCTGAGTAACTAATGTTTGAGAAAAAAATGTAGTAATATGAAACTGAAATTGATTGAAGGGTATAAAGTTATGTACACAATTAATTCAATGACGAGCTTCAATAGAAAAATAATTAATAACTTTAGGTATTTATAAAAAAAAAAATCAGGTAATTGTAGGCTGTGTTTTTGTAGACACTGCATGTATTATTCATGGGATGTCCTTTTGTTGGAACCTAGTAGAATTATTATAAATAACAAAAATTCTTTATTTAAATATTTAACATAATTACATGTTCGTGATTTAAACTCAAAATTACTAATTAAACTAAAATAATTTCATATATGTTAACTCATGTGTTTGAGGTAGTAATTATAAGCCATGTTTGGTTAATAAGAAATTGAGCAAAGAAAGAAAATAAAGAACAAATATACATAATAATATATATTTTTATTTTATTGAAGAACAACAAGAAAAAAGGAGAAATAATTTATGAAACAAAATTTCACATATCACTTTCAACTTCTTTAATTTCCATGCCTCAAATTCCCCCCTCACCAAAAATGCCTCAAATTTCCCTGTATTATTAACTGATTCTGGCTTTTGGAGGGTAGTCATATTTTTTTTCTTTCTATTTTTGCCTCCGTTTTTTTATTTTTTTTTTACAATGTTTTTTTGCCTACGTTGGGGATGAATGCAATGGATTTCATTTTTGCTAAATGAAACAGATACGGCCCATTGTTATGAGAGGTAGGGATCATTAGGATTTGTATTATGCTATTGAAGAAAAAAAAGGAGGGATTTGTCTTATCGCTTTTTTGTTGAACAATTTTTTGTCTTATCCTACTATCTCGATTTAGTATAAAATCTATTTAGATAAGGATCTTAAGGATTTGTCTTATTCTCCTACTATCCAGATTTGGTATAAAATTAATTTTGACGAGATTTTAGAAAATTGATGTAGATAAGTTTGGGTTACACTTTACAATTTTACATTTTTAATAATTATATAAAATAATAATTTTTTTAATTTGATAGAATAATATTATGTATAATAGGATATTATATTATTATCAATATTATTTACATTATGTTCATATATATAAAAGAAAATTAAATTATATCAATGTAATTTATACCAATTATTATATATATTATTCAATAACTTTAAAAGTTATTAAAATGATATAATAGTTTATCTAAATTAATTTATAGAATTTGATCATTCATATATTGTAAGTTATGGAAAAAGATCAAATAAAATAATATTTGATGAAGTTATTTTCTTCCAAAATTCTTGTGTTAAATTTTATTAATTCAACTGTTTAAAATTTTGATATTTACTCAACCATCATATACATCAAAGTTTAGATAAATCAAAAAATTTAATTATATAATCATATACTCAACATTTACTTATATTTTTTCTATTTGGTGAAGTGTAAACTAGTTTCAAAATTTTCTTAATCAATAAGAATTTTTATTTAATAATTAAATTAGTAAAAATTGATTTGTGTAAAAGTTATTAAAAAGAGAAATATCTCGCCTAAAATTTAGAATGCTGGTTATTTTATATGTAAATTCAAAATAGTACTTGATAACTTTATTTTTTCTCTATCTTTATGTTTTTGTGAAATCATATCATTTATTATATCTATATTTTTTCTCTCTTTCCTCTTTTTCTCTCTTAAGGTGTTAACTAGATTTTGTTTGTCTTTGTCAACAAATCTTTTTCCTAAAATGTAAGTAAAAATAGTCAAATTAAGGTATGACTCATACATTTATTAGATCTTTGTTTGGTCAAATTTAAATCTAAGCAATTAATCCTATCAACATTATAAGTAGAGAGTAAACTAAGCTCGTGCCAATTTATCTGGTGAATGTACAACATGGATAAAAGGCTTAGAGCTTGCCTCGTATTCTTTCTCTTAAATTTTACTATCACGCTTATAGGGTTGCTCTTCATGTACTTAGCCGGGTCTCCATCCGATTAACAGTGTTATTAGTCTTGAACGAAGATATATAACATGTGTTAACACTTAACAGTAGCAGTGGCATTAAGGATTGAAGAAGAAGAAGAGCTGAGGTATTATCTACCTACTTTTGAGTTTTGCCTGTGTTTTCCCAAGTATTTGTCATCCTTCCTCAACCTTAATATTAATCCTTTACATCTATATATCTTTTTTCATCCCAGAGAGATTCAATCAACAAAAACATAATTCTTCCCAATTGGTTCGCCGAAATATCCCCGTATAACCTCTTTTGTCATATGGGAAACATACGTATGCGAAGGAGGGAGATGATTGAGATGAATTATACATAAGGATGATTTTGTATTATTATTATTATTATTATTATTATTTAGCATTACTTATTCATCTTGTCTTTTAGAGAGCTAAAACAAAACACAAATAATTTTTTATTTAGAATTTTTTTTCCTACTTGTAGACTTGTTATTACGTGAGTATCTTTTAAGTTAGTTTAACAATAAAAAATAAATGGAAAAGATTAAATCATTAATTGGAAATTGGAAATTGGTACCGACAATTAAATCATTAACTCAGTTTTCTCACTCGGTATATCTTTTCCGTTTATATGCATTTGGAATTCATACGTACAAGATTTTAATAAAAAAACAAGCATGCACATAATATATTTATATCCACTTGGTCACTCGATCGTATATGATCATCAGATTTTTAATTGACTTACATTTTCATTATTGCAAAAGTGTTCGTACAAAGTAGTCATACTCAAATTTAAAAAGGAAAAGTAAAAGTAGCAAACAGTTAACCAATACATGAAAAATATTTTTTTTCCTATAACAACAATTTTCATTGCCATCTGACTGGTGGTGAGGTTTATTTGGGACAATAGTAAATACAAAATAAACTCACAATAAATGATTCACAGTTTTTTTTTATTTGAGCCTACATAATGAACTAAAATTTGTATATTCAACTCCATCTGTTGCTATAAATTAAAGTGTTTTAGTAGAGCTTATATAATTGCCTAGTAAAAATAGTTTCACTTTTTTTTTTTTAAGTTTTACACACGGATGTAAGTAGGTTAAATATATGAAGTGATGGCGAGACATGAAATAGGAATAGAAAAGAAAGATACACGCATATAAACAGTGAATGTGAAAAAAATAAAGAGTAAAGAATCAACATTCAATAACCATGGCTAGAAAATTCCTAACCTATAAATACATTGATAAAATCTGTCGATGAATACGTCATGTGTCTGGTTGCGTGTGAAAATTATTCCCACAATCCCAGCAGACAATTGAATGAGTATTATAAATTTTTAAGAACTATGAATATTTTTGCGGTTGGAGCGTGCTGTTGAGCCGTTCGTGCAAAGCAAGTGCTCTATTGATATAGTTTTAAGTCAAAAAATAAGTTACATGTATATTGAAAATTTAAAATTTTTTTATCATTAAGGTTTAAGTGGTTTAAATGTAAAATACTAGATAAATCTTAGTTGAATGGATACATTGAAAGTTATTTTTATTTCAACTTTCAAGAGAATTTATTTATTATAGTTGGTGACAATTTTTATTATAAATAAAGAAAAAATTTAGTGGAGAAACAACACACATGTAAAGGGAGTGTGTGAGAAGAGAAATTATGAAATAAAATCACTTTATTAAGAGAAAAGTGTCGTTTTGTGAGAGTATTATCATTTCTTGTAACCATTGAGTGAGATATTCGATTTTGTAGAATGATATACTATTTAGGATATGTTACAATCTTGTAATCATTTTTGTGATAGCGAAATATTTTTTGAGACAATTTTGTTAATGTAGACAAAAGGTGTTAAATCACGTTAAATTTTTGTGTTTGTTATTATTTTTCTACAGTATAATCTTTGTATGTGTTCTCACGATACTTTGCAGGTGTAAATAATTGTATTTGTGTAAGCATTGATTACCCAAAACTATTCCATTCCAAGAAGAAAACTCAACCGTGTTTAAATAAATAGGCTTTAGCAATTGGCAGAAAGGGTGTAAATAGTAAAAGGCAAGGCGACAAAGATTTGTTGAAGGTATTATTAGATTTGGAGGCGGAGCGCAACTCTAACCAGTGACGTGTATCGCGTGAGGAGAGTAAATTTTGGGCCTGCTT
Source organism: Glycine soja (assembly GCF_004193775.1). Lineage (NCBI taxonomy): Eukaryota > Viridiplantae > Streptophyta > Magnoliopsida > Fabales > Fabaceae > Glycine > Glycine soja. Next base: position 49,420,975 of record NC_041012.1, on the reverse strand, counting down.
CTTTCTGAACCTTTTGTCGCTTCTACGCCATAACCAACCCTTCGCCGTGACATTACTGTGGCACCCCGTTGCACAATAAATTACTAGTAAGCACTTCAAATTTCATCTCTCTCTCTCTCTCTCTCTCTTTTAGTTTTTATTATGAATTCATATATACTTCTTCACCTTAGATAATCTTTTTTTCCAAAAAATTTAACACATTTATATATTTAGAACTCAAATTAAAAATTATTTATTAAGCTGAAACAAGTTCGTATAAACTAATTCATATCCTCGGTGATTCGAATTTGATGTCACTGAAGTGCCCTGACAGGGAAACTGAATCTCTTTCGTCCGTTTAAGCGGTTTAAAAATTTGTTGAGTTGGGGAGTAATAAATATAGTGAAGTTTGAACATTTTATTACGGGCCGTTCGACCATGTATGAGGTTTGGTAAATGGTTCTGGTAGAATCTTAATTCCATTCTTTTTTAGTTTTGGATAATTATTCCTGTCAGTAATAAAAGTGCAGGACGCAACCATGTCTATTATAATTCATACCAAACTTAACCAATTGTTCCCACGGACTCTGTATATAGAAATTTGGATATATTTCATGGGATGGAGAAGAATCATAAGCGGAGTTGCACTTGATGTTCATTTCTATCCCCTTTAAACTTCACAAGATACATATGGGCTTGTAGTTCATCCTCTCATTAACACATCACCTCATCTATCATCACTTAAGTATGCCCCGATAAAACAGTGAAGTATTAAATCGCAAATTTGTGGCTATATATGGGGTATTTTTATGGCTAAAACTTTACATACAATTACTGATGGTTTTTGTGTGTTATTCTCCAACCATAATTAGAATTTTTAATTTGATAAATTATGTTTTTTTTCAATGCAAATCTTTAGTTGGTACATAGATTACTATAGTAAAACTTTAATTTTGATCGGAAATCAACACTAAAAGTATCTAAAGAGAAAGCATCTTATTATAAGTTCTGTTCTATTTTTATTTTGAGTAATACTTTTGGGGGGTGGGGTGTTTGAGTCTACTAATTTTCCTATTACTTAAAATTAAATAGAAAAGTAAATATATTTAGTATTTTAAAATATTCGAATATTAATACTTTATTTATTTAATAAATCACATTTAATTAGATGTAAAATGATTGAGCTACTTTTCAACAATGCTAAATAGTACCAGAAAAACTATGGCAAAAAAACAAACAAATTCAAAGTCAATTAATCGAGTTTAACGTGACCATTAATTCACGGAAGAGAGATAATAAATTTTACTTAGCAGTAAAAATTGTGTCGGTAGTTTTCGTACTTATTCATTTCATTAAGACAAACTTTTTCATAATTTGTAGATAGGGGGCAAAGCTGCGTGCCAGCCCAAAAGAAGATTATTGTGGCTGTCTTATAGGGTTACCCACCAATTTAATGAAAGCTAAAGACTATGGCGATATTCATGGTAGAAACTTTGTTAATTGTCTTGAATTCTTACAATGACTGATCAACTGCCATGAAGAAAAACGCAAGAAACTTTTAACTACATTATTATGTAACCTTTAATGTTCCTTAAATGCGTTCCCCAATTGCTTGACAAAACCTAGATTATTTTTCACAAAAGAGTGGCTGTTAGATTCTCCTTTTTTTGTTTATAAATTGGAAGAGTTTTTTGTGTCATGTGGTGACTGCCGATAAAACATATGGATCTGGTTCCTAAGTGAATTGTTCATTTTAGCGGAAAATAAAGTACTATTGCCAAGAGAAAAACAACTGTTAATACAGTATCATATAAACATCCAAATTAAATGTAGATGTACTTTTTTAATCAATGACTAAAGTTATTTATTTTATCTATACTTACTCTAAGACAATTCCAAAAGATAATACTTAGATTTGAGAGATATTTTTTTTTAATCACGGTAATTAAGATTTTGGGCTTCTCCAAAATTTCGAGATATTTTTATAAATTTTAGTCTTTTAGGTTAATTATGACATTAATATTCAATTTCAAACTTATTTACGTTTAAAGTTGATCATTTCTCTCAAATAATATATTAGGTGGATAAGAGATATGAAAGGAAGAAAACAAAACAATATAAACAAATATGTTAGTTCATTAAATGGAAACCGATACAATTATTAGTTCAAAACTAACTATACCAAAACTCCTACATTAATGAGGGTATAGCATATAATTTGTCATATGGTAGATGATGTAGTAAAAAAAAAGGTTGAAACAGATAGAGCATGGCGCATGCAAAGTGATATAAATTAGTATGTACAAAAATGAATAATAATGAAGAGAAAGAAGAAAAAAATTGGCTAGGTGCAATAACATGAACTCACGAGCTTCCTCGCTTGCTGCCTGCACAGACCAAACGTGCACCCACCCTGCCAACTCATCAAAACCCCAAAGTAAATAGCGTACCAATAGCTATTCACGAGCCTATTTAAGGCACTTAGATTGGAACCCCTTTGCAAACAATTCAAGCAAAAAAAGCAACCTCTCTTTTCTTCACAAGCTCAAATCAAATAGTGAGTAGAACTTCAAAAAAAATTCAAACATGTCTACTACACATTTTTCCCTTCTAGCCATTTTTCTCCTTCTTTCACTAGATTCTCTTGGCACAACCATGGGTGGACGACTCATCCCCCCAAGTGCTCCAAGTACAGTTACAAGGCCACTAGTTTCATCAGAAGTTGAAAACTACGTGAAGCCACAGCTGAATCACAAGCTGAAAGCCTTACAAGGAAGAGAAGTTAAGGGGTGCTTGCCAAAAGGTTCAAGGCATAACTCGGCTCCTAGCAGATTCGTGAACTACAAGACACTAGGCTCTGGTGGCTGCTCTAGAATTCATTCAGGGAAACCTTGAAGATGTTTTTGTTGAATGGAATTGAAGAACTTTTTTGCATATGGGTTTTCATGGTCAAGTGTGGTAGAAACTTGAAGGATGAGAAAGTCACTTATGTTTTTACTTTGCTTATTATTAGCATATTTGGCTTCACGTTTCGGATGTGATTTTGCACGTTTTGGTTGTGATTTTGAGAAGCTAATAGCTTTAGCTTCCACATCCCAAAGGTGATTCCTCTGTTCCGGACTGGTTTCCAAACATACTATATGATGGATATATTTTGCGGGTTACAATTTTGAACGATGTGCATGGGAAGGTGAAGATGCTAGTGACTTTTCCTGCTATTAGATATACGTATGTAGAGCTAATGCTTGAGACATTAGCCAAACGTTGGAGAAAGAAATATGATATTTATTTATTTATTTTGAAATGCTTAGGATGTAATACTGAGTAAGTAATTTGCTAGAACTCCGAACTACCGAGTAATATGGCTATGGTAGTGTTGTATATGTCATCGTTTAGTGTAATATGTAGTTCAATTTTGTATTATGGGTGGATATATAACCTTTTGATTTGCTGCTACTGGTTGAATTTTGAATTTGATTCCCTTCTGTAACATGTTTTTATGTCTACTATATTTGAAACAAGATCCGAACCACTAAAAATTCGACACCCAAGGGCCAAGGGAGTGAGTATTCTCTAGGAAGTTGAAACCTGGTATCCTCCAGCGAAGGTGTTCAATGAGTTATGATATTCGTACATTTAATATTTCTTACAATTCACTTCTATTCCAATTTTTTTTCTTATTTTTCTCTTCATTTCTATATTTATTACATTTGTGGTTTTCTATATTTTCTTTTACTTTTTTTTATTACTTTTTTCTACTCTTTTTCTTCTCATTATATCTCTCTTTCTTCTATTTCTTCTACTCATAAGAGTGTAAATTCAATATTTTTTGTACTCAATAGATCAACTAGGATGATTTACGGAAGGTTTCGTGATGCATCTTTTATTTAAAGTATTATTTTTTTTCAAAAGATACTATTTCTAGCTCATAAAAAATAATAAAACAATTTTCTTTATGGTTTTTGAATTATTTTTAAAAAAATATACATAACTATTATCAAATCTGAAATCAACACCGCTACTTACTACGAATTACGCAAAACATCAAATATACGGTGTAATTTTTTTATTTAATTAAAAATAATTAGAAAAATGTAAAAGGAAATTACGCAGAAATCACCTTTCGTACATTCCTATGTTTGTTACGATAATTGATTCTTAACATTTAACATGTTCCTTCTGAAATATATCTTTTGATTTAGAAAGTACGAAAAAAAGTGGCCTACGCGCGGCGACGCTGCACGCTGAATTATTTACCAAATGGATAATGATCCTCACATACATTTTGGATATAAAACAAAAGTGGAAGAAAGAGAGAAAAAAAGAAGAAGAAATATGATACGTTACCTAAAAAGAAAAAAGAATATAAGAGAATAGAGATACTTTTAAGTAAAGTAAATGTATTAAGTATGATTTTTAAGCTAGTTACTGAAAAAAAATTAACAAATTTATATGCGTGTCTAGTTTTCTTTCTTCATTTTTCTTGCAAAAAGCCTTAAAAAATGCTATGCGTGTCTATAAACATTCAAATTTCGTATGCTTTTCTAACTTCTAAGTGCTTTGTTATCCATAACCTGCACTGCACTTCCCCTTTCTACAATATCTTTCCATAAAATGAAGATACGATCCATATATGGTATTTAAGGTTTAACCCGGTAACAATTCAGGATAATTGAGTACAAGAAAAGCAAAATATAAGACAGGCTTCAAAGTGATATCCTGAGAGGTGAGGTAGACATGTGATTTCATACATCACTGTGATAATAAAGCCTAACTATATAGATCATCTTCGTCAGCCCCACCAGCAGAAGCTGCAAAGGGGTCAGATCCAGTTGTAGTCCTATCTCCAGACTCTGGAAACCTAAATTCACTTCCAAACCCTCTTGATTGCTGTAAGGTCTGAGCAAATGCCTGATATTTGCGAATATCAGCATCACTAACACTCCTCCGTGCAAACTTCATTGACTCCTCAAAATGAGCAGCCTTGATCTCCGCAACTTCGTCGTCGACGGTATCTTCATCCATGGCCTCAGGGTTTTCCCTACTCTTCCTCTCTCGCTCAATGTCCTGAAATAAACCATGGAAATGTATTAGGTCCAATCTTGTCACAATAAACTCATCGACTTTTATATCATGCACCAATCAAAATCTTGAAACTAAAAAGAATCTCAGTGCTGCCAAGAAGACTACTGGCACCATTGTAGTAGCCCACCCAATCCAACCAAAACCAATTCATCCACATAGTATACATCCCTAATCCAATCCAAGTTGTGCCTTTGCATCTTTGGGGCTCAGATATCATTACAGTGATTAGTTGAAGTAATTTCCAACTATATAGAGACAAAAGTCACCCCCAAAACACAAAACTATATAAATTAGCAGACACTTTCATTAAGTCAGAAGCAGTGTTATCAATAGTGGATGGCAGAAGGCTGAAATTCCACCATAAAAACACACCATTGCGCCTTATGGCAGGGCTGCCTTCACAAATTGCCTGGGGCGGTTGGCAAAAAATACACCACGCCATTCTGCCATGGCTGCTATTTAACAACACTGGTCAGAAAAGAATTTGAAGGTTTCTATATGTTGGCATCCAAGACACATGTTCTAAGGCTCTAAGAAAGGAAGTATATATCTATTAACCAAAAGCATACCTTCTCTATGTTTTCTCTTATGGCATATTTGCATGCTCGCTGGCATATTTCTGTAATATCAGCACCACTGAACCCTTGAGTGTGCCTAGCCAATGCTCTCAAATCAACATTTTTTGCGATAGGTGACTTCCTCAAGCAGGCTTTAAAGATTTGATGCCGGGAATCCTCATCAGGGAGAGGAATATAGATCAATTGATCCAGACGGCCTGGTCGAAGAAGTGCTGGGTCAATGATGTCAGGTCTGTTAGTTGCCCCAATTATGAACACAGTCTTTTTGGCAGACATGCCATCCATTTCAGTCAAAAGTTGATTTAGAACTCTATCAGCCGCACCACCAGCATCCCCAACACTGCTTCCTCTCTGCAAGAATTACACAGTAATGTGCATACACATACATTGAGAATAACAAATTAAAGAGATGTAAACATTTGTGACAATATTAAATAATAAAAAGAATTCAGTGGCTTGGATTCTCAGATTTTTTTCCAAACAAGTACAAGCAATAACAAGACAAGATTCAAATATAATTCATTTTAATATCGCTCAAGGCTAAAGCATGGTAACATGTCCGACTAAGAGTGTGGAGTGACTAACCTGAGTGGCAATAGAGTCAAGCTCATCAAAGAAGAGGACACATGGAGCCGATTGTCTGGCCTTGTCAAAAATTTCTCTAACATTAGCTTCACTTTCACCAAACCACATTGTAAGCAATTCTGGACCTTTCACACTGATGAAGTTAGCTTGACATTCATTAGCAATTGCTTTGGCTAACAAAGTTTTCCCACATCCTGGAGGACCATAGAAAAGTACTCCTTTAGATGGAGACATACCAAACTTCTCAAACTTTTCTGGGTGCTCAACTGGATATTGTACAGTCTGAGTTCACACAAACAAAAATCAGTAACAGATAATTTCATATAGAAATATGCAAGATGTAATTGAATATAAGGAAATATTTATTACCTCTTGCAGTTCACGCTTGACATTTTCAAGGCCTCCAATGTCTTCCCAGCTGACATTAGGCACTTCAACAACCTGTCAACAGAGACATTTAATAAGAAAATAGATCACAAAGAAGAAAAACTCATCAACAAATGATTTCAAAATATAGCAAAAAAAAAACTAACAGTTTCACGTAAAGCTGATGGGTTGCTTGTTCCAAGGGCAGTCTGGAAATGCTCATTTGTAACTGCCATGGAATTCAGTACTTCTGCATCAATAGTCTCATCCTCCAAGTCAATTACATCCATCTTCTCCCTAATGCATTGCAAAGCAGCTTCAGTGCAAAGGGCAGCAAGGTCAGCACCAACATACCCATGAGTATCTTTTGCAATTCTCTCTAAATCAACCTACAGAGGAAAACCACAACAATTGAGCAACGGAGCATTAAAGATCAAAATTAAAAAGATAGGTTATAAAACCTGATTGGATGTACAGACATTACAATAGAAGAGACATCCAGGTAACTGTACTAATACTGGAATTATCTTAGTTAAATAGTACAGCATTGATGATTATAATTCATGAATGGAACCCATAAGCACAAGATGTTAGCCATGCCCAATAAAGGCAAAAACAGAGGTAAAAATACCCACCAACAAATATCACAGTTTAAGTAATGATAACTTACATCATCAGATAGCTTCATGTTTTTAGTATGTATGCGAAGGACTTCAAGTCTCCCAACTTCATCGGGAACACCAATATCAATTTCCCTATCAAATCTACCAAACCTTCTCAATGCTGGGTCAATGCTATTTGGACGATTAGTAGCTCCAATAACAATAACATGAGCACGAGATTTTAATCCATCCATAAGAGTCAAAAGTTGTGAAACAATCCTCCTTTCAACTTCACCATGTGTCTTCTCCCGCTTGGGGGCAATGGAATCAATTTCATCAATGAAGATAATGGATGGTGCATTCTTTTCTGCTTCTTCAAACGCTTTCCTGAGATTGCTTTCACTCTCTCCAGCAAGTTTGGACATAATCTCTGGTCCGTTAATACAAAAGAAAAAAGCTCCAGTTTCATTAGCTACAGCTCTTGCTATTAATGTCTTCCCAGAACCTGGGGGTCCATAAAGTAAAATTCCTTTGGGTGGTTTCACACCAATTGATTTAAAAAGCTGTGGATGCCTCAATGGAAGCTCAACCAACTCACGAATCTGAGCCATTTGTTTCCTGACACCACCCACATCATCATACCCGACTTCATCCAGTCTCTCTTCATCTTCTCTTTTCAAAGGCTCCCCCTCACAGAAAATTTCAGTGTCTGGAGCAACAACACAATATTCTCCAGGATCGGTTTCAACCACCTTGAACTCTACACTTCTCATCCCTCCCCGGACAAGAAATAGATCTCCTTTTCTGACAGGACGGTAAGCTTCCAAGAAATAGGCTGCAAATTATTATACATACAAAAAAAAGTTAGAACATTATACAAACACAGAAATATTCATATACTCTATTTTGCCATGATATATAAAAAATTTAGGAAACTAAGGATTGAGGATGCTACAGATAGGTAAAGCGTCAGTCTGAGATGTATTGAATAAACTAAAAAGGAGATAAAATCAAATCCCAGAAAATTATGGTTGGTTTGGTTTGAGAAAACATTTAATTTAAAAAAATATCACCTTATTTTCACTTTGTTTCCTATTTCCCAATATTTGTAAAGGGAATGGTAAAAACAAGAAAATACTATTTCAGTTTTTGCTATGTCCTATACAAATATTTGTAAAACATTAAACAAAGCAAGAAAAAGGTAAACTTTTTATGATTATTAGTACAAACAAAAAACAATCTCAAAAACAAAACAAGCCCCTAATTTCTCCAAGGCTCCTCACTATGTGTCCAAGAAATATAGCTCATTAAGTAATCGGTGTGAGAAAAAAAGGACGATCCATAAGAGCTTAGTCAACCATAACCATGTAGGGATAAAATAGACAGTAAGAGCTCTGGTTAAAGGTAAATCAACAAGGGCTTCCAACAAACAGAAAGACATCAAAGCCAAAGCTACTGAATAGAATAAGGAAAAATCCCTACCAATACTATGTAAATTTTGCAAGATGCAAAGCTTATTATAAATATCAAACCCTAAAGCAAGGCTGAATCTTTACATCAAGTATTTAAAGACACAAATTGAGAAATCTGTTTAACAAAAAATATGGAGAGGCAACACACAGTTGCAGAACACATCAAATTTATTAATGAAACATTAATCTAAAACTGTACTCAAAACATAAACAAGTCAGAATTCAGTAATGAAGCATCATAATAACTGAAGCTGTTCTAAGAGATATTCTAGCTCAGATAAATGCAAGGTGTAAACTCACGTTTCAAGAAAGCATCAAACAGATTGCCAGTGACACCTTCAATGGTATCATCAATAGGCAGAATGTGCACACGTTTCCCATATTTAACATCCGGGCACTGGTGCACAGACACAACATCTCCAAGCCGAACCCGCAAATTTGACCTCACAACTTTATTCATCCTGATCTTCGGCTCCTCACAGTTCTCATCAGCAAGAGCTATGCAAATGGTATCCTTCCGTTTCTTACCCTGCAACACAAACCAATTACACATGACTTGGAAGTAGTCACAGCATAGAATAGCATAAACATCACACACACCACCATAACAAACTAACAAGATCACCATCAAACAATCCAAATCCATTCAAAATTACCAAATTTTTTTAAAGAAAAATACAAACCAGCATGCTAGTAAAGGAATCCAAAGTAATTTTTTTTTACAAATTGTTAGATGTAGCATAACATAGTTTTCATTAAAAATCTTCAATTTATTCATCTCTTACCAAGTAGCTTACAATTTACATACTCCAAAGAAATGCCCTTTATTTATTCAATGACACACGTACAACAAATAATTGCAGCACTTTTAAGAAGTCTCTTTTTATTTTTATTTTTTTATTTTGTCTCTATCTCTGCCAATCTCATGTAGGAGCATATTCATCCTTATTTCTTCATTTAAGAATTGAGTGAATACCTACGAAGGAAAACGCAATGGGAAAGAGAGAAAAGGGTTAAAAATGTAACCTTGATGAGGATAGTGTCCCCTCGGAAAAGCTGAAGCTTTTCCATGGTTTGGGGATGCATGGTGACCACGGAGTTGTCGTCGTTGACAGCCTCATCCACGACAAGCCGGTTCGGCGACTTTTTGCGTTCCAGAATCGCGGTTGAGAAGTCCTTCTTCCCCGATTTCCTGCGTTTCAAAACAAAAACTTTAGCATCAAACAAACCTCACAGTCCAAAGAGCTCTTAGTATACTGAGCAAAATATAAAAAAAAAAAAAAAAATCTCGATTCTTGAAACGAAATCAACGAAGGTGCAGAGAGTTGACTCACGGGTCCGATGATTCGCCTTGCTGAGACATGCTTGCTTAAATTGAAGAAGAAGAAGATGATGATGATCAAAGAGCAGAATTCACAACGCAACAAAGAAAGTTCAGAACCAAGAAGGTTTGGTATTTTTTTTTTCAAGGTTTTTTTCTCTATTTAAATAAAAAAAAAGTCTTGTTTTACAAGAAAGGTATTGTTTTTTGTGGGCCTTTGGTTTTAAAAGCCCAACCTGAATTGGGCTACTGGGTTGGGGTCGGCCTGTATTACCTTGAGGACCAACTAGTACATCTTAAGGCCCAATTCGTTTCTATTACAAAAACAAACAAGTGGACCAAAAATCCAACAAAAACAAGCAAAACAAACAAAAGGAAAACTATATCGGAATGTTAAAAGAATATGTAGGAAAAAAAAAATAGAATGATGCTAATAAGTAGCACTTGCAACAGAACTGATGAAATTTTTTTGTTGAATAAAAAGATTAAAAAAAGTTATACTAAAATTGGTGGTCTTGATTATTTTAAATACTGCGAACATTATGATAAATTATTGCTACCATGTACTGCAATGATTGCTATGTTGTCATAATTCTCCCTTAAAATACAAGTCTGCTCCGATAAAAGCTTCGTGAATAAGCCTCTCAATATTTGACGAAAAAAGAAAGAAAGAATCTCATACAAGTTATAATTATAATTAACGTGTCTAATGTCATTGCATATATCAATGCCGATAAAAAAAATGGCATGAACTATACTAATTGTGCGATGCTGACAGTGATGAGATAAAAACGTTAAATCTGTAAGCAAAAAAAGAAAAAAAAAAAGTTGAATCCGTGACATAGTTATTCTTGTATCCCTAGCCGTTCTTAGATGGTCCCTTCAACATCTTTTCATTTTGTTATAACTAATAAGACATTTTTAATAGGCTATAACTAATAATACGAACCTATAAGATTCTCCATAAAATCATATTTGTCAATTAAGAGAGTAATAAATCCTATTGAATAAGATTCAGTCATTAAGAAATCGTACAATTTTTTTAAGCTTGGCTCGTGACAAATGTCAAGGGCAAGTACAAATTTGGCCAGACTAAGTTATACTCCTTACGAAATTGAATTATTTTTTCTAAAAAATTAATAATATTATAAATCAAGCCATTAATCATTTAAACATATGAAAAGTCGAGTTTCACTTTAACAAGTAAACATAATTTTTATCAATAAATTGTCAATAAATCGATGAGGTGCAGGTATGGAAACAAGAAATTACTGTAATTGAACTCATTCTTGGCTCTTATTGCAAACAAGGAATAACGTATCTTTTGTCTAAAAATAATAATAATAATAACGTATCATTATTGCTCTGGATGGCAGAAAACGTGCAGCATAAATGCGTGTTCGATTTTGATTGTAGAAAGCTTTAACTCGGATTGAAAAAAAAGTTTGTTCATACTAGATAAGTGTCACTTAACTCAAATTTGGGTTTGATTATTGCATAAGACACTATTGAGAAGAAGAAAAAAATTAAGTGTATGTATACTCTAAATTAAGAATTAATCTTATAGTTGTTGGCAAAAATAATTTGACACATGGATTCTTTAATCAGGATTTAGAATTTGAACATTAAATCACAATTAAAAATATTATTTTACTTTAAAATAGATTAATATGATAGAAAATAATTAATTTCATGATCAAATAAGAAATCTTAAATACTTTCAGGTTAGAAAAAAAAAACTTGATCTCATAGTTTACTAAAAAAAAATGAAATATGTTGACATATTTTAGAGTTTTATGAGATAAACAAATATCCTAATTACAGTACCTAAAAAAAGTTTATCTTTTGGGTACGTACACATTTTTTTTTCATCTTGAATTCGAGTCAGTCTTGATATCCAAATGTATTAAATATTTGGTACGAAAATTTGCCACCTATATAAAACTGAAACTCATGTGAAAATACATGAGGTATGAAAAAAATAAAAAAAAAATACTATAAAGATGAAAAACACATAACTCATTGTTCAACTTTGTCCGCAGGGTTGCCAGCAGAAAGAAAAAAGAGAAGAGAAGCCTAGCTGGTATGTGCTTGAACATTCTGTTACTTAATTGAATGGAAGCTGAATATTATAATATGGGTCCGACAAATCATGTCATGTATGATTAGCTAGCTCGCAATTTTTTCTTTTGCCTTTGTCAATATGTATCAACTGTTGTACACATTTTGCGCAGTTTGATGAGTAGCCCATATAAAGTATTTTATAAAAACAAAGGGTATGAGGGACTTTATGTTTTAGTATTCGTCTCCGATGGAGTCGAATTATATGATTAACCTTTGAAGTGTAGAAATTATTTGAAATAAATTTTATCTTTTTTAACCAAATCTTTTCTATACAACAACCAGATAATTAAATTGTATATTTAAGATTTAAATTTAAAATTATAAATTAAATTCATTGAACCCAAACCCAATTAATCGACATTCAATAATGGGAACTATCACCTTCTTTTTTTAATCAAAGAGAAAAGAATATATACTTATAATGATAAAGTGATTACTTGAATGATATGGTCTCAAACTCTCTGAAAAATTTATAGCCAAACAATACTATAAACATGTATTTATAGAATTCTATATACATATAAATATGAAAAGAGTTAAATTATATTAATGTAACTAAATCAATTATTATATCATTTTATAATTTGATATAAAATATGATTTTTATCGATTCTATCTATGAATTATATCTATATTCACTCAAGATTGTGTAGGTCAAATTTTATTAAAATTGAAAAATAATAAAAAAGTAATCAAATGATTCATATTTTAATATATTTTAAAATTTTTATATTACATTAATGTTAATATATATATGAATGAAGTAACAAATATTTTTTGAATTAATATGAAATTATATATATATATATATATATATATATATATATATATATATATATATGATTTATGTAAAATGAACATTCAATGTAATGATAAATTTTAAGAAAATATTATATAATTATAAATTATTGAATGGTTTACTAATTGATCAAAGTTACATCGATTAAGAAATATACACCATTCGACTTATTTGTTGTCCTAAGGTTCGAGTTGCACAAGGATAAGATGGACCAAGCTATCAATTATCATGACCCAAAAGCTAGGGGAAAGACAATCTCTTATGGTTGAGAAAGTCAAAGGACAATTGATATTGTATGAAACTCTACATTAGGATGTGATGACAAGATAAAAAAAAAAAGATATCACAACTTGACATATGAAAGATACACAACCATGCATATCATACCATGTATAAGGGGTAAGAATGAGCCTATATATTGACGCGGTAACATATAAATAGGAGTAAGTTACATTAGTTAGAGTTAAGAGAAGATATTGAATTGACTTAAGATAGAATCTTTCATCCTCTCTCTTTATGTTTTCAACAGGAACAAGAAAATTTTCCAATTATTTAATTAACTATAATCAATTTACATAAATCCTTAAAAAAAAAAAACAAACCAAAATTGTAATCAAGTTGTATAGCTCTCCAATGTATTAGAAATCAGAACTCTCTTGGGTGTCCGGAGGCAAAGTGGTAAGGTGGTATTATTACCGAATCAATGCAATGAGATCACTTGAAAAGGGTAGGAGTAATCTATTGGCTGTTACAACCATCCTTGTCGTGTTGGCACTCGGAAGCCAACATCATTGCACAAAACACTTGTCTTAACAAAAAGGAAAAAGAAACACTAAATAGGTGCTACAGCCACACCATAAAAGAAAAGACAAGAAGGGGAGAAAAATAGTAAAAAGAAAAAGAAATAAAAGAAGGAGGATAAAAAAAGTGTGTGAGAGAGAGAGTGCAAGCCACTGAGATGCGAAAATGCTAAGGAAAGAAAGCAAGCAATACAAAAAAACCCGGGTTCTGCGGGTCAAATCACTCTCTTTCTCTCATATAAACCACGACTAGAGTTTAGTGTCATTCCGCTTCTTCACTCTCTTTCTCCCTTTAACTCTACATTCTCTCGACACATGCTTTGCTAGATCACAGGTATGTACCATGTTGTTTCCTCTCAATTTCTTTCCTTGTTTCTTTTAACTAAGGTTTGATCTTTTTGGCCTTCATTAAAGATTGAAGCTTTTGTGGGGTTTTGTTTTGTTGGTTGCTCAGTTTAACTTGGCAATAACAGCGGAGTCTTCATTTTTTTTTCTTACCCTCTTTGTTTATTTGGGTTTTTATGTTTAGTGTGTTCTGTGAAGTTTGTTTTTTGTTGTGCTAAATGGTAAACGAGTAATGTCAAAGAGTTGTATATGGCAAAGTTGAGAGAAGGGGTTATCTTAATGGGAAATCTCGGGTGCAAGGTTTGATTTTGAGGTTACTTGTCTCACTTTTCGTAGGTAATAGATATGGGTTTTGTGTTTATGGAGATGAGGAGTGAGGAATAGGGCATGCCTGCATTCTTTGCATACCTCAATCTCCCTTTTACTTGTTAAGGTTCTGTCAATTTTTTTCTGGAATTTTATCCCATTTTGCCTTTTCTTTCTCCTATTGTTCATTTTGCCTTGCATGATTAATCATTAATTTTATCCCTTTTTGCTTCTTGGTTTTTGCCTATTGTTTCATTTTGCCTTGCATTATTAATCATTAATAGTGAGTTTCTATCTATTTCGTGAAAAGATAGTGACACTTTAGTTCATTGCATTGTCCAGGTTGTCATTGTGGTGTCTGCGTTTTGATTCATATACGAGACTTGATGAAATTTGTGATTTGGCCTTAATTTTGTACCTTTTATTTATTTTTCTCTCTTTTTTAATATTGATTTGGGATTTAAATGGCAGGTTGTTGGTTAACAGTGTTCTGTGTCAGAAAATGTTGTGAATGAGAGATGTGTATTGCTAGCAGTTTGACTGCACAGTTGAATTAGTATGCTACTAAGGGGATTCTGCTGGATGTCAAATGATGTTTAAGATTTGATATACAGTAAAAAGAAATTGGAGACTATGGAAGAAATACAGTCTCAATCAGATAATTATAGATCTTCGTCATCGTCGGCAAGCAGCCCGGCAAGTAGGGTGCCATCAAGTAACTTTTTCTACCTGCGTAAACCTGGTTCACTTAGGCAGCCCATCTCTTTTGAGGATTCACCTGAGTGGGAGGATACTGATATTGATGTTAGAGTTGAGGAAGGAGGTGACTCTATTAATGTCGCAACAACACCAGCTTCTCCCTCTCTTTCAAAGCTCAACAGTGGGTCCCTGCCGTCTCCACGTCTACCGGAGGGTGCAGTTATTCCGCGGAAAATTGCTGGGGCTTCAGTTGCCTGGAAAGATTTGACCATAACGATAAAGGGAAAAAGGAAGTACTCTGATAAGGTTATTAAGAGTTCAACTGGTTATGCGTTACCTGGGACCATGACCGTAATTATGGGGCCTGCTAAATCAGGGAAATCTACCTTATTACGAGCCATTGCAGGTTTTGAAGCATGCTTCCTTTTTCCTTTCTTACTAAGCATTTCGTGATCTTCTCATGTATATTTGAATAGTCACAGCTAAAATGGATTTTTCTCTTTACCTCAGGAAGATTGCATCCTTCTGCCAGGATGTATGGTGAAGTATTTGTGAACGGAGCAAAATCACAAATGCCCTATGGGTCATATGTGAGTTCAGCATCTCATTGGCTGTTTAATATTGAATCTCCATTGTGTTTATAGCAGTGTTGTTTAATAGCTGCTATAGCGCTACTACAGTGCTATTGCATTGTGGAATTCCTTGGAACTGCAATCGCAACTCCATCCGCTATTGTGGCTGATATGGGTGTTGTGGTTGCAGCATGCATCCTCTTGTCTCCAGCGAGTCTCTGCCCAATTGAACTTTTGAGTTAATATTATGCCAACTTTTTTATGCATGTAACTTAACTTTTTTTTTTTTGTACATAAGTAATTGATATATATCATATATTTTGACCACTATGCAAATGAAACTTTTGCTATTTGAACACAATGCCATCTGCTATATAATATTGCTGATTATTGGCTTTCTGTCATTTTATGCAATCTGTAAGTTGTAATACTGGTTTATAGTGATCAATCTGATTGAACTTATTTGCCTATCCATCATATCCATGCTTTCATGTTGTATATTGATTATAAGCTGATAATCTTTTTTTTTGAAAAATGGATGCTTAAGTTTAAAAGTATCCTTGGAAATTGCAATAGTTGTCTTTCAGATATTAGCATTTTCTATTATAGAAGTTCATTTGCATCATAAGTACTAAATTTTGGTTTTTGAAGTTGGGATCACAGGGTGATTACGGGATGACTTTGGCTTGTTCTTTACCTACCTGATTTATAATTATTGTTATTTTTAGTTTGCTCCACTTATATATCTATATTGAAAATTGTTTCTTAATTTTCAGGGTTATGTGGAGAGAGAAACTACTCTGATTGGATCCCTCACTGTGCGGGAGTTTCTGTATTATTCAGCTCTTCTTCAGCTTCCTGGTTTCTTTTGTCAGAAAAAGAGTGTGGTAGAGGATGCTATACATGCAATGTCTTTAGGTGATCATGCAAATAAACTTATAGGTGGACATTGTTATATGAAAGGACTTCCTAGTGGGGAGAGAAGGCTTGTTAGCATTGCCAGGGAGCTTGTGATGAGACCGCATATTTTATTTATAGATGAACCTCTTTATCATTTGGACAGGTGTGTATTTTACTTCTTTTAATTCCTTTTATTGTAATATTTATCTATCATTTGCTTGGTTGTGTTCTATATTTTAGAGCCTTTTTTGTTAATAACTGTTTGCTATTTATCTATTTTTCTTAAGTGTCTCGGCACTTTTAATGATGGTTACATTGAAGAGACTTGCAAGTACTGGTTACACTCTCATAGTGACCATCTATCAGAGTAGCACAGAAGTCTTTGGCCTTTTTGACCGCATATGTCTACTTTCAAATGGAAATACCCTCTTCTTTGGAGAAACATTAGCTTGCTTGCAGGTAACTTCTATACGTTTTGAATCTTGCACATGAAATTTGATTAATGAGGAGTTAGTAATCCTTTTTAATCTACAAATTAAAATAAATTAAGGGGCATTGATTTTTGATTTTTTTTATGATTTGTAGGGATACCATTTTGTATTTATTAGTGAAATTTGATCAAAGATGACTTTTGCAAGATTATCATGAACTTCCTTTTTTTTCTACCCTTCTCTGTTATGTGTATGGAAATTGGAATATGTATCTTATTACTGACTTCTATAATTTTATGTTGATGAAGCACTTCTCAAATGCTGGATTTCCTTGCCCAATCATGCAAAGTCCTTCTGATCACTTTCTACGTGCAATTAATACTGATTTTGACAGGATTATTGCAATGTGTAAAAACTGGCAGGTGAATGTTTCTAGTTAATTGATGATTGATGTGCTCAATGCATTTTGGATGTCTCTTATTATATTTTTATGGTAATTTATCGACATTATCACATCATATAATAGGATGACAATGGAGATTTTTCTTCTGTGAACATGGACACTGCTGTTGCTATACGCACTCTCGAAGCAACTTATAAGTCATCAGCGGATGCAGCTGCTGTTGAAACTATGATTCTGAAACTTACTGAGAAGGTATACTATAACTGCTGAAATAGAAACATTATACAAGTTAGATCTTCTGTTAATGTGGACTGGGAATTTCACGATAGGTCCCTTCACAAAATCATATTACAAATTGCCAATTTATAGATTTTAATACATTATTTCTACCTATCATTTGAACAATTGAGTTTAGTGGTAGATTGAAAGTTTTGGTTGCAATTAGTCATAGTAAGCCTAATGGATTTTTAATAGGAGAGTCAAAGATTTACAATTTAGTAGATAATTCAATCCTATCATCTTAAAGTGGACGAGCAAGTCATTGATAGGTTTGGCAAATATCATTTATTTGGAACTAATGGGTAAGAAAACTGTGCTTCATTTGAGGGACATTACAAATATTTAGGTTTTTAGAAATTTGTAATCTGGGAGACTGGGACATTCTGCATATGCTAATGGCCAATTGGAGATAGTAGATGGTGTTTCATTGAAGACCATTCAAAAGGGACTTGTACTGACAGATGATTTTGTTGAAATATGGGACTTGCACTTCTCATGATAGCCTGCTTAGAAATTTGTTTCAGGCTTTATTCTGATCTGCTCTACTGCATTTAGAAGGCAGTTAGTGTTGGATGTTGACTTTTGGAGACTTTTTAAAGCATGCTTGATTTTGCAGGAAGGTCCAGTTCTCAAAAGCAAAGGTAAAGCTAGCAATGCCACTCGGATAGCAGTTTTGACATGGAGATCTTTATTAGTTGTGTCAAGGGAATGGAATTATTACTGGCTGCATCTTACTCTTTACATGCTTCTCACGCTGTGTATTGGTACTGTATTTTCTGGTCTGGGGCATTCTCTGTCTTCTGTTGTGGTGAGTAGGGACATGCCAATTGCACTTTATCTTTCATTTTGTATCTCTTAGAGTTTATACCCACATTTATATATCCCAGAAGTTCTAGTCTTCTAGATACTGTTACAATACTTATCAACTAAGTTTTAACATCTCTCAAATTGCAGACAAGAGTTGCTGCAATTTTTGTATTTGTATCATTCTGTTCCCTTCTAAGCATTGCTAGGGTGCCTGCACTTTTGAAAGAAATCAAGGTAATTTTGTGCTTGTTTCACTTCACCACAATGTTAGTTTTCCTTGATGTGCTTAATATGCATATAATAAATGTAATTGTTCATTTGGCAAGCATTTTTAAGTTGTCTGCATTGTCAATCCTTTCTTTTGTTTAATGCATTGGTCTATACAGACGTCGAGTACACAACATATTGCCTTAATTTATTTAATGATTTTTACTAACTCATGAAAAATTTAGACCTAAACTTAGAAGCACTGAAATATGGATCACACAACGCGCTAGCACTACCAAAAGTTTTATAATTTTATGCTACAAACAATATGTTATAAATCTGTTTTAACTTTGAGAATTGGAATATGGATTCTCTACAGTTTCGCTGTAATCTCTGAAAGGTTGACAAAGTAAAGTGATTTGCTCTTCTGCAGATATATGCCTGTGAAGAATCAAACCAGCACTCCAGCACATTAGTTTTCTTACTTGCACAGCTCTTGTCCAGCATCCCATTTCTTTTTCTCATCTCCATTTCATCAAGTCTAGTCTTCTACTTCCTCGTTGGGTTGGAAGATCAATTCAGCCTGTTAATGTACTTTGTGCTGAATTTTTTCATGACTTTGTTGGTGAATGAAGGACTTATGCTAGTTGTGGCTACTTTGTGGCAAGATGTGTTTTGGAGTGTCTTGACACTGTTGTGCATACATGTGAGTTCCACTGTCCTTTATTATAGATTATAGATGCAAACCAAAAGTTACATGCTGCTCAACTACCAGTCTACTGGTCTATATTTTCACTCAAAGTCGTGATTACATAAGAACTTTAGCTGTTTCTTGAACTAGCCAGTGATGCATATGTATGCCATTTCAGGTGGCCATGATGCTTACAGCAGGCTATTTTAGAGTTCGAAATGCTTTGCCTGGACCCATGTGGGTGTATCCAATGTCATATATAGCCTTTCATACTTACTCTATTCAGGTAAATTTATGTGTTTGCATCTTCTATTCACAGCTCCTAGAGAAAGTAATTCTGAGTAGACTAGACTTTTATGTTTGTTTCTGATTTTTTGTTGGGATTCAACTTCCAAAGCTAGGAGGATCAACCAGAATAATTGATTTAAATGATCCCATCTTATTTCCCTAGATGGGTATTTATTGAAGCATTTACTTACTTGTCTGTATCTGGTAGGGGCTATTGGAGAATGAGTACCTAGGAACCTCCTTTGCAGTGGGGCAGGTAAGGACCATATCTGGGTTTCAAGCTCTCCAAAATGTGTACAATATCTCCCCGGACACCAATTCGAAGTGGAAAAATTTGTTGGTTTTGTTTCTTATGGCAATTGGTTATCGTATTTTTGTGTTCATCTTGTTATTTTTCTCTGTGGGGAGAAAAATATCGCTGCGTAAATGTTTCAAGTGTAATAATAGGGACACAACAGATACAAGTTGATGGGAAGGAACGTTGTTCAGCCATTTACTTTGTACAATTCCTTTTGATCGAGTTTTGCTTGTTAACTCTTAGTTTTGTGAATTTATCTTTGACTAATGAAGAGAAGATGTAATATTATTAACCTTGGTCAATACCAGGTTTAAGAGTTCTATTATTCATTATTTTTTACAAAAAATTTTCCCTCTATCTTATCTTATACTTGTTCTCTTTCATGTGTTAGTACTGCCAAGTGTTTCCTGTAGGGTCCACTCGGTATAGGAGAAAGAAATGGAAAGAAAGTGAATTCACTTGAAAATTTTGAATTATTAAAATAAAGTGTAAAAATATAGGTTCTCTTTCGTGGTTTTGTTTCATTAATGTTGTGGCATATCTTGACACAATGTAGGATGAGACAAAAGGATTAACAATTGTCAAGGGTATAATTGTATACGTAGTGAGGGAGGAAAAATCATTATTTTTTCTTGATTATTAAGTAGGGAAGGTTAATTTATAAACTACCACCAAAGCTAAAACAAGGTGAATGAGTCATGTAATGTAAGTGCACCAAGGAGCAATCATCTGGGTTTGGGACACAGCTTGTAATTCATAGGGAGGAGAGAAATATTTGAGTTTTTTATTTATTGGTATATGCACTTTTTCCAGTAAAATCACGACATGGCTTGATATTTTTTTTCATTTTTTTAAATAAGAAAAATTGTTGAGTTAAAAATAATAACTGTCTGAGGAGTATCTCCAAGGCATACGTATTAAATAATTTTGTGTTTTTAATCTTTTTTTTTCATCAAGTAGTTGGTTTTCTTTAATCAGTATATTAAGAATAATGTTAGAATTTCCCTTTTATAATTACTACACAATGGAAATGAAAAAAAAATGCAATCATGTATGTTTTCATAACTATTTCATACTATTTGCCATAGAAAAATTAGGATAAAACATTATAGCGGACTAAGCGATTTAGGGCCTAGAAAAGCCCACGGAGCCCACTAGCATTCATGAACCCAACAAAAAATTGCAACGAAAATTAGAAAGTTGGTTGATCTCAAGTGACGATTAGTGAATTACTAATAGCGTTGATAATATTTGAAAAGCGCGTAAATTGACCGTGACGAAAGCGTTTGGAGAGGAGTAGGAATTAGGAATTGAGAATCCGTGTGTGTTGCATTGTTGTCATGCATTGCATGCGTGATCTCATCCTCTTCCCGCGTAAAACCCGATTCTGGTGGCGTCCTTCCATGACGACGTCGTTTCTCAACGGCGAGAGAGCGGTGGTGCTGTTCTTCATCTGCAGAATCCTCTATTCTCTCCCTTTCTCTCTCCTCTTCCATGGCCTCGCTCTCTCTCTCCTCTCGCTCTCCTCCTTCTTCCTTGAGATCTCCTTCGATTCTTCCAATTCCCCTTCTCTTTTCCGCACCAGGTACCTACCGATTCCCTGATTCTCTCTCTCTCTCTCTCTCTCTCTCTCTCTCTTCGTTAATCGGTTAATTAATTCCTTTTCAGGCCAGGTGCTTCTTCCGGAATTCTGCTCGGCGCTGTCACTCTCCCTTCTCTTCTTCTCTCCAAATTGGTACAATTGTCGCGGGGATTCTCACTCGCTCAACTTCAACTTGAAGGTTTTCATTCTAATTCATTTTTTATTCTCGCTATGTTATGATCGAGACCTGTTTTATTTATTATTAGGAGTTGCAATTTGCAATTTTGTGATGTGTAAAATTTGAATTTATTATAGAGATTCAATATCTGACATTGCAATACTGGGCCACATCTGCCAGCGCCTGCAGCGTTATTTTCCTCCTCGCCTTTGCTCGACGTCGTGCTCCTTTATCCCCTTTTCATTGGGGTGTGAGGTTTAGTTTATGCTCCATTTTCTTTCAAGCTCTTGTTTCTGTTGCTGCCCTTTCTACCACGTCTCAAATTGGTATGTCTTTGTTGGGAGAATTTTTTAACTGTCAAATCTAATATTCCTGTTATACTATTACATATTGTTAATGACTGAGGATACCTACTTTATCCTTTCACTTTAGAGGAGCCAAATCAATATAGGTTTCAAATGCACCTTCTGCTTAAACTTACATTACCTCTTCCTTGGCAGGGTTGCACCCAGCACTGAAGCTAATGTGGGCCTTTTGTCATGGCTTGGCATCTGTGAAGCTAATTCAGCTTTTCCTCAGAACTTTTCCCTCTTGTGCTTCCATTGGTATTTCTATTTTACACTTTTGGTCTTAGTCATCTATTCTTCTTGGTGTTTGGGATTTTACTTTTGTCACAACTGATATGGGATTAAAAGTTCAGGGTTGATTGGGGAGGGGATGGGGGGTTAATTTATCTGCTCTATTAATAATCATATTTCCCCCTCTGATACAGGGGAAACATTTTTGGTGACTTCCGGTATTGTTCTCTATTTTGGTGACATGTTGTTGCTTACTATTAAAAAGGTTAGTGCTTCTTAACATAATATTGTTCCCAGATGACCTACGTATATGTATGTATGTGCATAATAATGGGTGATTACATTGATTGAACAGTTACATGAATTATTGATGTCATCAGAGTTAGTTACTGCAGAATATGAAATAAGTAGAAGTGAGATAAGCATTATAATTCAGGTATTTGTCCATAAGTTATGAATTTATTATTAATGGTGTAACTAGATCAATTGAAGTTGTCTACTTTTGTTGTAGGGGCTTGTGCTTGGTCTTCTGCTATATCCAATAGCTTTGAAATATATTCTCCAAATATGGGAGTGGTCTATAAATACAACTTCTGCTGAAGCAAGAAGATACTATGAGATTGGGAAATCTCTTATGTTTGTTGCTTCTCTTGGAATTGTCCTGATCATGATTGTACCATCATGGATGCAGTTTGTGCATGAGTTTCAAATGCATCCTTTTTTCTGGTATCTCATCAATATCTGATATAGGTGGATTATTTTGTTTGCTGCCTGTTACTGATGTTTTCAGATGTGATCTGATACAATATGGAAGTGATAATAATAGGACACTTGAAAAGTAGTTTTGTTAATGCTATAAATTGAGTAGGATATAGTTTGTTATGCTGGCAGCTGTGATGCATGCTTACCTGTTAGGTGACAAGGCAATATAAGCTGCTAATTCCACCAGAAACCGTGGAATGAAGAATGTTGTCATATTTGATTCCACTGTATCCATATTCCATACTCATTTGCAGAGTTAATCTTAAGGACATACATTTGAACCTTATATTGACTATGGTTTTTATTTTTATATGAATGTGAGCATCTTAAAAAATCTGAACACAATTCTCCAAAAAAGTGGTTTGATATAAAAGCAGCCTAAATTTTATGCTCTCCTGTATAATGAATCCACATCAGATTGTTCAGAGAGAAATTAGTGATAGTGTAAAATGAATCTAATTCAACTAGAATCCAGACAGTTCAGAAGTTGAGGCTTGTTAAAATACAATTATCACTATGATTGTAGTTTCAGGTTCAAATTATTTTGTGTCAAACAGGTGTTCTTCACTTTATTATGATACCAGCTATTTTGTTAGATTACCTATATTTTCACTTTTGAAACATTTCATTGCAGGGTGCTTTCCTTTGTTTTGTCGGAGCCATCCAAAAGACTGACTTTATGTATCTATTGGGTGTGTATAATTTGTGTTTCTGTTTTCCGATTCTATAACATCTCAAAGAATAGTAAGATCGAGAGAATTCTTTTGCGGAAATACTACCATCTGATGGCTGTCTCAATGTTTTTGCCTGCCCTTATCTTCCAGGTGAGTTGGGACTAAATGGTTCTATGGTCTCTATTTTATTATAGAAAAGGGATTTTTGCCACTTGGCATCCATTATCCATTTTCTGTTTACTAATCTGAAAAATGTACAAACATTCCATAGACTTTTACCTTGTATTGAAATAGCCGCCCTTTGCCTTCAAATCTGGGCTTTGCCTTTAACTCTCTGAAACTTGTAATAGATCCTCCCATATCTTAAGTTAAACAAAGCTGTTCATTATATTACTTGTACTTAAGTACTTATTGATCAATACAGATGATGGTCTCTAATTTTCCCACCTTATTAATTTTTTTTATTTTAAGTTATTTTTTAAAATATTATTCAATAGCTTATATTTTTTTGCAAATAAAAAATAAATAAAAAGGAATGAATTTTCTCTCATTTTTATTAAAATAATATGAACAAATTAGAGATATTGTAATAAGTATTAGTCAATACATACAACTCATGTGATCACTGATTTTAGCTTAATTAGTAGACAAAAGGATCTATTGCAATTTTTAGAAAGCTTAAGGGCCTCACCTGGATCTAAAGTTTAAGGTGACTTCTTCAAAAGGAGGTAAAGTTCAGGCAGTGTCTACTTATTCCCCCCTTGAAATTATACCCCTCAAAAAATATATTATTCTCATGTTTATTGTATAGGTTTTCCTCTTTAAATTTCTTTTTCCAAGGATTTTTATTTTATTTTTTAAATAATTCTTTTACATATAGTATTTTAGTGTTATCATTTTAAGGTTGAGAGTATGAAATAAAAAAGAATGATCGTTCCATAATGCAGTTAAAAACATTTATCCTTTTTTTTCTTTACACCTGTGCATTGTAGGGGCCACTGCTAGTTTGGATACAAATTTTATGTTGATCACCAATACTACTGTCTGTCTGATTTACTGCTGACTGTTCTATTTCTTTCAGCCAAAATTTCTTGATCTAGCTTTTGGTGCAGCTTTGGCAATTTTCCTGATGTTAGAAATTATTCGAGTAAGTATCTTGATATAAATTCAATTCAACTAAGCACTAGGAGGGGTGATGTCATATTTTGAAAAGCTTGCTGTGTGAGTGTGTGTTCATGGTTTATTGTTGATTGTGCCAATAGTGCAGAAGGAATCAAAATTTCAATTCAGATACTTAAAATTTGAAGAACTGCTATGAAAGAACAGCCCACCATTTAGAGAGTATCTTTATGTGGCAAGGAGGGTTTATTTGGCTGGGTCCATTGAGATGTATGTGCAATAGTCCTTGTTTTGATAACAGAAAAAAATGGGAAAGGGGTAAGAATAATAGAATATGTAATTAGGATACATTCTGCAAGAACAATTTTTCTAAAAATGTCATGAACATTAGAGTTTTGGATTTCATGAAAATTTGTTGCATCATTTATAAATTATGACTAAACGGGACATAAGAATTGCAACAGTTGCAACAAAAGATAGATAGACATTTCTTGATTGCCTTTATATTAACATTTTTTGACAATTGACCTAGGTATGGAGAATCTGGCCTTTGGGACAACCAATAAATCAATTTATGAACGCATTCACTGACCACCGTGACTCTGATCTTCTCATTGTCAGGTATCAATCCCTTTTCCATTATAACTCAAATTGTAGGCCATGCTGTTTATGATGCATAAGAGCTATATTTAATCCCCTTTCACAACTATTTCTTCTTTGTGCAGCCATTTCTCACTCTTGCTTGGATGTGCGCTTCCTATTTGGATGTCTACTGGGTACAATGATCGACCTCTTGCTCCTTTTGCGGGAATATTGAGTCTAGGAATTGGAGACACAATGGTAAGTTTGTTTTTATTTTTTGTTGTGTACCTTCTGAACTTCCTGGCCATTGCAAGTAATTAGCATGAACTCCTAAATTAAAGAAATTCTCGAAGGTGAATTGTATCTTCTATTAAAAAGGGTAAAAAGTGAACTTGTGTCGTAGTGCATAAGATTAAATATGGTTCATACATGTAACTGTTTTGGTGTTTGGACCAGTCAACAATAAGAGCAAGGACCTGGATCAACCTGGAAATTTTATACTGCAAGTCTGATAAATTTTTAAACAAGGAAGTTTTTACTCCTCTTGTTTTAGGCAGTCATGATGATTTTTCATAAAAAGCTAATTATGATTTTTTTTAATGAGAAATTTGAATACTTCAATAATTTATACAGTTTTACATGTATATGTAGACTAATAAATTTCTAGCAAGGCTATCTGAAGGATGATGATTGGATGGATGACATTTTATGTTATAGACATGCCAGACTGAAGAAAACCATTAAAAACTGTTTTTCTTTCTAAATATTTATTTTTACAGAAATACAAAAGGGAATTATTCTGTTAATGGTGGGTTTTCTCAATAGTTTGAAGATTTTTCAATCCATTTCTATATTTGAGTTCTCGTTCTTGAATCTCACAAAGTTAAATTATATATTCTTTCTCACAATGTGACATGTTTTCCTTATATTTTAACGCATTTTCTCAGCTTTCATATTAAATCAAAATCAAATCGACATTAATTACCATTTAAATAATTATTCAAAAAATATGATTAATTTCTATAATCAAGACCTAAATTTCTTCAATCAATCAATAATTAAACAAAATGGAATAAATTGTAAATCATGATTAAATTAATTTCTATCAATTAGATTATTTTTAAAAAAAAATCAAAATTAAAAAGCTTCATACATTTTTTGTACTTTTATTGAATATTTTGTATTTTACAAGAGTACCCATGGAATGCACGGAATACTTACTAGTTTATAGTACTTGATTCTCTAATTTTTTTTAGGCATCAATGGTTGGACACAAGTATGGTGTTTTGAGGTGGAGTAAAACAGGCAGTAAGTATTTTCATTATTAATGGTTTTTATCGGAGTCTTCCATTGTGGGATGTGAATGTGACAATATGTAGCTTTCTTACTTGCCAGAGAAAACTGTTGAAGGTACTGCAGCTGGTATAACTTCTGTATTGGCTGCTTGTTCTTTACTCCTTCCACTCTTCGCATCGACTGGGTACATTCTTACTCAGGTGATTCTCTACTCTGTGGGTGTGTGTTATTAGGGGGGCAGGGTGGGTTTGGTTAATTGTGGATGTTAGTAAACTTAATAGTAATAAAGTTTATAACCTTTAAGTTTTGTAGAAACAGAACTTGATTTGCCTGCATAACTGATCTCCAGAAACCATCTGCCTCACGGGTTTTTCCCTGATGTCTCAATTCAGTAATTCCAGTATTGTGTCAGTCTTAGCATAGACGAGGTGTCCCACATCATTCTTGTTTCACATGACCCTGGTTCATATAAGCACCAAAGCTTTACATAGTACTATTTGTTACCACTGGCCTCTGACAATTTCTTGTGTGAATGAGTTAGGAGCCTTGTGGCCAAGCATTTCTCCTGGATTCATGCATATAATCCAAGTGCAGCATGTGGAGTTAGGTCAGAATTCAGATACCACGTATAGTAAGGCTTAAAGGAGTACTGGCTCTCCTTTCCCCCAACTCTATTCTTTTCTCACCCTCGTGCAAGTAGCCCCACTTTAAGGGACGACTATCCTCTTCGTTTCAATTTCTCGCAGATCCCCCCACCCTTAAAGGGAGGGAAAGGAATAGAAAGCTACAACTATGCTATAATTTCATATTATAGTGCCTCGCTTAATAGGAAAAAAGTACATGAAATTGCCATTTATAGTTCAGAAAATGAAATGAATAAAGCTAAGCGATGGAAATCTGCTATTCTACAGTATTAGTTCTTTAGGATTATTGAGTTTTTCTTGATGAATTTGTTACCAACTTTTTGCAGCATTGGTTCTCTCTTCTTCTAGCTGTGACTGTAAGTGGTTTGTTGGAGGCCCACACAGCACAACTTGACAATGCATTTATACCACTTTTTTTCTTTAGTCTTCTCTGTTTGTAGACACACAGCCTAGTTAGTCTTGGACGAGCGACGACGGGGTTCTGCAAATATATATATGTTGTCTCTGGGTACCAATGCAATTGTACTTTAACAAATTTAGGGTTGTGGTATACATAGTAGATAGTAGTTAGGATTGTATCTCTACAGAAATGATAGATATACGAGTGTTCATTTAAAGGGTTTATACCCAACACACATAACATAATGTATGCAGAGTGACAGTTTCCCCATTTTTGTTGAAACCTTCGTGAGGCCATGACGAGAGGAGAGTTATTGAACATCTAGTGGACAATGGTAAAGAAATTGTTAATATCTCATTTTCATACGTATTTACTGTTTTATTAGTTTTACATAGAGTCAGTTCTTTGTACAGTACGCATGTTTTAACATAAAACATGTTATTGGGATTAATCTAAACATATATTTTAACTATTTTTGACGCTTCAATATTGATTTTTTTCATGTTTCAACACAATCTGGCCGTACTTTTTTTGCGGTGATAGTTGCTCGTTGTGGTGGAGCCACGCACGTGGCTTTCGTTTGCGAGAGGCACAGTAGAAAACTGTTGAAGTTTGAAAATGTGGCATTACGCCCGTACGAAGTTTACTGATTTTACATTCTTATTTTTTTCTTCTTATAAATGCTTTTTGAAAAGTATATAATTTACTGTACAAAAATACCAAAACAAAGATATAAGATGAGTTGGTTGGTTAAAGAAGAAAATAAAAAAAAAGTCATGGGTTCTTAACAATGAACAACTAAAATTTATCGATAAAACAAAATTATCAAAAACAGTTTTCCAGCTTACTATATTCTTCAGTTTGCACAAAATTTTCTTATATTGAGATATCTTAAAGATATCCCTCTGTGAGAGTGGCTTGCAAACATGAAATCGCCCATTAATCTCAAAACATAAGCTTGGCTAAAACGCTGCAGCTAAACATTATTACTTAGTGATCTTCAATTTTGAAAAGAACACTCATCTATCTAAAACAATAACATCTTCCACTTTTTCCAAAACTAAAAAAAAAAAACTTCCACTAGTTGTCTAGTAATGCACCTTAAATAGGTGAATAGTAAGTTTTCAAGTTTCAACTATTTTGCCTATTAATCAGTGGTGTGACTAATTACTAGTTTCTCATCAACTGGGAGTCCCATCTAAATTGCAATATCTCCAAGAGGGATGATGCATTCTAGGTGGCATATGGTATGCAGTGCCTTAGGTCTTCATCTATCTATCAAGACAATTATCAAAGTGTCACTCGACTTAGAAGAATCCTAAAAGACTTACCTGCGTCTAATGCGAAATGATATGATGAGGCTGCGTCGTACCCCCCTACCCGAGTATGTTGCGTTTTTTTCTTCTTTTGATTTATATACGATTTTTTTTATCACCATTACACATATGTTCTAATACTGAAACATGTACTTTTGCAAGTATAGCAACGATACATTTAGTGCAGGTGTAGTGATATATGATTGTGTTGATGATGATGCAAAAATATATATGTAATTCTTGCAAAATAATAAAATTCATGTGTCACAAATTATTTCGATTACATCTAGCATATTGCAATACATTACACAAAAAATTATTTGTAAATATTAAATTTTAATTTTCTAAATTTTAAAATTACACTATAAATATTTACGAAAGTAAAAATGATTAAAAAAACTAGATTATTACGAAAGATAGTCTAAAGTTTATTTAGAGGGGTATATCAATAGATTTTAAGCACTACAGAAAGACTTTGGTCTGCTGTCTCAGTTTGTCTTGTTATGTTTTTATTTTCATCATTGGATTTTATTTACTCGAGCAAAAAATTGCACTCAATTATATCAATTCAATATTTCGAAAGATTATTATTTAAGTTTTGGCTTAAAAATAACTTAAATAATGAAAATTAACAAATTAATAATTAACATTTATGAATAAAAAAACAAAAAATTAGGCGACCAAAAATAGAAAGTATCTATGCTTGTCATCTCTTGGAGAATGCTTCTTTTGTTGGTTCTCTTCTCCCTCCTCTAGTTCGTGATTGGGTGCTGTTCATCGACCATGCGCTTTTGATCATGAAGGTCTTCGTGCTTCTCATGCTTAATTTCCATGGCTTATATTGCCGTGTTGCTACTTGCCGCGTATTTTGTAGGTAAGTCATGTCTTTTTCTTCTTTAATTTTGTGTTTTTTTTTGTCTTTTTCTTTTCTTGTATTCTAATACCCCTCCCCCGCTCTCATCCTACTTCATGTTTATAACTGCAAAATTTAAGTTTAATTGATAGTTAATTTTAATTATAAATATTTAAATTTATTTATTTTTACTATTATTTTTAATGAGATAATGAAGAATTTAATATTATGTTAATTTTTTACCAACAAGATTCAAAAAAAGAAAATTACAATTGCTTTGGAGGAAAATTTATACAAAAACTTGAAGAAAAAGTTGAAAATTTGGACAACCCGCTTAGCACACAAACTCAAAACTCGAAACTTTCTAATGAATACATTCTAAGCCTGAGTATTTCACATAAGGAAAATTTTCTTTCTATATCCATTATCCACTTCTCCCCCTCTATTCATCTCTCTTTTTCTATCTCCATCAACCCCTAAAGTATAAAGTCTCTTATGACTATGAAAGACTAAACCATGACAAACCAAACTCTTGTAATATAACTCTTCCTTATTATCTATTTAATGTCTTATTGTTATTGATTATGGTTTGATCATTTATGTTCATGTACTGCTTAGAAAATGCATATAATGCATTGAAAAATGATTATTTTCTAGAGAATTGGAAAAGGAAATCTAACTAAAAATTATGGCGGGGAATAGAGTGATATTTGTTTAGCCTATTTCATCCATCTTTAAACTTAATGTGATTTGTTATTTTATCTTTGCAAAAGAATTTGGGAGAAAAAATAAATAAATTAGGCTTTCATGTGGAGAACCAAAGATAGAGTATCATAGTAAATGCTAATAGAAACTGAGATAATATTATATAGTTAACAATTAGTAACATTGCATCACAAGTAGTTTTGACATGTTAGGTCTCAACACATTTATAATTTTTTATCTCTTCTACTCTATCAATTGCTTAAAAAGTAAATTTATACAATCTAAGTACAAATAAAGTTTATATGGACTAGACACTTGAACTTCCATTTTACTTTATTACTTGTGACAAATTAATACACTTACTAACAAGTTAACAAAATTTTCCTATAATTAACTTCACGGGTGACTTCTTATTTAAACCAAACAAAAAAAAGAGTAATAAAATAATTAACCCCTGTGAGAAGAATTAGTTATTCATAGAAATAAACAATCAATAAAATTATTATTAATTTTTTTAAAATAATATTATTTATTAGTAGCCATTAATTAACTATTAAGGCTGCCCTAAGCCTTACTATTTTGGCTCTACTTCTAAAATATTTTGTGTATTATTAGTATTTTCTTCTTATAAAAAGGAATTTATTAACTTGTTAAAACGTTTTTTTAAGGGAACTTGTTAAAATGTAACATTAAAGTAAATATTTTCTAAAATTAGTTATGTTTATCATGTTTTTACTTTTTTAATAGTAAGTAATTATTTTATTTTTCTATTTAGATGACGTTTAGAATCGGAAATATTTTAATATTGTTAGAAAAGTGACATGTAAATACAAGTTTCTCGTGTTTAATAAAGGAGAATAAAAGTATTTTTCAAACATTGGCCGATAACTAGGAATATTAATTTGTGAATAGATAATAATTAAACTTTTCCACCTTACTTTAATTTTTAATAATATTTTAAATTATGATATATATTTCCCATTACTAAGCATTTTAAATTATATAAATTAACTTTAAAACCCTATCACAATTTTCATTGGCATTTTAAACGTTTTCAGTTTTTTAATTTGGCATCATAGTTAAGTCGTTTTCGCCTAATTAATAAAAAGTCTTATTTTATATTTTAAAAATATAAAGAAATGGACTTGAAAGTGATATGACTTCTTCTAAACAAACTATATACCGTCGAAATATAGTTACATGTATAATTATAATCTAATTTTTGTGAAACAAAATGTAGTGATATAGAAAGAAACCAATTGATAAGATTAACGAAATGTAAATTTTTCTTAAGAATTATTTAGAAATATTTCTTATACATATATAGCCGATCAAGTGGTTATTAGACTTACAAAGTAAATTTAAACAATTTAAAAATGAATGGGAATATTTTTAGTTTTTTTTTTAATTTAAAATATTGGGGGAAGTTAAAATCATTATATAGAGAGAAATTAAAAGGAAATTGTTTCAACCTTGATAATTCTTACCACCACTTTTCTAAATGTTCAAAAAATATAATAATTTTATTCAATTGTTTTTAAAAAAGAATTCTTCTCAAAATTCATTGGAGTTTAGATAAACGTTACCCCGGAAATGATTGCTATCTAGTTATTTACTTATTTTGATGGAGCAGTTAACAACGTGAATAAAATTATAGCCAGCTAGATTATTCGAATCTATAATTCTTGACAGGTGTAGCAAATAAGGAAAGGAAAATATCAGTCAGACACAGCTATAGTTGTATAATAGTTCATCCAATGGTAGCTTCAGCATGGCTTCATTGAAAAACAAAAACTTTTTTGTGCTGTTTCTTGATTTATATATTGAGTGAGAGGGACTAATTAGATCTCAATTTCCCAGCATGGGGTACACTTGTACGTCAATGTGGGCATGCAAAGGTATTAAAGACACACAAAAATATTAGTTTATGGGGCCATGTCCAAGTGATAGATCATAGATATATAGCATGCATCACCATGGAAACGGGTTAACATATACCGGGAATCCCGTAAACCCGACGCAATTTAATTTTTAAAAAAGGTTACATATACGTGGTTTAAGCCTAAATATATAAATGTTTGTTTTTAATCTTTTTTGGAATGTGTCAAGTATAGTTTTTGTTTTTCACAAAAAAAATTATTACCTTGATGGTTTCTTATAAATTCTTTGTAGTTAAGTTGGTGTGTGGTGTGTCTTCATGTATTAGTTTTCTTAGGTTTTACTTTGACCATTTGAAAATAAAATAATGCATGAGTCATCAAATCTAGTCTGCTAAAATTTAAATGATTTCTCCTCAATGTCTTAGTATAAGTATTCTTTGTTCAAGATAATATTAATATAAAGTATTATCATTTTTGTCGATAATAAATTTTTACAGAAAAAATAATTAAGTTAACAAACTTTAATGAATCTTTTCTTTTAATTATATTTTTTTTCATTTATAAAATTAGAATTTAAGACTTTACTTCACTCAATGACATGTTGTATATTTACTATAAGTATGTGTGATTTGTTGGCCACTCCTCCATAAATTAGTGTTACTTACATTTTTTGGAGCATTGGTAATAACAAATGTAAATGAGCCATGACATGATCTAAAAATTCGGTGTACCAATCTTCTACAGGTTTTGTGAATCAGTAAACGGTCCTAGCCTTATTATGTTCTTATACTTTATAGCCACAACATTCAAAATTGTACCTTCAGCCATGCGATTCAATTCAAAGTTATGCCGCGTGCAGTTCTTCATTTTTGGTCCGCGTATCATCGGTACGAAAAATTTGCCCTCTGCTATATTTTAATGTACCACGAATAAGACGAAAAAAGTTATATATATTTTCTAATAATTTTTCCATTATTTATTGCTTTACTACCTTAATTAATTTACAAAATTATAACTTGTATATTCTTTATTTTTCTTATCCACCAAGACTCATTCTCCAATAGCCAACAGTACTGATTGCTGGCCACTGTTCCTTAAATTAGTAGTGTGTTACTTACATTCTTGGGAGCTAGCCATCATTAGTAATAACAAAATAACCAGTGTATAGCTAGCCGGTGGTATCATTGTCATTAGTAATAATTAAAGTAAACGACAATTTTAACCTATATAATTAATTAACGTGACATAGTAATGCAGTATGATTTGCTAAATCTACATCTTCTACTACGGTTTTTATGAAACTGTAATAAGTCTTGTTTTCTCGGTATTATGTTAAAATATATTTGCATGTTAAAAAATTTCTAGCCATAAGATTCAAAATTGTACCTTCTAGACTTTCAAAACTGTACCTCCTGCGGTTATTTTTTTTTTCATATATAAATTATGTTTGTTAAAATATTTTAGTTAATTTTTAATTTTTTTATTAATTGAAAAACTCATTTGTGCTTTTGGTAAACAATTTTTTTAGTAATTTATAACATTTTTTAATACGTTACTTGAATAAATATTTTTTAAAACACTAATTTTTAGTTTGTAGTTTTTTATATATAGTTTTTTTTATTTTTAATATATTTATTCATTTTTCTTGTTATATTTTTTAAATTCATAATTTTATTATATTTTTATTATTTTATACTTATCAGGTTTATCAGTTATTTCAACAGTTAATTTTATTGAACTTCTAATTTAATAAATTAATTTTTTAACTTTTAGTTATCAACTAATTTTACTCAAACATAACCATAATCAATTTGACCTCTCTACTATATATTTTAATGTACGATGAATAAGACAAATAAGTTTATATATACATATATATATATATATATATATATATATATATATAAAGCTATAAGAAAATCTGTAGATAAAACGTGAAGATCATCCTTTCTGACAATGAAGGTTGGAGTTGGGACGATGAGTGACTTATCACAGCTGGATGCAAATTCTTCTGATTTGGCAAAAACATTTGCTTAAGAATGAATGGTTTGTGCAATTTCTTTGGAAGCTTCCTATCGCTTGACGCATGCCATGCATATTATCTCGATCAAACTCTCAGTACAAAACTACAGATAACATGTGCACATGGAAATCGTACGTCGATGATATGTGAAATTATGAACAGAACCATCTTAGGAAGAAGGTGAGTCAAAATCGGCTAGATTAAGAGAATCAAGCTACTGAGCGGAATGATACACGTGCCAACATTAACAGATAGATAGCAGCGCTATTAAAAGACAAATATTTATGTCATAAGTGTCCTTTAATTTGGACAAATTGGCAAGGTGAATAAATGATAAAAGATACTGTAAAAATTTTGTTATGTGAACAAAAATTAAATAAAGAAACCGTTTTGTTGATTTCATAAGTTAAATAATAAGTTATAAAAATCATAGCATGCAACAACGATATTATTATTATTATTATTATTATTATTATTATTATTATTATTATTTAAACATGGCATCTTATTAGACATAAAGAAACATTAAACATTTTGAATAACTTGAAGTTGGATCTTTTTAACTAAGAATTTAATTAAAATACACTGTGAGTCTTTTTTTTTTATAAAATATCGTGTAATTAAAAATTATTAGTTTTTTATAGTAATTATTTTTAAGTCATATTAAAGATTATTTTTAATTATTTAATAATGTCAAAATATTTACACTATAGGTATATCATTTAACTAAATAAATATTTAAAAAATTATACATGATGACTTATTTAAAAAATTAGTTTGACCTAAGCTGAACTTGATATGGATTAGATTATTGACCCCAACTACAGCAGCAGTCAAGTCTATTTTCTTATCTAATTGTGTAATGAAAAGGTTTTGCTTTTAACGGTGATGGATAAGGTTATCATATAAAAAAAGCCCTAGTGCATGTCGTGGTTTTGCTAAAAGAAGTAGCATTTTGCACTTTTCCTATTTTGTCTCCATTTTTATTTTAACCTTTTATTTCAAATTTTTATAATTTTATTTAAAAAATATATAAATATACGTCAACTTAAACATCCAATCCGAAATAATCTAATTTTATTATTTCCCTAAAACTACCCGAATTCAACTTAGGGTTACACTTTGTGTGATTATATAAGTGACATTATATGTCATGGAGGCTTGATTTTATCTCTAAATAGTACAAGCAAAGTGTCTTTCTCGAATTTAGCAATTTTGTCAAAGAAATAATATTCACAATTTCTTATAAAAAAGTTTAACCATATATGATATTTTCATAAGAGAAATGTTAATCAGTGTCCGAGCATCAATTGCTGATTAACAAAGTAAAAATAAAAATTATATTATTTTGTCAAATTACATAAAAATGTATTTTTTTTAATCATGTAAATTTTAATAATTTTTTAATCAATATCTTAATAAGATCATTTTTATAATTGTTTAACCAATTACTTGGACATTGTTATTTAATTTTTTTTATCATTGAAGATGATCTACATGTTATATTGAATTACTTAAAATTAAGCTCTGATTGGGTAAAAAATATTTTCTTATCATTTAAAAGAATAATTCAAGAATTACTTAAAATTATATGATTGAAATAATATATATATATATATATATATATATATATATATATATATAAATTATTTAATTATGATACAATACTGTGGAGATCAATTAATATAAGTTAAACAACTTAAAATAAGTTATTTAAATTGCATCCATTGGATATGCTATAACAAGGGGGGAAAAAATTAACACATGGAGTATGGAAATGGAAAGAAGAGTTACCATTAGCAAAGAGATGAATGGGATGGAATTATATGGTTAATAATTAACTAAGGAGTTGGAATCCGACACGACCAGCGAAAAGGGACGTTGCATGGTATGAAAAGTCGTAAGTCGTATAACACTGCACCCACATGCGCTGTCTCTCCTTCCCCAATTTAACACTCCAACAATAATCTCTATCTGCATTTCTACACTCTTATTTTCTTTTTCTTTTTTCAATCTTCATCTTAATTAGCTGCTACCGTCCAAATAATCTTATCTACACACTCACCCTTTGACTACACCTATAAATATAAGCATCATAACTGCCTCAAACACTCAAACAAAGCAAGCTCAAACAACCATCATCACCAAACACAACACACTCTTTCATTGCTATTATATTATCAAACAACAAACACTTGTCGTTATATTATGGCCAACTTCAGTGTCAGAAACAGCAGCAGCAGCAGCAGCAAAAAGAAGAGCGTAGTAGGAGGCATTGTGAAGTTCAAATTCGTCGTTGAGAAGCTCCAAAAGAGACTCCTAATGGGGAGAAACAAAGAAGGGTGTGATTCTTCTTTAAACTCAAGCTATGTGCCAGAGGACGTGAAGGAAGGACACTTCGCAGTGATTGCGGAGGGTGGAGAGGAACAAAAGAGGTTCGTGCTGCCACTAAGCTGTTTAACCAACCCAACGTTTTTGAAGCTATTGGAGCAAGCTGAAGAAGAGTATGGCTTTGATCATGGAGGTGCAGTAACCATTCCTTGCAGGCCTTGTGAACTTGAGAGTATACTTGCTCACCAATGGCATACCCAAACTACTACTACTGGACCAAGGTGGACTTGTAGAAAATCCATGGTATTTTGAAAAAAAATTGTTTTTGAGAAATTAATAATGTAGTAGCTACTGGAATTTTTAGTTAACTTTCTCTTCTGAACCTCTAGTCAAATTATTTTTTGACTGTCTAATTAATTCTTCCACCAAGAACTAATAAAAAGTTCCAGCTTTGAGATTACTCTCATGATACATGTTTGCCATCATTTTTTTGGGGGATTGACTTTAGTTTTAAGGAGTTTAATTACTTATTTCTGGCTTATTTCATTCACAATTCACTACAAGAATATTCCACTACTAATAATTACTAGTCATTTAGTTCGACTTCATTGATATTATCTTCATCAGATGAAAATAAAATTATTAATATAAACATGGTAGGTACTAGGTACGTATATGTATACTAACTAATTATGGTGCGCGGATATTAATTGTATATGAATTTTCTATATATTAGTATAATGCATCGTTTTATTAACGCGCGCGGG
Organism: Glycine soja; assembly: GCF_004193775.1. Taxonomy (NCBI): domain Eukaryota; kingdom Viridiplantae; phylum Streptophyta; class Magnoliopsida; order Fabales; family Fabaceae; genus Glycine; species Glycine soja. The sequence goes on along the minus strand of NC_041012.1, from coordinate 49,383,348 downwards.
CTTATAATATTTAAAGTAACTGTTTTATTTTTGTTAAACAAAATTTATACCAACAATAAGACAAGGATCTAAGAACTGTGTATATATGTTTGGAAAACGTTCAATCCTCTCTCCAACATAAGGGGACATTGTACTCAATGATACAGTGTGTGTGTTTATCCGTTGTCACACTTTCTTAAGCACCTAAACGTGATTTAGTGGAATTCATCGAGTTTTTAAACGAAAAAACAAACACACTGGCACTAGCTAGTCTAACTTTTATATTAATTAATTTCCTCCTTCAAAAAGTGTGAACACCCATTTTAGATGCTTCAAATATATGGTACTCCCGCAACCAGGAATTGGATGTATGTATTAATCACCTGTTCACGGCCAAATAAACGCCAACATTAGCATGTTATCGTATGTTTACTCAATTAAATTCACAAACATTTCATTTTGTTTTATCTCATGCAAATATTATTCATGTTACATGATTCCAACCATGCTTATACTCAAATTTTAGCTTGGGATGCACACTAAGTAAATTTCGTTTATAAATAATAATAATAACATGTTTAGTAAAACAATAATTAAATTTTTAAACAAGATTTTTTTATCTCAAGTTTGTAAATTATAAACAAAGCATGTTAAGACAATTTCAAACTGCTCCGTTTTTTCATAAAATATCTTCAACTTGTCTCCGTTATCCCACAAGCTAAGATGCACTTTTTGGCCCCTCTATTTCCACCCAGATTAAAGGTGTTATGATAATTAGGGACATCCTTACTTACAATGAAATTATGGCTGCAACCAATGATTCTACTAGCCTGTCGACCGACTTTAATGCTATGGAACTTTTTTGGCATTTAAATTCATGTATAAAGTTAAGATTTGGGAATGCCCCTAGATATGATACCAGCTGTCGATGTACAATGAAATGAATAATGCAAATATACACTCACACACTCAATAAATTCTCAAGTTTGTGCAAGCAGAACACACCACACAGTAGTACTCGAGTTCGGGAGAAGACATATATGCCTATTTAAGATAGTTAATTTGTACTGAATTTCGTTGCGTTTAAAACATTAGCTTATGAATTTATTATAAATATTTTTTTTATTAACTAGTTATCAGCGAATAGTAGAATCATAGTCTCTAAAAAACATAGCCATTTCCACAACAATATTTTCACAATATATAAGAATTAATCATTGAGACATCAGAAGCAAACATCAAGTAACTGTATGATGTATGTACCCAAAAAAAAAGTAACTATGATGTGGATGTTGATAGTCAAGCACAAGAACTTATTTCTTACACAATCTAGCGGGGGTGCAGCTCCGAATGAATCAGATGCTTACACAATTAACTTTTTGCTTTGTGATTTCTATACCCTTGCTAGCAAAATCATGAAGAAATTATTATATAATATAGGATTATGACATTATAATTCTGATTAAATTAGTTTCTGTTGTACGTAATCAAATTTTGTATTTTTTTTAAATTAAAAATCTCAATTACGTGAAGATTGATCGAAATTATAGATATAGTGATCCTGTACCTAGTAATAGTTTCTCAAAATTATAGCTTTATAAGGATACAGATTCTGAGGATAAAGTGAAGTTGGCTTAGAAGATGCTCAAGAAGAATTGTTATGATAGACAACATGAAGAGGTCGACACGGCGCTCAGCTAGTTTTACGATCTAAGTTTAAAATAGGTTTTGCGGGAGCACGAGTCTACTCATACTTGACTCAGATTATGTCAAGTTAAAGTAAGGAGAAATAAGGATGATTGAATAGTTAGAAAATAACGAAAGATGAAAAAACGCCACTAGTTTGATATATTTTGCTAACAAAATTATCATTATTCAAAAAAAAAAAAAAAGTTCATGTCATAAAGTTACAAACTATTTTTGGGCTTGTCATAAAAGGGAAATTAAGCAATATTTGATATGTAGCTTCAGGGGATGGGATACTATAGTATAGAGTGAGGGATGTTTCGTGTTTGTAATTGTGGAGACAGTGGTGTATGGGACGTTTAGTGAACGCTTCAGTATTGAGTACATCTTGTACTCAAATATATTACTACGTTATAATTAAAAATCTCTTTATTTTCAGTATTTTACTGATCAGAGGACATAAGGATTATAATAAACCAAAACTGAAGTATTTTGATCAGATGAAATAATGGTAAATAGTAACTTTTATTCCTGAACATGAACATGTAATTCGCTGACAAATATATCTCTCAGAGATGAAAATATAAAATTTAATTCCTGAAAATATAAAAAGTACGACAAATTTATTCGATCGTTAACTGTCGTCTGTCAATGTTAATAAAATAACCTATGAAGCACAGAGGGACAAATTTATCACTGAAAGGATTACCAACGTAATTATGCTGACTAGATTGAATGAAAATATCAGTAAAATATCATTTTTGAACGTTAATATCAGTAATTTTTTGTTGGACGAAAAAATGTCAATATTTTTTATTGGAGGAAAATGTTAGTAAGTTGTTTTAGACCTAAATATCATGACATTTTGTTGGATCAAAACATCAATAAGTTATTATTATTGGATGAAAATGTTAGTAATTTTTTATTGGACCTAAATATCATTATATTTATATTGAACTAAATTGTTAGACCCAAAATTTCGTTTCATTTAATGGTAAAATATAATTTTAGGATAAATTTTCGCTATTTTTTATCGTTACAAACATAACATTACAATAATTACTTAAAAAATATATTGGCAAACATAATTTAAAACAAACATAATAATAACGATAATATTGATTATCAACCATAATTTATCTATCACAATAAAAATTATTCAAAATAAACATTGTATAAGTTTACCAAAATAAACATTGTAACAATGTACCATTTATTACAAAATTTTTTAAATTATAATAATTAACCATAATTTATTATAGATAAAAGATAAATATATCACATATTTCACTTATTTGAATCTTGATTATTTTATTAGAGGGTGACAGACAAAAATTAATATCCAGATATATTTGACGCTCTTTTTATACTTTTGGATACTAAAGTTAATTTTGTATTTGACGCAATTTTGTATTTATCAACTGAGTGAAAAGACGAAAAGTCAAAAAAATATTATAGGACAGATATGCTCTTATACTCTTATATTAAGAATTAGACATGATCGTTTTATCAATCATTTCAGGTTCGGCTCTTATATTAAGAATTAGAGATAATTGCTTTATCAATCATTTCATGTTCATTTGTGTTACGTTGACTATTTTATTAACAATAATAGATGTAAATTAATAATCAAATATATTTATTTTTTGTACCTTTTATACTTGGACTAAATTTTATACTAATAACGAGTATAATCAAACCCAATCTAATCTGATATGCTTATACCCCTAAAATAGCTGGGCATTAATAATTTTCTCGGGAAAAATGAAGGGAACTTGCGAAGGATGAAAAATTACTAGAAGGAAGAGAGGCAGAGGAAACTAGTGCAGTCAATATAAAACTCTCGGTAGGTACATATCATTCACATTACATAAGGTCCCCTGCTATCTATCATGCTGGTCAGCAACCAAGCAACTAAATGATGAAAATACAAATTACTACAATCTAACGGGGAAGGACATGATTTCTACACCGATTTCTCTGCAGAGCCATTTAAATAAAAACTACAATCGCCATGGAGAAATCCACCTAACTTACAGTACGTAACGTAGTCCTTAGATGGTGATGACATGCATATGCTGGAGTGTCCCTGTCCCACTATTTTCTTCAGTCAGATAAACCCGCCTTTGACCTTAGGTGCTCCTTGAAATCCATAATGTCACCTTCCCATCTGGTCACAGCTTGATCAGCACACACCCATATCTCATGGGCCACCTGATTTATGAGCCTAAAATCATGGCTAACAAGCACCATGCCACCATCCCATTCATTCAATGCCTCGGCCAATGAGTCAATTGTTTCAATATCCAAATGATTCGTTGGCTCATCCAAAAGTAGCAGGTGAGGCTGTCTATAAGCTAACCATGCGAATATCACGCGGCTCCTCTGCCCATCAGATAAATTCTTCATAGGCATCACCTGCGCTTTACCGGATAGTCCAAATTTCCCAATGGCTGCTCTCATCCTCTCCTCCTCGTTTCCAGGGTATTCTTTTATCATAAACTGGAGGGCAGAAATTTCCAAGTCTAGCTTTTCAGCCAAGTGCTGGTGAAATTGTGCGATCCGAAGGTGATTGTGGCGTCGAACCATGCCATCTAGAGGTTCCAAATCACCAGTCATTAGCTTCAGTAACGTACTCTTCCCAGCTCCGTTGGGTCCAACCAGAGCAATCCTAGAGTCTAAATCAACACCAAAGTCAAGCTTCTTGTAGATCAGATTATCTGGCGTGTACCCAAATGTCACCTCAACAAACTGGAGGACAGGCGGGGGAAGTTTTCCCACATCAACAAAGCGGAATACCAAAACTTTGTCTCTTACCACCTTCTCTGCAAGTCCACCCCGCTCCATTTTTGCAAGAGTTTTCTCTTTACTCTGAGCTTGGCGAGCTAGTTTTGCTGATCCATGACCAAATCGAGCAATGTATTCCTTCATCGAGGCAATTTGCTCCTGCTCCCATTTGTACTGCTTCATCTGGTTCTCTTCCAGTTCAGAACGTGTCTGAACATATTGATCATAATTACCAGTGTAGAGCTTCAGCTTCTTGTTTTGCATGTGAATGATATTTGTGCAGACACCATTAAGGAAATCCTGGGAGTGTGAAACCACAACCAGAATACGGTCAAACTTCTTCAGATTCTCTTCCAGCCACACACAAGCTTCCAGGTCTGCAAATTTTAAAAAACTATGAATCAACAATTATTCCAGGACCAAAGGTGAAACATACTGACAGATGTAACTACAAAAAAAGAGCAAGAACATCTCAAGGTGCAGATATCATATAAACACAGGAAAAAAAATTTAATTTAATTTGAAAGTATAAAGTAACATCAGTGACAGAAATGCAACCACCATAAAATGAAATATGATTGAGATTTACAAGAATGAAACGACTGGATCTGGCATTCACAAATCAACCATGTTGATATTGTTAGGTGACGTGGGTCATTTAATTAGTTTTAAGTTTCTGTTATTGCTGTTAGGTGATGTGGGGTATTTGAATAAATTCTGTTATTGCTGGATATTGTTTTCCTAGTTATTTGGTTAGTTTCATTTGCAAGTTGGGCACCTGGGAGTTAGTTAGTGGCTAGTGTAGTGGCTCAATTTCTTTTATAAATAGAGCAGATTGTCATTGAGTAATGTATTCCTGCAGGAAGAAATAAAAGCCTTCTTTTTTCCTTATATAATTTCTCCTCTCCATTTTATATTTAACAGATATACTAAAGAAAAGTTGCTCTAAAAACTATATGCAGCCACCAAAGAAAAGTTGCTCTAATATATTCGCATGATATATTATCTTATCTTGAAGAAATCCTTTTTCTAAAGCAGACACCAAAGAAAAGTTGCTCTAAATCCTATACGCAGAGGCCTACCCACTTATTGGGTATTGGGTAAGCTAGAAGGATTCAACAAATTCATGGCTACTGTTTGATAGACATAATTTCTACAATAGATAAAGAAAAGAATCTACAGGACCTTCCATTTGAAATCACAAGTGAGACAGCAGAAAAAATCATCACATCAGTCACGTGAAAATCAATGCATACCAAGGTGATTGGTTGGTTCATCAAGTAAAAGAATGGTAGGGTTCATAAATAGAGCACGTGCTAAAGCAATCCTCATTCTCCAGCCACCAGAAAAATCACGTGTCTTCTTTGCTTGCATCTGCTTGTTGAAACCAAGACCAAATAAATTTTCAGCGGCACGCTTTTCTGCAGTTGATGCATCAATGGCTTCCAATCGTTCATAAATACGTTCAAGAGCTTCCCCACCCCCATCATCCTGGACCAAAAACCAATCAACTGAGCCAATGATCCAAAAACACAAGACAATGAGAAAAAAGCAGATTCTATATTTTACTTAAATACACCTGCGCTGCCAAAGCTTCAGCTTCTTTCTCCAAACTCAACCTTTCCTCATCACAGCTTATGACAGCCTCCAATGCAGACATGTCAGAGGCTTCAATTTCTCTGGTAAGGTGATAAATATCCATGTGGTCTGGAATAGGTAGCTCTCGACAACCTATTGCCGTAAGCAGGGTAGACTTCCCACAACCATTTAATCCAAGCAAGCCATAACGTCTGAAAGGAATTTAAAGTAAGCATAATCACCAAAAAATATTCCAACTAAAAATTACAGCATCCTGAACAGAAGCAGAACAGAATTGCAATGTAAGGATGACAAACCTTCCGTAATTAAGCTCCAATTCGGAATCAACTATCAAATCATGTCCATGGAAAGTAACTGACATAGATTCTATCTGTGATGACGGCATAAACAAACACGTCAATACAATACTGATCACTGTAAATGCATAAGCAATTAGCTACACTTAATAAGGCAGAAACATCCTTTTATAACATAATATTACAGCATTAACCTTCCTCCGACAAATTTGCAATTGGTTAGTATCTGGTTACATTCATGAAGCAGAAGCAGGTTTTTGAGCTTGGCAACATGGTAGAACGCCAATGCTACAGACCAAACTGCTTGGGTAGGCACATGCAAGCAACAATAAGCTAGAAGCAAGACTTGCTAAACTTGAAATGTACTTTTTTTTATAGAACTTATATATTATGGCTTCAAAAAATATGTAATAATAATCAATAAAAGTGTGGGATAGATTATTCTCCTATTTTCCTATTTCCAGAGGGACAATGCAGTATATGCATACAAAAGTAAGCCGAAATATTTTCAAATGAAAAATCAAGACAACTTTAATAGGCCAAACCAAAGGGAAAAATCTTTGAGATAAACTTTTAGGCAGACGGTAGACCCTAAAAAAAAAAAAAAGAAATAATGTTAGCATAATTTTAGGTAATATTATCACTACATTAGATGGAGCCAAATGCATGGGCATCAAGGTAACTAGACAAGTAAGCACTTTAGGCGCATGTACTTGTTTTGTATTCTTTAATATTTAAATATTTAAAAAAGCAGTTTCTTTGTTCCAGCTCAAGATTGTACATGAGCTGAGCTGTAATAGTAACATGGTTCTCACCCTAATATCCCTGGAAAGAGGATGCGAGCAGAGGACACCGGTGCAGGTTCGATCGGAAATCTGAATGTCCCTAATTCCGTCGGCAAGCTTCTCCGACGACGTCGTTTTGGACGAAGCAGCAGCAGCTGCTGCTTTGCCTCCTCTCTTGGCCGCTGCGGCCGCCTTCTTCTGCGCAGCCTTCTTCTTGCTGGCGTCAGACACCATCTTCAATCTCAAATATCTGCTTAGCAACAATCATCAACTATCAATTTAGAAATTGAGAAAGAAAAAAGGAAAAATCAGATGAATGAAGAATTGAAGACGCAAACCTTGAATCGAAAAACAATAGATCTAGAGTTGTGTGTCTGGTGCTACCGTGAGAGAGTAAAGTAAAATCCCGAGCAAGTGAGGGCTTAGGGTTCTTCAGGCTTCGAATATATACAAGTGTCGGCTTCCACGTGTCCCGGAGGGAGTTACTACCTAAAGTTTAGAATGCTCCACGACTGTATTCTATATACTCCCAGAGCTCAGACTGTTAACTTGGTTTAGCATATGCATCACTAGTTCTAATCCTTCGGTCTCTATCTTTTATTCCTAATTTTATTTTATCTTATTTTATAATCTTATCTTATAATAATAAGTCAACTTTCAAGGTTGGGATACACATATCACTCGTTAAGAGCTTATTGCAAATAATATTCTGTATATATTTCAAAGTTGACATTGTTACAAAAATAGCAGCTTAAGGATTCATTAGAATAGAAGTCCGTGTCAATAAAAGCAACGGTAAGAATTTGTAACTTTAAGCCTCTAACTATCAATTAAGCAATCAAGATGTAAAAAATTCAATTGCATTCCTTTTGCGATGGGTTTATTGAAATGTAATAGATATCACGACCAACAAAATGCATTGAGTATTATTCAACTTTTGGGGAAATCGTATATTATAAAGATATTTGAAATTATTTTATTTATAATTAAAATTGTCACATGTAATATAATTTGGGAATATTTTAATAGCATCTTTAATTATTGAACATTATTTTTTAATGCATTTAAAATTACTAAGATAATCTCAATTTTTTGAAGAAAAAACTGGGCTTTGTATATTATTTTATATAATAAAGATTATTGATTATTGTTTTAAGGCGTTTAAAATTATTAAGATAATCTCATACTTTTTAGAGAAATCTGATCTTATGTATATCTATTATATATAATAAAGATATCACAATATATTTTAAATTATTTTATTTATAATTACGTAGTGCATGAAATATAATTAAATAATATTTTAATTGCATTTTATTGTTAAACATTATTGTTTTAATACATTCAAAATTATTAGAATAACCTCAAATGAGATTACATGTTGTCTTAAGAGTCAAGGTTACACATCGTTTAAAAACGCTTCTTCCTTTTAATTTACTGAAGTGTCTTTTACAAAAATAAAATTATGATGATCCTTTAAATCGACAATACATCAAATATAAAAACCCTAGCAATGCTTACTAATTTGAGGTCAAAACAATACTAATATAAAGTTCCACTGTAAAGCACGTACAAAATAAGATTGTTGGATAATTTTTTGTAGCTAGAGATGGATTTTACTTGCTCCATTTTGAAAATCATGAAGCAAAGAAGAACTTCCAATGTAACTGGTTAATTATTTTGCATAAAACACCTATGATTTTTTGGTGCCACAGTCTGTTTATGTTGCCCTGCAGTGTCCGAGGCTTATTATATGTAGACAAACAATGCCGAGGAACAAGTGATTGGCGGTACTATAGCCCCATTTCTCGATTTAAAGTGGTTCTCATTGCCTCAATGCAATTGCAATATAATTCGAGTTAAAATTATCCAACCCCAGTTACCAATTGTATTAATTCGGCAGAGCGAGCAATAGAGCACAATCGTAAATAGTAAACTAGGAAGCAGCCAAATTGGTAGCATAGGTGGAAAAAGAGCAATAGAGTGACACCACTGACTGTCCAACATCCTCAATTACTCATGGCAGGTTCAAACTCCACTAACAAACCTGGCACCAAGGAAATAAGACAAATTATACAGGTAAGCTAGAAAGGACAGACACAACCTCTTCTTCCTTACAATATTAATACCATTCTTATTTACATTCCGTCCCAACCCCATTCATAAAATTATCAAGAGTACTAAAGAGATAGCTAAGCAAATTCGTCCTTCAACACAAAGTAGCCAATGGATGGCTGAATCAGGTTATTCCCATGTTATTTTCTAAATGAACTGCAGGATTGTAGGTTATAAGGTCAATGGACCAGGTTTAGATGTTTCTGAATTGGGTGCCTTAATTCTTCAATGTAAATATATTCTCTCCCAATATTCAAACTATAATGTGAAGTTTGTAAAGAGTTGTTGCTCACTCTTTAGTCAGGGTGGCATTTATTTACTTTTTGATCATGAATGAAATGAGTTGATACAGTTTGTGTAAAAAAAAAAAACACAAAGTAGCCAAGTGGGACAAAATATTCTTCCATTTGCATCGTATACTAACAATAACAAAGTCTATAACATGAACATAATTGTTTAATCATGTAAATTAAAGACCCTCCTATTAAGTGCAAAATTTTCTATAGCCTTTTCCACACCTAGAAATTTTTTTTATCTTTTTCACTATAAACTGGAAGAAAAATTGACGACTCTATTGTACCGAAAGGCATAACCAAATCAAATCCTTTATTGCCGAGTATCATCAAATGATCACAAGCCCAAAGCCTCACATAATGTGACAAGCATAGGGATTTTCGTCACTGAACATCTGCGACACAGGATGATATTGCCCCATGTAGTTATTAGAGTATTCACCATAATAGTTGACAATGTTCGATCTGCTCCGTTTTCCTCTGGCCATTACCACCACCACCCTCATTACCCTTATCATTGTGTCCTTCGCGGCCACCACCATTGCCACCCATTTTCTTCTTTTTGGCTGAGTCATTCTCTCCTTTGCCACCACCCTCTTTCTCACTTTCCTTTTCCTTCCCCTTCTCTTTCTCCTTCTTGGGAAGGACAACCTCAATCTTCCTCTTAAACTTCTCCGACAACTTCTTTGCCAAAGCTGCCACGTCCATCGTGCCCTTCGCCATCACCATCCCCCTCTCTCTATCTATACCCGCATGTCCTCCTTCAACACCAACATTGTTGGGTTTGACGATGGTGTTTCCTTTTTCTTCTTTCCCTTGTCTTTGTCCTTGTCCTTCTAGTGCCCACAATCACTCTTCTTCTTACGCTTCTGCAATTAAAAATGAGTGATTAGCACTAATTAACAATGCGGGAAAAAGATGAGAAACAAATTAAGGAACTAAAGTTTGATTATTGACTTAAGCACAGAATGGTAATTAGAGGTATCACTTTTATTCCAAAAATCAATTAACCCGCCTGGGAGGCCGATTCCAGTTATAGTGAGAGTTTGGAAGAAGATATTTACAACTCTTCACATTTACAAATTCGATTTGGTTTATTCCACATTCTTTTGTTTAATGGTTTCTAGTTCATGTTTTATTTGATATTGGGGATATGAAATACTTCTAGTTTTGTCTTACAATCTATGGAATGAAAAATATCTAAAGCAAATAGAATAGCCATTTCTTTATAATAGTTTTTATATATCATTAATTTTTTCTTGACATATAAAAAGTATTAAACCAATAAACCCTCCGTGAATTTGATTTTGCCAAAAGCACACGCGGGGAAGAACGTGGAGCCCAGGAAGGGAATTGTTTTGCTTCTCATGCACTGTTCATTCATTCCCTTTGGTTTCATTTGATTTCCATGCAACACTTTGTACGGCATGTTTGGTTATGTCGTCTTTCAACTCTTTTTTTTTTCTTAAAATTTTTCCAAAAACAATTAATCTTATAACAAATTATTTCATACACATAATTATACAAACATTAAATTAAGTTTAAGTAAATAAATTAAGTGTTTATTTAATAAAGTTTTATCTCACAAAAATTTATATATATAATTATTTATGAAATTTAATCAAATAAATTATATAGAATTTATTTTAACAAATAAGAATCGGAACACCATTTTTAACAACTAGGACAACTCAAAAGAATAACAAATCATGACTTTAATCAGTTTGACTAGGTATAGTTTGAAATATTTATTTATAAGAAATCACACACAATGTTGCATAGTTGTATATAATCCACGAAAATAGAAAAATCACTTAGCGGTTAGTTAATTAGTTAATATAACAATTTTAATATATGTAATTATTTATTTTATTATCTTACTGATTCGTGTGATTTAACTATTAACTCACAGTGACCCAATGCCGTTGTCAAGTCAGTTACCGGTTCAAGTTTTAAACATTCATTTTAGCTAAGAATTTTCAAGTGAATTTATATATTGTAGCAATACGTCCAATTTGGATGGAAAAGTGAAGAAAAAAGATTTTGTTTGATATAATTAATGATGCAAATATATATCCTTATTTATCTCACGTGTAATTTTTATTTTGGATATTTATGTCTTATATATATATATATATATATATATATATATATATATATATATATATATATATATCGTTTTCCTTTCTTACCGATTAACATAATGCTTAATTATTAATTTGTCCCCATATTATTTTAAATAGTTTAATTTGATTTTCAAATTTTTAAAAGATTGAATTTAATCCTCAAATTTTTAAAAATGAATCAATTTGATCACCAAATTTTTAAAAGGTTCATTTTAGTGTTCAAATCCTTAAAAATGAACCAATTTGGTCTCCAAACTTTTAAGAACTAAAGGATTAAATTGAACCATTTAAAATAATTTGATAACCAAATTAATTTATTTAAAAAAAATTTAGAATCAAATTGAACATTTTAAAAATTTGAAGATCAAACTCAACATTTTATAAATTTAAGGATGAAATTGATAATTAAGCATTAATATAACTTTCTACTCCTTTTTAACTTTATTTCTTCATTTTCTTTGATAAATGAAACACTCTTAAAAAAATGTTTTTTCGTTGATTATGATATTAATAGGAATTTGCTCTTGAAAAAAACAGAAACAAATAAACATACACAACATAAATATTTTTTTTAATATAATTTATTTTATATTAAGAGTCAATCATGATTTTGATTCTAATTTTTAAAGAATTCTGACACAAAAAATCACAAATATGACAAAATATGAGGGGTAGGATAAAAATAAATAAATTAAAATTTGTGAATGACTGTATCATCATCAAATTTAATTTATCCGTAGAGATGATTATTTTTTTTAGCTTATATTACTTTTTATCTCATTCACTTGCTTTTAAATTTAAAAAATAACAATATTATATAATCTACATCTATATTTTAATTTTTAATTTTTCTATCTTACCCGTGCAAAAAGCACCCGTATATATGATAAATGCCACGGGCATTGGCTCTAGCTAGTATCCCTAATACTAATTGGGTGTCAAGGCATGTACACAACGTGTCGATCGTGGTGAAACATCGTCCAGATATGGGCTGGGCTCGAACAACTTTAAATACGTGTAAAATTATATTTTCCCTTCCGCCAGTAGCGTTTCTTCAGCGGGAATTTCTTTGTGCACCGATGTTTTTTCTTGTACACCTAACACTTATTCATTTTTTCCAAAATTACTCCAGCTAATAAATGAATTCATAATCCATAAGAGACTTACGAATTCATAATCCATAAGAGTAAGCTTATGAATTCGTAATCCGTAAACTTACAGATTGGCAATTCATATGTACGGATTATAGATTTTATTTTATTTTTTTTATTTTAAAAATGTTTTACAAATTAATGGTTCATGCATGATTCGAACATGTGACTTTCACGTTATTAGCACCGTACTCTAATCAACTGAGTTAATAGACTAATTATATTATAAAATAATTAATGTCTCTATATATAATGCTAAAATTTTTAATGTATATTTAATTCACGTGTAAATTTACATAATAAATTTTATAATAATTAATTTTGGTATAATAATTATTTTGTTTACATATATAAGTTTTCATGAAACCTATCTTTATGTAAACAAATTAATTATTATACTAAAATTAATTGTTATAAATTTATTATGTAAATTTACATGTACATTAAAAAGATTTGCAATCTATACATACGAATGGGTAATTTTAAAAAAATAAAAAAATATTAGATATACAATAAAAATGTTGGGTGCAGAAAGAATTCCTTCCTAGTTGCACGTTCCTTTGATAAGAAAGGATGGAATATGGATGCTTGTAGTTGTACACTTGTAAAAATTGATAAAGGAACCAATCCAAATAAAATTAGCTAAAGTACAGCAAAACAATTAGATACTTCTAAAAAAATCATGCACACGCCCCCGAAAGAGAGTTAGATTTATTTAATTGTAAAGAAAAAAATATTGATCGTTTAATTTTATTCAAAAAATTAAAATAAAAATTTGTGACATTTTTCTAAAATAATCATGCGCCTTTGGCTCAATAATATTTATAATTCTTAAAACAATTGTGAATTTTTAATTGATTTTTAACTCTTTTTTTCTGATTAATCCATAAAAAAATATTTTATCTTGTTAAATAATTCTCCTTCCTACCAGACTTTTGTTACTTTTTTTCATCGTGTTATTTTTGTTTCTCATTCAAAACGAGTTTCTTGTTTCTTCTTTTTATATATATAATGACTTTTCCATTTTATCTCTTATTGTAAACGAATAAAATAATTAATTCATGAAATTTAAAGTAATTAAATAAGAAATGAATTTAAAAACAAATATATTCTTGAGGTGCATCTCGACACACCACTTTTTTTTTTCTCTCTCTGAACACTCCTGATCTACAAATTGACCAAAACCAATACTTTTTAAGTGGTGTAAAGACACCTTCACTCTTCAAAGCAAGCGAATCACTTTTGCACTCTACCTCCAAATTAAACCACTATATATCATCAATAGATTTTTTTTTTCTTTCTAAGGTAGACTCTCTTCTTTAAGCATTTACATTGTCATTTTTAAGCACATACCATGAGTGTTGGAATACTTTGTAGGTAGCTATTCACCGCGTTCCCGATCGCGAACAACTATAGCGCTCCACCATCATTAAAAAACTTAAGCACTCCTCCTATCAATGCTGGTAAGTCTTTGTGAATAAAGGTTTGTTGAACAAATTCATATTTCATAAATCAAGTGATTAGGTATAACTAATTAATGTATTCAAATTAAGATTCAATTATTTAAATATTATCCGAATTTGATCTTTGATAAAAATAATTTTTTACAACACTTTATTTATTTTTTAGTTGAATTTTGAATTATTCAGAATTCATATCTTTTATGAATTCGAGAATTAACATAAAAAAAATTATATCTCATAAAGATCTAAATTTAATTCTCGTTATCAATATGAAAACCTTCTTTTTATAAATAATATGTCTAATACATTGGTTTTCATAAATAATATGTCTAATACATTTTAAATGCACATTGAACTCTATGAGATTTGCATTGATCTTAATAAGCTTTCAAGATTTACTCGTCTAAATTTTTTCTAGTTAAAAAAAAGCTTGCAAGTATTTTTTAACTCAAAATATTTAACATGAACAAGATCAAAGGTTAATTTAGACACCATTCAATACTAAAAAAAATGTTTTTATAAAAGATCAAAGTTAAACAAGGAGGCCACCAAAAAAATGACAATTTTTCTATAGATAAAAAACTTATTATCATATAAATAACTTTTAATCTTAATAAATTACTTATGATTGCATAATCAACATTTATTCTTCTAGTTCTTTAAAAAAAAAAAAAAAAACTCCTCTGCTATACATAAACTAGATTCTAAATCTAGATATTTTTACGAGAGAAACGTCATGTCATATTATACAATTTTCTAAAACAAACAAGCTGTGGTCCAAGTATACCTACCGTTTCAGAAAAAAATGTTCATGCCATAAAATTATTATAAATACAATTTAAAAATATAACCAATTACATATAAGATTAAAAATAATGTTTTTAAAGGCTAACTGTATTTTTTTTTTTAATTGAAAACAATTTACTCAAGTCAGATATAACAATTATAAATCATACAATTCTTCTTCTAAATATTAATTTAATGATTAGACTCATGTTATATAATGCAGCATAGGTATGTGGAGAATAAGAAAAGGAAAAAAATAAAAATAGAGTAAGATGATGATATGCGGCTGATTTTGAAAATGCATGGATCACTATCGGTGGTCCGGTACCACGGCGTGTGTTCAGACAAGCCGCCCTTTAAGGCCGGCTCGATGGTCGCATTCAATAACATGACCTGCTCCACTTTCCTCCTTATGCCGCACCACATATCTCGTTTAAGGATGTCATGTGATTTTATTCTTTTAGTCTTCTCTTTGCTCTAATATTTTTGTTTTTGCAATTAATATAAATTTTACATTAAAAAACATATATACTACATGACGTGAATGATAATTAATATATATATATATACTTTTAATTTTTTTATAGAGAAAATAGATAATACATTGGAAGTGTAATTTTTTTTTATATTGTCTAATCTCAGTTTTATAATAATTACCATAAAAATCATATTAAAAATAATTTTTAATTGATTAAGATAGTAAATTAATTATAATTAATACAATTCTTATTGCATTCTGTTATTGCTTACACAAAATTATTGTACAATAATAAAACATCTGTACATAATACTTTTCTGTCATTGTTGTTTAATTGCTTTTTCGTTTAGTATGAAACAAATTAATATTAAAAGATATAAATATTTCTAATGAAAACGTAATTATCAAATACAAAAAAGCATGAATAATAAACACTTATCTGTAAAACAATTTATTAAAATATTGTTTTTGTTGTTTATTTATCTTTATAAAGATTATAAAAAATATGTTAGAATTATCTTTATTTGCATAATTTTTTTAATAAAATTAACATGTTAATATAACCATTAGCAATTTGTATTAGTAGTACAATGGATCATGATAAATCAATAGTACCAAAACAACGACAACAATAATGTTAATATTAATGATAGAAAACAAAAGCCTGAAAGCAACAATTCTCTGAAATCTGAAAGAGGTACAAGTAGGCGTAGCGTTTCTGAAGCTGGTGGTGCCTTACTGCCAACAGTGGAATACCAGTGTCTCAACATGAACCTCATTTTTTTATTTTTGGCCAACCCCAACAATTTAAGAAAGAATTGAAGTACCGCATGAGCTGGTGGCAACTGAGTTGCCAATTGATTTTCACGAGTGAGTGACTAGTCACTAATGAGAGCGAAGGGAAGGGAAGGAAAAAGATTAGGTTTGGCCCATTTACAGGCTAGAATTAGAAAACATATATGCAATTCACTTTTTGAGTGTGCAAATTTGTCCACAATCTACACTTTTGTTTTTTAATATGTGTTTCATAATTGTTTAATGTGTTTTAATTTGGATATTTATTGGGAAATTCTAAATCGTTATTTGAATAAAAGTTTTTTCAGCTTTTGCTAAACTTATTATTTGGAAATTCTTAACTATAATCCAAGCATGCTATATTAATTTTGAAAATAAATATTCTTATAATAATTAACTAATCTAAAAACACATACACTCATTTTATTGATGATATAACCATCAAATGAGGGATTTTTATAAGCTTTTTAGTGTAGAATGTTCATATAGAATCATTAATTTGAATATCTGCACACACATTGACTTATAACTAAACAATCATATTATCTAATTACTATAGTAAGTTTTGTTTTATTTTTTACACACTTATAAGTATTTTGAACTTATCAAAATTTTATATTTTATACCGTCTTAAGTTTTATTAATTTAAAAAAAAAGAAAAAAAAAAGACGAGACCCATAGATTAATTAACACTAATGATTGAATTCTATATTAATTAAAAAATAATACAGAAAGAGAAGGGGCATACTGTATCTATATTTTGTCAGTTTGTGTTTCACTTTTCTCGTTACAGAAAACAGAATACCCACAAGGAGGCAAGTGAAGAGTCTGCCCAATATCCTACGTGGCAGTCTCCCATTTGTGGGGAGATGAAATCCCACGTGCTAGTGATGGTTTGCGTCACGTGGGCTTAGACCAGCTTGTTGTGTGGCAGACATGCCCACACCTCTTTCTAGCTAGCTACCTTTAGATATCAGCAAGAACATAACCATAAATAATAATGGAGTTCGATCAAGTTCTGCGCGTCCTTATCCACCCATAAACCTATCCCTATCAAGCTTATATTTTTTTTTAACCAACATATTTTTATGTTGAAAGTTAAGAATTAATTTTTTGACATACTAAAATTCATTTAAAAAGTTTATATTTTTTAGTAGATATTTTTTTATACATATAAATCAATAATTGAATACATTATCATGTACTTAAAAGATAAAATTATCTATCCATTAATAATAAAAAATTATCTATCCAACATGTTATATGTTGACAAGCTTATAGAATTTCTATTCTTTGTGCCTCACATTTGGTTTTACCAAAATGACTAAAATACACTCAAAACGAAAAAAAAAGAAAGATAAAATAAGCACAAGCGTCTGGTGTGAATATTATCATTATTTTATAGGAGGAAGGACATATGCCATTTATCTAGATAGATTATGTCTCTACAAGAATTGGTCCAAAATCTTTGAGTGAATCACTCTCAGCCCTCTCTTGCTCTCTCTCTCATAATCCCTTTCAACAGGAATTTCCTATTATAAAAGTGTTGGCTTGCGAGCAAACTTCTTACTAGCTATATACTTAGCTTGCTATATTATATAGCAGCTGGTCATTATTATATACGTTGATGCCGATATGTTGCCTTTATCTGCATTTGCACCTGCACTTTAAGTACTCGGTTTCTCTGTTGTGACATATAAATAATATAACTATGTCAGTTGAGGACTGAAGAGATCAATATATTATTATATAATATGGGAATAGAGGGACCGAGAACGAGGTGCAGGTGCATCTGCAGGTGAATGCCATATTGGATTATTGGCCATGGTTTAACTTTATATACTCAAGCTATTTGTTTGCGTTCAGTGGCTAGCTTCTGTTGTTGCAGCTGCTTGTGCTTCCAAGTTTTTTATTATAAAGGGTAAGACATATCATTGCCTCTTCTTTGAATTTGAATATACATGTACGGTCCATTTTGCTCCTTGAGCTCTTCTATATATGATCCATATCTCCTTCTTAATGTACTACAACATGTGATATTTTTTGTGGTATATAGATACACACGCACACAGACACAGTTCCTATGCAGATCTAGATCCATGTACGCACGGAGGGTGGAATCCAATCCGTAATTAACGTTCAAATTTTGACAAAGGTAGAATGAGTTTCTAACTCAGCTAGCTAGCTGGCACAGCACCCTTAGTCAGAATTAATGTTTGAATGATATTAATTATGTTCTGTAAACCTACTTGCTTCCTTTTCCCTATCAACTGTTTCCAGATTTATACCCAGAATTAATTAACTAGAAAAAATTAGTCAAATTAAAGGTGTTATTTTATCCAAAATTTGACCACAAAAGTTTTAACAATTATAACGTGTACTGGAGGCAGGCTAAGAACCGTTACTGATTTTGTCTGATTGTCTGAATGATTCTGCAAAATTTATCTGCAGAAAGTCATGGAGAGGACTTGAGAGTTCATCCCCTTTTTCCTTCCCATTCTTAGCGTATTATAGTTATGAAAATGACACGAGTCAATTAATTCTTATACCCACTTGTTTGCTATGCTTTATTTGGATATTTTCATGAAATGGAAATGATGGAACCCTCAGTTGCTTTTCAGCCGATGATTTTCATCAAATTTCTTGAATGCACATGTGATCAATTAACTTGATCAAGTTCTATCTCATCTTCGAGATTATTCCAGCTTCGGAATCTATACTTTTCACTTCTTCTAAAGCCCATTTACTCCCTGTCCCATATGGTATAATATATAAAAGATTGATAAAAAGAGAGAAAACTTGTGAGAGAGCGTATTATGCCCTAGTGGCAGTTAGTGATAAAACAAACTGATATCATATGAGAATACAATTTACATGTAGTAATTAATTTGAACAGGCTTACGCATGAAACAAGGTGGTATTGGCTTCTTCTTTTAGCTTGACGATCTAAGAACTGTACGTACACAGCTTCAGTTGAATACCTTCTTTTGGGGTATGGTTGAATTAAAATTAATTTACATGTAACATTTTTTTTAAAAAAAATATCGAATGATGGTATTTTTTGAATTGATTTTCATTTAGGGATAAATCTTAAAAATGGATAGGACTCTGTAAACAAAAGTTGTAAGTTTTTATACCACTTCAGTTTTAGAAAATGTGATCATGTAGTTATAAGTTTTACAAAGATTTTGCTAGGCTTTTTGAATTGAGGGTAATTTTCAAAATTATTAAATGAAAAATACTTTTTAAATTAATTTTCATTTAGAAATAAGTTTTAAAAATGGTTATGATTTTATAAATAAAAGTTGTAAAATTTTACATGACTTCAATTTTAAGAAAGGTGATCTTGCAACTAGAAGTAGTATATCGATTTATGACTTTTGTTTGCAAAATCATAATTACATTTACAACTTATTTTTAAATGAGAATTAATTTGAAAAGAAATCCCATTTGATAATTTCTCAAAAAAAAAAACTCGGAAATGATAAAAAAAAGCCCAGCAAAATCTAGAAAAAGGAGAGTAGAAAGGTTTAGAATCAAATCTCTATGCAGAAAGAATTGAAGGCGCGCGGTGTAACTCAACTTTAGGATAAAGCGGATACGATGGTTCAAATCTTAACCAATCAAAGGGGTCAGTTCAGCACTAAAGTATGCACATTGCCAAATAATTGTATACCCCTTTTAATAATATAAAACTACAAAATCCAGATTTCCATACTTTTGCTATTAAGATGTATATTTAGCTTTACAGATAATTTACATGCCTTTGCTTATTGATGTACTGGGGTTATGCAGTATTATGGTCTCTGTGGCCTTAATACATAGTAACATCTTTGTATTGCTTGTTTTTTATATCACTGGTACCATTTTATTAATATAATCTTTGTTTGCTGATAAAAAGAAAAGATTTTGCTACACTGGCCGACTAATCACCACTAAATAATTATTTCTTTTTACTCTAAACAGGGTTTGCTGACATTTGCCATTTACATATATTGAATCTGCCTTCCTTCTTTAAATTGAGATGTTGGTATTCTACAAGGAAAGAACTGAAGACACATGAAAAATTATAGTACGATTTTGGTGTAGTGGTGATTTTTACTTTTAAAAGCAACAGCAATTGGGTTCGATTGTGCTTGTGTGCATATTGGGCTGTGTTTTACTGAGGTCCTTATACCCTTTATCTAGCTGGCCCTTTTTTCTTCTTCTCATTTTCTTTCCTTTGGGAATGGTCTAGTAGCTAGCTTTAGACATCAGAACAAAGATAAAAAAACTTCTCACCAAAAAAGAATCAGAACTAAAACATAAATGGGAGAAACTAAAGTAGAACTGTACAACTATTATTTGGGGTGTATCGTAAATGGAAGGAAATGAAATAAGAAAAAAAATAACAAATATGATAAATAACGTGATAAAAAAATAGAGAAAAATAAAAAATAATGAAGTGAAAGTGAGATAAAAAGAAAAAATAACTGTACTATTTATATTTATAACAAATGATGAAGATATGTCTATCCTTATCGGCTCATAAACCTATATCTCTATTTATATTTTTTTATATTAAAATTTGGATGGATTTTCCCTCCTCATTTGCTTTTAGGAGAGTGAAGATGTACAGTCATATTTGTATAATAAAAGAAATGTTTGATAGAGAAAAAATATAAATATAATAAGATTTATGATATAGTATGAAGAGAGAGATAGAGAGATAAGATATGATGGTGAAGTGTTTAAAATAAATAGATATTTATATATCATTGCTCAATAAAAAAAAAATGAAAGAGGAGAATAAATTATGATAAAATAAAATGATGTAAGATGATGATTAATTAAAATAAAGAGAAAAAACAAGTAAAAGTACAAGTTTAGTAATGATGCACTAATAATGTAATCATCTAATCATAAATTACAATATGATTTTTAAAATAATTTTATAAAAGTTAATAGATTTATTATAAATCATTTTAATTTTTCTTTAAAAATATTATGCATATATAAATATATCATAATTCTTTCCTTTAAATAGGATGAACATACGCCACTTATACAGATATATCATTACTAAAATCGGTCCCAAATCTTTAATGATTTGAGTGTATCACTACTTCACTGGCACCCTTCTCTCTCAATCCCTTTCACTAGGGATTTCATATATAGTGGGCCATGAGAGCAGGCCATTGTACATGTTGATGCACCAATATGTTACCTGTATCTTGTATATCTGCATTTGCACCTGCACTTTAATTTGCTTGGTTTCTCTGTAACATAAACAAGAGAAAGTGAGGATGAGAAGAAATATTTTATGTAGGAGTAAAGTGACCAAGAACAAAGGTAAGGTGCAGGTGCCTCTGCAGATGAATGCCATATTGGATTTGATTTAACTTTACTGATGAAGATGAAGCTGTTTGTATGTGGTTAGTACTTAGAAGCTACTGTGGTTGCGGCTGCATTTTTATCTTTTTTTCAAGTATAAAGGTTGGATTATATTAAGGGTAATAAGGTCATCGGAGCTTTAGATATACAAGGTCCCTTTTTTTCCTTTACCTTCTATGTCTCTCTTAATGTACTGCAAGATCGATATACTATGTATGCACACACACGCAAACACAGTTCTTATGCAGATCTAGATCGACATACGGAGGTGGAGTCGAATCCCTAACTTTTTAAAATTTAGAATAGGGAGTAGAATGGGTTTCTAACTCAGCTGGCATGGCCCTTAGTTGTTATTGAGTTGTGAATGAAGTATATGTTTTGTTAACCAATCTATGAAGTGTTTGCGCCCCAAAATTTCCAAGAATAAATTAGAAAAAGGAGTCTGATTAAATTAATCATTGGTTCTGAAGGGGTTCCAGCCATCCAAAATGAGCATGAGGAATGAGGACACTACGCGTCCAGGAGGCTAAGAACTGTTACTGATTTAATTAGAGGTAATCCTTTTTCCTTCTCATTCTAAGCTTTTTATACTTATGAAAATGACACATTTCATTAATTCTTAAAACCACTTGTTTGCTATGCTTTTGAAAAAGTTGCACCAGTACTCCCTTTATATATATATATATATATATATATATATATTCAGGAATGAGAAATGATGGAACCCTCACTTGTTTTTCAACCTATGATTTTTTGCGTGAATGAACATCTGATCAATTAACATGATCATTTAATTAAACAGCTTTGGAATCTGTACTGATCTTTTCTTCACAACCCCGTTAACTCCCACCCAATTCCCACTCCCAAATGAAAGAATATATATAAAAGATTGATAAAAAGATCGAAGAGGAAACTTGTGAATTGTGAGAGAGCATATTATGCCCTAGGGTCAGTTGGGATGTGAAAAAAAAACTGATTTGGATTAAATCGGATTATAATCGAATCTAAATTGAATTTTTTTTTAATGAATTCAAGAAAAAAAATGTTTATTATTTTCAATTCATTTAAATATATTTTTATTTGAAAAAATATTTTAAAAACTAATTTGAAATTATTCACCTCATTGAATTGATTAAAATAATTTAAAACTAATTTGATTTAATTTTTTTATCGAATTACTTTTTCACACCCCTATAGTCGATGGTAAACAAACTGATACCATATGAATAAGAATCCAATTTAGTAATTTTGATCTAATATGCAAGAAACAAGGTGATATAGCCCAATTCTCTTTGCTTATTGACGATCTAATTAGAACAGTCATATATATATAGCTTCTCTTGGGGTATGGTTGAAATTGAACCCGCATACACTGATACACTGACCCCAGTTAAATGATTCCATATATATAATATTAATATATGTATTTTGCTTAGAATTGTGCACAATATCTAGAAGACTCTGAATGTCAGGAACATATAAGATATCAGAAATTGAATGTCAGGAACATATAAGGACTAATATCAGGAACATATAAGATATCAGAAATATATTTTAAACACGTCAAACTTTCAATAGCAACGACACTGCTCCAAACAAGGTTGTTCTTACCTTTGACTTTTCCTGTTGACCCTCTCTGTGATTTTTGATTTGGGCAACCGTTGAATTAAACAATAAGGGTGGAACTTCATACACTTAATGACTTCCCATAAATCACAAGTATCAAGATAGACTTCCATTTTAACAATCTAGAGGTGATAATATTTGTCATCCAACACTGGAAGTGAAATTGGAAGGAATGAACCTTCTAGATTCAGAACTCTGAAGTGTGTTTGTGTTTAAGAATTATGAGTAGGTTCACTCAATCTCACAAATCCCTCCTATGAGAGCTCTAGATATCAATTTGTTGTTTTATGAGAGGAAAATAAATAAATAAAGAGAGATATCTATTATTTTATTGAAGCAACTATATACAAAGAGCACAAAGCATAAATGATATATACATCCTTTATTTGTAGGGATAATAGCATAATTTTAAATTTAAAAACAGAATCATAGCTCCTAATATCTCCTAATATTTTAAATTTAAAATTAAAATTAAACTCCTAAAAATTAAGAAATAGGTTGCAGCTGTTATGACACATTTGCAACAGATTTTCATATCTTTGCCACTAAAAATTTTGTTACATTAGCCGAAATCACCACTAAATAATTATTTCTTCCTAATCCAAGCAGGGTTTGCAGACAATTATACGTGCTGAAGCTGCCTTTGTTGACTTGAATACCTTCTTTGCAATGTTGGTATTCTAGTTCTAGACAAATGAAACTGATGAAAACACATGGATGGCATGAATTTCAATAAATAAGTCCCAGTTTCGAAGTCTTCATCGGGGATGATGAATTGAGATAATCGAGGATTGATTTGTTATTCTCACTGAATATCAAATTCCTGGTTTTGATGGTAGAGTCTTGATTTTTCCAGCAAACGATCATTATATATTGAACACGACAGTACCTACATAATCGTTTTTTATTTTTTTATTTTACAATGGCCAGGCAGTTCTTAATTAACTACTCTATATAGAAAATTGCACATGTTCTGTTTCTGAACTTTACTTAGTTTTGTTTTTTTTGTATTCGTCAATTTATTTTTACTTAATTTGGTTGCGACAATCTTCTACGCAATGTGTGTGCCTGTTTATGTATTTGTTTACAACTTTTCGTAGTTCGAACTTGGAATTCCGATGAAATTTTAACACTTCAAATTCACAAGTGCATGGTATTGGGCAGAAGGGATGAAAAATCTGAAAAAATAAATGATGCGTGTAATTTTTTTTAGCTTACCGAAAGATATGGAGATGTATGACAGGGTTATATGTGAAATAAGTGTGAGCTGAAATATGCCCGAAATCAGATTGCGGCAGACTTAAATTTTATGCATCAAAAACTAATATACGAAAATTTTCTCTGTTGATTTTAGTCAAAGCTATTAGAAATAGCCAAGAAAAATACAACAAATCAATAATACAACACTTTTAGAGAAATATTTATATATATTAGGAGGAAGGAATTATTCTTCGTAAACACACATGCACGGTATGAATATAGTTGGTTAGTTTTTAGTGAAATTTTCATAATCCAAAATTTAATTAAACCAAATAACTTGAAGCCGGGCACATGATAGTTTTAAGAATTTTTTTGTGTTTGGAAGTGAAATTAATCCAAATTTTAAATGAATTTAAAACACCATACGACTTAATTAGATTTTTTTAAAATGGTAGAAATTTTAATTGGGAATTAAAGCGCCCTGAGCATATATAAAACTTCTTAACCTGTTAATAAGCTGGCTATTATACATGTTAATGCCGATATGTGCCTGTACCTGCTTTTGCACCTGCGCTTGGTTTCTGCAGGTGAGGAAGAGCAGAATCATGTTTAATAAAATAATTTCCAATTTTATTTTGGGAGTAGAAAGACCAATCTTTATTTTTTTTATTTTTTATAAATGAGTAGAGGGACCAATTAGCACCTGGTGTAGGTGCATCTGCATCTGTGCGCTGGTGAATCATAAATGCCATATCGGTTACTCAAGCTAGTTGCAGCTGCTAGTGCTTTCAAGTTTGGAAGGGTATGATCATTGTCTCTTTGGATATACACGATCGCTTTTGCTTC
Organism: Glycine soja; assembly: GCF_004193775.1. Classification (NCBI taxonomy): domain Eukaryota; kingdom Viridiplantae; phylum Streptophyta; class Magnoliopsida; order Fabales; family Fabaceae; genus Glycine; species Glycine soja. Next base: position 49,357,964 of record NC_041012.1, on the reverse strand, counting down.
TTTACCTTCTATCACCATTTTAATGTACTGCAACTGATATCATTTGGATTTCACCTTACTAAAGTGAGGAAAGTATACTTTACAAAAGTAAAGTACAATAACAATTACTATTTACAAAATAAAAAATCAATGATTAAAATATAATTAATTTTAAATTTTGTCACATATATTTCATTTTATCGCAAATAACCATTGTTAATTTTCTAATAAACATTGGGAGTGTACTTTATCTTCTTTTAATTAAAGTACGTCTTCTAGCCAAATTCATTGTAGTGTATACACACATGCACATAAACAAACACAGTACTTACGCAGATCTTGGAAGTGGATGCATGGAGTCGAATCTTGGAGGCTAAGAAGCGTTACTAATTTAGAGTCCATTTTCTAAGTGATTCTCTGAAATTCATCTGAAGAAAGTCATATAGAGAGGACTTGAGAGTTCAACCCCACGTTCCCATTCTAATTAAGCGGTATGAAAATGACACGAGTTGTTTAATTCTTACAACCACTTGTTTGCTATACTCAATGAAAAGTGGTACTTTTACGCCCTTGGATGTATCCAGGAAAGAGAAATTAAATGATGGAACCCTCAATTGATTTTCAGCCAATGATTTTGAATTGCTTGAATGGGCATCTGGTCAATTAACTTGATCAAGTTTTATCTCATCTTTGAAATTATTCCAGATTTGGAATCTACACTTTTGTCTTCTTGTCAATCCCAATTACTCCCACCCAATTCCCAGCTTTGGAATCTATACGCAAAAGATTGATAAGAAGAGATAAAAACTTGTGAGGAAGCATATTAATTATGCCCTAGCTAGTGACAGTCAGTGATAAATCAGACTGATATGATGTAAGAATCAAATTCACATTAAGTAATTAATTTGAGGAGTCTTACGCATGAAACAAGGTGATATTGCCTAATTCTTTTGGCTTGATGACGATCTAAGAACTGTCAAATCCATTTATAACAATAAAGTAACTGCAGCAAAGCTTCAGTTGCATATGAACAAGTCGTATACACAGAAAATTGAGCTTTCAACCAATGGTCGATACCTCAAGGAGATTGTATCTGCGCATCAAAGTTGGGAGAATGATATATGCTGGGTCAAATTTTGCAGCTCGATCGGGTAGTGTGGTGAATATTGGAATCTATGGTTTTAGCTTCTTATATAAATTATGGGGTATATATGTATAGAATGATCGAGAAATTATTCTCAATTTCGCGTTGGCTTGTTATTCTTTGGTTAGTGCTTATTTATTCCCCGTGTTGGGTCATAAATACTCTCTAATCTTGGGCTCCAACCTTTAACTCCGTTTCCTTTTATATATATATATATATATATATATATATATATATATATATATATATATATATATATATATATATATATATATATATATATATATATATATATATATTGCAGATAAAAAAAATCGTATACACATACCTTTCAGTTGGATAAAGCTTCTTTTGGGGTATGGTTGAAATTGAACCTACTGCATACGCTGATCCGAGTAACAAGCTTCAATATATATCTCTTGTCTAGAATTCTGCACAATTTCTGGAAAAGTTACTCCTAGAAGCTTAATTACAACTAATATAGAAAATCAGGATGGTAGAAAAGTCAAGATCTACCAAACCGCCATACAGAAGGCAGTGTAACTAAACTTATTTTATATATAAGATAAAGCCGGATATGATGCTTCAAATCTGAACCAATGTCAGCACAGCATTAAAGTATGCATTGTTAAATTAATAATTGTATATCCTTACTTAATTTTTCTATCTTCGCTATTAAGATTTCGTTACACTAGCCGACTAATTAAATTAATCATAACTTCATAATTATTTCTTTTGAAGCTCTTGAACTTCATGTAATTTTGTCAATGTCCATTTTCGTTTACTTTAGTTGTGACAAGCTTCTACACAATTGTGTGTACGGGGAGGGATCTATTTTATAGAGATTGGGGCCAACTATCCCCACTAGAATTTTTTTTTACACAATATATATTTGTAGTTATAAATTATTTCTAAAAGTTAAAATATAGTTAAAACTTAAAAAATTAAGTTTTAATATGAGTTTTGTCCCAACTAATTTACATATGTGAGTATTAAACTCACAATTAAAAAATTCTAAATCCGTGTTACTGTGTTGCCAGTTTATATGTTGGTTTACAACTTTAATTTCTTAGTTCAAAATTGGAATTCCGTTGAAATTTTAACACAAGGAATTCAAAAGTGGGAAGGAGAAGAAGGAAGAAGGGATGAGAAGTCTTTAAAATTGATGCATGTCTTTTCTTTAATTTTTTGATAGTTTTTCGAAAAGATTTGATATGGATATCAGGATATGTATGACAGATAATTAATTATATGAGAAATAAGTGAGAGTTGATTGGCAATTTTCTCCTGCTTTGCTCATTTAATGGGTAAAAGTTTGTCTAAATTTTTAAAAATAATTTTAAATAAGTAGTTTTTTAAAAACATATTTTTTATAACCAGATAAAATTTATTTTTTGAAATAAGTCAAAAATTGCTTATTTTAAATAAAAACAATTTTAAAAAAACACATTATAAAAATATAAAATTACTTTTTTTTATTAAAACAAATACTTTTTAAAAAAAAAATAAACACAAACAGACTCACTCAATATCTAAGCTTAAAATTTAAAAAAAAAAATCCCGAAATCAGATTCTTGCCTACTTAAATTTTATGCATGACTCTATTCCTAATTTGCTCGCACTTGCCTACTAATGAGTTTTCTTCTAATTGAATTAAGTTGTAAGAAATAGGCAAGAATAACACAACAACTAATATAATAATTTTAGACATTTTTTTTATATGTGTAGAGGAAGGAGTTATTCATCATTCACACACATATTTTCTTTATTCATAAAAATCAAACATAAATATTTTTTTTTTACAATAACTCTTACATTTCTGTTTGACCACTAAGCTAGACCCTGTGGTTATCATTCACACATATATGAATGAATTTAGAGAGAGAAATTTAACTTTTAAGTAAATTTAAAATGTTATATATTAAACTAAATTTTTTTGAATATTAAATCTAAAAAAAAGTTTTAAATGGTGAAAATTTTATTGGGTTTTTTCTACAAGTAAAACAAAATAAATTTCAAATAATACATAGAGAATTGGGCTTCATACCTTGTCCAGAACATATAAGAATTAATACAAATTACTCTTGATCTCAAAACAAATAATTTTATCTATATAGTACGTTAACTTTATGTAACAATACCAGTGGAAATTAGACACATCATTCTCATGATACCATAATTAAGCACATACACTATTATAATTTTTTCCTATATTTTTTTGGATTATCCCAAATGGAAGTTAAAAACTTACCCTTATCCATTTAAAAGATTAACCTCTTTTAACAAATATCTACACACATCAACTAAATATTGAATCTTTAATTATATATTTAAGAAATAAAATTATTTATCAATCATATTATATTATATTAGTAAAGTTTCCTTTTTTGTTAACACATGTAAAGTTTGATAAAAAAAAATCTATTTTTAGATTATGTTTCATTTTAGTCTTACGATATAATTTTATTTTTTTTACATAAAATGTGTTTAATTTTTTCAAGAGCTAAAAGCCTTAAACGCCTTATTTCTTCATAAAATATTTGAGTAAATCAAGCACATATATACTTTGCCTACTGAACTAATAATTTGAACTTCTAAATGTTGGTATGGTAAAATCTGTTTATGCCTCAATCAAATCTATAACATCAAATCAATTAATTATCATATAAAAATGGTGGTTGGTTGTAGCAATATAGTATTTTTTTTTTTTAATCTGTTAGGAACAATATTGATTATGTTTGATAACATATTTTAATTAATTTTTAGTTTTTTTATTAATTAAAAAATTTATTTCACTGTTTGGTAAATAAATTTTTTAATGTTTTTTGAAATATTAATTGAAATAATATTTTTTAAAATATTAATTTTTAGTTTCTAATATTTTTATATTTTATTTCACTTTTATTTTTAATATATTTATTTATTTTTCTTATTATCTTTTTTAAATAAAGTATAATTATTATTTATGTTATTTTATATTTTATAAGTTTTTAATTAGTTTTTTAATTTGTTTTGTGAAACATAACCAAAGTATGATTTAAATAACTAAGGGTGTATTTGATTTGCATTTTTATTTTTTGTTTTTATCTCAAAATTATTTTCATCTTTAAAAGATTAGAATTATGAAAATATGTTTGGTTTGATTTCTTGTTTTTTTGTTTTCATGAAATAAAAATACTGAAAATGTATGATATATTGACTTCTTGTCTTTTAGTATTTTTAGATTTGCTTAAAATTACATTTATTGTCACCGTAATTTATTTTACCCGAAACGAGGGTTCTGTTTTTGACTGAAACACAATGAGGTTTTATTGGTTTCATTTTTATTGTTTCCTGTTTTTATTTTCACTGAAAATATTTTTAGAAATCCAACCAAATACATTTTCATCACCATTTATTATTTCCAGTGAAAATAAAAACAAAAAACAACCAAAACAAACACCCCATAATGTTATGGTTAGAATTTTTTAAACATCACTTTGAGTTAGAGAAAAACTTAACCTCTTAATTAATTACAATTTATGAAATGAAAGTGTTCCCATATTAATTTAAAAATAGAAAAATCAATTTATTACTTTTTATTAAGTATGTATTTGACATATCCAAAAAAATGCTCCGTATATATTACACGAGCAATTCTGTTTAGCAAGGAAAAGTTTACACTTCTTTAAAAAAAAAAACCTTCCGTACAAAAGGATACACTAAAAAAGTACGGAAGCATACGAATTTACGGTTCTGCTTTTTATTGGTTGAAACAACAATTAAATAATTTAAAAACAAAAACAACTCATAGTTGCCGTAGCATGTTTGTGCAATATTATTTTATACCACTTGGCTTTTTTCCTTCCAATATTACACTACTTTCCTTACCTTTGCATATGCTCTGCTCTATGTTTTCACCTTTTTTCTGATTAAAAGAACCAAAAAAATTGATAGACATCAAATATGTTATTCTATACTTAAAAAGAGAGGAAAAAAAGAAAAAAATATAAGTATTATAGAATTTATAATATGATAAAAATAAAAAATATTAATGAAATATTTAAAATAAAAAATAATTTATATATCATCAGTTAGCAAGAAAAAATTTCCTCAAGTAGTACTCATGTCTAATTATTGTAAAATATATTGGCAAAAGAATCTCGAATAGTGAAATTAATATTATTTTTACTCATTTTTTTTATCTTTTTTATATATTTTTCTTAATCAAACACCTTTAATTTATATTTTCTTTCTCATCTAATTTCATTTATCCTTTTTATTTTTTCCCATCTTATTTTTCTTTTCACTATCTAACAGGACATAAATGTTTCTGGTTGGATATCAGTCAGTGCTTTATATATATATTGTAGCATAATTAGTTTTTGCAACAAAAGCAATAGGTTAGCTTTTGGTGTAGTGGTAATAATTGTTGAGAAATGATAGTGATATTTTCTGTTATTCTCTTTTATATTAGGAGTAAAATTTATCAAAATTTACAATTTTCATTAATTTTAAATAATAATAATAATAATAAGAGAGTGTTACGTAAGATGTTCATACTTTATAGCATTTGTCATAGTGATAGGTATTAGGGACAATTCTTTTCTTTTGTTGAAGTAGTCGTAGCACGCAAATAACTAACGAACACTTCACAGCTCCGAACTCCCCGTTGGACTTGGACAGCGTGCGTGCTTGTAGTTGTTGGACTGTGTGTTGACGTTACTGCCTTCCTTAGTATCTCTCTATCTCGCCTTAGATATCATATCAGAACAAACAAAGAACAATTGCCAATCCTTATCCACTCATAAATCCAAGTTTAATGATAATTTCTTATTTAAATTTAGCTTTTATTATTTTTTAGTCCTTTAATTTTTTAAAACTTAAATTTTTTTACTGGTTAACAAATTTTACCTTTTTTTTACTTTTTTTTTAGTTTTTAAAATTTTTTATCTTTATTTTTAGTCTTTTAACAGAAATTAAAAAGTAAGGATAGAAAGATAATTTAAATACTAAATCAGTCAAAAAAATTATTACTCATTTATTTTTAATAATTAACAAAAATCCCTTAATACATACTCTTAACATTCTTTTTTAGTTTCTATTATTTTTAATACTTTCTAATTCTCGTTATAGAGACTAAAAAAATTAAAATTATATTAATAAAGACTAAAAAGATTAAAAATGGTAAATAAAATAGATTTTTTTAAATAAACATAAACTAAAAAATAAATTTTTTGTATCTATAAAGATAAAGTAAATAATTAAAGCATGTTATGAACTCCCACACTAAACACAAACATCTTTTATTTTATCTACCTACGTAGATCATGGCAACAACAGTTGGTTCCAAATCTTTGATGATTTGAGTGTATCACTGTCACCATTCTCTCTCTCTCTCTCTCACTCAATAATAGGGACTTCATATACAGTCGGCAGTGAGCATAAAACTTTGTTAAATTGTTTTACAGCAGACCATTGTGCATCTTGATGCGCCAATATGTTGCCTTTATCTGCATTTGCATCTGCGCTTTGCTTGGTTTCTCAAGAGAAGTGATTATATATGTGGGAGTAGAGTGACCAAGCACAAGGTGCAGGTGCATCCGCAGCTGAATGCCATATTGGATTATTGGCTATGATTTAACTTTACTGATGCTGTTTGTATGTATAGTCTGTAGCTAGTGTGGTTGCTGCTGCTTGTGCTTCCAAGGTTTTTATTATAAAGGGTAAGATATATCATTGCCTCTTCTTTGAATATACACACGGTCCTTGTGCTTCTTGATCTTCTATCTTCCTCTTAATGTACTGCAACATATACTGTTTATTGTGACATATATTCACACACGCACACAAACACAGTTCTTGTGCAGATCTAGATCTACATACGTAGGTGATTCGAATCCCTAACTTCAAAATTTAGGTTATTTTTTATTTTTTGTATGGAAAGCTTCAAGCTCAGTTTAAAAAGTAAATTTGTAATACGTTGGTTTACCTCTAAAAGTAGGTTTTCACATTAAAAACTTAAAATTTGAAAAAATAAAAATAAAGTTAATTTAGCAAACTCATTTTACAAACTTAAATTTAACCCAAATTAATCCAAACATGCACTTGGAAACTTAAGTTTGTAAACCGAATTTATATACAAAATAAATCCAAGTCTTGTTTTTACAAAACTGAGTTAAGGTGTACATTAAATGTATGTCTTGTTAACCTAGTTACTTCCTTTACCCTAGTATCAAGTGTACATTTGCTCCAAATTTTCCTAAAACATTAGAAAAAGAAGTCTAATTAAAGTACCTGCTCAGTATTAATTATTTTAATTTTAACACAGGGTCATGATGGAGTTCCAGCCATCCAAAATGAGTATGAGTGTACCACGTGCTCAGGAGGCTAAGAAGTACTATTATTGATCAGTGATTCTCCCAAATTAATCCATCTGCAGAAAGTCATAGAGGTACCCCTTCCCCCCCTCTTTTTATCCTTCCCTTTCTAAGCGTATTTATACTTATTAAAATGGCACAACTTAATTAATTCTTATAACCAATTGTTTGTTATGCTTTCTCAAAAGATGGATATTTTCAGGAAAAAGTTGTTTTTCAGCCACTGGTTTTTGCTTGAATAGACATCTGGTCAATTAACATTATCAAGTTCTATCTCTTCTGAGATTATGCCAGCACCGGAATCTGTACTTTTCCTGTCTTCAAAATCCCATTTACTCCCACCCAATTGGAAAAATATAAACAAAAGATTGATAAAAGGAGAGAAAACTTGAGAAAGAGCATATTATGCCCTAGATACAGTCTGTGGTAAAACAGACTGATATCATATGAGAATCCAATTTAATTACATGTAGTAGTAATTTGATCAGTAAAACAAATTAAATGATATTGGTCAATTCGATCTCTTGGCTTGTTGGCGATCTTATAGGACCAATATTCATGCACATAGCTTCAGTTGGGTATATTGTATAGGAATATATAGTTTCTTTGGGGTATGGTTGGAATGCAACTCCTCCAAACACTGGCCCCAGTAAAATGCTTCCATATATATCTTGTTCAGGATTCTGCACAATTTCTAGCTAGAAGAATCTGAAAGTTTCGGTGTGGAAGTTATACATCTATTACTATTAGTATTGATAAGTAAAGCTAACAACTATTATATAGTTAGCGGCGCAGTATAGCACAATCTAGAAAGGAAGGGCAGAAAAGTCTAGAATCAAACCGCCTTTGTACAGAAGACGGTATAACTAAACTTCATGATAAGCTGTGAATTGTGATGATGCTTCAAATCTGAACCAATCAAAAGTAGTCAGCACTGAATTATGGATATATTGTCACATAATTATATATCCTTCTTTCTTTCTTTATAATAAAAGGGTTACTTACTTCTCCAGATTTCCATATCTTGCCATTAAGACTCGCCTTAAGATTGTACTAAATAATTATTTCTTTCTAATCCTAACAGGGTTTGCAGACAATTACACATGCTGAAGCTTCCTCGGTTGACTTGATATCTTCTGTGTGATATTGGTATTCCAGTTCAAGACAATTGGAACTGATGAAAACACATGAAAAAGATGGCATGAATCTCAATACTATACATTGCTCAGTCTTTAAGTTTTCAATGGGGACCATGGACTTTATATAATTGAGTATTCCTTGTTGTTCTCATTGAATAAGTACGACGAAATTCCTTATTTTGATTGTAGAGTCTTAATTTTTCCGGCAAACAATCATTTATACAACAATATATGAACGTTATTTGTTTTTGCAAGTGCTAGCAGTACATAATTAACTACTCTATATAGAAATTTGCTGAACTTTACTTAATTGTGTTATATGTTTTCTTTGGTTGCGACGGACTACAAATGTGTATATGCCTCTGTTTATGTATTTGTTTGCAGCTTTCCTTTAATTAGTTCAAACTGGGAATTCCATTGAAATTTTAACATTGCAAATTCAAAGGTGGGAATGGGAAGAAGGAAGAATGGATGCGTGTATTTTCTTACCTAAGATATGGAGATGTATGACAGCTTAAATATATGTGAAGTGGGAGCTGAATGCCAATTTCCACCTACTTTTCTAATCTAATATCAGTTTAAACTTAAGAAAATTATATATGCCCGATATCAGATTTCTCCAGACTTTCTTCAGGTGAGGAGAAATATTATATAAAGGAACCAAGCACGTTGTGCAGCATCTGGTAAATCCTAAATGCCATAAGATCATTGGCTCTTTGGATATGTACGGTCTTTTGCTTCTTTACGGCTTGACCTCCTATCTCCCTTATACTATATACTATTTGGATTTGACTTTGTTAAGGTGAAGAACTGCACTATGAAAAAAATAATGTATTAGAATTACTATCACTTAAAAAAGTAGCAATGAAATTATATTTAATTTTAGACAAAATTATAAATTTGGTCCCTAGTTATTTTTAATTTTGATTTCAGTCCCCTAGTTATCTTTTTTTTGTACATTTCCTCGATTGTTTTTTTGCCAGTGGCGGCAGGACAGCAACATTGGTCACGCTGCTGCTCTGTAAGGGGTGCATTGATTGGGGCTCCATGGCACAGAGGGAGTGTCTAGAGAGAGAGATCAAGAAGATGGTTCAAGAAATATTTTTTACACGAGAATCAAATCTATTTGAAGACAACTAGGGAGATTAAATTTACAATTTTACCTTATTTTTATTATGTTATATACATTTTGATTTTATCATCCAAAATGAGTATATAGGGAACTGCATGCCCAGGAGGCTAAGAACCATTGTACACTTGTACCGATTAGGGGCCTTTTTTCTGAATGATTCTCTGAAATTCATCTGCAGTAAGTCATGGAGAGGACTTGAAAGTTCATCCCCCTTCCCCGTTATTCCCATTCGTTTTTTTTCCTGATTGATCTAATCGTATTATAGTTATGAAAAGGACACGAGTTAATTAATTCTTATAACCTCTTGTTTGCTATACTTTATGAAGAGATCGAGTGGTAGCAGTACTCCATTGGATATATTCAGGAAAGAGAAATGATGGAACCCGGCCTCAGTATGCTTTTCAGCCGACGAATTTAAACCCACATGTGGTCAATTAACTTGATCAAGCTCTATCTCATTTTCGAGATTATTCCAGTTTTGGAATCTATTCTTTTGTCTTCTTCTCAACCCCCATTCACTCCCACCCAATACCCTCTCCCTAAAAGACCGATAAAAGAGATAAACTTCTGAGGGATCGGAGTATATTAATTATGCCCTACTAATTCAACTGATATGATATGACAATCCAATTTACATGTATGAGTAGGTGTACGTTTAGATCTGTGTCCAAACCCAAAAACGAGGATCCAAGATGTGAAAATCTGAAACAATACAAAGTAACTTTGGCCTTGGTGAAAATTGGATGTGATTCTCACAAACAAACACACTATTAATTTAAACAGGCTTACGCATGAAACAAGACTATATTGCCTAATTCTTTTGGCTCGACGAGCTAAGAACACTCATAACATTTATATAAAGCAACTGCAGTAAAGCTTCAGTTGGGGGGTGGGGTTGAAATTGGACCTCTGCATACAGAACCCAGTAACATGTGTCATCTAGAATTCTGCACAATTTCTACAAAACTTTCTACAAGTTACGCCTAGCAACTATAATAACTACTAGTACTATTTAGCGCACTATAGCACACAAAATGCACATTCTAGAAAATCAAACCGCCATACAGAGAAGGCGGTGTAACTAAACTTTATATAAGATATGGCCGGATATGATACTTCAAAACAAATTCAAATCCACATGTTAATCTGATCCATTATAGGTTTTGGGTCTGGTCAAGCCCAAAAAAGATACATACTTTGCAATTGGTTGAAGAATTTGATTCCGCCCATTGAACCGTGATGGGAATAGTTGATCTTCCTAACCCACCTCCAAAATATACTTAGTATTTTATAATATTATTTTAAGACTTTAAAGTTTTAGAATTAAATTTTATTTACTAGTATCTTGGTCAAAGATTTAATTTAATTAATATTTTCTAATCTATTCAAAATTTTATTTTTCTAAAAATTAACTTTTTGTTGAATTTTTTTAAGTAAAAAAATAATTCTAGGTAAATTGATGGGTCAACCTGTTTATCTCACCAATCCATGGTAGGTCACATCAGACCATTTTTTTAAAGATTCAACCTTAAGTGAACTAGAATGAATTCACCCATTTATAAAATGGATTGAAATATGCTAGACCCAACAGTAAGTACTGTTCCCAGCCAGATACATATTTGATCCACTATGACAACCATCATACCTTTCCGGATTCGCTCTGGACTTGCATTCTACTTCTGAATTTAAACCCCGAAATGGTTTTGAACACACACAAAAAAATTACACCATGATATCATCATATTTTGGATCTTACTTTCTCAATAAGCTCTCTTCGGAGAATTTTTCCTGATGCTGTCTTAGGAACAGCATTGATGAATGTCACTCTTCTTATTCTTTTGAAAGGCGCTACCTGCAAACAAATACAAAAAATGAGTGTCAACAAAAACAACACAAAAAGTCGTTTAAATGTGATCAATGGACCTGCAGTGAAAACATGCATTTTTTTAATGTCTAAACTTTATTTTTAGAACCCCATTTAGTTTGCTTCGTTTCTTCACAAGCCAAAGATCTTATAATTCCAAGAATGCAAGTCAGACCAAGCTCATTGTTTATTTTTCTCTTACCTGCTTAGCAATAAATTTTTGAACATCTTCCTCTGTGAGTGAACTATTGGGTGAACGAACGACATAGGCAACTGGAACCTCACCAGCTTCAGCATCAGGATATCTACAGAATTGAAGTCAACTATGAATTTCAATTACTAATAACATGAGTTGTATAAGTATTTCTTCTGTACCCATATTAAATAACGATGATCATGTATGTGAAACTTACGGGATGACAACAGCATCAAGTATTTCAGCATGAGAAACCAGAAGCCCTTCAAGTTCTGCCGGCGCAACCTAGTTGGAACAATGAGGGAAACAGAAAATAATTCAGTACGGTGAAAATCCTTCGCCAAAAATGTTCATCACCAAGAATAACTGGAAGGTTATAAACACACGTAAATAAACAATGCAGAGAAGCAAAAGCATTATGCACCGAAGTTAATAAACTTGACTTTCTAATACAATTTGGGGTTTAAGATATATTTAATGCACCAAAGTACCAGATTATCTTTCAAAAATTTGATTGAGAATTCAGACATGTGACCATGCATGCATTTATGACATGCCCGACAAATTGTCATTCACTCTTGAAATGGCAGTTGGATTTCATACCTGAAAACCTTTATACTTGATCAGTTCTTTGATTCGGTCAACAACAAAAAGTTGCCCATCCTCATCAAAATATCCAAGATCTCCTGTATGTACCCACCCTTTTTTATCCATAGTCAATCTTGTGGCTTGTGGATTGTTGTGATAACCTGAAAATTTATGTAATAACTTTTATTAAATTGCATATAGGAAAAGACCCTATGGAATAATATTTAAAGCCAAACTGCATACGAAGTAAACTAAAGACCCTATGCACAGTATCACAAAAAAAAGACATATATAAAAACATTGGCCCACATTTCTATACATCACAGCAGAAATCTGATTCAAGTAATAACTTAGCTTTTATCTTTTTCAAACTAAATTAAATTCATGGCCCTTTGTATGCTCTGTATACCGGCTCTACTATGGCAATAACCAAATACTCCAAGAAAAGAATCACTCAATTAATGAGTACATCCGGTGCTGACTATAAGCACATATAACGTATATCAGCACTTTTTCAAGACAAGAACATGGAAGCATCATGGAGGTTTTGGTCCAGTCAGTTATGCTGACCTGTTCAATTCTATTTCTAACAGATTAACTGTTTACTATTCTTAGAAATGTTAGTTAAGTCTAGTTGTCTATAAATAGACTTTACATTGTACAGATTGTTTCAAGATTGTAATGTGGATTTATATTCATCAATAAAGAAACAGTGTTGCAGTGTTGGCTCGTAACTAGATCTGCGTGCCTTATCCATCATTGCTCTGATCTTCATATTCTCCTCTCTCAGAATTCACAACAAATTGGTGCGGTGAGCGTGGAACAAAAAATCATGGCATCTGCAAAGTATGAAGTTGAAAAATTCATAGGCCCAAATGAGTTTGGCTAATGGCGATCGAAGATGAGAGCATTGCTTGTTCATCAGGGTCTTGAAGAAGCTTTGCAAGGTGAAACCGCTCTTGATGCAAAGCTGGAGGAAAGGGATAAGAAGATCTTGATGGATAAGACTCACAGTGCAATCATCTTGAGTCTTGGAGACAAGGTACTAAGACAGGTCTCGAAGGAGAAGACAACAACTGGAATTTGGTCGAAACTGGAAGGTTTGTACATGACCAAACCTTTGGTAAATCGTCTTTATCTTAAACAAGTCTTATATTAATTCAAGATGCAAGAAGACTGAACTGTGGAATCTCAACTGAATGTCTTCAATAAACTGATTCTTGATCTAGAAAATATAGATGTGACTATTGATGATGAAGATCAGGCCCTGTTACTATTGTGTGCTTTACCAAAGTCTTTCTCTCATTTTAAAGAAACTCTCTTGTGTGGGAGAGAATCTTTGTCCCTGGTAGAGGTTCAATCAGCCCTGAACTCAAAGGTATTGAATGAAAGAAATAAGAAAAAGGTTTCTGTGAGTGGTGAAGATTTAATAGTCCGAGGGAAACGAACCAAGAGAGACAACCATCTTGAGAAGAAGAAATCAAAGCCGCAGTCTGGAAATAGTGGAAATGTGCCTAATATAAGGAAGTAGGAAATGCAACGATCAGAAAAGTGAAGGAAGCAGCCAAAGCACTAAGCAGGACTATTTTCCAATTCTCTGGAGCTCAATTCATTTTTGCCTATAAAATTCCTAACTTTTCACCCAAAGAGAAACAGTTTCTGTTGGCAACATTCTATGAAACAGTTCACACTTGTAATTCAGCACAAATCTGCCATTATCAATAATGAATTATCTAATATCACGCATAAAATATATTGAACATCCACATCCAAATGAAAAACACTGGGTGAAACAAAGAGCCTGAAGTACAATCCCAGTTAGAAAATCAGAAGAAAACTTCAAGACTCAAACCACAATGATGCTCACACCACAGTTTAGAATTACTCATACAAATTAGTGATCAGATGCAATTTGACATCAGAAAAAATTATTTTCCATGCATGAAGCAGGGAGTATCTTTTAGAGAATGGAGCTCCAACTCAATTATTATCTCTAGGTGGACCAGTTTCTTTGGAAGAGAAAGTAAAAGATATGTTCGTGAAGCCTAACAAGAACACTAACCAATGGTAGTCTGTTGGCAAACAGCTTAATGTACAAAAGCAGAACATGCAGATTCAAGCACAGTATTAAACCAGATGTACATAACATGTCCAGCCTAAGGAATAAGTTCCACTACTAATGGTCTAACCTTCAAATGCAATAAAATGAGACAATTACACTGGCCTCTGAATTTTCATTCAATGAAGGGTTATCACAACCTCTCCCTCCACATCAGACAACATACATCTTTTCTTAATCACTAACTACCACAGGAATCAAACAATATAATAAAAGAACACTACAGTGAAGTGCATATGCAGTGTACCTTGCATCATATTAGGGCCCCGTACCCATATCTCCCCCAACTGTCCAGGAGGGAGAGGCTTCAGAGTATCCACACTAACTACTTGAGCCTCCATTCCGGCGACAAGCATTCCCGTAGAGCCACTATTCCGAATTCCCATCCTTGCATTCTCCACAGAAACAATTCCACAAGTTTCAGTCATACCATATCCCTGAAACCACAACAACCAACACAAAAATCATAGTTCAACTTGAAAGCATTAGGCCCTGATTGAATAAACTTGTTCATAATAAAATAAATTGAGCTTCTTCAGTTAGTTAAAATCAACTTCATAAGAACTCAATGCATTTTAGCTTGTTATTTTCTTTTCCTACAAGTAATTACACGTAAGTTTATCCAAACAAGTCCTTAGGCCTTAGCTAATAGCTATAATCAAAACCTCACTAATCAACCACAAACATTGTCTACTACCTGAGAAACAATGGCATGAGGAAAACGTTTAGCACACTCCTTCATCAACTCTTTCCCAAGAGGAGCAGCGCCAGAACCAATATGCTTGAGAGACGAAAGATCATACTTATCAACCAAACCGTGTTTCGCGAGAGCAAGAATAATCGGAGGCACAACCCACAAATGCGTCACCTTAAACTTCTCAATGGTCTTCAGAACCAATTCAAACTCAAACTTCTTGAGAGACACAACCGCACTACCCCTCTGAAGCTGTCCGTACGAAATGACCATCAAACCAAAAACATGAAACATAGGCAAAACGCAGAGGAACACGCTATGCAACACCCCTGCCAAATCATCGTCGAAGCCAATCATCAACGACGCCGCGACGAAGTTCCCGTGCGTGAGAACCACGCCCTTGCTCAAGCCGGTGGTACCCGAAGAATACAACAGTGCCGCAGTGTCACTCTGTTTAATTTTAATTTCGGGAAACTCGGTCACCGACCCGGCGAGTTGAACCAGCGCGTCGAAGCTAGTCGCGCTGGATGGCGCGTGGGGAGCGTTGGAACAACGTAGGAAGACCGCGGGGAGTTTGAGGTGTTCGAGTTTGTCCCACAATTCGGCGACGGTTACCAAAAGTTTGGGTTTGGAGTCGTTGGCCTGTTTGGAGACTTCGGCGGCGGTGTAGGCGGGGTTGACGGTGGTGACGGCAGCGCCGAGAGAGGCGACGGCGAGGAAGCAGACGATGTAGCGGATGTCGTTGGGAGCGAGGAAGAGAACGACGTCGTTTTTGGTCACTCCGAGACGAAGGAGGCCGTGAGCGACCCTAACAGTTAGCAATTTGAGTTCCGCGAAAGAAAGTGTTTCTGAAGAGTCTGCATCGATAAGAGCTGGTTTTGATGGAAAGGCTGCGACTCTGTTGAAAAGATGGGAAACGAGTGAGAGGTTTGAGTTTTTGGGAAAAACGATGGAAGGTCTGAGTGACCTGTATATTCCGTCGGACCCATAACCGGATCTCTGCATTGAAATGGGAATATACAATTCACACACCGATCTCACGGAAAAGATGACTCGCTTTCTTTGCTGCTCAGTTATTTCTTCTTCCCAATGTTGGATGAATTTAATGTTTTTATTCTGACAATCAACTTGTGATGGGGACACAACATCATCGATACATTGCGGACCAAGGCGCAAAAAATCATGTTTTTGTTTTCTTCTCCCAGATGGTTGGTATACGATGACTTCTACTGCTTAGCTAATTTTTTTGTTTTTATTAATCCCTCCGCTTAGATTAAAACAAAAATAATTTTATTAAATATTTATTCTTTTGACTTCTTAATTAATATTCTAAAAACATTCATTACTAAGATATTTTATTTATTTTTGTGTTAGAGAAATTATACTTGTAATCAATCTTACAATAAAAAGAG
Organism: Glycine soja; assembly: GCF_004193775.1. NCBI lineage: Eukaryota > Viridiplantae > Streptophyta > Magnoliopsida > Fabales > Fabaceae > Glycine > Glycine soja. The sequence goes on along the minus strand of NC_041012.1, from coordinate 49,341,338 downwards.
ATAAAATAAAAAAAAGTAAAAAAATTAAAATATAATAAATAATATGATAAGAAAATAAACATATAAATAATATTATATAAATTATTATATATGTATCATATCTCTTGAATATTTTCAAAGAATTTTTTTATTGTGATATCAATTAACAAAGGCATGAATGTTAACATGTAAGCCGTCATTGCTTTCAAAAATTTGTAAGGTGTGATTGGTTTATATTTTTATTTTTAAAATATTAGAATTCTCAAAACATATTTGATTTGATTTCTTGTTTTCTATTTTAAAAAAATAAAAATACTGAAAATACATTTTTAAAAGGAAGTGTATTTTTAAATTTGTTTAAAATTATATTTTTTGTCATCGCGTTTTCATTTTAACTAAAATGAGGTTCCTGGTATCAACTAAAAATGAGATTGTATTATTTCCAATTTTTGGTTTATTTGAAAAAATATTTTCAAAAATTCAACCAAACACATTTTCTAATCTAATATATAAAAATAGAAAACAGTCAACCCAAATACCTCCTTATATTTTGTTACGTGATTCTAATCTAATATTTTATGTTTAAAAATTAAAATTCATAAATATAATAAATAAATATATGTATAATAAGTTGATAAGTAATGAATGAATGCACAAATTTAAATATTTAGTAATGACCTCATTAAAATTTATTATCCTTTTAATTGTATAATATATTTGATTTCATGTGATATCTTTTTAAAACTCTATTATCAAAGAAGAAGATCTACTAAATAGTTTTGATTTTTTGAGTTTTTTTTATGTGTGTGATTGAACGCGAAACCAAACATTCATGTAAACATGATAAAAATAATTTTACATTAAAATTATTATAATATTAATTAAAATTATTTTTTATTTTTAATTATAAGATTCTTTTAATTAATTTATATTTCTTAAGAAAGATAATTAAGTTGATCCATGTAGCCGACCCCACCTAGTGGGATAAGGCGTTGTTGTTGTTGTTGTATTCTAAAATGACTCATTTCTTATTTCTTTATCTACTTAGTTATTTTTTTATTAATATTTAGAAAGAGAAGTAAGGATGTGTAGGAAAAAATAATTAATACATCTAAAATTAGAAGAAAAAAATCTTATAGAGAGAAACAGAAAAAGTATACAATTGAGTATAATTTATTTCAGGCATTTTAAATTTTAAGATAAATTATTTTTTATAAATTAAGTCTAATTTTTCTTGATACTTTAGGGAAAATATTCATCATCATTGGTTATATTTTTTTATAATAATTAAATATTAATTTGATTTCAGATAAATTTTTTGTATCCATAAAATTTTTCTACTTATTTTTATAAAAAAATATTCATCCTCATATGTTATATTTTTTTTGAAATAATAGGAATTACAGTAAAATAAATCTTTAATAATTTATTAAAATAAGATGATAATAAAAAAAATAACTATTTGTCTAAAAATATACTTAAAACTCAAATTTTACATAGAGAAAAAAAAAGGGATTACATTGACATTTGTTGTTTTTTCAATCAAAATTCGTCAATCGTCATATAAAAATGTATATGTATTAAACATGTAATAAATTTTTAGAACGAGAAATGACATTTATTGGGCTGTAGAACCTGTGAAAGATGAGGTCATAGGCCCAAATTTGAAGAAAGTTAAGGAGAGCTTTAGGCCGAAACCAACGAGTAACTTATCGATATTATTGAGGCTATTGTATCTGCACTCGTATTATTGCATCATGCATTTTTTATTACATTTTAAAAAATTCATTGGAATGCAAATGGAAACTGACCGATGCAATTATAGTAGTGCAGGAAATCAATATCTATTATTGACCGGTCTAAACTTGACCAAAAAAGGCCAGAAACAACATCCATAACAATTATATAAATTTATAAATTTGGTTAACTAATTGTTTCTAATTTCGATTTTAGTCTTTTTTTAAATTTATTTACGAATTTCATCCTCCTTTTATATCCAATTATGTAATTTTGATTCCCAAATTCAGATTTAAACGTTGACTGTTACAAATGAATATTAACTATCACGTATTACGTTTTCATTTGTCTATATATGGTGTGTCATTTTAATCAAATGTGATAATTTTATTTCCTACCTTAAAAGCTTGTCAGAAACTCACTAACCCTAATCCTATAATATCACGAAATCCCTAAAAGCTTTGAGGCAAATCGCTAACTCCTATTCTTGTCGTTTGGTTGTATTTTGTCAAAATCCCAACCCTGTAAGCTTCTCGCTTCTTTGTATCACTGCAATCAAAACTAAAGCAAGGTTGTCGTCCTGTTTGACTCTCGGAGGTGGTGGTTGAAAAACCTCGTGTAATCTAACGAGTCAAGGTAGAATATGTGTCTTCTCTCTCCTGCATGTTAATCAAACGAGTCAAGGTTTTCATTCAACAACAGCAACAAAAAAGAGTCAAGGTTTTGTGATGTGCAATACCAGTCCCGAGAAAAATGATTATGAGAGGTGACAAGTTGAAAATCAAAAAGAACCTTTTGCTCTCAGTGCAGAATCAAAGTCAATCCAAAAGGAGCTTCACCAAAATAGTTTTATTTATTTTTATTTGCATTAATGATATTTTTCAACTGATAATTAGATTTTTTTAGATAGAGTTTATTAAAATAAATTGTCTTTTTTCTACATACATTACTAAAAATCAAACCTTTAATAATATACTTAAAAAACTCAATTATTTAATAAGCTACTTGTTAATAGTTAAGTGCTCATAATAATAGTGGCAATCTAAAAATGAATAATGTTACCCAGCTACGTACATATATTATACACATTTTTTTATACTTTTATACACTTAATTATATATTCGTCAATGTTAATCGATCAATATTATTAATTATGGAATTAACAGTAATTTATCATTATAAATTGTTATTGATACACTTCACTGTGAATTTTAAATGCGAGTGCATCCGAAATTATTTTTTTATAAAAATTATTTAATAAATTCTTAATCAGTATCCCAAAGTCATTAATTAACAAGATCTAATCTTTTATAATTTATAGGGATTTTTTTTATTTTTATGCACTTAAATTTTAATTTTGCAACATATTTTTAAATTAATGTAAGAAATTTAATGTTGTTACAGACTTCCAAATACTAGAGATGTACAACATAAAACTATACTTCTTTTCAATGCCTTATATCTGTCTAATTGACAACTTAACCCTGATATAATAGATTTCATTTTTTTATAATTAATCTATTTTTTATGCAAATTGTTATATTTAATTAAGCTGACGAAGAAGTTTCTGCAGGCAATATGTGGGCAAATCAAATCTGCACAAGCATAGTAACGTGGCCTAACCTGTCGGCAATAAAACTTTCACAGTAAAAGAAATCTATAAATAAAAAGATTAATAATTAGTGAACTGTGAAAGTGAAATTGCTGTGGCTAGCTTTTTCTCCTTTGCGTGTGAACGTAATCAACTTATGAGAATCAAAATACTTGATGCTTTTGTTTACTTTATGCTCAAACTTCTTTTTATTAGTTTTCAATTTATATCGTCAATCAATTTAATATAAGTGAAAGTTTTCCACGAGATTAACCACATGATGATATGACTATTCCATGGGTCGCAGACAATGGTTAAAATCAGAAACAGACTAAAATTGTAATAATTAACATAGAATAGATTCTTAAGATGTCAGTCCGTTTAGAAACAAAAGGAGAAGGTAATTAATAATATTTATATATTTCATGGCAAAAATCCTAATTATATTGGCTCTATCCGTTGATAATTGTTACTTTTTTCGTTAATTATCAAATGAAATAAATAAATTTGATTAATATTTTAAATTATTATTAGTTTCCATTTTAAATAAATAAATTCTGATTAAAAGTATCATATTAAAATAAATAAAATAACCTACTTTTAAATAAATAGTAAAAGTAACAATCAAAATAAAGAATCACATATGTAAATAATAATGTAACTATAATATTAAAAAATTACAATATATACATAAAATAAAATCTATATAAACTCCTAACTCTTGATTGTAATCCTAATCGTTATGAGGTGATGGTAGTAACCGTAGTTGTTGTACTACAATTGTTCTTGCATCGAATGCAATATCTCCAACAATTGTTACTCTCTTTGCTCGCTTAACTCTGTGAGTCCTCAACTCAACAATATAACCTTTAAAAGTTGATATGGGTAGACCTTGTTATTGGAAGAAGCACAACTCTCTTTGCTACGCTTTATTAAACTGACTAATTCATTCGGCTCACCTCATTTTAACTAGCTAAAAAAAGGCTTGCAACAAGTCAGAATGGAGGGCCAATTACTAGCTTGCTGAATTAGATTTTATATATATAAAATAAACTACATAAAAACAACGGAAAATTAGTGATGATTTTGGTTCCTACTTCATTTTGATGTAAAAGTGGTTTTATATTTAAGACTCTGAAATTTTAAATTAGAAGATGATCAATAAAGATAATTAATGTGTCTCTCCGATAGTTTTCTTTTGTTAATATTTAGACAAAGTTGTTAGAGGAGTTCGATTAGTTAGATGGAATGATAACGAGTTTTGTAGTGCTTTATTTCCCCCCAAATTGGCATTATTCAATATATATGTTGTTAGCTGGGCTATTTTTATTTATTAGCTATTTAAATGAAAAATATCGAGCCGACTTTCATTGAAGCAAAATTGTTTTTGTGAAGAAATATTGCCTACTGAAAAGTGAAAACTTTCTAAAAAAACACACCTTGTACTTAGTATAAAAGTTATGGCGTCCGAGAAGGATTATTCATTTTTTTTTTTTGGTACAGTAAAGGATTAGTTCATTTAATAACGCAAAAGATGAAGTTTTTAAAAGTATATTTAACATATTGATATTGTATTGGCTGGTATGAAAGTGGGGTAGAAATTTATGTCATGCCCACCTATGCTTCCATACAATTTTTCAAGTCTTGTGTACACTATTATCATGTTGCCAACTCCTCCTTGTTTGTTGACAACTAATAATCCTTCTGAATAAATCCTTTTAAAACGTCGGAGTGTTCATATAAAGCCACACCTTTTAACCTTTACACTTTAATAGGAAAAAAATAGACATTTTCTCTAATATGATATCAAATGAAATTAAAATTTTAGGTGTAGAGTTGATAAAATGTAGAATAATTAATTAACGACTGCCCAGAGGATTGTAATTAAGTTTTCGTTTTTTAATGTTACTTCTAAAATCAAATATGTTTAAATAAGACATAATTAAATTTATTTTCAAGTAAAAATATTTTTATTTTATTTTAATGCTAATTGGAAATTTATGACAAAAATTAAATGATAGCAAAAAAATATGAAGAATGTATCTATATATACCTTAGAAAGAAAGAACTTCCACCGAATGAAGGAATTTTAAAACCAGGTAGATGAAGTATCTATAATTCTTTAAAGTCGATTATATACATTTTAAGACTTTTTTTTTTAATTTATTGGAGATAAAATTTGTTATTCTTATTAAGTTAACTTTGAATCTATGCATTTAATATTAATATAGTACATAGTTTCTAATTCCTCTGTAGAAAAGTTGTTTAACATTCTAGCAACTATTCAGTGAAAAAAAAAAACATTCTAGCAACTATATTTTGTTTTATAATGTTTATAGATGAAACTTTTTATTTTTATTTTGAATGATTAGTTTTATTGAAAGTATATCTTGCTATATTTTTTGTTTTATTTTGTACTTATTAACTAAATTAATAATTATTTTTATTATATATTTTTAATTCAATATATATTAATCAAAACTAACTTCTCGCCGTCTTAGTTTTTAGTTAACTTATTTGTTAATTTTGTCAGTTTTAAGTTAATTTCTAATTTGTGTTTAATTTAAAACTTTATTTAACTAACTTAATTAATTTGATAAAAAAATATTTTAATAATCTATTGTATTTTACATAATTTTTTAAAACGCTGCTTATAACTATATGTCCTCATTCCCCCTGACATTGACAAAGAAGCAACTCCACGCAACATTTCACAACTAATTGACGTATAAATATGTGTTTATTTGTCCAATCCATTATGTTTATCAACAATAGCATATGTTTCGCACAAACTTATATATAAAAGATTCAAGATAAATTAAATGGCTTTTTCCTTCTTAAAATGATTTTAAAAATGTTGTAAATTAATTAATATATATGACCGAGATTGTGTTTAATAATTTATGTTATTCTTTCACAGCTTGAATTCTCACTCTTTCACACAAAACAACAAAATTCCGCCACCATCATAGTCTTTCTTTTTAGGCCACGATTTCCTTTTTGTTTATTAGTTTAAGATAATGGAGGTTTATTGTAAACAAGCTTCCATTTTGACTTCCGACCTAGCTAGTATATATACAGAAGATTCTTCATCTGGGTGCTTAACTAAATATTTCTATTTTTGACAAATCACACATTAGTATCATAATCAATTAATGATAGTGGTACAGAAGTTCGAGTATATATAACATGTTGCAATTTAATAATTGAGGCTTACAAATTCATGACTCAAAAATAGATCGAGAAAACAAAAATCTTATCAAAAGGGGCAATCTCATTTGAGTCAGTCCAAACCGAATATCAATTTTCACCTTTAACTAATACACAGAACATAATAGAAATAATAGCATATACTGCCAATTAATTAATTTACTTTCAAGTTCAAGAAGCTTGTAATCAAAATAATGCATGCAAATAGCCCTGGATTGGTTCCTTATTTTATTTATTCAGTTCTTTGTTAAAAGATGTAAACGTAGGGTTTCAATACGAATTGTAGAAAAAAAGAGTTTCAATACGAATTCAAATAAAAATTAAGTATTTAGTTGTTTTAAAAATTAAAAATGTTCAATATTTTTTGAGTTTTTGAACAAAGTTCTTTTTGAATTTAAAAAAGCCTTGTTTTCTGGTGTTGATAACATTGATGTCTGATTGGAGAGGATTGCACTTGCACCGAGAGAATACTTACAAAAATCTAACATGATCGTCATCAAATCATCACTTCCTAGTAGCGGATATACACAAAAATATAAAGAAGCTTTTACCATGTACTGTCAAAATAAGAATTATCTCATTTCATTAAAGAACACAGAACTCCACACAACCTCAAAGTCTTTTCTTAATCTTCCCAATCCCATGCCTCTCACTGATCATATCTCTCTGATTTCACTTCCAGTAGTAGTCAGTTCATGCATCAGTTGCACTCAGTTCAGTTCAGTAGTTGTAGTACACACCCTTCTCCTCCGTCTTGTTTTCATCAACACTCAAGTACTCATTATTACTATTACTACTATTACTGTTGCTACTAATCAGGTTCCTAATAACCTCAAGATCATAATCCATTGCTGTTTGTTGAGTCTGAAAAATGTGCCCGTTTGGCTTCTGTGTCCATTGGTCCACATATTCTTCACCTCCATCATGATTAATGTTGTTCATGTTCTGATGGTCTCCAAACATGAAATTTTGAAACCCCATGTCTTCTTGTTTGACCTCTCTTCCAAGGCTAACCTGACTGCAGCTTCCATCAGAGGAACTGCAACTTGTTTCACTTCCAAACACAAGCATGGAACTGTCTTTGATGGGGTAATACTGCATGGGACTAATAATACTAGCCAAGGGTTCTTGGTTTTGGTAAAAAGGGTTCAAGGTGGAGGCTGTTGTTGTGTTCGTGTAATTACTTGAAGGAACAGAAATTGGTTCAAGGCATGTGAAAGATGAGGTTGGGGCTGGCATGTAATAATGATTAGAGTTGTGGTTGTAGTAGTCACTATAGATTGAAGAGGATAGTGATGATGAGTGAGAGTGAGAAGGAAATGAAGAAAGGTTTTGAGGTGAGGATTGTTGAAAGGGTGCTATTCTTTGATGAGATGCAGGAAGCAACCCCATGAGTTTTCTCTTAAGCTTGGTGTTCCAATAGTTCTTGATATCATTGTCAGTCCTCCCTGGCAACTGAGTAGCTATAATTGACCACCTACAATATCATAAAAAAAAATGGACCAAAAATGATTTATAAATCAATGCCTTCATTTACCCAACAACATCTATGAGTACTGCATGTTGTGGCTAGATCTAAACTTGGCATCCAGGTTGAAGACCAGCCTCCCAAATCTAGACAGATTCTAGATGACTACAGAGTTTTCTCAAAGGGTCAAATCCCTTGTTTTGTGTGTGTGTGTGTGTAGCGTTTTTTTTCCTATTTTACTTTTTCTTTTTTACCCCTTTTAGATAAATAGACAGACTATAGACATTTCACAAGAGCGTGTAATTTGTGTGATTGAAGTAAAAAGAAGGCAAAAAAAGAATGTCCATATCTCAATATTCTGGATCTGGAAGAAAATAAGTTTAGTGGGTCTAGCTATATATGCATATATAGTGCACAAAAAATGGGTAGCGATAACTAGTACCTGCTTCCAATATTAGCATAAAGGCTGCAAATGATTCTGTCTTCCTCATCGGAGAATTCCCCGTGCTTAATGTTAGGCCTAAGATAGTTAAGCCATCTCAATCTGCAACTTTTTCCACATCTCTTTAGACCTATAATCATATATCAGAGTCAGAGCACAGAGAGAGAAGTGTACATGCATATGTATGAAAGGAAGCCTAGGTTTAAAGTCTAAAATTTCTACTAGCATTTTTCATAACATGGTATCTTCTTACGTTAATGTGAGGAAAAATGAAGATATGTGAATATATTTCTTACCAGCTTTCTGAGGAAGAGCAATCCAATTCCCTCCAGTTCCATGCTTCTCTATATAATCCTTCAGCTTTGAGTCTTCTTCTGGTGACCATGGTCCTCTCTTCACATTTGCCTTGTCACAACAAGGAGCTCTTCCCATTTTCTCTCTTTCTCTATCTAACAACAACAACTCTAGCTAGAAAACTTCTTAACCTCTCTCTCACGATCCGAATGAAACTTCTTAACCCTCACTTTTCTAATGAAAAACTTTGGTGGGGACTGCTTGTGCCTTATAACAAGAGACCTAGCTTTTCAACAGTACAATTATTCTTATTTTATTGTATATCAGAGAGAAACAAAACTGAAATGAAAAAGCATGGATAGGACGTTGATATGTACGAATTAATTTAATTTATTACCATATTATTCTAATGTGGACTCATTCTGATTTCTGAGGGAGAACTTTCTAAATCTTCAATTTTGGCGCCCCATCCAGGCAAGGCCAAATAAAACACACTACACCACTCACTGATTTAATTTCTTCATTATTCTTCTATAATAACTAATCACAATTCATAAAACAAAAGTATCCAAAGTTTGTCATACACAAAGAAGACGCTGGCTAGCGTGCCCCAATTAAAAAAATGTGCTACCATGTCGAAATTTATATGAGCCATCTAAATATAACATTAAAAATTCAACGATTGAAACTTTTTATTTTATTTTTGGGATACATTATAGTATAAGATTAAATTACCTACATAATATTACAAGGGAAAAAGAAAAAAGACTACCCTATTAAAATAGCATTCTCGAGAAACTAAAAAAAACACTCTTTAGGAGGAGTCCTTATCCCTTTTGTTCCCATTATCCTGGAATCCTCTCATCGTAGGTGTTTCCTTAAACCCCCCCTCCCCCAAATCGTGTTTCTTCATCTTTGTAATTTTTTTTCGACCCAGTAAAAAAGGATATCACCTTCGTCAGCCAGGGACACTATCAGGGAACAATCACAAACAATGACTGCACAATTTGAAAAAAATACCCAAACAGAACTTACATACATAAAGCATTTCAGTAACAAAATCGAACTTTTTTTAGACACCAATTTCTTGTTATCATTTCATTTAATCGACTACAAATAACCAAATATATTGGTCCAAAAACAAGAACCACACGAACACGAAACCATGACAGACATGCGAAAACTCAAACCACAGCTCCTACCATTATTAATTATTAAGCATTATCATAAATCCTAGTTTCTCCAACTGCCATCACCATTATCACCTGCACGAGAGAAACAAGATCCACCATGACTGTAACCACAGTCTTTATCACCATCATAATTGACATCACTATAATCTCTACCACTACGATTGTATCCACCTTCACGATAATCGATTCTTGTATCAACCATTGTCACGGTTGTATCCACTCTACTATGCAAATAGGAGGTTGGAATCGAAGCTCAACAAAACAATCGTCAACGGTAGGAGGGTTCAACTACAATAGAACCAAAAGGGAAACGGACTCTCCACAACGGTGTTATTTTTAGTGTGTTACTTAATGTTTTCCTATTTCCACATGTAATATCTAATTAAATACCATAGTGTTATATATTCAGAAAATTTAAAAAAAAATAATTCAACCATTAAAGTTTAAGTAATTATATCTGCTGGTTCATATAAACTGTTGCTCGGTACACACTTTTGTAACTTTGGCACGCTAGACATCGTCACAGAAAGAAACATAACCCAGCAAACAGGCTTATTTATAAGTGATGGTTACAGCTATCAGATTTGTGACTCTATTTAAACAAAAGGATCAAAATGGGGAATTAATTGGCCCGGTTTTCTTCGTCATAGTGCGGTGGCTTAATATTTAATTATTATTTCTTAATCAATGCATTGACACTCTCCAAAAGTAAAACATTACTAATAGAAAAGGCAGGAAGAAAAACTTGAAAAGGTGCACGCAATTTATTAAAATACTTTGCATTATAGTAGTAATTTAATTAAATCTACATCTAACTGGCGGACATGTGTGATAAGGGCGCACCTGAATATTCAAGATAGTATTAATGGACTTATTTATATAGTAGTATTATTTATGTTGTCAGAAAATCATTGTGTAGCAGTAGGTGTATCTTTTGGAACTGCACACGACCACGTCGTTAAACTTTACAGCTAAAGAACCAAAAAAATGAAATAAAGCTGGATGTTCATTTGTAGATGCTAAATTACATAACTTTGTGATGCATAAATAGTTGTCTCTGCTTACACTCTTTCCCTAGCTAACAAACATTGGTGTTCAGGCGATTGCATGCACGTTAACTATTGAGGAACTAGCTAGCATATAGTATATCCCTTATAAAAAATGTTAGCAATACACTTTTTTTAACACACTTTTAATTATCATTTGATTGAAGTTTTTTTGAAATTAATTACATATTTTGTCAATTCTATTTCTTATTGAATAAGTCTTTTTCTTAATTTTGTTGTTTGTAATAAATTTTTATTAATAATAGTGTGTTAATTAAATAGAATGTTAGTGGTCCTTTTCTTATCCACTACTCAAAATTATCTATAATGGTGAGTGATGAGGATGATGAATATGTTTCATATCTGATCATAGAGTCCTATGGATCAGATTCATTGCCCTTAAACTCATCTGGTCAGGTGTTGCATGTGTTTAGATTGACTAATTAAATCAGTGCACTTGTATATATAGCTTGTCCAAATTTAACGCTGATACATGATAGTTGTTACCGGCAGGCAGCATAGTAAAAAATAGGCAAAATAATTCTCAGGAATCTGTGCTGTCACACTATAATAAAATTCCTACTATAGGGATGAGTCTTATGTTGCTTGACGACATATAAGAATGGAGAAGAGACCTAGGTCTCTCTGCAAAGGCCCTATTCGATTTCGTAGATCATACATGATGATATTCCTATATAGTATATGTAATACTCTTGGTTCTTTTCCTTTTATTTATTACTTCTTCAAGATATCTTTCTCTTCTATATCGTAGATGAAACATCCCTATATATGTACTATAAAAGGGAGGAAGTAAGCTATTCGATGGCTTTAGAATTCGCCCGGCTCTACTTAATATTTAAAAGATTTTCATAGTCGTAATTAATATGCGATGCCATTTGTCCTTCTTATGCGTATGCGAAATTAAATCTTACTCCTGAAATTTAATACGAGGGAAATTTAATTATATATGCAAATGAATTTTATCATATGAATGCTGCTACATACTTTGATTTATATATTTAATGAACTGAGTAGTTGTGTCATTGCTAACGTATGCATGCCTTTGCTGCCAGCTAACTATACTGTATGCGGTTCTTATCATCTCATTTAGTCGTTATGTTAATTTTAATAGGTGATGCACCTGTTTAAGTATTCAATCTGGTCCTATAAATAATTAATCATAATGATTTCTGTACCTTTCTTCTTTTACAACTATTTTTTTTTTCTTCTTCTATTATCATATTACTTATCACTTCTTTTTTTTAAATTTCTCTCTCTCGTGTTTTGTATCTCTCTTCGTAAGGTGAATAGAGCCGTATATATATATATATATATATATATATATATATATATATATATATATATATAAAACTTAATAAAATGAGTTTTTAAGGATTATTCTTTAACTGTAAAACAAAAAGGCTTATTCTTTAAATACGTGTCCAGATACATGTGTGCCGACTTTTTGTTCTTGATCTTGTTGTCACAGACTGCTTGGTGACAAAATGAGACTTGACCTTCATAAAGACCAATTTAAACTAATTAAAAATCATATATATTTGAGTTCTCCCCCCCTTTCATGATGATCAAATTCACAGTTTTTTTACAGCGTATGTGCAGAAGATTTTTTTGTTATTGTAATTAATTTTATCACATTGACAAGACAATTAGATTTTTCAATTATTAACACCTTAAAGCAATGTTGATATATATATAGTATATTGTTTCTTCATACATGGATTTACGTTGTCCTCTTGTGTTAAATTGTTTTAGTTGAATCAATGAATGGAGACAAGGAAAGTCATCTTCGTGTAAAAGACGAATATGTGTAGTGGCAGCAATAAAGTAAACTTTATAATTTAATTGTATTGATTAAAGGGAACTAATCTTCGTCGGTAGGCAGGGATCTAGGAAGATACGTTGGCTTTAGTTTATAGTCCACGCTTTTTGTAATTTGCTAGCTATATATAATACCTGCATCTTTGTTCTCACTTTCTGACAAGATATATATACCACTGTATATAGTGCTTAAAACAGTAACACTAATCTTTGACCATTATCTCCATACGAAACAAACGTTCCACCATCTAAATAATCAACATATACTAAATCCATAGTCATTCCACGCTAAAAAAAGTTATCCAATTTTTAAAATGAAAATGTTAAGAAAGAGGGTGATATATATACATAGTAATAGAGACTTATTGATCAGGAAAACATATGTATAGCTATGTCTATGAGATTTAGGGGGCTATATGAATATGAATCCGACTAAATCTCTTGCTTGTGTACCCAAAATATTTCAGTAGTCTTGTGATATAATGTGATTGTGATGCTGCATAAAGTTGTGACAAGCAGTTCCAAAAGCAGCAGCATCAATCTGGTGGCAGGATATGAGACAGAGTAGATTGTATATAGAATAATATTAGTTCTTGAATAAGGTAGCTTCGGAACTTTTGAATGCATAAGATGATGTGACGAAAAGCCAAGATAGTCAAATTATAAAGTTGTTAATTGTACTTGTAATGTCAAATATTAACTCAAGTTTCAAAGATTGTATAATATTTTCAAATGAATTAATGATCAGAATCCGAGATTGTGAATGGAAGGTTTTCTAAGGCAACAGATATATAGCTTAGCATTAATTAGGTAAATAGAGGGAGAAAACCTGTCATAATTAAACACTGCATTTTTAAAGTCGAACATGTTTTGTTGACGTGGTATTCTAAACTACTCTTTCACATACTTTTTTCCTTTTGAAGTTATCCTTAGACATGCAAATGCAAGCGGTTAATTTACTTGAACAATGCAATGTAATGATAAACTTCATTGTGCATTAATATTCCAGATTGGACCTTTGTCCAGACTCAATCCCTTAGGTTAATAGGTTATTGATCCGACATGCTCTAATGACATTTGATTTCGTCAGAGAACCTTCCTGTCGCTAAAGTCATTAAGATATGGCCTATCTTAGACTCAGGTTGATGTATATTCTCAACTTTCACTTTGGTAATAGTCATTTTTGTTTTTAAAAGTCTAATTTATTTTAAAGAATAAGTACTTGAAAGATGAAAATATAAAATATAATTTTTGAAAATGTAAAATGTATAATAAATATATCCGACTGTTAATTTTTGTCCGTCATCATTAATAAAATAGTCTACATGACATAAAATGATAAAAATAAATATTTATTCACAAATAATTAAGTCTCATGTAAACAAACATTATGAGAACAATTTAATTGCCTTTAAGAAGTAATTTCTTCTAAGAAATTTCTAAGCATTTTATTTTACCCATCACATCTTGTTGTGCCATATCATACCAAGTATTGGTATTTTAAGATGATAAAATCAATCCGAGTGATTAATCTTGGAATATAGTAATATTAGACATCTTACGACACTACTAAAAAAAAGGTCTTCTACATCGGTTCTAACGGCCTTTCTACATCGGTTATGACGTGTGGTGGTAATCCGGAGTCGTTGAATCACAACATCGGTTTTATGACCGTCTTTGAAGGCCGGCTTTTCTACATCGGTTGTCTAGCTACAACCGATGTAGAATAGGTAGCTTTCTACAGCGGTTCTAAGGCTGAAACCGATGTTGAATGGGTAGGTTTCTACATCGGTTATCAGTCAATCGATGTAGAAAATGAAAGGTTTCTACATCGGTTAATATATATATATAATATGATTTTATGTCATCTTATACAAACTAAAGTTACTATGCAAAATTGAAGACTCATCTTAATGTCATAATTAAATATCATAATATATATTGAACTAATTGTACAGTGGAGAATAGCTCCTCTCCTTGTGTATTTATTTGCACATAACCACTAAACTTTAATCTAGTTTCAGGAAACTTTGGTTTCTACACATTTAAAGAAGTGGAATGACATTGAATCAAAAAGAGGTATCAAGCAAATGAGGAATCACTACTTTGATCTTAAGAAAGAAAGTAAGTACAAGTGAAGAAAATAAATAAAAAGCAAAATATTTAATTTAAAAACAAGATTGAAAAGTTCACCATCTGGCTACTGTTACAAGTTACAACTACCGAAATGAAGTTATATTAGATGGCTTCATTTTTTGTCAATGTTTTTCCTTTTCCTTAGGATAATTGTGAGGTCAACAACCCATTCCCAACACATGGTGCCTATCAACTGGTCTACTTATGACTGAAAGAAAGATAACTACACACTGTATATAAAATTGATTTCTAACTTATAAAATATTGACTGAAAAGAATAAGTAAGCATCATTATCTCAGAAATGCTAACTAACAAACAAGAAGATTCACAAATGTGATAGGGGACAGGGAGAATGAAATACCATCAATTGATACTTCATCCAAGAGTATTTTCAGATGATACACATGAGAAATCGCAATATCAATTTAACTTTTCAAATGTAAAAGATAAACTTATGATTTTTTACGTTAGATCTACTTGAAATTAGAGAAAAATAGAGGTAAATTGAATATTCTGTGATTGTTATTGACTTGATGCAAAACAATCATACATGTATAAATAAGGAACAAGAGAAAGAGGAAAGGATTATCCTAAATCTAGTAGAAATCAATCAGATTTCCTATGATACAGTAATCCTTCCTAAAATATAAATCTTTATAGCCATAATAACAAACAAATATAATCAGAACATAATCTACAACAGTCTTTCACAATCTCAATCTCAACATCAACAACTCTTCTCAAAACTAATGACAGTCAAGTGGAGAGTAGTAAATACAACATTAACGCTTTAGAACACTAAGATTAGAAATTCTAAATACTATTGATTTACCTAATTTTTTTATTTATTAACTATTTTGTCTATCCACAGTTTCCTTTAAATCCACATTTTGCATTATAGAAATTGATCAATAAAATATTAATCACACACACATAAGTAGATAAAGATTCTTACAATAAATCAAGGATGTAGCTGACTAGCTGTTAAGATTGAACAATAGAATAGGAAACTGAATAGTGTATTGATATATTTTTTCGAAATGAAGTATAGAAACCAGTGAAATCTGAAAAGAACCTTGATGGAATGGAGTTAAGCTTCTTACCATGGTGAAAAGAGAAATGACTGAAAATAGGAAAACCCCAAATAACCTTGAGACTAAGAGAGACTTATCCCTCAGCTCACCCAAACACCCACCACCCTTCAATTCCTCCCCCGCATTCTGTTAATTTCCAATATAGGATTTTTATCAGAGAACTGCATTATTGCCTTGTGCACTATGAGGCATTATAAAACAAAAACAATATCAAAATAGAGGCAAATGGAATAAATTTAATCCAAATGAACAAACCATTTTCCCAGTCAAAAGACATCAATAGAGATGCTAGTATTCTAAAGTGCTCTTATCTAGAGAGAAATATATATATTACTTACAAGGTCTACATCTGAGTTCAATGATATGGAAACTGCAGAAAACAATGGTGGTATATCAACTGTAACAAGAGAAAACATCAAGATACAAGTAAGAACATCCATAAGTTTGACAGTGACTATTATTTTTATTCATAAAAAAACTGAAAAATCTTATTAGAACCCATTTCTTGCTCATGCAGGGGGATTCAGTGCATGAAAGTTAGACATAAATGCAACATTATAAGAAGTGTCAATGGTGTAAATCAATCACAACACACAGGAAACAATGTGCATATGAATAATCAAGCACTGTCAGGGAAAGAAAGAGACATGTAATAAGACAACAAACAAAACTCACGAGTCAACAACCACAATTTCAGACAAAACTGTAGCAACTTCATCAAAACAAAATTCAATGCATCACATATTAAAGAACAAATGACAACCCCACAATCCCAAGATAGCATCCTATCCTTCAAGCCATTGTTCTTAGTGTCATATCACACAATTGTATCCACATAATAAGGCACTATCAATAGAGCAGTTTATCTATCTCTGCAACACATAACACTCATAAGATCAACCTCATTAAATTGTTCAACTCCCCTCCCTAAGTTTCCCACGATAGAGTTTAATTCTGAACAATTGCATACATAATCAGAACAATCACCTGAGATTCCTCAAACCAATAACAATTTGTAGACCAGTCACCATGACCAGGGATAATTGACTCAGTCAATCAAGAACAACAAAAAATTCAAAAAAAAAAACAGAGAGAGAGAAGAGAAAAGTGCTACCATGCTAATTCATCTATAACCTTCAAAATTAAACTCCAACCCATTAAACACAACACAGTGAAATGCTTCATGAACAACGAAAGCAGAAAAATCGAAGCATATAGAGAAACATGTGGCCAACCTCTGATGTAGAGTTAGGGTTGTCGACATTACCTGTTTGACGACCTAAGTTAGGGTTTAAGGTAGTGCCTGACTTTGACAAACAAAATGTTTGCGACCTCGAGGTTCAGCGTGTGCGAGCTTTAGGGAAAAAGAGTTCAGGGTGCGCGAGCTTTAGGGAAAGAGGTTTAGGGTGCATTTGACAATGCAAGAGGTGCGAGGGTTCAGCGAAAAAGGTTCAGGGGAAGAGGTTCAGGAGGCGCGAGGGTTCAGCAAAGCACAGTGAATGCCTGAGGACCCAATCCGCTTTTATATAACCATATCTACGACGGTCGTAGGTGAAAACCGCTGTTGACTTAATTTTTTTCAATATTCTAAGGCGGTTGTTAAAACTTATTTTTTTGTTAAAACTGCCTTAGAATCTATGACGTTAAAACTTATTTTTTTTTTCACCTATTTACAAAATTGTTACCGCGCCTTCTATTAAAGCGATTTTCCAGAACCGATATAGTTCTCGCGATGTAGAAAGCAACTTTTCTAGTAGTGCGAGTTCTTACATTTTAAACTAATTATGGTTTCAAATGACCACCAATACTTTAAGGTTTGTAATTTCGACAAAACTCTCGGCCTATAAATATTGATGGTGTCTAATTAATATCATTGTACTCTTAAAAAATATATCATTAGTATATAAAAGTTAAAGTGTTAGGATTACTTTCACTAATATAATCTTTATCCAACAAAAGCTAAACTGTTACTTTAAATTTTGAAGGTCTATACTAACAGTAAACTCCATATATAATATACTAGCATTTAATATATTAATAGTATATGTATCAATAGTTTGCGCTAGCTAACAGAATTATTTATCAGTGTAACACACTGTATTTTTAGTATAAATTCGCAATTAATTATATTAATAGTTCATTTTTCGTTTAAGAAAGACTAAACTAACGCAGACTAATTAAATTTCAAATGGTAAATGATAGATATTTTGTAATAATAGTTATATATCTTTTTGTATAATGCATTATTTGCATGTGCACACAACCTAACTAAATCCCGAGATTTATTAGGGTATTAATTAATTGTATTATCATGTTAGTATTTTACTAACTCAACACTTCAATCGTGAAAATGTCTTTTGTATTCTTTTATTTGCCACTTTCGATTTGAAAAACACAATGGGCCTTGATCAGCCGAAATCGTCAATGATCAATTAACGATAATGATAAAAAAAAAAAATTCAAACTAATTGTTTGAATAATTAAAGGGACTGGTGTCATATCTATATAGTCATTGACTCTCAAATAGCAGACGCAGATCATTTTCTCAATGGTTGGCAAACTAAGCTGGGAAAAGGGTTTACAGCCTGTGATCGCCTATGCATTGATATAATAATATTAATTAAGGTTAAATTAGTATTTTTCTTCCTTTGATTTATTATTTAAGTTTAATTTTTTCTTCTAATTTTTAAAATCAATTTAATTTGGTTTTCTAATTTTTAAAATTGATTTTTTTTAAAAATGCATTTTGAATTTTTTAGAAGATCAAATGATTAAATTGAATCAATTTAAAAAATTAGAAAACTAAATTAAACCCGAAAAAAATTAGAAAATTAAATTAAATCTAAAAAATCAATTACAGAACTAAAAAAACTAATTTAACATATTAATTAATACTACTTAATGTACACAATATATATATATATATGACCCTTCAATCAAAATTAGATTTTTTTACGAAGTTAGAATTTTTCTTAGTCCATACGAAATTGGCATTAAAAGACTTAATTAGAAATGATACCAAAAGTTTCTAATATATTTCGCATCCATAATTTGTTCTCAACTAAAATCATAATGAAAATGAAATCAAGTTTTATAGCTTTTTACTTGCCTAAAAAAAAAATCATTCACTTGTATCTTGTTGTGTGGGTTTAATTTAAAATTCAACGCTGATTGATGTTACATTAATTAGATAAAGTTAAGCGAACAATAGTTAAAAATGTGATCTAATTATAAAATTCATTAAATAACAATTTTTCGGAGTTGCACTGAATAGTGCAGGCAGGATTTGCATCTTAGCGGCGAAATATTTGCTTCTATTTATTTGTTATTTTAAAATTTTATTATGTCATTAATTATTTATTTTTAACTATAACCTGATAAAAAATAAAAATATATGAAATGTCAAAATAATAAATAAGAGAGATGAAAACATAAAGTAAAAATTATAAATGATTTTAATTTATGTTTTATAATCTGAAATAGCAAATTAAAAAAGTGTCATTCTTTTACGTCAAAAGCATGGGAGTTAAGAAAATAACTATTTATAAAACAGATGAAAGTAAACAAACAAATACAAAGGTCAGAGATAGAATTATCAACAAATAAATTAAATTCTCGTAGTTGAAATTAATTTATTAATGATAATGTTTTTCTCCCGTATAATTTTACAAATACCTAAAAATCTATAATCTTAAGAAGTTTTTTCAGAACCTCTCAACATTTTTGTCGTAAAAATTAAAAAAAAAAAGGTTTTAACAATAAAATTTTATAATTAAAAAAATTCACAAGGTAAAATCTAAATTAAATTCGGCGTAAAAATGTGTTGAATGATTGAAAGGGATAGAAGAGAAGGGTTTGTCAAAGAAAGAAAAAGACAGAAGAGAAAAGTCAAAACAAGTTCTCCTAAATTAAACTAAACTAAAGATTGAGGGACAGGTATATATCCTTGCTGGCCCATGGCGATATTTACTCAAGAAAAAATAATGAACGTATCTATCTATCTCACTTTCACTTTTTGGTTCAAAGTTTCAAGGCTCGTAATTTTACTCGTCGCTCGAAACGTGGCCATAGTCCTGACTCCTGAGGCTATGGTCCCCACGATATGACACTTCCCTCCACGTGCATGCACCTTCTCAAAACATCAATGCGCCAGACCAATCAATAGTAGAATAATAGAATAGCTGAGACGGTAGTGTATGGCAATGGCATATCATAACATATGTGAATGATTGTTGGAACTTTTTTGGCTTTGGCTAGTTTATGAGTAATGAGCAATGACCATGTTAAAAAAGTTATATTCGTGTGTTGGTCAAACACTCAAACATGTGTGTCCCATGGCTTCTATATATCTACGTACACCTTTCAGGTGAAGCTAGCTAGCCTTGCTTTGCTTCTCTTTCAAATTTCACAGTTCAATTTTCTTGCTTGATTTGTTTTTATCTTTGATATAACTAATATTTGCACACACACACACACATATATATATATATATATATATATATATATATATATATATATATATATATATATATATATATATGACATGCATAGAGATTGATATATAAGGGGAGGGGTTGGTTGATGGGTTGGTCATTAGTTGAGAGTTGAGACTGATGAAGAAGAAGAGAGCTAAGACTGGGAGCTATATACAGCTAGTGGTCGTGTGAATTCCCGTGGCTGTGGGCTGTGGCCATGGTCTAAGATATAGTGAAAGGGAAAAGGGACCAATCAATCAATCACATCATGCACATCTAACATATTGCAAATTGCTACCATAATTTCAAAATTCATTATCCATTCTCTTGACATATATTTCGCTACTAGTTTCTCTGTTTGACCTACATATATTATTATAACTTGTGATAGATAGATTGAAGTTAAATTAACAAATTAAGCTACCATGTATTTGACTGCTTCGTTATAAATGTCCATTTGTTTGATGAGGTTGGTAAAGATGGGTTATGCAACTTTGAATTTGAAACTAGCTGGCGAGCTACCCGGTGGTTAAACATAAGTGATGGATTAATTGGTTAACTAATTTAATACGCACCCTCGCTAACAAACACGCACACACAGTAGTCAGTCACAGCAATGTAATAATTAGATCTGTACAGCAATCTCGTGGTCATCAAATCAGTTTTCTGTTTGCTCTCTGGTTGTTCTCGTGACCTGACGTCATTTATCTTCTAATTTGGCACATTCAGCAATTTCGTGTCTCTCAATAAATTTATCATGACAATCTATGATTGAAGTTGGACTTACTTTAAAGTTACATATTTTTTATACATCATATGATTTTAATTGAAGAAATAAGAAATTAGTTAACTCTAAATTTGAGTTTTGAAGATGGACTTTGGAAATAGACAGTTCTTTTTATTTGGAACTCAACGGGGATAAACTCAAAAAGAAAACTACAGAGAAATTAAATGGGGGGGGGGGGGGGGGGACAGAACCCCTCAAGAATTAGAAAGTAGCAACTGACTTACAAGAGTAAGAAGTCACTAATACATCAATAATTCTAGTTCCATATCATATGATGCATTAGCCAAAGCATCTGCCCAAGTATTTTAATTTGAGTAAGAATAAGAATAAGATGAACTATATGCATCACAATTTTAGTAAAAGAAAGATGACTTGAAGGTAAAGATAGAAGAAGATGTCGTATGATAAATTTCTAAGTTTAAATGAATGAGATTTATATTGCAGAATGATTAAAATTACTGAAGATATTACACATTATATTACACAAATGGATAAATTAGAATGGAGAAAGACAAAATTATTTGTGATTATAAAATATCTATCAAACTCAAACCAAAATTTTATAATGTTGCTATATCATATGTCTAATTATTCTATGTTAGTAAATATTGAGTTTTAATGGGACATCAAGAGAAAGGAATGGGAATAACAAATAACAAAAAAAAAACAATATTAAAATAGATGCGTGACTACACAACATAAAAGAACAAACAATAAAATGATTATATTCAAAGAGATATTGAAAATAATTGATTAAGATAATTTGGATATGTACAAAATAATGTTACTCAATACATCTGAGTTAGATGATTAAAACTCTATTTGTACAAATATTGCCATTATAAGAGAAGAAAATAAGATGGTGAAGTGCTACCAAATCGTTTAAAGTTGGGTATTTTTCCATTGTTCTTCGTCCTTTCTTTCTCTTCTGCGCTAAATCATGTTAACAAACAGAATATAAGTATTGAGATACATAAATTTATTTTAACTTCTAAGAAAGATTTAATTTATTTTATCTTCTTATTTTTTCTCTTACAAATATTTATGTAAAAGTTTATTAAAATAGAGTCTAACTAGAGCTGGCAATTCTCTATTAATCAAATCATAGTAAAATTCAAGTTTTCGGGCAAGGATTTATCAAGAGCAGTTTCTTTAGCGGCCCAATCCAATAACCCTTGATCTGTCAGACTGCTATTTGTTCTTGTTCAAAACACTGCAAAGGAAAACCCAATTGTGTTTCCTAGTCCGTGTTAGTTGGCCCAGTCAACAACTTAATTTGCGTAGTCTAACCACAAAACACAACAAACTAAACACTCCGAAGTGTTACAAACACTTTGAGGTGAGTCAACCTACCAACATGAAGCTGAACAGCAAGAGTTTGAGATTGTCTTGCAAATCCCACAATCCCGGGATCAAAATCTCAACTTGCACACTACCCAATTTCCTAATTCGAATTCTCCTTCTGGGTCTCTGTTGTTTCTTGGTCCCTGCATCTTGTTCCCGGAAGCCCCCACCTCTTCCAATTTTGCCCCTCCCAACGACTTTCCAGCTCCAATGGCAACTTGACGGCATGGCCCTCTTCTTCCACTTCGGCACCAACACCTTCACAGACTCAGAATGGGGCACCGGCCACGCCAACCCCACCGTCTTCAATCCCACTAAGCTCAACGCATCGCAGTGGATAAGGGTCGCCAAAGATTCGGGCTTTTCGCGAGTGATCCTCACTGTGAAACACCACGACGGGTTCTGCTTGTGGCCCTCTGATTACACCAATTATACGGTGCGTTCCAGCAACTGGAGGAACGGGAACGGAGACGTCGTCGCCGAGCTCGCCGCCGCCGCCAAGGATGCCGGCGTTGGACTCGGGTTTTACCTCTCGCCGTGGGATCGCCACGAGGCATGCTATGGTGACACGTTGCAGTATAACGAGTTCTACTTGGCCCAAATGACTGAGCTACTCACTAGGTAACTAAATTAAGTAACTATTATACTTGTATTTACTTATAAGTTGTTGTTTTATTAATGTGAGGGGAAATATGTTTAAGAGTTTAATTTGTATGTAGCGTAAACTATCTTATAATTATTATTATAAAAGTTAGCAAATTTATTATAGATGTGACTCTGATCGAGTAACCGTGTAAAATGCCTTTACATTGTTAGTATATGCACTATTTATTGATGTGTTAAATTGTTTTCGTACATATCCTAATTATGCTGGACTGAACAGCTTATAAGCTAGTATTTTCATAAGCTTTTTCAAACGTTTACTCAAGTGTATAAAATAGTTTAAATAAGTTCTTCCAAACATATCCTTCCAAACATCTTCCAAACATCTTTGTATGTTAATAAGAATTTGAAATGGGTCTTCTCTGATTGTTGCAGTTACTGAATCTTATTTTCTTTCGTGAGTTCGAAGTTTCCACCTTATATCCATAGTTCGATTTGTTAATTATCTACTGCCTAGTTTGTTATGCAATGCACCTGTGATTGGTTAGCTGTTGATCTTACAACTACAATTTGTTTTATATATTTATATTTTATATTGCAAACCTGTAATTGCTTGGTTTATATAGGAAACAAACACAACTCCTGTAAAGTAAGGTTGTATCCAAAGGGGATTAGGATCCTCTGCATCTTGAAAATAAACTGCAGAGGGTGGGTGCAATTCTTGATCTTACCTGAGATCTCATGCAGTTTTTGGAAAACTGCAAAAGATCCATTTCTGTTGTTTCTCTACAGTATGAAGTTTAGGGTGTATCCAGTATCCACCCATAATTTAATCTATGCTATAATCTTTAATATCATAATGTTAACTTGTCGAGTGCTTTAAGGTTGGATTACATCCTTGCTATCTTTTGAACCACACTTCAGCAAAGCCTTTTTTTTCTTAAGAAAAACAACTTGATCATTTGTTTTTTTACTATCAAGAGTTTGATATTTATTAAGGTTTTGAATATTTTTTTAGTTTGGCAATTTGTTGCCAATATACATTTCTTTTTTTATTTAATAATTAGCATTCAAACCAGGTATGGAGAGGTAAAGGACATTTTTCTGGACTCTGCAAAGGAAGACGAGACGGATATGCATTATCTCTTTGATAGCTGGTTTTCCCTGATTCACCAGCTCCAACCAGGAGCCATTGTTTTTTCTGATTTGGGTCCTGACACTAGGTGGGCTGGTAATGAATATGGTGCTGCTGGCTCCACTTGTTGGTCTCTATACAACAAGACAGGCTATGAGATTGGGTATATTGATAGCCAGTAAGTTCTATTTCGTACTAACACTCCTACTATAGTTTCCCTTTTGAATGATGTTTGGTTTAAATGTTTATTTTATTGTCACCCAGCATCACATAGATTATAATTACTGCTAATTGCATGGTGTGTGACCTGCCCTAAGCTTTTTTATAGAGCAATTTTGAAAGTCATGGAATTGGGCTTTTCTATTATTAATACATGGGTATTCAGAGGATTGATCTTACTTTGATTCATTGGTTTTAAATGAAGTTGAAGAATGTAAATTTCAGTCATTAGTTCTTTTTTGCATGTATCCTTGGAAAGGCTTGAAAGTCTGGAGGATCATGTATGTACATGACTAGAAATGCTCTCAAAATGGCATGTCAAAAATGTATTATTCACCAATGTTTTGGTCGTCTATCAGATACAATAGCGAGGGAGACCAATTTGGTCCTGATTGGTTACCTGCTACATGTGATGTCTCTATTAGGACCGGTTGGTTTTGGCACGCTTCAGAACAACCTAAGTCTGCAAGGAGTTTACTTGAGATATACTATAAATCAGTTGGAAGAAACTGTCAGCTGTTATTGAATGTGCCACCAAACTCCTCAGGTCTGATTTCAGACGAGGATATCCAAGTTCTTCAAGAGTTCGCTGAACTTAAGAGGTCCATATTTTCTCACAATCTGGCTATAAATGCTGTTATTAATGCCAGCAGCATAAGAGGGGGAATTCAAGAGACTCACTTTAGTCCCTACAATGTTCTTGAAGAAGGTATATACACATATTGGGCTCCCTGGGAGAACCAATCGAAGTGGATATTGTACATAGATCTCCAAGAACTAGTATCCTTCAATGTTTTGCAATTACAAGAGCCTATTAACATGGGACAGAGGGTGATTGAGTTTCACCTTGAGGCTTTGAGCCAAGATGGTGTGTGGATGAGAGTTGTAAATGGCACCACCATTGGATATCAGAGGCTGTTGCTGTTTCCAAAACTGAAGGCTCAGTATTTGAAGCTAGTTATGGACAAGTCACGTGCAGACCCATTGATATCTTACTTTGGAATTTACATGGATCCTGTTACTATTTTGAGCGACATATCTGATAAAAAATCAGGAGCCTGTTTCAATGGAAGTCAAGTTCTTCAAACCACTACAAACAACAGTTACCCAAGTGCTACAATGTAAACTGTTTGTAATTGTAAAATTTGGAAACATTTTACGTGCAAAATATACGTTCAATTTTCTTAGTTCCTTTGTAATTCATGAACTGTTTGAAATAATACTGAGAAATATAATGTTGCAATTTATATTCTAATACACTTATTATTATTGAGTGAAATTTCCAAATTGATATGGGTCCAATCTTTTATTCAATGAGTTTCATTTATCAATAGGTTTCACATACATTAGCGTTTTAGAAAGAATATGATAAGAAGTGTATTTTTAACCTTCTTTTATAAGGAGAATGCTAAAAAATTATGAAATGTAAAATTTAATACTATCATTGTATTTTCATAATTTTTTTATATCTTAATTCATTTCTTTACAAAACCTTAATATATAGCAAATGGGTGGTTAACTTAATTTCCTCCAAGTTCTTCATCAAGAGTGTTGCAGTAGTAGTTAGGGTGGGAACTTTTTTTTTTTTTTACTTGCTAAGTGATAAATCCAAAAATAAAGACCGTAAAAACTAAAACCTCTTTATTATTGTGATTTAGTGATATAAAATATATGAAGATATTTATCTCCAAAAATAAAAATAAAAACTTAAAAATTTAGTTGAAGAATCCGATCATCTTTAGTGAGGTTGACCCCTGATAATTAGGTTTATTTTATTCATGATACTTAAACTAAAGACATTGATTGAGGGACTGACGTAAATATCACTCAGACCATTGTTGATTGTGAAATTATATCCTCTGGTTGTTTCAAAAGAAAAAAAATAAATAAAGGAGGTAAAGAAAAATGAACCTAAACAAGAGAGAAAGAGAGATGGGAGAAGAAGGAAGCACAGGAAGAGTAACGTGCTCGATTTTATCCATAGACCACACCAATATGTTTTACAGAGTCTGCGCCGTTTGCGAAAGAACTATTTCCGACCCCACTTTCGTCTGCCACCCCTCCAACCCTCCCTCCAAACGACTCTTTCGCATCCTCGTACGCTCTTTTCTCTTTTCTTTTCTTTTCTTTTCTCGTTAATAACAACGTTGTTTTGTTTCTTCTCTAGATGTCGGTTGCCACAGACACACAGGTTCTCACTGTCGTCTGCTTCGACAGGGTTGCCAGGCTCCTCTTCGGCTGCTCCGCCGATGAGTTCTTCCACTTTGCCAAACTTCACCCTTTTTCAGGTATTTTCTGTTACTTATTTTTATTCGGATTTGCATTTTCTAATAATAAAAATATATTCTTTTGACTTGTTCTGTATTCACCTTACCAAGGGGTCACTGTAAATGAAATACTGGAGGGAGAGATCTTCACTATAACTTTATCCAAACCAGTCAATGCCAATGCACAACATTTAAGAGTTGCATCTGCTGTTCCTTTGAGCTCTGCATTTCGACCCGCAATTCACCTTTTGAAACAATGCTACGAAACACCTCATCATTCCTAGTTTCAACTATTGCTACAAGGTTATGCCGTTCGGCTTGAAGAATGCAGGGGAACCTGCGTGCATCGATGATCTCCTTCCTCTAAGAGACACGATCTAGCTACAGGAACAGTCACCACATCAGTTTACTTTGTTTTTAGTGTTTCTATATTGATATTCCCCTTTTCATTATTGTAATGGAACCTCATTTTTCTAAGGTCATGTTTTTTCGCTAATATTGCTGCATATACTTGTTCAAGAATTGAAATTTGCTTGAATAAAATCAGGTTACAAGTGTTAAGTGTAAAGTTGTACACGATTTGGTGACAAGGATAGATGATTTGTTCCAAATCTTTGAATGCACGGTCTCAGGGATAAGAGAAACTAGAAAAAATAGTGAGAAAAAGAATTACATTCCACACCCTCACAATATACACAAGGAAATGGCATCAATATCTATGCAGCAACAGAGGGATGGTTTTGGTTTTTGTGCTCTGATTGCATCATTTAGGAGAGACATTATCTCCACTCTTTGTCATTGTCAGTTTGCCTTGCATCCAGCTTCTTAGCATCTCAAGTGCAGCTTTTGGTTGATCCATAGGGACCATGTGACCAGCCTCGTATACCTGCTTTGTTTAATCATAAAATAAAGTCACCAAAAGTGAATTAATGTCAGGATTAGCAATAGACACCCTTGAACACACACCTTGAGGAAAGCGAGAGGTCCATGGCTTTTCAGCGTTCCTGCTTCAGCACCATCAACCAAAAATGGGACTGTACCAGACGCCCCAAATTGTTTTTGACCAGACCACTCCATTGCTTGAACCCACCTTGAATTCCCTGCCCAATCACAAACACATTAAGAATGCTAAATGACTCCTCATTCTCAATCTTCGACCAAAAATTATTACATTGGTCTCAGTCAATCTTCATGTAACATGTCATGTGAATATTGATTGAGATCATGGCCACTTGATGATCTAGGACCATGTAATAATTTCTCTTCTTTGACATATGTCATTTTGGTTCCAATTCCTAATTAATTGAGTAGTTGTATGTTTACCAAGCCAATTGCATATGAGATCTTCTTCTCCAGCATACACAAGCACCTTGATTCCTTCCTCAAGAAGTGTGGGAATACCAACTTCCAGATTTCTCATCCAGTCTTGCATCATAGCACTATACACTGTGCTACTGCATGAAACGAAGTCCAAGTCCCCAACACCTAAAGCATCTCTCACTGTCTTCTCGTTTAAGAAATCCTCCATCACAGAGAAGTCATAAC
This sequence comes from Glycine soja, assembly GCF_004193775.1. NCBI lineage: Eukaryota > Viridiplantae > Streptophyta > Magnoliopsida > Fabales > Fabaceae > Glycine > Glycine soja. The sequence goes on along the minus strand of NC_041012.1, from coordinate 49,312,933 downwards.
ACAGAACTCCCACACATTTCTTTCTAATGTCATAGTACTGCAGTTAGAATAACGGAATGTGTTAGTAAACTCAAACTGTATTATTGTCATTCATCTTCGTCATACTAATTTTTTTTTTATATCTTACATTAACATCATCAGCAATGGTCATGATCCGATTGAATATCTTATTGCAAACATATAATGAAGATACGCATGTTTCTCCACCTTCAGTTCCTGACAAATGAAATAAAAATTAAGAGTGTCAATGAACATAAGTAATATGTGACAAGCGCAATAAATTGGTAAATTGTTGTCCCAGCGGAAAGGGAAAAGAATTCAGGAAGTTGTTTATACCGCAAGCTTCTATGGCCTGCTTGCATGGTGGGATCAACTTGTTGATACTGTTATATTCAGCCTTTTTAATTAGTCCCCTGTCTAATGCGTAGTCTGTATACGCCTGGTACTGAATTTCAGGATTGGTTAACCCATTACCAATAGCAAATCCCTGTTTATTATATGGGATCAAAGGAATCATTACAATGAAGAAAAAAAGCAATTAATTAACCTTTCACAGTTATACTATAAATTATGAGATAGTACGAAGACCTTTAGATTTATATGAATTCCTTCTTTTGCTTTGTTTCCTTGGTGAACCCTGGATGCAAGAGCTGGAATGTAATGTCCAGCATATGACTCTCCAGTAATATAAAAGTCATTCTTAGTGAATTGAGGGTGCTCCTTGAAAAATGCCTGTCATTATTGTAAAATTGAGTGGATCTTATGATGCACCACGGCAGAGTCTAACATATAACTTGAAATTTAGATGGTATGTACACCATCTTGCATTTTTAATTTATGTATAACTCACGAAAGGTGAATCAAGTTTAACCACTCAATATGATTAATTATATAACATACATATATGATTGAGTTTTAATTTGAAATTATTTTCTTTTATCAGTTATCAAATAGAATTACCTGCAAGAAGTCATACAAATCATTGCTAACGCCCTCTTCATCATGGCGAATGTCACTCTCATCAGAAGTATAGCTGAACCCCGTCCCAGTGGGTTGGTCTACAAATATAATATTTGATGCCTACAAAACGAGAAAACACCGAATTGATGCCAACAAGAAAACAAGTAGTGTATCAACTTTATTCTTTGAGCTAGTTAAAGTTTATAGTATAAGAGTAGACAGGAATATACATAATAGTATCAGTTTATTGTTTTTTTCTTGATAGACACTGTGCATGGAATGAGCATAAGCACAGCACAGAAGATTTGATAGGATTTGTCACATGATGGTTATATGTGAGTGAGAAAAAGACAAGGGGAGTTAATAGCTACGTACCTTGTCCCAGCCATAGTCATTCCACACAAGAGACAAGTTCTTGGTAAGCTGAAAAGGACCATTTTCGTAAAACAAAGCTAGTTCACTGCTGCATCCTGGTCCTCCAGTCAGCCATATGACAACAGGATCATTCTTACTGCTTCGAGATTCAAAGAAAAAGTAGAACATCCTGCAGATCATAAAGAAAAAACTAATTATTCAATTCAAAGCAGGACCACATATTGGCTCTTAATTAATTATTTACTAAAAGATAAACATTTACTAATAAGCAACCTAAGAGGCTTCTGCAGTATTAACCAACCTAAACCAGTGCTATAGCTATGTGACGATAAATTTATGCTGATTGAAATCCAACCAGAATATATAAAAATTATATTAGCTGTGATGTAAGCATGCATGTCAAGAAACCATGTAGGACAAGTTTATTATGTTCATTCAATATTACTCTGTAGTCGCTTCAAAATCAAAAGTAAATAATTTTTAATTGAGTTAGCCAAGATTCCAGTAGCATGCAACTGATTTTCTAAAACTGAATAAAGGGGTGGAAGTGGAACAACCAAACAACTATTTAAGTTAACCTTAATCAATCTTTTGCTGCACATTATTTGCTTCACATGGCATGGCTTCAATTATAGCTTACAAGAATTTTAACTTTGGTTGCTTTTAACCAAAATATCCCTCTTCCTCTTGGCACTTTACTTTTCCCACCTAGCCGAATAAAGCCGTACGCAAGCTAAATAACCCCTTAAAATCACAGAAGAGAATTCTCTACAATTCCAAACTACCATATTTCTGACTTTGATAACAACCATTTTCTGAACATGAGTTTGCATCTTTAATTAATTACCTTGCAGCTTTGGAACGAGGAAGGCGATAATAGCCTGCATGGTGACCAAGTTCTTCTATAGATGATTCTGAAGAAGCAGCAAGAGTAGGGAAAGTGAACCTCTTCTCCACAATGCTTCCTGACACAAAAAGAGGGTCATTTTTCTTGAGTGTGTTAATGGGGTCTTTCGGGAACAGGTTAAGCCCTCTTATGAGTTTTTCTGCTGTTGAAGAAAAACGAAGGTCATTGCTTGTGGGGTGATCAGTTGGAGAGGAGAAAGAAGGTGAAATGGAGATGAGGAAGAGCAACATAGAAGACAGAGAAACTTTGAGGAACCTTGACAATGATGCCATGTTGTTGAAAAAAGTGTGGCAATGGCTATGAATTTATAGTGCTCGCTACCTATGCAAACTGCTTTGGTTGTTACAACTTACAAGTCTAGGGAAAAAGTTGAGTATGGGAGGATTAGCGGTTTCCTGCCCTTTTCAAGTTGCTATTTTTTAAAATAAGTCTACATGCAAATAACTACTTGAGGTTTTAACTTTAGGGTCAGAAAAGGAAGAAAAAAACAAACATAAAAACTGTCTTTTAACCTTTGAAACATTTAGTTCACCAAGTTTTTAAGAATAAATCATATATGTATTAATATTATAAAGGTTAATTAATTGTATTAATATTTAGTTACAAAATTATCATATATAATAAGTTTTTTTTTTAATTTTAAACCCCCCACTATTTATTAGACAGGGGAATGTTTTATGAAAAAGAAAAGATTTTTTCGTTAATTGTATTGAACTTTCATTATTTAAATTAAGCTTTCAAAAATAGATGACATTTTTTTACCCCTCAAATATGAAATATATATCCAGTATTTAGATTGTAAAATGATATTACGTTTTCAGATTTCATATAGATTATTATTGTTGTTTTTTCATGATTATAATATACCTTTATTAACAGTCATATTTATATAACTAAAATTTCAATCTGATACACTTAGATTAAATTTAATGTTCATAAAACATATTTAATAAAATAAGTATATCAAAACGTGTTCTTGAAGTATATAGAATTATAGATATATTTTCAGACGCATTATTACCTTGAATCAAATCAATAAATAGCTATTTTTTCATTGCTAAAGCCTAAAAGTAAGGGACTGATGACCCAGTTAGCATGTCTTGCAAGTGTGGCCTTCATTCAGTACAATTTACATTTTGTATGAGGAATAATGATAAATAACGGAACGGGTTCTGTCTAACCTATAATTGTTGGAAGAAACAATGATTTAATTTCCAAGGATTTTATAATTGTTGGAATAAACAGTTATGGGGCTAAAAAATCGACAATGTTTCTTAAAACACCTTTTATTCCAAGGCTTTGGGGCCAAAACTACTTATCTTGTGCCTCATTTGTGATATCATTGTGTCAACATAAGTCAATTAGAAAAATTAAAAGTATCATCCTAAGTATGGAGATTAATATCCACAACACAATTCTAGTAAGATACAATTAATTATATGTTTAAAAAGAATCTTCCCATCGTTGTTCTTTATTTGTGAAGCTCGTAATGGAGCTCAGAAAGTGTAGCGTGTAAGATGTGATGTAGTGGTGACTTAAATACATGCACACGCAATATTGACTAAATATGAAAAAAAAAACGAAGAGTGTGCTCAACAGTCAACCTTTCATGAATCGCACTTTGTTATTTTTATTTTTTTTCAATTGATGAATGATGCTATAATATAACTGAGTGGCGTACAAGACTATCAATGTCTTTAGAATCAAAATAGAACGGGGGATACCTACCCTATTCAATATTCATCCCTGTGTGTGAATCATCAACATATGCCTTGTAAAAACAAAAGGCAGAGAAAAACTTTAGCTAAATTTAAACAGTGTTTTACTCTTATGCAAGATGCCATTTTGATATAATTGGTTGGAGAAGCGTCTTAACTAACTCATCCCCACTTTTTGATGTGGTTTCCATTTTCTTATGACGTACTATATAGCTAGTTACATCATCAACTTTTATTAGATGAGTGCAAGAAGTTATTCCATGTAAGCTACGTTTATTTTCATCCCTTGGGCCTATTATTATTATAAAGACTTTTGGGCCTTATTATGGTTATTGGGTCACCTTGCAGGATTTGGAACTGTTACTTCCTGCAATCCCACTATTGTTTCTCACACTTTTTCATTGCATTTCAGAAAATTTATTCTGAAATTTCGAAAAACCTATTTTAGAATACAAATTATATTTCAAAATAAACTTTTTGGAATGCAAAGAACAGTGAAGCAATAGTGGATTAGTGGAAGTGGATGAAGTTTTAACCAGAATTTGATTGATGTAAGTGTAAAGTATTCTAACACTAAAGGCTCAAACTACTTTTCACGTGAACAGCACTCGATAACGATTACAGAGATATTAATCTTTATAGGCTATAGTCACATTGTACCCTACCATGCCTCGTTGTCACGAACCAATCCTTGCATCAGGCAACTGAAGACGGTTTTCTTGCTGACAACAAGAGCAAAATATGGCAGGATATTGAGTCAAGTTGGTTTTGCTTTGTCAGTGTATTAAGAAAGAATTTTTGTTTTGCAAAACTTATACTTATAAGAAAAATGATTTATATAACATATTTTAAACAGAGAGAGGAAAGTGATAAGTATGAAATATAATTATGTGATAGAGAGCCATAAAAAGAAACAAATATTATTGCATAAATTGTTGGAAGAATAATACAACTTAGTTTATAACTTGGTATTAAAAGTCAGAAAATAAACTCAGGTCCACTTATATTACTTTTTTATGCAATATATTATGTGACTTAGAAAATTATAATTCTATTTATTAGATTTTCTAGAAATATTATAATTTTTTATTATCATTTCATCTAATATTAACTATCCATGACATAAATCAACTAATGTATGATTGTTTCAGCTTAATTAATAGTTTTGAATTTGAATTATGAGCATACAATTACACATTAAATATTATCTCTACCAAAAAAAAAATATCATCTCATTATTCAACCTTGAATTTTAGAAGTCATTTTAAATGAGGGATCATCAATTAAAAAAATATTCTCATCATAAAAAATCTCATCTTTAGTCTTAAATATAATTACCTTTAAGAATATATAAAATTATATTTTTTATTTTCATATTTTATCATAGAGATGTCTACTAAATAATAATGAACTTAAAAAAAATAATAAAAGAAGAAAATTAATCAAAGAAATCAAACCAATAAACAAGTTAATCTTATATTTCAAACTTGGCTTGCATAAATAAAAGAATGAAGCCTGAACCATAATATTAACACAAATCAAACCTGAGTCTTAAGTATCTATCTTGACTAGAGAGTCGTTTGTACCCATTAAAAGAATTGGACTTTTCATTTTGCTAAACATGTTTGACCTTGTGTTATCATTGCTTGTTTTGAACTTCACGAATTCTAGGAGCATGTGTTCCATGAGTTGCTGGTTAATTTAAATTAAATGGAAAAAAAAAACACCTCTAGCAACCTTTTTTTTCCGAGGGAATGATAAAATAAACTATAAGCTAATTTTTGCTTCATCAAATTCTGGAGTACATAAGAACAAATATGGATAAAAGTAACCTCTACACTTAACCTTACATACTTTAAAACTCTACTACTTCGAGATCCTCAAAGTAATTTAAGATACTGCTCATACCAATATCATCTTTCCAATAGTAATTTTAGTTGTCATTAGCAATCTAAATATGACATCAAGAATACTAATCTGCCGGCACAAGATGGAGAGGTTACTAAGGTTTAAAATGGAATACTAACATAATAACAAAATGCTGGACCTATACATGGTGAAGGTGGGCGACTGCACAGGGTTCCATATTTAAAGGGACACTAAATTTTTTTATTCAATCTATATAAGTATTAAATTTTTATATAATATTATAATTTAATAATATCAACGTGAGCTGAAGAATTATTTATGTTCAGTTTGATGGTTAAATGTAAAGAGAGATAGGCTATAGACATAAAAGAAAATAATTGACTTCTTTAAAACATCATATTATAATTTACAAGGTCGATCTTGATACTAATCTTTGGTGCTCTGAGCTAATAAAAAAAAATTATACATTCATGATTTTTATTGAAATATTATTCATCTTGATTTTTTTTTTTTACAAAACTCATTATGTGTCTTATGTATCATTTTTCTTTGGTCTTATGTGTCTGTTCTGTGCATTTTGGATTAGCTATTAGTTTGAGCCCAAAAAAACAAATAGCTAGTTTTTTTTTCAGCGTGGATATTAATAAGATGAAAGTCTTCTCTGAGAGAGTGAAGAACAAAGAGAAGCTTGTGTTTAAGATTTTGTATTTTCCATTGGCGAATCCAAAAAGAATTCGTAGTGGTGGAAAAAATAATTTACAATATTTTAAAAAAAATTATCACAAGCTTTTATAAAATATACAATGTTATATGACAAAAGAAATAAAAAATACTTAAATTTCTATAAATTATAATTATTTTCTGTGCATTTTCATACTTAAAAAATATTTTATAATTTTTTCATTGTCAATATACTAAAAAATTAAGAGGATAAATTAGTGAAATTATAATCAATTTATTTTCCCTTTTTAAATTCTTATATATTTTACATTCATTTTTAAAAAATTATTTTATGGAGACAATACCTATTTTTATGGGTGCAATTTTTTTTACTACACATTACGAATAAAATAAAAATTATTGTGGGGCAATTGCCCCCACACCCTCCTGTACATGCATCCCCTAGTGATATTTTCTCTATTGTTCCTTTTGACAACAAGAATCAAACTTACATTCTTGTAGAATATGAAATTGTTTCTTATTAACAAAATCAACTTGTTGATCGATTACAGAAAATATTATCAAAGTGTGGAAATTAAGTATAGTCCAAGGATTATATGAGCGAACCATTATAAAAAACTTTTATGTTCAATCCTCTCTTTATTTTCTTTTTGCATGTTTTATTTGTGATAATTTTCACCATCAAGACTGCTCTCAAAACCTATTGTATTCTGTATACTGAAATCACATAGTAATTATTTAATTTTTTACTCTTTTATTACTTTTGTGTTAAAACAATAGGAACTTAAATTCTTCTGAGTTTTTAGCTAAAAGATGTTAAAGTTAATGATTTTATAGTAATTTTGGTTGTATTTTGTATAGAAATATAGTAGAGGTATGGAAAAGGATTGAAGAACTAAAGTGTTACACTAAGCGCGACATCTTCGCTTAGTGCATCAAGATAACTCAACTCAAGAAGTCCGCTTAGCGCAAGAAGCCAATCTGGCGGCTTAGCCCGCATGCATCTAGCGGCTTAGTGTGCATCTGGCGACTTAGCGCACATGCATCTGGCGGCTTAGCGCACAGTCACTTATGTCAGCTAAACTTTGCATGTGCGCTCAGCGCGCAGACGCAGGCTTGGCGCATGGTGGCGGTTCTAATTGGTCATCAAATGAAAAGATATTTTCAAAAAGTGTTTTTTATATATAAAAGCGACATTCATTCATGGAGAACACTTAACCACGAAGCAAGGTAGCAGAAAAAAGAGAAACATCGCAGGAATTCTATTACCGGCCAGTGCAAGGAAAATCCATTTTCTGGAGCTATGGCCGATCCGTTTCACTCCATTTTTCTTCCATTAAATCCCCTATAATGTACTCCACCTATTTGTAAGACCCTCGTGACAATGAGAGACTAAAACTCCATCATGCTGGGTGCTTTGTAATCCAAAACTCTTTATGATGTAATGATTTTAAACTATCTTTTAATATAATATTGTTATTATTATTCATCCCTAAGTTTATTCACATACATATGGTTTGATCATCCATCTTTATGTACTGTTTTAGGATATAAATATTGAGAAATGTTTGTATGCTACGAACTTGAAAAGAATATCTAAACTGAGTCGTATCTAGGGATAGATTGGTTTTCTTTAGCCTGTGCATGCATCTCTTCTCTTAATGCAAATCATTTAATAATCAATAGATAAGGGATTGAGAGCGATACTAAGTGATTTAAGTTCTCTCACTCGAGAGATCTTGGTTGAAATAGTCTAGTAAATGTGGGTGATAATCATATTAATGTTAAAAGGGAAAAATCAATAAAAGATTACATCAAGAGAAATTTTGGAAGCAGATTTCCCAACACATTCCACACTTATCATCAACTTCACACTTCGGGTGTTTGTCTTCTCACATTTTTATGCTTTGTTGTTAATTCTCATATATTGATTCTTATGCACAAACCTATTTTTCATTCGTTGATTGCTTAGTCATTATATATATATATATATATATAACTCTGAGTACAAACATAATCTTTGTGAAATTTGATATTTAGTCTTATCGTTTTATATTATTTATACAATTTGATATGCTTATCAAGAAGTGAACACATTCATTATTTTCACTAAAACAACATTTTGAACATGTACTCACGTTATATGTTTGATATTTAAATGGGTTATTATTTCTTGTATTAAACTTAAAATTGTTAGATTAAATAGAATATGCTTCTAATCAAAGTTGTCATGACTCAACCAAACGTATGGATCCATATTCACATTTAATGATTCATCTTAATAATCAGAAACCACTGGAAAGCGATTAGAAACTCATATAACTCCCTCACAAGGTACAAACATCCATATTATAATCTTCATCTTCGAGGAAAGGGCCTCCAACACATCCTAGTGATGATAAGTAGGCATCAAGGTTACTAAATTGGTTTATGTGATTTGTCCTGGCTCAAGGGTGTTAATCTTTGACCATGGGAACCTTCACAACTTAGTGCCTCAAGAAGTAAAAAATGGTCTCTGCCTTTAATCTACTAAAACTGTAACTTACCCATAAAATCAATAATTAAATTCGTAATAATTTCATAATTTATTAATGAGTTTAATTTTGATATTGTTAGTATGAATATTTTCTCAAACTAATTATAAATCACTCTAGATATGACTTTTAAACTAATTACTAAAATATTAATTATTTTTATTTATATGTCAAGTTAAATTAAATGATAAAATAAAAAATATTTAGATTATGGACGCATTTCAATATATTTTTTTTAATTTTATGTATATATTATTATAATATTAATAGCTAATTTTTTAGTAAAGCTTATTGTTATATTTTATGCATAAAGCTTACGATCATTTCTTATTTATTTGAAAAAGTCATATCCTAACGTGATACGCATTTTATTAAATTATTCGTTATTTATTTCCCTCGAATCTCATCATTTAAGCATGATATGTTTCTTTATTTTCTTAAAAATATATTATGATAAAAATATTTTTTATTTAAACCAAATGATTATTTAAAAATAATTTTAAAAATATTAAACTAAAAAAACACAATTCATTTTTTTGTTAATTAAATTATATTAAAATTTAAATAAACTTTTGTTTATATTCCACAAAGCACTACTACTTAGTTTACGATACCCATGCAACATGCCAAAATCTAGTTATTTAAAAGATAACGTGCAATGGTCAGCTACACATATTAAATGTATGGATTATAAATAGAGGCCTGTTATTTGAGTCTTCTAGATTTTCAATTTTGGTAGTTTTTACACTTAACGAGCCAATTCACCCTAATCACCTCCTTCAAAACTTATAATTAATCTTTTTTTTGTGATGCGTACAAAACTTATAATTAAGCATTATATATATATATATATATATATATATATAGTGATCTTGGATTCAAATAATCCGTCGCTTTCTCTATAGAATGGCGATCCGTAGTCACAAAATGTTGACAAAATATAAAGATGCTATTTTAGGTAAGCTAAAAAAATGTATTGATCGTACAATAATTCATACCTGATCTCCATGGTTTAGAATTTGAAATAGCATATGGGGCCATGAGAACCCAAATATCCAATAGCCCTGCAATTTCTTAATCAATTTCTGCAATTATTATTCTTATTCTTATCTTACTCATTACATAATTAGCAAACCCCTAGGCTTCAACTAAAATAATGCATTCATATCGGTAGAAAATTAATATTGATTAAAACTAATTATGATATGCTTGAATTATAGGAAATGCAGTAATGGATGAAGGTGTTCAGAGAGGGCAACTAGCTACATGTGTGTTTTTCTGCTACACTGCACTTAAACACAACATTATATTATACGTTTAATATTACCCAAAATAATTTCTTTAATCCTTTTATGTTCTATCTTATAGTCTCAAATAGGATTTTTTTTAGGTTTAAATATATTTTTAGTTCCTGTAATTTAATATTTTTTTGTATTTTTTTATTTTATTCTTTGTAAAATGTATTTATTTAGATTTTTGTTTTTAAAGTATTTCATGAAAAATAAAATAAATATATTTTATAAAGACTAAAATGAAAAAAAAAATTATAAGGAGGAAAATGAAAAAATATTAAATTATTAAAATATATATATATATTTAAACTTTTTTTTAAGGAGTATCAAACAGGTTTTGCTAAGGCTTTTTTGTAAAGTACGGAAAGTGCTTCAAGAGTTTTTGCGGCAAGTATCGATCTAAAAAAAAAAAACGAATGAAAGAGTAAAACAGAAGAACTGTTGTTTTTTACTCATTGTTGCGTGACACAGGGACAGTGGACTGGCGGATGCATTAATAGCCCTACGGGGTCGATTACCCCACAAGTAATTTTTTTTTTTTTACTTAAAGATCTTCAATAAAAAATAAATTTGTTCCCACATAAAAATAAGTATTTCCTCGTAAGATAATTTTTTAAAAATTAATGAAGGCAAAAAATTATAAAAGATAAAAAACAGAATAAATTAATATGTGTAGAAGGTAGTTGCACATGGAGTAATAATTTACAACTAATTCTTATATTGTATTAATAGAATTGCTAAATTTTGGAGTTTAATGGGTCCAACTAATTCTTATATTGTATGAATTTTTCTCCCCTTTTGGTTGAAAGTTATATCCGAAATCCCTTGAGTTTGAAAATCACACTTTAATTTTTGTGTCTTTAGGATTTGAGTTTCTTTTTTTTTAATGAGTTCTCTTTGCAATTTGTGTTTGTAAACGTATTAGTTTGTGCTTGGTATAAAATAAATGTTTATTTTTATACAATTAGATTTAAAACTCATCATAAATTAGTATTTTAGTATATGCAGTGTATAAGATAAATGCTTCTTATTCAGAAAAAAAAAAGATAATAGTTTATTTTATATAACTAAAATTTATAATAATAAATATTATTAAATATAAAAATTATATTATAATTAAGTTTAGAAATATAAAAATAAAAAAATGATATATTGAGAGAGATAAGATGTTAAGAAAAAATAATCCAATAAGCACTCTTGTTGAAGAAAAACTCTTGATATTTTTACTAATAAATCACTCCTAACAACACTCTCATTAAATATGAGTCATATATCTTATCCTAACTAATCTCGTATATTGAACGCTTAATCTAATTTTAATTTTCTTTATTATGAAAAATATGATTTTAAATTTTAATTTAATTTACCATTATACTAAAAAATTATCATTGGTGTGAGTCTGATGACAGAGATGATAGTGATAACATTAACAACAACATTCATCACAAAAAGAGAAATACTAATTTATCATATTTTTTAATTTGATTCCTATCTTAAGATAAGAAATACATCACACTAACAAAAAAAACCTTTGACTCGGAATTGAAAAGTGACCATAGGGCCTTGTAGTTATCATCTAATGGCCCAAAGTTTCTCGAGTTATATTTTCTTTATTTAATATATATAATTTGCTTTCAATGGTCAGAATTTCATACAACACAAAAGTGATCACAAAAGATCCATTTCCTAAGGTAAATAGTAAAATAAGGGAATCATATCCTCCTGGTCTGTCAAACAACTTTTTACCACACGACACAATAGTTATCTTGTGACATCCGGGCACCAAACGGAGCCTTGTTATATGAGTGAAGGGCATTTCCTGGCAACTAATTTTTTTTTTTAAAACAAAAACTTAACAAAACGCATCCTATATAGTAACGTAAGCTTGTTTCCCACCCTTTGCTTCTTGCTCTAATATGTATGTGTCACAACAAATAAAACAAAGAAGATAATTACAAGATATAATCGTTATTTTGTCGCCTCTTTGATATCATCTATGTCATTACGGAAATTAAGTCCGAAGCCTAACTTTGAAGGCTAAAAGGTTATGGCGGCACGACTGGATTGGATAAAGCATGTTGTTCATGAAACGAAAGATAGGCTAGCCTACAATTGTGCAAGTTGAAGTTGAAGCTCAGTGCAACCTAATCGTCTTAATAAATTGCTCTATAATTGTACTAATCTATTTTTAAAACTGGGTTTAAAGGAGAAGACTTGATATGATTCGCGGATATAGAACTAGAATATTAAACAAAAAAGAAAAAAAAAAACGAACAGGAAAGGCATTCAAACGAATCAAACTTATGATTTAAATAAATAAAATCTCTATGTCGATCAACTCTAAAAGATTGGAATATTAATTGATATAGTTTTGGGACATAATTATACTGAATATTCATGATAGTGTTTAGAAGTTCAAACTTTGCAGTCTATATTTTAAAAGAAATGAAATTTCACTTGAAGTGAATATATGCGAAAGACTCCGTAAATTAAATCTTTAGTTTCAGCTATTGAAGATAAAGCACGAAAAGGAACAGAAAGTGTTACAAGCTCATTGGTGGTGATTGACTTCACCATATAGAAAGCTCATGCGGGGGTCAATTCTACGTTGTTTGCGGGTTGGGAGATTTGAAAAGCACCCCACATGGTCCCTAAAATTATTTACACGAAATGCTCCATCCCATAGATTTAAAGGTCCCACTGTCTCACTGTTTGCTTTTGAATTTTGATAGTACCGAACTACATGCTACATGAACTTTGCTAGAGCTCTTCTTGTTTTCTGACCAGAAGGACACGCACTAAAGCCATGGTGTTGTAGGGCACACCAACCAACAAACATGTATGTGGCCTATAAGGATTAACGATTGATATTGTTGATTTCAAATATATTTTTTGCATTAGTTGTTGCCCACTAATTGATATATATTTAATAAAATGAAAATAAAGTGGATTTAAAATATAATGCAAACTCACTTAATTTGTTTGGTACGTATGTAAAATAGTGGAAGGGAAAGGATAGAAAGAAATGCAAACTCATCAAAAACAATTTCCCCATTGATATATATTGAAGAAAACAACGGAGGAAAGAAAAAAAAAATGATGGATATCAAACCAAAATCTATTCCTTCTAATTTGGAAAGAAAACTACAATAAAAAGAATAAAGATTAAGAATATTATTCTACCCTTAATGATTACAATATATAAAAACAAAATTATTATATCTTTTTCTTATTTAAGGATATTTATGCCATTTTATAAATATACTGCTTTATTTCCATAACAGTAGCTACTAAGTAACTAGTTTTTTTGTCCCCACTAACTCAATCCTAGATCCACCACTAGCTATTCGGGGAGGAAGAAAAGATGTAATGATTTGTAAGAAGCCCTATTAAATTAGATAAGCATTGTCGTGTTAACTTAATAAGAATTTACGTAACTATAATACCTTCCCATACGAAGGGAAAGGGATTGGCGATTATCTTGTATCACAAATCGTGGAAGGAAACAGAGCTTCGAAACACATGGGAGATGTATTTCTATTTCCTTTGTAGATGAGAAAGAACGTGGACAACCCCACTTGCGTAGTAAAATTGTTTTCTTCCAATTTTTGTAAACTAACTAAATCCATAAATACGCAGTGTTGCGTTCACTCACATCAGTGATGTGGATTTAAATCCTCTTACTACATTCAAACACAACTAAAAACTAACCATTAATATTTGTCAATAAAAAATAAAAATAAATATGCACAGTTGCTTTCATTAGCTTAATATAAAAGCAAACAAATCAGCTGCTACGTACTCTCATCTTTTGGAATTGTATGCTAATCCTATCCATTATCCACTAAGGTCTGCTTTTGTTCTTGCCATGCACAATAAAACAACTTGAGGTCTAATCTTGTCACCTCTAATACTGTTATACTTGAAATTTTCATCAATCTTTCAATCCCAAATGATGCTATTTGTCAAAAAAATAATAACGTACGAGCAATTCTTACTTTATGGACTAAGAACTTTCTGTATTAAATAAATAAATAAATAAAAACTACTTGCAGAGTCTGCCAAAATCAGAAAAAAAAAAAAACTTCAGATTAAAAAATGGCGCTATATATATGGAAGTTTGTCAACGCTCTTTGTTAGTACGCTGGTAGTTGATCAATTATGCAATGGCGTATAACTTAACCTCCGCATTTTGCTAACTACTATGAGACAAATTTCTTTTGAACTTCACAAACCAACCATAACACCTATTATCTAAAGATCTAAGTTGTTGAGATTTGATATTGTTGATTTCTATGATCAACAAAAGGCCAAGTGCAGTCAGAATTAATAGAAAAGAACACCTACAATTTTATTGTTCTTTTAGATGGAACTATGGAAGGTTTCCGAGGGTTTTGATGCTGCAGACACAGTTGTGAAGTCACAGAATTTAAACTGTAAAGAATGAAAGAAATTTTAACACGCTTCAAGTAGATATTCCGAATATCAAAATAGTCAAAACATGCTAAATATAATAGGTCGTGGTGGTTATAAGTTCCTCTCTAAGTTGCTAGTAACAGTAAGTGTTGACTAGAAACAAGTCCTCCAATTATTAAACCCATTATACTCTACTAGTCTATTGCAAATACGCATTAAAAGTTCATGTATGTGATTTTTAAACAAAATAACAGAGTTTGTAAATGCATTGATTTATTGTTTTAGGTTTTGGTATTCTCGAGCCATATAACAACAATTTATACTCAAAGGATGATAATGGGAAGGAAAGAGAGGAAAATTTGTGATAAAATGAGTGATGTAAAAACTAGAGATAAAGATAAAAAAAAAATGCGTGTAAAGTTGTTGTATAAGTCAATTGTAAGAATGCCATATTACTCATTTCATATTTGTAAGAATACTATTACTCACTTCATTAGCATAACAACTTTATTGCACAGTTGCGAGAAAATATTGAATGAAAGTGTGAAAGTACCCCAAGAAAGTTCTCATTGATGAGTCATTATGAAGATATATAACTATATATCCTATCCTAATTCCCATCACATCCCCCGAAACATAAGTTCCGGACGTTTTTCTCTTTATCATATACCTTGTCCAAGTGCTGTATGATAGCATTTAAAGCTTTTGATTAAGGTGAACCCTTCATGTCTAAAGCTCTCTCTGCCATCTTTGTCACATTTTCAAAGGTCACCAAATAAATGTAACGGAAGTAACCGTTAAGGTGTCTTTCATCCTCCAACTTTCCCTCTCCTTCCCTATTGACCAAGCATAACTAACATTTATTTACTTGAAAAGGAAGTTCCCTCCCTAGAAGAAATGAAAATAAAAAAAGCACACACCAAAGATTGAACTATTTTCCCCTCTTGTTTATCATCACAAACCTGATAAACTTTAGTCCCTCGTGTACTCAACTCCTTATTCAACTAAGTTACCGCCGTTTTTGGAACTGTGGGGCCTCCAAATCCCTCTATATATTAACAGTGTACTCATACTCTTCATGAGCACCAACTACCTACCCCTTTCTTTGATTTTGTGTCCCACCCTGCATCTTAGCAGAGCCACTCTGATCACTAAAATGCCATTGTTAACTTCCTCTTTGTTCAACATGGTTCCTCTCTTCTCTCTTCTTTTGTTCTCACTCATGATTCGTTATAGTACTTCTCAGGATCCACCTTCACCTGGTTACTACCCTAGTTCCAAAATTAGTCCCGTTAGCTTTGGTGAGGGATTTAGAAACCTTTGGGGACCTCAGCATCAGAAACTAGACCAAGACTCATTAACAATCTGGCTTGACTCTTACTCAGGTATGAAAAATGTCTCACATAAACTCCCAACTTCAATAGTTAAATCCAACTACACAGTGAGGGGGTCTAGCTCAGTTATTGATTGAGTAATGGTACATAAGTTGTTGCAAACTTCTGACATTATCTTCTATTCCCACAAATAAAAAAGTAAAAAATTCAACTACATATGCTTCTTTGTTTATTTGTTCATTAAAAATTGTTTCACTATTACTAGTTACTTTTGATACACAGGGAGTGGATTCAAGTCACTTCACTCTTATCGGTCTGGATACTTTGGTGCTGCGATTAAGCTTCAACCAGGTTACACTGCAGGAGTCATAACATCTTTATACGTGAGGATTAATCTATAAATCTAGCTCATAGTATAGTATCTTTTTACTATGTACAGTTTTTCATCCTTTATCTTTGTTATTTCATTTGAGAATTGTAGCTTTCAAACAACCAAGACTACCCAGGACACCATGATGAAATAGACATTGAGTTCCTTGGTACCACGCCGGATAAGCCATATGTCTTGCAGACAAACGTATACATCAGAGGAAGTGGAGATGGGAATATTATAGGGAGAGAGATGAGGATTCACCTTTGGTTCGACCCAACACAAGATTTTCACAACTATGCTATTCTGTGGGAACCCAGTGAGATCATGTAATTTTCACAAAGATGCACTGCATAATTTTTTTTTTGTGAATAATTATTTTGTATAATAACTATCAACAACCATCCAGCCCAATTAGGAAATTACTAAGCCTTGGTTAAAATATTTCACTGAAAAGACCATTTCTATACAATAATGGACTGTCGACCCCTTTAAAATATACCTATTAACCTTTAATCATGTTAGTCAAAGTGAGAAAAAAATGTGCATGTAGCTTATTTTTCGTCACTCAATCATTCATAGCTTATTTATGGGATGGAAATGTAGTTTTCACGGGAGTAGGTTGATTATTATAAAATCTTACAATATCTAGATTTTGCATGTTGCTTACTAGTTTTAGTTGTTGAATTATCTTACAATATATGCAGATTTTTAGTGGATGATGTCCCAATAAGGAGGTATCCTAGGAAGAGTGATGCCACGTTCCCCTCAAGAGAAATGTATGTGTACGGATCAATATGGGATGCATCTTCATGGGCTACAGAGGGAGGAAAATACAAAGCTGATTATAATTACCAACCCTTCTTTGGTAGATACAAAAACTTCAAAATACAAGGTTGTACCACTGAAGCTTCAACCTCATGCCAGCCACCATCTCCCTCACCACCAGGCTATGGCAGCCTAAGCCCTCAGCAACTTTCTGCAATGCAATGGGTCCAAAACAACTACTTGGTCTATGACTATTGCCATGATCCTGGAAGAGACCATACACTTACTCCAGAATGCTAAGGTTTTAAGCTATATTTGGATTGAAATTGGGAAAGTATATTTTTATAAAATTCTATACACAATTGCAAATACAGAATGAAAAAGGAATAATTTGTTGCTTTGCAAATAAAATTACTTTTGAGCTTTCCCAATTGAAATCCAAGCATGCACTTAATTAGTTTGGTTCAAGAGTTGGTGTGTTTCAAAGTTATTTGTTATTTTTCACATATTACCAAAACAGTTTATTAAGGGGGTGGATTTTGTGATGGTTTGCTAATGCTAAGTGTAATTGCAACAACAGTGAGCGTCCAAGTTCCCCTCAAAAAAGATTGAAATGTTTTCGTTGTTTATGTAGTTGTTTTGGTTTGTTTGTACCCCACAAAAGATTGGGATGTTTTTGTTGTTTGTGTAATTGTGATTGCACTATTACTTTAGTCCTTTTCCTGTTGAAATAAATCAATCTATTTGGATTTTGGACGCTTTCCTAATATTTAGGTAGCAGAAATGAGAAAAGGAACCTTTGTCCCTCTGAAAGTAAGCCGTTGGAAAGAACCTTCTTATGGACTTTTGTTGCTGAATTGGACAACCAAACTAATCATTCAATCTGTGAGTTCATGAATAAAATAATAGCTAATGTTCTATTCTGCTGTTGTCGGTAGAATGCCCGTGCCAAGGACAATTTTGGTTTGTTTGAACGCGGAAAAAATAGAAAAAGAAAAAAAATTCAGTTACAAAGAAATTGGAGAGGAGAAAATAAATATAAAAAGTGAAATTTTAGTTGTTTGTATAAAGCAGAGCAAAAGTGAAGAAAAAAAAATAAGTTATAGCTATTTATTTGATTTAAAATAAAAAAATGAGAAGAAAGAAAATAATATTATATAATAAAATATTTTTGTTCTCATATCGAAATTATAGTTTTTTATTCATCATTTTTAAAGAATAAAACAGATGTTGCATAATATTTGTACAATTTTCTTTTTATAAAAAATCGAGAAAATTCTTTTCCGTGTATGGGTTCTGCTACAACTTTTATTTTTCTCTCCCCATATCCCTTTGCATAGCTAAAAGAGAGAATAAAATTCAATTTTGGTGTTTTCTCTTCTTTAGATTTCTTTCTTTCTAAACTCTGTCCTGCCAAATATAGTGTTACTTTAGGAATTTGCATGCCAACTACAATGACTATATTGAGAATAAAGTACATCCTTATATTATGTCCATGAATTTCTGGCCTGCCGTTTCATTGTGCTAAAAGGATAAACTAAACATGGAAAAGGCACCCAAGAGAGAAATGATAAACAAGTATCGATAATAAATAAACAAAGACAAATACTGACCCACCCAATTTAAGAAGATACCATGAAGGTAACTTAGTAATGTGGATAGACTTTTCCTTCCTAATATTAAGAAAAATCTTACTACTGTTTTAGTTTTAGCAATCTATCTACACAACTCTGAAAATTAATTAAGATCATGATGATCCTCTCCAATCGGTTAAAAAAATTTGACTACCATAGTTTTTTTAACTATTCGGAAATAAGTTCTTAATTGATACTGTAAAGCACAGATTGTTTTTGGAAGGCCAAAGGGAAATTTTATTAAACAAAGGAACAGGGAGGCAAAATAGCTCACACAAGATGTGAACAGCTGCAGCCACCAACAAACAACAGCAAACCAACAAAATCAAAGTGTGCTTGCGATCCTTGTTGCAAAAAAAGCATAATAACTATTGCTTAGGAGTAATTAAAAAGAGTGCTTTGAGTTAATATAAATTAGGCTCTTTAAACTGGAACAAGAAGAGAGGACTTGACATAGCAATAGAGCCAGAAAGGCAAATAGATGGTGGGCAATGATGCTCAATTCAATACGCTACTGCCTGGCCCAATAAAAGATGCCTTATCGGTCATGTGTGTTTGATATTATTTTAAATCATGCATGGTTTACACCAATTAGCCCTAGATAAAGGCTATCAAATCATGGGAACTATCTTAATCACACCTTAGTACCTTGCACAGTCTCTTGCTTTGAATTTCTATCTGATCAGAAACATTACTTTGTGGTACTAATCCTTGTCTAGTTGTGGCGTTGTGAAATGCCAACCACATGAATGATTGAAAGAATTTAGGATTTCAACGAGACTCTAGGGGGAGAGCAATTCATTAATTTGTGCAAACAACCCCCTACTTCAAACTTTCAACCATTGGTTTGATTGGAATAAAGTTATTCACGAATATTTGCACGTAAATTATACTATATTTACCAATAAGTCAATTGAATAAAATTGAGTTCATTCTTCTTAAATAAAATCTCAGTCACAAATCTTTGGGATGAAAAAGAATATAATTGAGAGAAAAACATTAATAAAAAAATCATTTAAATTTTTTGACAAAAATTAATTATCAATAAAATTGATATATATTTCATACTGAATTCATAATAAAAAAAATACACTGCAATTAACTATTTGATTGTTATTAGCTTCACGTCATTTTCCATTTGTATTTTGATTTTCCTTGTATAATTAAACAATGTGAGGGTATATATAATATAATAATTACAAGAAATGTACCAAGAACTATTTAATTTTGTAATCTTGCAAATTATTAGAAACTAACCCACAACGCTATCACCTTTCAATGCAATGACTAGCATTATTGCTCAAATAATGTTTCTTGACACATAAATTTAAATTATATCATTAATTAAAATAAATAATAATTATTTAAATATTTCTTAAAGAAAAAAATTGAATAATTAATAATTATAATTTTATAAAACTTATATAATTTTAAGAAAAATAATTGCATGAATAAAGTATAATTTTGTATAATTTATTTAAAGTTATAATTTTTATATCATTTTAAAATTTATAAATAAATAAATCAAAAGTTAATTTTTAAAAAAGTATATGTAACTTTAAAGAAACATTAACTCTTTCATTTAAACATAATTCATATTATACCTTGACGTTATCTCACTAAATAAGCAACAATCTTCATGCCTCCCCATTTCTTATTATTCCTTAAAGAAACCAATGGGTTTATATATCAAAAGTTTAATTTTGATAAATGAGAGTGTAAAAAAATTTAACCTAAGATATAAAAATGTCTCTCTTGTTTAATAATTTTCTGCAATAACTAAATTCTAAATAGAAATATTTTAAAACTAATTATTCATTTATAATAAGTTTACGTATGTCCTTAATATTTTTATCTAAAATATGATAAGGGTGTTGGACGGTAAAAATACGAAGGTCGAAATTAATTGAGGGGAAGATAAAAATAGAGTAAATACGTATAAATTTAAAAATATAAAAAAAATATTTATTAGGATGATCAAATATAGGTTAAGAAAGGATAATTTTGACAATCAATTTGATTATAATTTAATTCAAATTAAAATAAAATTTTAATTTAATTTGTTTGATTTCAATTATAAGCTTTTTTTTTTCAAGCCAATCTAATCTAAGAGATCTGATGAATGATGTCTAGGACTAGTTGTCTACTAAATGGTTCATTTCTTCTTCTTTTTTTTTCATCAGTCTTTCATTTATTTATTTATAGTTAGAATCACCGTCTTTCAGTTTGGGCCAGAGTGGGAATGTGGGTCAAGAAGCCCAAAAATTCGGCCTGGCTCCTCAGCCATTTGAAGAATGTCCCCCACCCACCACTATATTGCAAATTTCAGGCTTTTATCAGGCGCGACCCATGTAAAATACTGTAATAAACATGAAATAATGAAATTAATTAGAATATACTCGAAGACTTATCTAAATTGCAATATCCTACAAAATAATAGTCTACTCTCTCCAAATAATACGTGAAATATATATCCTTCTTGTCTGTAGAAACAGTGAAAAGTGGAACATTTTCAATTGCCATAACCATTTCAATTCATTCATGTTTCGATACACGATAACGATGACTTCTCTCTGATCCAACACCAACGATACATGATCGCTTCCGCTATGAAGTAGAAACTACGTGAGATTATATGCAAAATTATAAATATTTTAATTTAATATTTATGTAATTGTAGTACAATGATTATTTATTAGTTAAAAGTATAAAAACTTTATACTGACCATAAATAAAAATTAAATTCCTTTATAAATTTGTACCTCAATTCTATAATTTACTTGTATAAAATGTTAAAATCAACATGTTAATATTAAAATTCCATAATCTTACATGTGCTCACAAAAAAAAAAAATCTAACATGTGAAAAGAGGAAGAGTAATATCAGATGAATAAATGTTTTTGTATACAATATTTATCTATTGATAAAAAGAAATATTAAAGTGACAGCATAACCATGGGCCATAACATACCATATTCGTGACCGCTGACACCTTCCCTACTTCCCAAATTTAACATTAAAAACACTGTAAAGTTCTGACACACCCCCACTCCATACAAACTAATCAATCGTTTCGCTGTCCAAATTCATAACCTTTGTTCATTAATTTAATATGTAATAATAATAGTCATCTGTAAGTACAATCTCCAATTTATTTACATAAAAAATAATTTAAGAAAAGAATGATTAAAATGAAAACTCAACGAAGCAATTCTTGTCATCTGATGAAAACACTGGAACGAAAAATTCCTTTATCCAACTTCATACTTCAAACCCTATTGTAATGCATTACGTGTCACTCTTCAATTGGTCACCAACCAAAGACCTTCGGTAAGACCTACCCAGCTTCTCACTCAAACTAACCATAACTTGCCACGTGGCGTCCCCTTCCTCAACCTTCTTGTTGTTGTTGAAAAGCAGGGCCCGCCTTGTCCCCGGGTCCCACAGGCTCTTCTGAATGACACTAAGGTTCGTCGCCGCCACGCGCTCAAGAATCTTCCCCAGCTTCCCCACGTCCCTCTCAGCTACCGTCAACGATATCTCCGACCACCTCACCGCGGAGGAAAACGGCAACCGTATCCCATCGGCGATAACAACCGGCACACACCCCAACGCTACCGACTCCACCAACCTCGGACTCCACGGAGCCCACCCTAACGGACACAAACAAAACACCGAACGTGCAATTTCCAACTGGTAACCGGCAAACCTACGCCTCTGCAGGTAAAACCTCCGATCACCGTTGAACTTCCGCCATATCTCCGTCCTCACTCGCCTTCACAAAAAATGCATGACAATTACTTAATTGATTATTGATTAAAGTCATTGAGATTAATTAATGATTAGTAGGGCCATTAGTGGTTACTTGCTGTAAAACTGTCCGCTGACATTTTTAGGATGTACTTCCATTTTCCCTCGGAAAAACGCCCAAATGTCTCGCCGTCCGTTCACCGGAAACTTCTCCAGCGTGCTCCGTACACTTTCCGGCGATACGTAAGGCGGTATCACCACATTCTCAACGTCTTGACACGGATGCGGGTGAATGACGCCGAATGTCTGCAACACTATCGAGTTCTTCAAAATTTTCGGTATTCCATCAGCCATGGCCACGTCCTCCTTCATAAAACAATAACGATACGTTAGAAATGCAAAGCCTTATATTATAGACACTTATGAGACACTACCTTTTAAACGATTTTTTTACCAGGGTGTGAAAGCATGCGCCGAAGTCGTGGGAAGCGACGAAGACGTGGTCGGATCCTCTGCTGCGGTTCCAGAATGGGTATTCGGTGGAGACCAGGTTGACGGCGGAGGATATGAGAGTGCGCGCGTGGCCAATCGCCGGGAAGCCATTGACGGCGCTGAAGTTGCAAGACACGTAAACGGGGACGAAGAAGAAATCAGCTTCGTATGGGTCAAACGTGCGAACTTCGCTTGTTAACAATGCCCTGTGAATAGCAACTTCCGAAGCGAATAAATGATTGCTACACCTCTCGTTCGCAAGCCAATCGGTGTTGTACTTTGGAGGAAGCTCGTACACAAACACCTTCATATTCTTCAGCACCCCTACAATGATGAAATGAGTCAAAATAAAAATATTTTTTTTAACTGAAAATGCTGAACAGTTTTTGTGTGTTACCTAGAGTGTTGGAAGTGGATTCGACAAGGGTACGAGGGACAACGTTGGATTCGGAGTTTGAAACATGAGACGTTGGTGTGTTAGTGTTGTTGGGGTTGCTGGTGATGAGATAGGAAGTGAAGAAATAGAGGGAGAAAGAAAGCCAGAGAACCCATTTGTAATATGTGTGAAACCAGTTGTTGTTCTTGTCTTGTTGAGGTTTGTTCCCTTGTTTGTGTAGGAGCTTCATTCTAAGATAGAAAACTCTGCTTTTGGGGGGTTTCTTCTGCTCTGACATTTTCTCTTAAAAGATTACAGAGAGAAACCAATTAACCTACCCTGACGTTGAAGGAGTGGTAGAGAGAGGTCTTTCCGATTCGGGTTCGTGAAGAAGTAGAAAAGAAGAAATGAGAGTAACAAACCGTGATATGATATGAGAAGGAAGCTAGAGATTTGTTGGCGTTTCGTTTTTGCACCAAAAATGAACAAGTGGGGGATTTAATCAAAAAATCGTTGCAGCGTTAGTTAAGGTTATGGGGTTTTGAATTCCGAAATCCGATTCTTGCCTAATTATTGAATGAGGATTAAACTAATATGAAAAAAAAAGCTGGAAGAGAGTTTGAGAGAGACTGTTTAGTTTTGGTTTCAGATGTCACATGGCGATGGATCAGCATGTAGCTAGGCGAAGGCATCGGTTTCTATGCTGCTTTTGGTTCTCTCAGTATTTGTCGTCAGAAATCATTGGTCCAATGTGCTTTTGGGTTTTGATTGCTGTGGTTTTATTATTGATTACTCTATATAAGAAGATAAGATCTGTCATCATGGTTATAATCAGCATAACATGATAGTATCACGATCTCACGGGATGAAAGTACAGCTAAGTGGTTGAAATGTAAAACGTAGATCGCTTTGCATGCAGTGCAATTATACAGGGGCAGGAAAAAAATAAGATAGGAAGGTCTTTTTATGTTCTATTAATTAATAAATAAAAGGTGGATAATAAGATATGCTTAAATAATGGTTACAACTTACTAGTTCGCATCAAATCTAAGATTAGCAACAATTAATGGCATGATGAACCTGGACATATGCATAAACAAACCGTTGGAAAGTTCGAAAAGAGATCGGAAATTGGAAGGAATGGAATAATGATATTGTTTAGAAATGCAAGAAAAGCTTAGCAGTGAAAGCACAAAAACTGGAAGTAAAGCAATAAAATTTGAGAACCAAAGAGGTTGTGGGCCTAGCATTTCCAAAGCTCGAATAAGATAAGATGAATTGAGCATTGCATTAATTAAATTCCTGAATTATAAGATGAGCAATTTAGTGGGGACATTTTTTGTCCCTTTGAAAAGAGATAATTCCATTTGCCTGTTTAATGGCTTTACTATATAATTTTGGCAACTGGACTTGGAGATGGACCAATATGGTCACTAAGTTACTTCCATTAGTGTTTGTGCATGGCCGTTATTCCTCAAAGTGAACAAAGGCTTTTTTATTTATTAAGTTAAAAGTCACACAATGAAGGAACGATAAGGACTGTTATAAGAGGAGTTTGAGCTGGAAAAGGTTCCAGCATTTGTTTATGCATTGACCCTACAACACTGCGGTCCAAGCTGTGAGCACATGTAGAGGAAAGGAGTCACACACATATATACATAGGGAGTGGTGCCCCTTACTAAAAGATAGAATCATCCAAATTATTAGTGGAAAAAGGTCAATAAAAATAGCCTTTGGATATAGGAACGTGTTAGAGGGCAGAGTGAACAACAAAGCTGAATTGGAATATTGATTGAATTTAAAGACCATCAATTAAATGGTAGCAAATAGCATGTCTTTCTTCAATTCATTTCTCCTAAGTCCTACCTTTGCATGGATTTTGAGAGATGTTTTGAAAATCGAACCGTCCAGTTCAACCCGTCCAACCGGAAATTCGAACACTCTTAAAACTAAGATATTTTACAACCTGTAAAAAACCGACCAAATCGATCCAAAAATCAATAAAAATTGAAGTTGAATCAACATAGAGAACTAGTATCTAACTGGTATTCTTGATTTTTATTTTTAAGTTTTTAATTAATCTAGTTTTTAAGATAAATAAAATACATAATTTAAATATTTGAAATATGCATCAATTATTTTGTCTATTATTATTATTTTTTATCAATAAAACATATAATTTAGTCATTTATACTAATTTATAATTCTTTAGATCTTAATTTTTTACATATCTAAATTTTTTTATTACTTAAAATATTAAAAAATGTAAAAATGATTCGATCAGAGTTCAACTAGGATTAAATTAAACTTGAATTAGTATATTACCCATTCGATCATGAGACCGGTTTTAAAAAGGCAAAATTATATTTTTGGTTTCCTGTTTGTCTTCAATTTTAATTTTAATCTCCCTTAAAATTTATTCACAAATTTAGTCTTCCAATTATGTCAAATCTAGTAAATGTGATCTCCAAGCCTACTTTAAACATTGATTGTTACAAAGAAACTTTGACTTCAACGTGTAACATCCTGAACATGGAAAGGTGCATCCAAGAGTCATCTCTAACATTTTTTGTTCATCATCCACTCAGAACGTGACATGTGTTCGTCAACGTTCAAACGTAAGCTTGGGGACCATATTTACAGGATTTAACCTAATTAAGGGACTAAATTTGTAAATAAATTTAAAGAGAGACTAAAATCAAAATAGAAGATAAATAGAGAAACCAAAAATGTAATTTTATCTTTTAAAAATGTTGGTTTTGAGGCAGTGGTGGTTCCATGAGTATATTTTTTCCCTCTCCATTACTAGTGTGTACATCTTAAGAAGAGAATTCAGGCCCATCTTAGCGAACATACATTTGATAACTAAAATAACCATAAAGGTATAATCAGGCATATATGTGGTCATACAAATTAAGTGGTTTTGACACTTTCTTATAAAATGGAACCTACGAACATGACGTAGGATCAGTCAAACGAGAAAGAGAGAGAGAGCTATATTATCTCTTACATAATTTTGATTGGAAAATAGTTATTATTAATAATTGTTCTTTAAATTATTTTTTACCCATCGTCGTTTCTGTTTTTCTTTTATTTAATACCAGCCACATCATTCGTGCACACTTCGTAAAAAAATAAAATTAAACCAAACAGCACAATTAATTTTTTTTAAGAATTTATTTTGTATGTTTGTGGGTTTGAAGGAGATTGGAAATAAAGAATGCCTTAGCCTTAGACAAATGTAGACAATCGAACCTTGACACACACGCTAAGGGATAGTTGGGGATGAGTAACAGCTATCGACTCTTTTTTTTTTTATTTTATTTTGAAATTCTATTTATATATTTGATTTTAATTTATATAAAACAAATATGCATGCCCCAGTAGCAAAACAAAACAAAACTATGCATATTCCTATACTAAGTATGGTTTATCCGCAAATTATGATTGTAATTCCAAAGAGATGAAGTCTGGTTTTTTTTTTTTTCAGAAATACACTCTTTCTCCCAGATTTTCTTAATATAAACCGGTTTATATATTATTGTTCAATCTATATTTGAATTTTTAGAAGTCGGGTTTGGCCACCCCTGACGCCTTTTTTTTAATTTAATTTTTATTTTATTCTTAATATTTAAATTTAAATTATTAAAATAATATAAAATATTATAATATATAAAAATATTTTTAATTGATTTTAAAAATATTTTTTATAAAAATAATTTGTATTTGTTTAAAAATAAAAATATTAAGGATAATTATTATTTTTTATATTATTTAATTTATACAAGACTTTTTTTTAAGTTAATATTTAAATTTCTTTTAAAAATCTGAATTTTGTCTAATAATATTTTTGTTTTAATTCACAATCACTTCTCATGATGCAATATTATATTACAAATGAAACATATCACAATAAAGCGGTTTTTTGGATTACTTCTTCACCGATAACAAACCCAATAAGATTTCAAATTCCTTCGGAATGTATCATTGAAAAAACTCAAATATGTCATCAAGTAAGTTAGGCCGGTAAGGTTTCTCCCCTTATGAAATTCAGTAATCACAATTGGTCAAAACAATTTTTTTTTCACAACCACGACATACAGAACATCCAAGTAATAGAGTTGATAACCAATGAAGATGTGTTAAAGATGCTAATAGAATCCACCAATTGAAAGTGTTTTTGTGAAATAGAAATTTTAACTACTTCTAACAAATAAATTTCAAATTAAGATTATTTTTGTCATTTGCATGTTAAGATTGTTATTGTTATTATATTGTATTGTTTTCGTTTTATCTTGTTCTATTTATTATGTTTCAAATTCATTTTATTATTTTTAATTGTTATTTGAAAGTTTTAATCTCTTCAAAATTCTTATATAAATTAAATTTTATCAAACAAAATTTATTATCAATTAAGTATTGTATAAATTAAATAATATAAGAAAAATAATTATACTTAATAGCATCATTTTCTTAAACAAATAAAAATTATTTTAATAAAAAAATATTTTTAAAATCAATTAAAAATATATTTATAATATAATATTTGTATTATTTTAATAGTTTAAATTAAAACATAAATTTAAAAATAAAATAAAAATTAAATTAAATAAAAAAAGAAGGCGTCTACAAAAGTCGGAATGATGATACCCGACTTCTCAAAGGTGAGAAAAAATGGTGTAGACTATGCAATAATATACAACTGATTATATTAAGAAAATCTGGATAGAGAGGATGTATTGGTAGAAAAAAACCGACCAAGTGTGAAAGCTAGTTGGTAAAAAAAAAAAATAGATGGTTAAGATTTTTTTTTCCTTTTCACTCTCTCTGTCTCTGTTTCCTGTTTTGTCCTTCTCCCCTTCCGCGACTCCACTGTTCGTGCAGACCCCGCACTACGGCGCCTCTCTCTCCCTTCTATCTCTGCGGTGGTTTTTCCTTTGTCATTGGTTTCCTTCGATGTCGTCGCCGTGGTGATTGCGGTGGTGTCGCCGCCGTTGGTTCTTGATAGCGACGGCGCGGTGTGCTTGCTGTTGGTGGGTGGGGGAGAGGGGAATAGAGGGACAAAGTGGGAAAGGAAGAAAAAGAAAAAAAAATGAAAAAGTCTTAGTTTTTTATTAAAAAAAATAGTATATCCAGGAGTTAAAATAAACTTTCCCCCTGTGGAAAACTTGGCTAGCGTTCCCATTGTTAGACTTCATCTTCAAACATCGAAACTTGAAATACCGAAGCAGTGTCTCAAATATCAATGTCTCACCTCTTCCGGCCCACAATAGCAGAAATTTGGGGCAAAATTAAGCCCAACATTTTGCAGGAATGCTGATGTCCAATTCTATAATTCAAAACAAAGGCCCAAACATAATAGCCCGTTAAATAACAAAACCGGTAAAAACAATGCAGAGGGCATCGTTTATGTTCTTCTTACTATAGCTTTCAGGACATGTGTGCCATGATGATCATCTTATATTTATACCCAATCCACTGACGAACTCAAGCATGCATGCTCTTTTAGTAGTAAAATTTTATAATTAACGCATACTCAAAAATATTTATGCAAAGCTATAATAAAAGTTATTAGAAGAAGAAATCTCACTAAAAAATTATTCATCAACAAAGATATCAATAAAGTTGGTAGATACATCATATCTATAATATGATAAAAATAAAAAGTATTTAATACAAACACAAACTAATATACCTTTAAAATACTTGTAAAGAAATAAAAAAAAATGATAGTCATTATACAATAAATATGTTATATTATGCAATTAATTTACAACTATCAAATGTTTAGTGTAAGTATAGTATCAAGAGAGATTTATAATACTTGCACATTATATTTAATTAATTAAACTAAACTCTCTTGATACATATAACTTTTTGGAGCTGAAGAAAGATAATTTACTATTTCACAGCTAAGATATATCATTTTGAAGTTTTTCAAAATCCTAATTTGTAAAGTGGTTAAACTATTTGAGCTCAATCAAAGATGAGTTGAAAAGGGGGAAATCAACAACATTTTCATTTATTGATAGATTAAACGTCTTATGTCACTTCCAATTTTAAAAACACTTCTAGAATGAGCATTTGAATTTTAGTTGGAAAAGTTCTAACTCTGATTTGGACAAGAGGTCATTTCTTGTAGTAGTTTTTATTCAAACCATGTATTCAAGGTTCTATATAAGCTGAAATTCAAACACACTATATCATGAATCAATTATCTTAGAATAATAATAAACTGGGTGAGAAAACATAAATGACTTTACATTACAAGAAAAGAGAAGCTTGAAGATAAAAAGTTAGTTCACACTCCAATGCCAAATGGAGTGAACGGATTGACTTGTGTCGTTAAAAATTGGTGACACAAATGGAATCAACTGACTAAAACAAGTAGCACCTTTTTTTTTTCCAACCAAAGTGTTCGTCCTATATTTTAAGTTTATCATTTATTTACCATGTGGATTTCTAGATTACCTTTTATCAACTCATTTCATTACTTTAAAAAAAATCAGCATGCTAATAATAATTTTTTATGTATTAAATTAGAATATATACTTTTTATTGTGACTTATTTTTTAAAATATTTATTCTTAAAGAGTGACACATACCTTTTAACCTTTGTATTCCAAATTTAAATTCCTTTAAATTATTATACATGCTTTATTATTCTAAATATTTCTTATCTTAAACAGTTTCTCATTTTATTAAAATTTTGAAAGTTTACATAAAATTAAAAATTCCCGTGTAATATACAAAATTAAACTAATAGATCTTGCTTTATGGTGTGGCCTACATTAATTAGTTCAGGTGTGGAGCTTGATTAGGTTAGTATGGGCCATTTGGACTACGATTACTCCAGTTAGGGGTGATGTATGGGCCTTTTACTAAGTCAAAATGTTTTTTCTTTTAAATCTGTATCCCCGGCGGACTGAAAGAAAAAATAAAGGGTGTTGCTAAGCGCACCCAGCACTTAAGGTGAAATGACGAAAATACTCTTGATCCGTAAAAGGCTTACGGATTAACTTGATTCGTAAGCCTTTTACGGATCAACTTCATCCATATTTTTCCGTAAAAGTCTTACGGATCAACTTGATCCGTAAACCTTTTACGGAACAATACGGATCAACTTGATTCGTATCAACCTTACGGATCAACTTGATCTGTACGATTTACGGACCACCCTCACACACACCATCACAAATGCGAAAAAAGCGCAGGGGCAGTTTTAGTATTTTAAAAAATGCTGGGTGCACCAGCAATAATACTGGGTGCACCTAGCAACACCCAAAAATAAAATTCATTGAAGGTCCAAAACCCATCCTTACTCCTAATGAGTTAAGCCCATAAAATTTTGGTCTTAGTACTCAGGGTAAAAAATATGCCCATCAATTTTTGGTCTTAGTAGCCAGGGTAAAAATGTGTTTAAAACTAGAGGATCCCCTCCCAAAGAAAAATAATCTCTTTAAAATTTTGGAGTTGTTGGACCCCTTTTTTAAAAAAATAAAATGAAAAAGACAGGTTAAATTAAAGAAATAGACACAACTATTTTTTCTTTTTCAGCTTATAATGGTTTTAAAGCCATGTGAACTTTATCTTGACAAGTGATTACTGACCAAAAACAAATTGTGGAACCATGTGACACGAGACTCATAGTCAATAACACCATTCATGTTGTTACGATAACTAACATGCCTTGTAGAGAACCGTGTGGGGCCTCCTCTTGGGTACTTTATTCCATTTTGATGCCTAGTGAGAGTGGTAAACCTTTCCTTTTGGTGTTTGCTTAGACAATGATGCGCATTCTAATTAGTACAATCTCACACATATTCATATTCTTATTCTTTTGCTTAGCCCTCAATCCCTATCTTTATGATGGACAACGCTATCTATAATAATCAGATTTCACCTGGATTTTCCATGCATCTTTCTTTTTCTTTTTTCTGATTTTTTTGTTCCATTTCCTAGAATTGAGTCTCGTGAGGTGAGCATGGGTAGTAGGATAGGATGGCATATCGTATCGTCCCTACAGATCCCAATGCACAAAAAAACATCCCTTTTGGATATTGGGATTGTTGTTTGTTTAAAAATGAGAAGATGGGGGGCACGTCGCAATATAGTATATCTAAGGAACAATCACACTACCAAATACCAATCAAAATACCTCACATGCGAAACGATGGATCCGGTTCGAACAATGCGACAAATGTGCCGTCTTTTGTTTTTTCTCTTCCAGACCCAAAACTGCGTCCACCCACTTTTTTTTTTTTTTAATGTGAATTTTTAAACTTCTGATTTTGAAACATTTCACATACACTCAGTGAGATTAAATATACTGAGGGATCTATATCATTTGGTTAAGCATAACACGTGTATTGATTGTAAATCTTCGTCACTATCCATCTTTAATTGGAATGATTTCTTACGGATAAAAAAATGTTAAACATAAAAATAATCACATATTATTTTAGAAAATTAAAAATAAACATATAGTTAATTTCGTTATCAACTCAATTCAAATGTTGAGTCATTAGTTCTAAACTTTACGAAAAAAATTAATTACATAGTAAGAAGATAATTATACTAAGTTCTCTTTTAAGTTAGTGAGACTATTCTTAATTCAAAAATAATACTAATTTTATATATTATTTTTGCACCTTAACTTCTTCTTTTAAAATTACATGAACATTCCTTATTTTCATGTACCACTCATATAAATAGTATTATTAAATTAACAAAAACAAGAGACTTAAAAGAGATAAGTGTAATTTTTTAAACAAACAGGATCTAAGTACATGACGATAATCTTTAATTGCATGACACTACAAAATAATTATATTTTTAACATATAAAAAGATAAAATAATGTTATTTATTATTATACTATATGTATATATATCATATGATTACTTAACTTTGATTTGAAGAGAAATATTTTAAATGAGTAATTATTAACTTTTATTTTTACAAATATTGTGATCTCAACTATAAAAATATGGTGTATCTTCTAGTCCTAAATGGAGTTTTTTTTTTTAATTTCTTCACAAAGAATAAAAAATTATTTCTGTTATATATTTCAATATTTCAATTTGTCTTTTAGTATAAAAACGTTTGTTGAACATTAAATTATCTGTATTAATGAGTCGAATTCTATTATTAAGCTGGCAATTCAAATTTAAAATTTATGATAATGTAATGAATTTTTCTGTCCAAAAAAAAGATAATGTAATGAATTTAATATTAACTTTAGTTAAATGGGTCACCAAGGTGTATGTTAACCACCGCTTGGGATTCCAAAGATCTATAAAACATGATATGATTGGCGATGGAATTGACGACCCACCTAAAGACTTTAATAAAAATAAATATAAAAAAGTTTGGCTCCTCTATGTGATCCTGTTTCTAATTAATTTGATTTTTTTCTGCTTATAAATTCTGAGTTAATTAATGGAGCCCACACGGTTTAAACAAAGTTGGCATCCATGATTCTCTAGGATTCCTTCCGACATGTGTTACCCGTTAAGACCCCACTCACGGTGGACTTGAGCACTTCCCATTTTATGGATTAATCTCTTCTAACTTAATCAAAGGTATATTCCATATTTGATATAACTTCAAGCTTATTCAAAATATCGTTTGTTTGTTCCATTTATTTTAAATTTACAATTATTCATTTTACAAATGCAATTTGTTCAGCTCATCACATGTCTACAATTGCTCATATTCAAACTTTACGGACCTACACTATTTAAGTTTAATATATAGTAGTATTTGTTATTGTTAATACGTATGCATGCCTGAAAGTAACGTGTGGTATTTTTAAGTTTATCTAATTAGAAGGTTTCGAAGTGGACACCAACTTCTTACTAGGATTTGATTTTTAGACTGTTTTTAAAATAAGGATATATTGTTCAAAATATTAATGTTCTACTTGTTAATATAAACATCAATTGCTAAAGTTTTGTTTTAATATATTCTAATTGTAATACGAAAATAATATACTACACTTACACGATGAACCCAAAGTTTTGTTTGCAGGCTTATAGCAAAGCTGTGATGGCCTCACTTCAATGTTATTAGAGTATCCATTTGCAATATTTTTCATTGAGATTTGAGACTTGACCAACGATGGCCTAAGCTTTAGGTAATTAATTAGGTGTATCATGTATTATGGTATAGTGTAGGCATGTATGGCACTTAAAAGTGGACAAGTCAAAAAGTGTAGAATGTGCCTTTATCCAATCCAAGCACACTTTTTTTTATACCGGACTAGAGACTCTCTAAGTGCCCCAAAAGAAATTCGTTAATTCTTTTCTATAGTCACATTTTTCCCTTGCAGAACATTGCAGTTAACTTTTGGGATCACTTTGATGTGTAGCCCGCGAAATGATTCTTCGACTAGCAAACAGGGTTGTTAATAAGTATCATATTTTCCTTTCTTTTGTTATCAATACAGGTTATTAAAGCGATTCCCTTTGTATCCTTAACTTAAGCATGGACGAAAATCTGTTCTTAATCACAAGACGAAAAAAAAAAGGTTTGTGGTTTGAATAGCTAGGTAATATTATAAAGGTCAATATAGTTGATAATTTGTGATTAAATAATATAGGACCTTTACACTATTAGTAATAGTATATATTATTTATTAAAGTAACGAAAAATTACAATTTATTTAAAAAATTAATTCTTTTTAATTTAAAAAATAACAAACAAGTTCAAACACCAATTTTCTCCTCTTCAGCCCCAATGTCCTCATCTAGTTTCCCTTGCAATCCCATGTTTACGTGAAATTCCCTTTGTTCATAATGAAAATTATTCTTCTTGAACATCAAAATTGTACTTAGAACTCTCTTTTTGGAAAGACACACCAGCACATAATAAACTTAATAACAGAATAATAGGTAGTGGAAATAAATTTTTTGAAACTTGCAAGAACCTCCGAGAAACACCAATAAAATATAGAGCGTAAAATAGAAATCAAGAGCACACAAGAGACACAATTTATTTAAAGTGAAAAACCCCTCAATGCAAGGATAAAAATCACGGGTCGTCTAGATCAAAGAAATAACTTCATTATAATCAATAAAGATACAAGAAAGTCTCCAACAAGTGCACTGAAACATGCTATAAACAGTCAAATCAAAATAAAGTACCGATGCTTACAATAGAGACAAGAAGATGAAACTCCAAAATATAGAAAAGAGAATGTGAACTATTTATCTTCCTCTCCAAATAAGTTTTCAGCAATCCAACCAAACAATTGGAAGTATCACATGTGTAGAACCTGCTTTCCAAAAATCAGTTCGATCCAACGGTGAATGAATCCACAGTTACAATCTGAAAAACGCTTTCTAGTAGGTGTACGAAAATCACAATGATTTTTTCTCACATTTCTCTCTCAATGTTTTGTAACAGGTTTTTTCCTCACAAATGAGTCTCTCTCTCATCCTAATCTGACCCTTCTCCATTTAAATAAGTGAAACAAAATGAGTCTTCTCATTTGAGTCTTTATTCCACATAGGAAGGGAGAAAAAAAAACCCAACAAATCTCCCCTCACAACTAGGTGGAGGTGACCGCCAAATCGACGATCTCACAACAAGCTTCAAATTTCATTGCATCCAACCACTTTCTCTTTTCTTCACTTTCCATGGCCTCTCTAAAGCATTCAGGTTCTCCATCAACTATTAGGATCACATACTCATTAGTAGAATACCTCCTAGAAGGTTGCATCTTCCTATTGGACCTCTTGAGTTGAACTTGAGGTGGTTCAGTAGCATCACCAAGATTTTCATCTTGTGACATGTTATGCTCCTCTTAATCATCATCAACAGGAACATCTACCTTATCTCCAGGTTGCTGGACACCAACATCATTCTGAACATCAGTATTCAAATTCTGAATAAGCGACTGAACTGGTTTAAAATCAACCACACCATTGTCTTCCTTGGGTGTAGACTTCTCCACCTTATCAATGTCTTCAATGGTTTGGTCTTCCATGAATTTCATATCACCACTTCTAATAGGTTTCTTCTCAACAGGATCATAGAACCTGTAACCAAATTCATTCTCACCATAACCAAATCTGTAGTTGTAATCTAAAAAATGCTCTCTAATAGATGTGCAAAAAATCACTATAATTTCTTCTCTCAATGTTTTGTAACATATTTTTCCTCACAAATGAGTCTCTTTCTCATCTAATCTGACTCTTCTTCACTTAAATAAGTGAGATAAAATGAATCTTGACTTCACATAAGAAGAGAGTCTAAAAATCTCAACAACACACATGTAAATTTCATAAAAACAGACTTGTGATTCCTGAGATCAAAATCTCTCTAAATCTTTCATCTGCAGAAGAAAAAAATAACAACCCCTACAACATAAGAAATTATCTAATTTTATAATTTGAATTGATAAATATTAACTTCTTTCGAATCAGTATAACTTCATTAAAAGTGAACAAGTGACTTCTCTTGAACTGCAGGAGCATACACGTATATATAAAATCATTGGCAACATATTGTAGGATGGTGACAATTCATTCCAAGGGCACAGGCACATTTGATTATGATATTCCTCCGACGTTATTATGGATATATATCTTTTTCATTTAAGAGATCATTAATCTTATAAAATTAACTTCTAATGTGAGATGTGAGGATTATCTAAGAACTACATTATCAATCTACATCATCAATCTGTATGTTTGATTCCGCGTCGTATAGCTCTGGATTCATGTTTTTTACGTAAAAACTTAAAGATTCACCGAGTAACTTATGTCTGGAAGTGAAAAGTTGATGTAATTATGGCTGGACGTGACACAATACCAAACACACAATATATCTCTTTCCATGTGTGAGCTCAATAATAAGAATTCAATTTTATATTTATAGATGTAGATTATTATTATTATTATTTATAATTAAAAAATTTTAAAGGAGTTTTTTAGGCTAAATGAACACATTAATTCAAATACAAGCACTAACTTCTTTTAATATTTATTTATTTATACAGGTTATTATAAAAAACATTTATAAAAAAAAATACAATACGCCTTACCACAGACTTAGATATATTGGATTTTTTTTAATATAGATTTATTGAATTGTTAACTAAAATATCAGAATTAATTAAAAATCACCTGTTAGTGTATTTAAAAGGAAAAAAGGTTGAGATGAGAAATCTTGATACTGAAAATGTGCATGATGTGTTATCTACGAGCAAGAAAGAAGTATAAAGGATACATGTAAGAAAAAATAAAGTATAAAAAAGATCCCAAAGTATCTAAAGCTCAACTATGTTTTTTTTCCTATGAAAAGCAAAATAACTGAAATGGAAATGGAGTAAATGTCACTCCTAAGACATTGATGCCAAAACAATTAAGAAATCAATTGGCTCTCACGTGTTTGTGTCTTTGCAATGAATTTCTTATCCATGCTTGAACAACATCGACGTTACCATTTTTGGTCGGCGAAGTACTATCTCAAATTGCAACCTAAATGGGGGGACTTTGATTCGTATTTTTCTTTTTTGATTCCCTTAGTTGATAACATATCGGAATACTTTGTAGGCTTGCACAGGGTTCAAACTCATTGATTCTCAACCCTCGCATTAGAATTCTGCACTCAAAATAGCCAACCAGATCATAGCCTTTGATGCAATGTAGTAGTACTATATGGTCACTGAAGAGGGCACCATAAATTAACGATAACGTGGGGCCACGTTGAATTGGTCCCACTCCCACGAAGGTAGTATTATGGAACAAATTTTATAATTTATATAATTTAACGTATTAAAATATTCACAGCTTACTGTAGTGTGGGTAATTTATTTAATTTAGTAATTAAAGGTGATAAGGTAATGGTGCATGATGTCTTTCTCAAATATTTATTAACTAGATGAGGTCTCAAGATTGTATGGATTATGGCTTGCCTTTTCGTTAATATTTGATTGATTAATAATCATAATTGCTAGTATCATGCCATGTCTATCACTATTTTAAATTATGGCTTCATCACATGCCTAAGACATACAATTATATGTCGTTGACAACGGTAACTATAATAGTGCAACGCAACCTCTTGCAGTTGCTCTTGTATATCACCTCTTAGAGCAACCGGTATGCTAACTACTATAACTAACATTAAATTATTATAGTATATACTAAATGAAGGCTATGAAATAAGAAACACTGATTGTGGGTGGATACGAAATTATACTAGATACAAGTAGGAAAATGGCCTCATTTCACGCTTGCTAATTGTGTATGATAACATATGCCACACCCTAATCAATCAAGGGCATAAATTAATTATAAGATCACCAGTAGTGGACAGCACAAAGACCAAAAGCACCTCAAGGTATTTAATTAATCCTTTAAGTGGACAACATATCAAAGCTATCTCTTTGTACCATATTATAAAAAATGTATTCAATTATTCAATTTGAGAAAAATAAGAGGAGAAATCAACCTCACTATTCATACATGAATATGATAACAATTAACAAAAGGCTTAGAAACATAAGCAGGGTTTCAAGGTCCTTCCTGTCTGGCATCTTCCCCACCCAACAAGCTTATTGGCGAATTAAGTTGTCCTTGCACCAATGCTTAAATGTGCCGCTTCCTATACATTGATTGGCACCCTTGAGCATGCAGGTAATCTTCATAGATGTAACAATAGAGAAATTTTTTAGTGGTTCTAGATTATTGTGGTTTTTATTAATCTTTATATGATACATAATTAAATTATTAATTTTTTAAAAATTATAAAATTCAAATGAGAATTTTTAGCATACACGTATTTATCTTTTAGTTAAAATATGTTAAGAAGTTATAAATAAATTGTCTTAATATATATATATATATATATATATATATATATATATATATATATATTAATTTATTAATATATTATTGCAACTAAAAAATAAGGGAGCACATATTAATAAATGTTTATAAGATTTGTTAATTTATACTTTCTTATTTTTTAATTAAAATAAATTAATAAATTATAACTAAAAATTATCTTAAAATCAAAATGTAACTTATTAACATACTTTAATTAAAATACAAGTGTATAACAATAAATCTAAATTTAAATCGTGTTATATAAATATTGGTTGAGATAGTAAACAAATGGTAGTTTAATATTTTACATAAACAATTCTCGGTAAAAATAACCAGGCATAGACAGAAATCAAAACCAAGATGGGACATAAAGATGCGGCGTCCCATTTTATTCCCTTTTGGGTTTGGGCTTTTTATTGTGATTTGGATTTACTCTTCTCTTTCTTCAAAGTAGAAAAATTATAAATATGCAGTTAAAAGGTGACCTATGTGATGCAACATCAATGGATTAACTAAATTACCCTCATCATTTGTTTAACAGTCATCAGTCATTGTCTTTAAGGTTGAAAAAGTACACGTGTCTTATACTACAGAATATTTTTATGTTATAAACTTATAATAAGATGTAGGATACCCTGCTAACATAAATCAAAACTTAATAATTAATTAATGTTTCTACAAATTCCAGGGTTAGGGTCTTGATTAAGTCAAATGGAAGGCCCTTCCTTTCCTTACGGTAGGACTTTATTGTTTCAAAGGGGTCCATCACCTTTCTTTGGACAAATATTGGTGGGAAAGTTTGGTTACCAGCTCCTTTTTCTGACCAATGAAACTAATAATATCCCTAGACCCAACTATTAATATTACCAAGCAGAGTGAAACAGACTAACATAAAAAGGGGTAATGTCTATTAATTAGGCTTCTATACTGAGGTAGTCTGCTATAAGCACATGTAGGATACTTAACAAGTCAAAGATGAGTACATTGAGATTTTTCTATAAACGCATATTTTCTTTCATCTAACTTGGTTTGTCAAAAATGACATGCTAAGAAAATCAAGCTGTTTTTTTCTTTTTTTAAATATCATTTTCGAAGGACTCTCATGATACATTCCAAAATGCAAGTCAAGAAAAGGGTTATTGATTACAAGCACGCTTAATGACCGGGATTATATATATGATTACCATTCAAGAAATGTAGCAGTAGCATACTAAGTAACCAACATCTAATATAGGAAACAAGTAGCATGGAAACGTCCAATTAAGAGAACTTCAGCCTAAGATAGCGCTATATATACTCTTTGATTTTTCTCATCCCCTCTTTAATTTTTTCTATAACAAAATCCAAAAATAAAAATTAAATGATGCGTAATTTTTCTTAAGTATTTATGAAGGAATTAACCAATAAGTTATTATATATTATACATATCTGAGGGGTGGTTGGTTAGCAAATACATTTCTCTAGCCAGGTTATAAGTCTCTCTATAAATAATCTCTAGTTTATCCTTTCTTGGGGCCAAATGAGAGCATTTCTAATGATGGGATTTACATATTGTTTAATTTTAAATTTTATTTTATTTTTCACTGAAACATATAACATTGGTATTGTTTATATAAATAATAATTATTTAACAATATTATATCATAAATAACATATTTTCAAGTATTATAAAATTCATAAAATTAATTTAAACACTCGATCACTTTAACAATTTTAGTATTTAAGTGAATTTTTGTTTAAAATTTTTAAATTTATATGAAAGTATAAGACCTACAAAATTATAATAAATAATTCATATAAACAACTATACATTAGATGCTCTTAAGCATCTCCTTAGCACACTTTTTTTTCACAATTGAAAAAAGGAGGAGGGTATATCTCATAAGTCATAACCTATATTAATTAATATATTTTTTATTGGTAGATACGTTAAGCAATGTTGAGTTTTGATAAAATAAAGAATCAATTTTGAATTAATCTAGTTTAAGAGAGTAAACTTCATTGAATAGAAAAATCAAAGTCATTCCAAAGATGAAAGAAATATGTGGAAATGTAGAGACAACAGGCTACTAGGTTTTTCCTGTTATCAACGTCGAATTAGTTATTTTATTTAAACTAGAAAACATAGTGAGTATGATTAATCTAGTTTAAGAGAGTAAACTTCATTGAATAGAAAAATCAAAGTCATTCCAAAG
Source organism: Glycine soja (assembly GCF_004193775.1). NCBI lineage: Eukaryota > Viridiplantae > Streptophyta > Magnoliopsida > Fabales > Fabaceae > Glycine > Glycine soja. The sequence goes on along the minus strand of NC_041012.1, from coordinate 49,272,422 downwards.
ATGAAAGAAATATGTGGAAATGTAGAGACAACAGGCTACTAGGTTTTTCCTGTTATCAACGTCGAATTAGTTATTTTATTTAAACTAGAAAACATAGTGAGTAGGATTAATCTAGTTTAAGAGAGTAAACTTCATTGAATAGAAAAATCAAAGTCATTCCAAAGATGAAAGAAATATGTGGAAATGTAGAGATAACAGGCTACTAGGTTTTTCCTTTTATCAACGTCGAATTAGTTATTTTATTTAAACTAGAAAACAAAAATTCTCTTGAAGTTCTAGTATAAGTTAGAAGAATCCTACCTAATTGCAAACTTATATGGTTGTTTAATGTGACTATACAATTTAACTTTGAAATTATTGATAAACTTCAATTTAACTGCAGTGGCTAGTCATTTCAGGCAGCTGCTGCCGGTTAGTATGATTGGACATACACACAGCCCCTTAAATTTGTCAATATTTTTGGCAAGTATTCCTCACTCAACTGCTGAAATCGTCAAGCAAGACAAAGATGTACAGTTATATAATTAATATATTAAGATTTATAATTATTACAAAATTTAAATTGCGATCTTTCTATTTGATGAATTGTAATATTTTTAGTTTCATATTTAAAATAATTATAAAATATATTATTTTATTTTTTCTACTATTGTATCGTATAATAACTATATCTGAGTTCTATTATTTGCATTACTTATGTAATTTCGTGATATCTCAAGAGATTTAGAAGGAGTTTCCATTTTACTACTTTAGTGATATCTCAAGAGATTAGCTTTTTACATATTGACTAAAGGATGCTTTAAAAATATTAAATACTTCGTTGACTAACAAAAATAAGTAGAATATAAGTGATTCAAAACTCAAATAAATAATCCTATCACAACCCTTATTTTAATACACTTTTAGTTTTTATAAATACGACCTTATTTTATTTTAATTATTTAAAATTTTCTTTAATTTTGATTTAATTAAATTAAAAAATCAAGTTGCTAAATATTTTTATTTTAATTTCTTAATCCATTAATATGAGATTAAACATGTAAATATTTAGTTAAAATCACATTAATATTATGTTTGGTTGATGAGATGAGAAAGTGAAATAGAGAAAAAAATAATATTTTTTATATGAGAAGAAATAAAGTGTATCTCATATTTTATTCATTCTATTTTAATTTAAATATCTCTTTTTTAATTTTATTTTGTTTATTGTTATCTTGTCAATAAAACACAACATAATTAATGTTTCAGGAGATTCTAAATAATTCAACCTAAATTTAAATACGTAGTAAATAAAGTCATATTTTTGAAGAACTTAAGAGTATATATTTGACAAAAAAACTCTCACGTCAGTTCAACCAATTGGAACTGAGCAGTACAAACAAAATAACGAAAAGAAATACTCTACGACGCAGCCCACGTGTGAGGGAAAAAAAAAAACCCCGAAAAAATACGTTTCCTTGCCCAATAATGGTTATATAAGCACTTAAGCATATCCAAAAACATAAAATTAATATCAAAGACAAAGTGCGTGGTGCACAACTCACGAGGACAAGACAAAGAATAAGGGTAAGAAACTTTTAGTAGGACTTGGAAGACCTATGACAAGAACTAAAATAAAGAAGGTCAAAGAAACTTTTCAACAAGTGTTAACCGTGCTATTTGAATTTAGGTCTACGTTAGAAGTGGAAAAATTTCAGATTATCAATTGTATCATCTTCCAAGAAGAGTAGAGGGTGCCACTTTTATTGAGTAATTTTATTAGCATTTTGTTAGTTGAAATAAAGGCTAAAACTTATGTTAAAGTGACTGTCAATTCTCTTTTGATTTACATCCCTTATAGACTTGTTTTAATTTAAAGAAATTAAGGTTCAATAAGATGAAAACTTTAGGATTGTGGTTGCCTCTTGGCTGACCAAAGAGTTGCACAATTTTCCATATGTTTTTGTATATTAATTCTAGTTTTAATAAGGTTTAATGACATCATCAATTGTTGTTATTGGTGATCAGTTCATCTTCTCAGTTTATGTAACTAACTTGATGTCAATTCCTATTTATAGGCTGCACATTTTCTAATAAAAAAACAGATCTTGAATTGAGTTTTAATCACCTTCTAAAGTGTGAGAGTAAATCTCCTTAGTTACTTGAATAATTCAAGAGATTGGTTTATTAAGGAACAACACTTCGTGTATGACACCAATTCTGAAGGAGTGATTCTTCCAACCACCTTCTTCATTTTCCTTATCCATTTTATTTTCTAAATTTCATAAAGTACAAAAAAAATAGAAAGAAAAACCTTTGAAGATCCATTCTTAACCCTTATAGAGATGAGTTTACATCAACAACAAAATGGTTTGCATATGTTTGGATACAGAGTGAGATAGCTGAAACTGAAACCCTCGCTAGCCATTTTTCTATTTAATATATTTGTGGAAAATCTTATGTTGGCATTATATTTTAAATGAAACTTGAATTTTAAGACCACTCATCAGAAGCAAATCTTAATAATCTAATATTTGTTGGTTTTTAAATTTTATATTAATATGTGCTATAAATTTATTTTTAAGTTTAAAGTTTTTAAATAGAAATTACTTTAATTAAATTCAATTTTAGTCAAAATTTATTTTATAAAATGAAAATCTTCTAAAACACGAGGTTAAACTCCCCCAACCTGCAGACATACATTTAATCCTCTTCCTTTAAAAGCACCTACATTCGTTTAATGACCAATAAAAAATAAAATAACAAAATAAATAATAATGAAGAAAGTACTAGAGTAACATACGTACAAAGGGTTCAAATTTAAATAATTACTATGTACATATTTTCTCTGTCTTATGTCTTATATATTGGTCACTTTTAACCGAATCATTAATATTAAGGAAGATAAGTTAAGTCATTAAATATGTCTAACAATAAAACAAGTTTTCAATTATACACTAACATAATTACACATTCAACTAATTTCACTAATAACTAATTAAATCTTTAGCTTAAATTATCATCTCATATTCTCTCTCTTCCATGTCATTATTAATATTTATCCATTATTTTACTATTCTCATCAATGAATATGGACCAATAACAACCTTTAATCTCAATATTTCTCTTTCCTAATAATGAAGTGTTGAGAATAGTATAAATGATAGAATTGAAAAATCATTATTAATAAGTTAGTTAGTGACTTATAAATAAGATCAAGTATTCCTCTTAGAATGTGATCAATATATAGAACCGGATGGAGTATATAATAAGAAAATTGTAAGTATATATTTTTTTTGTTAATCAAGTTTTAGTTAACTTTGTGTTGGAGTGAGGATCTGTGTCTAAATTTTTGCTCAATTTGTTGTTTAGGTTATAGTTTTTACTCTCTTTTGGAGTGAGTACCAAGTTTAGGTTTTTATTTGTTGGTTTCGTAGGTCTAAATTTGCCAACCTCCTATTAGAAGAAAAACCACACCTAAATGTTTATTTGTTATTCCTATGAACTGAAATATAAACAAAAAAAATTATGTGAGATAAACTAAATTACCAACAAATTTTAATTAACTTACCCCTATTTAATGAGTGGTACATATTTAAAAGTGTTGAGAGAATTAAATACATTACCGGAAGTTTTTTTTTTCCTTTCTAAATATGACTTAACATAGATATGAACACGTTCAAACATTTAATGTTTGGCTAGCGTGGCTTCACTCCAAACTGGTGTTGAGTAATAAATTTCAGATACGATATAATAAATGTAGTTTTCATGAAGATATGAATAAATCCTACCAATAAACTCCGCCTGAATTGATTACAACTCTACAATAATTCGGGAGACTTCTACCCTTTCAATTTTTAAAAGGGAAGAAAAAAATAAAAAGGATTTGAGTATTCCATCATTAGTCTTCTTATGTTAAATTAAATGTCATGTCCACTCCAGCTCTTCATTCTTGTTATTATTATTGTAAATTCTCTATGGTTGGAAGAGGGGATAACTGTTTTCCACGGTCACTACGGTCACTTTCATGAATTTCTTCATATATTTTTATTGATCATTCGTCTCATTCAATAATCAATAGTATGAAATGCAAAAGTGGCTAGAAAAGCAAAGTAATAGACGTGAAGAGGACGTGCCTCAGATACAGACTTCTTGTTCCCGCTTTTATTGCTGATTTTTTTTCTTCCCGGCATCACTACAATACTACCGATATTCCTTTCCCTTTGTGCCACCAAAATTAAAATCAAAACATTTCTGTTTAATACATGTTTTATTTACAGTTAAAATTACATGTATTTTAATACATATCTAACCAATAATGATAACATAAAAATAAAAATATGAGTCTTAATCTTTCGACAGAATAACTTTTACTTCAAAAATCATTTTACGTTCAATTTCCAAACATGCAGTTGGTCTACTAGGATTTTGCCTCTTTTATGTGCATTTCTTCCCTCAATAGCCAACAGTGACTTGGACTAGTTCTTATAAAAAGACCTTCCACCTCCACCAAAACACTCCTAACAAAATCTCTCTTTTTCTTTCTCTCTCTCTCTCTCTCTATTGTTGCCCACCCTTTTCTTCCCTCCATTTCCCTTTCCTCTTTCGAAAAAGCATATATTTATATAAAACTGTGATCTTGGGATAGTTGAAACTAAACTTGAGAAAATGGACAACCAACGTAGCCCTCTTCTAAGTTGGGCTTACTACTTCCAGGGAAAGGTTGGTACTTTGCTTACCCTTCAACCATTTCCATTGAACACACACATTGATAATTTCATAGTCCTTAGTTGTTGCAATATGTTTTAATTAGCCTTAAAAAAAGTGTAATGGAGCTTATAATGGTTGGAATCTGAGCACTAATTTTTCATTGTTGTTTGTTGTTTAATTGAATTGGTACATGCAGTCAATGGAGGAGCTGAGGCAGTCCCTGATATACACAACTCTGGAGCTAGAACAAACAAGGGTTGCAGTGCAAGAAGAGCTTAAAAAGAGGGATGAACAACTACTCAACCTAAAGGACCTCCTGAGCAAAACCATAAGAGAGAGAGATGAGGCACAAGAGAAATGCCAGAGACTTCTCTTGGAGAAGCTAGTTTTCCAACAGCAGCTACAACATGCAGCTCCTGTGTCTGGAATTTCAAGCATTGAGGATGAGCCGAGAAGAGGAATTGACTCCAACAATGGTCATTCATCATCAGATTGTGAAGAAAGCATCGTTTCCTCTCCAGTCATTGACCATTTACCTCAACCTCAACCACAATCAATGATTGAACTAACACCAGACAAACCATTACCAGAAAAGGGTAAGCTTTTGCAAGCAGTGATGAAAGCTGGTCCTCTCCTTCAGACCCTTCTCCTTGCAGGACCTCTTCCTCAATGGAGACACCCTCCTCCACCACTTGAGTCCTTTGAGATTCCACCTGTCACCATTCCCTCACCACCACCACCACCACTACAACTACTCCACCAAGACACTTTTTTTAACAAAACCAACGGTAGCAGCAGTACCACAACCAACTGTGGAAGACTCAGTAGAAAAAGGGTCTTCTGTGATGGCTCTGATTCTCCTACCGAGACCAAGTACCAAAGGCTTGTACTTCACTGACTTATTACCAAAAGTCAGGATCCACACACTTAGTAATTTCTAATTTATATATATATATATATATATATATCTTCAAAGTTCTTAGGATTAGAGGGTAAGTAAGTAAGAGTAACAAGCTAGTATGCAACTGATCTAGCTTCTGTACAGTGGTTGTTCACTTGTTCTAGGATACCAGAACACAAGTTATCCGGATTTAACTCATTCAGAGAGAAGATGAGAGGATGAAGAAGAAGAAGTGCTTGATTTTAGGCTTTCTGGCTTTATTTTGGTGAAGAATTTGTCAACTCTTCACATTTTGCTTCCTAGGGGCCTTGATTTCTCTTAAATTGTTATTGTGTTAAGTGTAACAATTAAAGATTACTGTAGTCCAACAGTTAAGCATGTAGTTTTAGTGTGTAGGTGTGGTTGTGGTTGTGAAGTGAGTTTGATTGATCTCTATAAAGATCGCATCAACAATTAAGAGAATGGGTGTGGAGTGGGTGGATTGGGAGATGATGAGTGTGACCAACGACCAAAGGGAAGGTCTTTGAGTTCTGCTTGTCTGGTTTGGTGGACCCAAATATTAGGAACACAAGATCTGTTACTGGTGTGGTGTATCATTATGTTAAAGCCTTTGTTAGAAATGTTATCATTATGCAGGTCTAATCTTGTGCTTTTCCATAAATTATTTCTATTTCCTTTTGTTTTAATTAAGTCCGTGTTTGGCAACTGCTCCCACTAAAAGTTTTTTAACTTACATGATTCTGTAACCTCAATGTGAGCTCACAAATATATTTCATCCTTAGAACTTAGAAGAGCAGAAAATGTTGACTAGTATCATGTTCAATGAAAGCATGGCAATTGGGGGCGAAAAAAGAGAGATTCTGCAGACAAACGTAACATGCTGCATTATTATGGTATAAAAAAGGGGTTGAATTATATTTTGCGAAAAAGAAAAGGTTAAATTATGTACTAATCTCTCAAAACGTTTCTTATTTTATGAAGCAGCAGGTTCCCCCTCACTTTCTTCCTATGCCACATCCTCTCCTAGTACATCGCTTTACTAAAAGAGAAATCATAGTATATTTTAATTTTGTACAACAATTTATATATGAAAAAGAAAGAATTTGAGGAAAAGAGAGAAAAATATATGATAAAAAAAATGAAGAAAAATAATATTGCAGAAATTTTTACAAGAATAGTCTCTATGCTCTTTCTAGAAGACTCTTATTGTTAATGAACTGTCTTGGCCACATTATTGGAAAAACCTCGTTACCGAACTGTGCGTTGGCTGTTTGTCTTAATCACTGTGGCGGCCTATGAAATGGATCCTCACAGTAGCTTTTGTTTGTTTAATAACAATTTCGAAAGGACTAAAATACAAAATGATTTTATTTTATAATTTAAATAAAATTAATTATATTTGATTCACTTGAAATATAACTTTTAAAATTGATAATTATTTCAAAATTAAATTATCAAAACATAAATTACTATTAAGCACGTAGATTAGTAGGCAGAAACTATTATAAATTAACTAGGAGTCTCTGGTTTGAGTCTTCAAAAAATGCAGCTCCCTTGTAAATTTGAAGGAAAAACTTTACTACCGTGTTGGACTTGAATCTGTCTGGTGCCTGATATAGTAATTAAATATTGGTGGATGTAGGATAAAAAAGGAAGGCAACTATAAATTTTTTGTCCCAACTTGGTTGTTTTGATTGTACAATACAAGAATGAAAACGCATCAGTTGGCACACAAAAGCTTGCAAAAATAGAACAAATAAGTATTTCTACAGTTTTTTTTTTTAATAATAAATGGTTGTGATTACTTTTATCTATTTTTCTTTCTTTATATTTTATCCTTTATTCAACGGCTCATAATTGTTTTTCCCGTGTCAGTGTGAAACTATCTGTGCATCTAAACTAGCCAGTAGCCACCTTATACAAATGTGGAATGTCTTACTGTGCAGTGCAAAATGTGCAATGGTGATATATGGTCAAGGCAAGGGAAGAAAAAGTCACATGGATAGTCTTCAACAGAGGAAACAGATAGATGTAACGAATGTAAGGCTATGCTCATGAATAGTGGATTGTTCTAAACGTTACACCATATTAGCTTTATTATTATAATGATTTTTTGTTCATATTCAAGAGCCTAAAAGTTCATATCATATGACATTTTGACCTCGGGTTTTTTTTTTTGTCTTTCTTTTCCCAATGGAAAGAAAGAAACTAAAAATGTGTTACTTTCATAGTTTCATATAGCTAGCTAGCACTGCTTTGAAACATTACATCGATACATCATTTCCAGTGATGGAAGCAAGAAGTCCTGAAAAACGCGCTTAAGCCACATTCTGGACAGTTGTGAAATAGGCCGCAAATGGCGCCACTCATGCATCACAAAACAACACAAGCATTCCAACTTTGGTCAATCAACAGGGCTAAGCTGCCAGACATATCCAACTAACTTGGACCTAAATTTGACATTACAAAGAAAAGTTCTGAGTTCACAAAGTCCAGGTCCATACAGAGGCCCAATTTCATGGTTTCTTTCCGGTGCAGACCCAGGTTAACAGTTTACCCTCGAGGAGAAACATAAATTCAGTGTGTTTTAACTTGTGAGAGTAATTCGTTGCAACTATATCCAAATAAAGGCTTTAAGCATGCTTTAACTTATAGCCAAAATTGTAAATTGGATCTCCTTATTTGTCTCATAATTTAATTTTGGTCTTCCTATCATTTAATTCACTAATTTAGTCCTTTAGTTTTTTATAATCCCGTTATTTGAGTTATCAACTCCAAAATTTGATGTCAACCTCAACGTCTAATAAAAGTATGACACATAACATTCAATTAAAGCACTACACGTGACTGTCAACGTCCAATAAAAGCGTAACACGTGATAGTTAGCATTCAATTTTGGGGTTAGAGACTGAAATATCGAGATTACAAGAAATGAGGAGACTAAATTCATGAATTAAATTATAGGAGGATCAAATTTGTAATTCTAAAACAAATAGGGGGACCAAATTTATAATTTTGTCTAACTTCTCAAGATATTGAAATCTATTTAAAGAATTGATCTCTATTAATTGATATTTTTCTATATGGTTGAATGTGCAATTGAACTTTTTATTATATCTTTAAAAGATAAAACTATTTGTTAACTATCTCACATCAAGTTCATTATTAGTATTATCATAATACTCTTTCTTCACCATCATGTGTTTTTTTAAGTATCATTAGATTTTTTAATTAACGATCATTTGAAGAATAAAAGATTATAAATAAAAAAGTATTGGAAAAATAAAAGATAAGGGATCAACTTATTTCTTATTCTAAGAGTAAAATATTACTCTTCATCCAAATCATTTATTACTCTTGAAGTAAATTGATCCATCTTAAAACGAAATTATTGTAATTAGTTTATAAAAAAGAAAGTAGAGTAATAGAAATGGGTGAAGTCTAGGTTGGATTATTCCACGGAACGCGGACGCTTGAAGAATTGCACCATCATATATACCAAATTGTCCAAAACATTAGGCAGAGTTCTACCTTTAAATCTAGTCCCTTTCTCTGGCTTCCAAAAGACCCATGGAGTACATAATATTCAATTTCTCTTCTTACTCAAGTCTATGGGGACATCACATTCACACATGTTATATTGAGTTGTAGACATCAATATCATGAATAACAAAGAAAAAAAATATGTAACAGCTGGAAAAGGACAGACATTAGTCTTTTAAATGAGAAATTTTATAAAATCTAATTCAATAAGAGTAGTAATAGATATATTGACACTTAGTCTTTTAAACGACAATAGTGTCTATCATTGCCACTCCCATTTACATATTTATTGTTATTATTTAAATGATAGAATATTTTAAATAAATTTTAAAAATCTAATTATATAAAATAAAAAATTAAAGAGGAAAATTTACATGATGCAATTAGGTATTAAAAATTAGAAAAAAGAAATATGCAACACTTGTAAATGGATAACCGGTCGACAGAATCTAAAGCTAACAAGAAAAATTAACGAGCAATAGGAGGAGCATATACTCTTTGATATACTACCTCTGTCTTATATATAAGAAATACAAGACAAATCATTAACACCAAAGAAAATGATGGTTACATTTAATTATTATAATTTTAAATTTTATTTTAAAAGTATTCTAAAGTTTAAATGTTATAAATGATGATCTCATCTAATATTAATATTTATAGTCTAATGAGTAAATGTTTAGAGTTAACAATGAATTAAGGGTATAAAAGAAATTTAACCATGATAAAAAGTTTGAAAATGAGTCATTGTTTCTTATTATTAGGACCAAAGAAAAAGTTAATTTGTTGCTTATAAGACCCGGAGGTAATATTTCTTATGTGATGATAGGTGAAAAATACTTCCAAAGGTGAATCGCAGGAAATTCATGGTGTCTGCTAACAACGTATGAGATTTGATTCGATTCTTTGCGGTTGTATTAAATTTGGTGCTTGTGGATAAGGTATTGAGTTTGAGGGTACTGAACTAGGGCATTAGCTTGATTCATTATCCTAGGCCTAAATCCTCTAAAGATGGGTTTAGAACAGTTGCAAAAAAAAGTTGTATATAAATAATGAACAAATAGAATTTTCTTTGATGGCCAAAAGGTTGGTGTTTGTTGAGATGCAGTCAAACTTGTATTGCAATAAATCGGTTTACCCTTGTAGAAGGGAAGAGCCCTCCCTTTTGTTGTCACGAGACATCAGGTCCTATCTCTGTCTCTTACACACTGTTCCTTGTTAGGTTTAGTTACCCTCGACGTGGGCAACTGGTATGATGGCTACATGATTTTCAAGTTGCGAGTGTATATGTAAATTTAGGAGAAACATACCCCAGGATTTAATGTCTCACACCTAAGCAAAAGTAGCCCCCTCAATGCATCAAGAGTTCAGGTTTTCTAACTCTATAATATATAAATATAAATTCTTAGAATGTGAATTTGAGATTAACTCAATCTTATATAACTGATTTATAAGATAAAGATTATCCTTCTCTTATATATCTTATTTTGGTTTCATCATTGGTTAATGTGGAATCTTTAACATTGCGTTAAGATCTGAACATGTTGAAGGCAAAGTTTGTAGGATTTTAACCTTATCACTAGTTAATATGACATCTCTAACATAAATAGAAAATATAAATGATGGACTTGTCTATAGCCTATCTGAAAAGGAATAATTTCAAGACTCCTTAAAAGCTGGCTACTGAAAAGGAATAATTTCCTAATTTGATTTGTGGTCCTCAGTTAAGCAGAGAGTTTTGTTATAACTTTACTTCATTTCAAGACTGCTGCCTTCATGAGTTGGGCATAGAGACGCATCAAATTTAATTAATGCTATGCGATGCAAGCAGGGAAATGTGAAGCAGAGTTTGGCTCAGTGGAATTGAATAATGCCAGACCTTTAAGGGACCAGCTGTGGCAGTTATCTGTTCGTTGGTGGTTAGTAATATACTATTATCACTTAAAAAGTTAAAAAGTGAAAATTGAGTAAAGAACGAAGAGAATGCACAACCTCTAATCCTGTTTTATAGTCCTACTTTGCCCTTGTTGTGGCATAGAGACAAAACATTAAAACCTTCATTCATCCTTACAATATAAGAGTTACCATTGATGGGAGAGTATATGCTGTATTTGATCACCATCAATGCTACAACCTACAATCAGAACCTTGTGATAAATTTCCATTTCTTGATGAAGAATGAGCTACTAATGCTTTTCGTTGTCACAATAAATATTCCATCCTACGATTTGAGGTATCTTCTGCAGGGACTAGGAGACAACAATTGTACCTGGCTTTTTAATGATTTTAACTATTGAAATATAATAAAGCCATGAGATCTCTCAGTATCCTTTATTCCTTTTACATGTCTAAAACCATTTGTTAAAATTTTTGTTGGGTTAAGATAATCCAAACTCAATAAGTAAAATAAATTTTGTAATAGAACTCCGAAAATTCACTAGGTTTACACATAACTACACTGGCTCAGCGTCATTCTCTTCATACTTCATAGTGCTTTAATACACTTCTCTTTTACTGTAAAATTCTTGAAGACCCCGAAAAGTAATGTAATTATAACTTCAGATCTGCACCACTTTGAATATCTGATTAATTAATTGGCTGATAAAGCATAACGAATTTTACTTTTGCACCTCGCTTCTTTGTAACGGGTGATTCAGAGTTGTTAAACAAAAAGGAACCTTCATGACGCCACGACACTGTCCCTAATCTTATGATGTCTAATTAGCCTTTTTTTAGTCAAGTACATTAACGAATTTGTTTCATGCACATACATAATTTACATATTTCGCACAATTGGTGCAATCTCTCTCACATTTTGCACATGCCCTTGTAAACTGGTTGTACTGACAAACATTATCTTATCCAACAACCTGTAATATATGATTACATGTTTGTTGTTTACTCCTTCCCAACTCTAATTACAGTATATGGAAGATGAAAATTAGGGGATGCAGCTAAACAAATAATTGGTGGGAAAATCAGGTACATGTATATATATTTTAATTTTGAGTTAACTTAGGGTCATTCAACAAGTTATTTAATTAAGATTCAATTTGAGAGTCTTCACCTTTTAAGGTTGCTTCATGGCTAACGTTCATTGGAAAGTGATGTTCAAACCGTTATGAATTATGATGATCAAGTGAAACCATGCAGTTTAATTAATTTGCCGGTGTTTAATGGTAATAACTAACAAGTACCTGTGCAGCTATGCAGGGGAACAGGGTAGTTGTTGAGTGAAGTGAAACCAATTGCCACAACGAGAAACTATAAAGTGAAAGCTTGCAATACAAATAACAATGGCACACATTATATGCATAAAAATTCGTTAGCCTAAGTTTCGTTTCCAGCTTTCCATAGCAGCGTAGCCTCATAAATTAAAGAACAATAAAGCATAGAGAGAAGATGAAAGAAAAATATTCCAACTATATTCCTTAAGTCAAAAAACGGAACCGAACATGTTTAAGTCATTAACAAGTGTCATTACCTTGTCATGACAAGTGTTACTTTTCTTTACACTTTCTCTTTTTCCCCATAATTGCCATTTTGCACTTTTTGTTGTACAATATTCTCAAATTTTTCATCTTGCGACCCTTCACCGTCAAAGGGAGCGCGAACTTCCACAGTTGCAGATTCATCTTTTTAGCTAACTAAACAATTAATGTGGATTGCTTATCCTGAAAGAAATGAAAGGAATTCGTTATATCAGATCTCTATCACGTGGGCCTTTGTTGAAGTTTATTTCTCTCCTACCCGATCGATTTATTTTATATTAAAAAATAAGTGAAATTTAAATCACAAATCACTTAATTAAAAAATATAAGCTGTTGTTGTTGATATCATTTTGGATAGTTACTGTTGTAATTTTTGAGTTTATGAGGCCCAATATTTAGAAGACTAGTAGTATGCAAGTATTATTTTAGATTTATATTTTACAAATATTTTACTCTTTTTTTTCATGTCTAATTCACATACATTTCATTTTTTTATGCAAAAATAAGGTAATGCAATTTGTAAAACTTCCACAGAAGTTGGTATTAGTTAATGTTATAAACCTAATTTAAATTGATTGATTTGAGCGACGATTCATTGAATTGGAGTTGGTCTATGACCTGATAATTAACTCTGGTGACCTTGGCCACTACACTACAACTGTATGCAAGAATAATGTTTTATTTTTATATATACACAGGAGCAAGCGGTTCAAGTGGTAATCCCATACCCCGAAGAATTGATGATACAGCCAAAATCTAATAACCTGATTGGCATAAGTGAACTCACACAAGTAATAATTGTATGGTAGTAATATTTAACCTCACAAATAGCTAATAAAAAAACTTAGGTTAAATTATTTTCAAAATTCATATAATTCATATCACTTATTTTTTATAACTAAAGTAATACCTTTAAACATCTGTTAACTTCCAATCAATTTCAAGTGACACCCATTTGCTTCAGTGCCTCCACTTCTACCTCATTCGTACCAGAAAATTAGTATTTTCAGTGTATTGAATTGATGATTGGGATTTTTTTATTTGATAATAAATATAGATCAAACAGCCCTACCACTTCCGAGCGCCTCCTTTACCTCCATATGTGGCAATTGTTTTGGTGACACAAAATATTCCGCCATCACAACCACATGCTTAGCATTTAGCAAACACTAGCACAACATCAATATTCAATACCAGTCATCGACTATAAGAATTTTAGAAGGGTTTTACAAGAAAAGTCATCCATTCAACGACATCGATGCCAACACCCGAACAGTGAATTTTTTCAATAACATTCTAACACCTATTGGAATTTTGCTTTGATGCGTAAAAGCAATGTTAAAGATTATGTCTTTACACTTTAGAAAAAGATCATAATTTTTGTCTACCGAATTCGAATCCAGTCGTTTATGATTATTATCATAAGACAAATTACCATGAAAACCAAGTTTACCAGTAAAAAAAATGATAATGATACGTTGACTGTAAAATAATTTTAAATTTAAAATTATTTTACACTTTTAGTGTATAATTTTTTTCCCTCAAAAGATGTCTTTCTTACTTAATAAATAACTTAACCAAGACTTTTAAACATTCATTAGCACCTACATTTTTTATAGACAAAAAAAAACAATCAAGAAAACTCCTCTACCTATGAATTTTGGGAAAAATATTTTTTTTTTAAAAATCTTACTTATATATTTATTAAAATTAACCATGTTAAAATGGTGATACCTACTAAAATAGGTGAACAAACACAAACCATCTATAAGCTTTGATGATATGTTAAATTTTATCTTAAAACTAATTGATAATAAATAAAGTTGTCTAACATGTATAAATTACATCCTAATGCTTTGTTTGATTTAATAAAGAAAAAGACAGGAAGAAAAAATGTAGAAGGTGAGATGATTTTTAAGTTGTTTAATTAAAAAAAGTGAGAGAAAATAAAGTTATATATATATATATATATATATATATATATATATATATATATATATATATATATAATATGACAGAAATATACTATATTAAAAAATAGAAGTACGAAAAGCAAGAATATTTTAATCATTTGTGCATAAAAATCAGCTTTCTTCCCATTTCTCTCTGTTTTGGGTATAAGATTTCATATCTGAGTCTATCTTTTATTTTTATCTTTTCTCTCTGCTTTTCAAGAAGTAAATAAAGAAAGAGGATATGTTTTAAAAACTTCCATTCCTCTCCTCTCCTTTCCTTTCTCTTTTAGCAAGAAAAAAAATATAGGGGTTGAGTGTGTGTTTTGATTGTTGTTTCAGCAAACACCTATTTGCACGTTCCAATGCATAAAATGGAGAAATAATCAGCATGTGAGACTTTATAACAAACCAAAAACACATAATAAATTCATATTGACCCGTGCATGTCCAAATTACACAATTTGATATCTTAAGAATGAGTTGAATTTTCATTGAATTGTAGCCAAATTTGTAGCATTAAGTTGATTGTGAATGCTAGACCATTCATTATCGTTTGAATTTTACCGCGCTTGAATGGAACCGCTAAGATATAGTACTAACGTGCATAAACAAAATTGCCATTTATAACTAACATTAATTAATCTTGAAACTAGAGCTTCAATTGTAATTACATGCTAATTAGAGAACATTTCAAAAGTGGTGAAAAAGGCAAAAGGAAAAGTGAGTGAACATAACTCGCATCTGTCCATCAAATCAGCCAAAAAAGATTACCAGGAACTAAGTTGCAACCTTCACTTCTTGTCTCGTCTCTGTTTCAATCTCTTTCCCAACGCTTTATATCGGGACTTTCAGTTCCCTCTTCCATAATTCTTCACACCTGTTTCTCTCTCTTCCATTTTCTTCTCATTCCCTCATTAACCCCCCAATTCATTTGGAATTTTGTAACACTTCACGTTCTTCTAGGCTTGATTCTTAATTTGCAACTAAACAAGCCAACGTGAGACTACATAGATTCCTGTATGACATTTCTTATTGGTCATTTTAACAAAGGTCTTTCTTTTATTGTTTAATAATTATTGCTTTGTTATTCAATAAGATTCATGGTGTGCTGTGAGTGATGGTGGAAGAGAATTAACAATTTAAACCCAGTAACAAGTTGTGGAGAAAGTTTGCATTTTGACAAGTTAGTGAATGTGGGAATGGAAGCTCGGATGAGGAAGTACCGGCAAGTGAGTCCAGAGAGGGCAAAAGTGTGGACGGAAAAGTCCCCAAAGTACCATCAGAACCGGAAGGTGCCGGTGCTTTACTATCTTTGCCGGAACAGGCAGCTAGAGCACCCTCATTTCATGGAGGTTCCACTTTCATCCCCTGATGGGTTGTATTTGAGAGGTAGAAAAGTTCAAAGTTTTTTGTGATTTTTGTTTTGTTTTTGTTTGTGGGGTGTGGTTTTTTGAGGGATTCTTTGTGTGCAGATGTGATTGATAGACTAAACGCTTTGAGAGGTAGAGGCATGACTTCTTTGTATTCATGGTCGTGTAAGAGGTGAGCAAGTTCTTTTGTTAATTAATTACTGTCTCCTCTTTATGTGGTGAGAAATGCAAAGGAGGATGAAGAAAGAATAATGATGAGACTTGATAGGATCTGTCCTTATCCCTTGTTTCGCTTTTGCATTTTAGGAAAAGTCAACGCTGCTTAATGTTTATTAGTTTTAGTTGGATGAAGCAATCTAGATTGTTAAGCTTTTTGTTGCTTGACTCTATGGCCAGATTGTTTGTGCTTTGTGTTCATTTTTCATATGTAGTTGTTTGTTTTTTTTTTTGGTTATTCAGAAGCTACAAGAACGGATTTGTGTGGCATGATCTCTGTGAAGATGATCTAATTCTACCTGCTCATGGGAGTGAGTATGTTCTCAAAGGCTCTGAGCTATTTTACGAATCAAATTCAGGTCAGGAATGTTATGTTTATGTGTTGTTTGTCTTCATCATGTTGTGTTTTCTTTGATTCTGGTGAAATCTTATGATGGTTGTGGATTTTGCCTTGCAGAACGTTTTGGCCCCATTAGCAATGGGAAAATACAGAGCCTGAAGCAGTTACCGGAGCCGGTTACTTGTAGGAGCCATGATGAGGCTTCCACTTCTTCTAGCATGACTGAGAAAGAGACAAGAAACTCCCAAGAAGATGATGACCTTTCCCCAAGACAACAAACCGGTTCATCTGATGTGTCTCCACAGTCTAGAGCTGGAAAGAGTGATTCTCTTAGCTTACCGTTGACAGAATACCAAATCTACAAGAATGATGGATTGGCAGATGCTTCAACTCAGACAGAAGAAAATGTTAACAAACCCGAAACCCAGAAAACTTGTACCAGGGGTGTATCGACTGAGGATGATGGGTCATTAGAACCTGAATGCCATGAAATAGGTGAAACTCAAGTGCCGCAAGTGAAATATAATTCTGAAATCTGTAGGGATACTGTTTCTCCTCCTCCCTCAACTCCATCCTCTTCTGGAGGGAAAACTGAGACTTTGGAGTCCCTGATAAGAGCTGATGTGAGTAAAATGAACAGCTTTAGGATTCTGGAAGAGGAACGCATTCGAATGCAAACCAATGCAAGGCTGAAAGCATCAAATCTATTGATGCAATTGATCTCGTGCGGGTCCATATCAGTGAAAAACCATAGTGTTGGCCTTATTCCTTCCTATAAGGATAGGCTTTCCCACTCGAAATTCCCCTCCCCGTTGTTCTCAACTTCTGTTACGTTTGGAGACTTTGATTGCGTAGCGGAGAAAGCAAAG
The DNA here is from genome assembly GCF_004193775.1 of Glycine soja. NCBI lineage: Eukaryota > Viridiplantae > Streptophyta > Magnoliopsida > Fabales > Fabaceae > Glycine > Glycine soja. The sequence continues at coordinate 49,255,048 of NC_041012.1, read as the reverse complement.
GTGATGGGCCTCAAATTGGAAGACAAAGAATATTATAGTGGGAGCGTAGTTGAGTCTAAAGTACTGAAGGAAGGAGATGGACATGGTGTTCTGAAACGCTCTTCTTCTTGTAATGCTGAGAGGTAGGTTTTGCTTTCGATTCATTTCTTGCAACATGAAAAATTTGCACTAGGAAGAGTTACTACTTCCTTTCCCAAAATCATGGCTTATCTGCTAGCTGGATGGTTTATTATATACTGCTGTTTGGTTGGTTGCACACGGACTGCACTTGGTCATAACTTCGGAGAACTCTTGTTCAAAGCTGAGGAAGTGACTGCTAGAGGTCTGATGAAGTAGTAGGACTCATTTTTGGCATATACAGTCATTCTTTAAAAAGTGAATAATGCTAGATTAGGCTACATTAACATATACGTTGTGCTATAGTACAAAGGGTGAAAATGCTTGAATTCTGGTGTTAAAATGCCTGTTACTTTGAGTTTTTACCAGACTTGAAGTTTGTCCTGATTGAGCCAAATTCTCATTCTCTCATTAAATGAATGATTTTGTTGTTAGAAACAAACAATTCTCGAAGCTGCTTGTTAATTGTTATTACCTATTCGAAACTCAGTTTAAATGACTGCACTCTATTTCTCTACTTCCATATTTCGCTTATGCTTTCACTCCTTTTAAAATATAAACAAGATCACTTTAATCGCTTATTTGGATTAAAAAAATGAGCATATATCTATTCTAATTACTTTGCCAGTTCTGAATTTGTTCAAGGTGAAAGATTCTAAAATTTTTTCCGACTTATATTTTTGAAACTTGTTTTTAAAAGATTAACAATATTTAATGGAATATAATGCTTTCTCATGCTTGTTCAGATCTATATTCAGATAGATAGTATGGAAAGATGTTTGAAGGAAATGGAGGCTTCAAAGGCACAAAAGAAGGGGGCTTTATTGCTTTTTAATTAAGTTATTGTTCTAAGAAAAAAATAGATATCATTAGAACTTCCAATATCAGGCATCCTCCTGCGCACAGGGGAAAAGGAAAAAAGAAAACAAAATAAAAGTAAAAGAACAAAAAAGCCTGGACAAATGGGAGATTTGGATCCTTTTGAGTTTTTTATTCGTTTATTTCGAACTCCTATCATGTGAAACACTTAAAACTGATAAAAAGGACCCGTGGAATAATAAAGAAGAACAAGGATTTCATGTTTTGTATGCCCCTTTGAATAAATGTTGGGGATAACATCATAATTTGATAATATATTCTGCAGTAGAGTTGATGGAGGCCCCTTGGGAATAAGTAGAATTTCTCTTATAAATTGTTACTAAATAAAAATTGCAGTTTACAAAATTCTTCAATCTTCCTAAAGCCTTTTATTTTAATGTGATATAAAACTTGTTTTATATCACATGCTGCTAAAACTGGCTTGGGATAAAAAATTATTGTGGCCATCTTTGTGGATTCATGTTTTAGATTAATTGATTATGATTGGCATGTGATAGGAACACATTAGTCATCTCATCCTGGCCAATGTTTCATCTGTTACAAATGCGCAGGACATCTGAAGAGTTGAAATCACAAGACACAGAGGGGTCATCATCCTTAGGAAATTCAAAATATGCTCCACAGTCAGTTAAGGCTTCATCAACCAAGCAGCAACCAAGTGAATGCATGAGATCTCCTGTTTCTGATGGATCAAGAAATTCCACGGATAAAACTTATGGTTTAGGCATATCCCCAGTACCATCTATCGGTAGCAGCAAAAGAATCACTGAACTTTCAGCAGGATCAGGGAGAAAGCAATCTAAGAGGGTAGACTCATTTAGAGAAGAGGAGAGGGTGATCAAAATTGAAGAAAGTTAAGTGTTGACTTTATCTTTTTTCTACTAATGTTCTTAAAAATTGTTAGGACTTAGGAGTGTGTTCTTACTTCTTACAGTTTTCAGTCATTGATTGACGAGTTTGATTTTAACTCTACAGGCTTGCTTCAGGAGCTCGGGTTATAATCCAATCTAAACCATGTTGAGACACAGCAAGTAACAATGTTTTTGTTTCAGAGGTTAGGCAGCTCGCAAAAACTGCTAGTTTTCATCTTTTGTTTGAATGCAACATGATGATCGTATATATCTATCATGTAGGTACACGTGATATATCCGTAAATCTAAAAAGTGAAAATGTTGTGCCAGAATTATAATTTTTTTTGGTGAATATGTTGTGCCAGCATGGGGGGGCTAATAGTGCATGTGGTCCCAATGGTCCATTATTCATCCTGTAAATTTCATGTGTTGATTATAACCTTATAGGGACTGCCACCTGAAATGAAGTGAGTGCACATTTTTTTTGTAACTACACATACTATGTATTCTTTTGCCCCCAGCTTTTGTTTGCTTAAAGTTAGTGCATAGTACTTTGCTTGCATTTCCATTTTCCAAGGCTAAAATTTGCCACACCTCACAGAAAAAGTGCAGGGTCGTTTTCAAACCCATCCCCTTCTGGCACTGATGGTGGCGTTGCCAAACCAGATAATTAGAATTGGTGTGTAATTGGCTTGCAAATGAGTCTAGACCATTAACAAATAATTGGAATAATGAAAATGTCCTTTGGTGAGGAAATAATTGTTCTCTAAAGGTCTGTCAGGAAATTATATAAGAAAATGCAATTATAGATGTGAAATAATCAAGTGTGTGTCTATAATTACTTTTAATCTCGTAAACTCCTTCAAGCCTACAAAAGGAGACATCAAGAATGGGTCGACCCGCTGAGATGAAGATTAGTTGAATGAAAAATAAGAAATCCCAAATATCTTCTTGTTACACCCAAAAGGTTTAAGCTTTAAAGGGCAGGGGTTGATTTTTCGAAACATTATATAGCTTGTTGACTAGTAAGAGTAACATTCAAACTTGGAATTTCTATGCAACAGGTAAAGGTCCTTCTGAATAAAGGCACTATCCCAAAAACTAATAAGATTCTTTATGTTACCAGGACAATTTTATTCCAAAATTGTACGAATTCTTTGAACGGATGAGTTGTAATATTCTTGCATATACTTTCTAATAACATTCTTTATATCTATTTTTTTCTTCTTTATATCGCATTATTTATTTATTTAATAAACTCGCATCATGTATTTTAGTTTGCAATTCTTGTTTTTTCACTCTTAATTATAGAAAAATAATACAAATAGAAATTTTCAGCAGATAACAGTAACACGCGAAATAGCTTTCTTCTTCGAAAGCCTCATGCAAAGAAATAGGAACTCTCACCCAAACTGGAATCTAGTCAAAATGTTCTTTGTCTGGAAAGGTTATGGGTTACTGCTTTCATGCTCGTAAATGGCCATTGTGATCTTAAGAATCGAGAATTTGGATTTCACTATCACATAAAGCATGAAGGCATTGGTCTTTTTCTATGCAATCTCTCTCTCTATGTTGTGAATTCTTTTCATAACACAATTAATCAAGACACTTTCTTTATTGATGAATATAAATCCACATTACAAAACTCTTCTTTAATTTGTACAAAATAAAGTCTATTTATAGATAACTAGACTTAACTAACATTTCTAAGAAATAACAAAAAGTTAGTTAGTAACATAATTGAATAGAATGAATAGAATTGCACAGGTCAATATAGTTAACTAGACCTATAGTTGACTGGATCAAAACCTATAAATCTTCACCTTAGTACAGTAGCTATAATTTTTTTTTTTCTAAAGGATCAACACTATGGCTGCTAATTTTTTTTTTTGACAGAACAATGGACAAGGGATCACTTGAGTTGAATAAGATCCAAACAATAATAGAACTTGCTACTTGGTAACATTTTAGTGATCATGTCAGATGGATTATCATCAGTAGTAACTTTTTGAATAGTTACATCTTTGACTTCTGTAACAAAATGTAGCTTGATGTCCACATGCTTAGTTCTCTCATGATAGACTTGATTTTCGATGTGTATTGCACTTTGATTATCGTAGTGTACTATGATGATTTGATCTTAAAGCTTGAGTTCTTAAGCTATTCCTCTCGGCCAAAGAGCTTCTTTTACGGCCTCTGTCAGTGCAATATACTTTGCCTCTGTAGTGGATAAAGCCACCACCTTTTGCAGGCTTGCTTTCCAACTGATAGCTCATGTGAGTGATTTCCTGGTGTTAAGGCAGCCAGCATAACTAGAGCCCACAAACCCTTCTATTGCAGCTGAACTATAACTGTTCTTATCAGCTCCACCATAAACCATACCCTTCCTAAGTGAACCTTTGATGTGTCTCAGAATCCACTTCAAGGCTTGCCAATGCACCTTCCTTGGATTTGACATGAACCTACTCACCAAACTCACTGAGTATGCTATATCAGGTTGAGTAAACACCATGGCATACATCAAAGAGCCTACTGCATTTGCATAAGGAATTTTAGCCATAAATTCCTTGTCTCTTTTTGAACTAGGTGCTTGATCATTGCTCAGTTTGAACTGTTGGGATATAGGTAGGGTTACTGGCTTAGCTCCAGATATTCCAAACTTGTCCGACACTTTCTTTAAGTATGACTCTTGAGATAGGAACAAGTACTTCTGGTTTCTGTCCCTTTTGATCTCAATTCCCAAAATCTTATTGGTAGCACCTAAATTTTTCATTTCAAACTCCCTTGTAAGTTCAGCCTTTACCTTTGCTAACTCACTCTTATCGTTGCTTGTTAGCAAGATATCATCAACATAAACAGTAAGAAAACGAAGGTATTACGTGTATTGAATTTGAAGTAAACACAACTGTCATACTTACTTCTGTTGAACTTAATTCTTGACATGAAATCATCAAATCTCTTGTCCATTGTCTGGGAGATTGTTTCAGACCATACAAGGATTTATTCAGCTTACAAACATGATCTTCCTTGCCTTTTGCTTCATATCCTTCATGTTGTCTCATGTAGATAACCTTTTCCAGCTCTCCATAAAAAAATTGTCTTCACATCCATTTGTTCTAGTTCCAAATCAAACTTTGCAACCATAGCTAGGAGTATCCTTATAGACTTGTGCTTTACAACTGGTGAGAAAACATCGTTGTAATCAATGCCTTCTCTCTGTGTGAAGCCTGTAGCAACTAGTCTTGCCTTAAATCTATCATGTTCAACTCCTGGAATCCCCTCTTTCATCTTATAGACCCATTTACAACTTACTAACTTGGCGCTAGCTGGTTTCTTTACTAACTCCCATGTGTGGTTGTCATGGAGTGATTTCATTTTCTCATCCATAGCTTTTTCCCATTTCAATTTTTTCTTACTCGCCATTGTAGCCTTGTAGCTTTTTGGCTCATCATCCCAAACTTTACTAGCAGCTACAAGGGAGAAAGCCATCAGATCAACATAGCCAATTTTTTTTGGTGGTTTGATCTGTCTCCTCGTCCTATCTCAAGCTAGCAAGTAATCATTTGTCTTATCTTCAACACCAGGTTGAGTTCCTTCTAGACACTCTTCCTCAGGTGGTATGTTTTCATTTTGTTTACTCTGAGTTGTATTAGTAGGCTCCACCTCAAACATTTTTTTTCTGGAGCTGGATCCAATTGTCCCTTGTTAGTATTTGATGTTGTTTTGTAGGGCATTTCAGACTCATTGAACACGACATCTCTACTTATAATGCATTTCTTATGTCTATCTTCCAGACACCACAACTTATAGCCTTTGACACCTTTTGGATACCATATAAATATGCGCTTCAAGGCCCTTGGTTTCAACTTGTCTTGCCTTATGTGCGCATAGGCAGCACAACCAAACACTCTAAGTTTGTCATAGGTTGAAGGATGACCAAACCAGACTTCTTTGGGTGTTTTCATGTTCAAGGCCGTAGATGGACATCTTTTTATCAAGAAACAAGTTGTTGTCACAACTTCTGCCCAAAAGGTCTTTGGGACAGCTGCACTTGAGAGCATGCATCTAACTCTCTAAAGTATGGTTCTGTTGAACCTTTCTGCTAGGCCATTTTGCTGGGGTGTTCGAGCAACTGATTTATGCCTAGCAATTCCCATCTTCTTGCAATAATCATTAAAAAAATTAGAACAAAATTCAAGACCATTATCTGTATGAAACCTCTTAATTTTCCTTTCAGCCTGATTCTCAATCATTGTTTTCCAATTCTTGAAAGTCTCACAAACCTCATTCTTAGTTTTGAGAATGTGAATCCATAACTTCCTTGAGAAATTATCTACACAAGTCAGGAAGTATCTTGTACCAGAATGAGATAGAATTCTAGAGGGTCCCCATAAATCAATATGTATCAAATCCAAGGTGCCTTTAGTTCTTTGTTGACCAACTCCAAACTTTGCTCTACAGGCCTTACCATAAACACGATGTTCACGGAAATTCAGTTTCTCCACTTTGTCACCACATAGCAAACCTTGTTTACAGAGCTCCACTAGACCCCTTTCACTCACTTGCCCCAACCTTTTATGCCACAACTTAGTTCTTGACATGTTTCTTATAGAAACTAAAGCTACTAACCCAACTACTACCTCTCCTTCCAATGAGTACAAGCCATGCTTCCTCTCACCCCTCATGACAATCCTTGAGTTCTTCATAACCTCCAATGTGCCATTTTCACCTCTGAACAGATAGCCTTTTCTGTCTAGTTTGCCAAGAGAAATTAAATTTCTCTTAAGATCAGGAACAAATCTTACCTCTTGGATAATCCTTTCAATCCCATCATGAAATTTAAACCTAATTTATCCAATACCTTGAGTTTTACATGGCTTATTGTTTCCAAGTAACACTGACCCTCCCTGTAGCTCAGTGAACTTCTCATACCAGGGCTTATTTGGTGTCATATGGAACGAACACCCAGAATCCATAATACATTCTCTATCATATTTCCCAGAGCTTACCATTAAAGCTTCTGCAGATTCATAACCATCTTGGACTATCGCTGCAGAAGCTGCAGAAGATGTTACCATCTAGGACAGAATCTTCGAGTGTGACCTTCGTTTTTGCAGTGGTAACATCTTATATTAGGCACATTTCCACTATTTTTAGACTGTGGCTTTGATTTCTTCTTCTCAAAACGGTTGTCTTTCTTGGTTCGTTTTGCTCAGACTATTAAACCTTCACCACTCACAGAAGCCTTTTGCTCATTTCTTTAATTCAATTCCTTTGAGTTCAAGGCTGATTGAACCTCTACCAGGGACAAATATTCTCTCCCATACAAGAGAGTTTCTTTAAAATGAGAGAAAGACTTTGGTAAAGCATACAATAGTAATAGGGCTTGATCTTTGTCATCAATAGTCACATCTATATTTTCAAGATCAAGAATTAGTTTATTGAAGATATCTAATTGAGATTCCAGAGTTCTATCTTCTTGCATCTTGAATATAAGGCTTGTTTAAGATAAAGACGATTTACCAGAGATTTGGTCATGTACAAACCTTCCAATTTCGACCAAATTCTAGCTGCTGTCTTTCTCCTTCGAGACATGTCATAGTACCTTGTCTCCAAGACTCTAGATGATTGCATTGTGAGCCTTATTCATCAAGATCTTCTTATCCCTTTCCTCCAGCTTTGCATCAAGAGCGATTTCACCTTGTAAGGCTTCTTCAAGACCCTAATGAACAAGCAATGCTCCCATCTTCAATCGCCATAAGCCAAAATCATTTTGGCCTGTGAATTTTTCAACCTGCAGATGCCATGATGTTTCTTTCCACGCTCACCGCACCAATTTGTTGTGAATTCTTTCAAGAGTACAATTAATCAAGACACTTTCTTTATTGATGAATATAAATTCACATTACAAAACTCTTCTTTAATCTCTACAAAATAAAGTATATTTATAGACAACTAAACTTAACGAACATTTCTAAAAAATACCAAACGGTTAGTTAGTTAGTAACAGAATGAGCAGACTTGCACATGTCAACATAGTTGACTGGACCAAAACCTACACTCTACATTTCAAGTCATGGTGGATAATTCTTTTTTTCTTTCTTTAATTTTTTAGAGTGGCAGAGCCAGTATGTAATGACAAAAAAAAGAAATTCAAGGTTGTTGAATCATGAATGTAGAGCCTGATTTCGTGTCACACGAGCTCTACCTGGACGATGACCAAGGGCAATTAAGTCAATTACGTTCTGTAATATTTGATTATTATTAATAAAAAATTAAAAATAATAATGATCTAAAAGCAAATTATATAGATGAGATGATTGATCAAAATTTTCCTCCGAAGCATGGAATATCAAATTGTCATGCAACTTTTATGAGAAGGAAGAAAGAGATACCCGAAATTCACAATTTCAAGTTGCATGGAAAGAAGAAAGTTATCGGAGAGATGGCTCTAAAGAGTGATACTATATATTATATGAGAAGGGCAGAGACAACGGGCGGTGAGAAAGACGAATACAATAGATTAATTGATAAATCGGGTGCATCAAACACGGTATAACTATAAGAAGAATTTGATTCTAATTATATCCCTTCGTATCCTTCGTCCTCTTACTTTACTCCCTTATTTTATACATTTTTATCTTATCATACAGTATTTGCTACTTGGTAGGTCCTAATTATTAATTAAAGATAGTAAGAGAACAAAAAGTGAATATCTGAAAATGGCTATGCCAATTTTATAGAAATAAGTAACAATGCCATTATATGAATTATGCAGTGAATAAAGTTGTCAAGGTTGATAAGTGACATTTGACTAAATGAAAAATGTTATTTACACCCTTTTAATATATTTTGAAGTTATTTTATTATTAATCAGAATACTAATACAATCGTGCAAGTCTCACTCTTTATTTCATGAATTTTATAACTTTATAAGTTTTAATAAATTTTACTTAATAACAGATTCCACACATAAATCATTTTACTATAAACTTAACTTTTATATATAAAATAAATTTTAAAAATCAAGTTTGTAAATGTCTGCTCAAACGCACTCTACAATATGCATTTGATGATTGCTCCCTGCTGGAAGGAACTACTAAGTCTGACTAGAGCAAAACATTTGGGACTTGGGAACAATATTGAGCTAAAATGAAAACGATTTTATCCCAGTTGAGTTTTATATATTTTTCAATTGATTTGTGAAATCAGATTCAGAAGTGCCAAAACTAAACTCCATCTATATATGATGGTTGTCGAGTCTTGGGTTTGGAAATTTTTAACTTGACCCCAACATTTTTTTTCTCTTCCCAAATTAAAACTCATTATTTTTTAAATACTTTTATAAATGAATTCGTTAAAAAATAAATAAAAATATTTTAATGCCACCTAAACTAACATGAATTTGTTAAGATCAGTTGGGATGTATATCCTCATTGTGATGCATCAGCACTCCATTTTCAAAAAAAAAAAAAAATTAATCTTGGAATTTCTCATCAAATTCAACCAGCTTGTAATTCTATACTGTCTGGTCTATCACATCACATCTATCAGAGATGCTGTTAGTTACACTCCCCCAATTTTACGAATCAACATTCTTTAATTTCCATCATTCATAGTTGAGACTGAAAAATAATGCAAGGGTTGACTCCATTTAGTTATGCAAAAGAATAGAATGGGTCATGCAGCAGCCAAGACGTCGCATGAAATTAATAAACTATGATACCTAATAAACAAGTTATGATTATGACCCTACCATATTCTTTTTTAGGGTAGAATATGCCTACTGCTTATTGCTTCTAGAACCAAAGCTAGAAATAAAATTAATTCCTATTTTTTATCATATAATTAAGGTTGCGGCTATGAAGCTTATGGTATACCCGTGGTAGGATGAGATGATGGAAATAAAATGTAGATAATGGACCGTGGCACGTGTAAGCATCAGCTCAAACTGTTGTCTAGCTCACACGCCCCTTTACGTGCCTTCCATAAGGATTGTTCAAAAACAGTGAAGTTTAATTAAAAAATTGCATTAGTTTTGCGTGGTTCTTCCTTCTTCTGTTTGTAACTATGCTTAGCAGGTATAAATAATAGAACAAAAAAAGAAAAAAAGGAATCAAAATCGTGGTCTCTGATGTCAGGTTAGATTCTTCTCCCGAAAAAAGAAAAGGTCAGAGAATCCAGAGCTTCAATCATTTGATTTAAGTCAATGATCAGGGCAACATGTAACTACAGGGTTCAATTATTTACTCTTGACACCCTTTAATTAGGGTTCACATTGCATGTTATGATGTAAGCTACTATATAGTCTTGAGGACCCAGCACCACACATTAATTAATGGAGTGCAAAGTTTGAGGGCTACTATGATTGTGAAATCACTAACTTCCTTCCACAGTAGTTTCCATTTAATAAATAAAATTTAAAATATATGTGAGGGACGTCATTATGTTCCCAATTGATTCTGTTCACACAACATAGTAGACTCGCATAGGTATTTATTTATCCCTAACAAGAAGTTGTAGTACTCATCATTGAAAGTGACCTTCGTGATAATGAGCTTGGCAACAATGTACTTAATATAAAAGTCGAGAAAAGCCCATCATGCATCGACTCGGTTATACAACAGAACTAAATAGAAAATTAATCATGTATAGATAAACCTGCAGGAATGAATTGATTTGCCCAGATTCAACCTCTTCTAAAGCGGCATAAAATAGTGATACGTACTAATGCTAGCTAGCATGATATGAAAGTGACCAGGGTTATTTAAAATTGCTTCTGGTGGAGAAATGTTACTTGGCATCGTCTATAACATTAACTTGAACATCCACAGTTTTCTTCGTGATGGTTTGCATTGTTCTTGCTATTGACAATTAATTACTACAAGTTATTTCATTACAATATATATTTGTACAGAAGTTGAAAAGTAGAGATCAGCTGCAACTAGTTTGATTTCAATTCATATATACTTAAAATAAAAAATTTAGAATTCAAAGTTGTAATTTATTTAAGATAAATGCTAGCAACAAACTCTTTTAGAAACTACAAATTAAATCATGAGTGAGATTCATTTAATAAGAGGAGAAACCTATAAAATTTTGTAAATTTTCACCAATAATAGAAAGTGTGTTGTTAGTATTTCTTTTTCTTCAATTCACCTGCCTCCAAATTAAATTTAATTATACAAACATCCAACAGAACTATCTGGTGAGTTTATTAATAAGTAGGTCACATCTTTTGCTTTCCTTGGACTCATACTAACTAAATAACGGTTATGGCCATGGCCTGTAGTTAAATGCCAGAACCAGACTATAGAAATCAACCACATTGATCTCTACTCTAGTTAATTAACAATCAGAAATAAAATAATAGACCCGAGTAACATGAAAGGAACTCATCTTATTCCATTCACACCAAAACTATAAATTAATAATCATGTCAATCTTCTATATATTACAATTAGACCTCTAACTATCCAAATACCAACTACGAACACGATGGATGTTCACGAAGACACACTCAAGTACATGAATGATTTTGAGCTGTACGACTTTGTTGCTGATTCAAATTTTGATCAGTTCATCAATTTGATCCGAGGGGAGAATGAAGATGCCAACTGTGATCATTTCGGTTCTGACCTTATCAATGATTGCTTTGTTAACAATCAGCAGCAGCCCCTTTTATCTCCTGCAAACCCTTTTGATCAGAACAACAACAATAATAATAATGATGCTGTGAATGTCTATGATCCAAGCTCCACATTCAGTTCCTTCTCTTGTTTTGATGGGGAGCTCAAGGGAGAAGGAGAAGAAGAAAATGATGGTGAGCATTCTTCTGGGACAACGACAACGAAGAATGCTGATGGCAAACCGAAACTAAAAACTGATAGGTCAAAAACTCTCATTTCTGAAAGGAGAAGGAGAGGCCGAATGAAGGAGAAGCTTTATGCATTGCGTTCTTTGGTCCCCAACATAACAAAGGTATGGGTCGCCATCCATTAATTAAGCCTTTTTTAGATAAATTTTTCTATGAACACTTACACAAAAAGAAAATAACAAGGTTAAATGAATTGAACTTCTTGCATAAGCTCAATTCTTCTTCTATAAGTATTTATGGTCCAAACAAGACCTAAAAATGACATGGTTTTTATATATATTTGAGAGTGAAATGTAACTGACATAAGTATGCCCACAGATGGATAAGGCTTCTATAATTGGAGACGCAGTGTCATACGTGCATGACCTTCAAGCTCAAGCTAGGAAGCTGAAGGCAGAGGTTGCAGGACTTGAAGCATCCTTATTAGTGTCTGAAAATTATCAAGGATCAATTAACAATCCCAAAAATGTGCAAGTGATGGCCCGTAATATTAGTCATCCAAACTGCAAGAAAATCATGCAGGTTGGTTTGATAAAATTAAGAAGTTCTTGTCAACACCGTAAGTTAATTTTCAGTTAGCTTATGTATGTGCATGCATTACTGTAACAATATTTGTGCGTGCTGGTTTGTAGGTGGACATGTTTCAAGTGGAGGAAAGAGGGTACTTAGCAAAAATAGTGTGCAATAAAGGAGAAGGGGTGGCTGCTTCACTGTACAGGGCTCTCGAGTCTCTTGCAGGTTTTAATGTTCAGAACTCAAACTTGGCTACAGTTGGTGAGAGTTTTCTACTTACATTTACGTTGAATGTAAGCTGTCCTCTCTCTTTTCCAATTCAATCTTTTTATACTGTTGAAATGAGTTATTATGATTTTTGCTTATGGATTTAGTCATATTGATGTATTGAAAACAGGTAAAAGGAACTGAACAAGAAATTAACCTGCCAAATTTGAAGCTATGGGTGACTGGCGCTCTTCTGAACCAAGGCTTTGAATTCGTGGCATCTTTTCCTGCTTGACTCACTGCACCAAGTATGACGTAGAAGCAATTGCATTTTAGAGAATATGATGAGCCATGAAATATTACGTATAATATCCACGCCAACATCTTGAGCTAGTATGATATCACTTAGTATTACCGCAACACCGTTGCTACCTTCGTTCTGTGTAATTCTCCAGTTTTCAGAACAAATAATAACACTACAAAGACTAGCAAAATATATATGAAACCACAAACACACACACACACATGTTCATAATAAGTAAACTTCAAAATTATTCGTGCAGTCAACATATTTCGTACAACAGTAACTGGAGTAATTGTAAACCAACAAAACTTGCAACAACAAAAATATCTCCACCAGTAAAAAATAAGTCCTTATTTAAGCAAGGGTCACTTTTCTGTGGATTATTGGACGTGCTTATTATCATTGATTCCCAGAGCATAAAAAAAATAATGTTAAAATTTAATGAATTGTTGGTGCAGCGGTAAAGTTGTGCTTTGGTGACTTGTTGATCATGGGTTCGAATCCGGAAACAGCCTCTTTGCATATGCAAGGATAAGGCTGCGTACAACATCCCTCCCCCATACCTTCGCATAGCGAAGAGCCTCTGGACAATGGGGTACGAAGTTTTTATCATTTATTTTAAACATCCCGGAGTAATTCGCGTATCAAATTCACACAAGATTATGAATATTTTCTAATTCTAGTCCCGAAAATTGCACACGATGATCATTGTGATCTTTTACTTTACAAAATTTATTTTATTCGACTTCATAAATTGTCATTCACTTTACTTTTCTTTAATGCAAAATGAGAGCGAAAAATGAAAGGGGGGGGGGGCAGAAGAATGACTTAGTTTTCAAAATAAAGGACTAAAGTAAAGATGTTATAAAATCAAGAAATAAAAAAAAGCGACCAATTAATGTTGATAATCTCTTGGACAAAAAATGAAAGTTTACTAATGAAAAAATGACACGGTTTGATCCCCTCTAATGCATAAACCAGTAGTTTCAACATTATAAAGAACACTCGATTTAAGCCTTTCCCAAAGACTTCAGTTCAACGATTTTTTGCCAGCTTGATGATCGGCAAGCTTAGAACACCAAGAAATTCCCCCCAGCCCCCGGGGAAATCAAGAAACACCAATGCGCATGGTTTTTCCTTGCTAGCCCACGCTTGCCCCTTTTATCCTTTGGTGCCTCGTGTTGAAGAAAAAGATCACTACATAAAAGATATCAATCAGTGTCCTGATTACATGATCTTCCATGTACATGCTGCCATCCACCCTTTTGTCAACTACAACTTTGAGGGGCTTCACCTGCAAGCAAACTTCGCCTTCATAGTAAGTTTAGCAGTTGAATTTCTATAACGGGCTTCAAACTAAATTAAGGAGTAGCTTGTGCAATTAACTGTGAAACATACAAATAATAAGCCATATCAACATTTCCCCCAACCTTGCATGATATAACAAACTGCACCTGTTATTTGCTTATTTATGTTATTTTATAGTTCTATTACAACAAACTGCATAATATTGATTGAATGTATTAACTAATCAAATTATTAAGATAAAGATCCAAGCAGACCACACAACAAATTTACTGTCAGGAAGGCTAAAATGTAAAACTTATAACAAATGAAGTCTTTTTAAGTGTGGGTCATTGAGAAAATAAATATGAGAAAAAAAAAAGACTGCATCTATAAAACAGTCACATGCCATTACTAGGACCATTCTAATTCTCTGGTTACCATAGAATACTTTCATTTGTAAAGGGCAGTATCCTCCAAATCAATCCAGACAGCTTACCTGAACCATGAATTTTCAGTTACCCATTTGATATACACGAACTTATGCACAAGCAAGAAAACCAAGTACAAAGAAAGCCAACCACAGATCTGCAAATAACCAAGAGGTCCACAACTGAACCTAATTAAAAGGCTGGTGATTTAAGTACAAAGAATTCACAATATCAGAAATTCATGTTACCAGTTCATGCCTGTGTAATGAACTCCACTAGTTTCCATTACAGCTCAGTAATTCAATTCCAGACCATATACCCATCATCCACTAAGTTACTTGTCCTGCACACACATCTCCAATCCCAGCAAAGTCACAAACAATTATTTTATGCAAGATAATAATTAAGTATATCAATTTAATCAGCATTAATGGCCTAATGTTTTGATCTGAGACATTTATCAATTAGTTCTAAACCTTCAAAATTTGTAGTCAATCTTCATAAACAAAAGTTTTCCTGTAATTTAGCTAAAAAAATAAAGAATGCAGAAAACTTCACCCATCCTTTTAAGGGTAAGGACTAAAAAGTTTAATCACAACTTGCATTATTCTGCCAAGAAAAAATGAAGCGAAAAGAAACAACACACTTGTGAAAAGGTTTCCACTAGTCCTTCATGGTAGATACAACATGTCGGAGCCTGATCATCTAGACGCTGTTACACAGGTTTTTAACTAGATGGGACCCTGCCACAATCCTTTTGCTAATTGCTTCCTATTATATACCTTTTTAACTTGAACAAACATTTAACATTTCCTTTTATGAAAAGGCCAAGGGCATCTTGAAAGGGCACATTATAATTATTTCCTTTAACATAAAGGATCTAGTTTCTATAATGAATAACTATTGCAAGGTGCAAACTTTTGCCCATTAAATTTTCAAAACATGATGTTAGCTAAAAGAAGAGGGGGCATGAACTGCACCTGAGTTTTGGAGAAGCTATTGACATCCTTTCCTTTTCACTATAGCAAAGACCACTCAAAGATTCAGTAAGCTTTTACTGTGTTTGATATCCCTCATCATTGTTTCCCTTGGACAAGATCTGCAGTACTGTGCCCTTGGTAATCCAGGCTGTCATTTCAGGCTGTTGTTCAAAGGGGTTAAGAGGATGCTTGTTTCCATCTTCAAGCTGCACGCCATACACAAATGGTAATTTAAGTGTAAGGAAGCTCTCTGGTGGCAAGATCACTTCACATCCAAGGCTAAACTGCAATTTTTGTTCACGATCTGGAACTGAGGGAGGCAAGCATGACGTCTACAAGGCCAAAATAGCTAGAAATATTACACAATTGAGCAGATAAACAGAAAGTACAACAGTCTTAATATAATTTCAAAAGTACAAACAACAATGCCGAAAAAAGAGTAAACAAGCATGCAAATAGTACAAAACAGAAGGTTGTTCCCTTCCATCATAAAGCATCAATTTCTAGACAAGTTTAACTCTATAAAAAAAGCCTTAGCATTTTAAATATGTGAATTGTTGTTAATTTACATTCAAAATTTCAAGAACTCCACACCTGAAGAAGAAAGACATACCTCAAATTGTACAACAGGGCACGTTGCTAGTGTCACTGGAAATGCAGGTGTCACCTAAAGTAATATCTATAGATTAGTGTCCTGATATGATATTAATTTAAAATAAAATGATTAAACACAACAGTCAACATCAATATCATGTGGCATATAATACATACACCAGCTAAATATATATGCATGATTTCAACTACTGGGGGAAATGCCCAACAAACAAGAAATAATGATAAACTACTTATCAGTAATCAGTTAGTTAATTCAATCATGAAGATGCCATACCGTAAAAGATAAATCCCTAAAAAGTAATGAATGGTTTGTAAGATTTGTTTAAAAGAAGAAAACCATTGGTGGCTCCTTACATTGAGGTACATCCAGAGAAATTTTAGTTTATCTTAAGCAATAAAAAAGAAAATGAAATAAGTAAATGGAGATGAAAGTATGAGTTTATTACCCTAGAAAATTACATCCCATTTTTTACATAAAGCAAATATGTGAAAGGTGCAGTTAATAGACAAAGTCTAAAAGACAAACAACAAAAGGAAAATTGTGCAACCCCCATGGGTTTATAAAAAAAAAAGAAGAAAATGACAAACACACTCCAAAGTTAGAACATGTTTCAATATTAATATGCATTTTAGTAACAGGAAAAAAAAATCAATGATACTAATTGAAACATAATTTAATGCTTATTAGAGCAGCAACTCATACCAGAAAAATTCTTTTAAGCTGTGAGATCCCACTGGCAAATTTAACCTTTGGTGTATCCTTATTATTCCTAGAATGCTTGCAGTGAGGACACATCATGTAGATAGGCAAGTTTTGATTCAGCATGGAGAATGCAAGATCATCACCATCCATACTAATAGCTTGAAGATCCCCTCCAAAATCTTTTATAAGATTCAGGGGTTTTGCATTTGCATTCATTGATGTCAAATTATGTAGTGGAATGGAAGTATGTATTAATCCATCGGAATTCATATCACGATTAGGAATCATTTGATTAGATTTGTTCACATCTCTTTCCTTATTTGAGATTGCAGAAAGAATTTCATTTGAGCTTCGATGAACTTTGTTCCAGGAAGCATTCTTGCTTACTTTAGTATGAAATGCCTGATTTCTGCCAGCAGGCTCCATAGAAGATATATGAGATTCTTCAGATAATGAATATGCAGATCCAAGTTCGGTGAGATGTTCTGCATTCAAAAGAAAACGGTGGCCACGGGGGCATTCATGCTCAAATCCAAGATATACTATAGCATGCTTTAAAGAATGTGATGTGTTCCTTTCACCACCATTCAAGAATACAGGTACTACATTGCTACCAATCCTCAAAAAAGGATCACCATCCGTGCAGATATTATTGCCATTAACATCAAGAGGTCCCTGAGTAGAAGATACATGTTGAGAATTTTGAGATATTTCATGATCAATGGCTGCATTAACCTGTTCAACAGTCTGACTAGATGGCCTGCTTTGTTTCATACCCTTTTCTGAACCTGGTGTAGGCAATTTCCTCTGTTGAAGAGGAGGGAATCCTGAATCACTAGCTACTGATCCAGCAACAACCTCAGAAAAAGGTTTTCTCATTTTGAAAATAGGGAAACCTCTACCAAAACTTATCTTTTTATCATCAGCCTTCATGATATCTAAAGATGGTCCCTGGTCTTCCACTCCATTCTGCAAAGTGGGGTGGGCTTGTCTAACATCAGTTTTCTTTGCATCTACAATATATTCAACCTTGGGTGCCCTAATTACAGAACCTTGCTTCACTATACTCTCTGTAGAACCATTTGGTATTTTCTTTTTCTCTAGGTATATCGTCCATTTAAAAAGAAATTTCTCAGTGGCACAAAATCCACTTTGAAGTAAGCCTTCAGAAGATTCATAGTATTTTGAACCCCCAATACGAAGCAAACTCCAAGCAGAAGATTGAACAGGTCCTGCAACTTGTGTTTCGGGTAATTTGACTGCAGGAAGTAGCTTATCACAGTCAGAGAAGCAACTAGCATCAGCTGATTCAAAATCAAAGGGATCAGGACGCAACTGTCGGGAACGACCACAAGCACAAGCATGAAGGAAAAAATAGCCACTTGAATGTGGCATGGGCGGGGCTCCCAAGTCTGAATTACTGGTTTCAACATCATGCCTTTGGTGCATGCATGGTTTTCCTGTCAAACTAACAGCATCGCATAGTTGCCTTTCTGATTTCCATATGGAAGTGCATTCTTCTTCCAACATTTTTGCAAATAGTTCCACTGCAGGTCCTTTTACCATTGAGCGAAATGCATGCAAAGCCTTATTTAAATGGACTTCATGTTGTGAAGTAGGATAACAAGCAGGCAAATCTTTCAAATAAATCTCCTTTGCGGCCGGAATGGCTCTTTGGCACCACAAAGTTGAGAATTTAGTGTTCAACCCTCTACCACTTTGTAACCATGATACTGCAACATCTAAAGGATTTGTACTCTTCGAAGATCCTTCCACTGTTGATGAAACAGTATTCCTTGGACGAGGTTTTCTTTTGATAATTTCAATTTCATCCAAACAACCACCTTTTGCACAGAGAACTCCACTCAAGATATGACGACTAGAAGATAACCAAATTTCAAGATTTGGAAGATCGGGAGTAGTAAATGTTTTCCCAGATGCAGCTGAGGCAGCAGCTGCAGCTGCTGCAACAGCAACCATACCAACACCTGCAGCTGAGCCACTGTTGGTATTAATAACCCCCCCTCTCCCTCTCAAAATATCAGATTGCCTGTAAATGAACTCCTTAACTGATATTAAATCTTCTTTGCTTGCACTTTGACCATGGCTTTCAAGCAAAAGGGAATCTGAAGTTGCTTTACCATTTAAGACATCATCAACAAGTCCACTGGCAAACTCAAGAGACTCACCTCTTTGATTTGAAGACCGATCTAACAAGACAACTGTCCTTGATGCATCAAGTGAAAACAAAGGTGCAGAAGTTGAGGTACCCCCAGTTCTCACACTCGAATGAGTTATTTCAGAACCTGATAACGTCCGACATTTCTTAACAAGAAAGCGAATTTGTGCTTCAAGAGACGACTGTAATTTCTTCCTATATCCACCTTCAGATCGACTTGCAGGGCGTGCCAGCACAACTACCGAACCAGAACCTTTTGCAGGCAAGTTTCCCTTGGCTGCACCACTGAAACTAGAAGACTGATTAATCAAAGAGCCATCGGAAGATTCCTCCCCATTTGCACTGGAATTCGACAAACTGGAGAAGTCATCGATGAATACAAACAGTGTGACAGGTATGCACTGTCCTGGAAACAAAGAAGCATAAGAACCTAAACCTGACATGAGAGATATGGCTGACACATTGCGACCCAAGTTACCACCACCTCTAACTGGTGAAGAATTGTTTGCCGACGAAACAGGTCGGGACGACGGCGAAGGATGCGACCTAGACGGTAAAGGCGGCATAGTCTGGGATCTAACAAAGGGAGCCATAGCATGCTTGGCTGCTTGCAGCACCCGAAAATTCCTCAAAATCCTAGTACCAAAATGTGACCCATCCTGAATATATATTATAACATGACAAACCTGCATTTCTAACTCGTCAATTACACCATCAACTACGCACAATTTAAAATTAACAGTATACACAGAACACACCCTGTAATTTCAAAAAACTAACTACAGCAGCTAAAATTAGAGTTCCTAATTCACTGAATGTAACAGTCATAACTCTTTCATGATATAAATTAGTAAATCCTACACTAATTCTGCAAACTTCTCGCTAAAAATAAGCAAAAAATTATCAAATTCTCTATGTCTGTAATTCAGACAAAGAGATTAGGTTGTTCATACTTAAATATTCTGCATAATATAAGATGTTTAGAAGAGTGAAGAAAATGACTTACAGAGAACATGAAAAGCATTCCCTGGAGGTCGCCGAACTCGTGCTCTTCGACGGCGGAATCGAATCCCGGCGGCGCGGTACCGTCCGCGGCGGCGTGAATCGCGGGACAGCGAGTGGAAGAGAACTGAAGGAACAAAATCCCCTTGTCGTGGTCGTGAAAGTAGCTGATTCTCCTCCGCTCGAACCACTCCTTCGCCTCCTCGTCGTCGACGAGCAGCGGCGCGTCGAGGTTGCCGGAGGCGAAGGCGTTGGAGTCGATGACGCGGTTGAGGAGCTGCGCAGAATCGTCGTGCCGCCGCGCGATGAAGCCGACGACCACCACGCCGTCGGAGGAGCGAGGGAGAGACGCCGCCGGCGCCGGAGAAGGATGGTCGGAGGAGGTGGAGGAGGAGGAGGAGGGAGACGACGGAGGGCGAATGAGGACTCGAACCGGTGACGGCGACGGAGAAGGGTTTCGTGGCTCCATCGTTCAAATGTCAATGCCTTCTTTGCTCTCCACGATTTCGATATCGATTTCCAACTTGATCACATTTTTTTTTCTATTTTTGTTGAAATTGTGTTTTACTTTTTGGGAGTTGGCTTCGCTTCGCAGTTTGCAGTTGCAGATGCAGTGCGCTATTTGTAACGTGGACTTTGGGGTTCGAATGTTCGAGTTCGGTCTCAAGGATTCAACTCTAAATTCCAAGACATGAGTGAAAAAGCCATTTGCATAATCTCTCATCTATATATTATCTAAGCAAGTTGTTACTTTTTCATTTCTAAATTCTAATACCCTACAAAAAGTTACTTGGATGGTAGAATTACACTCAATTATTTTTTATAAAGTTATTATTGTTTTCACTTATTTATTACTAATAAAAAAATTCCATTTTTAAATTTAATCGATAAGAACATAATTTTAATATTTTTCCTGTCACAAATGAATCAAACAAACAAAAAATACTGTGAGGATTCGCAGCCGTAAATAATGTCAGGAGAATATTATTTGGTGATTCTTCTTTTATATGCTGGGGGAAGATTGGCATGTGGTATGGAAAAAAAAATGAACCATGATAATTCTGTTCTTTCCAAATTCATCAATCCATCCAGTCGGATATGCTTATATGTTATTTGATTCACGTTTTGTTTTTGTGTTCAACAAGAACTAATTTTCTATAACTTTGTGATTAATTTTGTTTCTTTGATAGAATGTCCATCACGATAAAATTCCCAAAGACCTTATCATAAAACGTTTCTAAAAAAATATATATGCATGGTGCTTATATGATTCAAAAGTAATGTGTAATTTTCAAAAGTTGTGCATATGACTCTGCTGAATAAACAAGGTCCTGATATAACTGATGATGACAGCTAAGTTGTGCGTATATATGATATTTGAGACTTGCAGTAATGATATAGACATGGGATTGTTCAATAAAAGCAAGATGTTCATATCTCAGATTCCCTTTTTCTTGCTCCTTGGATATAATTTTTTTTTTTAACTAATCTATAAATTAAACTATGAAATTTCAATTAAATTTCATTGACTCCTCAAACCTAATATTTGGCCTGGAAAAGCTTTGCCTGCACTTATCGTTGATCATCTTGTCCAAGACATGGACAATCTCTTTTCATAGTATAATTCAGAAAAAAGTGCTGCTTATTTTATGTCTGTAATTGTCAGAATGTTATAAATTTCTGTATCATAAACTTAAAGTTTCTCCTTTTTAATAACATCTCTGTTGTGCTTTCTTGTTTGCAGGTAAGGTTGGTTTGAGTCCAGTGTAAATGCAACTAAATATTTTTGTAGAAGTTGTGTTTTATCTTTTGCCTGTTTTTCATCAATTTACCCATATAAACTCTGAAGCATGACATCCTTCTAAAGATGTATGCAAAATGAAATCGTGGAGACATGTAGTACCAGAGATTCGTCTCAGTAAAATTATACTTCTGATGAATTTCTGGTGAATAAACCTACTGTTGAATGTTGTGACTGCAGTATTGCATACTGATGTTTACTGAATGACACTATATTGCATGTATATAGAAAATGGCTTTTGTAAAGTTTGGCTTGTGTGACAGATTCATACTCGGAGCATCTTCAATGAAAGTTGTTTATGGGGTTCTTAAACTCAAGAGCTAGTTCTTACATATTACATAAGAATAGTTGCTTGTATAAATAGTAACTTTTCAATGTTCTTAAGGATTGCACTGTTGGAGAGATTTTTTTTTTTTTTATGAAAATCTTAAAT
This sequence comes from Glycine soja, assembly GCF_004193775.1. Classification (NCBI taxonomy): domain Eukaryota; kingdom Viridiplantae; phylum Streptophyta; class Magnoliopsida; order Fabales; family Fabaceae; genus Glycine; species Glycine soja. Next base: position 49,232,872 of record NC_041012.1, on the reverse strand, counting down.
CCAATGTGATATTGTTGGGCCTACCGAAAACTGAGTTAAGCAATTTCACTGTTATTACACCAGGAGATGCTCTTATTTGCCTTTTACCAGCTACTTGTCTAAATTTCTTTTGTTCTGTTTGGAGTGTAAGACTTTTGGCTTAAACATAGGAGTTTGGGACTTTGGGTGGGTAGAGATAAATCATAAGTGATTCCAATTACAATTATTGATCTCATCTCAGTTTTAGTCTAGTGGGCCTGCTTGCAAGATGTAATCAGGCCTTTGCCAAAATAAACTTGGGCATTGTTTGTGCACCCAGCATAGTTGTCCGTACATCCAACAAAACAGTCAAATTTCATTTTTGTCCTTCCGTAAAGCTGATATGGATTCGTCAATTCATATGAGGCCCAAACAATTTAAAAAAATAAAATAAAAATATGTTTTAACAATTAATTTAAAATTAATGGCCCATGCAAGAATTTCGCATTATTGACACAATGTTCTACCCAATTAAGCTAATAGGTTAATTATGTTATAAAATAATTAATGTTGCTATATATAACAATAAAATTTCTAATGTATATTTAATGCACATGTAAATTTAGATAATAAATTTTGTGACAATTAATTTTTATATAATAATTAATTTGTTTACAAATATAAATTTTGATCTAAATTTACATATGCATTAAATATACATTAAAAAATTTATTGTTATATATAGCGACATTAATTATTTTATAATATAATTAACCTATAAGCTCAATTGATTATAGCGTCGTGCTAATAACACAAAAGTCATGATTGGCTAATTCGTATTGGACTTATGGATTCGCCAATCCGTATTATCTTTATGGAAGGTCAAAAATGAAATTTCGTTGTTATGTTGGGTGTACCAGTAATTGTGTTGGGTGCACAAAGTAATGTCCAATAAACATGTAGTTGAGCCCATAGAAATAGAATCATATTTCCCTTGTTTTCTAAAGGGGTGAAAACTCCATTATGTTGTACATTGTTCAACAGAATTGAGTTTCTTTTTGCCTCTTCTTCTTCCTTTGTGCTTCACACCCACACCAACATATCTATGTGCCACAACACCACCGCACAACGGGGAAGTCATGTGCGTCCAGAACCTCAGAGGTTGAGGTCACGCACGCAAGGACCCTCAAAGATTGGTTCACGAACGCAGATGGAGGTGTAATGATGATGTGGCAGTGGCATGGTGGTGGCTAGGCCAAGGCAGTGATGCACAATGTTGTTCAAGAAGAAGGGGGTTGTGCACGCATATTTGGAGTTTGGAACAACGGAGATGAGCAACAATTAGGGGTGTACAAAAACTAGTTCGTTAAAAAAAATTGAACTGAACTGATTTTGAACTATTTTAACTGGTTTGATTTTATATCCAAGTAGTCAAACTAATTTAAAAACTAGTTTAAAATTGAATTGGTTTTTAAAAACTGGTTCTAAACTAAATTAGTTTTTAACTGGTTTTAAGAGCTGAATCAATTTTAAACTGATTTTCAAACTAGTTTTAAATTAATTTGATTAACCGAACTGATTTTGTAGAAACAATTCTATTAATTGGATTAGTTTTATAAAATAGTGTATTCAATTTTTCTTGAACTAGTTCAAAAAAAATCAATTTAATTTAAATTCGGTTACAATGATTTATTGGGGCCTTGGGGGAATAGGGAAGGGGAAGAAGCAGGGAGAACTGAAAGGGGTAAGAGGATTTTTTTTTCTGTAGGGGCCAATAGAAAAAGTGTAAGGATCAACAGTAACACCCTATCAAAAATAATCTTGTGGGCACACTTTGGCTCTAATCCCAAGATAGACTAATATATACTTATAAAGAAGCTTCTCTAATATTAATTATGGTTACTCCTGTTGGGCCCTATAACATAATGATTGATTGATGTAGAGCCATGCGTGTTTAGTTGTGTTTTGATCCATGCTTATATATAGAGGAGCCCTTCCACTACCGGGGAACGTTGATTATGAGCACGATCTATCATCAACTATGGTCTTGTATGCAATTTGATTAACTGAATCAGAACAAGGCAATCACGGCTTTTATGAAATAGATTCTATACAAAAAAAATGAAGAAAGTAAAAGAAACAACATGCCCAAGACTTGAAAAAGTATCAAATTGATCTCTATCACATTAATTTTTTCTTTTACAAGCAACAAAATTCTTTTAAGTATTTATTTTTTACTATTTACCGGTATATAACTATCATGATCAGTTAATATGCGTATCCAAACTTAATTTCGACTTGATACATCATGTGTTCCACCTCCAGCTAGGGATTGTTCTTGCATGATTATGTCAAGTCAAAAGAGATTTATGTGAAGTGAAAAATAAACAAGAAACTGAAAGAAAAAAAAAACGAGGAAAATAAATCCAAATGTATCCACAAGACAAGTACCACTTTTAGCCCCCGCACCTAACTTCCCTTATACATAATTAAATCTACATGTGGAATGTATTTTTTCTATATTATTACTATTATAGTTATACTGAAGAACTGTCCATTTTGTGGCTTAAGAATGCTTCTGTCAGCATAATTAAATATTGTGGTTTTGAAAGGTTCAGCTAACTCCTTCCTCCATTATTAATTATGAGTGACGACTACTATCACAAGTAACAACTTCTTGTATACGTAGTTAGCAGTTGGGCTCAAAACAGAAGCAACCTACAATTAGGTATCTACCGGTAAATACACCTAGCTAGCGGTAACTCTAGATTTTGTACTCGTATAATTTTGCACCCACAAATGTAACTCACTATATTGTGTTTGAAAAGAACAAATTCATGTGATGCAACCTAACCTCAAACGCACCAAGCCACCAACCTTATTGATATGTATGATTATGATAGCTAGAGCAACAAATTAAGGGTGCTAAGCTTAGATTGGATTAGCTTTTAAGTTTTCGGGATTTTTCTATTGAAATAATTATTTGATATTCTTAATTTATTAAAAAAGGATTTGCAAGAAGTTTATTTATTTATTTATTTTATGCAACCACAATGATTTTGTATGAAAACAATCTTGCATAAGCTAAATATGATCATTTAAGCGGCAAAACTCTTTCTCGCTGAATATTTAATGTACTTACATATCTAGAATTTAAACTTGATATGATATGTTAAATCGAAACAATCTCATATCAGTTGCATACACCTCTCATTAGTTTTATAACTTTATTATTGTTGATAGAAAAGTTACAAGATAAGATTTGATATTGATTTTATTTTCTTAATTTATTTTAATTTCTTCTTCTATAAATACGTGTGGTGAAATATATTCAGACTGAATGGAAGCCCGTATGGGTTTGGAAATTAAGTTGGATGCTAGGGCAGTAGGTATGGCAGTTTCTTGCTTTCTCTTTTTGGGTTTATGTTATGTGTTATTGTGAAATTAAGTATATATGGGTATTGGTTTGCACTTGCAGTTAGAAGATGTGGTGAAATTTGGATGGAAAAGTTTGCTCACGAGGTAGGCGTGAGAAATAAAAGTATATAGTATAGTTAAGGGAGTAGTGAAATAGTTGTGTTCTCTGGAAGCAGTAAACCTAACATAAGGTTGAGTCGGCACGGAGTCACTTTCGTTCAAAGAAAGGGTTGAATTAGCTGACCCGTGACCCTCTTTCCAATTGTGCAACTTCCATTCAATTGAGTTCGATCATTGATCTCATCATAACCTCCACCATTCAATAATCAATTCTAGATATATAGATTGAAACCTTTTTTCTTTGGTTTCAGTTTTCACTTATTATTAGCGCCTGAAGTGGCTGTGGGAGTGTCTTTTTTCTGCTGCGTGTGAAGAAGACATGAAGGAGCATCATGAACACTTTTAGATAGAGAAAGGATAACGCCAGATGCTTATCTTAAAGAAAGTTTGGAGGTATAATATTAAATTGTAGTGTGTTCAAATTTCTCTTATTAATAAAAATTAATGAATTATAATCACTAACATTAACTGATAACAAAAATCTTAAAGAAAGTTTAATTGCAATAGCTAGCGGTTCATAAATTGATGGAATAATGTTAGAAAGGCTTTCAATAAAACATATAAATGATGTAAGGTGTGTATAGTTATTAAATTATATCCCTAATTTTTTATTTTTCAAATTTTATTTGTGTACATTTCTCAATTATGTACAGTCAATTATGAGACAAGAAATTTTATTTCCAAACAAATAGCAAGGTTTTACCAAGTTACCAACAACTATTTGGTGCTCAGGTTGTACTAATGTTTTTTTTTTTTACAATAACTTACTTATAATTCTTTTTTAAAATCCACTATTCATTTATAATTTTCTTTTCTTATTAGTTTAATATCTGATATGTGGATCATTGATGCGCATCGTATTAAATTACTTTTTTGATGAGAGGGTCTAAACACAATTGCTTGCTATTGGAACCCTCAAGTGTCGCCCATGTGTTGCACTATGGCCTGACACACCCTTAAAAAAATCATTCATTCTCAGCAATATGAAGCTTGAAATCAGTATTTCTCTATAAATACTAAAATAGTTAGTACCCCAAGGAGGACTTTGTAACTTGTATCAGTATGGGTGTGTGAAAATATGACAAAGGAGAAGGGGGAGAAAATACTTATTTTATGAATTTTTGAAAATATATTGTGAGCTCAATTTTTGTATATTATTAGTGTACTATTTACTCGTAATAATAAAGCAAATTACGAAAGTGATTATTAGTTAGAAAAGAAGCCTAATGAAAATGACGATAGTTGAAGCACACTGAAATTTCAAAATTGATCGAGCTGCTGCTTGTCAAGTTCGATTAATTTTAGTACATTAATCAGAAAAAAAAAGGATAAATCAATAAATCCCAAGTTTTAATTTTCTAAAATTTCCTTCCGTTAGTATTATTGTAAACCTTTGACTTATAATTTTTTAGTCATTTAAAAATGGATATCAAATCTTAGAAATCCCTTTCATATTAGAAAAGAAATTATTATTTTACCTTTTTAGGCAAATGATTGCAACATATTTTACAGATATGCTTATATAGAATCTATTAAATTAAGATCGTGTTGTCAAAGCAGGTTGATTCACTACGGAAATATTGAATAAAACAAAGGGATGAGTGCAGAGAGTCTTTGTTTGCTATAATGTAAATTCAAGGTGTTTCAAGCTTAGTTGCAACAAACTACCTTGTCTTCATCGCCATGAAGTGTAGTGAGTATTAGGTTTACTGGTTTTCTTTTCACCATTTCTCTCATGGCTTTTGAGACAATCAATTCCAAACTAATTCACTTGTACCTGTACTAGTTGTAATGCCTAACAAGTGACAATTTTAACTTTTCCCTTTATTGCAAGCTAGATACTGTTTCGATGGAGAATTTAAATTTTTTGGGGAATTTTAAATATTTTATTTAAATAAAATAATTTAAATTTTTATATTTTAAATTCTTTATTTGGATAAAATAATTCAATATGTATCATATGTGAAAAAACTTTTAATATGTTTGTTTGAAAAATTGAAATTTTAGAATAAAATTTTACTAACCATATACGTTAACTAATTCTTAAATAAAAAAGATACTTTTGAAATGAGAAAATTTTACAAAAATAAAATAATTTAACTACATATCAATATTCATAAATAATAATCAATAGCTACAAAATTGAATATTAAATTGCATGCTAAGTCAATATTAACATAATCTATAACTACAGAAACATTGTTTAATATAAAAAATTAAATATTAATATTAATAAAAGTAGACACTTGTATCTTATATTCTTTTATATATATATATATATATATATATATATATATATATATATATATTTGTTAATAGATAAGAATAGAATAGAAAGAGGTGAGGAAGAGAGATAGACGTGCGAAAGAGAAACGGAAGATAGGTGCAAAATAAAGGGGGAAGGGAGAGAGAGAGGTGCAGGAAAGAAAGGGACAGGGTGGAGAAAGAGAGAGAAAACATGCGCAGGATAGACAAAATGAACAATAAAAGTTCAAGGGTGAAATATTTCATAATAAAACTATATATTGAAGAACAAAGCTTTCTAAGTTATTCCATTTTAAGCATTATTTGAAATCTTTTTGTTTTACTTGAAAAGAAGTTCTCTATCAATTTTCATCATTAAAGTTTTTGCATGCAAACTTTTTTTTACACAACAGTAACAAGGTTTTTGAATCTAACATTTTATATCAAATATTCAAGGGGGTGTTTGGTTTGATTATTTCCTGTTTTTATTTTCGCTGAAAATAGAAATTGTGATGAAAATATATTTGGTTGGATTTTTAAAAATATTTTTTGTGAAAATGAAAACAAGAAACAATCAGAAAATGAAAACAATAAAATATCATTTTTAGTGTTTTGAGTTGAAAACAAAAATCTCATTTCGCGTAAAATGAAATTATGATGACAATAAATGTAATTTTAAACAAATATAAAAATACAAAAAAATAAGAAATCAATATATAAAAAATTTTCATATTTTATTTCATGAAAACAGAAAACAAGAAATCAAACCAAACATATTTTAAGAATTTTAAATATTTTTCAAAAAATAAAAATACAAATTAAACACACCCTAAATATCTTACCACCTCATCAATCTTAATAAAATTTACATATAATATTTACCAGGTTTACTAATAAGCTACTAACTTTTAGTGAGATGTATTTTCTTTTAATTACATTTTTTATTTATAAAATTTAAATTTAAGAACTTAAAAGATTTAAACTTGGTATACACAAATCAATAATACGATATAATATATAGTATTTTAAATTTAATTAAAAATTAAATTCTTTTTAATTTTTCTCATCTAAACACAATATTAATTATTCATTTTTTGGTACTACGTGACATTTCTCTCACAATATGATCGTCCAACCACATATATCATCATACAAAATTACAAATATCCGCGACCAAACAATTTATTAGCACGACAATTTATCCGTGGCATATTAAGAGGAAAATAAAAATAATTGGAGCATCTTCCACGAGGGCTCAGAATTACTTCAAGACCATTCTGCAACTAGCAATAAAAGCATCTTTTTGTTATCCCAGAGGAAAAAGGAAAAATAAGAAAAGTTGACAATTATGCATTTATGCTAGCTAGTGAAGTGGGTATTTTTCCCAAAAAGAAAAAAAAATCAAGTGGATTGTTTTGGGCCTATCACCGTCTTCAGTCGCATGCAGCATGCGTTTGCCATACTAATACTGTTTATTTTGTTTATATATATATATATATAATATTGTCCGTTCACTGCTGACCAACGAAAAACAAATATATATAGAAATAGATATTAATTTTTACACACATTAGTATAGAATAATATTGTTAATTAATGAAAAATTATGAAAATTTTGATTTTTAAAATAATTATTATAAAAATTAAAAAAATTATTATACATAATAATTTATGATTTAATAATAGAATAAAAATCTTATGCTCCATCAGTATATGAATTATTTACTCGCATACATATATAATCATAAAGGATTAAAATTAAAATACAAAATCGTGTAATTTTTTTAGTAGTTATGTAATAATTAAATAACCTTTAATCTTAATTATTCATATTTATATTTTAAATTTATTCCTCTCACCCTTTATCTTTTAATATATACTACATATACTAGGTGCTTTAGCTACAACCAAGTTGTTTGTTCTAATTACGAGTGGTTCACAAGCTTCTCCCCTTGAGTGACGTGAGAACTGTTAAAGTGGAGTTGGAGTATTAAGTCCACTACTTTCAGTGTCCTGTGCTAATTGCTAGTGTAGTGTGTGTAATATCTCTTGTTTATTTATATCACTTAAATATTTATATATATGAGTTCCACCTAAACTTAAACAGTCCCCACACTTCATCTCAAGAGCGTGTTCACCACTACCCCAACCCAACTATTATATTGTTCTCTACTTTTATTTGCAAATTAGATAAAATGAATACCTGAATTTATTTGTAACCAATAGAAGATGTCCCTTTTGCTCTCTCTTTCTCTACTCCTAAAGTCAGAACTCACTCTTTGACAATTGAGCAGTCCTTTTCATCCATTAAGGTAAATATTTAGGAGGATACCAGGACATCATACGTAAGATGGAAACATGAACCATCTTTTTTTATTTTGTCTTAATTGATAAGTTTATTGCATTTTCATTTGACGAATTCAACATTTTTTTTCTACTCTTAGTGAGAGAAAAATAAAGAGTTTGACTAAACTATTCAAGTATTTATTCATGTTTTTTTTCTTTTGGTGCTCAGTGACATCTTTGTTGAGAATCGAAAATTACTAGATTAATCTTCAAAATATAAAATCATATAAATGTGTTTTTTTTTCCCAATAAAATCTTCTTTATACATACAATCAGGTAATTAAATCTTTGTCAATACGATTAAACTCTGTTGGACCTATGTTTGTAGTGCGTAGTAACATAAGATATGCGTATTTAGTATGTTAAATAAACAAAAATATGGTGTTAATTTCCTCATAAGAAAAATTCAAATTACGCCGAATTAGTTGAAATTGTTAAATATTGAAGCATGGTCTTTGGAGCAAAAGGCTGCGAAGTCATCTCAAGTTGAGTAAGGAAGGGATAAGGAAGAATGCTGTACTTTCCAAACCACCACCTCTTGCCCTTTCTTTCTTTGTTTTTTTTCTTCCACTAATTAATATTTTCTTTTCAAAAAGGAAATGGTGGAGGTAAAGGCAGAGCAGAGCAATTTATAAATATACGAAAAAATGTCACTAACAGTTTATGGCAGTATCCAATCCTCACGTTACGTGCCTCACACTAAACAACTTACCACATTTAATTTGTTACGCTAAGAATCTGCTGTCCTTTTGCATGATGATAATTTCTATTCTTTTTATTCAGAAGACTTCACTGTACATTGAACCATCTGCACTGGCTGCTACAAAATGCATTCCACTTACATATACATCGCTCTGTGATGTAAGGAGAGCGCTGATTAGTTCTCCGTTGTTGCATGCACTTTAGCATAATTGGTGGACGGTGGTAGAAGTGCATGCATCAGAAAGAAAAACAAGATGTTTCAGGAAAAAACTTGCCCCCATAAATAGAAGAAATTTATTAGAAAAAATAATTGGTATTAATTAATCCAAATGGAAAACAGTTTTAAATGTCATTTGAAAGTTAGATATAATTGAATGAATTGACTTGACCTTACTGAAAAAACATATAATTAATACAATGATGTAGGATTTTATTGTATTTATATGTGATAAATAATTTATTTAACAGTCATGCATTACAAACAAAATTTGTTTCTAATTCAGTAAATTAAAAGATACAAATGATCTTTGACTCGAGACAAATAAATAGAAGGCATTTAAAAAGAATAATAAATTAAAAAAATAAAAAATATTTTTTAAAGGCAATTAAAAATATTATTACATAAGTTAATCATCTTCTCTTTTAAACTTCTTTTATCTTTTCATCAAGAGTGTGACTTAGTCACCATATTTAATTTTTAATAAGTGATCTATTATTCTTATAACAACATAGGTTTTAGACTTAATTTAATTTTATAAAATCAGTTTATAAGATAAGAGTTATTCTTTATTTATATAATGTATCTTGACATTATATATTTATAATCAATGTAGAATTTCAACACACTTTTTTTTGTTGGTAATTATTCATCATAAATGTGAAATTTCAACACACTCATCTTCTAACCACCAGGGCTACTAGGGGTGATTCCAATTAGTGTGGCTTTCCAACAATTCTCAATTATTCTATTTGCAACAAGCATTAATGGATATACTAATTTCACGAGCATGAATTGAAAATCAAAGGCAAAGATATCGATCTTCCTTGTTCCATATGACTATCTTAGTTTCTTTAATATTTTAGGCATATAATTGCAAGGAATTTCTTGAATATAGTTCATTGAGAATACTAATCTTTTTAGAAGGATTTAAAAGCATTTGAAAATCAAATGTCTCTTTTCAATTGAGTTTACTTTTATACGCAATTATGAAGATTTAAATTTTGGATCACTTGCTTAAGAAACTTAAACTTATTACTATTGAGATCAATCAGTTATTAATATATGACCATAATAAGATTTGTTGTTTATATTATTCTAACCTAACTCAAATAGAGTTGTTTATACCTAAAAAAAATATGAATACTCTTTTTGTTATTTAAGGAAGAACTCAAATTCAATAAAAAAAATGTATATTTACAAATTAAAGAATTATCTCATCCAACAAACTTGCTTGATCTTTAAGCAATTACTAATTAATTAGTTGATCGATAAGCTATAGCATGATCTTAAGATGTGAGTCAACGGTACATGAACCCGATAATGGACTACTTTAGATCTATGCCAGCAAACAAATCCTCACACCAAATGGAAGATGGTAACTACTAACTAGTACACCAGTAATAATGTCAAGAGTGAAAAGTGTCTTCTCTATCGATGCCACTGGGACGCCAATAGACAATAGTATTAGTGCAATGATCATCATAATATAACTATTGATTTATAGTAGATACACCAAATGCAGTCATTTGAAGACTTCAGTTGCAGTGAACTATACATGTACCGACGAAGAAACTTTTTCCCTTTCACTGTTGATATTAGTGGTGAGTGTTATTCTTCTTTTGAAGGGTATTACACATTAATGGGTAGTATATTGCTCACCAACTAGTGGACCATGTCTTAGTAAAGACGATTAAGTCAATGATTTGAGATCCACTTAATCAGTAACTAACATTTTATTAAGCCAGTATTGCTGGACCACTCCCCTTAGAATGAAATGCTTCAACCTTTGCTCTCATGGAGTCTTTAACCTATACTAATAATGTAAAAACATTATGCATGTTGATTCCAAATGAAACAGTTTTTTTTCTTCCTTTTCCTCTTTAATTTTACCTAGAATACTTAGTCTCATATTTTATTAGATTTGTAATTTTGACCTGCCTATATTAACAAAATCCAGACATTTGATCCTTCTATTTTTTAAAATTAAATATTTTAATTCAACCATAAATTTTACAATTAATTTTAAGGCGTTGACGGTTAATAAGAAATAATCGACTTCTAAGTCACTATCATGATTCTATAATATTGTGCTTTCTAAATTATTAATTAATTTTTGGTATTATTTTTATATTTTTCATTTATATTTTGATTCAATTGTTATGAATTTTCTTTTTTTACTAAACTACTTAAGAATTGTTGCTATATCAAAAGCAATTAACATAGATATATCATTATGTGTTGCATAAATATTATAATTATAATAGTATTAAAGAAATCATGGATTAAAAAATTATAAGCATTTAATTTATTTACTAAGAAAAGTAATGTTTGTGTATAGATGTCACTTATTAATTTTTTCCAACTTTATTTTATCTTTCAGTTATATAGTTCAATTTTTATTAATTCATATAATTGACATTTTATTTATTATAATTTCAATTAATTTTCTAAAAATTGATCTAAAGAAAATTAAAAATCAATTTATCTGCATCGCATGGATTTATGAACTAGTCAGTATAAACATTAACATGATGTTAATCTAATAATACTACATGATTTAATATGATGCACATTGCACTGGTGATACGTATCTATTTTGTATATTAGTTTTTTTTTTTAAAGAATTTTGTATATTAGTTAAGTTTTATGTTATTATAGGTATGCATTATACTTTTTAAACATTTATTATCTGTATTAATATAGTTTAATTTATATTAAATAAAGATTATGCTAACAGATTTTTTTTAGGTCACTAAAAAATATCTCTAATAACTAAATTTTTTTATTAGCCATTTTTTATAAGCTAAAAAATTTCATTAATTAAAAAACCAAACCTGACAAAAGGTGTGATCAAGTTTAGATAAAAAGGGTACAAAGCACAAATATATTCAAAACGGTACAAAATTACACAAAATGCGTGACGGCCTTTTGTAAGGCACAGTATTTTCGTTGATAATGAAATAAAATCTTCTTTACAAAACCACACTTTTTCTGAAGAAAAAAAAACAAACTTTTTTTGTGTGTGTGACAGACTGAGTCTTTACAAACCAAACTAAATCATGACTTAACAAGCTTTCAAAAGTCCCATTAGGCATGAAAAATCATTTACATTTGGTTTCGCAATAAATGATGATTATTATGACAGATTAGCTGCAACCTCAAGTCCTCGACGTACCTTTAAGCAGAAGATTAATTTTTTTTTTTTTTCATAAGCTAAAATATTATTGAGAAAGAGAAAATGTTTGAATTGAAGCACATAAAATAGTTACCGTTCCTTACACAAGATCGATGTGCTCAATTCAAGATGCAATTACCGTTCCTTACTTAAAATAGATAAACCAAACCACCCCTTTGTCCAGAAAACAAAACTCAATAAATAGACACGTACGTATTAGAATTACACACCTTTAAGCAGAAGATTAAGCCTAACTAATTAAGCAATTTAATCAAAGGTAGTTCTACTCAAAGTAGGAACCGTCCTATAGTGCTTATGTCATATACTTGTATGCTACAAATACATACCCTCCTTACTCCATAGTCCTTAACCGAATCCTATACTTAATCACATGCTATTTATGTCCTTTTCTTTTCTAGTTGGACTGCTTATATATATATATATATACTCCCGGATCTCTAATAACTCCATCTAGATTAGTACTTTTCTTTGAAACCGAACTAAATGACGGGATGACATTCTTTTAAGTTTAACGTGCCATGTTTGCTTTAATGGGTTTTACCCCTCCCTTTAGTTGACCTAAATAATAGTTAAACTAAATGAGAGAAATGCTAAGAATATATTTCCTAACATCTTCTTTTATAGTAATTAAAATTTATTAAAAATTATAAAATTTTGTAGATCTTTTATCATGTTTAATAAACATTTTTTCTGATTTTGTAATTTTTAATAAATATAAACTAATAAAAAATTTATTTGAAAAAATGTGTTAGCTCTCCTCACCAAAAAGAGTGAAACCGACTCAGAACATTAACATATTTTTCTTGTGTAAAGGTTTAAACTAAAGAATTTATGTAAACCACACAAACTTTCTACGGTTACGTCAATCTTATTGCGTTAGAGTGTTAACATTTAATAACAGCATTTCTTTCTTCAACGCTCTTATTAAAAAAAAAACAGTTAACAATTACGTAAATTAAATCGACTTCAGCTTCCTCTAATCTCCATATCTTACGTTTCAATGAGTACGTAATTAATTAATTAATCCTGGCCACTCGCAAGGTATGAAAAATTAAAAACACACACAAATGACATGCTCCTTCTCATTAAATTTGAACATTAATTACAAAATACAGAGCATGTTTAATCATTAATGAATCATACGCATGCAGTACTGTGGTGTCGAAACACTGTGCTCGGACACAAATTTGAGGAAAATAAAATATTCTTTCGTAAAAGGTACTCCCACCCTGAGCAACATCATAACCATAATCATAAAAAAAAAAAACAAAAGAAAAGAAAAAAAAAACAATAGCAACAGTAAGACAGAAAATGTGGTCATGATTGAAGCGTGGAGGCACGGACTCTGAAAGGCGCGTGAGCAAAGAGAAGAACTTTTCTTGTTAGCAAGACTTCCAAGGTTGGAAAAGCAAGGAAGATTTTGGGAGTAGCTGCTGTGTAACATAAACATAACAAACCCCTCCCTCTTGCTACCAATATATATATAACCTGTTCACACACTCCCTCCTCCATATAAATTCTACATGTCTGTGTCTCTTTCTCTCTACTATTACTACTAGCTATATCCATCTTCTCTTGCACAACCAAGTTCATCACTCTCTGGTATTCATAGACATCACTGTTTCATTGTCTTTGTTTAAGGATTCTCTAATGTTGTCACAAATGGACATGGAGGAGCTTGTCTCATGTAACAACAACGATGCCACCAACATAGCCAAAGGCAAGCGCACAAAGCGGCGCTTGAGGCCTTTGTCTCCTTGTGCCGTCGTTCCTACCACCACCACCATCACCACTGTCACTGCCGCTACCACCCCCATCATGACATCTAGCTGTTCAAGTGCTTCTTGTGGCGGTGGTTCTTCTTCATCCACAACCTTTGAGGAGGAAGAGGAAGACATGGCTAATTGTTTGATTCTCCTAGCACAAGGAAAAGTAGGAGGGGACCCTCCTCATCGTCACAAGGACTTATATGGTAGTGATGTTAAGACAGAGAAGCTGGGTAGCACCAAAGTCGATCATTTCTATGTTTATGAGTGCAAAACATGCAACCGAACATTCCCTTCTTTTCAAGCACTAGGTGGCCACAGGGCAAGTCACAAGAAGCCCAAGGTGGAGGAGAAAAAGTCGTCATCACCACCACTGTCGTTGCCGCCGCCGCCACCACCACCACCACCGTCTTCGTCGTCACTATTTAATTTTGAAGAAGCAAAACAAAGTCATCACATGAAGAATATTATTAGCCCTTCTGTTTCCCTTCAATTAGGGTGTGGCAATAATAACAAGGTTGGTTTAAATTTCCATGGCAACAAATCCAAGATTCACGAGTGTTCCATCTGTGGGTCAGAATTCACATCAGGGCAAGCATTGGGTGGTCACATGAGGAGGCATAGAGCATCTACCAATAATAACAATATTGTTCAGACAACAACAACAACTTCTAATGGTGCTGTTGATGTTAAGCCTCGGAATGTTCTAGAGTTGGATCTTAACCTCCCGGCGCCGGAAGACGATCTCCGGGACTCCAAATTTCAGTTTCCGGCGACTCAGAATTCTATGATGCGGTCGGCTGCTCCGGCTTTGGTGGGATGCCATTATTAGAAGCCGGGGTGGGAGTTAGATGGAGAGGGGGGAAAAGTTATATTATTTGATCAATGATCATTGTGAATTATTAGCTTTATTTTAATTTACAACAATTATTCTTAATTATCGATTCTTTGGATTATTTTTTCGGTTTATTAATAATTTCCCATTTGGATGATCTACTTGTTCAAGTTTTGGAATTCTCTGAGTAAGTGGTTAGTGTTCATGGTTGCCTTTCATTCAAGAAAAGTGATATTAATTGAGTCATATAGAATCTTTTTTTTTTCTTTTTTCCCCCTTTTTTCTCTCTCCCTTTTTTTATTAATTTTAATGTTTTGGGTCTGTATCTTATTCTAGTTTGGATGTTTCTTTTACGAGAGAGCCATAAGAGGAGGAAGAGATCGATGGAGCAGTGGCATGGATTGGCATGGCTAGAGTTTGGTTGCATCATCACCACAACCAAAAGTCATGGAATAGGCTTCCTCTATGTTGCTTTTTTGTTATTAATATTATTATTAATTTCTTTAATTAATAAAACTTGAAAGATATTCCCTTTCAGTCTCTGTCTTCCTCACTTCTCACTTACTCTAGCTATCACACTCTCACTCTGTTTCATTTACTATTAAGAATAAAGGATTAACAAAACAAAGTTTAAAAAATATCACTGTGCCATTAGCAAAGTACTCAATTATTTTAAAATCCACTCATAAGATCAACTGTTAATATATATATATATATATATATATATATATATTTCCTGGTCCACTGTCCCCTTCTAATATAGTCCTTTATTAGAGCTTTAAGCATAACAATTTCACCTAACTAACCACCTTTTAGTTCTTATTTTGCAAGTAAAAGAATCAAACATCACTAGATTAAACTTGTTTAAATTTGATATTTTTTTTCAGATAATTTGAAAATTGAATAGTTGGCTAGCTTTGTGTTATGTGATGGAAGTTCCAGCCCATACAAAAGTTGATGCTTCCAATAAAGATACCGCTGACTCTCACACCACAAACGTTTGATTAGGAGCTATACTATGGTCCACTATTTGGACCCATCAACCATACTCTTTATCTGTCTTTCTAGTTTCTAGTTATAAACTTCGGCCTTGTTTATGTAGTTCACAGAATGAAGATGAGAAAAGGACCCGACAAATGACATCATTTTTATTTTTTCTCTTCCATGAAAAATAACAAAATTATTAGAATAGAGATACATAAATTAAATGGTAGTAGTAATTAATATTAATTTGGCTTAGCCTGACACAAGGGCATAAATGTCGACACGTATTATATACGGTGCGATATATAGAGAGATAGAAGACTTTTTAAGTCACTTACACTAGCCACTTATCTAAAGTTAGTTATGTGCACGTTTTGGTGAATGCTGTTAAGCGAAGCATGTGGACACATACGTTGCGTGAGGTGTCCGAATGCATAAGAAATCGGAGAGAAGTGATCACTCATTGACATTAGCACATGTAGGTTGGGAAGTTCCTTCCATTACATATTCTCCTCTCTATAAATTATATTATACTAATATTCTCATTACACTCAAAAATGAACTTCATTATACGCTAATACTATAATAATTAATCATTGCTTAATTTGCTTCTTTTGTTAATTAGGCCTATCCTAATTTCTGGTCACTCAAACATTTTCTTCAATTATTTCACCAATATTGCCACAAACTTCGCCATAATATGAGGACGCGCAAATATCATTTTTTATACACTCTTTTTCAAATAAAAACAGAACCCAGATTTTTATTTAGCCGTTGTGTATGATGAACCCAAACATAAGCCATGTTTCTGAACTGAGTTTTTTACTTTGCTTCTTTGCGTGCTTGTGCTTCAAATGGCTTTAGTCTCAATATTCCTCAATTACCAGTCACGGTGAGACAAGGCCTGGTATGATGAGATGTCCATGTCCTTTTCAGTAAAAAAAATGGAAAAAGAGGAATAACGAGTATTTTGAGTACTATTATTTTAATCAGTTATGATATTCCCACGTTATTTGTAATTTTGTATCACATCATTTTCAAACAATTTTCTTTCTAGTTCTAGATAATAAAACACACCCACACCACAGAAATGACATGTGTACATACAACACATTGACATTTTCACTTCTTGTCTTGCGTAAAATTAGAGTGTTGTGCTTTAACGATTTAAATTCTACGTCAGAGTTAACATGGTAATTGATCACATTTAATTGTTCTACACTTCTAAGTTCTACCACATATCACAATCTGATTTGCACAAGATTAGAGTGAATACGAATTTTCTTATCTTAAAGTGGTTTGCCGTGCTTTCCAATCTCAACAACCGAATGGCTGTGATTGAATAACTTGGGAGTATATAAGTTGTGTGGGAAAGTACTCAACCAAACTGAAGCATGGATTAATTGTGTAGCTGTTATCCTCTTTGCTTTATATATTTAGTAGAATTGGTTCACGGTTTGGAGATACAGACAAAATCCTCAAATGCATGAGTTGGTTTACTATGTGGCTTATTGTCCCTACTTTGTAAGCTAGCCCATGAGGCCAGGACCAAAAAATCGGGCTTGCCTATTTGTGTTATTAGTGTTAAACAAATTTCCACTCAACCGAATAATTGCTTCCATCCCTTGCTTAATCCTCTATTTAGTATCTTGATTCTTGACCATCAACATGATTAGGTTCAAAAATATCATAACCAAACCATGATCAGATCATTATTATTTTATTACTAATTGGATTTGGTATATATCCAGCGATGGAACAATTAATAAATGTGGATTTAATTTTCCTTCTTTTTCATTATTATAGTGTGGTAGTTCTTACTTTGGTGGAATGTGGCTACCTAAGATCTACCTCACTGGTTTGGGTTTGGTTGGCTTAATTTTCATGACTACAAATTAATGGTAGTTATAAAGTGAAAAGAACCTAATAAGTAGATTTGAACATTGCTCACAAATTAAAGTTGTGGGCGTAGCAATCTACACATTGCAGATGCATGGTGCTATTGTCACTTGTCAGAAAAGTAGCCTTGTGAAAGAATTTGACAAAACCCTTGTGCAAACCATAATCAAGATTGAGTTCGAATTTTTTAGTACTAGAGGATTTATGAACTGTTGTGGCTAGCTGGAATCACAAGCAATTATAACGGCAACTGACAAATGTTTAAGCAATGGATCGGATAACTCAAACAGTCAAACCTTCGAGATGCTTGTTGTGAACACAATTTTGTTCGAAAAATCATAAACAAAAGGTATAAAGAAAAGTGGCAAGTGCGATATGTGGTATGATAAAAAAAATGTAGAGGAAGATAAGAGAAAAAAAATGTGGTTAAAGTGAGATGTAAGAGACTAGGATGAATGTTAAGCAAGACTCATTCTGTTAATTTTTTATATACTTATTATTTGTAAGAGACTAGGATGAGTAGATTTAAATTATGGACTTATTTTTAATACATTATCCTTATAAAGAATTTTATATTATCGATCAATTAAAAATCACTTTAAACTTAATTTTTAAAACCCATTAATACAAAAGTTGCTTAATTTTTATAAAGTTTGATACAAAGAACTAAAGTAATATATAATTATAATTTAACCATTGGATATTCTATATCAAGAGATATCAAATTAAACTACTATAAACTATACTATTACATTATTTAATAATATATTATTATATTATAAAATTGTTAATATAAAATTAATTACATAATGCTGTCCAGGATCAAGCTGCAGCAACATATTTACTTAATTACATTTCAATTAGATATAAATAATGTAATAATATGTTTCGCGGAAAGTATTTCTTTAAGCAAATATTAATTTATAATAATTCTTTAAAGTAGAGAAAAATGAAATCGTTTTCCAGCAATTTTCTTAATAAAAATATTCGCGTCATCTATCTTAAAGAAACATCATTATCCAAATATATGTATTTTAGGTGGAATCATTTCATTTTCTTGAAAATGCTTTTTCTTTTTTGCAAATGTTCATGAATCTCTAGTAGAATAGATGCAGAAATATTACTTGGTTGAGTTGGTTCCATATCTTTAGGGAGGCAAATAAATTAGTAAAGTAGCAAATTTGCTTGCCAAGCATGTGGGAAACATGTGAAAACCCCACAATATATATACACTTTGATAAACATGGTCTACAATGTATTAAACAGTTGATTGTATAAGATCAACCACCCAACTTCATTCAGGGCAATCTCGTAGGCGATTTAGCTTCTAATTTTTGTATTTGCAGTACTTAGTCCGGGCTTTTAGCCCCTTCGTTAAAAAAAAAAAAAAAATTGTCTGGCTTACAGGCTTAGCATATGCCACTAGCTTAGATGAGTCAAAGTGGATCTACCGTTGCCCCAAGTGGATAATTACTAGTTGGAGTAAAAAGCCGTCATACTTTTAGGATAAATCTGTAGTTATTTAAGGCTAAAAATACATTACATAATTAAAAAATATTAAATTGAATTATTATTATTAATGAGAAAATATAAAGTTGCTCCCCATCCCGGTTTCAAATCCTAAGTTTTGAAAATAAGTTAAACTTATCTAATATTTTTTATAGAATTAAATATATTTTTATTACTTTAAATTTGGATAATTATTTTTTTAGTCCTTAAAAAAATCATTTTTTATTAGTTCCTCAAAATTTATTTAATATTTAATATTTTTAATCATATTTGTAACATCATTAACACAATAAAAGAGAGATTAAAAGTAATTTTTCAAAAATTTGAGGGACCAATAAAAATAACTATCCAAATTTAAAAGACTAAAAAATATTTAATTATATATATATATATATATATATATATATATATATATATATATATATATAAAACAGCCCTTAAAGATCAGAAACTAATCTTAATTTAAATTAATAAGCCTGACTTAATCTAACTCATTTTGATCCTTACAAGCTAAAGCTAGTCTACGAAAATAATAATTTCTAACCATGAATTAGAGAATATTTATAGAATTTATTTATGCATCAAAATATTTGTATACATATATCTAATAAGAATCTATATTCTATTATCATATCATATTAATAAATAGGAGGATATGATAAAATAATCAAATTCTATTGAATGATTGTATAAAAAAATTTCCTTACCATACATATAACTACATTCATATTATTCGTAAAAAAAATATCATACTTAAAAGAAAAAAGGAATTTGCATCCGAAAAAATATTTTTTAAAATTTTTTCAAATGAGGAATAAGAAAATGATATGAACTGTTAAGAAAATTTAATTCAACTGCTTGAAAATAATGTATGAATTATTATAAATTTTTTAATATTTTTTTATTTCTAGAGATAAAAAAAAAGGCATGGACTGACTGATATGGATAATTAGCTGGCCTGGATGGCAAGGTCGCATGAGTTTTGAGTCTTTTGACTGTTTGGCTTTGGTAATGGGTAGGAGTAAGTTCATGTCATGCCACCATGATGCATGCTTGCTGGCTGAATTTTCCAATCGAAAAAACATGCATGGTGCTTTGACATGTCTTTCGAATAAGATTTTCCATACGAAAATTTCAAACTTAGCGCATAGATTGACTAGATAAACCTAAACGAATAAAAAAAAGACGACAAACGTGTACAAAGATTGAATATATTTTCAATAAATATAGTTTAACTTTTTTTTTCAGTTTTTTTTTTTAATTTTAAAAAAAAATCTATCACGGTGATGTGACTATGTCACAAGCATTTCATTGTGGTAATTCTACCAACAAAAATTTGAGGTATTACTTCGTCTAAGTGTAAAGATACGTGCAAATGTCCCTATTATTTCAAATACTTGATCTTATCCTTCGAAGATGGGTATCGATACATGCAAAAAATATTTTGATGATCAATTCAAGTGGTGTTTTAGATGTTCTAAGTTAGGAAGGAACTAGAACTTACTTGTGCACTGTGTCTTTTATACATTATTATTTTTTCCTTTAGAGGTGGGTTTGATTCGCAGGAGAAAAATGATTGGTGAATATATTTAATGTATTATTTAACACCTAGAGATTGAATAATAAAAGAAAAAATATAGGTATGATAGGATTTTGGATTTATAATATAATAAAATGAGAGAAATAGAGATAAATATGAGAGATGTTGATAAGATACATAAAATATGAAAAATAATTTATGTATTACTATTCTTAGCAATAATTTGATCTCATTTCCTTTTTACCACTTTCAGCTCCTCCACAAGCTAACTAGTTAAGCTGTGTACACCCAATTTATCCAAGCACGAGAGGTCAACAACTTAATGTGTGTTTAGATTGCAATTAGAAACTTGTTAAAAGAAAACACACACATTCAAATGCATCAAACTAAGAAGCAAGTATTTGTCTCATTGTGATAAATGATCATTGGCTTATAAGTCAAATGTTTTTGAGAGTTTTTTATATTAATAATACAAAAAAAAATTCTAGTATAGAAAAACTCTTAAAAGTATATCTAATCTTGTATACAAATAGACCCAAAAACTAGTTACATTTAATGTAATTTTTATCTAAACACTCTTGTGTAGGCATTAGATCATTCTTTGACTGATTAACGAGCTTAAGTTACCTAGCTATCCCAATACCAAGGCGAGAATGTCTAAGTTACCAGTTCGGCCAATGCAGTTATTAACCTAAAAAAACTACTTCTCCAATACTCTTTACAAGTTCAACCACAGAACAAGAACAAAAATAGAGCATAGACCCGAGGTTGATTTGATTATAAGTTTAACAAGTAGAACCAAAAAAACATAAGAGGTGTATCATCCTAAAATTTCATACAAATTATATTTTTGCTTGTCTTTATATGTTCGATATGAGACTTTATGGTTCTTTGGCCAATAAAACACATGTCATGCTATAATTACTTACTGACATAAATAACTTTTTAAAAAATTAAAATTTAAAGAGACTAAAGATTAATATATAAAAAAATTATAAAATTAAATCTAGCTGTGTTTACATAATCCAAAAATATATTTAAATATAGGAGAAAAATATTTCTTTAGTCCGATGAAGGAGTGAAGACAGACAGAAGCATATAGGGTTTACAGATCTAAGCAACCTATAATATAAAAATACAACATGCATGTTAAACTTAATGCCGGGAAGTCCAATAAAGTTATGCCTTATTGGTCAGTATCTGTCACTTGCAATTTCTTTTCAATTTTGAATAAAGAATGGCCCCACCCTGAGATTGGGCACATACAAGGGAGGTCGTAATTGGGGAAGAAAGAACTTCATGTTATATCTCCCAGTTGACTTCTCTCTCTTATTTCTCACACTATCATGATGATGCCATATCATGATATACATCATATATGTTTAGTGCTTAATTTGCTTCTGCGATTTCATATAAAGGAAACAAATTAAGAATATATATACTCTCTCAATATATAATATCTTTCTTTCAATTAATCAAGAAACTCATAAGAACCAATCTTTAGAAAACAGGTAGCTTGCTAGCTAGTACGTACTATTGGAAGAAGATAATTAAAGAAGCAATTCAATGATTTCAAGGGCCACATCTAGCTTCCCAAGTGTCCACCACCAAGGGCTTCAGATGTTCCCTGACCCGGAAGGTTTTGTGTCACCCTCTGAGGAATCAGGCTCATCAGGTACTACTTCACACTCTAGTTCCCTCCTCTTTAATCTCTCTATTCTGAAGGACAAGCTTAGTGAGGTGCAGACCCTGGTAGGTGTTATTCTCTCGCCAAATCAAAGCCTACCCGAGCCAACTTCCATGGCCATATCCAGCATGAACTCCATTATCCAAGAAATCATAGTCACTGCCACATCAATGATGTTCACCTGCCAACAGATGGCTCTCACTACCCCTCCAGGTACTACTAACAAATTGCACCAGCAGAACAAGTCGTTGTTGCCTCACTCAAATAATAATTCTGGCACAAATACAAGTGTACTAATTGGTAACAACATAGGCACAGATAATATTAGTGACCATCAGGGTTTGTTTTCTAGTACTGAGTCAGAGACACTTGACTGGTTTAGTACTGAAAGCTATAACAATAACATTGATAATAGCAATAGCAATATTAGTAAGGTTGCAAATATCAGTAGTGAAAACAATATTATTAGTAGAGGAAGGGATGAACATGAACCTAATGAAGAAGAAGGGTACTATAGAGGGGTTTCACCGAAGATGAATAGTGATATAATTGAATTGGATGCTGCGGATTTGTTGGCTAAGTACACTCACTATTGCCAAGTTTGTGGCAAAGGGTTCGAGCGTGATGCGAATTTGAGGATGCACATGAGGGCTCATGGGGATGAGTACAAGACCAATGCTGCTTTGAGTAACCCAATTAAGAACAAAGGGAACTTATTGGAAGGGGGAAGAGAGTGTTTGATGAGTACTGTGAAGCCAAAGTATTCGTGTCCTCAAGAAGGGTGCAGGTGGAACCAGAGACATGTCAAGTTTCAGCCTTTGAAGTCAATGATTTGTGCCAAGAACCATTACAAGAGAAGCCATTGCCCCAAAATGTACGTGTGCAAGAGGTGCAACCAGAAGCAATTCTCGGTGCTCTCTGATCTGAGGACACATGAGAAGCACTGTGGGGATCTCAAGTGGCAGTGCACGTGTGGAACCTCGTTTTCTAGAAAAGACAAGCTTATGGGTCATGTGGCTTTGTTCGTGGGGCACCAACCAGCAGCAGCTATCAACAATAGTAATGCTCTCTCTTTCTCGGCCAAATTAGAGCAGCAGCACACATTGCAAATGCAGATTGAGGATAGCTCAAGATGATGTTTATGTCTCTATATATCTATCATGATTGATCATAAAGAGGTGCTCTCCCAGCTTCATGAACCAATGCTATTATGGCAAATGTTATTAATATATATATATGTTCAGATAAACTTTTCTAAGAATTTATAGGAAAAATAAATAAAAGAGAATGTAAAATAAATAAGTTGAAATTAACCTGTGTATTCTAATTTTTATAGAAGTTCTGTAATTAAATTTTTCAAAAAATAACATGTATATATGTAAGTTAATTTTAACTTACAAAAGTTTAATTCATTTTGTTTTTTTTTTTGTCTTCTTTTATATATATTCTTACAACTTGTATTTCCTTCATACTTTTTCTGTGTTTGATGAATTAAAATTACGCTATCAATATAGAAATTAAACTTTCTTTCATACATTAATATTGTGTATATATATAGTTCACAAGAAAAACAACCTAGTTATTTAATCTCCTTTAGATTTTCATCAATATAAGTTTAGGTGCAGTTTCTATATATATTTGTACTTGTGATTTTGTGCGTGCATTGTTGATATATATCTGGTCTCGCCACATACAGTTAGCCCCAATAGACTGGCGATGGCACGGGTCTCTTGGATCTTGGAATGAAGATGGGAGAGTATTTTGTCTTGCACTTCCTGAGCGGTATTTCTTTAATTGATCCATAACTTAGGTCACTAGCATGTTCTTGTTATAGATATACCCTCTCTATTTTCTGAGTGGTGTTTAATTTTCTGCATATTACTCGGTAATTATATTCCTTTAAAGAGAGTAAATAAGTGCGCTGTACCATTAAATCACTATAAAATCCATGTAACACTTCTCTGAAAAAGTCCTATATATGCAACGTCATATTGTTGTGTAAGAGTATAATGCTTATACTAATTTAATAGTTTAGCATATATTGTAACCAAAATATTTTGTTAAAAAAGAAAAAGTTTATAGCAGTGGAGACAAGATAAACGAGCAATTTTTCATATAGAACTTTTTCATGTGAAGTGATATACTTGTTTAAAGGTGAACATACCTTAAGACAATCTCACTAGATCAGTTTTGTCGGAATTCCTTGGTGTTGTCTAACATTGTACAGTGTGTGGAAGAACTATAACTATTCATGGGACTAATTAATAATGTTGTATACAAAGTTTGTGCATAAACTATATAACATGTGACATGTAAATTAAGTAAAGATAGTTCAAGAGATGTCATTGCTATCTGTCTAGTGTTTGCTAATGATAATTGTGTATCCAAGAAGTCTTATAGTTATATAAAATGAGGGAAATAATTTTTCTATTTTTTTCACTGTTTTGGCTCACGTTGGTGATCGACATTGGTTGAAATTGAAGAAAAACATTTATTTAAAAAAAATTATATTTTATAGACATCTTGGTGTAGAAGCTTATATGATTTTTTTTCTCCTAACAAAATTATCTCTAAGTTATCCTCAGATTTTTTAATAATTTTTTCCCTTTCAATTCATACAATACCTTTTTCATATATATGAAAGCTGGTTTTTCTTTGTTATATCCAAACAAAATTAACTATGTTGAACTGTTGAAATCTCTTTTCAAACAAATTACCAAAAAGAATGATTTTGATTATAATCAATTATATATATAATTGAAAATACACTCTAATTCCAAACACTTCATTAATTTCATCACGTTGAAATACAATGCTAATTATTCTTACAGATGTATTTTTACACATAATTACTGTAGCAGATTTTTTATATTATTGTTTATATATATACACTAAATTACAAAATATTTATCAAATGAGTTTAGTTTAATTGGTTAAAAAATTACAAAATATTTTTTATTGAATGTAATGGCAGTATGGCACCGTTTACGAAAAGAAGACTAAAAAGATAAGCTGGACGAAAACATTAGTTACGGAGTAACACGAATTTGTTGGAAATTAATTACCTTTTTTTACTTCAATCCACCATGCATATGTGGGTACTTAATTAATTTGGTCAAATAAAATTTCGTCGCTTTTTGTATAAAATCCTTCGTAGGATCAAATTATTGTAAAACGAAATTGTGATATAAATTAATTAAAATTTAATGTTTATATACTAAGAGTTGTAAAATAATTTTACAACATCATTCAATCACAAATTATCATTTAAATTATTTTATAATAATTATTTAAAAATCAATAAAAATATAAATTGTTATTAAAGGTGTAAACATTATCGTTGTATAACCCTATTTCTCGATTAATTAACTTGGTTTTATGGGAGACGGGAGACTATGATTTCATACCTCCAAGTTGCATCACCAATTCCACTGATTTCAGCTTTTGTCGATTGGCTATATCTAGTATCTAGGATATTGTTAAAGGAAAACAATAAACTTTCACTCTATTATCTATTTCTACAATATTGATTTTAATAATTATTTAAATAAAAAAAATTTAGAATTATTATTAAATATTAGTAATTTTTTAATAAGAACATTGCAAGAGTTATTTTTTTATATAGGCATGCAAGAGTTATTATTACTTTTATCAAGTCACATAACATATCTTAATCTCATTAAAAATGTTAATTAGAACAAAATAGTTTTCATAAAATTGAACAAATCCTTTTTCAGTTAAATCTTGTTTGATACTATTAATTTTTTAATTAAGCTCTATTTAAAAGAAGGGTATTGGTGCTCACTCTCTATTTCTCTATTTGTGTATTTCGTACTAGTTTTCTTCCTACCAAATAGTGTAGTTATAACTTGAGGATGATGGATCAAATTATTCTAAAAATAATTTTAAAAAGAGTTATTCTTTTTTATTTTTTTAATTTTTTTTAATATCTAATGGTTGATATTAATGAATTATTATCATAATTAAATTTCAAGAAAATAAAGGGTGAAAGTGAGAAATAATTCTAAAAGAATTACTGTTAGAATAACTTTATCCCTCCTCTAATTTTATATATTGAACATTTAATTTAATTTAACAACTAGATAAAAAAAACATCTTAACCCACTTTTTTTATCTAATTTGTTTGCTTGATATTCTTAATCATATATATCTTTCAATATATTTTTAAATTGAATTTCAATGTTTTTGAAAAAAAAATATGAGTAGTTAAAAATAAATTTGTATCACAATATAAATTATTTATTTTAGTCTAAAGTATAATTTATATGTTTAAAAAATTGATTTACTTAGAATTTAAATTATAAGACTAATCTTTTTTATTAACAAGTTAGTCCACAATGAAAGGGTATTTGTTTTAACGGTTAAGATAAGTGACATAAAGTTGAACATGTATTAACTGTTAAAGAGTTTGACATAAACGTATGTTGGGATGGACACTCCAAATACGCACTAAGTCATATGTAAGTCAATCCTTACGAAGATAAGAGGGTAAGTTGCTGGTTGTTTGGCTTATTTTTTCACCCTTAGTGCTCACGCTGACAATAAAGAAAATGGAGGAGACGGAGAAGAGAGCCAGAAAAAGATATCGGAAAAGTGAGAGATATTTAATCTGGCTCTTGATTAAAAACGAGACCAAGCCATCACTTATAAAAAAGTTATTAATTGTTTATTGCTAAGTGCCAACTTTTATTTCGGTAGTTTACTGTAATGTTGGTTGGACGTAAAAATATTACTCTACATGTATTTTTAAGGCCACTCCAAACATGTTGTTCAAACTTAATTTTAGTCATTACTTATCATGATTGCTACACCTAAGATCATAGATATGCCCAAATTAAAAAAAAATTGAATATACCCGACAAAACTCGTAATATAAACCTCATAGCCATTATCTGGCTGATTTTATTTTAGTGTTTATTTAATTGTACAATTTTATATTTTATTTCATTCGGTGCATATTATCCTCAAGCCGCTGGTGATTGTGTAATTGCACCCACCATATCCAGTGCTACGCAGGGCTGGTCAGTAGGTACCTGCGGCAATTGAGTAACCAAATAAATTACTGAGACAAAAGAAGAAAATCAAATTAAGGCACGCCTGATGTTTTGACAAATACCTCAATTATTATTATTATTATTATTATTATTATTATTATTATTATTATTATTATATATTTCAATACAAAACTATATTATATATAGTTCCGTTAAGATTATTATTATGAGCCACTCGTTTGAGTATTAATATTAAATACTTTTGTAGATGACAAAACTGACAGTTAATATTATATGCACATATTACATATACAATGTGTTATATGCACAAATATATAATAAGCCATGAAGGTGTTAAAATATCAACTGTTAATTTTTTATTAACTACTAATATTATTTATTTTATTCTTATTCAGAGTTTAATATATGCTTAAGTCATGTAAAGGCTATGAATGATGTTCACTTACAAAATGACCAGCTCCAAGGATCCAATAGAATTGTAGGTTTTTGTATGACTTAAAAAACCCTTTGGTCGTTTTGTCACTTCCACAGTAGAGGGGGGTTCTGTCTTTCTCCAAGAAATTTTGAAGCCCTGTCCACCTACACAATGGACCACAAAAAAGGGAAAACACCTTAACGCACGTTGATGTTTGCTTTCACCAATCTTGAAACGTTGCAATTGCATATATTAGATAGATATTATAGGATATATTAGTTGCTTACTCGAGTTTTTTAAGCCAAGCTTCAGTCCCCTTGGTTGCACAAATGAGATCAACCTATAATAATCACACAAATTTTAATAATCCCATGAAGGAACACATGTAATTATTTAAAATTAAAAAGATAAATATACAAAACTTTTTACGTAATTATTTAACCATTAGTTAACTTTTAATCTTAATCATTCATGTGATTGTATATTTCAAGTTTATTGTTATCATTTATCACACCACAAACAAATTTGGGATGAATGATACTTTTTGAGCCCATACACAATGGGATGAACAACGCTGTTTTGAACCAAGACTCTGTCAAAACAATTGGAATGAACAACGTGAATAAGTAGGATCAAATTTAGAGTCTCCTGCCATCAGTGTTGGGGAAAGGGACACTTACTTGGCCACTGTACACAGTCACGTTGACCCCAAGAGCCAGCAGCTCATCAACCTGAGAAAATTAAACTAGAGACATCAAATATATATATATATATATATATATATATATATATATAATACCCATTTTAATTATTTTTTAAGTACATGGAATATCATTATCAATTCGACTTTAAGCCCAAAATGACTAATGAAGCGACTAATCAGATTGTTTAACACATTATTATCTTCTTACCTCACTAATTCTTGGCTTCATAAAATCAGGTACTAGACTTTCGAAAGCATCCAAGGACTGCACTGCATACCTGTCATCATCACAGAAGCTGTGAGATCACGGATTTGAATTGGAATTTGAGCTATATTTTCTTTTAATTCAAAGAAATTATGAACTCACGTAACATTCTCAGGAATGATCTTCAACTTCTTCCTTATGACACCATTTAGTAATCTTTCAAGATCATCATCCTCACTGCCAAGATATGAAGTCTTTGAACTAAGATACTTGGAGTATCGCATCATTGATACTTCTTTGAATAATCCCAGCTCCATTGCGTTTAAGGTGTCCGAATCACTTTTTGAATCTTGTAGAAAATTATAGAAATCCTGGAATATCCAAAGTTAAGAAATTTAGGAGCTGTGGCACAGAACATTTTAAGAATTTAGTTTTGAATCTAACACAACCTCAAAAGTTAGTTAATGACAAGAATTGTTTTTTTATTTATATACAATATACAATAGTCCATGTAGGATTTCCAGCATCCCTCTGAAGCTGAGAACTATACATCTCCAACATGAAATTTGGAGATCTAAGCATCTACATGTGGCCCGTTGTAACGGTTAGATAACGAGTGACCTGACAAGCTTAACAATAATCGCTAAGTTAGGATCTGATTCTCATTTAAGAATTTGGATTCAGGATTAAATTAACAACAAAATCTAGCTCATGAGGTGAGGGTAGTCAATCACTGGTTAACATGAATCTCCAACACAACAAAACTTCAAAGCATTGTGGATTATAATGAGATATCGTTTTAGGTGATTAACTAAAAACATGATGAAGGAAAATTATAGTACCACATTGTTGCTGCTAGCGGCAATCTCATTCTCAAGATCAGCCCATGAGTAAGTTGCATCAACAAATTGACCTGCCTCAAGTTGCTGCTTGATCCTCTCAGCTATACTGTTTTGAAAAATGTATTTATTTATCAGATAACATAGAAAATGAACATCTTATATATCTTATATAATACTGTAGTCCAACTCCTACATTTTTCTACTGAGAAGATGGAAAAAAAGATGTACCTGTTTGCTTTTTGCAGTCCATTGTCGTCAATTCTAGATAGGTCTTTAAGCAGAGGACCCCATGAAAACTTCAAGATTGAATTGAAATATTATAATTGTGAAAGCTGTAAGTGTTAACATTTAACTACAACAATTCTCGTACTTACCACAAAATCTTCTGGGGAGATCCAGGTGTCTCCTAATACCACACCTAAATAAGAAAAATACAGTTACTAAATATCATACACTTTTTCATGCATTTAATGAATGTTACCTATTTAAGGTAAAAATAACAAAATTAACCATATTGATATATAAGAATGGTTATTTGTATTGGGACTTGGATGGTGCTAATCTGGAAGGAATATATACCTCCAAGTGTAAGCTTCAACGTTCCGTGTTGAATAGCTTTGAGAGCCGATAATGCAAGAGCAACAGCAAATTTGCCACCATAAGACTCTGCCACAATGAACAGAGGACTCTTTTGGAGACTTGCATCATTGTTGTATAATTCAACTAACAATGTTGTCAAGTCTGTGGTTGCCTCTTCGTCTGTTTTGGCATAGAGATTGGAATCCTCCACGTAACTGTACCCGGTTCCAACTGGGTTGTCCTATATATTATAAGTGTATAACATGAGCAGCATTGAATGATCAATGATGAGAACCATAGTGAGAAGCACATTAGAATGCAAAATTAAATAGGCACTGTAATCATCTGCTTCAGGGGAAATAAAAATTAGAGTAAAGAGTTACCACAAACAAGAGATCTGCTTTTCTCAACCATGTGAAATTTCGTGGCTTCAAATTAGCATCCAAAGGACCAACCTCTCCAAAATTTCCAAACCCAACTCCTGAAGAGCCCTGTATTGAAAATTCATGCCATAAAAACAGAATTTGGTTATTCTTTACTCATATCGTAGCCCAATTTAAAAAATGAGCATTGAAATGTTTGTTAGAGTGAGAATAAAGTAGACACAAGTTCATAGTTACATCTTATACCATTTTTTCACTAAATATGCAGTTGACATCGAAAAAGAAAAATCAGAATATAAAATCACAATTTTAAAGATATGTCAATTTAATATCTGACTTTGGCAATTATAATCATCTTGGTCCAAAATAATTCATTGAATCAAATTTAAAAGGAAAAATTCAATGACAATTATGAAAGCCATGGACTAAAACCAATGTGAGAGGTTTAATAGGTTTTGTCTGAAAAAATACATACTGGTCCTCCCTGAAGCCAGAGAATGATTGGCCAAGGCTTGGAGGGATTCTCCACTCTGTATGGACTTCTGTAAAGCCACCAGAACAAGTGGGCTTCTGATAAAAATTGATGAAATAAAACACTTGTAAGACATGTACAGTGGAAATTTCAGAAGTGTAATGTAATGGCACTTGGCTTACTTGGTCTAACTTGCACATATCCCCATTCTTCTGATCCGTCTTCATTCTTCATACATGTTACCAATCCTTCCTGAAATAGTATGACAAGAAGGAATACAAGGGCGAGCACAGAAGCATGGAGCTTTTCCATTTGAAGAATGGATGGGTAAAGAGCAGCAGCAAAGGGTATGCCAATTTATAAGGATCAAAAGTTATGGTGGTCGTGGTCGTGATCCTTGTCCTTAAGGGCACGACTCATGGGTATAGCGTTTCCGACATTTCATTTTCAGATAAGACTGTGCATCATGGTGCTCGTTAATAATTTTGCTGGGGTTCAAATTTAAATTAGTATCTAGACATGACTAAGATATACGTTATCTTGTTATTTTTAATTGAAATTCGTAAATTATGTTATAACTTTTTTTTTTCTTTTTTATTGAAGTTGTAAAATATTGGATGATTTTAATTTTTTTTTCAATATGACTTTAAAGTCAGTAAGAGATTATTTTTCTATTTTCACTGAAATTGTAAAATTTTTTACAATTTTTTTTCAATACGACTTTAAAGTAGTAAGGGTGTTTTTTTTCTTTTATTTTTTATTTTTTTCATTTATCATTTCAATTTTTTATTTTTTTAAAGTTGTAAATTATTTACGAAAAGTCATGAATAATTTTTTATTTTAATTATTTAATGAATAATGTATATTTTTCTTTTTATTTTTATTTAATATTTTTCTATATTTTGTATATTATTTTATTTGATATTTTTCTATATTTTTATATTATTTTATTTAATATTTTTCTATATTTTTAATTTTTTACTATGTTAAGGATTATTATTTTTTTGTAAATTAAAAAATAATACAAAAGACTTAAATTTAAATAGAAATATTAAAATCTACACACATATTTGTCTAACAAAAATATTAATGACCTCAATATTCAGGTCCATATTTTATGCTTAATTTTTTAAAATGATAATTACTAATCATATACATAATGGAATAGATAAATCAATTTCAAATAGGTTTAAGAAATATTCGTTTGCACAAAATTGAAAGATATAATCATATTAATTATGTATACAAACAAGTCGATGAATAAATTATTTTTACTTTTTAATTTTATACTTATGTTTAATTTGTATTGTTTATTTTATATTAATGTATTGTGTTGATTTTATTTTAACAATTACTTTTATTACTAAATTATTTTTTGTTTTTAATATTAAAACAATTTATAAAATATAATTAATTAATACTACTGTACGAAATTATTAATTTATTTAATGATAATGGTAAAAATTAATTAATATTTTTAAAAAAATAATATTATTTGGTAAATTCTAAATTAATATTATCTGTTAATATTGGTAACAAAATATTTTAATATTTTTATTTAAATTTAACTTTTTTATATTATTTTTTAATTTATAAAATAAATAATAATTCTTAATATTAGTAAAATAATATTAAATAAAACAATTTAAGAAAATACAAAAAAATATTGAATAAAACTAAAAAACAAAATATATTAATTCGTTAAATAATTATAATAAAAAGTTATTTCTAATTTTGAAGTCGGAAATAATTTATGACCTTAAAAAAATTACAAATTAAAGTCGTAAATGAAAAAATATATATTCTTACAATTACAATTGTAAAGTCCATTTGAAAAAATAGATTGTAGTTATAAAGTATTTTACATCTTTAATGAAAAAATAATTCCTTATGACTTTAAAGTTGTGTTGAAAAAAAAAATTATCACTTCAATAGAAAAAATCGTAAAAAATTTTCACTTTAAAAGTCGTAAGGCTTATTCTTTTTTAGTATTAATTTAAATTTTATTTCATTAAATAATTTTGAAAATAAAAATGTCCCCTTTCCGTCGTTGCACCCTACTCCCAATTATAGCGACATTTCATTTTGAGATAATGCTCTGCATGTGCTCGTTAATAATTGAAGCCACGATTATCACGAGTTCTTATTTATATTATTAGTTTATTGAATTACCTCAATCAGTTCTGATTATTAAAATGAATTGGCTCAATCAGTTGTCACGCTTGAAGGAAGTCATAAGATATTTCAGTACTTTTTTAAAAAATACTATTAGAATGTCTTTTATAAATTTTTTAGGACAAATACATGTAGAATATTAATAAATTTATTTTTAAAAGATAAAAATTTTAACTTTCAAAAGTGAAAAAAATGTGATAAACTCATCTATCTATATGTTAATTTTTGTTTGTCTGTTACCATTAATAAAAGAGTATATATGACATAAAGGATAAAAATGTCACAAAAATAATTATAATAGATTGAATCAAAATGTCAATAAATTTTCATTAGACTAATTTGTCAAATCTCACTTTGTTTCATTTAAAGATAAAATATAATATAATTTTCATCTTCTTTTTCTTTTCTTTTTTTTATCGTTGCAAGCATAACATTACACTTAAAAAAAATAAGGTAGTAAGCATAAATTAGAATAAACATAATAATAAACATAATATTGATTAATAATCATAATCTGACTATTATTCTGAAATTTTTATTATAACAATATTAAGTAGTGACAAAATCAAACCAAGTCTCATTTTTTTATAATGTTTAACTTAATAGTTGTACATTTTTATTTGAGTATCATATTTTAGGTAAGGTATTATCACTTTAGAAATTTCAGAGTAATAGACAAATCATGCTTATTAATCAATATTATGATTATTATTATATTTGTTTTTTTGTTTTTTTAATAAATAAGAAAAATAAAAAAATTATATTTTATCTTTAAATGAAACAAAATTGGAATCCGATAAATTAATCCAATGAAAACTTATTTACACTTTAGTCTAACCTATTTAGTAGTCATATTAATAATTATTTTTGTGACATTTTCATCCTTTTGTGTCACGTAAGTTTTTTTATTAACAGTAACAAACAAAAGTTAATTAATGGATGGATTTGTTACACTTTTTTTACTTTCAACAATTAAAATTTAAATTTTTATCTATGAAAAAATTATGCGTGCTTTATATATTCAGAAACAAAAAATGACTAATTATATTTTTTTTATTGTATTCATGAGGAGGGATCTGATTAGTTAAGTGAATTAGCTCAATCAGTTGTGCCACTTGGAGGAAGTTCTAGGATAATATATTTCAAACTTGTGGCTCCTCTCCAATTGTGCTGCCCATGCAGAAATTGTTTGTATTTACCATCCGCGTGTAATAGTTATAAAAAAGTTAGAATATAAAATTAATGTTAGTAATATTCTTTTTAACCTTCTCTTTTTAACATTTTTATTATTATTAATTAAAATTGATTGAAAATTATAAATTTTTGTTCAGTTTGGTTTTGCTTTAATTTTTTTTTATCATAATGCGAACCAAACTAACATGATGTAGTTCATTTAATTCGGAGTGGGTTGCATTTTGGGTTTAGTAATAAAAAGACCAAAATGTTTAAAAAAATTAAAAAGAGAAAAACTCATGTACAAACAATTATTATAGAGTTAAGTTTTCTTTAAAAAAAAATATTAGCTATCTAAGTAGTAGCCAACAACTATAATATATTTTTCAATATGAATATGTTTTTCAAAAACAACAATTATAACATTCAATCATCTATAACAAAAAAAAAAATAAGAGTTGTATTGTAAAACTAAAAAACTAACATAACACTGTAAATTGTATGACAATACTTTTTATATATAATATGTCAATATAGCTAAAACTAAAACAAAAAATGTATTGTTTGGATCAATTGGTTTGATTTAGTTTCTATGAGTTTTAAATTATCTAACTAATAATAATATTTAACCTTATTTTTAAAATAGATTAGAAAGAAAATAAAATAATAAAGAAAAGTTTAAAATATCAATTAAAGATAAAATAAAAGGAAAAAATATTATATATATATTTTTTCAATTTTTTCCTCGATAAAAAAAAAATATACTATTATAATTCATGTGCGTTTATTTTTCCTTATTTTCTCTTTGTTAAAACATATTATTATAAATTTAAATAAATACAGTTTTAAAAATTACATTCCCTCTAATTTTTTAACCTCCGCACATGACTAATAACCTCGTAGTAATTTTCACTCAGGAACTTTTCGTCCATTTAAATATTTGCATACCTCGCCATCGAGGAAAAACTTGAAAAGTGAAACTGGACCCGCTGAACGCAAAACCAAATCAGTCCGTCGAAACACTCAAAACAAAGATCCAACGGTCCACGTCATCGATCCGCTCCTATCCCTTTTGACCAATCAAATCCCATCACAACAACCTTTATATACAACACACACTCTAACCGTATTAGATCACAACACAAGTATTCAAAATATCATCTCTATATATTCCCTCCATTTCTGAGAATGGCGAAGGCTGCGGAGAAGAAGCCAGCGGCTGAGAAGTCTCCGGCGGAGAAGAAGCCTAAGGCAGAGAAAAAGATTCCGAAGGAAGGCGGTGGCGAGAAGAAGAAGAAGAGGTCGAAGAAGAGCGTGGAGACCTACAAGATCTATATCTTCAAGGTGCTGAAGCAGGTACACCCTGACATCGGTATTTCTAGCAAGGCCATGGGGATCATGAACAGCTTCATCAACGACATCTTCGAGAAGCTCGCGCAGGAAGCGGCGCGTCTCGCCAGGTACAACAAGAAGCCTACTATTACCTCCAGGGAGATTCAGACCGCGGTCAGGTTGGTGCTGCCCGGGGAGCTTGCCAAGCACGCCGTTTCTGAAGGAACCAAAGCCGTTACCAAGTTCACTAGCTCTTAGAGTTAGGGTTTTTTTTTTTTTTTTTTATGTAAAGCTAAGTCGTATAGCTAGTGGCTTCTTTTCGGATTCTATATGCCTATGAATTTGTGATTCTATTAGTCCCGATGAAAATTTATATTCAGAGTAATCGATGCTTCCCGACTTAGTCGATTTGACAAGTGAATAATACTCGCGTTGCAGGAATAGCATTAGCGACGTTCGTGTATGCGCAATAACACATTAACGAGTGATTTAAGCACTTGATTTTACTTTTTGGAAAGATATTGATGATTAAACTATCACAATGTAGTTATGGTGTTATTTACATTAGCGAAAGATATTAACAAACACATTATCGAAATGCATAAGTTTTCAAATTGAAACCAGACATGCACTATATTGAACATTCTTATTTGTGTATGTCAAAAGCATAATGCTCGGAGGTCCATTTTATGTGATAAAAATATTGTAAAAGTTGAGTATTTCAATTACAGTTCTTGTCATCTGAAAGATACTTTGGTGCAATGCTAAGAACCCGACTAGACCAGAACACAGCCTTCCATCACCGTAACAGCCTTCCCACGCAAAAGCACTCTCTGGATATGTTCATCAAGATGAATATTGAGAACTCCCCCTCTGGGTGATGCCTGCACAAATGTAATCTACATGTTAGTATGACACTGACAAAGATAATCTTTAATGCCAATGATAGGAAGAGGAGTACCTGATAAGCATTCAAATCGAACTTCCCAAGCTTGTTGCTCCAATAAGATGCTAATGCACAATGTGCACTCCCACAAACAGGATCCTGAAAGGAAATGAGTTGTATTTAACATTACCTCACTAATTCTACTTTCATATATTGAAACCAAATACTAGATTGAACCTGCTTTCTGCAATATCCTTCGCTTTCTTCTAAATTATCCACCAATGGACTATGTAAAATTTAGGTGGTAATACTGACATGTGCATTCAGTCAAAGTTTTTTTTTTTTTTTTTCTAATACAGTATAATTTAATATGGCCAGGTGCTTGCTTTAAGGGTATGTTTGACCCAACTTATTTTTTACTTAAAAAGTTACTTTTAAATTTAAGTTAGAAACTAGAGCATAAAAAGATAGGTAAAAGTTGTTTGGTAATTTTTAATAATTATAAAATATATAAGTTGTTTGGTACTTTTAAATTTTTAAGTTAGAAACTAGAGCATAAAAAAATAGGTAAAACTAGCGTATATTCATAAAATAAAAGAAAAATATATAATGAAAAGGTATATATGAATTTAAATTGTGGAAAATTATTTTCTTTATATAATTACTTTAATAATTATAAAATAAATAAAATATTAAGATAAAAATATTTAAAAAAATTTATTTTACAAAGTCAAAATTACTTTAATTATTAGAATTTTATGTAAACGATGATATACAAATAATATATAATAGTAAAGAAATTTAAATATTAAATAAAAATAATCATGTGCTTAAGTTATTATATATTGTTTTTTTAGGGGAAGTTATTATATATTGTTATTCAATTTTCTTAATACAAACCTAACTTCCAGTTGCAAGTATACTTTTTGTTTTTGACAGTGTTGTATACTACTTACAGATAGGTAGAGTGTAGGATTTAACGAGGAAAAGAAAAAACAAAACAATGAACACAATTTTAGAATTTAAAAGCAAGTAATAAGTAGAAAATAGCCGGTGATGAGATTCGAAGTGGAACATGACAAAAAAGCTGTGTAAGCTGATGAGAAGCTCCTCCGAGAAGCTTTTTTAAAAGCTCTTTTTTTTTTAAGATTTCTTATTAAAAAATAAACTCCTTATAATTTTAGAGCTTTTGTATATATAATGTTTGGCCTAGCTTCTACTTATAAGTTGAAAAAAAAAAGTCACAAAAATTAAAGCTGGGCAAAACACACTCTAACCCTAAGACTAGACCTCAGATCTATAGATTGTAGGACAATACAAAAGGAAAGAAGAGAAGTAGCATTTTTAAAGGGTTTATACAGCCTCCAAAATTGCATTAACACTGATGACCACAAAATCAAATTCTAAAGCATACCTTGCTTGTACCGTCTGTTTTTATTTGTTATATAAGAAAGGAGACATTTGCCAAGGCATTTGGAGGAACATTATAGAAAGAATTATCAGTCACTTACCTCATTGATTCCCAATTTTGGGCAGAAGAATCGACTATAGAAGTCAAATCCCGAGCCTGGAGGAGCAATCGCTGAAACAATTACCCCCCTTCCAGGACATCTAACTATTGCATCAAGTTTTGGCTGTAGTTCTGAGACAGCTTTTACAGATGTGAGTTCAACCTAGGAAAAATTGCAAGTTTTATAATGTTGAATGTGCACAAATTGCTCAAAACACATGCTATTTTACAGGTAAGATGCATAGATATATATTGTTCTAATTCCAAGAATCCATCAGATACGGAAGATGCATCCAAAGATAAGACTGATGAAAAATGGTCTTCACCATATAGCCTGCATCACTAGGTTATGTTGCTTCCAAGGTAATGACCAAGCTGTAACTGATGTGCACTAGACAATAATAGAAATGGAACAGGGCAGATATAGGACTTACAAGTAAGTCATCTCCAATTTGTGTCCTCTTTACATCAATTATGGATGCACCGTTCAATGCCTCAGAAAGTAGTGAAGTACTCTCATCAAAGCTGAATTCTGTAACAGGATCAACCGGAAAATCCAATTCAATATAAAATCCATCCTGAGCACCGTTTTGTGTGTCTGAGGCACTGGTGATATGGATCGCTGAGATCTTTTTGGCAGTTAATACTCCAGATAGTGTCACAAATTCAATAACATCGGTATCCACCAAATCAGATGAAAATAGTGCGTGCGCAGCAGCTAATGTGGCATGACCACAAAGTTTAACCTGCACAAGGGGGTTCAAGAAAATGCTAGTGATTTAATAAGTCATGGACCTCAGAGATCCAATTTCATCTAAGTCAAGATTTTTAATGTTTGCAAAACTAAGCATATGCTAGTTGTTAAATAAAGGTCTAATAAGAGGTGGTACAATAGATCCAACAAGATAAATTACAAGGATAGATTCCGATACTCTCCTAGAATTTCAGTTTGAAACTAGTTCAAACCCAAAAGTTAGTTAAGTGTATAGAACCGAACATATGCTAATTGTTTGGTAATGACCTATTAACAAGTGGCCTAATAAGTCCAACAACAGCTAAAATAGACTTTGATATCATTTTGAAATTTGAGTTTTGAGCTAACTTAACTTCAGAAAGCTAACTCATGGGAAGCTTGCAAGACTAAACATATACTAGTTGTTCGATAATGGCCTAATAACAGGTAGAATAGACTCTCTGATATAATTTTTTTTAAAAAAAAAATAGGATAATAAAATAAGGATATCTTGTTATTTCGGGCATATGATATGATTGGTGAATCTAGGTATACATTTTACCTCAGCAACAGGAGTAAACCATCTGAGACGAAAACGGGGATTAGAGGTTCCATGGAGCGAGTGGGTGATGCGTGATAAGTAACAAGTCTCAGAGATATTGAATTCAGCGGCTACTGCTTGCAGCCACTCCTCATCTCTCTCTTCCTCTAAGAAACACACAGATGCAGGGTTCCCCTTGAATGCTGACTCAGTAAACGCGTCCACCTGCTTTTCTAACTCAGATTCAGCGTATGCCAACACCACCTTAATTCATTCGTATGAAAAACATTAAGGAAGAATTATGTTCTCTCACAAACATACCACATAGTATTTCACGGGTTTCTTTGCCATTGACATACCAACAGATGTCTCGAGTCAAGCCGCCACCACCAACATCTTTCTCTGCCATTTATCACTTCATCAATAATGTACAATTTTAAACTATACTTTTTTTATCAGGTCACGTTATCCTACACTGTACCTGTACCTAATGATGTTCAAGATAAATTTATTGTGGATTTTTTTTTTTGTTTCGATATCTGTTTTCAATCAGTTTTTCATTAACTAATTAATTTTAATTCTTTGAGAAAAGTAGCTATTTTATGAAATCACGTATTCTCATTCTTCCCACCAAATAATAATTATGATTTTCGTTTGTATATAGAAATAATTAAAAATTATATTTGCTTATTAAGTTGCAATTAGCATTCACACGTGTTTCTAGTTCTTTTTATGATTGAAGCAAAAACGAAATATATAATAATATTTTCTCTCTGTTTTAGAGAATAAATTCATAGAATATATACAATGTAAATAATTTTTTAAAAGAATCAGGATTTATATTCATAAAATATTTGTTTCATAAAATGCAGAAAGAAAAATATGAATAAAAATACAAAACGTAACAAAAAGAAAATTGCGGTGAACATGAATTTTCCTTGCGTGAGCAACATCATTAATTATTTTTAAAAGACCATTTTAGTTATTTATTTATTTTATGAATTTACAATCTAAAATAATTAGAACTGTAATTATTATTTTGGGGAGAAGAGAGAATACATTAAGCTGATTTCATAAAATAAATAAAAGAGAATCATAATTAATAAGTTAACGAAGAATTGATTGAAAATGAATATTTAATGACTCTAAATATGTGTAAAGTGGATATTTAATGATCTTTAACTTGTGCAAAATAAAAATCCAATTATTATTGACATGAATAAAATAAAAATTAGGCTCAAATATATTTTTTATTCATAATATTTTTTTCTTTAGTTCATTATCTAAAAAATATTTTTTTTATTTTACTACTTTATGTTTTCAAATTTTTGTTTGTTATCAATTAGTTTAAGTTCCTTAAGTGATAAGGTGACATTTTATTAATCTATCACGTTTTCACACTTTATTAGTTTGTCACACTTAATAAATTGAGATTAGCTACCAGTCTCAAAGGCAAAAGTTTGGAAACATTAGATAATAAAATTATTTTTTTAAATAGTAAACTTAAC
Organism: Glycine soja; assembly: GCF_004193775.1. Lineage (NCBI taxonomy): Eukaryota > Viridiplantae > Streptophyta > Magnoliopsida > Fabales > Fabaceae > Glycine > Glycine soja. The sequence goes on along the minus strand of NC_041012.1, from coordinate 49,191,956 downwards.
TGATATATTATAGATATGAAAAATATGTTCAAACCAAAAAAATTATTATTCACAGTAAATTTTTTTCTGAATTGTTAATACAATTACTATTCAAATAAATTGGAACATTTTTTTTTTCTAAATTAGAAAAAAAAAGGTACTTTGTATTTGAGATTATCTCAACAGCGCTTATGAAGTACTACTACAGAAAAAGACACAACAAACATCTCATTCAAATTTAACCAAAAACTTATTACAACATTATGTTTATACGGCTTTCATTGGAAACAAAGAATATAGTAAGAGGAGAAAAAATAGACCTCAGCACACATTTCTTGGGAGATAAAAAGGAAAAGTCTCTCCATAAACTTGATATTTTTTCTAATGATACAAAACATCAAATACACACCCCTTTCTTTTACAGGAAAATTAGGTATACTAAAATCATACAAACAAGCTAATTAACTAAACTTAGAGAATCTTGGATCTTTAACATTGTCTAAGACAGGCATCTAGACTGGCCCGTTGTAGAATCTGAAGAACTCTACGACGGTGTTGTCCCATTACCGTCGTCGACTTTGGTGCAGTTTAAGACGGACCTGTCCAGTTGCTCGTCTTAGAATTCGAGGATGTTTACGACGGTTTGCAACAACCGTCGTTGAAATCGTCACTACTTTTCACTACGTCCGAGACAACGACAGTTGTTAACCAATGTAGAATACCGTTCATAACCGACGTAGAATGTTGCTTTTGTAGTAGTGCAAGAATTGTTCTTCTAAGAATCATAACTAGACTACAAGAGAATATCTTCATGATGGAGGATCAATTCTTCTGGAAGAATCCTTGAGAACTCAACCACTTGCAGTCAAAAATTGATTTTCAAGTTTTGTGTGAACACTCTAAAGAAGTAGAAAAATAGAAATGTAAAATATAATGACATCACTCAAATAAACTCAAGAACTTAAAATTTAGATCTACCACTAGAGTAACTAGTCCAAAAGTTCTTAAAACTCAAATATCACCAAGAAACTCATTCAAAAGTGGTTAAAAACTCAAATTGAGTTCTACCACTAAACAAAGATGTTCTTAGCAACCAAAATACAATTTGGATTAATTTCTCAACAAGTATATGTAAGGGAAGAAAATAAAAAAGTAAAAATAAATTAAATTTCTCAATAAGTTGGATAAAAGTTTTTTTTATCTAGCTTTTTCAAAGTTGTGTACCTAGGTTGATTTTAACGTACTTATAAAATAATTTTGATTCATTTTGTTTCTATTTTCTTCTCTATGTACTTGTTGAAAATGAATCACGAAATTTCTTAAAAATTATTGACCAAAATAAAAATCGATGGAGTATTTTATTAAGATACATATGGTAGATAGTAATGGTGGTGTTTAATTCATCGTAGATCTAAAATATACAAAAGACAGTAAATGTGACAAAACGACATAGTCCAGTATTTTTATTGTTTTTTGGACATACTACTATGCACCACAATCTTGAGACGTAACGCATCAGTCTCTCAATCAATCAACATAAATCTCTAACAATTTAGCCAATAATATAAATACAATATTCTTCATCTAATTATTTCAATAAGCTTGCTACAACTACAGTATATAGGTAATTGTTGCAGGAACAATTGAATATTGGATTCAAAGATCTCTCTCCTAGGTTCAGTCAAATTCTATTTCACTTATAAGCTTCAAGTTATTGAGTTTTTCTACTTGTCTGAGACTATTGGATGCTCCGGAAAACATCTAATGAACGGTGCATAATAACCACTTTTAGAAGCAATGGACTCGATAACCAAGAGGCTCGTGAGTCACCATAGCTAGCTAGCAAGCTTAATGAATATGGACAGCCAAAAATCAATAGCCTCCAGGGGCGAATTAAAAATTATCGGGTTTGAGGGTAATGACCATCACCAGATGCACGTGCACCGCATTATCCTCAAATAGTTACTACTTCCTTCTCATATTTTTTCTTAATATGAGTACAATTAAGGTATTAAATGAAGGTATTTTAATCTAACTATACCAATTTTTAGTTTTATTAAATATTCCTTAAGTGCAATAATCTTAAACTAGTTATAAAAAGGGGATAGTACTATTTTAATCGTTCAATTCACTTTATATTATATCTACAGATTAATATTGAACTGCCAATAAACGGGCAAAACTCCGCCATCGAATTTCGCACACGATCGTTCATACCCGCTAAATTCTGAAGTATTACCCATCTTTTTGCTTTGTTCATGACATGGACATATGTATGAAGCAAGGGTGGTTCCCTGTATATAAAGAACTCCCGATAATCATGTCAGTGTACTTTAACCCGATTAAGAACTAAAAATATTAAAAATCTAAAATGTGTTCAAAGAAGCAAATAATGCACAACTATAATTAAATCAAATACGTATATCTCTCACTTGAGTAAGTCGTAAAGCAACCGCGAGAATTTGCATTTGCACTAATGATACCGAGAAATACATTGATTAAACGATAAATAATGCAAGGAAAAGGAAAATCGCTACACTATAACCAGGAGGTTAAAAACAATTTGGCCAATAATAAATGAATTATAACATTAACCAAAATTTTGGCTAGTTTCACAAAATCCCCTTGTCCTAGCTTTTGCTCTATTTTCAACTCTATCCCCCTTTTCATTCCTTTGCTAAGAAAACAAATAACAGCTAGAGGTGGTTGTCAGTTTTTCTGTACACCAAAAAAAGCCAGATCCCTGTACAATACTAAACCGCCTGTGCTCTGCAACCCATCAAAACAACCAAGAAAATAGTCTATTGCATAAGGGGCCTACAAAAAAACTTTACACAAACTCCAGCTAGAAAGTAGCTCAGAGTGTTTCAGGAACAGGCTTCTGTAACACTGAGGTCCCTTGAAATATCATCATGCGATAAAATTTCTTATATTTGTTTATCTGTAACGAGGACAGCAGTTAGTCTAATATAATGAAAAGTAGCAAACAATGAAAATCTAAACCAAAGAACAAATGAAGTTGATACACACCTCATCTTGGGGTAGCTTTGTAAACCCAAATTTACCAGTCCATATTGACTCAGCTTCATCGGCAGCTGGTAGGACAAGGTTTTTCACATTTAAAGATCCAAGTAGCGTCTCAATACAAGAAAACAGGCACTGAAAATAACCCTGAAAAGAATATAGTTTTCAGTTAGAATATTTCACAAAATCTTTATTTACTTTAAATAATTAATCGAAAACACTTGGGAGAGTACGGTATATAATCATTCAAGTAGGGGAAAAAAAATAACCTGTCCTTGATGATCAGCAGTTGTCGCAACCAATGGAAGCTCAGCTATTTCTGACCCAAAGACACGAAATACTCCAGCAGACACGATATCCCCACTGCAAAACAATAAAAGTATACAAAATCAGGTAATCCTTCCAACCAAATTTGCACCTCTATAAATAAATCATCCACCTTCTTACTTACTTGACAGTAAGAACTGCACAGTATATTCCACTAAAATCCTGACCACGAATGTTCCTTCTGTGGAAATGAAACCAACAAGTAGGAAGATTCTAATGAAACCACACGCATACATATAACACTACAGAGAAAAATAAACCATGCTTACCCAAACAACATGGTTGGAATGAAATCACGGCCAGATGTTGAATCAACTATAGGATCAAACCTCTCCTGGAAAACAAAAAAAATTCTAATACTGATTAGAAGTGCACATCCATCAAGCTTAAAATAAACGTCGTCTTCAAAATCCAAATGTTAACTATCTCAAAATTTCATAACTAAAGACAGTAACTGATTCAAATCAAAGACTAGATAAAGCAGGAACACTTGCATACTCACATGGAAAATGGCAACAGCTTTTGAAAGCAATTTCCTAGTTTCAACAGAATCATCAGAATCAGAATCTAATTTCCAGTTCATAACCCTCCATTTAACATCTAGACCAGCTCCAATTTCTAAACTTTTTTCTTCATGCTTCTTTTTAATCAAACTTAGAAGGGGATCTGGGACATCCTTCTCCTTAGAAGCCACCAGATCTGTCAGAGCAGTATGAATATGACTGCAATTTCCACTACAGAACCAATTTCCTTCAGGCAATTTCTGTAAAACAATCTCCGTCAGAAAATCATTACACCAAGGACAAACTAAGTTTCAACAAGGGGAAAAAAGAAAAGAAGAAACTATGGTACCTCTAGGTTCTCCATGTTATGCTCCTTCAAACATCCAACATGATATTCTTTCTCACACTGCAAGGACATAAAAATCAGAGATTCAAACATATTATGATATCAATAAAAGCTACTAACTAGTAAGGGCTTGGCTATCTAAAATTCTGATAAAGCAGTACCTGATCACAAATAATTACTGTCCGAGGACCAAAGCTTTTACTGAAATTGGGGCGACTGTACATTACATCAAAACATCAAGAAGGTAAAATTAGCTGGCATATTATACTGCTTGAATAGAAACTTGCCATTATAGAAGAAAATAGAAGTAGCACAAGATTCAATCCAAAAGAAGCATCTCAAATTCCATGCATCAAACCATAGAGCCATGTCTAATAACATCAAGTTTTACATTGGCTGCCGAAGGCATCACACAACCCCAAGGTCACAAATCCCATGGCCAGAGGAACTCAACTTTATACATAATATACCTTGAATCATCATACAGCTTGTCTGACTTGACAATATATAAATAGCACAGAATTACCTGCATAAGGCACATCCACCATGGTCAACTTCTACAGTTTTGACAACACGAATGCATCTTTTGTTCATCAGTTCCAAAATATCAGGGCCTGCAATCCTTCCAGCAGCCGCCAGAGCATTCACCTCATGTTGCCCATGCCTGTCTTTCTGGAAAACATTCTGGCAATACTTACAATACCAACTACCACTAGGAATGCATGGTAAAGGGACACAATCTGAAATTGTAAAATGAGACAGTTGGAACATTGACTATAAACACCAGCATCAAGTTCAAAATGCAGAGGAAAATAATTACTTTTACATGAAGCACAACATAACCAAGAATTAAATTCCACAAACAATTTCATGAAAGATTCAAACTCAATCACCATAAATCCCAGACTGTTAGAAGACTTGCAGTTAGAAAGGTAATAAACTTTTTTTGGTACATTTTAGGAGGGAGAGGGGATTGCCCAATTCCATAGCCAGGGGAGTGCCCTGCCACAAGGACTAGCAGGGTTTCAAGATCTTACAGAAGACTTATCAATGAAGGATAACCATAAAAAACCAAACCCAAAATTATTTATCTCCATTGTTTAATAGTGCAAATTAGTCCATAAAGCAGTTCTCAACCATTTGCCTATGTCTTTTCTATATCAACCTGCTTGTTTTATGTTCTGATCACCCAACATAATGCTTGGCATAACTTGGAAGTTCTTTAGTTATTTTAATGTAGCTGCTAACTTTTCTACACTTTAAGCTATTAAGAATAGCATGAAATAAAACAATCAAACAAGAAACAAAGTATAACCAAGAAACCAATGAAATTCATAAGGAAAATAAATAATCAATGTTGGAGACTCGAGATCACTAAGAGACACATCATATGTACAACATGTCATTAAACTTGCTTTGAATTACTCTATGGCCTCAGCTATAAGAAATTCTATAGAGATCTACAATCTTGAAAGATGATTTGTTCACTTCATGCAACTTAACACTAGTAAGTTATATGCCACAATTTGAAGAAAGGCTAAAGTTAACATGTGTTAATCCAGAACAGATTTATACAAAAAAAAAAAAAAAAAAAAGCAAACAACATTTCACCTATGTGAAAAGCTCTAGGGCATCCATCACAACACAAAAGATCCCCTCCATCTTCGCATATGATGCAGAGATCATCATTGTCATTGTTGGAAAACCTCCGATGATCTTTTGATAAAGAGATGGACAACTCATGGAGTGAGATTCCATTAGATGTGTATATGTGCAGGTAACTGCAATACAATAACTCAATATTAAACAAGAAAATATGATTGATGGTCAATTGTACAAAACACTATCCTTCAAATCATAAATTAACGGCAAACTCATGCAGCCCTAAGAAATTGGAAAAACAAAAGAAAAAAAAAAAAGAAAGTGGTCTAGTTTAATTTTAAATATTTTTCCTCTCAAATACGTTATCTTTAGATTTAAAATTTAATTATATTTTTCATATTGTACCAGATCTTGAAAATATAAATAGAATGCAAAAGTAAAAAATAAATAGGCAAAGCTTGTGATGAGCAATTTAATGCAAAATCTAGATAGACAACGAAGGTACACCCTGTAATTGCATTTAATAATAAGATAAACTCATGTGAAGAGCATGAAAAAAAACTCATGACAAGCAATTTAATGCAATTCTAGATAGACAGAGCAAGTAAACCCAACATCAAATAACAAATTAAACAATAACTCACGGCTTGCGTCGAGATGCCCAGCCAGCATGAGCTTCAAACTGAGAGGCACTGACCTGCTCATTGCAGCAGGTACAAAAAATTCCACATCCCTTTTTGTAACCAACCAACAGTTTCTGACCACAACCACAAAACAAAAATACAATCAAGAAAGGCAAAAGTCATAAATAATAGGAAAAACATAACCCATTTCAATCAAAGCAACCTGCCCATGAGCATAGTAGGCTAGTTCAGTTCCATCTGGCAAAACATCTGCTTCAAATACCAACTTATGCAAGCGCAAATCCCTTTAAAAAAATCAAAAATAAATGGACAAGAATTAAATCCCTGATAAGACTAAAGCATGACATGTTAAAGCATGTAAAAATATTCATTTCCAAATTCTAAGTCAAGCAAATGTTTAAGATAAGTGCTTTACAAACACACTTACTTCCTAGTTAGTCTTCCCTGACTCTTACCACGAGATGCACTGTGCTTCATCCCATTGCTAAACGATTTTGGCTGCACCCCAGTGTCTAATGAATTTGGCTGCACCTCATTGTCTAAAGAATTTGGCGGGACCTCATTGTCTAATGAATTTGGCTGTACTTCATTGTCTAATGATTTTTGAATCACAACTGGTTCTGGTGATCTGAGATAGATGGAATGTGCATGCATTAAATAATCATATGCAATAAATTCAGAAAACTTTTATAATATCACTATCACACCACATGTACTATATGTTTACTCAAATAAAAACATGCAATGGGTTGTTCATTTGTAGTTTGGAGCAAAAGTGAAAGAGACATTAAGCAAATTAACTTGCCATCCTATACTATAATAGGCTGATCATTTTTAGCATGGTATAAACAGGAAGTGTAAAACGGTTGACAACTATTACAATTTACAATATTTCACATCAATTTTAATGAAGGAAATGTTCCCAAACTTATCCTAATTTCTTATTTTTTGTATTTTTGATAACGTACAGTTAAGTAGTCATTATGTTTAACAAATAAAACGATACCTGGGTTGAACTGGTTGTGAAATTACTTTGCGGCTAGCCATGGCTGTTTGAGGGGGGCTTGCTAAGCACAAATCACATACAAGCTTTGACACGCCCTTGCATGCTCCTAAAATGAACACTAAAATTCATCAATATTACTTGTTTCATGGCCTGAAAATAAGTATGCAAAGCTGCGAACACATTGGGGGAATCAAGGGTGGGAAATCAAACATATGCATTTCAAACCTCTGCAGTTCAAACAGATGGAAGATTTCTTCATTGTGAAGTCACCAAGGAGCTTTTGGACGGCTTCATCCATGGACTCCAATGGAAAATCGCAGCAGCAGCAGGCATTCATGACATCACGGAGAGTTTTTCCACAATTCCCATCATGGATGTAAATATACTCAGGGGGCCGCTTGTTTGCACTGCCAGCATGCAGCTCAAACACAGTGGGCGTGACAACCTATTTTCACCGAAAATCAAATAAAAAGAAAAGTGCATTACAACGCATAATCTGTCAGACACTAAAAACTAACTCAAAAAGAAAAAAGAACCTATTTTCATCTTACTCACCTCAACCCCATTACAAATCTTACAAAAGCACAAAACACCGGAGTCTTGAATCACTCCTTGAAGCCCCTTTTCTCCGGCTTTCCAACGTGTCTACAAACAAAATCCTCAAACACATCAAACTCATATTTCAAGCAGAAAATCCCTAATTCCCTAATATTAACACTCAAAATCCATGATTGTTATTAAAAGAACCAAACAATACCTTCGCTCCCTTCATGTACATCACTGGCAGCCCCTCAAGAATCCCTGTTGCCAGAAGATCCTTCAACTTGGAAGGAAACTTCTTCAACCTAGAATTCGAAAATTTTGCCGAACTAGGAGGAGTCATTAACAACGAAGCCTCAGCTGAGGCTTCAGTTTCCCCCTTAACACCATCATCATCAATTCCAGCCACACCAACATGTTCCACATCATTTGTTTCCTCAGATTTTACCTTCAATGCCGACCGCGTAAACCTTCTCTCGGACTGAGGCATCTCCAACCGCTTCTTCATTCTCCTCTTCTTCTTATTCCCCTCATCACCATCATCATTAACCAAAGCTAGGGCTACCCCATTAGAATCTTTCTCCTCCGAAACACCACCTTTCTCCGGTTCCTCTTCACAAAGGGGTTGTTCTGCCATCTCATCCGAAACACCCTTCTCCGATTCCTCTTTACAAAGGGGTTGTTCTGCCATCTCATCCACAACCTCTTCCTTCAATGTCTCAGCCACGATAGGCTCCTCTCCCTTCAACGTCTCGGCCACAACAGCTTCCTCTTCATTGATAACATCATCCAACACCTTCGGTTCCTCTTCGCTGATAACAGGTTCAGGTTTAGGTTCCAACATCTTCGGTTCCTCTTCACAAACCTGCATTGCCGCGGATTCTGATTCTCCCACGTGATTATTATCATCGCTCTGAAGATCCACCACGTCGCTCTTAACCTCTTCCTCGCTCATAGCATCCTCCGAGGTTTTCGGCTCCTCGGACTTCCTCGACCTTTTCCGGGCCGAGGCAGGCTGAACCGGAGCCTCGACCCGGTTCTTGCTGGCACGCGTTCGGCCCAGAGAACCGCCGCATATCTCAGATTGGGCCTTCATGGCGAATGCGAACTCTCTCTTGAGACCCGTACGAACCCTAGAAAGCACCACGAACTCGTCGGAATCGGCGCCCTTGGCCATTGAATGAACCTATTGATGAGACAAAAAATCACGATAACAACGAAATCAATTACGGAAGATTCGAGAAATTGCGAGGATTGCACATGCGCGTGGGGGAGGATTGTTGTTGGGTTTGAAAGGGGAAAGAAAGTTAGGGTTTGGAAAAAAGGGAAAGAAGAAATAGTGAATGATTTGATTTGAGATTTGGGGTCGTAAAATAAAAGACAGGTTGGGTTTGGTTGAAGAAGGGCTGAAAGAGATCTTAATGCCAAAACTAACCCTGCGATGGGGATGCGTTTTCTCTTCCAGATTTTGATTTTCCATTTCGCCTTGTGTTTCGTGATTTTCTTGTTTCTGCTTTCTTATTTATACGCCCCATAATAATTAACAATAACAATTAAATATACTAGGCTAATGCTTAAAACTCTTGTTTGACGATTTTGATAAATTTTTACGGGCCTCTCTTCTCATGCACTATGTTTCACGATTTTAATGGACACATAATATATCGATTTAATGGTGAAAATAGAGATAAATATGCTAAAATCTTTTCAAATAAAATTGTATTTTGATAGAAAAAATGTTATTAATTATATTATCTTCTTGGAGATATTCTTCTCTTCTTCTTCTTTTTTTAACTTGTATGTTGAATTGATTTAGCTATCTTACTTCTCTCACCTAGGTTTTGTGAGAATAAATAATCTCTTCTTCTTCCTTTTACCTCAAGAATAAATTATCTCTTATTTCTTGGAAATAATGATTTTTTATTATTCTTCTCTGTTTAATTTTCATTTTTTTACTTTCATCACTAACTCTGAAATAGCAATAACTACAATTATTATTGAATATTTAATATTTTTTCAGATTTTCAACTTATCTCCTAATTTTAATTTATTCATGTTTTCCTTTATTCTTTCATCTCTCCAAATTTAAATTAATTTGCCCCTCTCATGTTTGATTTCATGGGGATTTTTTTCTAATTTTCTTAGATAAATTATGTTTATCTCCCTCATTTATCCTTAACTCTTCTACCTTGCATACAGGTTTAATTTATTTTATCTATTATCTAATTTAAATTTCTCTATCTTTCACATGTTTTAAACCATCTCTTTACTCTCATCTTCAATCTAAAAAATATTTATTATTTGTTGGAGATAATAATTTATTATTATATTTTCACTTATCATATGAGGATAATTATTGTTTCTTTATTTGAATTTATCACACTTTATCGTCATCATTAATTGGAATCACAAGAATTACAATTCACATTGAATTTAAATGGTTTTAATTTATAATATTTATATTTAGTGTTTTGTGTTTTTTAAATCAAATTGTTAAAATTTTATCAAGGATTTTGATATACATTTACTTTAATTAATGTTATGAATTTAGTCTATTTTTTTATTCACTTACCGTGAACAATGTTTTATTGGTAATTCATTATGTTTATTTAACCATAAATATTAATACTTTTATAAATTATTAATTATTACATTGATTCCAATTATACTTTTATGGTGTGTATGAGCCTATGCGCGCTTATGCATGCGTGTGCGCACGGGATAATGTTTGTGTGCCAACGCCTATATATATACATATATAAAGTTATTAATAAAAATATGTTTTTACAACATTTATTTAATTTACCCTAAATATATGTTTTTACAATGTTTTATTTAATTTACCCTTCCATCTATGTGATGAATGACCTTATCTAAAAAAAACATAACTCATTAAATTTTGATATGCAACAATTTTTATTCTGACAATTACACATTTTTCCATTCTATTATATATATTTTAATATTGGGTTTGTTGATAAATATGTTTTTTTAAGATTCAAACGTGGATACACTTTTATAAGTTTATTCATCCAAAGAAAACAAATTGGGCACAGCCCACACCAAATAACATGTGGCGTTAAAAATGTTCAAAGGTTGAGATCTAATTAATTTTTAAAAATAAAACGAAAAATTCTACCCCTCTCCTAACTAAGCCCATCTCTTTCTCTCTCATTGTTATGAGACTGAGTTTGTTAACATCACTAGCTCCCTAGATATTAAAATAGTACCAAACTTCTAATTTGTGTTGATATTGAGTCACTGGCATTTCTATTTCTCATGTAAATCTTAGTACGAAACTTATCTGTTGAGTGTTGGGTAGTTCTCATTTTAGTGTGATTTTTCAGCACACAATAAGTTTATTTTTTTTGTGAATAAAGTTTTTATTAATTTGAACACTCGAGTTCAGATTTTCATATAGAAAACTTTTTGTTGTTGAAAATTCATATAAAAACCAATGTTAATTGTTAGCTAGTGATTTGGAGGGGTTTAGGGAGCTTTAGCAATATAGTTTTGTTTTTGTTACATGTAGTTTCTTGAAGGTCCATGACCACCCATGGGTTCCAATGATAAGCATCTCACAAGGACACTTATAGTAATAAAAAGAAAAAGAAATGTGGGTAGTCACGGGCTAATAAAATCTCATTCTTTTTTATTTTATATCAAAAACTACGGGTGTTTCTCAATCTATTAAGTTAAAAAATAATCTCATTTGCAGTATATGATTGTCGTTGATCTAAGAAAATTTTACACTCAATAATAATCAAACACAAATTTTCTCATTAAATATATCAACCATATGGGTTCTAAAGCCTCATTGTTAGATCTATGTAAGTGATAATGGACCTAATTTGAAAAATATAACTATTTACATTTTTGGTTGGGAATTGTTATTATAATTTCTATTTTTGCTATTCAATTCTTATGTGTGCTTTATATTTTGTTTTTCCAAAAATATTATTTTCAAGAAAACACATTTTTGTTGACAAAATTCACAATAGAAAACTTATGTTGTGTAAGAAAGGGTGTGAAAAAATAAACAACAACAATATAATTTCATTGTCTATTTTATCAATGGAATTACATCTGTATTAGGTAGTTTCTTTTGCACCTCTTATATAACAAAAACATGTTTTGTTGATTAAATACATGATAGAAATGTGATTTTGTCATGTATTTCTCTCAATAGAAATGTGTTCTGGTCATATTTTTTTAATGAATTTTTAATTAATTATGTATATAAATTAGTTCATTTTAAATTAATTAAATTAATGGTGATACAATTTGATACTTTAATTAAAGTATCATATAAATTATATTCTATAATTTAAATTAGAATAATTAAGTAGAAGTTATAATTTATAAAAAGAAATAAAATTAATTAATAAAAAAGTAATAAACTAATTATTAATTAAATTACCTTTATTAATAGTAATATAATTAAACATTATACTAATTTGTATCATAATTATTTCAATAACAACAAAAAAGGTAATTCGTATCATTATTAATTCAAATTTAAATAGAAAATGTAAGTTATATCATAATTAATTATGCGTTATTTAAAAATACAATGTTTGTTGTGGTTAAGATAATTTGTATCATAATTAAATCAAGAATAATTAAAAATATATTATTAATTATAAAAAAATTAATTATATCTGCAATTAATTATATTTTTTTCATAAAATTAACAACATGAAAACATGTTTTTTTTATATAAGAGGGTGTGCAAAAAAAATAAACAATAAAAATATGTTTCCGTTGTATAAAGTATACAACAAAACTATATGTGTTGTGTATTTTTTCACCCTCTCTTACAACAAAAACACATTTTTGTTGTGTATTTGTCAATATAATCAAAGGGTATTTTTGGACAAACAAAATTCAAAGCACGCATAGGGTTATAATAGTAAATTTGGATGTGAATATAGTAATTTTGTTTTGGGCTTCAATTGGGTCTACTAATATGGGCCAATTCCATTTAATGCTTAGGCAATGACTTTATAAACCCCATTTTGTTGCTTGATGCACATCCAAAATTCCTAATATTTCCTTTTCACCCTTCCTTTCCCAAGCAAATCCTAGCTCCTCTCCCCTACACGTCCATGACCACCACACGCACCTCCACCCAACCACCACCAATGTTATCTCCACACACACAAGCCAACACTACACCACCATGCACATCATTGTGAACCACGAGCCCCCACGTCACACCAAACCCGCCATTGCGTCACACCATCCAAAACTATATGGAGGAGGTGCAACGCAATGGTGGGTGGCAGTAATTGGTGTTTAGTGCGGTGCGAAGGTGACATTGGCTGGTTGCAGTGGTGGTGTTTAGGTGCAATGGTCATGAAGATTTGGAGGAGAGACCACTGAGATTTACTTGGAAAAAAGAAGATAATAAGAGAATATTAGGAATTTTGGGAGTACACAAAACAAAAAATGAAGTGCATAAAACAATTTACGTATATTTGATTGAGGGATTGGGCGAAAGAAAGATGTATAATCCAAATGTAGTTCTAGGTTCTCAAATATGTCCTAGAAAGTAGAAACATAAAAACCCCTAGTATCAATTGTATTGGTTGCCGGTGAAGAGTAGTTGGTGGTGGGGCTTGACCTGTGACAACTAATCCTTTCAATTCTATATATCAGCTTTGGAGTAATGATGAGAGGCCCGATCAAAAATGAAAAATGTAATGATTAGAGGAAATAGGCCTCACAAGCAAAGCAATACTAATTACCTCAAGGAAAATGACACTTGGGAGTAGGACATCTCCTGACACCATTTATGTTGTAACCCCTTTTGTCGATCCCAATCACACTGATATATTTCTTCTCACATCACAATAATTGATTAAATATTCTATAGCAAACGGAAAAAGTGAAAAATAAAAACGGTTTTCATATATCACGCCTCAAAGTTCAATTGGAAAAATTAAATTCAAAACTAGGATTTTATGCTCCCCCAGGACCTGAAGTTTCACCAAGCATGTAGTTATCACTTATAAGTAGTTACAGATCCTGCATGATCAACTGCAAACTGTTTCGTGGGGTTTACGATAGATTCATCCAGTAATGGACCAATTCCATGTGACCATGCTTTGAAATGAACGGAATGCAGTATTGTGCAAAGGAAAAAATTTATTACATTTTCTTTTTTATCTTAACCTTCTGTTTATAGAAAAAAAACTTCTTACTAATTCAAAATTTGATTAGAAGATAAATAAAATTTTATCAAAAATTATTTCTATCAAAAATTAACTCGAATAATACTCAAAAATTTTAATTTTAATTTTAACACATTAACCACTTATATTTAATTATTTGATTTAACATAATTTTTTAGATACATCTTTAATCTATTCTCATTAACTTTTAAAAGCATAACATCACCTTTTCATTTTTCTGATATACTATTAAATTTTATTTTTTGCAATTGAAAACAATGATTCTTTTATATGCCTTCTCTGTTCCAATACCGATTTCTCATATATAAAGTATTTCACATTTTTTTTATCAAATATTATTACCTAATTTTAGTCATCTTTATTGACCGAGTCATTGATAGTTAAATTTTCTATATCTATAAACTGAAATTCATAAATTTAAATTTTAATAATAATAAACCATATCACTATATTGTTGATTTAGACAATTTCTTTCTTGAATTAATCATTGATTGTGAAAATCTTATTTTTTTTATTATTTTATTCTTGTAATAAAACCTTTATTCTTGATGATGAAGACATTTATTATCTTTTTTCTTAATTGTTTAATAATAATGATATTGATTTTTTTTTATATTTTTATTTACATTTTCATTTCATGTAAATTTAAAATTACGTATGGAATGTATTGAAAAGTAGCTTGTGTATGCCAGAGTTTGTTTAATTTAATATCCCTATATTGCTAAATGATTTTATAAAAAACAATAGATTGTAGTAAAGTCTAATTAATAACATCAATTGATTTATGTAAGCAATTCCATTTGATTTGATTGTTATTTTAACAACAGTTTTTGTATATTTTTAGTATTGAAAGCCACACCTAAAAAAGAAAAAAAAACACAATATATAATATAGTGAATTTGACACCATAATTTAATATCAAATTCTTAAATTTATGAGTTTTTTTATTTATATAATATTTAACCTTTTCATTCACATATGAGATTTTATTTTATATTTATACTTAAAAAGTCACCTTCAAAGTCTTAAAAAGTCACGTAACATTAAAAAAAAATCTGTAGTTGTAAGAAGCTAGTCTCCATTGAGATGTAGAAGATAGATAGATGCATATGTATTACAAGAATTGACGTGTAACCAGACATGCTGGTAATATCTGGTGCACAAAGATGTCTGACCAACCCGCAAAGATTAAATTAAAACAAATTAAGGGAAAAAAATGTAAAATTTGGAAATTAAAAATTACAAAATTCTTAAACGGGGGATAGATGTGGCTCCAAGCAGCTAGCAAAGGGAGGGAAATCTGTATTCAAAAGTGAAGAAGGTTGCTTGGTGGTGGTTCTGCTCCGTGGCCTACATCATTTCACATCCAGATCATACTCAAATAGTATATGAATTTTGGCATGTTATTGGTCTGGTGCCTTTCTTCAATAATATATCTTCGGGGTATCCGCCCATTGGACCAATTAATGCCGATTAGATAAGAAAGGATAGGACTCAAAGAAAGCTAGCTAACCTTTTCACGCCACGCACCACTTTCCTATCTCAGTGCATTTCTATTAGATTGTTAGATGTTAGATGTTGGATGTTGGATGTTGGATGTCAGAGCTTTATTTTTAGGTTTAAATTCTCTTTTTCTCTCAAATTTAAGTTATTTTTGTTTTTTATTTTCTTAATCTAAATTTATTTTTTCAGTCTTTTAATTTTAAAAATTGCTATTCTTAGCCCATTTGTTAGTTTAAATGTACAATTTTAAGTTTTTTTTACTGCATAATATATTAAAAAGAATATTTTTTGAAGTGAGAAAAAAAATTAATTTGAATAACTAAAATAAAATGATCAAAATTTAAGAGACAAAGAAAATATCTCTTTTAGGGTCAGGATTACAAAAGACCAATAACTCTTAAGAATAATTTATACGAAATTTACACATCATTTATCAGTACAGAAAATTGGAGATTTAAACTCGAATTACAATTAATTAATGTTCAAAAGACTTGGTCAAATATGCCAACTCTTGTTAGTGAGATTTGTTATTATTATTATTTTATATAGACGAAATACTCATTTTGCTTACATCATTGGTGATTACCAAGAGATAAATAATTCTCATTTTATTTTATTTTTCTTTTCAAAATAAGATCATAATATCTTGAGTAACTTAAAAGATTGACACTATATATTTTATGAGATATTAAGATCCCCTGTAGTAGATCCAATCTTCACTAATATTTGGTATTTAAATTAGTTTGTTCAGTTGTGCACATGGACTGAGAAATTCATAAAGATATTATTTAAAGTTATTTTTTGGTGAAAAGATATCATTTAAAGTTGAGTTACGAGTAACTAAAATAATTATAATTCAAACCTATATGTGGATATATATAAATGTCTTTCTCTATATATTACATGTTCATCTACCAGTAAAATAGCTGTTTTGAGTTGAGATCATAGTGAAACATTAAGAGAAAGGACCATGCATGCCTATTCCCGCCTCTTTCGGAGCATGCATGCAATGTGTTCGGAAATTTGTCACTCAACAAAGGCAATCATAAATCAGAGGCAGAAATGTGGGGCTGAAACAAGGGACCTTAATTTAATAGGGGATGTGGTCTTTTTTATTGTTTCTTTTTTGGGGGGGAAAGGGGCAGTTTTCCAATTTTCCTTGATTTTCAATAAGAATATCTCTGCTGTGTACATGTTATATACAAAGCAATTAAGCTGATCGATGATTGCGTTGAAGCACCTTTTGGCAGACATGTTTAGCACATCTATGTTTTATATAAGGCTTTCTTCAACTAGTTAATACTAAATTAACACATCCAAATCTATCCACGGATTTTAGGAACTTAAATGAACCAATTAATGACCAATGTAAAGTGAGGCCTCCTTCCACAAAAGCGTCATGTGTTGGATGCAGCCTTTTGTGAACATCATCATGACCATACCTTCTACCAGAGGCAGAGGGTTAATTTTCCAACTATCTTCATACATTCTATTATATATTTAGTTAAACATTTTTTATGAATAATAAAATTGTTGTAGTATTAATTATCGTTCTGTAAAAAAATTCTAGTATCGTGCAAAACTTATAAAAATATTTAAAAACTCTTAATTATATTATACATTTAATAGGACTTCTCGTGCAAAAGTAATTATTTTCATGTATATATAGTGTAACTTTAACTTAAATGGCCATAGGTCAAACCAAGTTTGCAATATTTGGACGGTGGACAAGGCATTTACTATGCTGTAACTACTCCCTGTGATGATTAATCTGCCTCTTTTTGCAGTTATATGCTCAATGTAGCCACATAAAGAGGAAACCAGTTGTAGAATTGGATGCGATATAGTATAAAGAACGACCGCATGATTACATCAATTATCTAAAGAATATATGCACCATCGGAAACATATATAGCTCTCTTCATGATTGACAATAATCATTTTTTACTGTTTGAAAACTAGTTGATTAATTAGCTTTTCCTCTTATTCCGGATGTAAAACATTTCTTTACACCTGAATTTTATACTTCTTTTTTCCCAATGAAATTTGTAGTCTATTGATCATAGCTAACCTAGTCCCCCCATTACTTTGTGGTGCCCAACTTTATTTGACATGGGGTGAGGGTAATAATTCAATGCTCATAATTAATTGAAGTATCTTATAAAAATAAAAACGTAAGCATGACTGTATGATGAGAAGCTATAAAGAAATGGTTGTGTAATAAAAAAAACAATTTAAGTGAAACTTTCGTGATGATAAATTATTTATATCTACAGTCGTAAGTAGTTACTGAAATTTGTGACGTTTTAACCATAAAAACCAAGAAGTACTATAGTATCTTCTTCTGTTAAAGTTTTATTTATAGAAAAAAAGAACACTAAACAAATTTCTTTTTTTGAATCGTACTTATCTGCAAATGCTAATCTAAATCCCATGCATTAAAATAAAGAGCTTATTGAGACACGTTTCCGATTTTCACTGTTAAGATGTTTTGTGTTTGGTGGACTAAAAGGACAAGAAAAATATAATTAATTGTTCTGGTTAAAAGGAAAATCATGGAAAGAGATTTTAAGATGTATATGTGTAAGTGCAACTGTATAACATAATGAAACGAAGTCGTTTAGGATTTGGCTTCCACCAAACTTCACGTTTGATTTAAGATTTGGAACGTTTCGTCAATTGCCCGGAACAAAAGAGGAACCGCCACGTGTCACCGAAATGATAGCTGCTTTTTTTAAGAAAAGAAAATTCTAAGAAAAAGTCTCAGACGCTGACGTGTCTACATTTATGACTCTTTTCTAAACTCGCAGCTGCTCTTCCCTCTCTCTTTTCGCTGTTTCGTTCTCTACTGTGTCTTCCTCTTCCATTTTCATTCTCTCTGATTTTTGTTCTGAGATTATTAGGTTACTTTTTCTTTACTTAGAAATCAAAGGCAGAACTTCGCTGGTACGTTCCTTTTCATGCTTCACGCTTCACTGTTGAATTTTCTTCCAATACTCGAATGTTTCTCACTCAGTTTTGCTGAAGAATTCTGTGGAATCACATTCCTGTTTCACTTTTGCTTTTTTTTTTTTTAACTATCGGAGAATTGAATGATCTCGATGCTTTTTTGCTTTTCTGGAAAATTCAAGATTCTCATTCTTTGAGAATTTTAGCTTAGCAAAGCTATTTATTTAGCCAATATGGAAACTCTCAAACTCAACTCTCAAACTTACAGTAAAAATTGAAGAAATTGATTGATTTGTTATTCCTTTATTATTGTTGTTGTTATTTTGGCAGGCTAAGGTTGAGTTAGCAGTAATTCCTTTCCATAGCAAATTTTGTGAAATTCTAAGTTTGTAATTATTTTCCTTGATGAGGCTAATAATACTGATGATGTTGATGATGATGATAGCAGGGAGAGCAATGGTGACAGCAAAAGTGATTCAAATCCATGGAAATGTAAGGACTATTTCTGAGTCTCTTTGATTTTCCCATCTGGTATGCAAATTTTAGTGCATTTGAGTTAGATGGGTTGAAAAGATCTTTGTGCTTGTTATAAAACTAAATTAGAAATGGCAGTTGCTGGTGTGCATAATGTGACTGTGCTCGAATCTACTTTCCTAAGGGAATCCCATTCCCAGCCATCTGGGAGGCAAGGAGATGGAGGGAGGGGAGGCACCCGGTCACCTTCGGTCTTGCAAATGTGGCGAGAGATTGAAGATGAGCAGGTAGTCAGACAAGTTCAAGGAAGACCCGGGGAGGTACAAAGGAGTGATGGGTTGGTTGTGGACCTCTCACAGGAAAATTTGCCCGACAGCAGCAACCAGAGGGAAGAGCATATGATAGAGGATGCAGTTTTGGGTGAGAATGATTCTGAAACCTGGTCACAAAGTCAGAATGAGTTCCATGATGAACAGGAGGAATTAAACAATTCTAGCCGTGAAAACTCCTCTGATTTTGGAGTAGTTGAAAGGGAAAGAGTGAGGCAAATATTCAGGGAATGGATGAATAGTGGTCCTAGGGATCATGCATCAAATCATTCCCAAGGAAATAATTCAAGGGGAGAATGGCTTGGGGAAACTGAGCAGGAAAGGGTGAGTGCCATAAGGGAGTGGGTACAGATGAGCAGCCAGCAGAGAGGCGTTTCTTCTGGGGAAAGTAGGGAAGAACAATCTTCTGAAATTGGTACCCAAATCGAATGCGTTCGTGATGGATTTGTTGTTAATCAGAATGAGGGCCAACACCAAACTGAGCATACACGGCGGGGAATCCGTAAATTACGTGGTCGACAGGTGTTTCTTGATATGCTTAAGAAAGCTGAGATGGAAAGGCAAAGAGAAGTTCAAGAATTGTTGAACCATCGAGTTGTATCTCATTTTCCCCATCGCAATCGCATACAGGTTTGCCTGTTAAATGGTTCATTTCTTGTAGGCCATATTTCTTTACTTTTCCGGTACCATACGCGCATAATGTGTGAGCATTGGATCTTTTTTTCCCCATATAATGAGTAGAATATTTGCTTCAGTTGAGTTAGAGTGTTAGAAGGCATTCTTAAGTGAATTTGAACTGTAATGATTTTAGGGGAACTTGTAATTATTGGTTTTATTTTTATGCTCAAATTTGTTGAGGAACATGAAGTTTAATGATTTCATCACATGCATAGTGAATGGAGAACTGTACTACACAATATAGAATAGAAAAAATCCTAGAATCTGGAAAGCTATAATTGAGAAAACCTTGGAAAGAAGTGGGAAATACTATAAATTTGAGTCCATTTGAACCAAGAATCTAAAATATAGGACTTGGTTTGAATCTAAGCTTTGCTCTTGCAATTGATGATTGTTTGTTAAAATATTTTCAGGCCTTGCTTAGAGGCAGGTTCTTGAGAAATGACAGATCGATTGATAATAACAAGTCCACTTCCATTGCAGAAAGTGAATTAGGCTTATTGAGACAAAAGCAGACTGTATCAGGTCTAAGGTATGCAGTTCATATTGCCATTTAAGTTGAGAATAAACTAAATATTGATTTTATGTGGAGTCTTCTGGATTTCCTTCTTGCTCACTTAACTTTTTCTATTATCACCTAATTTTCTTTTATTTTACTTAAATAGGTCAAACATCTTGTGTTGACTTTCTTTTCTATTTTGAATCCATACATCTGACGTGTACTGAGATTCTGCTATTCATTTTCCATCTTCTAAATGTCTTGTGAGTTTATTCTTGGACATATATCCTTTACACTTTCCAACCAAAAAATATAGGGGCAGATTGGTACACATCTTCTGTATTTGTTCAAACATGTGGTTGCTTGAATTTGATATAACAAAAGATAAACTTCTGCTAGTATAAGCATGTTTTAAGTGAATGAAACAGTCAAGCAAGAATAATGTAAGCATCATCTAAAATATTTTTATAACAGTATACAGAAACTATGTCATAGGCACCACACACATACTGGTTTATTTATAATCAGAGAATGATAAAATAATTACAATGAATAAGAATCCCTGCAAATTAGCTATACAGTAGTTTCCAAGCTTCCCTATTTACATCAAATCCAATCAGATCTTTAACAATTTTAATACAGTTATATAACTTCTAAATATGATGGTAAATTTGAAATGGTGATTCTTTTTGTGAACTATATTATGTTGGTAGTGTGTACTTTGCTGGAAAATGACAGACCCAGGGTTTAAGGCAACCAGTGCATGAAGATCATTTTGAAAGATGTGTTACGCCAAATGAATCTAAATTGTTATTTGTTGAAACAACCTTCTCTACCTTATTTTCCCATAATCCAAATGAAAGTCTAACTGTTATTTGTTGCTTTAGTTTTATTGCTTAAAGCTACCAGTGCATTTTCCTTCCTCCATGTTAAATTGTTATATGTATCTGCTTTATGCCAATGATGTTAACTTCTGAACAGGGAAGGTTTCGTTTTTAGAAAGGACAATTTTGGTTGCAGTCAAGCAACCAGTAACACATCTGATACCTCATCTGAGGACGATATTGATGTTAATACTATTGAAGAAACTGGAGCTAGCAGCTCACAAGCAGTCCCAACTGTACATTCTCAACAATCTGAACCTAATAACAGGGTAAGTGACGGACTTGAGATATCAGGTGATCAGATTTGTTCACAAGGAACCATTTGTGAGAATTTAGATCGGCAAGGCTCTTCTGCTCATGTGGAAACAAGAGATTTGGAATCATCTTCTAGTACCAGGTTTGAAAGAGAAGATGGCACTGGAGGAAATGTTGATACGATGCCAACTGAAGATCCTTCTAATGGCCTTACTCAACCAAGCTTGCAAATTGAAGATACAGACCAAGGCAATATGCATGAGTTAAGTGAGGTACATACTGAGCAATCTCAGCGGGGTGATATAATTAATGATGAAAGCGATATAGTTGATGATGTAGATTTGATTGAATCTATTGCTCTGGAAGGGGAGCAACAGGAAGAAGTTATTATTGAAAATGACGGAAGTGTCTGGCATCAAAGTGTGGATGATAATCAGCTCGGTAGCACAACAAATGAATGGCCCCAAAACATATTGGGAGGTGAAGATGGAGAAAATTCTCGTATGCAGGAGCAAGAAGCCCCTGAAGTGTGGCAAGAGGATGGTGGCTTTCAAGAAGCTGTGGAAATTTGGTTAGGAGGACCATCTGATAATGAAGTAGCTCCAGTTGGTAGAATTCATGGATTTTATTTTCCTGAAGATGACAATGTATACAGTGTTGAGCTCAGGGAATTGCTAAGTAGGTATGTTGATATGATTGGAGAGTTTCAGCAAATCTCTTTTGTAAATGAAACAAGAAAATTAGAATAAATATTTATTTTCCTTTGGCAGGAGAAGTGTCTCAAACCTCCTTGGCAGCAGTTTTCGTGAAAGTCTTGACCAGTTAATACAATCATATGTTGAAAGGCAAGGTCATGCTCACGTTGAATGGGAGCTGCAAGAGACAACCCCTTCCCCCTTGGCAGAACAAGTCTCACGGCAACACAGTAGGGATCCAATAGTTAGTCCTCAGGCTACTGTTAATAGCTCACTTGACCGACCCTTGCCACCAACACCTCCGCCTCAGCCTTTATGGGATCGGCACTCACGTCATGACAATTGGTCACAGAGTGACATAAATAATCAGCGCTTAGGAATTGTGCGTTCATTTGCAGGACATAACTGCTTTTCTTTAGCTGATGTACTCTTTAGTCTTGACATTCTAGAGCTTACTTTTCCCATCTCATAATCGTGTTATTATTTTAATAATTTTCTGATTGGATTTTTCTGGCAGGAGTGGGATATTGTTAATGACTTGAGAATTGACATGGTTAGGCTACAGCAAAGGATGAATAATATGCAGAGAATGCTGGAGGCCTGTATGGATATGCAACTTGAGTTGCAACGCTCAATAAGACAAGAAGTCTCTGCAGCCCTAAATCGCTCAACTGGTTCATCAGGTCAGATTATTTTTGTCCTTTTTTATTTTATATACTTTTTCAACAGCCTATCTACCTGACTTGTAACATTATTGTTTAAGAAAAATAACTTTCCTCTATTAATAATCTTAGATGACCAAGTGGAATTCATCACAGGAATACATGACGGTGTTTCAACAGACGATAAATCTAAATGGGAATGTGTGAGGAAAGGACTTTGCTGTATATGCTGCGAAAGCAATATTGATTCTTTGTTGTACAGGTGCTATTCAGCCTCACTTTGAAAATCAGCAATTTTGTTTTGTTTGTACTTGATGTCAATCACTTACATATTGCTATTTTATTTGTCTTGCAGATGTGGGCACATGTGCACATGTTCAAAATGTGCTAATGATTTGCTCCAAAGTAGAAGAAAGTGTCCAATGTGTCAAGCACCAGTGGTGGAAGTGATACGAGCTTATTCTATACAATAGTTTTGACATTAAAGGGTCACACATATAACAGAATACAAGATCCTAACAAGTTCTATCTCCTGGACGTTTCCAGGTACGTTTATTTTAATAAAAATTTTTTCTGTTCTTGCCGGTGATTACTATATTTATGTCGAGTGCACCAATGGAAAACTTGATGTCTCTTTTTGTGGCCATGATTCTGAAATGATTAAAAAAAGTATTTTGTTTGATTTGGTTGTTTGAGTTTTTTTTCTTTCAATTCTATATTGTTATCAAAATCAGATCGGTTGTCATGTAAATTTGCTTTTTCTGTTTTCAGCGTATTGTTTGTAGGTTTCTTAATGAAGAAATAGCCGAATTTATGTGACAAGTGACGGCTCAGTTCACGCTTGGGTTATGTACTATCTAGAAAAACATTTTTTTCCCATAACTATTTGACATTTTGTTTTTGTATAGAATTGACATTTTTTCCTTATATATTTGATATTTCTTACATAAGGTACTTGTTCGTTTTGGGAATTTTGTTTTTTAAAGTTGAGAAGTTAATTTTAATGCAAACTAATGACCAACCCAAATAATAAGTAAAAAAGAAAGTGGCGAAACTCTTACTGACTATTTGGTTCGAAAGAGGGGGGAGATGTGAGGAATTTAGTTGGAGGAAAGGGGAGGGAAAGGCAAGGGAGGAGAAGGATTTTGATTAGAGATAATGTTTGGTTGAGAGGAAGAGAGGGGAGGGATTTTAATAAAGATTTATGATAGTCATTTTTTCAGTTTGGTTCACAAGTAAGGGGAGAGGTTTTAAAAATAAATTTATCTTGTATTTTTATAATTTAAAATCTCAAAACACAAGCAGATATTTTAATTATTTCAATTGAAATATTTTAAGTTTTCTTTCATTCTCTTCCAAATCCTCCCAATATTAGAGGAGAACAAAAAATAGACAAGGAGCGATTTTGTTCCCTTTTATTCTCCTCTTCTAAAAATTAAACCAAATAACCAAAATTTAAAATAATCCTCTCCTTCCATTTGTTCCCTCCAACCAAATACTATGTTACAAGAGACAAGAACTTCAAAAAGCCTAATAAAAAGCCCAACCCAATAAATCGGCCCAAAACATGCTACTAACAATTATATACCTAAAAAATGAAAAGGAGACTACAAGCACAATTGCTTTTGAGTACACAATGAATTAAGGGTGCTAACGTCTAAATCGAAAAAAAAAATTGAAAATCAACCCAGAAAGTCAAAAACTAAAGTTGTGGTGAGGGGGTGCACTAGTGGGTTTATTTTGACAGAAACATAAGAATATACTAGTGTGTTGTTATTATTTGTACCCCTTTTTCTATAATTTACCTCTGCTGCCTTCATATTATAGTTATTGTTAATTTTTAGTTTTTAATGACTAGTTTTTTTTTTATTATGTTCTGTCCCTTTTATATTTTATTTGATTGGACATTTTACTGTATTTTTTAAAAAAAATATTTCCCCCCCACTGAACTCTTCTGGGCACTGGTTTTCAATTGGTGCTTTCTGCAACCGAACCAAATTGACATTATTAACACTAATACTAATGTCAATGATGTGTGTATTATGTATACGATAGTGCGTTTTATTTTATATAAATATGTTTGTTATACTTTTTTCTTTTACTTTGAAAATAGAAACTCTCACCCAACTTTCAAACATGTATTTGTTGATAAATGATAATTAATTTAAGATTAAGATTTAAGAGTACATGTTTAATTTAGAAAACAACAGTTCTTATGTGAGCATTGCATATTGCATATATAATTCAATATTTTTTGGTATTTAATATAATTCAATATTTGGGTCTAAACGCGTCTAATAATTGAAATTAAGGAATTAAAATATTAGTAAGGATGTGTTGGAAAAATGAATCATATTTATTGTAGTCAAACAACAAATTTTTAACCTTTAAACTTTTTGTTAAGAAATAATAAAATATATTATTACATTAACTTTAATGGTAGTCAAAGTCAACCAATGAATTTCTTAAACTAATTAATTAATTAAATTAATTGACTAAATTAATTACAAATTGAATAAAATTTCTAGTATTAATTATTTATGAAAATTATTAACTAATAGATATTTTTTATTTATTTTTACATACTTTCAACATCAAATAATAGAAATATATATAATTAATTATGATAATTAATTTCTTAAATAATAGCCATTAATTTAATTAATTGGTCAAATAAAAGTAAATTTTACCAATACAAGCATGCCAAATGAAAATATTAGAATAATTCAGTTTTCTGTTAAAATTTATTTTATTTTAATTATTTATTCTACCAATGAATTTATTAAATTAATTAATTAATTAGAAAAGGAACAAAATTGCTACTATTAATTATTTATGAAAGTTATTAATTAATATTTTTATTGTTTTGCATAATTTCAACAACAAATAATAGAAATATATAATTAATTATGATGATTTATTTATTAAAGTATAGCCATTTAATTTAATTAATTGCTTAATTGATTAAATAAAAGAAAATTTTACCAATACAAGCATGCCTAATGATAATATTAGACTTTTTCTTTATGGTAAATATTAATTGTTAATTTTTTTTTATTAATATGAAGGATCCAACTCAAAATATTTTTCTCCTTTTCTTATTTCTTAACCATTCAACTAGTCTTGCATCTCCCAACAATATTAGACTTAGTCGGTTTTCTATTAAAATTTAATTTTTTTTAATTATTTATTATTTACTATTTTTTTTAACATTATTATAGATTAATAATAAATATGTTCTTAAATTAAATGAAGATCTTTCTATTATTCAATTAATATTCTACAAATATTTTTAAAATTAGTTTTGAATATCCCAAGTAATACCAATTAAAAGGATATTTATTCCTGGTCAAACTTTACTTATTTTTTGACCGAATTCTGAACTAGTCAATATATCTTTCTTTTGATGAATTGAAAGACTAAGAAAAAAAATTAAAAAATATTCTTTTACAACAGCAAAACAAAATTACAAGTTGTGTTCATAACATTAGTTATTAGGAGGGTGTTCATAATATTAGGAGGTTGTTGATGAAGAATAAAACTCTCCTCTCATGAGGCCACAATCTTTGCAAGCATGTCATCTCCACATCATCTTATTGTACCAACTGGGTAGTATTTAGTAAAATTAATCATTGAGTTACATTAGTAATTTATAATTTCAAAATTTTTAGTTAATTTTATATTCTCATTTTTAAAAAAAT
Organism: Glycine soja; assembly: GCF_004193775.1. Classification (NCBI taxonomy): domain Eukaryota; kingdom Viridiplantae; phylum Streptophyta; class Magnoliopsida; order Fabales; family Fabaceae; genus Glycine; species Glycine soja. The sequence goes on along the minus strand of NC_041012.1, from coordinate 49,165,159 downwards.
TATATTTTACTAAAAATAAAAATGAATAATGTAATAAATAAAATAAAATGTAATATTAATGGGTAACTTTTTTTAAAAAATAATGTAATATAAAAAAAATGTTTGTTTAAAAACTCAAAAAAAGGAAGAAACAAAAAGTTTTTATTAATTTTTACTCTTCTCATTATCACAATGTTTGAAAAAAAAAACTATTATAAGTTAACGAAATAAATTCGTTTATTAAATAGTTTATTATTTTAATCAATCAGAGTTTAATTCAAACCAATACATAGTACTCCCTCATATATCTGACCTTTTGTTTTTATCCAATTCATTTATTTTACTTTGATAGATATTTGGGTACCACATGTCTTTTCTCTTTTCCTTGTATAATCATTACAAAAAGAAAAAAAATCCATTTATTAATGATTTGTTATTATATTTATTTTTGTTGGTATAGTTTTTATTTAGTAAAATTAAACTGTTATAAATATTATAACTCAATATCAATATTAAGATAACCAAAAAAAAAATTAATATCATGATAGAGTATATAAAAAAATATTTTTGTTAGTATAAAAAAATAATATATATTATCATTACGTACATAATATTATTAGTATATTTTTTTACTATTAATGTATTTAATGGTTTAATTTCTGTTAGAGAAAATAGTTATTAGTAGAGGCTAAGAATATGTTTGGTAAAATTAATTGGAAGTTAAAAAGTTACCTGATACTTGAATATGAAAAATTAACTTATTAAATTATAATTATTTAATAAAATTAGTTGTTAAAATAAATGAAAAGTGTAAAATAACAAAAAAATAATAAATCATGATTTATTTTAAAAAATAATATCAAAAGTTAAAATATCAAAAGTTAGAAGTCAACATTTCAAAAGATGTTATCTCAAATAGTATTTTAAAAAAGGCTAGAAACTAATAAAAAAATTATTAAAAAACTTATTTATTAAATAATTAAACAAACTTTTCTAGTTACGAAACAACAAAAATATTTTGTTAAATATAGTCTAATCAACCAATAAAATATTCCAAATGAAGGCATTTTTTGGTAGTTTTTTACCCTAATCGTTGATGTAAATTAAATCCAGGAGAGTTTTGAGGTTAAACATTTTACATTAGTTCCATTATGAGATTTTTTTTCTTAATTATGTTTGAGTGTTAGCAGAGAAAGAAAATAAAAAAAAAAATGAAAAGAACGTGCAGACGGTTAAGCTTCAAAATTTATTTTGGAAATATGTGCAATCCTCTAAAATCTTCAAATTTAAAGAACTAAGAATATTTATCAATTTTGGAAGATTCCTTCAAAAAATAATTTGAAAGATTCCTTGAGCCTACCCCTTTCATTTTAACTGATTTTTTTCATCCCTTACTAGACGTTTTAAATATGATGCCTTAGACGAATAGATTGTGCTAACTGTTTAATACCAAAACTAAGTTAGGATTAATATAGAATAGAGTAGAATGAAATTATGAAATAGAAAGATATTAAATGGTAAAATAAAATGAAACAATATGCAGACTTAGCGTAATATTTAGTTTACTTGATTTTGATATCTTAGACATTAGACAGTGATACGATAATTAATCAGGATTGAGTTTAGCAGAAAAAAATAGTTCTTAACAACATAGCAAATTAAAGTTCAAATTTTCATTAAAAGAGATGTTCATCTTTAGTTTGCAACTGTATTTTAAACAGAAATTCTTCTGAGAGATATAGATGCAGAAAATCAAAAGACACAACATAAAAACAATTAATCGTTTGAGTTTCTGTAAGACATAAATTTTTCGGTCTTTTATCTTTAAAAATGCGACTTGCAATTAGTATCAGACATTTACATAAGGAATTATTAGATTTTAGTTATTTTTTTATAGAAAAAATTAAAGCTGTTTAAAATAATTAATGTATTTGGAATATCAATTAAAAAATGTAATTTTTTTAAAAATTTGTTTTCATGTATCTAAAATTTGAAATTTATCAGCAAATATTTAAAAAATGTTATCTCTAAATTATTCGTAAATTTTCCAACATTTTTTTGTCTTTCAACTTTTTTTTTTCTCAACAACTTCGTATCTTTTTCATAATTGTAAAACTTGATTTTTTTTATTGAAACGAAATTAATCATCTTAATTTTTTTAACAAATTTACTCAAATAAAAATTAATTCTAATTACAATAGACTGTAACAAATAGTGAATTGAAATCATCCAAAATCGAGTCATGGCAAGATAATAAAAATCTGTGGGTATTGGTCGAATAATACAATGACAATAAATTTCATACATTAAAAAATTGCAATAAAACGATATGATCCATTAAAATTCAAACATTAGTATTATCCATATTATTTCTACATGTTCTTCTATGTCATAGAAGCTAATCTTACATGGACGACAGTCCTAGTCATAAGCAACCACTAAAATCCTAACATAATTGGGAAATTATACATGTAAGACTACTTAGTACCTATCCACCCACAATTATGCATCAAATTAAAGTAATAAGAATTAATTTCATAAACTTTTGCATCTCTTGTGAGTCCTATTAAACTCATGCATGGATTGGAAGAAGAGCTCTACCTCCTCTGACTTGATCTCTTCAAAGAAATTCAATTGACCATGATCATCAATTGCTGATAATTTTCTCGTATTTGGTGAAGTTGGCCTTTTCTTTCTTGGTGCAGGTGGGCACTCCAATATGGTTGGTATTTGGTTCCCTGATTGTGGGGTCTTGCATTCTTCTATCTCCTCCTCCTCCATCACTCTTTGTGGTTGAGTCATCAACTTTGGCTTCAAATAATCATTTTCTCCTTGTTTAGGACTAGTGACCATTCCTTCAGTTTGTGGACTACCTTGCCTCTCACTTGATCCAGTATTCATTGAGGAATCCACTATCAAAGCATAAAAATTAAACAAAATGTCTCTTATAAAAAATAATAATTTAAATCTTTCAAAAAGAGAATAGATAATTGGCTGTTTTTTTGCTATTAATGTGTACCTTTTTTGTTTGTAGGAAGACTTTCTGATACTCTCAAGTTTTTTGGTTTTCAAGCTTGAACCTTGAAGGAATGATAGTATTGTGTAGATATAGTTGTAAAGGGCAGACCCATGTGAAAACAAGTCTATATGCTAATAACAAAGCCACCACTCCTCCAAAGCTATTTGAGTAATTAGAGACTTTCAAATTGAAATCTTGTGGGAAACTTACCTTATATATGTCTGAATTTGTAGAAAGTTACTCTTGAACTTGAAACAATAAGTCTTAGTCAAAAGTGTTTTCCTAATATGATTTCATCAATTCATATATAATCTCCAATTTAATAGTTTCCTAAAATATATATGCATTGTTTGAATTTTTTTTATGCCATGACTAATCCAATCAATAGCTGATTTGGTCAAATACACGTATAAGGATAAAATATTTTTTTGGATTCAGGTTTAAAATTCATAATACAAATAATTCGTTTTTATCTTGAATATATGATTAATATATCACAATATATTGAGGTATGATGCATGAATGTACCAAAAGCAATACGAATCTACCCAAAAAATATTTTGTTGAGGCACACGCTATTTTAATCTATAAATTAATGAATATAATTGAAGATATTAACACATTATATCTGCAATATAGAGGCTTGATTGTTTATTTATAAAATAATGGTTATTGTTGTTGTTATCAACAAAATCTAATAAGGCCTAATATGATAAAAAGTAAATAAGGTTTGTATAACTATTGAACCCAAGCAAAAAAGAATTTAAACAATCTTATCTTCAATAATTAATAAAATTTAGACAATTATTTTATTTTAAAATTTTATAAATGCCATGACTATCACATTTAATGCATCATTTTAAATTTTTTTTCATATTATTTATGTGTAAAATTAAAATTTTATATTTCTTAATAATTATTTTTTTAATTCACTTTAGGTAAATAGTTATTATAAAAAACAAACTTTTAGTAATTAGTTTTCATTTATTTTACAAATTCTAAGTATACTACTTTAATCTTAAAAAAAAGAATAATACTTTAAATATTTTTCCAACATTTTATTATAAATTTTAATTAATTTATAGGTAAAGAGTATGTAATTTTTAATTAAAATTTAAGATAAAAATTAAAATTACAGTCATATATATTTTTCCTAAGGTGAATAAAAAATATAATGATTAAAAAATAATTATTATGATTTTAATATTTTATAATTTTATTATGAATATATTTATGTATTTTAGTATAATTTTAATTATTATTTTTTAATTAAAAATTATAGAATTTTAATTTTACACATAAATGATATGAAAGATAAATTAAAAATGAAACATTAAATATGATACAATTAAATTCAAAATAAGATAATTGTCTATTAAATATGAGTTATTTAACCCCATTTTTACTTACAACCAATAATAGACAAACCCGATTAAATAAAGGATTAATAACGAGACTTAAAAAGAAGTAGATTTCGAATTTTAATGTCGATTTCGTGATAAATAAGACTTGGCAATTACTTGAGCGAAGGTTATTTATTTTAATTTACAGTTTATTAAGGAGAAATATGCTTGTAAAAAAAATGGAGAAATTTAAAACAAAATTTAGATAGACTGGATTAGTGGACAATATATTTTTCAGGATTAAGGTAGACAAAAATTGCGCTAGAGTATCTTTCTCTCTATATATTATTAATTTGGTTACATTACTAATATTGAAGATTTTACTTATATAAAATATTTTTTTTCATGCAGAGTATTAATTATTGTACTTATGAAATCTAATAAATATAATATGCATTTATAAAATTTATGATTTTTCATCTCGCTCTCACTTATAAGGGGTATTAGTAAAAAAATAATAATTAATATTAGATTAGAAAACTAACATTACACTTATTTTAAGACAAAGTATTAAATAAAAATTAATTATTATAAATATATATACATTAAAATGAAATTTTTTATTTTGGTTCAAAAAATATTTTTATAAAAAAATTAAAATAGGAAAATTTAAATATATATTAATTTAGCATACATAAGTAACATGTATAATATTTTATCTCATGAATCTCATCTTTAATTATTATTGTTCATAATTTTTTTTGAAAATAAATAAATCAAAAAGGTAAAATAAATTTAGTACAAGTATCAATGTAGTATTTTAATAAATATGTATTTATTATGAACATCTTTTTTTATTAATATGTAATATATAATTAAATTCAATACATTTATTGAATTTAATAAATGTCATATATATATATATATATATTAATAATATAATTTTAAGATACATAAATTCATTTGAAAGTATGACCTTTCATAAGAATCCACATACTTTAACATAGAAAATTCAAATGTATTTTGATATAAGATAAATATATTTGGTAAAAAATTTAGATAAATATAAAATAATGATTAATCTCCTAATTTAAATATTTTATTATTATTATTATTATAAACAAATTATTATAAATAATTCTTATTTTTAAGTATTATTCAGAAAACATATTTTAAAGTAATTAAATTATGATTTATATTAATAAAATTTTATTTTTTAAGTTTTTTTATATCTTAGCACAATTGATTTGATCTAATCATTTTTATTTATTATAATTTTCTTTTATTCATATAGTATAGTAACTTGAATTTTTTCATTACAAATAATGAAATGGATTTAAAATCCTACATATTATACACTATTTAGGATAATTTATATATCAGATAAATTAAGTCATATTATTTATATAAAATAAATAAAATAATGGAATTTTATAATAAATTTAATTTTCAAATCTTTCATGTATCATTTAAAATTTTCAATATATAATTTTGGTGACCATGATCCACAATAGATATATTTTTTAATTATAAATCATTTTTTTATAGTTAGCGGCGGCCTCCGCTTGCTAAGTTCTTAATTATCAAATTTAAGTTGGAAAACAAAAAGAAAAGTTAGCGACGACCGTGACTCATGCTAAATAATATCTATTAAAAAATATTTAAAATAAATTATACTAATTATTTCTGAAATTTTATGAAATTAAACAAATTTAAGAGTACTCATACTCAACATTTAATTATATAAATAATTAAATGTTGAATGTAAATATCTTTAATTTGTATTCATCTTCAATAAAATGTCTTTTCTTAAAAAAATAATTAAAATCTTTCAAAAGGTTAATGTGTACCTTTTTTCCCCTTTCTTGTTGGAAGACTTTATGATACTTTCGCATCCTTTTTTATTCTCAAACTTGAACATTGAAAGAATGATAGTACCATGCAAATACGTACAGTGCTGATTAAAAAATAAAAACATGCAAATTCAGTTGTAAAGGACAAGCTCATGTGAGAACAATACATTGGCAAGAAAGGCACTCCTATCCAAAACTATTATTTGAGAAATTAAGGAGCTTCACATTGGAATCTTGTGAGTAACTTAGCTTTTATAGGCCTGAATGTTTAGACCTTTAATTTGCTCTTGAATCTAAAATGGTAAATTTTATATTTAGTCAAAAGCTTTCCTATATGATTTCATTAATTTATATCCTCCAATTTAATAGCTTACTAAAATATATATGCATTGTTTGAATTTTCTATTGCCATGATTAATTCAATCAATAGTTAATTTAGTCAAATACGTATCAACATATGAATAAAGAATTTCTTTGGATTTTGGTTAAAATTCTTAATAAATAATTCATTTTATCTTGAATATATATATATCACATATTATAATGAGACATGAATGTACAAAAAACATATTAAGGATGCATTGCTTTAATCTCTAAATTAATGAACATATAAATGATATTAACACATCGTAACTGCAATATGGAAACTAAATGATTATCTATAAAATAATGGTTATTGTTGTTGTAAAGAAAGCCTAATAAGGCGATCATATGATAAAAATAAATAATTAAAGATTTGGATATATTTTTAGTTCTTTAAATTTAATATAACTTTGGCTTTTATCCTCCAAATTTAAAGATGATCTTTTTAGTCATGTAATTTAATAAAATATGTTTTAGTACCTCTGTCTAAACACCGTCAGAATGAACACTTTGAAAAAAAAAACACAAATACTGAAGGATGTTTGATAATAAGAATAAAAATGAAAGTGAGTAATTGTCATGTGAGCGACTTGTAACCTGTTAGTAACATAAGCAAAATCTCGAATGGTGTTTGAATAGAGGGACTAACTTTTTTTTTTTTAATTTATAGGATCTAAATCAATTTTAAATTTAAAGGATTAAGAATAAGTTTATTTCAAAAGTAAGGATTAAAAACTTATTTAAGTAAAAAATAAAACAAAATTTGAGTAGATTTCAAACTCATGATAAATAGGACGGGTCTCAAAATACTTTAGCAAAAGTATTTTAATTTAGAATTTACATCAATAATAATATATGGTTTCAGCAACAAAAATATCAAATGGAAAATAAATGTAATTTCATAAAAGAAAAACATTTAAAATGAAGTAATTTTGTTGTAATTAAGATGATATTATTAAAAGGTATAAATTATTGTTTATTTAGTTTTATAATATTATATTGTTTATTTACTTCTAAATGTATATGTAATTTTAGTTTCCTCACATTTAAGTTATATATATATATATATATATACTGAGGTAACTAGTGTCCTAGTGATCTCATGTTTGATATTAAAGCATGGGATAATGGATTTAAATCCCGCGTTGAAAACTTTTTTTTAATTTTCAAATCTCATTTTGAGCATCACAATCATGTTACTGTCACATCACCTCTATAACACAATATTCATGTCTTAACTAACTGCTAACCCCTCAAAAGTACCTAAAAACGGCTTCACAAAACAGCTGAGACATCCCCTAGATCTGAAACATGGAAATGTCACATTTGACAAATAGATGATTACTAACTTCTTTCACCTTCTCGCACAAAAAACATAGTATTATGTGTTCCCCTTGTAAGACTTAATTTGTTTCTAAATTGCATCTGCATGGTTGGGATTTTATTCTGTATTATTCTGCAGATAAATGTGAAAAATGATCACTTATAAATTAACCAATAATATGGATTAACGTAATGTTACGTTGAGTTAATTAATAACATGACTCAAGAGTGTATATCCATCCTAGAAGATAAAATACTTATAATTAATATGAAAAAGAAACACTAAACAAGAACCATTTTTCGTGAACATATTCTTCATATCTGAAATAGCTAGATTCTCTCTATATCACTTGGTTTAGCCATATTTGTTTCACCACACAATAATCAAGGTTTTTTGGTTTATTCAATTGGTGTGATTAGTGTGACTTGAAGTTGATGCTTAAGTCCTGATTGCCCTAACTCAGTTCGTTTCTGAGGTTGCTTGCATGGCTCTAGAAGTGGGACGGTTGATTAGATTCAAAACTACAAATTAGGTCTGAGCCATTAAAGCATGTCCGAAACACATAATTTTCGCAATATTGATATTTTTATCCTAAATATTCCATTCAAGGTAGATTAATCCTTCTCTCATGTATGTATAGAGAGAAAGAGAATGTTGAAGTCTAGCAATTTTCAAACTTTGATTTAATGAATCTAATGTAAGAACAAATAATAATTGTACCCATGCCAAGCCCCAACCTATGCGAAAAAGTAAACAACATTCTCGGCACCTTTAATCCACATGTGGATTTGAGGTGGATAAATACCATGAGAGAGCAAATCCAGCTAAAAATCTAAAAATCCATCATGAGATTCTACAATTATTATCAAATTCTCTCTCGTTACTTCGATTAATTAATTACGAGCCCTAATAAAAAGGTGCCCTACGAGGTATTCCCTTTCTTTTGTTTGAATTTGAGCTTGCCACTGGATTTTCCTTTCTTTTCCTTGAATTTGAGCTAGCCACTTTTTGTGATGGCAATCTTTTAGTAGTTTCCTCCATTTTCCTCGCATCTTCTGCTTTATTCGTGCTCACCAGGTCAGTGCTTACGCTCCCAGTACTCTCACTCTCCATTATCCCTGAAAACTGTTATGGCATACACACAGTAGATCATTATTATTTTCAAAGGCAAAAAAAACACAATGAAACTAACAACACTGGTAATTGAAATGTTCTTAGGCACAAACTGCTTAAGCACAACTAATTAACAATACGAAATATTCTTTAAATAACTTTAACAACATTTTGTTGTCTTTTTTAATTGTCATTTTAATATATTTTAATTTGATTCTTTTTTCTGTTGCTACTAGTGATTGCTCTGTCAAACATAAAAATAATAAATAGATAAACACATAAAAAAGTAAAAAAAAAACTTAAAGAAACATGCCCTTTTATTTTTTTCTCATGTGTATGAATATAAGGGTGCCACGATTTCAATTAAATTTAAAGAATAAATTAGGGATGAGTAAATTTTTTTAAGCATATAATAGCATTCATTTGATGTGATCAGATTGTCAACAGCCAGATATGTCACTGTTGGCAATGAACAAAAGAAGAAAAAACTAGTTAAGGATTAAGAAAATTTTCCTACCCACTCAAGTAATAACAATGAATAAGAAGAGATATATATATAAACAGAGATGGAAATGAGACCGACGTTACACCCCCAATGAGCAAAAACGAAAAGACTGTGAGATAGTTCTACTGCATGTTTCACATGGAGGAGAAGTGTGTTTGCTACTTTTACTGGCACTTTGTGTCTTCTTTGGCTTGTCAAAATCCCTATTGTTTAGAATCTCACCCATATCCAAGTTATCTTGGATATCTATTGTCCTCACAACGTTATGATAGGACGATTTCCTTATTTGCAATGTACTAGTTTTTGTGCTTATAAAAAAATCTTATTTTTCCATCACTTAAATAAATAAATTGCTCAAATCTAATAAAAAACGCTGGAAGGACAGTTTGTTTGTTTGTTAGTTTTATTTTTTAATTTTATGGAATGAAAAATTAAAAACCAACCTGAATTGATTGGTGATTATTATTATGAGAAGATTGCATGTATGCACTTGAGGCAGGCATAATGCTTTGTTGTAAAGGGCATTCCCTTCTGAAACTTTCAGTCAGTGTGTAAAGGGCATTCAGAAAAGAATGTAGTAATTGATAGGAATGTTTTCAGCCATGCTAGCACTGGCCGGCATGAATTCAATTCCTAATTAAGAGACAAACCCAACAATTTAAAGCACAAAAATTAGAGAATATTTTATATATATGTATATAAGCAAAGATAACAGAATGAAGGGAGTACAAGGGGTATTCCAACCCACTTACCATGGAAGGCCAATAAGGCTTTTAAACCTAAGAAAGACAAAGATATGGGATCCATACAGTACCATGTCAAACAAAAAGAACAAGACAATCCCCTCTTTTCTCCCTCACTAACCAATGCCAAGAACGAATTTAATTTGATAATGCCTAAAGTAGAGATCAAATCACACTTGCCTCCATTGTAAACTATATCATTTCTCAAGAGCCAAATGGATCAAACCACTAAATGACAAATTAAACAGGAGAATTTCCTAATTTTTCTCCTTTTAAGATGAAGGCAACACAAAGGACAAGTCAAGCCATAGAAAAACATTAACGCAAACAATATAAGAGAAAGAACAAGAAACAAACAGATGATTAGACTTAGAGTCTTTTTGGACAGAATTGCAGAAGGGGCACAGCAAATCAAAGACTAACAATTGAACATTGCATTGTAATTGATATGGGGTATACATTACCATTGCTAAGGTTGATTATGCTTACAGAGTGATAGGACAGGAGAAATATGTCAGCTGAAGAACATAGAGAATAAAGTTGTGGTGGGTAAAGGATTTATATATAGGAAATATAAGACAAGGCTGAGATAATAGGTTAAGAAAATTTTGTACAATTTGATTGGAAGACACTAGATTAGACCTCATTTTAGGTCTTCTCAAATGTCAGCAAATTTACTCGGGGAGCGGCAAAAAAATTCAAAAAATAACATTAATTTGTGAGAAGGGTAAAATATTAATTGTACGTGAGAATTAATTAATTATGATATTTAATTTACTTACCATAATTAATTAATGATAAAAAATGTCATAATGAATTAATTTCCCCTGTAAAAAAAAGCATTAATTATTTTCCTCTTTTTTTCCTCCTTCATATACTTTATTCAGATAACCCAATGTTATTAACTTAGCATAAATGTCATTGCTACTTTATTTAAATTTTATTTTTGTCTTGAACTATAAATGTACAAAGAGGGAATTTTTTTTAATTATTGGTTAAAACTATCCAGAGAATTTATCTATCGATGATTAATCTTTTTGAAAAATTTGATTAACTAACTTTAAGGTACGTTTAGTTTAAAGAAGACAAATAAAATAGATAAAAATAGGATATAAATAATTTGAAAAAGGATAAATAGAATAAAAATAAAATTAAATGTTGAATTGTTTGATTTATGAGAAATGAGTAAGAAATATAGCTACTGAAAATAAAATGATTAAGTTTTGAAATGACTCTTACACCTTTCTAATTTGGAAAAGGTTTATGCTCTCTCAACTTTTGTATGGGTAAGAGTACTTTGCATCATAATATTCATGAATTTCAATGGACAGACTGATACAACAGCATGTGGGGACCACCTTATTGAGAGCTAACTCTCTCATGTTTATGTTGTAACAAACGTGCCTCCATCATTTCTATCTGCGGCATTTTATTTCAATTGTCGAAACGGAACACGACCTTAATTAGAGAAAATTTTCTTTTTAATTATATTCTTTTCATTCACAATATTCGTGACTTTAAAAAAAAGTTCAATTTCACGCATATCAATAATTTTAATATCTTAATTTTAATTATTTATATTTAATTTCTATAATTATTTCATTGTTATGGTCAAGTCTTTTATCTCATTTAATTTTAATCTCTTTATTTTAATGATTTACATTTAATTTTTATAATGATTTTATTGTTACGGTCAAATCTTTTAATTTTTCTCTATGTTAAAAATAAGGTAATTTATAACTGAAAAGTATGATACTAATCTTTTAAAATATAGAAATTACTAAAGTATATTTTGTCTTTTCTAATAAAAATTTCTTCATATACATAATAATTAGGAAATTCAACTCTTGTCAATATGCTTTAAAAATCTAATTATCTATCAATTGGACCTTGTTTTTATCTCAATTTTCATCTAATTATTTGAACATAGACGCACACCTTCCACAGTAAATGATTAATTGATTTAGTAAAGCACATTTCAAACGAAATATAAAAATTCCCATTATATTTAATGAATAAAAGGTTCAGTAAAAAAATTAATGAATGAATTTATAAATTATTTTATAAGGCAATAAAATATTTCTTAATCATATTGTTTATAAAAGGTATGTCCTTGGAAAATAAATGATATTCCTAAAGTTTTAATATTTTAATTCATATAATATCTGTTTCATTACATATATATATATATATATATATATATATATACATATTAATTTTATTATTCTATATGTATACTTTCTTATTCAAAAAATATTATTCTAAAATTTAATTATTTTTTAAAAAAGAAGTAAAAAATATGTTTTTTAATCAAAGCATATGTTATTTTACATTGTTTTATACTTTCAGATATGTCTTTTTGTGAATTTTATTTAGTTAAATTATACATGTATGTGTGTATCAAACAAATATACGTTTTCTCATTTCATTTATACAAGAAGTTAATTAATCATTTTATTTTAAAAACAATTGAAGCATATAGTCTAATATTTTTTTTCTTCATTAAATTAAATGAAGTCGTGCCAATTATTCAAAAAACCATTCTCAATTTTTCGGCAAAAAAACAGTTTAAAAAAATTAATATCCAAATACGAGTAGGTACCAACACACGTTAACTTCATTGCTAATATGCATTTTCAGTAAAATAAAAGAAATAATATATATTTCTTACTTGTAAGGTGAACGAGTTCCCTAAATTTGATTTTATATGACTTGATTTGACTTATTTCTCAAATTTAAAGTTTAAGCTTAACCTTTCATTTAATATATATATAGCACAAACTACCATGGGAAAATGGATTTTCTTATAAATGATATGCATTAAAAATAATAATTTAGATGGATAGTATTATAGTACATCCTTTACACCTTTTTATGATCTCTCTTCTCCTTAGCTACTCTCTCACCCAAAGATGATGTTCGGCAAAGTGAACCCTCCGGCTCCACCATCTCCAGTGCCCGCAGACTACAACTCTCCGGTGCAACATAAAAATAATTTAAACATTAAAATTGTATAATAATATCGTACTAGACATGTAATAATGGAACCCAACATGCATAAGGTTTAATTGAATTTTTTTAAGGAATTTAACTTGAGTAATTCACAGAGAATCATCAACAATGAAAGATTAAAGGAATATATCTAATTAGGTTTCAACGTGAGAGAAAGGATATTCATATACTACAGGAATGAATTATTTGCTGTGTCGCGGCAGCACCACGAAGCACCCATGACACCTAACCAAACCGTTGGAATTGCAAGACAAACAACTTCTGAATCCGTCACTCTTCTCTCCGAACACACTTTGTGGCTTCCATCGAACTCGTCACACACGACGAATCTCAACCTAAACCCATGAACGATTGCATGCAGTTCAGCGCTCAGACTTGTGGTGATACCACAGTTTCCAACATATCCATTGTTCCATATTTAATTACCAGCAGAAACCATTTATATATCAAACCACAGCGACACATTATATTATGATTTATTTTTACGAAATCACATGTATTTTCTACAATAAGTGGTAAAAAGATTTCTAAAAATATTCAACATTATGATATATCCAAAGCTCAAATTTGATATTGCTAAAGTTAATTTATATACTCTCGAATTTTGTCATATTGTCAGTATATAACACTTAAATTCTTTAAATAAAAAAAAATCGAATCATGAATAAGAAGGGAGAAATATAAAAGAAAAATTATATATGAAAATAGTGGAATAAATGAAAGAGAAACCATCAACCTTACACCCCAAAGAGCAAAAAATATAATAATTCGAGAGATTCTTTCCGCATGCCTCACATTCGAAATTGTGTTTGCACCTTTACCGACTCTTTTAGTTTAGGCTTGTAAAAAGTTGTTAATCATATATGGTTGAATCCCAACTTTACAAAGTCATTCTGAATATTTTCTGCCCTCACAACATCATGATGATCTCCTTATATGCATTCCTTTCTATTTTTCCAATTACATTTATGAAGATTTAATATTTCCACTTTGCTAAAATAGATGATAAAAGAAGTTTAAAAAGTACAATTTTTTTATTTATAAAATTCTCAAATATAATAAAAAAATGTTATTAGGCCGTTTCTCCCCTTTTTTGCAATTATAAGGGAATCAAATTAAACTATTACTTGAATTGATCAATGATCCTTGTGAAAAGATTGTATGCAATGGAAACACAATACTTATCGAGACTACATGTCTACATGTTACAGTCCTTCTTATTTCTTCGGTGTGTAGTCACATTCTTATTATATAAGAAAAAAAAAATAAAGTGCACTCCAAAGAAATCTGAGGAGATGCAACATGTATTACCGTGATTATAGCGAGAAAAGATTATGAGAAGAATGTAGTAATCGACAACATCACTTCCAACCGTGATGGCATGAACATGAACTCGCAAGAGACAAAGTTAATTTTTTTTTGGTGATGCAAAGTCAACATTTTAATAGCACAAAAAAAAATGATCACGGATTATATCCCAACCTAGTAAGTCAATAATTTTGTGTAGTGTGCAATACTGCAATTAGACTTTCCGAACGACCATGCATGATATGATATGTGGCCCTTACTTCTTCACCGGAATTCTCTATCTGCACAAAATCTCCCTACACCCCACACTGCCCAATCATTCAAATTCCATCGTCGTCGTCTCCTTTCTGTGTAACTTCCTCATGTGGCTTGTGCACTTTCTTGTCCAATAAAGAACGATGGTTTTATCAATCATCACTGAGCAAATGTGTCAACTGGCGTGAGATTAATCAAAGTCTCAAATTGTAGTTTTAAATATATAATTATGTTAAATATTTAAAGAAAAAATTTACATTTACAATAATTCTACTAAATTCCAATAATATTATCTCCAATAAAAAATATATCTAGACAAAAAAGAACCATGGTTTAATAATCATAAGTTATACTATTTTAACATAAAATATTTATTTTTTTAGAATCAAATATATCTTAATGGATTTACATACTTGATACTCAAATTTAAAATCATTAATTAAATTAGAATAACTCGTTATAAAATATTTAACATTAGGGTGTATATAATTATTTTCTTTCTTTTTACGTTTTATGTTTTATTTTTTATATACACACGTCTCAAAATTAAGAAAACATTACCCATAAATCATTTTCCTGAAGTAGTAACGTTAATTATTAAGAAAGCATACTTTTTTTCTTAAAAAAAAAAAAAGCGTACTTTTTAGCTTCACGGGTTTATGAAAATTAACGTGCAGAAGAAATCATGCATGATTGACCCATCCACTTGTTAATCAATAGCCAAAGCCTTTATTTCCTTCACAGTTTTCGTCATCATGAATACATATCCTTCCAAATTTAGTCCACACAACACTCTCGTGCTGTCTGTTTTCCCAGCTAAGCATTGGTTACACTCTCACGATTTTCTTGTAGGCTTTGGCAGAAGAACGTGTGTATCATGCCCAAGGATACTTGTTACTTTGGTAAATGAAAAAAATGAAGCATACGTTATGCATATATTCATGCTCTTAGCATTCTATTCTCGTGACGTGATGTTTCTGTCGGGAACACTGACAAAAACGCGCTTCATCTCCACTTTACTTGCCTCAAAACCATTCCAAAACTATCCATTATAAACTACCATTTCCTTGTTACTCTTATTGCTCCCTTTATACAAATGGAAAAGCTTTGTGAATTTTTGGCCACTCTTGTGTTCCTTGGTATATTGTTTCATGGAGAAATGGTATCTGCTTTGAGGACTAAAGATGGATCAGAAGAATGGGGCTATGTACAAGTCAGACCCAGTAAGCCAAATGCATTACAGTTATGCATTGTGTTATACTATTGAACAATTTTGTTGCATTATAAATGTTTCAGTTCACTTCATTACCATCTTTTAAGTGTGGGGATTGGGGAAAAGGAATCCAGAGGGAAACAATATTAACATTACCTTATACTTTGGATTGTGCTTGTTATCACAGAAGCTCACATGTTTTGGTGGCTATACAGAAGCCCCTACAGAGTGGACAGTCCATCCAAGCCATGGCCAATTATTCTCTGGTTGCAGGGAGGACCTGTGAGTCTTGTTCAAATAATGCTATATAATGTTAATTAACTAAAAATAGAGATAGATTCTATGTTTTGATGTGAAATTTTATTGCATTGGACAGGGATCTTCAGGAGTTGGGTTTGGAAACTTTAAAGAGATTGGTCCTTTGGATGCTAATTTGAAGCCAAGGAATTTCACATGGTTGAGGAAAGCAGATCTGCTATTTGTGGTAACTCAAAAAATAGTTCATTTTAATTATTTTCACAGTGGTTTTCATCACTCAGTTAATGCCTTTGGTGTTATGATATAGGACAATCCAGTTGGAACTGGCTACAGTTTTGTGGAGGATTCTAGGCTCTTAGTTAAAACAGATAAGGAAGCAGCCACTGACTTGACTACATTGATAACTAAGTTGTTCAACAGTGATCATAGCCTCCAAAAGAGTCCTCTCTTCATTGTGGCAGAGTCTTACGGTGGAAAATTTGCTGTCACTCTTGGATTATCTGTTACCAAAGCTATTCAAAAAAGAAAATTAAAGCTTAAACTCGGAGGTATATATACTATATATTTCTTTCTTGAAGTGTTCTATCATCTGTCATATTCTAGATTAGGATGATTGTAAACAATTCTTGAACATGAACATGATTTAGTGCATGTTTTTATAATCGTTCTGAACGTTCTTTTGGACAAAGGTAGTCTTTTAATCTTTTGTTCTGAATATATTTTCGTAAGGAGTGCAACAGTTGTTCAAACATGCACTTATTTGTTAATTTCTTCCTTATGATGGATCCATATATTAAATATGTGATGGATACATATATTAGATATGTGAAGACTTTTGTGATGTTTAATTTAGTGACTTTTTTTTTTTTTGCTTATTTAGGTGTGGTGTTAGGAGACAGCTGGATCTCCCCTGAAGATTTTGTGGCAAGTACAAGAACTGTTGCAGCCATTAGTTTATAACTTTTCACATTTTGAATGTTCAATTTAACATTGCAGTTTTCATGGGGGCCCTTACTTAAAGACCTCTCAAGACTTGACGACAAGGGGCTGCAAATATCAAACAGGTATATGTATTTAACACCTTAGATAGACACATTGATGAAAAGAACGGCAAAAAGTATTATTGTATAGTATGTCCTTCAGTCATTGTCCATTTTCTCATTTATCTGACAAAACACAGTATCGCTGAGAGGATCAAGCAACAACTTAAGGCTGGTCAATTTGTTAATGCAACCAATTCATGGAGTGAACTTGAATATGTAATTAGCATTAACAGCAACTCTGTGGTACTATACTTGATTTGATTCAATATCTTTTATGTGATATCTTTTTATAATCTCTAATGTGCTAAAGTTTTGTCCCACGGCTCATGGAATCTTATGTTTGGATATTTAAGGATTTCTATAATTTTCTGCTGGATTCTGGAAGTGATTCAGCAACCGTATCCGCAATGAAGCTGAAATTATTCAAAGAAATATCAATGAGGGGATACTCCAAGCATCTTACTTCAACTAGATATTCTCCTGGTGTTAGTGGTGATCTTTACAGCTTATTAAATGGTGTCATAAGGAAGAAGTTGAAGATCATTCCTGAAAAAATTAGGTAAGTCTACATTGGTGAATTTCATTGAACTTAGGTAATTAAGTCTATAATTCTTTGAAAAAGAAAGAAATGTACTTAGAATTCCAATACGTACAAACTAATGCTTGATCTCGTTGCTACTGTGTTTGCAGATGGTTTGAGCAATCAGATAATGTTTTCACAAATCTTGAAGGCGATTTTATGAAGCCAAGAATTGCTGAGGTAAGAAGACATTAATATAGTTATTAATTATAAACTGGAGCTTTGGTTTTAAGCCTTTATTTAACTCCATTACATTCATCCAAAGCTAAAATAGTATTGATAATGATTTTCTTTAAACGTTGCTCTCTGGTTTATTTAACTCCATTACATTCATCCAAAGCCAAGAATTCCTTTTTTTTTTTGTTTTTGTATTTATATATTTGACATCTCTGGTTTAATTAGTTCAGGTTGATAAGCTGCTAGCTCTTGGGGTCAATGTGACTGTGTACAATGGACAAGTGAGTGTACCTTTTCACAACAGTTTGACTATTTATTTATGATAAAATTGATGGCAGGAGTCACTTGATTTGGAGTTTTGGACATTATAATATAGATATTTGTTCACCACAATTATTTGACATGGTATCTGGATTCCAAAGTACTCTAGATTTAAGCAAATTAACAAAGAATACGGATGGACGAGTCGCTATGAAACCTGATTTATCTTTTTTTTTTAAGGTTTAATCAGATTAGTTCTTTCTATTTATTTGTTTATTTTATTTATTTGTTCAACCATCAGGTAATATTGCAATAATTATGTATTCTGTCTGATTATTATAGGTCGATCTCATTTGTGCAACCAAGGGAACAGAAGCTTGGCTTAAGAAACTAAAGTGAGCAACTCTATCCTATTTATGTAAACCCTTTTCAACATTGGTGAAAACACAAATGTCAGTGAGTATTGCTGCTTTTTGGGTTCATTTTGTAGATGGGCAGGGCTTCCAAACTTTTTGGGGAAAGACAGAACCCCCATCTTCTGTGGAAGTGACAGAAAGACCAAAGGCTTTTTCAAGTCATATAAAAACCTAAACTTCTATTGGATCCTTGGAGCTGGCCATTTTGTAAGTCATGATCAATCATCATCTCAATAGCTAGCTACGCATTTATTATTTTTGAGGAAGAAAGAATAATTATATTCTTACAACCTATTTCTATAACATTTTTTTTTAGTGACGGTGTAATTTCATCTGTTGTCAAATTTTTCTTTCAGTTGGCTAATTTCTTTCTTAACTTTTGTTCTCTTTACATCTTATTATATGTTTTTTATACTTTATTTAACTAGATATTTAATTCCATCTCACATTTTATTTTTATTTTCATTTTATAATTATTATTATTATTATTTTAAAATAAATTGGCCCCACTGACTTAGGTCCTAGATCGGTAACTGGGTTTAGATATTTTATTATATTATTTATTTTACAATTAGTTATTTGTATGCTTAGATTTTTTTTATCTTTATCATTTATATTTCCTTTGTCAAATTCAGTAAGTTAACCAGCTACTTGGAACTGCTGCAGGTACCTACTGATCAGCCTTGCATAGCACTAAACATGGTGGGTGCAATTACACAGTCACCTGCGGTTTGAAGCTAGTTATATTAAATCATATAGAATAAGTAAAATTGACTACTACAAGTGATTAATAAAGAGAACCACAGAAAAATCAGAAGGAAAGAGTTCACAATCAAACTATAACGGAATCAAACAAAGAATAGTGAGAACTTCAGGGAAGATGCCATGAAATGTTAACATATGTTAACAGATTTTAACATGCATGTACAATATCGATCATTCTATACTTATGGGATTACTATGTGTTTTTTCTTCCTTATGAAGTTTCGCCATTTCTTTACTTTCGGGGAGTGGATTGAAAACTTAAAATGCAGTGGCAACACAAATTGGTGAAGTTATAATAATAATAATATTATTATTATTATTATTATTACACATTATATAATTTTATTAAAGTTTCAATCATTATTTTTTAATTAACTGTCACAAATTTGCAATCATAAGCTCTCTCTATATATATTACCTTTTTTTTTTAAGAAGTCAAATTCAATACATTCTCTCTTTGCAAGCATGGGCACCTAACTAAATTCTTTGCACGCATTAAAAGTTTTTTTTATTAACAAATGTTATTTATTACTTATTAGTTTTTGTTAATAGAAAAGATTCAAATTCACTATCTTTCTTTTCTTACTTCAACTGTACACATTAAAAGTTAAATTTCAAACACATGAAATATACCACCAAACCAATGTGGATCAATAAGTGTAGGCTTATTTAAGCTTAATCAGTTTAGAATTTAACTATTGCATATGTAATAATTTTATTTAATTTAAACAAAATTATGTTCCATGGAAGTTGGATTCATGTGATTCATTTGGCAAGACAGCGACACTATCACCAATATTTGCAATCCAAGTTATGGAAAATGCGTGACAACTTACATATTGTCAAGGGCCGATTTAACCCTTTTGTTTGATTCAGCAACATTAATGGTTGGTGGATAGAAAAGGGGAGGGTAATTGGTCTGAAAATACTTACTCCTTGAGTAAAATATAAGAAAGAAAAGCATGACACAATAATAAAAAAAATTACTTAATCACATCAATTTTAATTAAAAAAATTTAATTTACTTTTTATTGGAATTTGATATTAGAAAAAGTTATTGAAATTAACACATCAATGAGATAAAATTAATTTAAATTTTCTTATATTTCATACAAAATATATATTTTTTATATTTAAACCAAAAAATGTATATTAATTGATATTAAAAAACTCACGTTTTCAGGAAGGAAATGAAAAGCTTAAACGCCGTTTATTTAGTTAGAGTTTTTATGGGACATTATTTAGTTAGAGTTTAAGTTTTATATATGCACTTTAGTCTGTCAATGTAAAAATATTATTACGTCTTTAACTATTTATAAAAAATAGTTTAAAATCAATAATTTACTATTATTTTATTAAGTTTTATTTCGTATAAGCCATCAGTTAGTATTAATTAATTGCATGCTTCATTATTTTATAACTTACAATTAGCATTCAATAAAATTATTAAAATTATTTTTTAACTTTTTTTTTTACTTTTTTATTACTCACAATTTCTCACATAAAATATTCTAAAATAATTAAAGATATGAAATGTATGAATAGTATGATATAAAAAAGACTTAAATGTAAAAAAGACTTAAATGTAATTTTTTTCTTTCCATTTTTAAAATTTGTAATTTAATCTCTGTATTTTAAAATCATGCTTGATATAACTCTAATCATAATTTTTTTTATAAATTTAACAAATTTATCATACATCTACTTCTCAAATTTTTTTAAATCTATAATTTTAATTTTTTTAAATTGAGACATTTAATTCTTTAATTTTACAAAATTTATGATTTTGATCCTTCCAAAACCAAATCAGTGACCAATACAAAATTGATCCTTCAAAATTAATAATATGAAATAAAATTATTTGTTTAATCTAGGTTACATCAACCTTAATTTCTAGACAAATCAACATCATAAATTTTTAAAAAATTGAGAAAGTAAATGTTTGTATTTAAAAATTAAAATTACATTTAAACCTAAAAAAAATCATTGGCTCACATCTTAAATCGATAGTACAAAGATGTAAAATATAACCCCACCTTTCATTAACCATGTAGGCTTGCATTTAGCTGGATGCCGGATTCAACATGTTTGTAAGTATATATACAAATCTTATTTTTTTAATAGATGTCACATAAGTACAAACTATGGGTTGTTGAATAATAATAGTCCAGTCCAACTCTTGAAGAGTTGAAGGCCTAGGAGCCACAAATGTTGGTCTATGGGAGATATTTTTAAAATATAAAATAAAATTATCAAAAGAAAATTAATATTTGTATTATAGGTTAATAAAATTGTCCTTAAATATAAGTTGAGCCAACCAGTTAATCCAAACCGATTGACCTTAAAATAAACATTTGTATTACATATATAATATTAAATTTGTCCTTTGTAATTTTACTAATTATAGAAAAATAAATAATAAAAAATAAATCGAGCCAACCAGTTAATCCAACCCGCACAGGCCAGAAAAATTTTGGGCTGGACCAGGCGAAAATAAACAAAATATAGTGTACTGTGCATTAATTCCAAATAATAAATACGACAAAAGAGTTGTGATGTGATTTAATTACAACAAATTATTTTATTTGTAATGTCATTTATAAATGTATGAGCCACAAAATGTTCCATCTTAATTTTCTCGAAAATATGAAGAAAAAAAAAAGAATATGGAGGACAGCCACATGTTTCTAGATTTGTATGCGAGTATGTGGCCTATATAAAGGTTGTGAGCTTTAATTTGGTTAGAAGAATAACAAAATAACAAATATCAAAAGGTTTGCAGCTAGGCAGGAACAATGAATCACTCATACGCGAATCAATCGGCTCAAGAAGTTAATATAGTTACAGAGGACACAAGAAGATCTGCAAATTATAAACCCAACATTTGGAAATACGATTTTCTGCAGTCACTTGACAGTAAATATGATGTGAGATTTTTATATTATTTCCTCCATACTTTTATTTCGTTTTTATTTATTTATCTATTTGATTTATTTCAAAATAACAGCGAATTGCATGGACAATAAAGTCATGCATTATTTTGGCCCTCGTCAGATAAAAAACTAACTAATAGATTATAACCAACTTTTATATAGTATGAATGAATTATGAAGGGTTTGGTAAAATGGTAGTTAAATATAAAATTAAATGACAGAAAATAATATGTTTGTCTGCCATTTTATATAAATTATATATAAAATTTGTTAATTTACATTCCCTTATGTTTAGTTAGAATACATATTTTAACAGATATAACTGAATATTATATTAAAATAACGATGTATTTTGTTAACATATTTCAATTGAAAAACAAGTACCTATATATGAATAAATACTTGTTAATTCCCAAGGTCTAATTTTTAATATCTAAATAGATGAATAACTCTTCCTCTTATTATTTGTTAACATACTCATTTAGTTGGAATACATTAACATACTAACTTATTAATATTACAACTGAATATATATTTTTTTAATCTATTCAAATTCACATAAATTTAATTAGAAATCGTTCCAAATAACTCATCATAAGGAGTGATTCGAGTGGTAAACAACCCTACAAGTTTTTTTTTTTTTTTCTTGGTGTACAATGGGAATCAAATCTAGGTTTTCATGTATCTATTTTGACTTCACCGATAGGCCAAAACTTTAGTGAGTTCCTAATCCTTGAGTTTAATGATTGAAGATATGCATTGTACATATATAATATTATATAGGAGAACGTTCAAAACCTAAGATCTTGCAAAACAATGATAATAATAATAAATAGAATAAAGTCAACATGGTTTTGTTTCGTCTAATGTTGCATGATTTCTACGCATAGGAGGAAGAATTTGTTATGCAGTTGAACAAGCGGGTGACGGAAGTAAAGGGTCTTTTTGTTCAAGAGGCAAGCGTTTTGCAAAAACTAGAGTTGGCTGATTGGATCCAAAAGCTAGGCCTTGCCAACTACTTTCAAAAGGATATCAACGAGTTTCTCGAATCTATACTTGTCTATGTCAAAAACAGCAACATTAATCCTAGTATAGAACATAGTTTACAAGTATCTGCACTATGCTTCAGGCTTTTAAGACAACATGGATATCCAGTTTTGCCTGGTAACACAATTTGTCTCTCTCAGACTCCCCATGTGACATATATATGCAAGTTAACTAACTAAATTTTGATTAATTATTTCTCAAACTCAGATACTTTAAGCAACTTTTTAGATGAAAAAGGTAAAGTGATAAGGAAAAGCTCATATGTTTGCTATGGTAAAGATGTTGTGGAGCTTCTTGAGGCCTCACATTTGAGCTTAGAAGGAGAGAAGATCTTGGATGAGGCCAAAAATTGTGCCATAAATTCTCTCAAGTTTGGTTTCTCTCCCAGTTCCATCAACATCAACCGACCCTCCAATCTGGTTGTTGAAAAAATGGTCCATGCCTTGGAGCTTCCATCCCATTGGAGAGTACAGTGGTTTGAGGTCAAATGGCACGTGGAGCAATACAAACAGGAGAAAAATGTGGATCCAATTTTACTTGAATTGACTAAATTAAATTTCAATATGATTCAGGCCAAACTTCAAATCGAGGTCAAGGATTTATCCAGGTATATATTTTGAGGGGTTATCTAATTTTTATTTATTGAGGGTTATCTAATTTATCTCAAGTAATTAAGAATAAGAATAAACAACTCCATTGTTGATGATTGGTACAATTTTTCTATATATACTTCAAGATACTGGTTGGCCTGTGGGTATTAATTTAACTCCATTTTTACTTAATATAAGTTAGACAATCTTATATTTTGAACCAACAAAAAAAATGTAACAAAAGAATTTAAGGCTGATATATACTGATTAATACTTTTTAATTTGTAATTTAGGTGGTGGGAGAATCTTGGCATAAAAAAAGAGTTGAGCTTTGCAAGGAATAGGTTGGTTGAAAGCTTCATGTGTGCAGCAGGAGTTGCTTCTGAGCCAAAGTATAAAGCCGTCAGAAAATGGCTCACTAAAGTTATTATTTTTGTACTAATAATCGATGATGTTTATGACATACACGCCTCATTTGAAGAGTTGAAGCCGTTCACATTGGCATTTGAGAGGTTTGTTTATTTCCCAAGATGGAAGAAGATTGTTTATGAATAATATGTAGAACTTCCAACAAGCTAAAAATTATAATATATACTTATAAATAATGTAGGCTTGCTTATTTATGGTTCTGGTTATTTAATTAGAAGAATTAATTTCATTGTGTCATATGCACAGATGGGACGACAAAGAACTTGAAGAACTTCCACAATACATGAAAATTTGCGTCCACGCACTTAAAGATGTCACAAATGAAATTGCTTATGAAATTGGTGGAGAAAATAACTTTCACTCGGTGTTACCTTATCTAAAGAAAGCGGTATATCACAAATTATCATAACCAGTGATTTTTTTTTTTATAAAAAAACTGAATTCAATATGAAAACATAAAATGGAATGAAACGATTGTTAACTATTTTGATAACTTTCTGTCTTGATTTTATAGTGGATAGACTTTTGCAAAGCATTATACGTGGAAGCAAAGTGGTACAACAAGGGATACATTCCATCGTTGGAAGAGTATTTAAGCAATGCTTGGATTTCATCTTCGGGACCAGTGATTCTTCTCCTTTCATATTTTGCTACAATGAATCAAGCAATGGATATAGACGATTTTCTACACACATATGAAGATTTGGTCTACAATGTATCTCTCATAATTAGATTGTGCAATGATTTAGGGACCACAGCGGTATATATATTATATAAATTTTGCTGCCTCATATTTTAGTTAGTTAAATATTTCCTTTCATTTTGCATAAAATGTTGAATGTTAATGTAGAATCAAATATGAAACAGGCTGAAAGAGAAAAGGGTGATGTTGCTTCGTCGATCCTATGCTACATGAATCAAAAGGATGTTTCAGAGGAAAAAGCAAGAAAGCACATCCAAGACATGATACACAAAGCATGGAAAAAGATAAATGGACATTATTGCTCCAATAGAGTTGCTTCAGTGGAGCCATTTCTTACTCAAGCTATAAATGCAGCTCGTGTGGCCCATACCCTTTATCAAAATGGCGATGGCTTTGGTATCCAAGACCGAGATATCAAGAAACATATCTTATCACTGGTTGTTGAACCCCTTAGATAGAAGTATATGTTATGACAACAAATAATAATTTCCCTTTCGTCCGAGTGAAATTGCATGATAAATATGTAGAATAAAAACAATCGTTTCACATTCAAATAAATGAGAAGTGACATATTGTTTTAAGGTTTTATATATTTTATTCAAATAAATTAAGTCTAACAAATAGTAATTACGAACTAGTACACGTGGATATGTAGTTAGCTGAGCGTTGTATGGGTCACATATACACTGTTCGATAAAATTACATATTTATTTAAAAAATAATTAAAATGTAACTAATATCTAAAATCTAAAATAATTTAAATATATCAATATTATATTAATTTGAATAAAATGGGATTTGAATATTTCATTAATTAAAAGTAGGTAATCAGGTTTCTCTATAGAGATTAAATGGGAAAATCTTTAAATACTTGGTACTTATAAGATAGTTACAAATTAAAAAGAAATATTTAAAGAAGAATTTAAATTGGAATTATAGTTATTATGAATTCAAATGTTCCGTCACGGACTTGGTATGCTAACTAGTGCAAGAAGCCAATTACTATTCTTCTTCCACGAGTTCGATCTCATTCCAATCGATGTAGATCTGCGCAACGAGTCATCTCGTCTAAACATCTAACCATGGAGATGTAGGGTTACATTTGGACATGTGGCAATTTTTTATTTGTTCATCTGGTTTAAGCGTCCACCTCAATAAAAATGGATAAATATGATAATTTCTTATTTCTTCTGCTGGGGTTTTATTTCAATTATTAAGAGTGTATAAAATATTATTAATTTATTAAAATAAACCTGTTTTATTTAAATATAATTGTTAGTTTTCATTAACCTTAACAGTAGAAACTTTAACTGTGCCTACCTTATCCCCTTCTAAAAATTTTCTCCCAAAATCCCTTCTTTCTAAAACCTCAGTGACAACCGTCCACGGTGCTTCCACCACCCCCGCCTTATTAATTAGGTGAACGAATTAAAAACTGTCATGACTCATGTGTTCAAATGTAGCACTACATCTTCATGGTTAGATGTATGGAAGGAAAAAGAGGTTGCCACTTCACACTTGGCAGCATTTCCATAACGATCAATTTTTTTTTCTGACCGAAAAAATGTTTGTTTTTTAAGTCCCCAAAAATATTCATGGCTTTCTGTGTGTCACAACTGAAGAAAAACTTAAGCGAAATTATTAGATTCAATTATTTAATTAAAACTATATTTCTATAATTTTTCCGATAATCATTATAAAGTAATAGAATGGTAAGAAAGAAATGTAAAATAAAATGTGTGATATGATAAGTAAAATAAGTTATTAAAAGAGTTTAATTAGAATGAGCATATAATATATATTTTTTTATATTGTTATGTAATTATAGATTTGTCATATGATAAAATTATTGATTTTATAATAATTATTTTAAAATATATATTTAAAGATATTTCTAATTAACTGATCATGTATAAAAATTTACGCGATAAATGAAAATTAAATTCATTATTAAAACGTGTAACAAAAATGTATATAAATAATACTACATTTATGCAACGTGTACATTTGCTTTTTTGCTCACCTTACCCTTTTCCTTCTCGGGACTTTGTTAATGGCACCTCATATATTTCTAAATATACCTCCTTGATTTAGTTTGATTTTTTTTAACGAAAATACCTTCAATGAAAACACATTTTGTTGTAATGGAAACATGATTCCATTTTGTATCAGGGGGTGTGAGATCTCAATATAAAACACTAACACTTTTTGTTAATTTTTTTTATAAAGACATTTTTTACGAAAAAATCAACACGTCATCTTAAATACTCTCTCCACTAGAAATCATGGATTAGCCACCACAATTAGCAACCGAAAAATATTTGCGCATGACTTATAAAAATCGTCATTTATGCAGGATAACAACCACTTTTCCTACCGAATAATTCGGCGGAAAATGATAGTCACTATTTCAGTCGCAAATTAGTTTAATTTTTCAAATAAAATGTTAGAAACTCTAATGACCGATTTGGTGGTGACTGAATACTTTTTCATCAGCAACAGACTTAGTGGCTGAATTACTTTTACTTAGCGAGCAAGAATTTTCGGTCACTGCTGTAGTTAGGCATGGAAGGAATAGCGCACTAATTTAGAATGAAATTTTTTTATTATATTCTTTTAAAAAAATTGAACTAAATAAATGTTACAATTTGGGACTGAAATGGCGACTACCTTGCTATTCCGGTAATGATCAAATATTTTAATGTTTCTTCAGCAACCGAAATATAGAGTCACTAAATTGCCACCAAAACAACAACTTCACTATAAATAGAAAAAAAAATAGTGGAGAAAAACAACACATGAAGAGAGAGTGTGTGTAAGAAGAGAAATTGTGAAACAAAGTCACTTTGTTGAGAGAAAAATGTCTTTGTGTGAGAATGTTATCATTTCTTATAACTATTGAGTGAGGTACTCGGATTTGTAGAGTACATTATTTGGAGTAGGTTACAATCTTGTAATCGTTTTTATGATAGTGAAATACTTTTTGATTTGGTTCTGTAGATGTAGGCAAGAGGTGTTGAACCACGTTAAATTTTTATGTTTGTTATTATTTTTCCTACGGTGTAATCTTTGTATGTTTTCACGATCCCTTGTGGAAGAGTTGATTTCCTAACAATAAAAACAACCAAATTATCGGGGACAAAGTACTTAACAATAGTGAACAATTATTTCGATCACAAAATCACGACCTAAGAAAAATACGATCGCTAATGGTTTAGTGACTTGAGTTTTACCAACCGTAGTGACTTGAGTTTTACCAACTGATTTTATTCGATCGTTGGTGTGGTTGCTAAATTTAATAGCGACTGATTTTCTTATTTAACGACTGATTTCTCATAATCAATTCTCATTATATAACCATGTTTATTAAATTGATTTCATTAGTGAGAATGAATGTTTGGAATACGATTATGTGATTTTTTACTATGGATAATTTAGTCTTATTTTTTCTAATCTCATTTGTCTCTTCTCTTTCCATAATAAACTAAACAAATTGAAAAGAAATTTTAATGTTTTCTCTCTCAATTTTGCTTCTATTTCTTTCAAATTAAATTAAATAACCTAAAAGTTCATCATATTTCTCACTTTCTGATTTTTTTTCTCTATTTTTATTCACCCTATTTCTCTTGCTTGTACCAGATCGCCATGGTAAGCATTCAATTAGTGCAGCTTCCATCCAGTTAGTTATCCATCAAAATACCACCCTTTCTCCTCTCTTGGATTTTTTAAAAAGGCTTGGACCGAGAAAGCAATCGTGGGTTTTGTCCAATCTAAAACTAATCTCACATCAAAGGTGGTCATGCTTTCAAACGGAAGATCGAGTATCTATATTCATTCATTATGCTCAAAGAGAGTAACAGAGAATGCACGCGTACCAAAAAGGATGTGTACAATTATTTGAAGCTTCTCCACAGCGTTTGGTTTGCCCTGAATATTTTTTTCACCTTAAAAATAAAAAATACTTTAATTAATTTTTATAAAACTTTTTCTTTTAACTTTTAATTAAAAAATATTTTTAAGGATTTTTTTAAAAAACTACGTTGAATTTCACTTTAAAAAAAAAAAAAGTTAAACACCATCGTGACTACCAGATTTAAGAGAAGTTTTGGGAAGCACTTCCTTTTGAACTACGATTTTTTCATCGTTTCACTGCAAGCGCAAGATGTGAGAAGGTATATGATTACTAAGCAACCATCTGTCCATACAAATGCTTGAAACTTAAGAAAAGTAGCTATGTAGAATCAAGTAGAACTCTGAATTTGTGCTTTCCACTCTTTCCTATTCAAAGATCAGTCATATCCATTATAATAAGCTATTCAGTAATTCCTTTGCACTGACTTTTTCCATATAACATGACTTCTACACCTTTATGGTAGTGATGGTGATAGCTACTCATTGGTCGTCGTTTTATGTCGATTTTATTTTCAAATTATTTGCTTAAGACAAAAATGGTGGGAATACATTTGACTATACAAAATGATAATACTCTCTACTCTCTAGAAGCAGTCCTAAGCTGAACAGCAACACCATATAAATTTATAAAATAATGGTTGTTGTATCCCAAATCAAAGTTAAAGGCAAAGAAAACATTCGTCTGTAATCACATATGCAAAAAAAATTATATAGATTTGTTTGATTTAGATTTTGATAGAATTAATTTTAAAAGAATTAATGTTAGAAAACTATTTGTGTTTGAAAATAATATATCAAAATGAATTTAAGAGAATTATTCACTTTTAACAAGCTATGTAAGTTGGCCTATTTTTTTTTCTTTTTTAATGCATAGAACCTTTATATTTCCTTGTTAGTGATTGAGTAAGCTGGTTTTTCTTAGTTAATTACTATTAAATATTGGTTGATGTGCTTAAATATTTAGTTTAATTACATTAATTATATATTTAGTGTTTGGTTGATGAGCTTATAAAGTTTAAATTAATCGAACCCATTTCCGTCCATGTATAATCGTATAAAGACAAATATATAGTGTGTTTGTGTTTGGATTCATCGTAAAAATAAGAAGACTTGGTTTTGATTATAATCAAACTTTATTTTTATAAAACTTATAGGTATTTTTTTTTTGTTTAGTGAAAAGATTAAAAAATTATAGGCATTTGGTTGTTGGTTGGTAAAATTGATTTTGTTTCAAAACTTCTCATAGCTAACAAGTCAATGGTCAAAACTCAAACTAAGAAAAAAAAGATCACAATCAACTATAATCGCTGGCTTCGTAGGGCCAAAAGCTTTCAACGTACGTATCTACCGACTAAAATGGTCGAAGTGACACTTAATTTTTCGGTGGGAAAAAATAATTGGTTATCAGTACATATCATATTGCCAATTTATAAGGACCATGTTAATTTCAATAATTTGTAAACATTTTTCGATATTTCTCATAAAAATAATTTTTTAGTAGCAAGTTTGAATTTGCTTAAATTATATTCTCTCCCTACTATGATAAATGTAGCATTAAAAAAATTCAAAAAGAGTTTCATTTTAACTTTCAACCGGGTTTCATAACTTTGTATACACCGGGTTTCATGTGTTCCATTAAAAAGTAGTGACAAAGATTGTGCTACTAAATTAAAGTTCAACCCAAGAAAGTTTGTTCTCTAGTATTAAGTGTGGGTTAGTAGTGGAGTGCATGTTATAAATACATAATAGAAAAAGTATTAAATGAAATGGACTTGGTTTTCTTACGCCGAATCCACCAATGCGTGCTGCAAATGGCACCTGAAAAAGCATTCGGCTACGCACTCGTCGTTGGGGTTTGAGGGGAACATAACGCAATCATGCTTCCTCGTACCAAGCATGCACTAATCAAGTACTAGGGTATTCCACCTCTTATGAAGACATATTATATTATTGCACAATAATAGTGGAGTTCCAAAACGCTGGTCAACTACGTCAAGTGATCATGTGCGTTGTTAATTTGATATAGATTAATTAGTTTTCAAATTGAAAAAATATCAAAAGAAATGCTAATAAAAGAATTGGTATTCCGATGGCAGAAGTATCAAACTATATCAAAATACTAAATTATTTTTCAAGTGTTTGCATTTTCTTATAAAATATTGTTGATGATGCTTGTAGTTAATTTATTGCATATATTGAAAGGATTTTTTAAAACTAAAATTGTTTATATTTTATTTAAAACATAATCTTATGCAAAATTTATAATATTCACTTTTACTTTGTGTTTTAATTTTATTTTAAACTCATTCGTCTCATTGTTATATTCAATTCACCTATCAACAAATTCTTTGTCTGAGTAGAATTGAACTTGTTTTCTTTCAATGAGGACAACCAACATAGTGGTGGTTGGTGCAACAAGAACTCTAGGAAGACAAATTGTGCGATGGGTACTTGACCAGTAAACCAGAGACCATTCGTACGTACCGTCTTAGTTGGCATACATACTGGTGTATAAAGGAAGGGTGTGATTTTTTCGAAAAGAGGAATAGGGGAGGGAGAAGGAGATTAAGGGAGTGTCTTTACTAAGGTAGTTTAGGAAAAATATTAAAAGAAAAAGAAAAAGGTAGTGTATGAAATAAAAAGATAATATTTAGTTGCTAAATATTTTTTGGATCACAAAAGTAGCAGCCCAACGTGGAAAAAAGAGACACACCACAAGCAATGTGTGTGCTACAGCTTCTCAACCCAAATTAATTAAAACTAGTGGATAATATTTAGTTTAACTAATTTAAGACTATTACCATATGCACTTATTTATTTATTTTTTCAAAAATACCCTAAGAAATACAGTCCCCTTCGTCTTCTCCTCAACCGCCCACTCCCTTGTGCGCATTTCAACTTCCTCTATTTAGAACCATCACTCTCTTTCATCAATGGTTTCTTGTTATTTGAATTCAAAAAGAAGGGTCAAAGGAACACTTTTCACACCCTGCACTCCCTTAAACTCTAAGATGGTTCAATCTTGCTGTGCTATTCTTTCTTCGAGGAGAGAAAATTGGAAATGCTACCATGCATGGTAGGAACCATAGTGTTTGTATCCTATTCAAGCACCGCAGTACAGTCTGCAACTGCAAAATTGGCAACAGTTTCTTCAAGAAATGGATGATCAGGTGCGGTGAGTACAAAAGAACAAAAAAGGTCATCAAGAAAGGTGTTACTTGCAAAATCATCTTTTAGGATCAATGACAAAAGGGAGTATAGGGTAGGAAGACAGGAGATGGCAGGGAAAAGGTTGGAGTCATATGTTGAAGAGAATATCTGCATATTGGAATCAATTTATGTGGGTGAAAAACCTTGCTTATGTGTAGAGTGAAGAAAGGGAGTGCAATTTTTAAGGTAATTTTGGAAGAAAAAAATAATTAAAAGGAGAGTGTAATAGTAAAATGGGGGAATGTAAATAATAATTCCCCTTAATTTAATTAGTTATTTGCTTAATTATTATCATCTTTTAAACCTCATCAAATATTTTTTTAATACTAATAATGTTAATGAAAATTTAATTTGTACCCCATAATCAATATAATAAATTTATTTAGGTTTGTGGAATTTCCTCCACAACTAAATGAATAAAACTTCTTTATGGAAATAAATATTAAAACACAAAAAACATTTTTTATTTTTCTTTCTATCCAATGAATAACATATCATTTTTACTATATTATGCTTTTATTTGTATCTATCTTTATTTTCTTTATTTAACTTTTAATTCAAAGAAATCATAAATAACAGAGTTTGTTAAAATATATGTGGAATTAGAATGGAAGCCGATGAAGCGAGCCATGCATAACCCGCGCTCAGTCAGTGGATGTTCCACTTCCATCGTACGTACTTTCTGAATTTTACTGTTTGGTTCAGAGGATAAACATAAAAATGATAAAAATAAAGAAGAAATTTTTTGAATTAAAATAATAAGTAAAAGGTGTGAATTCTAAAAAAAAATACAAATTTTTTCATCAATATTATTTCTCTTATCTTTACCAAACACACCACGGGCACAAAGGCATCGCAGAGGTTAGTCGCTGCCGTTTATTTTTAATTACTACCAATATTTGTTTTTTCATTGATAACCCTTATTTTCGATACCTGCACTCATTTTCGTGTCTGAATGCATCGGTGTTGGTAGCTGTTATGGTTGACTTTGATATTCAAAACAAATAGAATTTGCATTATTGCTGTAATTGACATGGAAAGTTCAAGAACAAGCAGAATCCTGAGTCTGTCGAAACAGCGGAGGACAACTGTGGCCTTTTAATTAACTGCTTAGTGACGTAGGGCTTTTGGGGAAGATGGAGTCCTTAATAACCGAAAATATATGGAAAAAATATCTCAAATCAATTGTATGTGAAAAAATGTTGAGCAAATTTCTCATCAGCTTTTGCTTTATATATATTTAGCTTAGGAACTCAGCTCATATATCAGAAAAGCTTTGTTCGTTCAGCTGTTTGTGACAAAATGTTGGAAATCAACTTTTTGAATTTCAGATATTGGGTTTTGGCAGTACCAACTTATTGATGGTGACATGAAGTATAGATACTTCTAAAATCATGTCATACACGTGTTGAGTATGTATCCATATCCCATGGATATTGGGTATTTGTTGGTACACACCGGATATGTACCAAAAGTATTTTTTTCAAGAAAAAAAATGGATATTTCAATTAGATATCTTTGAGTTCGTATCAAACTTGTACGTGAGTCTGTCTGTTATGAAAAAATTGAAACACATATTTCTATATCTATTTTATGAAACAAATAAGCTCAATTCTAAGGGAGGTGAAGATTTAGTTCTTCTAATCTTCATCTCCTCTTACAAAAAGAGTGAGAGTCATAAAGAAATTGTCATTCTTGAATTCAAGTTATTATTCTTTCTCTTAACAAATTAGTTATAGAAACAATTCTTTTAGTTACGATGGACTTACAATAAAATGATGAGATTGAAACGATTAAAGTATGATATCATAATATTGTTAAAGTGCAATATCATGTGTATAATAATTTTTTATTATGAGATATTTTGTAGTATTGAAGAATTTAATATCCTTTTATATTATAAAATATGCTTATTTATGTTTTTTTACCACTTATAAAAGTTAGTCATGTTTATATTAAATTCTATATTTATATAAATACATATTTTTTTATAATATACATTAACATAGGTGACCACTGTATTGATGCTGGGGTTCTACATTGGCCTTAACTTCATTTCAACACCTTCCCCTGCATCTTTAAACACAATTTTTAGCGAGTTTGATACTGAATTCTTTACTGACAGAGGTGTGGTTAATTTTGATTGCTACATTACTTCTTAAACTTCTTGCACGTGGAAATGCTTCTGCCTGAAAAATCTTGTGACTCTTTCATCTGAATAAAGGCATTTTTGCAATCAAGAAATTCCTTTTGAAATTTTGTTTTCTTAAGGATGTGGTATCTCTTTATTCAGATGGGGATCCTTTGAGTCTTCTTGAGTGTTCTCTAGAAGAAGATGAGAAACCCATCAAGCCCATATCAGATATTATGCTCAATAATGCAGCCTAACAATCATACATGTCTCCAATGTTATGGTGGGAATTGCTATCAAACAAGTGCTGCTAATTTGTTCTTGCATGAGAGGTTATAGACATTAGACGTCAAATTTGAAATTGATTGAGAAGATCTTGTGAAAGAAATATTTGATTCCATCTTACTCTAGAGTTTGTTAATTCTTTTAAATTCAATTTTTTTGGGGCTCTAGATTTTAATGCTTATTTCTGCATATTTTGGAGTTTTGAGCCTTGCTACTTTTAAGAATTGGTGGTCAAAAGTTTATGTTATGGAAACTAGTACAACCTCTTTTGTTTAGGAGAGTAAGATTATGTTTCTGTCTCTTACACCCAGAATGATGGTTGTCTTGTGCACATGGCCACCCTTCCCTAGTTAAGCTTGAGTTGGGAAACTCTATGTTACAGCTCAAGCTTCACACATGGACAAATATTCCATAATTCCATTACAAAATCTATATTACAGCTCTTTACATCTTGACCTGTTATCTACTTCCTCCGGGTGAATGAGTCATCAAGCCATGGTCATACTCAATCATTTATTGAGCCTTATATATGAAGAAACATGCTAGAATTGTTCTCAATATTACAAATATTCGACTTGTTGCCTGTATATGTGAGACCGAGTGTTCGACATACTGATTACTAGGTGTCTCGGAATAATGGAATACAGTGTGCTTTCTGGAGAGTAAGTTTTGGGATTGGCTGCATTTAAGGTTATTTATTTTGCATGAAAATGTTTTTTTTTTTTCAAACACACATGCACACACAAATAACAATATTGTTTAGGTTTTTTTAAAAAAAAATTATGAGAATCCATAAAAGATAGATACAAGGAATTTTACAATTTACGCACTCTGGTGAATCAATTGACCATGAATTTTTTATTTTTTTTTACAGGCACAAGGAAACTAGTTTATATAAATTATAAAATATATTTTAAATGAACTTTGTTTATTTAAGGCCGAGCCCTCCCTCTCTTGGGGCCAGGCTTTGATGAGGTCTAGTTGGAATATATGTAATATCAACTTATTAACCCCCGGTTCCCTCCCTTCTCTTACTGGACATTTTGGACTATTGTGGAAGTTGTCAATTGCATTTATCTAAGGATAGATCTTCAGATTAGATGTTAAAACATTTAATATCCATTAGGTTCCATTTGTTTCATGGATTCGCATTTGGGATTGAGCCATTGAAATTGTACTTGAACTTTCCAATTTCACTTATCATGTTTGGTGGGTGCATTAGTATTGGAATTCTAATTGTGTTTAAGTTCATGGAACTGAAAACCTACTGTATAATAATATATTTAAAAGGACAAAACAGTTTCAGATAATTAATTTATACTGACCTTTAATATAAACTTTTATCATGCAGATTATTCAGATAAAACTTTAAATATAATTGAAATAGAGTACTAGAAACACATAAACAACTGTATCTAAATTTTGACAGTGTATCATTGCCATTGAGGTACTGTCGCAATCATTGGTACTGAGAATAATTTTAGTCTGACTTGACATGTCATGTCGTTGCCAATGACCAGTAACTGTTACTGATTTACTGTGTCTTCTGATCAACATTACCATTGGTCCCATCGGCATCTTTTAATAGAATTCCAATTTAATTTGGAATTGTATTTCTATTTATCAATTCTCTGTCTCAAACATAAAAATTATGATTCTTATCCAATTCATTTCCAAGAAAATTGGAATTGAAGTTAGGATTCCAAATTGTAATGATCGGCTACAAAGTTCCATTGAAGCTAATATTGTATTTTCTGTATCAGCTTTTATGAGCAGCAAGATTGATTATAAGCATAAAAAAAGCTCAATTAAACCAGGGAAGGAAAGAAAAAGCTATATTTTATAACATGTTCCAATCAGTAATCCTGTGAAATAATTTACAACGCTGCCAAAAGTAAAGAGTTATTATCTGATTCTACATGAGTACATGAGGCGTTCAACAGAATCACCTCAGGATGTTAAAGCGGACTAGCCTATTGTGCAGAAAGGAGGCTAAAAGCAACATTAAAATTAATAATGTGGTCTTGCCGATTGACACAAATATATACCGGCAAAAGAATATACATATGAAAAAGAATATCTCTCACGATGTATAAATGCTATAAGAATCCGAAGCAGTAAATTAGCGTTAGATGCACAAAGAAAGCCAAGAACCCTGTCCTTGTCAACTTAAGTCCATCACGTAAAGAGATGTTTCCACCTATCTCACCAGCATTCACAAATTCACTTCTGCCAGTGCCAGTTGTTGCAGAGACATTCACCGACAAAGAACCTACATTGTTGAATTTGAAGTGAACAAGTGTTAAAGATAAATTAGAACTAGAGAACAAAGTTGGTTCTCATTTTATGCTGGTCCTACGCTCAAAAGAACAGAACGAAAATTATTGGTTAAGTGGAAAAGGAATAACTTAAGAGCCTCATGAAAAAAAGCAAATTATGGCATCCACTATATATACGCCTTTCTGGTAGTGTGGCTGAAACTTACAGTCATAGTTAGCCCATCCAATGCGTTGACCAGCCAGATCATAAACAACAATTTTGTCTTTTAATACGAGATCTGCCACAACAGAAAGTGGTGTTGTTAGTATCATGCTCTTGAAGAAAAGATCCCTAACAGATGATGAACAATAATTTATGTACAAGAAAAAAAAATATTTGAAATTGATATTTTGGCAGGTTGAGTGTAGAAAGTAGAAAGATACTAGTAGTGAGAATTTTGAGGATGAAGGTGAGGGAAGGTAAAAACAGGAGGGCATTATAATATGATACTTTGCTATGCATGGGCAGAAAATCTAATCAACATAACAATTTTGTTTCAAAATATAGGTTCAAGCTTCAAACTTTTGAGTTGACCTTCAATCAAATGCAAAAACTATTCTATTTATCCATGCTAGACATCACCATGCAAGAGATGGATATTATGACCTTTGTGTTCAAATTGGTATTAATGTATTATACCTCCTAGAATTGTTATCCCTTGACCCTGGATTTTCTGAAAGCCAATACACCACACTGCTGCACCACCCTGTAACATGGTTTCACCATAGCATTTAGTGAGATCACACAGAGTATATAAAAATTGGACAATAATTTACCCGGAAATATCCCCAACACTTTAAGGTATCAGATTTCAATTGAAAAATGGCATGTAATGAGAATTGGAAGAAAAAGTTCTCTGTCATTTTTTTTACTGATAATGCACTCAAAAGAAAGTTAGCAAGACATAAGGAATGGTAATATTTAACCAAATATAGTGGAAATGCAAGAAGAGCTCGTTGTACTTGAAGGTAATTTTGGTAGTATCATATGCCATAAGAAATTCTTAGTTTTATACAAAAATATGAGAAGTTATCAAGGAAATTTTCATAGAGGCACACAAGGCACCCATTGAAACAAAAGTAAAATCAAAATAAGATTTTATGTGACAAACAAGGGAAAGGAGAGGGAGAAAAATTAGATTGATGACAATGATTCTTCAACCATTGTCAATTGCAACTCACTTTGACTTGAAAAATCAATATCTTTGGAAATCTAGGAATCCAGAC
Organism: Glycine soja; assembly: GCF_004193775.1. Lineage (NCBI taxonomy): Eukaryota > Viridiplantae > Streptophyta > Magnoliopsida > Fabales > Fabaceae > Glycine > Glycine soja. The sequence continues at coordinate 49,126,844 of NC_041012.1, read as the reverse complement.
TAGTCCTCAGAAAATTAAAGTTTGAATACTTACAATGGAATTCTGCTGTATCAGGTAGTCCTGAGGCCTTAAAATCATAGATGCACCACCAGCAAAGTTCAGACTTACTTGAGGAAAAACTTCAGTGACACTAAACACAGTACAGACAAAAGGAGTTAGAAAAAGAGAGTATCGAGATGATCTATTTTTTAGCACTCAATTAGCAAAAGGAGGATGGAGTGCAAAAAAAGGTTCAGAAAAAGGAGGCATTAAATGTTCAGCCTAACCTGGATGTGATTAAATAACACTGATTTCCCCTGGAAACAACAGTGTGTACAGATTGTGGAATTGAAGCTGTAATCTGCATTAATGAAAAAAAGCATTTTTCCATTAATATTTGATAAACCTCCAACCTAGCAAAAAGCGTGCAATGATTTCTAATTAATGTATGACATTAAGCATCACATCAACATATACTGTTGATAAATTGAATAACATTAAATTACCTAAACAAAACTCACCGCAGAGACAAAGGGATCATAAGCCTCTTCCGCAAGGTACGCCAAAGTTGTTCCAGAATCAACAATGGTACCTCTGCTGTTTGATGTTGCAAAAACTGATGAATCAATTTGCAATGTCTGGCCATTGACAGCGATGCTCTGTAGATTTAAATTGTAATGAGGCCTGAAATATTTGCAAAGAAAGCAGTTAGTCTAAACACTTCTATAGAGTGACATTCTTTCAAGCCACTTAATTACAGATACCTATTGTCATTTGTCAATAACGTGTTTAAATTCTCCAATTCCTTATCCAACTTCTATATAAAACTTTGAATGTACATCTTACTCTGGTTTATGGTAGAATATATTTCCTTTTGGGTACTTACTAAGGGCTGATTTCAACTTCTTTCAGGCTTAACCTTTTTCTGATAGATGGGAGTTAAGGACCACCTAATTAACTACTGACTAAATTATATTTATCATTTACCTCGCTCAAAGCACTAACGTACCATCCATAGTTTCATGGCTGTAAATTGGTGCCAAAGAAATATCTTCGTCCATAGTTTCATACTTACAATCACATTTCGAACATATATGCTAGAAAGTGATTTCAACATCCAACATTGACAGACAGAAACTTTATTTTAACATCTTGCTTAGATGAATAATTAGAAGCCTGGAACAACTTTCAGTATTAAATAATTGCCATCAATCGGTAGGGCTGAAACTTACATGCAAACATTTTATTAGGCCCCTAAGAACAAAGGCACAAACCTACATTCACTCACTACTTTACCAAATAATTCAAGTTACCCCCATCAAGCATTTATTATTTAGCAAACACTAAAAAAAGCATAGGTTTTATTCTGATGAAAGGAACTTACTGTGCTGGAACAAGTGAAGTGTAGACTATGTTTGGCTCCACAATCTCACCAAGAACCAATATGCCCCCACCACTACTATCTCCTTTCAGACAATGTGAGAATACTCTTGGAGCAATTCCTTGTGAGGAAAGTTGAGAAATGACAGACATTTCCTGTTGCCCAAATCCAAATATCCCATCAACTGCTCTATCAGACTTTGTCAAGTCCCCAGTTTGCTGGTTGCTACAACTGCTCCATTCAAAAACCAATGCTTTCCAAGATTAAACCAACAACAAACATGAAAAAACAGGAATGAAATTCAACCATTTCAGGCTCATGAAAACTCACCCAAAAACTACAGGTGCAGTAGAATTCGTGGTCACGGATCCCTCAAAAATGGTGTTCAAATGCATCATATCTGACACATAATAGCCTGATGTCCCACTCCCATCTCCATACTGGAAAGTGTAGGAGCACTGGTTATTCTGGCTGGAACATGTGGCATCTGATGATTGTATTCCATTATTGCACCTTTGGTCAGAACAAGCGATCATTGAAGATGTTGATGAACTCCCGGGGTCAAAAAAATTTAGCTGAATCTGTAACAAAATCCAACAACCACAACATTCACAAACTCTGGGGGCATATTCTTGACCTTACTATTCTACAAACAGAACATCAAATTAGGCCATGTTTGGATAAACCTTCTCAATAAGTACTTACAGATGAAGAAAATAAAAATGCAAAATGAATTAAGCTTCTGCCATAAGTTAAAATTAGCTTATGTAGAAGTTAAGATTAACAAAAAGCTAAATGAGAGAGCTTTTATAAATTAGCTTACATAAAACTAAATTTAACTTATCAAAGAAACTTTATTCACTTTACCTTCTTATTTATTTTCCAATAAGTTTTTATTCAGAAATTTATTCAAACAGGGCCTTAGAAAATAGAGAAAAAATGCATTTACCTGAAGCCCACTTGTTTGAGGACAACCACTGCAGGAGTTACAACTAACCCAGAGAACATCACTGCCAGTGTCAATCTGCACATTAAATTCCACTGGAGGAGTACCCAACTGCACTTTTGTATAGTAGAGCCTGCAATAAGTCATTAATTCCAAAATTTAAAACACAAATAAAAAAATTAATTGTATAATTTAACGGAAGGCCATAAATTAATCAAAAAGAAAATAACACATCAAAACGCTATTAACAGAAAAGTTCTTATTCAGAATCCAAGACATATCGAAATTAAAGCCTTAGAAATTGATTGAAGTACACGAAACCAAAAAAAGAAAAAAGGTGAAAAGTGAAAAACGGAGGAACCGACCGACAGAATAATTTACCCGACTTGGAAGGGATCGAAGGTGCCTTGAACGGAGAAATCGACGACGCCGTTTGAAGACTGCAACATTCTGCGATGCCTCAACGCGTCACGAGCTCTCAGCTGACTCAGCTCCACTGTGTGATTCGTCGGAAACGCTCTCTCCAAAGTCAGACTCGCCGGAGATCCGCCAGCTAACGCGGCAAACATCAAGACGGAGATAACAAAAGCAGCCCCCATTGTGTCGTATATATCCTGATTATTTTTTTTACTGTATATAACTTACGTACGTGTTAACGTATATATGTACGTATGTGTGTGTGAGTGTGTCCGAAAGAAGAGGAAAGGGAATTGGAATTGAGATTTGAGACACTAATGCGCGCGAGACAAGAGGGTATGAATAATAAGGTACAGGTTGAGGAGGACGAGGATGTTGTTGTTGTTCATCGAAATTGAAGAAGAGAGAATGTGTTTGTAATGAAGTTTGTTTGGGACAGAGAAGAGAAGTTTTAGAGGTAAGTTCGAAGACAACAGAGAATTTTCGACTTTCAACTATGGATTACGTAAAGTTGTCATTCCCTTTCTCTGTCTTCTATCATTTTTTTTATTATTATTAATGGTTTTGTTTGGTTAATTCAACGGAAGCTAACGGAATTTCTTCATCTTTGATGATAACTAACCGTAACATGTTAGGTTTTTTTTTTCAATGTAACTTTTTCCTAATATATACTACTTTCCCATTTAATTTTCAATATATACTATTTGAGATTTTTTCTTTTTTTAGTTTAAAATATTATAAAATATAAATATTATATTATATAATTTTTTTAATTGATTTTAAAATTACTTATTTATTAAATTAAATTTTATAATTTTGGTTTTATTTTATAAAAGAAAAAATATATAAATAAAGAAAAATAAAAAAATTGAATAAAATTAGAGTATAATTTTTTAATCACTTTGTATGTACTTTTATAGTTAAATTTATGTGTTGTTGATATTTTTTTGTTATGTTCGTTAATTAAAATAATGAGAAAATTAGTTAGTAATATTAAAATAAACTAAAAAAACACAATAAAAAATAATTGATACGTCTATCTTATACAATAAACATAAAGTTTTACAAAAATATCTTTAGAAATATTTATTTAATAGTTATTTTTGGCTTAAGTGATCAAAATTGATATTTTTATTATTTATGGTTTGCAAAAAAAAAGATTAAACTATCCAAAAAGATATTGATAACCGTTAAATATGAGCTATTTTTTATAATAAAAATATATTGAAAATATTGTTAAAGATATTTAATTGTGACAAAAATATGTACGAGATCAATGACATCCTCATCCAAGGAGAGAAAGGACGATAAAGGGTCGTCTGATTTCAACTCGTATTCCTACCTAAATGGAATTTGTCGGGTAATATCGTATTAGGAATAATTATCCTAACATATTTTCATCTTAAGTTTTTTCTTAGTGTAATTGTTTAAGTATTTTATTGATAATACACTATAATGTTCAAGTTGTTAAATAAAATAAAAAGTCTTCTCATCTTCAATCAAATCTAATGACATAAACAAACTAATTATATTTAGTAATATAATTATATTAGAAAATGAACGAGAAAGTAGAAAAAAATGTAAAATTTGTGGGTAACATCATACAAGAAATAATTGTCCTATCATATTTTCATCTTAAGTTTTTTCTTAGCTAAGTGTAATTGTTTAAATATTTTATTGATAATACAATATAATGTTCTTTTATAAATAAATAAGTTGTTAAACAAAAAGTTTTCTCATTTTCAATTAAATCTAATGACATAAACAAACTAATTATATTTAGTAATATAATTATATTAAAAATAATTATATTAGAAAATTCAGATTTTAAATAAAAATATTTATCTAAAAAATATGTTAAGTAAATTAAATAATAAAATAAAAATAATTATATTTAATAATATCATTTTCTTTAAAAAAAATTAAAAAACTAAATTATAAAATTTAATTTAATAAATAAGTAATTTTAAAACCAATTAAAAAATTATATAATATAATATTTATATTTTATAATATTTTAAATTGAAAAAATAAAAAAGAGAAAATCCTAAATAATATATAAAGTGAGAAAAGACGGGAGAAAAAAAGTGTATTTATACTGTCAATTAAACACTCAGTTTATAGTAACGAAATACAGTTACTAAATATTTGGGATGGCGGTGGGGTCAATCAAATTCGATTCTAAAACCACGTTGTATTTGAAGTTACTGGTAGATGCTTTAGAAAATTCACGTATTCACCGTGATTTTATTGGATCCACCACGATTTTGATGATATCCAAACTTGCTCTTAGTAGTTTAGTACTATTTTCTGTTTTTCCTTTTTAAACTAAAATTATTTGTCATATATATCAATATAAACAAATTCACATTATCAGTATACAATAAAGATAAAAAGAAAAAAAAAAGTTAAAACGTCACTTGAAATAACTTTTCAAAAAATACTATAAATTAATTAAAAATAACAAATTAACTAAAAATACACATCAAATGTATCCTAACTACTTATTCTTTTCAAAACATACCCAAAATATTTGTCAAAAACTGATTTTAAAATTTGGTTCTTTCTCTATCAGTGTGGTTTTTCTTATTGTGTAATCCGATTTGGTTTTAGAGTTGTTTACTTCATAAAGATTTCTTTCGCACTCCCGTGGAGAAGTTTTTTTTTTCACATCATTAATTCACAATGTATGATATTCATTCCACAACCGAAAAATTGTACTAGTATATATGTTCGTTTATACATTCATTAATTGTCCTTTCCTTAACGCCCAATTTTTTGGTGCCACCTGAGAGGGGGAAAGCACAGTGGGGGACATTAAAATACTAAGAAATAGGATTACTTTGAGCTTTTGCTTTGCAAATTGCACCACATCAAAATCAAATCAAGCTTTAGCTAAGCCCAATGCACAATTATTTCAAATTCACCTTTAGATGGTCGATTTTTCAAAGAGAGTGAATGCATTCCACATCTCCACAAAAACCAAACCATCTTTTGCTTTCAATTTTGTAATGTAGAAACGGAAAGATAAAAGTACAGTAAGGATAAATAATATCCTAAAAGCCAAAGTTTCCAATTGCATATTCCCATTTGACCCTTGTTTGCCATGTGCTTTTTATGTTTCTCTATATATAGCCCATGCACGTTGAATGGGCAGAACTGGGATTTTTAGGTTTGTAGGGCCTTTATTTCCATTATTACGTAAATTAAATATTAAGTTTTTTTTATATCTTCTTTATAATAAAGAAAGATATTGGTATGACCATTGTCTTTATTTACCTGAGTGAGAGAGTTTCACGGAACAAAACAGGAGGCTGCGCAAAAGAGAAGTAGCAGTAGACAAGTACGGTTCATTCTAAACGGCCAATTTCATGTTTTTCATTTTCATGCTTGTAACTTGTAATTATGCCCACATGTCAATTCATGTTTGGTTTTTCTTATTGTAAATTTGTTTTCTTTAATTTAAATTATGCCTTACTTTAGTTTCATTAATTTTTTATCAAAATTTTTCTACTTTTAAAATTAAGTAATTTTTTTGTTATTTTTTTCTATTTAAAACTTGCACATTTTTATTTTCTGGCTAAGTATTTTTTTAAGAAATAATGGATTTAAAATATAAAATAATTTAAACATTTAGAAATGAAAAATATTGAAAAATGAATAAAACTTAAAAGATTTTATAACATGCGAAATTAAGGTTAAAGGTGGTAAGTTTGAAACTTTTAGTTTAAGTTATTTTTATTGTCCTGGTTGATGAAATTTAAAAAAAATCAGGTTTAAAATAATTTCATAAATTTAATTGGAGAAGATTTTGAGTAAAACAATGAAAATTTGAAAACTAATTTATTTATAAATACCTTGTCGATCAAAATCATGTATAATTCAAATTAAATAGATAAAAATACAATCAAGCATTTTTAGCAATGTTCCTTACGAAAATTATACTCTTTTCCAGAGTAAGCATACATTAATTGACCATGACTATAATTATTTGAGGATGATTATATTAATTGAAAGTTAATTAGATGATGAAAATTAACTTATTAAATTAGAAATATTTAAAAATATTTAATAAAATTAATTATTAAAATAGTTGAAAAAAGTAAAACGATAGAAAAATAATAATATCATGATTTATTTTTTTAAAAAAAATATATCAAGAATAAAAATATAAAAAATTAGAAGTAAGTTAGTATTTTAAATTTAAGTATTATTTAAAAAACATTAAAAATTATTAAAAAAATATTTACCGAACAATTAAATAAATTTTCCAACCAATAAAAAAAATATAAACTAATTAAAATCTCTTACCAAAAGATGACATATATTGATTACATATTAAGAATTGATCGACATTACAAAAAACATTTCTGAATGTCATATACAATTTTTTTTCCTTGTCATTTCGTATAAGTGAATAAACGGTTGTGCCACGTTTAACCAACTTGTTTGGCGTAAAAACTCTCTCATCGATATTGATGAAAGAAAATGATTCCGTTTCTTCTTGTTCATATTAGTTATTTGTTTGATTGGAACTCGATCTGTGGTTTATTTGATTATCAACGTCTAAGATTTCCAAAGGATTATGACATATTCTAGAAGATTGAGATAGATACACACACACCATACACCATGCAATTAACTGTTTTGTTGTCAAAACAGGAGAACTTGGTTGAAGAAAGTTCCATAAAATAAACTAAGCTGATGCCCAAACATTGTCTTTCTTAGAAAAACTAATCCCCAAATAATGTGTAGAAAAATACATTGAAAACTAAGAGCTTGAATAACGCGTATTTTTGTGAGATATGTCAAAGAATAAAGCAATGTCTAATTTAATAATAAAATATTTTTAAAAATATTTATGTGTTTTATAATAAAAGTTTAATTAGTGTGTGTTTTATGCTTCTTCTTTTTTATTTATTTCTTCAACCGTAGAAAGAAAAAGATATAAAATCTGCCTTACAATCTTTCATATAAAAGAAATGTTGACCATAAGAACTAAACTGAACCATTATTTAACTTTTTAAACTCTTATAAGAATCTGAATAAGTCAAGGCAATGTTGATATTTTCTTCATTCCAGTTCAATAAGTTGAGCAAGAATGCTTATTAGGGTATTCAGTTGAATGAGCCGGCCACTATAGAGTAAAGCACATATAACTTGTGCACCAGATATACCCACCTCTAGCTTTTCACCAACCCAATTATGCTGAACTTTCCTTGCAAGAGATGTGCTTCCAAATCCACGCATAGTTACATCAATAATTAATTTAAAATCATAAACTCTTTCATGCATCTAACAGGGAAATACACACTGAATCCCTAGATTGTTAAACAAATAACTTATAAACATTTTTGTCAATAAGATTGCCAAAAAAAGAACTCAAAGTAATTGGTTCGGACAAAATTATCTCCCGTGAAAAATAACTTTTGAAATTTCTGCTCAATGGGTAGCATGAACCTTCAAATGGAAATAAAACTCAACTCAAAAGAATATGATGGAATCTGTTTTATTATTTTGAATTGAATGACACAATTTTATAACTAAACATAATTGTTTTTGTGAAATATATCCATCGCCAATAAATAAAAAATTGTCGCAACTAATTGCATGCAAGGTTAAATTTGAGGGGCACTAATTTGAATTCAAGCAGCCACAGACCCACAGTGGCATACATGGAAACCAAATTTGGTTCTCTTCTCATGTTAATTCCCCCTGGGTCAGCTTTGAGATTCTTTTTCCTTTTTCCATACACCATATCGTTATCATATGCATGACTCTCGTAGTCATAATCACTGGATGATGCACATTCATGAATCATTGAATCTTCAGTATTGTTTTGAACTTTTTGGTAATAATATTTAACAATTTGTCTTCTTTTTCTGGAAAAAGAAAATCTCGGGGAAGTGGGGTCTATAGAAGGTTACCTTGTAAACTTCATTTTTTATTTTTTATTTTCCTCTCCTCTTTGCCTTGATCCCTCCAAATGTTTGAAGTTGTCTTCTTTTTATATTTTTTATTTTACAGCAGACAAATAAATAAACAAGGTAACGTAAGGAAATAAGGAAACTGTACAGCAATCAACAGCATCTTTCTTGTTTATATTATTATAGTTTATAGCTTATACTTTATACATCGAAATCATCAACAACGCAATATTAAAAAATATTGTACTATCTTCTTTGCCCCCCACCCCCATAAAAAGATGTCGATGCTTTGCAGAGAAAAAAAATAATGCAATCCTATTTGACGAGTTGTATCATTATCATATATGAAGATGCAATGCATTGACACTTGAGGAAATAGTTGTCCTCAGTGAGGACTCCTCATAATACAAAGAGTATGCGACTGTTGTAGCCCATTTTGGCTACCGAAGCCTTTGGGCCCTGGGCAAGGGGCTATTGCTTTCTGCACCCTTTTTCGGAATATATTTTTTACCTTCCGAATTTACTATTTTGTAAGTCAAAATCTGTAATCAATTTGAAATGTAATTTACATTTTGGATTGATCATTCAGAAAACTAAAAAAGGTGGAAGAAGCAACTTGGAGGTATAGTAAACAACAGCCCAAACAAGGTATGCAATGATGATCAGTGGATCAAAAGTCAAAACTAGCCCACCAATCCCCGTATCTTGTTTATTTATGGACTCATGAGAAAAGCATTAATAATACATAGTATTTTATAAATTAATTAATATATAAATGAACTTTATGCACATCAAATGAACTCTATGCTATATTACTTTACCATTATTTTTCGTTTCTTTCTCGTTTCCCTTGTCAACCAAGGAGTGTTCATTCACGGTGTCAAATATTTTTTCCCTATTTGATATTTCAGTATTTTAAATTATTAAATTGATATTCTAAACACGATTCATCCAACAGCAAACTACCAAACCGGTTCTGGTGTCAAATATATGGAAGTACCAACTTTACCTAAATAATATGTTTCCGTACCTAAATAATTTGCAAAATGAAGGATCAGTCCAAACAACAAACTGTCAAAGGCAGTGAAGATACTCAATTTTTCTGAATATAAAAAAAATAAAATATTTTTTGTGTCCATGTCATTTATTATTATTATTTTTTCGTTTATCTAGTTTTTTTTATCATTTTAGTTCTTAAGAATATTTTTTTTTATTTTCCATCCTCAAAATATTTTAAACAACATTTTTTACTGTTCAAAGTAATTTTTGACTAATTAACCATATAATTTTTTTTTTCACAATAATAATGCATAAAAATTAATTTCTATGCTGTCTATTTTATAGGACAAAAAATTTGTAATTTTTCTATGAAATCGCATATATCTTTTACAAGAGACAGTTCTTTCTTTTTTTTAAGGATAATAACACAGTTTAATAAACAATAATAAACTATAAATATGCCAACTTTTAGGACTAAATTTAAATATTTTTTATTTATATAAATCATAATATTTTTAACCCGTAAAAATAATTTCATTGATAATGTTTTAAAACATATCAAAAATGAAAATTTAAATTATCTAAAAATACATTACATTTTATCTTCTATAATTCCTTTTCCTCTGTTAAAAAGTATAATTCCTTTTCCTTTTTTCGTGAGATTTTCTTTAAAACAATTTATATTACAAAATTAATATATTGATAAATGATTTTTTTAATTAATTTTGTAATTATGTTATGAGTGTGAAACATTCAATAATTTTTTCAGTGACTAATTTTCATCAAATAATTTAACGAAGCACCTTTAACGGGGTATTTTTTTTACCATAAAAGTGTTAAAACCACACTTAGCCAACACTTCATGATTATAAATTAAATTATGTAAATTAATTTATAATTATTTCTGTGTGGGTATTTCTTACCCTACACAAGTGATAGTAAATTAATTACTTAGCATATAATTTAATGAAAAATGAAAACTATAAAATTACAAAAAAAAATAAATTAGTGGGATATTTATAATTTAGTGGAGTATTTCTTCTCATATAGTAATTTATTAAAAATAATAAAATTAAAAAAATTAAAGTATGCAAATTAATTAATGGGAGATACAATTTTTTTATTAAATGAAATGATAAATTTATTATCACACAATTATTTTAATAAGTAAACTATTTAAAACGGTAAAACATTGACGTACTTGAGACAAGTTCCGTTCTTAGTTCTTTAGTTGTTTTCCCGGCAACAAGACCAACTCAAAAACCCTAATTTTCCATCTCCACTGTTCACTGAATTCAAGGCCATCTCTCGCCTCCAACTCACTCCAACATTTCCCATCAGCAACCACCATTGGTCAAATCGATTTGTCCTCGTTGAAATTTCCAATCCGTCTTCCTCAATTTCATTCTTCCGTTGTCTCAGAGTGTTTTTGTGTTTGAAGGTCCTTCAATGGCGGAGGACCGGAGTGAGGCGAGTGATTACAGTTCGGAGGACGAAGGAACCGAAGATTACAGGCGTGGAGGGTACCATGCGGTTCGGATTGGTGACACTTTCAAGAATGGGAGCTATGTGGTGCAGAGCAAGCTTGGTTGGGGTCATTTTTCCACTGTTTGGCTCGCTTGGGACACTCACAAATCGGTGCGTGCACTTTTGTTTGTTTCCTCATAGCACAACTTGGGGGTGCTAAAAATGAATGCTTTTGACGATTCACATTTAGTTTAGAGAGTTTGAGTTTTGTTCTTTATCTGGGTTGTTATGGTGTTTGTGCTTGAGAGATTTCGACAAAGCGTGGGCTTTTGTCTCTATTTGTCATCCTTTTTTTTGGGGCTGTGGACTAATCAACAATGGACTGGCTTTGACCTTCCTCCCTTCTGTTGTTGATTGAAAGAAAATGTTTATATTGGAGTTTATGCTTTTCAATATTAGTAAATGATTGGTTCTTAAAAAAAAATTATCATTCTCAAAACTCATCTGATAAAAGGATCTCAGAGGTTCTGCTGCTTGATCTTTTGTTTTATTTTATTCTGACTATTGATCTCTCTGTCTTCTTCAGCTAACAAATTTTGCAAGTAGTTATTCGGTTTTTTGTGCCCTTGTTCTTTCTAAGTGAGCATGTCTGTTGTGTGACACTAGAGTTCCTGAGATTAGGTGGGAATTCACTTTAGGACTATGACTTTGTTTGGATAAATTTCTCCATAAGCACTTGTAGAAGAAGAAAAATAAGAAGGTAAACTAATACATTTTCCTTCTTATTTTCTTCTCCTATAAGGGCTTACGGAGAAGTTTATCCAAATGGGGCCTATGTTATTCTTCATTCTTTTAATACCTTGCTAACATACATGCGGCAATCTTTAGTTTGGAACTTTGTTAGTGATGCTTTAAATTGTTTGTTTGCAGCGATTTGTTGCCTTAAAAATTCAAAAGAGTGCTCAGCATTACACTGAAGCGGCAATGGATGAAATAAAGATTCTTAAACAAATTGCTGACGGGGATCCAGATGACAAGAAATGTGTTGTAAAGCTTTTGGATCACTTTAAGCATTCAGGACCTAATGGCCAACATGTTTGTATGGTTTTTGAATTCCTTGGGGATAATCTTCTCACACTTATCAAGTATAGTGATTATCGAGGGGTTCCCCTTCCCATGGTCAAGGAAATTTGTTTCCATATTTTGGTGGGTTTGGATTACTTGCATCGTGAGCTTTCTGTAATACACACTGATTTGAAGCCTGAGAATGTCTTGCTTTTGTCTCCAATCGATCCATCTAAGGATCCTAGAAAATTAGGCATTCCACTTATCCTTCCAAACACGAAGGATAAGACTGTGACCAAGAATGGGGCAACAATAGCAAATAAAAGTTTGAATGGAGATCTGACCAAGAATCAGAAAAAGAAATTGCGGAAAAAGGCTAAAAAGGCTGCTCAAAGCTGTGCTGGGAGGGAAAATGCTGAGGAAGCTGAGGAGGATTCCAAAGCATCTGATGAGCAAGATGATTGTAGTAATGATGTGAAACCTAGTGTAGAATCTGGTGAAGTTAAACCTAATAGTCCTGTGAGGAAAGATGAATCAACAAAGACTTCTGAAAATAAAGATATTCCACAAGGAAGTCATGGTAATAGGAGAGGTAGCCGCTCTACAAGAAAGAAGTTGCTTGCAGCTGTTGATCTTAAGTGCAAGCTGGTTGATTTTGGTAATGCTTGTTGGACCTATAAACAATTCACAAATGATATTCAGACAAGGCAGTATAGGTGTCCTGAGGTACTTCTTGGATCTAAATATTCAACTCCAGCAGATCTGTGGTCCTTTGCTTGCATTTGCTTTGAGCTTGCATCTGGTGATGTTCTTTTTGATCCTCATAGTGGTGACAACTATGATAGGGATGAGGTAAGTGCACCTGTTTAGACTTTGAAAGAATTTGTTGGCTTCATTTATTGCTCTAATAATCATCTAATGTTTGCTGTTAATATTAATAATAATATTATTTTGACCATGAAAACTGGCTTTTTATCATGCTTTTTCTGAGAGATGTTGTCCTTAACCATATGGTTTTATTGTTATGCAATGGGAAAATTCAATTTTGTGCAATGCTGATGTGAAAATGTCATCATTTCCTATTTTCCTGTGAGAAATGTATAAAAATGTGCAATGCTGCTGTGTTTATTAGGACGTCAATTTCAATCTAGAATAAATGAGTTGACATTTTGTAATTTACTCTACAGGATCATCTGGCATTGATGATGGAGCTTCTTGGGATGATGCCTCGCAAGGTAGGCTTGGCATTTGGCTGTAGAACATCTGGATTATTATTATCAATTTGCATGTTGAATTATTGATATGATCAAGAAAAACTTATTCCAACATATTATAGACAATTTGCTGATGGTATTGCATTATACTCTTATGCTGTTTTAATGAATTCTTCTGCTTTCTGAAAAACAAACAATATGGTAGTTGTTTACTACAATCTGTTTTTAATTGATCATTGTCAATCCTTAACTGTTCCCTTCCACAAAAATTGAACATTTGTTGCTTTCAGATTGCACTTGGTGGACGCTATTCCCGAGATTTTTTTAATAGATATGGCGATTTGAGGCACATTCGTCGGTTGCGTTTCTGGCCTCTTAATAAGGTGCTGACGGAGAAGTATGATTTCAGTGATCAAGAAGCAAATAACATGACCGACTTCCTTCTTCCATTACTTGATTTTGTCCCTGAAAAGAGGCCAACTGCTGCTCAATGCCTTCAGCATCCTTGGTTCAGTGCAGGTCCCTTCACTCTCGAGCCCTCATTGACTGCTGTGAAGCAAGATGATGCTATTGAAGGGGAAATATCTGAAAAAATGCAGAGGGAAAAGGCTGAGCAGGAGGCTGTGGAAGTTGGCATGGGGAATATGGCCATAGATGGAAATCCAAAGCCACTCAAAGAGTTCCAATCTATGAAGCCATCAGAATAGACGCAAATTGGCTTATTTGGATTGGGGTATACCACCTGTTTTTGTTTATATGGCAATCATGGATGGTCCTTGGAGCGTGATATTATATTTAACTGTTATATTAAGCATTGCATGCAGCATAGGTCATACATGAGGTTGTCATTTGGGAAGCCTTTTGTAAGGAAGCTAAATCACCTATTACAGAACTTAATGTCTAAAAGATAGCTTCCTTCACATTCAGTAGAAAGCACACTGATGTAAGCACTTTTTTTTTCTTCTCTTTTTGGAGAATTTGTTTGAGGCTTCCCCCTAGCCCTAGGTTAGATTTTCATCTTTTCAGAACTGCTATATTTGAGGGGCTCGTAATGTACATTTGAATGAGTTATTATTTTTTTATGTATCAATATCAGATTTTGTTGCTGTAGACTTTATCAACTGCATCTTTTGTTTCCTAGTTTTGGTGTGTTTTTTTTTTTTTTTTAGTAATTCACGTCGGAGTTTTATCCTAAAACTGAGCTTAGGATTCAGTATGTACATAGATGTAATATATTTTGCCGAATCAGAGTTTATATATTTTGTTTCTTAAGCTGAATATTCTGAGATATAATTTAGTGATATAAAGATTTTTCAAAGGACTAATTTAGTGACAAATTAAATATGCGACTAGTTTGATAGTAAAATCTTTTAAAGAAGGTAATCAATACTCGGTATTAATCCAGGGTAGTTTCACCAAAAATTTGGATAGATTAATTTGGCGACCAAAAATTTTAAAGAACTTGTGCAATGATATAGGTGACTATGAAGGATTAAATTGTTTATTCTCAAATAGACCTCTTAATTATTAAATCAATTCAACCATTGTGTCATAAATTTTTAGATATTTATAGATTAAATATATTTTTTTTTGTGAGATTAAGTATGTTTGATGCTGACTACATATTAAGCCCAACACATTTTGAAGAACTAATAATTTGATTTTGCCAGCTTTTTGTAAAAAACTTCTAAAAAGTAAACGATTATTTTTTATATGCATTTAGAGCATATCCAACTCGTTACTTAACAAGTTACTTATTTTTAGACACGTTACTTAATTTTTTTTGGTGATTTATGTATCATATTTGCTTGCTTAAAATTAAGCTCTAGTTACTTATAAGTAAAAATTATTTTCTTGTCTTTTAAGGATCATTTAAGGAAGTAATTTAAGAGTTATTTTAAATTATGTCATTGGAATAAAATACATGAGTTATTTAACTATGATGTGACATTATAGAGACCAATTAACATAAGATAAATAGCTTAAAATGAATTGATTAAATTATCCATTGGAGATCCTCTTAATCAACTACTTCCCACAAGAACCTCAGTAAGTGATGAACTATAGATAGTCAAGTGATTTAATCAGTTTAACAGTTAGCTAATGACTCATACTATTTAGTACGAATATGAAATACACGATTTAAATAATACTTCTAAAATGAAAAATGAAATCAGCATTCATGGAGAGAAATTTCTTTTACGAGATCTAAGCATTAGGAATTGATATTTGGATTATTTTTTTTTTAATATTGACTGAATCTGGATGTAATTCATTATTCATGCAATTACGTCTTTGAAAGTCGCATGTTAGATGTTCAGTTTGCATCAACAGCTCAGATAACCAAACGTAAACAAATATTCACAGGCCATGCGACCTAGAACCGAAGAATTTGAATCACCCGCTTTTATTAGAGAATGAGTTGTGCAGCAGATTATCTTTCAACTTCCTAAAAACTTAGTTAATCAACCCGATAATTGAAGTAGCCAGATATTTGTTCATGGTTTTTAATTATGGTACAAAGTTTACACTATTTAATTTCTTCTTAAGAAGTGGTTCAATCAATGCGCCTTATGTAACCGTGCACATCATTTGCTACCACCATTACTTGATTTACTGATTTTAGACGCGCATCATTTCTCTAAAAATTTGCTTGACATTGTCATACTCCCAACAAAAATGTTGATCGACGTCTGCATTCAACTACCTTTATGATGCAGTGCCCTTGAACCTAAAGATAGCGTATAACATTGCAAGTTGAATAATGTTTTAGTGTACACAAGACCCCCCCCCCCCCCCCCCCCCCACATAGACCACAACCGAACGATCTCTTGAAGGCTGACAAACTATCATGACTGTCAGCCATATACATTATTAACTCAAGAATAAGAAAAAAATGTATCCCCCCCCCCCCCCCCCTCTCTCCAAAACAAGAATAAAAACTAATGCTTGTCGCAGCTCAGTAATGTGAGTACCATCATGCATACGTTCGAAGCCATTTTGGATGATTAATCCTCGTGTAAATCACTGCATTTGTTTGGTGCTTACTATTGTTCACAACCTGACATCACCTGAAAAAGGAAATAGATTCCCTTCAGATTCGGAGAAATTGATACAGATTGTAGTTATGTCGATCACTAAACCTTCGAAGGTCATTAAAGCCTTGAAAATATCATGAGTTAAAGATGCTATATTGGCAATTCATGATAATAGATCCACAACTGTTTCATACTCAAGATCTCGGAAGAATAAAAATATTTAGAGCTGTGTTGCCAGGGAAACAGATTAAAGTTACCTAGTTTATAAGTTTCTTCCAATTAAAATATTTTCCTAGCCCTGAGGTAGGAATACATTAGAAAGAAAGCAATAATGCCACCAATAATTATCCCTGCTGTTGTCAGCCAAAATGCCAACTGCATCAGATAAAAAAATTTGGTTATTTTAACAAGACTGATCAGCAACAGCTTCCAATAAGAATCAAGCAAACCATGCACGGAATAAGACTTAAGAAACCAATTCACATACCACATGTTCCTCAAGATAGGACTTCAGGTTCATGCCAAATATACCTGAAGTCACCAAAATACAATAAAATCAGGCAACAGACATAATATTCTCCAAGATAATCAACCAGCCCCCTCCATTTTACATAATTAATCGTGCTGTCTAACCAAAAGTTTTTATGTAACCTGCATGTTCCTTTGTGACATTCCTTCCAAGATCAAATTTAGTACATCCTATTCTAAATCTTGTAAGTCCTTTATAGATTAGTATATTAAAACTGAAAAATGGAGCCATGACATTGATAGCGGCAACTTAATATACCATGCACCCAAGACATTAAATGGTAGAATGCATGATTTTAGCCAAACTTCAGAACTAAACGATCATATTTGTTAAATTTAAAGAAATGAGTGCAGTGGGCTGTTTGGATGCCATCTAAACCCTTAACAAAATATAACTAACCAAGTTTGAGTTCACTTTAATTACTAGTTAATTTTGATGTAAATAATGTGAAATCACTTTTGGTTAACTGGTTAACGTGGATTTGGTGTGATTAATTAAATAAATTTTGGTTAAAACTGTGGCTGGTTTTGTACAACCCATTGTATATATTGCATCAAATAATCACCCAAACTCTGTACCTGCTACAAGGGCGCCTATTGCCACACAGAATGTTCCAACCTGCAAAAGCAGTTCTACTCTGCTAACCTCAAGCCTACGTGAACTGTTGAATGAAATCATTTTTATTAGAACATTTGTAATAATATATAGAGTTATTGACGCCAACAAATTTCTTTTCTTTAATTGAGTTTAAATTTAACCTAATCTATAGGGACTGACTACATGCATAATATTCTCAGGTTACTGATTGGAAGACTGTTGCACGAAGGAACCCACATGCTTCTTTTAACTTTACAGTAACAGCACTCAACATGCATTTTTAATTGTGAGATATGAATGTTGAAATTCTTGATTGATCTTTTCCTGTCTTACTTTGAAGTCCTTAAATGACATAATATTATACCATGATTTTGACCTCATGACAATATGGGAAATCAAATGGTTCAATGCCTAATGTGAATTATGAGACTGTGCTACCACATTGCATCCAAAGATGGCACTCCAAACACAATCCCATGGTTGGTATATTCGTGGCTTTAGAAGAGCGCAAAACTTCCTAGCATCAAATTATGTAATCTTTCAATGCAGTTATCTACAATCATTTATCAAGAGAGAAAAGATATTCAAACCTCAAACTGACAGCTATAGAATCTTCCATTTCCCTTGCAGAATCAAGAAGCCTTTCAGCTTGACCATGACAAGATTCACATCTGTAAGTACATTAAGAGAAATCAATTTTGTGCGGAAATCATTAGAAATGGGAGACTTACAAAAAAACAACTGGCATTTGGCTATGGCTAGAATAGTAAACTCAGTCAAAGTATGGAGTTTGAAAGCTTTATGAGACTTGTTTCTAAATGCAGATTCAAATATTGTAATATGGATTAGAGAGTAAAAGAAATGGACTGGGTCTAACTCAAGAACCACTTGGATCATATCCGTAGCCTATGTGGTACATCTTAACAGAAAGTCTTCAGGATATCCATGGGAGCATAACATGGAAGTCTTGTATACGAATATTAATGGTAGGGGAAGTGTTAAGGTTCTTGATTTCCACTTGTTTCTTCAATGTAATAATGCTGCATGGTGTACTACAGATATCATATAAAATTATAAATCCTCAACATGTTAGTACACACACAATTACACAAAAAAATCAATTATGAAATGTAACGCTCACTCATATTTGGAATGAAAATAACCTTTGAAGATAATTTTCCAGAAGCATTTCGATTTCCTCCTCCTCCTCTACATATCATGAGAAAAAAGAAAATGAGAAGCTATGTTATAGCTCTATAGTGGAATGGAAAGATCCATATTGATGTCAGAAACAAAAAACACCTTTAAAATTGAAATAGCTTACCCTCAGCATTCTGCTTTTCAAAAGGCACTGAACATTCCATATCATTGTTTCCTTTACTAAGTGTGCAGTTTCTTCCCATGATACATATACGGCGTATTTCATGGGGATCCTCCAGAAGGTCAAGCAGCATCTGTCTGAGAGCTCCTGCCTTAGAACCTAACTCAACCTAACAATTTGGCAGAAAGCAAATAAATATCTAATTTATCCAGAACCACTTATGATTGGTTAAAAAAATCTATAGACAAAAATACCAAAGTTTGTTTGCTAATACGAAGCTGCTCCAATATGTCACCAGTTAACCGATTTGGCAATGCCTCAAGAAGAGCTTGTACCTAGGACCAAAGGGGAGAGGGAGAGAAAATTCCAATCAATGAATGAATTCATAGAAAGAGAGAAGAAGCAAATGTATAATCTGTTATTAACCCCAAAAGCAAATACCCAATATACTCCATAAAATATTAAAATAAGAAAGTTTCTGCTTCAGTATCCGTGTTATGCTAAAAGTATCTCATAAAGCATCAAGAGATGCACATGCACTTTATGATACATTTAAGATCTTATAGAATGTCTGCAGAGTGGCTGGAACACATTACACAAGAAATAGTAGATAAAGCCAAAAATTTCCTACCGGTTTTTATTCAGAGACAGGTTTAGAAATAACTACTTATAAAAAAAAATAGAAACAAGCATCTGCATTCTGCAAGTATACACATACAAAGAATTAACATAAATATACTCAGTTACTCACTGTGTTCCCATACTCACACGAGGTTCTAAGTCCATCAATCTCTGCTCCAATCGCTGTATTCTTGAAAGCAATGCTGCTTCAACAACCTGAAAGTTCCATCAAATGACTAAGGGAAAGACAGTTGACAACAGTGTGTAAGATGACAAGTCAAATGACAACTTAACAATATACAAAATTACACCCACGGTAATCAACTCATTATATGCATGCGTTCATCAACAGTCATATTCAAATTCCTTAAGTTGTTTGAAGAGGGCATTTGCCACAAGTAACAACCGTTGGACCCAATTAATTGGAAATTGACTTCCCAAAAGTCAAAAACAGTTAAGAGCCCCCTATGTGCTTTCTGTTTAAGGCCCACACTTTTCTTGGCCTTCTGCATTTTTAGTTTAATTAGGTATACTATCGTCATTATTTTATATTAGTATTCCTAAAACTCCACTGCAACCACCATCTTTAAGTTTACCAAACCCTGAGCCATAAATATATACTGTAGTACTATAATTCTAATATTTATCTTATTTATACTTATTCGGCAGAATAAAATTGGGAAGAAATTCATTTTATTTTCATACTCTATCCTCATTCCTGAGTCTGACTAGGTGACTATCATATTTCAACCTTTGAAAATAAACCATATTCAATTTCAAATCAGTTTCTCTTTTCTTTCTTGTCTCGTAGGACTGCTGATCTGCTTTTTGTCTCAATAATATAGCAGAACAAAAGGTTATAGCATTAGTGCATAGTGCGCAAGAGTGCGTCAGGAAGTGACTGAAACTCTATTTTGTTTTCCTCCTATTCAGTAATCAGGATTCTAAATGGAGAAGCAAATTTGAAATTCCAGACTAACCTCAAGTTCAAATGGCATTGATGGCCCTCCATTGTTGTTCTTGGGGTTCAATCGAGGTAGCAATGTCTCCAGAAAAGCTTTCCCTCCTATACTGATAAATATCAACAGAAGTTTTTAGTCTACTCTGTTACTTTATCAAAGGAATAATGATGGTGATGCATCCCATAATTTATGAATTATTTCAGAATTAAATTAATTAAAATAATACCGATTATTGTCAAATATAAGTACACAATCTTGCATTGCTATTGCTCGTAGTGAACCCAGATTTAGAAGTATAGCATACTCCCGGACCTAATACAAGACAAAGAAATGGAATAGATAATTAATTGATAAAGGCAACAAACCATATCAATGTTGTACATTCATCTTTACAGCATATGTGGTAAACTTTACAAAATAAAAGGTTTGTGTGTGTATAAATATACAACGAACCATAAATGAATTCATTTTGAAGCTGAATTTCTATTAACAATGTAATACATTGTTCAAGAACAACTTATTTATCAACCTCCATAATAGATTGATTAGATTCTTATTTCTTAGTGATGTCTCATGTAGTTTTTACTCCACTTTTATAGCACAGCTCTAGTTTTGCATGTTACATTGTTACCTATCTACATACTCGATTGTAACTGGACAGTGGTTTACAGCAATTGGGGAGGATGAGGATGAAAACGAAGATAAAAATATATTTCTTAAATTATATAATGAAGCATACAAATTTTCAGCAATAATATGTGGACTGTACAGTTTAAAATTTTGGCAACAGGACACTCCGTACGTATCGTCATGAACTAGAATGTGTGTGCATTTATACATTCAACAAGGTATTAAGAAATGATGGGGGGGGGGAGACGAAACTTTACCAGCAAAGCAGGCATTGAATTTGTCATAAACAATGAAGGATCCACACTTCGAATGTCCCGTGGACGAAGACCTGAGTAATTAAACAGGACATAGAATTTAGAAAAATTAATAAATGATATAAATAGGTAAACGCACTCGACATTAAGAGGTATCATTGCACAAAGACGAAATGCATTGGCCCATCAAAAAACAATTGTTATGCAAATTATATCATAATTATGTTTATAAGCAACTCCTTTGAATTTTGAGCTCATCAAAACTGAAATGAGCATAGCAATATAGCTTGAATAACAGAACGTGATAAGATATTAGCGACAGAGTATTAAGTATCTCAACTTCAAGCTTAGACATAGATGCATGTTACTTACCACTTGACTTCAACAATTGTCTCCTGTTGATTTTTCTAGTTGATACTTTCCCATTGGACCTCACTTCAACAACCTTCATAATTCAAATAAAATAGAAGGAGAAACAAAACAAACACGTGAGATAAAGGAAAAAAAAAACGAAACTAATAAATAAAACTGGAGAATATGCTATAAAATTAAGAAGCTGCTAATTTAATCCTAAGGTTTTAGATTTTAGTTCATTTAGCTGGAGCAGGAAAAATGCCGAAATTCCACAATTAAATTTCAGAATATTAAAAAAAACAGAGCTTGTAAGAACGAACTTCATAAACCGGTTCTCGAATTCCGAGAGAGAGAGAGTCGCCGGAAGACGTGGTGGCAATCCTCTGCGACTCAACGCGACCATTTGTCGGAACAGAAGTTTGGTTCCGGTCATTCGGTTCATCAGCAACTTCGTCGGTGTCGGATACGGCGGTTTCGGCGTCACTCCATTGCTTCTCCCCCGTAGATCTGCCGAGGCATTTCACCGGTTTCAGCGCCGCCGGAGCCGGACCGGAGATCTTGCACCGGCGAACCAGAGTGAAGGAATCAGTGCATGAAAGTTCTACAGAGCGGGATTCAGTGAGATCGGAGAAGAACACGCAGTTAGCATGTCCGAGCGAAGGTTGAGAACGGAACTGCAGCACGTGCGGCCAAAATAACGCCATGTTGGCGTGGTTCAGTTCAGGTGCGGTTATGGCTATGGTTATGGTAGTCGTGCATGCCGTGCAGGGAGGATGAGGTAGTTGAAGCTGCGTCCGTAACGATCAAAACGGAACAGGTGAATAATTTATCCGACTTTGATTTTTTTTAATTATTATAACATAGTTCTCTTAATTAATTACTATAACAATTTATCTAATCTAACTTCATAGTAATAATAATAATAATAATAATATTCTAATGAAGTTGACGGAACGACCGAAAAGTGCCAAAAGTGAACAGAGTAAATTTATCCTAAATTTAAATGAAGGGTAAATACATTATTTCATTTATTTGTGGATGATGGTTTAGGTGTTGGTTATGTGTGGCTGAAATGCGCCTACGACATTCGATTTTTTTTTTGTTGAGAATTGGAATGCTACAGTCCCCTCCGGTATAAATATTTTATTTATTTATTTATGCGTAATTGGTGTAGTTGTTGACACTTGACGAGTGAATCATCTTGCATAAATTTAAATTCTCTTATGCAGTTGCATTAAAAAAAAAAAATAGTCACTTGTAATTGACTAATAAATGAGTTTAGAAAATATAAAATTTAGTCTCTGAATGAATAAAAAGTGAGATAAATATATTCGGTCATTAATTTCCGTCTAGTCTACATGGCACGGAGTCGACGAAAAATATAAATTTAAATTTTAGTTCCTGAAAGTGAGAAAAGTACGAAAAAATTATTTATTTATGCATCTGTTACCGTTAATAAAAGAGTCTATGTAAGAGAGGATGAAAATATCAAAAAAATAATTGTCAACATGAATAAATTGAATAAAAAATGTTAGTAAGTTTCTATTAGATCAAAATCTCAATAAGTTTTCATTGAACTAATTTATCAGACCCTAGATTTCATTTCATTTCAGGATAAAATATAATTTAATTTTTATATTTTTTTTATCGTTGCAAGCATAACATTACAATAAACAATTGAAAAATAAGGAAGCAAAAACAAACATAATAATAAACATAATATTAAATAATAAACATGATTTTTCTATTGCTTTGAAATTTATGTGTCACATCAGAAATTTTATAGTAACAGACAAATTATGTTTATTATTATTTTTTTTAACTCATGTCTTCTTCCTTATTTTTTTAAGTATTTATCGTAATATTTTATTTGCATCAATAAATGAAGATTTAAATTATATTTTGAAATGAAAGTTGGGGTCTGACAAATTAGCCCAATGAAAACTTAATGATATTTTGATCCAATTTATTCAATAATCATGTTAATAATTATTTTTGTGACATTTTCGTCAATCTGTATCACGTAGGTTCTTTCATTAACAGTGACAAATGAAAGTTAATGGATTGATGGATTTGTCACACTTCTTATCGTGACTAAAATTTAAATTTTTATCTTTGAGGGATGAATGTGTTGGCACTATATACATTTAGGAACAAAAATGATAATTTATAAAAATAAAAAAAACTTTACTTTGTGACGGATTTTGCTCGTTGAGCTTCGACCCACCCACAGCGACATTCAGGCTGGGCCTGAACAGACGTCGGGCCCATTTGCCAATTGACAAAAAAAAAAACAGTATCAACGCCTCTCGCTAAACTCTAACTCTTGGTAGATTAATGAATGAATGCACACACGCAGGTGTGGATGAAATCGATATTTGTTGTGAAATTTTAAAATTGGAGGGAACAAGCAAAGTCGAAGCGGCGCATGGCGGTTCCGGCAGATCCAATCATTGAAGTAGAAGAAGTAGAGGAGGATGGTCCCACGCACCACCCTCCTGCTCCTTCACACGAGGTTCTCACCAACGTCTCCGCTTAAGTTACAAACTGAACAATATGATTGCAATGTTTTTTTTTTTGCTTCTTTTCATTTTAAATCTTATTTAGTGATTGTTTTGAATGATTCCTGATGCAGTTTTTTGATTTATCAACGACAGTTGATCCGAGTTACATAATCTCCTTGATAAGAAAGCTTCTGCCGTTGGATTCTGCTTCTCGGAGAAGCTTGAGTGAAGTTGCTTCACATGGCACTAACCAAGGAGAAGAAGAAAGAGGGGCTGCGCCCTCTTCGTCTGTTTCGAGTGATGAAAACCTTAAATCGTCCAAGAATAAATCTGAGAATATGGATGTTGATGTTTCCGGTGAAATTTCGCGTGGAGAATGTCAAGATACCGGTGATGGAATTGAACATTCCAGTGTCTCGGTTGGAGAAGATGCGTGGGAGGAATATGGTTGCATTTTGTGGGATTTAGCTGCCAGTAAAACACACGCGGAACTCATGGTAAATCAATGCTGTTTTTTGGTTTGTTGTGTTTATTTCAGTTTCTTTCTTGTTATCATATAGTAGTTTCATTTCAAAACATCTTCTAAGAAGTTTTGATGTACTGTACAGCCATAATTTGTTTTTATTTTACATTCCCTTTTTTTACATCAAATTCACCTTGTTTTACATTGTTTTCTGTTTTAAAGATTTACGACAAGTAGTGAAAACAGGAAATGGAAAACTTTTCTTACACCAAATTGGTCATAAGTCTCAAACTCCCTCATGTCATCTTTGTAGGAAGACAAAAGATGATTATTTGAATGTTTTCTAAAACATGTTTTCCAATCCTGCCCAGTTTACCCATCAACCACCAAGCTCCTAATCATTAAAACGATCGCTGAGACTTTCTCTTACGCAGTGGAGATCTAAATGCATTATTTTGTTGTTTTTCTACCATTTGATTGTGTTATAACTTATAAATGGAAATGAAATGGTTACTCGGTATAATACTGCAGGTGGAGAATCTAATACTTGAAGTTCTTTTAGGTAATCTACTTGTTTGCAAATCAGAGCGGGTTACTGTAAGTCAATGTTATTCAGACTTCATAAAACTATCAAATGATAAAGAAGCTCTTATTTATTCTGTCACATTTTTTGGATTATTATATGGTGTAGGAAATTAGCATAGGAATTATTGGGAACCTTGCCTGTCATGAAGTTCCAATGAAGCATATAATCTCGACAGAAGGACTGATTGAGATAATTCTGGACAAATTGTTTATGGATGATCCTCAATGCCTATGTGAAACATGCCGGTATGACATTTTTTACACATGTATTTCTTGTCAGTTTTGGAATTGGAATACTAACTACCTTCCTTTTTGTTAAGGACCAAATCTACATGATTGGTTACTTTTTCCCGATTTTAGGCCTTTTTTCTCGTTATGCCTGCTATTTTCATTTTCTGTTCTACAATGCATAACTTCAGTGAGAAAGAAACACTCTGCTAGTATCAAATGATTCTTTGTCTTTTTAAAAAAGAAATATTATGTATTTGTCCCATGCTTATCTAATTATTGCTTGTCTATTATGTCCATTTCTTTTATTTTTTTCTTTAACTCTCATTATTTGGTCTGTCCTAAAGATGGCTAATTTCAGAGGTTTTGGCTGGCATAAAGAAACCAAGATTTTTTTAGTAATGATCTATCTTGGTGATTCTTTGCTGTTTATGGCCAGAATTATAAAACGGCACTTTCTTTGACACTAGACTTCATTTGGGATAGGGTTATTTTTCGGACAACCTCTTGTGTTCTGTTCATATGTTTCTAGAGCTGTTTCTGTCTCAGACATGCAGAAAGATTGGTGTGCTTTGCTACATTATTCATTGGTTCTAGTTTTGCTCTTTTTTGTTTTTCTAGAGGATGTTTCATCTTCTTTCTTTGGACTATTATCTTATTTAATAAATTTCTTCTATGTATATGTATTAGAAAAAAGATACACACAGATTTACCCACCCAAATAGATGGACAGGAAAAAGACATGATTTTTATTGATTTACCTTTGTGTTATGCTGTAAGTTTGATATCACACTACTTTATGGCATAAGTGCCGTTGTCTTGCAAAATAAAACTGTTCTTACAATTAGTTTTTGGAACAGTTTGTTGACCGTGGGTCTTCAAAGTGGTGAATCTATTGCATGGGCTGAGGCATTGCAGTCTGAACATATACTATGTCAAATATTATGGATTGCAGAAAATACATTGAACCTTCAGCTTTTAGAGAAGGTAATCAATACTCGGTATTAATCCAGGGTAGTTTCACTTTTTTATTTTTATAGAGATTACATTGTGTGAAATCACTAGACTTTGTGAAAAGCACGTTATGGAATATATGAACAAGAAACTTAAGTAATTTCAGAGGAAAAATAATATTTATTTTGATTTTTCTTTTGACATTTTCATCAGAATGCAAATTTCATCTATTCAATGGCTAACATCATTCTACTTTTTAACAGATCATTGGGCTTATTTTAGCTATATTAGAAAGTCAGCAGAAAGTTGTGGATGCTATCCTTCCACCTATGATGAAGCTTGGTTTGGCAAATATATTGATCAGTCTCTTGACTTTTGAGATCAGCAAATTAATGACAGAAAGAATACCTGAAAGGTATCAGTTCCTTCCTATTATCCTCTTCTGATTCTAATTCTGACATCACTGGCAAATGGTTGTAAAATATATTATGTTGTAATTGTTTCCCTCTCGCATTTATTTTTACAGATAATATCCATCCAGCTATCTGGTGAAATTAGTATAACAAAACCTCATATCTTAATGTTTCAGGTACTCAATTCTCGATTTAATTCTTCGTGCAATTGAAGCCCTGTCTGTTATGGATGATCATTCTCAGGAAATTTGTTCAAGTTCAGAGCTCTTTCAACTATTATGTGATCTGGTTAAGTTCCCAGATAAAGTTGAGGTACATTGTTATGGTTAACACTTTCAATACTGATGCATCTTATCTTACACAACATCAACTGTTGATATCAATAATTTGGTATTTGATGATCTGCAAAGTCAGAAAAATTATGTCCACTAAACTCTTGTAAATATCATAATAAGTTCTCCAACATAATTAATGTATTTTCTTTTTCTTCCAAGATGCATTACGAGCCTTTATATTTTTAAATTAAGAACCTTTCTCTCTTTACTAGTGGACAAAATGTATTTGTTTTGTTCCCTTGAGTAGCATCAGTTGAACTGTGTACATTACTTCGGATATTTCCTCATGTATACATTTCACATTTTCCTAGCCCCCCCCCCCCCCCCCCCACCACACACACACATAAAAAAAAGCTAGTATCTCTTAAAAAACACATAACAAAAAGAGTTCTTATTTGTGTTGGTGATAAATGGAAAATTTTGTTAATAAATCATTGTGGCTGAGAATTGAAGTTACTGTTTCTTGTGAAGGACTCCTGTTTCCTTTCCTCTTACACGTACTTAAACAAAAAAGGCATTCCTCCTTTGTAATGGAGGATTTTTTCCCAGTAGACAAATCTAAATTCAGTTGAGCAGAGACTTTCATAATGCTGCCAACTTAATCAAGCTGTCCCAACTTTTGTCAATGATGAATTTTGAGACCAAGTGCCGTGGGAGTCAAACATCTTTTCAGCTTTTTAGCAGTTATAATCATTTCATAATATTTTATACATCAATTTATGGCTAATAGCAAACTTTTGAGTTTTGACAAGGAATGAAGATGGTCTGGCTAACTGAAAACTATGGTGAATTGGTGCTATCTTATACAGGTTGGGAACTGCTGTGTTACTGCTGCTGTTCTCATTGCAAATATGTTGTCTGATGTTGCTGATCAGGCTTCAAAGATTTCACAGGGTAAAACATCTCTTCCACTCTCATTTATAAACTTCAATTCACTGTCTATTATTTTCTGAGTCTGGATTCTTAATATATTGGTAAATGGTATTGGGCCTTCCAGATTTGCGCCTATTAGATGGTCTGCTTGATATATTCCCTTTTGCTTCGGATGATGTGGAAGCAAGAAATGCACTCTGGAATGTAATTGCCAGGATATTGGTTAGAATTCGGGAAACTGAAATGAGCCCTTCAAGTGTACATCACTATGTTTCTGTTCTTGTCAGAAAACTTGATCTGATTGAAGATGAGCTTCTCAACCAACAAGTTGAATCTGGTCATGAACAGGAAAGCTTGTCTTATCCTGGCTCAACAGCAAATGCTAGAGATACATCTGTATCCTTCTCTTAGTTGAAATTGAATTTGCTGTTTGTGATTCTCCTCAGGCCCCTTTGGATGACATTATTTGAAATGTAGGAAGAATCACATTTTTGGATTGAGATGTCAATTTCTTAGAAATAAGATGTTGAATTTAATTTCATTCCTATCTATGCTGTCATGATTATATGATTAAGAATCCATTTTTATTCCTCTTGCAGGTTATTGGCTCTGGCCTGAAAAGGAGTGCCAATGTATAGTAACTAACTAGTTATTTGTCATTATTTACATGCCTGCTTTGCTATTTATTTGTTGTTTCCCTTTACCATTGCAATCAATAGCTTGGAAGGATCATCAGTATTCTGAATCAGTGGACTGCTGAAAAGGAGAATGCCAAGAATAATGGGAATGCTGAAGTTCCTGTTAGTGAGACAGATGCAAAAAGATTGTTGGATTGCTGCCATAAATTCCTTAAGTAGAATTACTGTATCTTTTGAATTACAGTTGTCCATACTATCTTTGAAGGCTCTGCACCTGCGGATGCTTTTTGTATTTGTTTGTTCTGGGCAGTTACGTTTAGATATATACGAATACATATTTTAACGTTATCCACTCTTCTTTTTGGAAGCTATTGGTGGTGGGAATAGTTTTGCACCTGGCTTTTTGGATTGATAATTTTTAAGGATAAAACTTAAATGCAGTTCATTAGGTTATTAGATGTTATTTTTCAATTAAAATTGGAGTTTCATCTCCATAATTTATTTTAATTTTTAATGCAAACTTTTTTTTTTATGGAAGTCACTAATGAAACTCTAATTTTGATTGAAAAATAACACAAAAAACACTTAAGAAACTGTACATAAGTTTTTTTCCTTGTCGTAATTCCAAATTCCTGGACTTTATTTCACATACACTTAGAAATTAGTAATCTTTAATTTGTTCTTCGTGAGTGATGAAAATGAAGAGTAATAAGATTCCTAATTGTTCATACCCTAGTTTGATTTTCGGTGTGGTTTTATCGTCTACTACCGACATGCTTAACTCCCGAAGTTCTAATACCTTTTGATGTAAGTTTTTTTCTAATAATTATTACGGAATTGAAACCCCATTTATAATTAAATAAATTTACATAGAAATGATATTACTATTTTATACAGAGAGTCCAGACCGCATCTGCCAACCAAAACGTCTCTATATATACATTTCTTAAACAAATTTGAAACGTTGAGTAGGAAAGAATCATGTTTAAAATGTGAAAATTCTAACTACTTGTTTCTCAAGTCACATTCGAAATATAAAAAATCTTATCCAAGATGTGAAACCAAATAACCAAACATTATTTTTAAATTTACATCAAGGATCCATATTCTTACCAAGAACCTCACGGCGTGTGATCTATATAAGAAAATTACGAATTAAAGGGTGAGAAAAGGTCATTTCCTATCATCACTATATTTAAACTTTATATCTATTTATGGTGCGAGTAGCTTGAGTTTATCTGTCACATTATACTAAATTCTCTAAATAAAATAGTTGAATACGAATCCATCAGGAGCAGCTTTGAATACTCAAGAAAGAAAATTTACATGAAAACTCAATAGGAATATTGGTCTTATTACACGAAACTTGAAAAAACACAGTAAACATTGTAATTGAACATATTCAAGCTGCTTTTACATAAGCCAAACTAATAAAACAGTAACCACACAATTCTTAAAAACATGAATCCAAAGCAGATATGAGCTGAGTAGTGTTCAATTAGGATATGAGAGAGATGCCAGCAGCCAACAAGTCATCTGACAAAACCTTGTTTGCAGCATCAGAGGGATGAAAACCATCCCAAAATACGTATTCAGATGCATTGGCACATGTTCCTATGGACTTCTGATTGCACAATACAGATGTTTCTAGCAAGCCTGTTCCACAGCAAGCCTTCCTTGCTTCAAAAAATCCTGTGAAAGAGTAGTGCATGCCACATAAAGAAAAATTGTTCATGAGTCATACATAATAAGATTGGCTTTCTATGATTATTAGCAGGATTAGAAACTTAGAAAGTGTACCATTTTCAGAAGGTTTAGTGACAAGGTCATAGAGAGGTTGGTAGATATCAAGGATGACCAATTTGAGACCCGAAAGAGATTTTTGCAAGCTCTGAGATGTGGTATTTAGCTTCTTATTGAAGTTAACAGAATCATTATTTAGTTTAACCACACAACGGTTGCTATCAGAGCCAAAGAGAGTGATGGCTGCTGGCAGACAACCCATTGGAGGTAATGATGTCACACCAATCCTCCTTGCTCCAAGTGCATATAAATTCTGTCACATGCAGGTTTGGAATTTGGAAATGCTAGACATAATCAGCAAAGGAAAATAAATACCCCTATCTTGTTTTTGTAATCTATTATTGATTATTGATAACCATCTAAGTGTAATATGATTTGCTAAGGCATTAAGACAATATGTAAAGGTTGAGAAAGACATGCCTGAATGAAAGTGGCATAGCTTTGCAAGAGAATGTCTGAGAATTGATCAGCAGTGTAAACCTTGTAAAGCAGTGGATTTATATAATAGTTCTGAATAAAGTCACTGTTCCCAGCACTGATGAGATATATAGCACCAGATATAATTGATGAAGCATTAGGCTGCCCTACTGTTCCCACCAATATATTCTGGCACTCTTTGTAGTGTTCCAGCTGTTGGCTCAATGGAATTGCATGCTAGACCAATAGGAAAAAAAGAAAAGAAAATACACACACGCATATTAGGCTTTACCAATAATGATGAGAAGTAAAGAAGAAACAAATTGAGTTTTTCAAACTTGCAAGTGTATATTTACATATAACTTGGCTGTGGGATCATAGTAGCCTGAAGCAGCAGAGGCAAAGTTGGCACCATTCAAGAGGTTATTTCCTTTGGCCTTTAAGTTGAGGTAAGCTGGTGGGTAAGAGGTAAATCCAAGGTTTTCAGCTGCAGAGAACAGAACAAAGATCAAACAAACAAGGCTTTTGTTGATAAACATGATAATGTGGGTGATCAAGGGGTGTTTAATTAAAAGTGGATTTTGAGGAATACCTGTGTAGTCTGATGCAAGCTTTCCATTGCAAAACCTCCCTGTTGGATTGTGATTCTTGAAGTCTCTTCCATAAGGAGGGAAGTTTGCTTTAACAACGGTGTATAAGTGGTTATTATTTCCCACATCAACCACAGAGTCCCCAAATATGAACAGGGCAGGGACCAGAGGCTGCCCTTTAGCCACATTGAACACTACAACCAGAAGCAAGGAAGTCAAGAAATAACTAGAAAACCCCATGCTTTTGAGTTTCTCTTCAGCAATGAGCTTCTTTAAGAGAGAGAGAAAGTGATGGATTTGAAAAGGGGCGTTATAGTATTGGGAACTGATAATCTGAGGGAATGGTCTACGCTCTATAGCATGCAGTGGATCTGGGTTGGCAGGGCTGCAGTTCCAAGAATCTTATAAATGTTCCAACTTAACTGTTATAGTACACTAGTCAAAAATCAAAATAGAAATTTATAAACTCTCAGCATCATATCAACGTATTGCATGCTTCTAATGTAACTAAAATTGACACGTTGAGGTGGTACAATTTTTAAATTAAAAGTAGGTAACAAGTAGCAACATAAACATTCATAGCTGTAACCATCTTATTGTCTATTAATTTTGCGGAAAAGTTAACCCAAATGAGTTTATGATCATGTCTTGAGCTACAAGATACACCCGTTGAAACAAAATCAAAAGAACTATTACTAGCAAGTTAAATGGTATGGCTGAATGTACAATGAACTGTAATTTGAGAAGCAAACAAATGCCCTTTTTCTGAGTCTATTTTCAACATTTCCCAAAACCAAAAACCTGACTAAAAGTTAATATAGTAGTGTAAGAAAGGACGTTGGTTACAAGTATAGTCTTGCACGTGACATACTGAGCTGTACCAGCTTCTTCAACAAGCGCACTTGGATTTTGGACATACATTGATGTTCATGCTTGCACCCTGTGATGATAATTGATAAACTTTGATGTCATATTTGATGTCTTACAAAATTTGAAAAAGGGATAGAATTTAAAAAGGAAATAAGCCTAAGTAAGTTCTTAATTCTAGCTTAAGATTAGGGGGGGGATGAAGATCATTATAAATAAGCTATAGCCTATATACAAACTCGTAATATTGCTTTTCTTGATGGGAACAGATAACTGTTTCTTGTGACCTTAGGTTTTAACCATTTACGATATTCGGTGGGTGAAATATTTTTATGGCCTTTCCATTACACTGAATGATCCTCCATTTGCTTTGACTTATTCTTGTGAAAAAAGAAAGAATTGTTATTTTTTTGTTTAGTTTGAAAGAAAGACAATGAAAGAAGATACTATCTCCTTCTTTAGTGAAGAAAATCTTGTAGTAGAAAATGACATCTTTTTCATTAGTAAAATACACTTGTCATTTATATTATAGGTATAATTTTGAAAACGTGCTTTTTTTTATCGAGAATATTCTCAACGAGAGAAAAAAAATTAAGATGAGTCTTACACAAATTTTTTTTCTCTATAGTTTTTCCATCTTGTACCTGTCAAGTTTTTTTTTTTTTTGACAAATTTAAGCCATCAACAAAATGATTAGATACTTCACATTAATATCACCGTGATTTAATAAAATTAAAAAAACTTTTTCACTCCTTTTTTTTCATTGATAATTTTTTCTTCCTTTTTTTTCCTTCTAAAATGAGTTAGGTAAATATGTACAATCATCAAAATCCTTAAAAAAAAATTAACCCTCACCATAGAAATTATTAAATCCAATGGAATATATATATATATATATATTCCATAGAAGCAACCTTTTTCACCTAAAGTGAGGGTAAAATTGGATTTTCAAAGGTAAAGACACTTTTGTCCTTTTACTTTCATACTGCATCAACTTGTTGGGTCCATTAGGATTTGTTTTTATACTAAAGTTTATTGTAAAATACAGATTACTTCAAGAAATAAATTATAAAACATAATTCTAAAAAACTGATACTATTATTTTCTATATGACACAAAATAATATTTTGTATCCAATCATTTAAAAAATATAATTGTCTTATTGTTGTTAAAAGGAGAAAAAAAAAGTCAAAAGTCATATTTCTATCTTGATTTTTTTCACATCCCCATATGCTACAACCAAAATATGTTTTGGTTGTATATTACAAAATGGAAGGTTGGAAACATATTTCCGTTGAAAGGACATTTTGGGAGAAAAAAAATTAAAACACGTGGGAGGTGAGGATAGCAAATAGTGGAATGAGAATAGCGAGTTCCATGTAGTTGTATCATTCTCAGCACCACCAATACTAAAAATTATACAATATATTTACTAGTTTTAATATAAAAATTAAGAACAAGTAAAGTTTGAATTTGAAAAATAATGAGTAATATATAAAAAAATACGTGTAAAAGATATACTGAAAATCACGTTAAAAACAGACTCAAATCTGTAATCTAACTAGTGATAGTTGAATTGTTTTCAAATTGTATGATAGGACGAAAGAGATGTACAGCTCACGGTCACACTGGTAACATCGGATTCGTGTTCCGGTTGACTTGAATTTGTTTTGTAAATTGTAATATTAAGCTGAGAGCTTTTTATTCTGGAAGTAGCAGGATCTACACGCTATCCACTCATGGAAACTATGCTCCAATTTCCGTGTTGCTATTAGGATAACGATTCTTGATTCATATACAGGTGTGATCATCACTTTATCACATTTGCATAGGAATAGATGCTTTGCAATGCAAATTATGTTAATGATTGGTACTGTATTTGGATTAAATTTGTAAACATGATTTTGCGACTTTTGTAGGTGAGTAAAACATTATAAATAATAAATTATTTTAAAATTTTCCACCGGTAATATATAATTTTAATAAACATGATTAATATTTTCTTAAAGGATTTTGTTAATATATACATTTTTATTTTTTAATGAGTAAAAATTAAAAATACAATACATATTAAAATATACATTGATTAAATTGGAGATTTTAAAGAGTTTTTTAAAATGAGGACTTTTTAAGATTTTTTTTGCCTCTTACCCTTTTTTGCCTCTTACCCTTTTCAAACAAACAAAAATAAAAACTTATTTGAATTGATTTGACTCAATTCAAATTAACGAGTAACCTTATCTATCAACACCCTCGTGGGAGACAAGACCATTTTAACAGGCAATGAATTCTGAATGAGTACCATAAAATCTTTTCATTCGAGGGGACACAAATGATTTATTTTATTTATTTAAATCCTAAACAAAAGCAAATACTTAGCGTGTAGCAGCGGTGGAAGGAAGAGAGGATTGATTTGATTGTTTCTGATTCTGAAACCCCTCACAGTGTCCTGGCCTTGGATGTCTACAATTGACAAAATCAATTAAGCCACTCGAAGGCCTCATCAAAATCGCAGATCTGGTAACACTAAATATCATTACACTTCTCCCGACTCAATTAGTTATTACTTCCTTTGAGTTTCTTTCCCTCACAATTCTGTCTTTGTTTCAGACCATTAATCTGGCTGCCATTTGCACTCCCGCGGATTACAACACGCGCCCTCTGGACACCATGTGGTGCGTCTCTCTCTCTCTCTTTTTTATTGTGAAAATTGGAATTGAGGATTGGGAGTTGGAATTTTGGTTCAGGTCAAGTACTGTTCCGAAAACAACAAGCGTCTCATTCATTTCTCTACGTCAGAAGTCTATGGGAAAACCATTGGAAGCTTCCTCCCCAAAGATAGTCCTCTTCGTCAGGTTACCTTTCACTTTCTTTGGACCAAGTTACTACTACTATTAATCTGTGCATAACCAAATTTTACAATGCATCAAAGTTTTGTTATTGAGCAATCATGGATCTTTTCAAACCAACAGTTTTTTTCTCTCTTCGTGTGTGTTTTCCTTTTGTTGATGTTATTTATGCTTTGTTTCGTTAAACTTTTTGAAAATAAGAAAGTAAAATTAATGGAACTTCTTGCATAAGCTAAAATCAACTTATACACTTTAGCTTCTGGAGAAGTGAGATCAGAGAGCTTCTATAAAAGTTAATTGCATAAATTGATTTTAGTTTGAGAGAAGCGCAGTTCATTTTATGTTCTTATTTCCTTCTCTTATACATATGGAAACTTTATCCAAATAGGATCTTAGCAAGGGAGTTGTTTGGTTGTTGCTTTTTTTTTTTTTTTGGTAATGAGCTGAGTTATATTATGTTGTTTTCAATTTTGGGTAGGATCCTGCATACTACGTACTTAAGGAGGATGAATCTCCTTGTATTTTTGGTTCAATTGAAAAGCAGAGATGGTCCTATGCCTGTGCTAAGCAGTTGATTGAGAGGCTTGTTTATGGTGAGCTGATTTTGTTTGGTTTAATTTTTTATTGCATATACTGTTTCCATCTTTTCATGTCTTGACCTTTGTCTCACTGAGATGACATTGTTGGCAGCTGAGGGTGCAGAAAATGGCTTGGAATTCACAATTGTGAGACCTTTTAATTGGATTGGACCACGAATGGATTTCATTCCCGGCATTGATGGTCCAAGTGAGGTGTTCCTCGGGTTCTGGCATGCTTTAGCAATGTGAGTTTACATTTTGATTTAGACTTTGTTTAAGCTTGTATATATTGTTGTTAGTCAATATTTTTAAATAATGATTCTAAATATTTTCTTCATTCCTTTTCTGTAGAATCTCCTCCGCGGAGAGCCCCTCAAGCTTGTGGATGGTGGTCAATCCCAGAGGACTTTTGTGTATATTAAGGATGCTATTGTAGGTTCCCATATGCAACTTTATATATTTTAAGTACTGATCTGATTGTAGAAGTTCATCTTTTGACTATTATTCTTGTTTCATGGTTCAACTAAATGTGAACGATAATTTTTAACAGGAAAATCCTGCCAGGGCCAATGGACATATTTTTAATGTTGGAAACCCAAACAATGAGGTTACAGTTAGGCAGCTTGCTGAAATGATGACACAGGTTAGAGGATTAAGTTTGATTGTTTGACCCTTTTAGAATTTCAACATGGTATTTGGGACCGTTCAACATTTATTTTTGTTCAATTATGCAGGTTTATTCAAAGGTTAGCGGAGAAGCACCTCTGGAAAAACCTACTATTGATGTGAGTTCCAAAGAATTTTATGGTGAGGGATATGATGATAGTGACAAGAGAGTTCCTGACATGACCATAATTAATAGGCAGCTTGGTATGTTTCCTTGTTTTACTTTACCTTTAAGTTTATTAAAATAATCTAACTGTTAACGGGGTATTACTTCTTTTATCAGGCTGGAATCCTAAAACCTCACTTTGGGACCTGCTTGAATCCACTCTCACCTATCAGCACAGGACTTATGCTGAAGCCATTAAGAAAGTCATTGCAAAGCCAGTGGCAAGTTAAACTTGTATGTTGATGAATTGCATTGAGAAGAGTGTTCTGCCCATAGGGGCACTTACATATAGTTTAATGGTTGATTTTATTTATATACATGGTAATTTTCCCCTTGGTTTTGGTAGCCAGTGTAGCCCACGGTAGCCCATGGTAGCCCATGCCTTATTTATTGCATTTATGCAGAAGTAGGAATTTATAATTAAATATGTGCTACTGCGATGTGATTTTCACGCAGAGCTTCGGACCACACTAGACATATTTGGAGACCTTTTATACGAGGAAAGAAGCTTTTTTGTGTTGTAGGGGTGGATGTCTTGGTCATTCCAGATTCAGCTGTAGCATTTATCATGTTTCCTAAATTAATGGTCATTGATTTATTTTTATGGATTACTTTTGCAGCTATGTGTTTACATCTCCCACCGACCTTCATCCTCACGCGCACACAAAAAAAAATGTTTACAGGTTTGAGCCAAAAATATGGGTGTAGACCGAAGATCCCCACCAAAGAATGTCAACTTTACTAAAGACTTGGTGCATTTCTTTGAAAGTGAAAACCAATGTAGTTGTTTAGCAAAAAAGGGAGACTGATTTTATCCATATTTATTTAGGAGTTTTATTTTATAAATACATAAATATAACGTGTTTCAAACGGAAGAATTAGGATCTGTATTTGCTTTTACTAAATCAATAATTAACTTTGAAAATTATGCATCTATTAGTATGTAAAAATTATGATTGATATTGAATAAAAATATCAGAATTACATTTAATATTTTCAAATTAATTTCATTAAAAACAATTTTTTTTAACTTTGAAATAAGTTCTTTTAAGTTAAACATACCAAATTCATCAATATTACTCATCAAAGTGCCATTATTTCAAAAAAAAAAAATATGGACTCTATTCATAATTTTTCTATAATACAAAAAATAGTTGAAAAAAGTGGACAAAGGAATGACAATTTTATCATATCCATGTCTATGATATATGAATGGCCGAAAACCATAATAGTTACAATATGAAACACATTTTGAGATATTTGCTGAGGAAATTGATTCTTGGCAATTGGTATTGGTTTCTATTGTAACACCCTGGTCGAATCGCACCAAAAAGAGAGGGATTCGAAAGTTGTGCATGTATGAGACTGTACAATTGAGAATTACTTAAAGGAATTAATTGGTATTACTTATACTAACAAGATGCATCTACTTTTCGATAACACATCACTTAAGAACTTCATAGTTAAACGTATTTCACTTAAAGTAGTTATGGGATGAGTGATCTTTTGAGAAGTTTTTCAGAAAGCGTGTGAATGAGGACAAAATACACTGAAAAGTCTTGTGCTATTTTGTAGGGTCAGTTATTGATCTTGGGAGTAGGCATAACTGATTTTCGAGGTCGTACAATTGAGGGTGACTTAAAGGAATTGATTGGTGTTACCTATACCAACAAGATACATCTACTTTTCGGTAGCCCATCACTTAAGAGCTTCATAGTCAAACATGCTTTGCTTGGAGCAGTTATGGGATAGGTGACCTTCTGGGAAGTTTCCTGAAAAGTATGCGAGTGAGGACAAAACACGCTAGAAGGTCTTGTACTGATTTGTGGGGTCAGTCATTGATCCTGAAAGCTAACATAACTAATTTTCAAGGTCTCAAAAGGGCTACCAATGGAGGGTTTTGACCGGTGGAGGATTCTTACCAACAAGGATGTTGAGTGAAGTATCACCGCGTGAAGTATCGTAGTGTGAGAGTCGTAAAAAAGTTAAAAATTAGGAATGTTACAAATGGCATTAGAGCATACCTTTCTCTTAGTACGATGCGGTTTGAGGATGAACTAAATGGAAGCTGAAGGCCATGTAATACCTCGATTTTTACATGCTGATGCTCATGATTTTGATAGCCATACTAATGATTTAGAGGAGATTTTCCAAAAATTTTTTAGTGCCCATTTCGACCAACTCTTTATCATCTTTCTTTGGCTAAGTGGCATGTGTTTTTCATGGTGCTCGTTTTTCCAATTGAGGCATGGTTAAGTGATCTTATTTACATTAGGCCAGGTGCTTAGGTGGTTTGGTCAATATTGGGCCAAGAAATATTGAATGGGTTTCTAACCAACAAGTGTCATCGTGTGAAGTGTCGTAGTGTGAAAGCCGTTGAAAAGACAAAAATAAGGAATGTTATAAAAATGATGTCAAAGCAAATCTCTCTCCTAGTATGGAGTGGTTCGGGGACGAATCAGGTGGAAGCTAGTAGACATGTAACACCTCAATCGAATTATACCAAAATGAAAAGGATCCAAAGGTTATGCAAATATGAGATTTTGACAGATGGAAGATTTTGAACAACAATAATATTAAATGAAATGTCACCGTGTGAGATGTCATAGCGTAAGAGTCACCGAATAATTAAAAATCATGGATATTACACCTATGTCTTAACAACTTATAGATTACTATCATTTAATTCATACCCACAACAAAATGTTGGATTAAGAGAAAGAATTAGTGATGAACCACTAATTTTCCGTGCTTGTTTATCGAGCATTTTTAAAGGTTTTTTCATTGCTCTAGTTTGGAAAATTTTAATTTTGATTTGACCAAACCCTACGAAACCACGTATGATGTAGAAACACATTACAGCTAGAATAAAGTCCATGTGTGGGAACTGGCCATGTGCATGGTCAACTGCATCTAGAGGCATTCATCTCAAACTTGGCTTTGCTATTCCCACGCTCCTTATCTTCAAGTTCACCCTACTTTTAAAAAAAAAACATTTTTGGCAAAAATATCTTAATGGAAATTTGTTTTTAATTATATATCTCAATAAATCTTTTTCTGATACGACAGAAATGTCATTCTATTGTTCTCTTTTAACATGAAATTTCATCATCTTTGATTTTTTATATGAAATTTCACTTTATTTTTCTCTTCTCTCCTATCCTCTAAATAACTAATTTGGGGTCTCATTTTTTTTCTTCTTTTTTCCTCTCACTTTTCTCTTCGTCACTTCCATTGACCAAACAAAGCACAAACCATGCCAACCATGTTACACTTCCAAAAAAACCATGTCACCCATGTTTAAGTGTGCAACTTTTTATTTCGATTGGAAGTATGTTTTAAAAAATTGCCTAAAAAGATATAAGTCGTAATGGGTGTTATGACTTCTTATTTTTCTTCAGTTAATTTTTTTTTATGACTTTAAAATCGTAAGGATTTTTTTTTGTTTTTTGGCTTTACGACTTTAAAGTCGTAAAACCTTTTTTTTATGGTTTACGACTTTGAAGTCGTAAACCATTTTTTTTTTCAAATTTACAATTTTTTTACGTTTATTTTTTTTAAAATTATTTAAATGTATAATAAATAATATTAACTTGACTTATTATTAATATTTTTTTATGATTTTATTTGATATGTTTTATTATTTAAAACATGTTATATATTTTTAATATTATTTTATTTAAATGTTTTTGTTTATTTAAAATTTAGATAATCTATTAATAAAAATGCATTCACTAAAGTTAAAAACAACATAATTAATACATTAATATAAAACGCACAATGAAAGAAAAATATAAAAAGTATAAACTATATTAGTCGTGTATTTATTTGTATAAATAATTAGTATGATTATGTCATTTACTTTTACATAATGAACATTTCTTTCATTTTTCACATCATAAACTTGACAAATATGTAATTTTCATTTAAATGTAATCAATTTTTAAATTAAAGTGTTTCAAATTTTTAATATCCCTTTTAATTTTATTATGTATTTTTAATAATAGATTATCTAAATTTAAATAAAATAATATTAAAAATTTATAACTTGTTTTAAATAATAAAACATTAAAATAAATTAATAACATATCAAATAAAATCATAAAAAATATACTAATAATAAGTCAAGTTAATATTATTTATTATACATTAAAATAATTTTTAAAAAATTTTAAAAAAAGAATAAAACATAAAATAATTATAAATTTGAAAAAAAAATTAACTTAAACATTAAATTAAAAAAAACTGACTTATAACTTTAAAGTTGTAAATCATATAAAAAAAGGTTTTACAATTTAAAGTCGTGAAACCAAAAAAATAAAAAGAAAATTCCTTACAATTTCAAAGGAAGTCGTAAAAAAAATTTAACTGAAATCGTAAATAATTTTAAGACTTCAATTAAGAATAATAGGAAATCGTAACACATATTATGAGTTATCTCTTTTGATAATTTTTTAAAATATATCCAAAATAAAAAAAATAACATAAAAATTTACTCTTTTTAACGACAGCAAGTGGCAGCCACTCGCCCTCATTAAAGCAACAAGGAAATCAAAGCCACGCGTGTTGTGATTGAACATGATCCTGTAGGGGGGCAAAGTTGCTGTGCACAACCCCGAAAGAATAACCAAACAAAACTTTATATAAAAATAAATAATAAAAAAAGAATAAAGAAGGAAATTGAAGGAAGAAAACAAGTAGAGGGACAAAAATAATTTCCACCTCACATCACACTTGCCTGTCATTTTATTGACCTGTATTGTTCTTCTTTGCCCCGACTACGCTCCTCTCTATGCTGTTTCTTATCCGTCCCATTTATTCATTCATTTGCATTCACTAACATCATGTTACTATTGTGACTACAATATATATATATATATATATATATATATATATTTACTGTTGTGATATAAGATTTTATTGTGTTTGATTTTCGGTAAAAAATTCTCTTGAATCGGATAAATTATAAGTGAAATTAATATCCCAATGAATTAGAGCATAATATCTGACACACGGAAAAGAAAATACTAAGTACCAAGCTTTTAACTTACGTTACTGGAGCTCCATTTTATTATTTATTTGAGCTTGTTTTACTTTACCACGACCGTTTCTGCCCTCGTGATCCTGCGTCATTTTCTGTTCTCTTTTAATTCCAATTTCCAATTCTTTAATTGTTCTACTTCTAGGGGCTATGCTCTTTGTAGTACCATACTTTGGGTGGGTTTTTTTTTTTTTTTTCATATAAAAGATACACTCAGTGGGTACGCTATTCTTGCTCCCTTCCTTGGCTTCTAACTATTCATTTCTACCTTTTGCTTTTTGCCCTTTTCTTTTTTTCTTTTTTAGAATTAAGAAGAGGGAACAATTTAGGAAAAAAACAATGATGTTGTGTTGGTAGCGTAAGGTGGAAAAAAGAGGGTCTTTCCTTCCCTAAGCTATGGCTCCTGCTGGGAAGCTTTCTGGGTTTCGTCGAGAAGGCAGTGACTGGTATTTCCCTCTCTCAAAATTTCCACTTTTTTTTTTCTTTCAATTGACTGATCATAAAATGACACGTTTTTTGTTCACTTGATTACTGGGTGGAGTCCAAGTCAGCCATGCATCTCTGTTTTTATTTTTATTTTTTTAAGTTTTTGATGTAATTTGTTTTGCTAAATTTTTTTGGTGTGTGGTTTTGATAGGTTCTGCAATGGGGGACTGCCAAGTGATATAACTGTTTCCGTCGATGGTGTCACTTTCCATCTTCACAAGGTACACACTTTCCTTTCAGAATTCTTCTTTTCTCTCACTGGTCTATAGATAGATGAAATAGTAGTTGTTTTTTTTTAGGGGGGTTCTGGTTCATCCTACTGCTCTTCGTGGTTTTTTCTTTGGAATTTGATCCAACCCAGTTAATGTGATTTGTGGCTTATGTTTTTGCTTCTGGTTTCTTCCATCTCTGTTGTTTAAGTGTAGAAACTAAGTATCCCTCTTCAAATAAAGGAATTGGATTAGACTTACTATATATAGTATATGCCACCTGTTGCAAAGGCCACACACCTTTCACCATAAATTTTATTTATGTGTTGGAATTTAGTGCAATACCACCAGTTTATGGACAAACCCTGTACATTTTCCTACGCTGAAATCCACTTGTATTGTCCTCAAAAGTTGTGATGTTCTTGTTCGTTTGTTTTTGGAGTTTAACTTTCAAATTCCTGCAACTTAAGTTAAGATATGGCAGGGACAGGGACAACCCTGTCTTAAATTCTTAAAAGGTTTGTATTTCAGCTCATTTTGGTATTATTTAAGATTATGGTTGTGAAATTTTGCTGTTAAGTTGCTGGATGTAATTCATGATGTACCTCCATTGGTGCAGATAGTTAACTACTAATGCTTGATTGTCCAGTTAGTGATGAAGCTTAAATTTATCTAGTTTTCAAACATGTATGACTCACATGATTTGATGTGTCAAAAGTTATGCTACTAGATGAGGTCTATCACATGTTGTGAACACTTGTTCCTGTTTTAAATAAATTAGTTTTCTAGTCCTCCCATCAGAATTAAGAGGAAAAAGTTAGAGTTTTGAGATACTAGTGAGAAAATTGCTTCGGAAACCAGTTTTTCCTGTTTTCAATTTGGACTCCTTGCATAAGTTGCATGACGAACTAATGGGCATTTCTGTAATACAAGGCTTCATTTTATGGTAGTCATACTGTTATGCCTTTGATATGAAAAATTATTTGTGTACTGTTGCATTGGAGTTTGAATAAGATATGCTTTGGAACTGCAGTTTCCTCTTGTATCAAAATGTGGAAAAATTGCTAGAGCACATGAAGAGTCCAAGAATACCAATGAGACTCTGAAAATGGTGCTGGAAGAATTTCCTGGTGGTCCTGACACTTTCTTAATTGCAGCAAAATTCTGTTATGGGTATCGAGTGGAACTGACAGCCAGAAATGTAGTATCGGTCCACTGTGGTGCAGAATACCTTGAAATGACAGATGAATTTGGAGAAGGCAACTTGTTGTCAAAATCAGAGAGTTTTTTCCATAAAAACACACTGCGTAACTGGAAAGATTGTATTTTGGCTCTCCAAAGTTCTGAGCCTGTTCTACCAAGAGCAGAAAAGCTTCATTTAGTGGGCAAGTGTTTGAATGCTCTATCCATGATGGTTTGTACAGATCCAAGTCTGTTTGGGTGGCCCATGATGATGTATGGGAGTTTTCAGAGCCCTGGTGGAAGCATTCTTTGGAATGGTATAAATACTGGTGCTAGAATTCGGAGCTCAGAATCTGATTGGTGGTTTGAAGACA
This sequence comes from Glycine soja, assembly GCF_004193775.1. Taxonomy (NCBI): domain Eukaryota; kingdom Viridiplantae; phylum Streptophyta; class Magnoliopsida; order Fabales; family Fabaceae; genus Glycine; species Glycine soja. Next base: position 49,082,922 of record NC_041012.1, on the reverse strand, counting down.
TCTCATATCTCAGTGTGAGTTTGTTTGAGAGGCTTATTAAGACAATGCAAGCGAGAGGTATAAGACCTGAAAACTTGGCAGGTGCCATAATGTACTATTCTAGAAAGCATTTGCCGGGTCTAGGTCGGTGGCAGGGTGGACAAGGTGGCAAGACCAGAACAGTTGCAAGTTTCAGCTTGACGCCAGCCACAGTTGATCAGAGGGTGGCTCTGTTGGAAAGCATTGAGAAACTTCTTCCTGACAAGAAGGGAAAATCTTATTGTCGATTCCTGCTCGGACTTCTTCGTGTGGCTTTGATATTGAATGTCAGTCAAACCTGCAAGGATTCTTTAGAGAGAAGAATAGGGATGCAATTGGAACTTGCAACTTTGGATAGTCTTCTGATTCCTACTTATTCGGATTCCGATGCATTATATAACACTAACTGTATTGAACAGATTGTCCATTATTTTGTATCTACAGAATCAAATTTAACTCCCTTTTCTCCTTCATCACTTGACCTGCAAGCATCAGCATCACCATCATCTGAATCGTTAAGAAAAGTTGCCAAGTTGATAGATAATTACATTGCAGAAATTGCTTCTGATGTTAATTTAAAACCAGGGAAGATACGCAAACTTGCTGAGGCCCTCCCCGAGTCGTCAAGATTATTGCATGATGGCCTTTACAGGGCATTGGACTTATATTTCAAGGTTTGATTTTTCTGAGCTACACTTTTTCATAAAGTCTTATTTCTGGTCATGGATCGTTAGTTTGATGATGACTGACTGTTTTTGTTATTGTGCAGGCTCATCCTTGGCTCTATGATAGAGAGAAGGAAGAACTATGCAACATCATTGACTACCAGAAACTCTCAATCCATGCTTGTGCTCATGCTTCCCAAAATGACAGGTTACCCCTCAGAGTTGTTCTTCAAGTGCTCTTCTTTGAACAACTGCATTTGAGAACAGCATTAACCAGATGTCTCAATGCATTGGACGGTGAAATTGCTCCGGCAGCTCCTGTTCCTATAACTGCCCTGGGCAACACGGCAGGTGAAATTGTACAAAGAGATGGATGGGTGACTGTTGTGCGTGAAAATCAGGTTTTAAAGGTGGATATGGATAGGATGAGTTCTAGAGTTGGAGAACTTGAAGAAGAGTTTGGTAAAATAAAGCAAGAAATGAAAAGTGCGACAAAATCTCACAGTTCCCGAAGCTCACCTCGGTTGGTTGCCAGGAAAATTGGGTGTAAGCTTGTTCCACAACCTTCAGATGCGCAACCAGAATCCCTCAACCACACCGGATCCACACCAAGAGCATCCATTGAACGTCCCCAGCGTTCCCATATGTCCAGACACTCAAAAAGTTTTACTTGAGTATCAAGAAACCAGAGTTCCTCTTTCTTTTATTCATGTATACATATAGCAGTGTTGTGTGGTTTTAAATTTTTTGTACGATGGAAAGGGAAGGAAAATGTTTCGCAATCCATTATGCCTTTTTATTTCACCAGTTTGCATATCGGAACATTTTCCATTTCTTTCCCTCGTGTAAAGTTCGTTGTACACTTATGTAGGCAATTTCACAAATTGTCCTGTTTGTTGGGGAATAGCTCCTGTATTTATCATCCGTATAGATTTATTCTTAATTTGGAGATATTGACAGTGAAAGATGTTGTTTTAGACCCCTTTGTGAAGAACATTATTGCCATCGAAGAAAGAATCATCCAAGTTCCACCTAGTGCAGATGCAAAGCTGATGCACATAGGTTGGAGAGCTCACAAACGAATGTAACTGACAATATTGTGCTTCTAGCATAGCTTATTTCATAGATGACAAAATATTGTATAGTTGTGACACGAGTGTAATTTCTTTATAAATGACAAAATATTTTATGGTCTTTGTCATTCATGCGGTTCTTTCCTCTCCGTTAGGGTCGGCAATTTGGAGTTTATGATGTCTGGTAGTTATTGCATCTATTGAATTTTGACTAGTTGAAAATACTTGAATGATAGTAATATAATAGTGTCTCAATAGACAAGGATGTGCTCGTTAACTATATTATTTCACATAACACTAGAAAATATAAGAAACTAGCATTCTTTTTAGACTATACGTATCTATTAGGAAAGATAATTTGTTCGGGTCAAATAAAATCAAATGAGCAGCAAAGTTTTGAGTGTTTAACGCATTATAAATTTATCTTGTAAATATTTTATTATATATAATTAAATCTGTGTCTTTTATGACTTGGTTTTTCAAACTTAGCCTCAGACTTTGCGAGTGAGCTTGAGTCCTCAAGGGTACGGTGTTCTCAGATTAAACACAAATGGTAGCTCTCTAGGGAATCCAAGTCCTTCTAAATTTAGGGGTATCATCCATGATTGCATGGCCAAGTGGAAGTTGGTTTTACTGGCTCGTGCGACAATACATACTATTTGTCTTCATGCTGAGTTATTTACAGTTTATAATGGTTTGAAGTTAACTTAGGAAAAAGGTTTCACAAAGATAACCTGTGAGTGATTTTCAAATGCCAATTTATCTTATTCTGAAGGATGGTCATTCATTCCATCCTTATGGTTTTCTCATTCCAAAGATTTTAAGGTCACAGATGATATGATTGGGAGATTTTCTTACAGCATATTTATTGAGAAAAAACACGTGTGTGGATTAGTTCGCTAAACATAGAGCTTCAATCCAAGAGGATCTCAAAATTTTAGAATCATATCAGGTGGCTATTGATCTTGTTTATACATCGCATGTTTTAGGTGTTTCTCACTTAAGAGCTCACTCTTGTTGAATTTAAAGATAATATTGTATTTATCATAATAATAATTAATACAATTTAATTCAGATTTGAAAATAATAGGAATTGCCATAATTTAAAATGAATTTGGAAGAAAATAATTTAATAATAATAATAATAAAATAATTTTGAAAAATTGTAAAATCTTAAAAATTAGTCTTATTTTCATAAATTGTGAAATCATTGTGTAATAAGTAAATTTGAGAGTTTTTTTTTTTTTTCTATGGATCATGAGTGTCATCTAATTCACTTGCAGTGTATTTATATAAGTGAATTGAACTAACTATTTATGGTAAATAATAACCGTGAGGAACCTTTTACAACAGAGTCGCTTTGGCCGAGTGGTTAAGGCGTGTGCCTGCTAAGTACATGGGGTTTCCCCGCGAGAGTTCGAATCTCTCAGGCGACGCTTGATCTTTTTCTGTTATCATTTTGGTTCCAAATTTCTATTTGTTGCACGGTTTGAGTCCTGAATCCTAGTGGCCGATCTATGTTGTTCCATCTTGCCACTCCTTCTTCTATTCCCACTGCCATTTTTTTTTTTCTTTCCAACACAACACAACAAACGCAGTACATAACAACTTTTGTTACCTTGGCGCCGCCACACCAACATGCCAGCCTTCGCCATTTCCAACAACGCTGCCGCCGCCACGTGGAAAATTCCCCAATTCAACACTTGTCACTTTCCTCACACCCCATCCATCGTTCTCCACCATTCTCTCCTCAACACCCGCGCTTTCAGGATCCACTGTGTCCCCCAAGAACCCCTCCCCTCATTGCAACAAACCAAACACGATCAACCCTCTTCCAGTGGCGGCGGAGGTCACGGTGACGCTGACGGCGATGGTGGCGGCGGCGGCGGCGGAGACGGAGACGGAGGTCAAGGAGGAGGAGATGAAGAGTTCGGACCCTTGTTGAAGTTTGAAGCCGTTATGAGAGAATCGAAAGCTCGTGGTGTCAAGTTGCCTCCGGATATGGAGGAGGCTGCGAGGATCACTGGCATTCGGGAAATGTTTCTTCTTCGTTACATGGAGTTGCAGGTGGTTTTTCTCTAAAGTTTAAATTTTTGGCTTCAAAAAGTAATTTTTTCTTCCCTGCTTGCACTCAATTTGGCTTCTTTTTTTTTATTGCAGGGTTCGTCTTGGCCAGTGTCTTTTCTGATCCAGCATTGTGCTATGCTGAGAAATCGAATGCTAGCTGACCCTTCTTTTCTTTTCAAAGTTGGAACCGAGGTTTGTTTCGGGTGCCTTAGAAAATTATGTCTCAATTGAATTGGTAATGGTATCATAATCGAATGCTAGCTGACCCTTCTTTTCTTTTCAAAGTTGGAACCGAGGTTTGTTTCGGGTGCCTTAGAAAATTATGTCTCAATTGAATTGGTAATGGTATCATACCATGGTTTTAAATTGTGGGCGTGGTCGTGTTTTCATCTTGTTCCTTGATATTACGGGAAATTGCAGACAAATGCGGTCCATGCAGTCACAATTGTGTTTCTGTTGCGACTGCAGAGACCCTAAAAACCTTAACCTTGACATTACTGCCTAAATTGCAGTTCTGACAGTTTATTAAAGCCTTAATGTGAACTTGATTAAGTGCTTTCATTTTTGCTTCTTTTTTTTTTGGATTAGATTTTGTAACCTGATTATCCTTGTTTTGGCATGTGCAGATTGTTATAGACTCTTGTTGTGCAACCCTTGCGGAGGTTCAGAAGAGAGGCAAGAATTTCTGGGCTGAATTTGAGTTGTACGCTGCTGATCTTCTGGTTGGAGTGGTTGTTGACATTGCTTTAGTGGGTCTATTAGCACCATATGCTCGAATTGGCAAGCCTTCTTTTTCAAAAGGTTTGCTTGGACAAATTCAGCATGCTTGTGCTGCTCTTCCTAGCAGGTTAGTGCTCAGAAAGGTGTGGAAATTTTGTGAACTCAAAGTGCTGTCCCAATGTGTGATGTTCATGATTTGTAAATTTTGCAGTATATAGGCTGAATTCTATTTCTGTTCAATGTCACTGTTTTTTATGCATATTCGGTGTAGCAAACCTAAAACCTAATATCTCTGAGAATGAAATCATGTGATCCATTTATTCAATCTCACCTAGTGGAATAAGGCATTCGATAAAATTTGTTGTTTTATTTGGTGTGTAGCAAACCATTATTTTTGTGAAATTGTATATGGAGGCCAACGCTATTTAGCAACTCAATTCTTAAATTGAGATTCCTTCTATTATAGAGTAATTGTGAAGAACAGTACTTCAGGGACCCCTAGGAAGATTTTTTTTTTCCTTCTTTCTTTATGCCTAGTCGAAATTTTTAGTTGACTTCAAATTGCTTATAAACTTCTCCATGCTTTTCAGAGAAATTATTGATATGACACTAAATTACTACTTCAATGCAGTGTTTTTGAAGCTGAAAGACCAGGATGTAAATTCTCTGTGATGCAGCGCGTATCTACATACTTCTACAAGGTGCCCTGTGTTCTGAAACTTGAAGTGATCAATAACTATTTAATTTATGACAGTATATAGATTATTTACAAAATCCAGTAAATAATAGAATCAAACTTTGTCTGCATGGATTAATAGTATGCTTCCATTTGCTTTGGTACTGTTATGGTGCTATTCTGCTATCTTTGATTTTTTACTTGGTTTCTGGTAATAGTTTGTTCTTGTGAATACCTGACATTGTGTGTTCAGGGTGCATTGTATGGATCAGTTGGCTTTGGATGTGGTATTATTGGTCAAGGAATTGCAAATATGATCATGAATGCCAAAAGGTATGACTACCAGGATGGCTTCTGTTGTAGTACAATTTTATTGCAGATGTCTTGTTGACTAATTGTTATGTTGGCTGCATTATTATATCATAAATGCTTGAATTTGTTGTTTTATATAACTACAGAAAGCAAATACACAAACTCAATTTGTCATTTTTTGCTTTTGTTTGTTTAAAACAGGAGCTTTAAGAAATCTGAACATGACATACCTGTGCCTCCTCTTCTGCAAAGTGCTGCTCTTTGGGGTATGTCTTGTCCTGTTTATATTCAAAATTTCTATCTCCAGTCTGTTATGCTTTATTTTATTCAGATTCTTCGGTTGGCTCTGCTGTATTAAGGGTCAGAAAAAATATTTTCATATTAATGCTTTTTCCATTATCTTTTATTAAAAAAAATTATTTCTATTATTTTCAAGAAAGTATTTATTTATTGTTTGGATTGCTGGCAAGCTGGACATAAGATTACCCCATCCGTTGTTTTAGTTGGTAGACAAGAGGAATATAAACCATAGAATTTAATTTTTATATAAGGTCAATGTAAAGAGGGCGAGCCCTGGTGCAGCGGTAAAGTTGTGTCTTGGTGACTTGTTGGTCATGGGTTCGAATCCGGAAACAGCCTCTTTGCATATGCAAGGGTAAGGTTGCGTACAATATCCCTCCCCCATACCTTCGCATAGCGAAGAGCCTCTGGGCAATGGGGTACGATAGTTTTAAGAGGGCGAGCCCTAGTGCAGCGGTAAAGTTGTTTTTATAAGGTCAATGTAAAGAAACCAATAAAGAATCATCGTTCGTATGACTTTTAAAGTAATTATTATAAAAATTAGCAAACTTACCATACAATGACAGTTTGTGATTACATAACTTTCAGTGCATGTGCATACACTAATTAATCCAAATGATATTACATTTGAGCTTACTTGTTGCATTATTTTCAACATGGTTACATTCGCATCTGTTCATATACCTTTTAACTTCTTGAGAGATGAAAGAGAGAAAAGGAAGGAAAGAGGGGCTACATTATTTGTGCTAGGGTCACGTTTACTAGTATTACAGTAGCTGAAGAGATGATGCTATAGGATTTTTTTTTTTTATCGATCAATATTAATTGTTAATTTTATTAGATATGTTAGGGGGAGGGATTCGAACTCATGATATCCCTTCAAATATCAAGTCAATCTTATAACTCTTAATGCTATAGGATTTTTAGTGTGCACTTAAATTTTCTTAATTGGTTTTCCTTCTCTTCTTCAGGATTCTTTCTTGCTGTGTCATCCAACACACGTTATCAAATAATCAACGGACTAGAAAGCCTTGTTGAAGCATCTCCCGTGGCAAAGAGGGTCCCACTTGTTGCAATGGCATTCACTGTGGGTGTGAGATTTGGCAACAACATCTATGGTGGCATGCAGTTCGTAGACTGGGCCAAATGGAGTGGCGTACAATGAGTGAAGCTAGGCAATTTCGCCTTTTTGAAAGTTTTATTACCCAAAGTTGGCTAGGCAATTCTTGTCCCTTTCTTTCTCAAATCAAGGAGTGAAGCTCCCCACCAATTTTTCATATGTAGGGCATCTTTCTTGTGATTAAAATTGGACCATGCCCCCCTTTACTCTTGATTCCTCCTGCTTTTTCTTTTCTTCAATCTTTTTCACATTTTTATTTTCATTGTTATCCTATGTTATACTATAACTTAGTTGTGTCATATATGTTCAAGGGAAGTTAAGGTTTTTATAACTAGGCATGGTAGTATTAAAGTTAAGCTGACCATTTTTTTGTTTGGGTACCGATCTAAGCATCGGAAAATATAATTTTGCATTTACTTTAGAGTTTAGCCCGCTGACTTTTCTATTTTCTGTTCTCCTACTAGAAATTGTTAGGTAGTTTTGGCCCTATCTATGATCATAAATCTTAATCAATATTGATGTAATAACACATTTAAGTTTTTTAATGTACAAGAAAAAAATATCAGTAACACTTGATTAGGTATCATTATGGTTTTCATAAATGACGAAGCTTCTGTTTTATTGTGAAATAAAGTAATTAGTAATAATAATAAGTTGATTTTATTATATTTTATATCAAAACTTTTTTTCATTGATGTTAGTATGTTAGTTTGTTGATTTTGTAATAAATATCAATTGGGGATCCTTTATCTGCTAATTTTAGTGAAAATAAAATGAGCAATTATTATGGTCAACTGACAAATCAGTGGGGTAGACGGTTGGGTAGCACATTAATGAAAGTAATTTTTGTCTGCTAGCAAATAATCACATGCGCAAAAGATCAAGAACAATTGTTTGAACATAAAATTTAAAAAATGAGTGATGTTAACTGAACATTTATACGATTTTAAGAAATATAAATAATATATTTTATTATTAAATAAATTTATATACAATTTATTAAATCAAATTTGTATTTCGTCTCTTTTATTGTGTAAGATTTATTTGGCATTAAAAATAAAAATTGAGAGTTGATTTACATATTGTTATCGTTCTTTTCTACATATTGCTCATTTGTATCCACTGTGATGATATAAATTAAGCACTCAATTGCTCAATATATAAACACAAACACAAGAAGATGTAAAGGGTAAGCGTCTTTATGTGTTAGCATAAGAAAATTCAATTAACAATAAAGGAACGCAGAGGGGCCAGTCCAGCTGTGAACACAACCTTGTTAAGCTTGACAGCTGGGAACTTATGAGGAAATACTAATTTGGGATTCAATTCCCTAACATCTAGTAATTTATTTATTTAAAAAAAATCCAGATATCTATCCCAAATAGATCATTTTAATCGGGTCAAGAACATTCATAAAATGATGAAATTAAATTTTCATCATCGGAGTTTTTACTACACCTAAAATTTGGACTTAAAATCTTATTTAAAGAAACTAATCACCCCTTTTGTGTTGTAATATTATTTAAACAAATCTAGCATCATATGCACAAGTCTTATATTATTTATAACACATCATATATAACATAATTTAAATAAGGGTAAATAATTATTTTTATCCTTAAATGTTTAGAGCATTGATAAATTTATTCTCGAAAGATAAAAATTCAAATTTTAGTTCACAAAAGTGAAAAAGTGTAACAAATTCATATATTCGTTAAATTCAATGAAAGAGCCTGTGTGACATATTTAGAAACAAATTTGTCCGCACACTATACGATCAGACAAAAATAACTATTTATCCAACTTATAGTATTATATTTGTTCTAACTTATACTTGTTTTTCTATTTTTTAAGTATTTATTGTAACATTGTGATTGTAAGATTAAAAAGGAAAAAAAGATAAATATTAAATTATATTTTAAGTAAATAGTTATTTTTGTTCTTGGATGTATAAGGTGCTGGTAAATTTGTCTCATTAACGGTAACAAATTGAAATTTACGGATGGATAAATTTGTCTTATTTTTTTCACTTTTTTTAAATTAAAATTTAAATTTTCATCTTTCCAAAATAAATTTATCTAGAGTCTAATTCAATCCCAAAAGTTAGTTAGAATTACTTTTTATTTATATATTTTAATTTGATTTTATTTTTAAACGATGTGAGACTTAAATATTTTCCAATAACAATAAACATTATATTTGTGCATATGATTTCCTCGTTAGAACACTTGAAAAAAAAACTTATTCTTAGCTTCTTTTGCACACGTTACCTCGAAATGGAAAAAATAATTGACTTCCCTAGCTAGTGCATTTATGTTTGGTTTATTGTTACAAATGGACGTTGATAACAAAAGGATTTTTTAATAAACATCTATATTCTTTCTTTTGGTGTTCAATTTTCATTGAGCGTTAAATTTTATCTCAAAAATTTGACAAATCAAACATCATGTTATCATCATTAAGAAATTTAGTGCATGCATGATTCAATTTATTTTAAATAAATTATTACTTGTTTTCCTTAATTTTTTTAGAGAGCTTTCAGAAAAGGAAATTATTATTTCTCCAAATTATTTTTAATCAAATATGTATGTGATAGGAATGGTTTGTTTTAAAAACAAATATTTTGTTCTTTTAGAAAATCAAAAAAAGAAGTTAAATCTAACACGTGTTTAGGATGCATCATTTTTTTTTCCAATTGTAAGCATAGATAATGAATCTTTAATATTTAAATGTGTCAAAATAACATTATATAATTTACGTAATCGACCTTACATTGTGAAATAATACTTTGTTATTGTTGTTGTAAGTATAAATATTCTATTATTGTACTTATGGTAACATTTGGTGCAAAAAATTATAAAACAAAAGAAAATGTTATGTTATTTTCTTTTTAGTATAATAAATTTTTTTAGCACATCAAACATAAAATAGAATTCATATATTTTGTTTTGTCTCATTTTATTTTTGTGATAAAAAAAAATAGGATGAAGGGATAGTACTAAAGACCTAGGTAAGGAAAACTTCTAGTCCTAAATTATATTTATAGAAAAAATTATACTTACTTTACATTCAAAAAGAAAATAGTAAAGACTCAAATTTGTGAGTTGTCAAATAATTGTGTCTTATTTCACTGCCTGTCTTTTAATTTGTTTATCAAAGAGTGCTTTCTTTTAGAAAAAGAAAAATGATAATTTAAGTATAAAGAGAACTTAATTTTATTTCAATGATGTACTATTGCATCTTCCAATATTTTTTTTATCCCTAACATAAAGTATAAAACATTAAATAAGGTGATGTTGGGTTAAAAGACATTAGTAAAAAGGATTACATCGTGTAAAGAAAGACCTAGTTTGCAGATACCTACCGAATGCTATAGAGTAGAGCTGCAATACTGATGCCCTCCCAAATGCATTTAATTCCAATTTCAATCGTAAAGCAAAGGAGGAAAAACATGATTTTGAGTTTTTGACCTTTCCGACATATCCTTGACTTGGACACCAAAGGCAAAAGAGAGAGAATAAATATCACAATCATAGAGGGGGAAAAACAAAAGACAAAAATTGGAAGAAAAAAAAAAGGGAAATGAAATTTAAATTATAAAAAATAAAACAGTGAACAACAAATAATTATTTTTTAATCATATAATAAGTATAAATATTTATCTATTTTATCAATATAATTAATTTTTTTAGGTGAATTTTGGTCAGAAAATTTGACTCACTATATTTATTGAATCTCTTCCCCCAAATGCATTTTTTTTCATCTATAACTTGATACCTTTTTAACAAATCCAAGTTCAATTAATTTCATGAATGAATGTTGATATTTAGTTATGAATTTATTTTAGTCATATGAAAAAGAAAAGTCCTAGGTGGGGGCAAAAAGAAAAAAGAAAAAAAAAAACAGAAAATGATGGAATGACGGAATTGGTAAAATGGCATGAAAATGGAAAAAATAAAAGGTGGTTCCGCAGCGAGCGAGGGCTTTTTAGTTTTTTCAATTTCTGTCAGTCCACCCTCTCTCTTTCTCTATCTCTCACCTCGCAAACTGTTTCTCTCTCTAGATCAACCGTAACACAACTGAATTCTTCTTCTTCCTCTCCTCTTCCGTTTTTCCGTTCGTGTTTCCGCAATTTGGAGCTGAAGATCAACCACCGCTCAAATTCGCGTTTGGATCCGATCGAATCCGCAATCCCAATCGAGTTTCGGCGGGATCTGAAGAGAAAGAGACGAGAGGGATCTGCGAGCGCCATAGGCGATGGCGATGTCGGGGATGCGAGGACTCTCCGTGTTCATAAGCGATATTCGCAATTGCCAGAACAAGGAGCAGGAGAGGCTCCGCGTTGACAAGGAACTCGGCAACATTCGCACGCGCTTTAAAAACGAGAAGGTTCGCTTAGGGTTTCTCTTTTTCCTTTCAGCTTCTTTGTTAACTTCAATTGCCACTTCCTGTTGTTGTTTTTTTCACCATTTCTCGCGCATTCTGTTGCTCGAATTTGATTTTTCCCGAACTCTGTTGTTTGTTGTCACTCTGAGGCAGTGGAAACCTAGGAAAATTGAAATCGGTGACTTGTTCATAGCATTGGGATTGATGTTTAAAATTGATAGAGGAAAATTAGGTATATAGCGGGCCTTGAATGTTGAAATGAGTAGGACTTGAGCGGGTTTGTGATGCGTGACCTTGGATTTGCACTGGTTTACTACTGCGTAAAAAGCGAAGGTTCTCATGATAACTTGTGTGTTGATGAGTTTGTGGAAAAAACAGCAATGAGCTAAAATTTCAGAGGATATAGAGTGTTCTGTACAGTTTGGTATCCGTTATTGGTTGAGCTTTCAATTATTCTGTTCTGTTCACTTCTAGTTCTAGTGTCCCTTTGGCTGCGATATTGAAGATAACGTAGAATGGCAGCTGGTATCAATTGATTTAACAGCTCACGAGTAGATATTTATGTAATAGAAGGCAACTCCTTTTCAGTTTGAACAGATTCGGTAGATTAAATATGTTAAAAATAGCATAATTTCTTTCTGACCTTACTTCCGGTGGCCATACTGCTTCCAGTGCAAAGAATGCATTGGAAGCTATATAATGATACATAAAACAAAAAGAAAAAAAAAATCCCTTAGGAAAATGGTTCCCTGAGATATTTGTGTTCAGACAACATTGTGTTTTATACCTTCTAAAGATGCATCTATATTCCTGAGTAAATTTCAGTATGTTCTGTATATGGCCTTGGCCTTGCATTCTGACAGATAAAATTTGGCAGTGTATGAAATCAAGTAATAATATGGTATGTGGATTAGTCTAGATTTGTCTCCACAAGGATTATAACTAATTACTTACTACACTTGGCTTTATTTTTATATGGAAGAAATTGAAATACAAAGCATGAATTAAATACTGAAAAGCTATAATGAAAATGCAAAATGCTCCATGGTCGTAAGTTAGAGAGTATTAGTAAGCGTGCAATATTGAATACATTAGGGATCCAATTTCATTTGTTTTTTTCAACTAGTATTTAGTATTCCAGTTTTAACTAAGACCTAATATATCAATTTATGGACAGATTCCCTTGATTAACTAATACTCATTTTTTTGCTGCATCAATCCTCTTTAGTTCCTAAAACCCAATTAATTCCGGAACTTGAATTTTAAGAAGAAAAAAGACATTGATGATTTATAGAGTCTCAGTGACTCACAATAAATCCCGCTCACCACTATTCCTAGAAAATTAATGATTATGGCATTTTTCACATGGTCTAAGACTCTAAGTCATGTACAAATTATCCAGTTTCCTACGCAACCCCACTCAATCAAGATTATAAATGGTCAATTCAGAATCAATAACTTTAACACTCAGTAGGAATCCAAATAAATCATCATTCAAACCAAGCTGCCTTCATGCCAGCAGAAAATTATTCATCATAAATATGGAAGAAAAAAAATAAAACTTTAAAGTTACACCATTCTTGATTGCATTTTTTCCCTTGGAACTTTCTATTCTTCTAATCTAAAGCACAAATTCCCTCTATGCAAGATCCCCGTCTGACAACTCTCCTACTCTCTCAAAATCTCCTCTATTTTTATTTATAAATTAGATCTAGGAGTCACGTTTTCCTGATCTGTTTTGGTCTTCTAATCCTTAGGCCTTCAGCTCCTTGATTTTCTGATAAGGAGATGGTTTATTTGATTCTCTCCAATATGAACTTTAGAGATTTGAATAACATTTTGAGATTAAGTAAAATCTCTTTACTTCTCCTTCTTCATACTATCTCCAATATTTATCCAAATATTCTGGAATATACATGAAAAATCAAATCAAACATGAAAATATACATAAGACTAACTAACATTATGTGCATTGTTGCAGCACATCACTTTCTTAGCTCAAGAATAGCTATAGCTATTAACATACATTTAAGATGTAATTCATTTGTGTGTTTGAGACTTTGGTTCAACTCATACAGTCACACACATATCTGTATGTTTCCAAAAATGTGTGGCTCTGAATACCATTTTGTTTCAGAAATTGATGATCCATGATTCCCTGGATTGCAATGTCAAGAATTTCTTTTATTGACTAGTAAACTAATATATCTTTTTTACCTTTGGTTCTATCTTTAGGCTTTGACTCCATATGAGAAAAAGAAATATGTTTGGAAAATGCTTTACATATATATGCTTGGATATGATGTGGATTTTGGTCACATGGAAGCTGTTTCTCTTATATCTGCCCCAAAGTATCCTGAAAAACAGGTATTTTGTTCTCCTTCATGACACCTTTTTATAATGATTTGTTTCTCTCTCTCTCTCTCTCTCTCTCTCTCAATATATTACTTTATTCTGGTGAAGTATTTCAGTTTCAGTTCATTTACATACCTAGCAGAGAAAATATCTATAGACTGTGAAGAAGTAATTCTAATATTGCCATAAATGACTGCAGGTTGGGTACATTGTAACATCAAGTTTGCTTAATGAAAATCATGACTTTCTCAGGTTGGCTATAAATACAGTGCGCAATGATATCATTGGTCGTAATGAAACCTTCCAGTGTCTAGCATTGACTATGGTATGGTAATGGAAAAAACTTAAACTGCCATCCTTTCCTAGACTTGCTCTTCATATTAATCATTTAAGAATTATGTATACTACCCTGTTTCTCTTAGTATCGTAAAAGTGCTAACAAGAAGTCTTGGAAATTTTTATCCATTTGGATGACTTTGTCTTTTGTACATTGTACCATCCTCTGTTAATTATGTGTCATGAAAAACTTTTACTTGGTAATATGGACTTGCAATCATAAATTGATAAAATGTCCACATTAGAATTTGGATGACTCTTATGTTCTTTTCTTTGCCATTATGGTTCCCATGCATGTGAATTAAAGGGTCTTACTTTGAATATATTTTCTAAAGTTCTTGTAGATGCTAATGTGTGCATTTAGTAAATTATGGAAGTTGACAAGTCTTGGTACTTTGTTTCTTTCCTTGGAAAACAAATCTTTTCCTTTGAGTCGCTGCCACCATGTTATGTCTTCTATCTTGTAGGTTGGAAATATTGGTGGGAGAGAATTTGCTGAGTCCTTAGCACCTGATGTACAGAAGTTGTTGGTAAGAAATTATTGCATTAGCATTAAATAGGTGGCTTGATTGGAAAAATATTGATGTTAACTGCATTTTGTGATCTAGATATCGAGCAGCTGCAGACCACTTGTTAGAAAAAAAGCCGCATTGTGTTTGCTGCGACTGTACAGGAAAAATCCTGATGTTGTCAATGTAGATGGATGGTAAATTTGAATGTAATTTTGCTTGTATACACTTTTTTTCTTTATTGTTTTCCTTCAAATGCATCTTATTAGTCCTTTTTTACCTTAAGGGCGGATCGGATGGCACAACTTCTGGATGAACGAGACCTTGGTGTTTTGACATCTTCTATGAGTCTTCTTGTTGCATTAGTATCAAACAACCATGAGGCATATTGGAGTTGTCTTCCTAAGTGTATCAAAATTTTAGAACGGCTTGCTAGGAACCAGGATATCCCACAAGAATACACTTACTACGGTATCCCATCTCCCTGGCTTCAGGTTTGTGAATTTTTCTTTTCATCAAATATATTTCTGTATTGGCTTGGGTTTTAGGAAGATTTTTGAATGCTACTCTTACAGCTTGCTTTTATTGAGAACCAAAAGTGTTGAACTAAATTTTTTCTTATCCAGCAAGTTAACCTTTTTTAGTGTTTAACAATTTTTGCTTAATGTAGGTCAAAACAATGAGGGCTCTTCAATATTTTCCTACCATTGAAGATCCTAATGCAAGAAGGTCATTGTTTGAGGTTTGTAATATCAAATTGACACATCCAAAAAAAAAAAAATAGTTAACAAATTTTAGTGAGCCTTGATTAATCATTTCAGGTCTTACAAAGGATACTGATGGGGACTGATGTTGTAAAAAATGTGAACAAAAATAATGCATCCCATGCCGTTCTTTTTGAAGCTCTTGCTCTGGTATGTTTATTGCACCATACTATATTGAAAATGAAAAACAACATTTTCATTCTTTGCATTTCTCATTATAGATGACAGTGTCATGTATGTGTAAATATTAGTATGATGACAGTGTCATGCTTTTTGGGTTGATCATTCACGGGTCGATCACAGGCCGCTTACACCCCCTATTTGCTGAGCTGTCTTCATTTCTATCTATACATCTGCATGCATTTGGTGGTGGTGTTGTATATGGTATACATTCGGTGGGTTCTGTAATTGTCCTTAATTGCTGCTATATTGTTATTGATATATGGATGATTCTTCATATAGAGATGTGAGCAGTGAATTTGGTGGCTGTGTTATTCTCTCCCTCCCCCCTTCTCCCAATTTACATACAAGGGATTTTTTTCCTCACAATCAGATGTAGCAGTTATACTCTCTATTCTGATTGCTATATTCAGGTGATGCATCTTGATGCTGAAAAAGAGATGATGTCTCAATGTGTGGCTCTTCTTGGAAAATTTATTGCTGTCCGTGAACCAAACATTCGATATCTTGGCTTGGTAAGTCGGGGGGCATACTTGATTAATCCATATTTCTCTTTTCTTGTTCTTTTATTTCTGTTTGAAGGAGGGACAAGGATTGCATGCCCAATTTCTGCAGTAGATTTCATTATCATAGTAGAAGGCTTGGTGGTGGTGGTGGTTGTCATAATGCAATGTCCCAGTTCATAACATATATGCTATTATGGTGCAGGAGAATATGACAAGAATGTTGATGGTTACTGATGTACAAGATATCATTAAAAGACATCAAGCTCAGATTATTACCTCATTGAAGGATCCTGACATCAGGTTACATTTGCTATCCTATATGTTGACATCATTGATCCTGTATATATCATCACTAAATTATTTTCATGCAGAACCCAGCCTTTACTTATTGGTAACATATAAGTGTACATGTATGTATAAAATTGGGGCAATTAAGGATAGGATGCCCATTCATTGATTTACTCTCAACACTCCTCCTGACCCTTGTTAAAAATTTAAGTCGACTTAAGAGCAGAAAGATTATTTTCTTTTGAAGATCTTGGTTTTTATTTTTATGTTTTACTGTGTTGTTAATAAGTGGGTTATAATTTATGTTTTTTTTTTTTGCAAAAATGCAACTTATAAGAGAAAGTTGATACTGTTTACTAAAGTAGTTTCCCTTTGAAAGTTTTAGAAGTGCATTAAAATGCAAGGTTGATACAGAGCAAATTCCTTTGTTCTCAATGGCAATTTTTATTAAATCTAATATTTTTACCTGCATTGATTTACAAGCAGTATTCGGAGGCGTGCTCTAGATTTGCTTTATGGCATGTGTGATGTTTCAAATGCAAAGGATATAGTTGAAGAACTACTGCAGGTATAGAGCTAGGTCCGAACTAATTCATGCAATTTGAAAATCTCATTAAAGTAAACCCTACCCCCTTCCCAACAGCAACCTCATGGAACAATAAACAAAATAAAGAAAATGAACCAGCTATTACCTGGATACACAAAATGATTAGTTTGCAATTCCAACTTTTTTGTAGTATCTCAGCACAGCGGAGTTTGCAATGCGTGAGGAATTGTCACTTAAAGCAGCTATTCTTGCTGAGAAGTTTGCACCAGACCTTTCATGGTAATGCAATAGACCCTACTAGAAAAATAATAGAATAATATTGTTTCTTATTTAGTGTTTTGAACTTTTGATGTGTTCTTTCATCTTTTTCTGTAGCTTGTTTTCTTTTACTTCTATTTTGTGGATGACCTGTGCTCAATTTTTGCACTTGACTCTTTTGTCATGAAATTTCTACTTGTGAAAAAGACAATATAACTATAAAATTCAAAATATCAGCCAGCCTGTCTAATGTCAAAATCAGAATTTTTTATGGCAAAAATATGCTATACTTTATGAATGTGAGATGAAAATCAATAATTTCCAACATTTTCTGCAACTGTGAAGGATTGCAAGATTTTGTTTATCTAATTGTTCAGTATCTGTAGAAGGGAATCAATAGACCTGTCACGCCATATTTCAGTACAAAAAATACCCTTGATATTTGATCAGAACTTATTGTTGATTTAATATGTACACTGATATCATGCCATCCCTTTTATACAGGTATGTTGACGTGATTCTTCAATTAATTGACAAGGCCGGAGATTTTGTTAGCGATGACATATGGTTTCGGGTGGTTCAGTTTGTTACAAACAATGAAGACTTACAGGTGTGTTTGAAACTTGTAGTGACTATGATACTGCTTCCTATTTTACACATCATTCACAAGGCATTTTCTGTCTTTCTCAGCCTTATGCTGCAGCAAAAGCTCGAGAATATCTTGACAAACCTGCTATACATGAGACAATGGTTAAGGTTTGTGTGTTTCTACTCATGCTACTAATTTGTACGGACCATATTTCTATTAAATGCCACTTATTGATGATGGCTTCTAAACTGTAAAATGTGTGAGAAATATTTAATCATATTAGAGCAAAACAGTGACATCTTCGCTAAGTGGTCCATTTACGTTGAAATTTCATAATCTCTTACGAAGTATGAAGAATGTCAATAAGTATTTCTTTATGTTATTATGGATTTTATTTAATATTTTACTTTATATTGATTCATTCACGAATAACAATTACTAAATAATTTATAACTTGATTTGGTAACTATGAAATAGCATTTGCTTGATTTTGTTTCATGTGAATACACTTCAACAGGTCAGTGCATATATACTTGGAGAGTTTGGACACCTTCTAGCAAGACGACCTGGATGCAGTCCGAAGGAACTATTTAGCATTATACATGAGAAGCTTCCTACTGTATCGTAAGGGGAATCACACCCTACCTCATATATTTCATAGTTGAAATGCATTTTTTCCTAGATACCTTACTAGAGGTGCTTTATTTTCAGGACTTCTACTATTTCTATTCTTTTGTCAACATATGCTAAAATTCTGATGCACAGTCAACCACCAGACCCTGAATTACAGAATCAAATATGGACAATATTTAAGAAGTGAGATTTTACCTCTGCAATGTTCAATTTCTATTATTATGAATTTTTTCTATGGTTTTTTATGATGTCATAGGTTCTTCTAATCCATTTGCTCATCTTTAGATATGAAAGCTCAATTGAAGTCGAAATACAGCAAAGATCTGTTGAATATTTTGCATTGAGTAGAAAAGGTGCAGCTCTAATGGATATATTGGCCGAAATGCCTAAATTCCCTGAACGACAGGTTTTCTTGCAATATTGATTCAGAGACAACTTATTTGAAATTTGCATAATCACTTCGATAATCTATGGTATAGCACTCATGGATTTATACTCTTTTTCAAATTCAGTCTGCATTGATCAAAAAGGCTGAAGACACTGAAGTCGATACAGCGGAACTAAGTGCTATAAAGTTACGAGCTCAGCAGCAATCCCAAACATCAAATGCTTTGGTTGTAACAGGCCAAAGTCATGCTAATGGAACTCCACCTGTTGGCCAACTTAGCCTTGTAAAGGTGCCCAGCATGAGTAGCAATGCGGTTAGTTGATCCCTCCACTTCGTGTATCTTTTTCACTACATCATTTTGGTCAACATTATAGCATCTTGAACCATATATTGGTTCATCTTTTTGCTTCTTAGTTTGACACCTACTTTTCTAAACAGGATGAGGCAGATCAAAGATTATCCCAGGAAAATGGGACTTTGAGTAAAGTAGATTCTCAACCTCCCTCTGCAGATCTCCTTGGTGATCTCTTGGGTCCACTTGCTATTGAAGGCCCTCCCGGTATCAGTGTCCACCCTCAGCCAAGCTCCAATTCAGGATTGGAAGGAACTGTAGTTGAAGCCACGGCCATAGTACCTGCTGGAGAACAGGCCAATTCTGTGCAGGTACATTGTTTTTGTTTATATATATAGGATAGTTTTGGAGAATAGATGGTTTGATATTTATTTATGAGGGTGAATGAGAGTATTTATATTAGCTAACCAAAACGGATGGGAATAGAGTCAAATCAAAATAAGGATATTGATGCTGACCAATTTCATTGACTTGGTCTGTTCAAAATTTCCAGCCACAACTCAGGCCATTGGGCTCTTAACATGTGATGTAGTAAAACCTTAAAGTACCCAAATAAGTAATGAAGTCTTTTTCTTAACCTGATCTGCCAAGTGCTAACTGAATGCTACTGCAAAATTCCATTTGAATATTATTTTTCTTATATTTCCTAAATCTTATTTTATTTAGGCATGATTATTATTGATGATGAACCACATTGTTACACAAAACTTTCTTGAACAAATACAAATTTAGACCATGTAACAGGTCACTTTTTGACTAGACTGTGTTCTCCATTGTTCTACAAAATAACTTGTGGGCATTGGAATATAATTTGCACCTTTTGCATGTGCAGCCAATTGGAAATATTGCTGAAAGATTTCATGCTTTGTGCATGAAGGATAGTGGTGTTCTATATGAGGATCCTTATATTCAGGTATTTCTTCATTTTTTTCTAATATTCTCTATTTTTTGTTTTAATTTTGGTCATGTATATTTGCTGTTTAAACTTGTGTTCCTAGATTTTATATATATATATATATTTTGCACAGATTGGCATTAAAGCAGAATGGAGAGCTCATCAAGGGCATCTTGTTCTTTTCTTGGGAAACAAGAATACTTCTCCTCTTGTCTCTGTTCAAGCTTTAATATTGCATCCCACGCATTTGAAGATGGAGCTGTCTCTAGTACCAGAAACTATACCTCCCCGGGCACAAGTGAGAATTCATTTGTTACTGTTTGTTGCTTTTAAATATTGTTAATTGTTAACAAGCTTACATTTTCCCTCTTTTGATTGCATAGGTGCAATGCCCACTTGAGGTCATTAATCTCCACCCAAGCAGGGATGTTGCCGTTCTTGACTTCTCCTACAAGTTTGGTAACAATATGGTACGTAAATTTAAACTTATGTTTTATTTGTCTAATTTCAAAAATCCTGATCGAGTTGAGAAGCTCAAATCTTAAATGTTAGAAAAAAAAATCATTTTATCTATTAGTACCAAATTTGGCTCCAAGTTACATGCATCACCGTATTAGTCCTTTAAAAATGCATCACCATATTAGTCCTTTCAAAATGCATCAGTACATTAGTCCTAAAATTTCAGTTATTAAATTAGTCCTTCAAAGATTCTTTTGCCACCAATTTAGTCCTCTAAACATTTTGTTACCCAATTAGTCCTTCTAAATTGAGTGAGAAGGGACTTTAACCCCCTCCCCCCCCCATTTCCCTCCAACCAAATACTATTTTAATTAACTTATATTTATCTATGTTGCTTCACAGGTCAATGTCAAGCTTCGCCTACCTGCTGTCCTAAATAAATTTCTTCAGCCTATAACTATATCTGCTGAAGAGTTTTTCCCTCAATGGAGATCACTTCCTGGACCACCTTTGAAACTTCAAGAAGTGGTACGTATTCTGCATTATGTACATGGTGAACTTTGGGTTTATTTTGTGGCAAATATGTTATTTCTTTGATGGCTTGTTATTTCTGATCATGCAATCATAGATTCATCTTTCCTGTTGGTTTTGCAGGTTAGAGGTGTTAGACCACTTCCACTGCTCGAAATGGCAAACTTATTCAACAGTTTCCATTTGACAGTTTGCCCAGGGCTTGTATGATATTGAAGTCCCTTTTTCTTTTTTTGATTATTTTCCCTGACATTCTTTAACCACTAATTTATATATTGTTTCTGCTGTCTTTCTGCTTTAGGATCCCAATCCAAACAATCTTGTTGCAAGTACAACATTTTATTCAGAAAGTACAAGGGCAATGCTTTGTTTAGTAAGTACATGTGTTGAACTACATATCTTGCATCCTAGTCCCTACAAATAGTATGGTTGAGACTTGTTAAATGATCTATAAGATAAAAGGGAGGCGAAATGGAGGCAGCATTTTTCACCTGCTTCAAGATCATATTAATCAAATTGTTGCTGTCTGCATTGGTTTTTCATAAAGAACCTCCTTGAAAGGACATGGATGGTATAGGGTTTTTTGTTTACCTCCTACGGAAGCATTAGCAGTTTGGCGTTGCCGCTGTATTACTTGTTTGTCATTTTTAAACTCTTGTTGTATTAGGTTTTCTGCCTGTTATTATTTATTAAATTGATGATAACATTAGTTGAAGCTTTTTGTAGTTGATAACATTTTTAAACTTGTTTTTTTTTTTTTTTTGTGAATGATGATGTGCAGGCAAGAATTGAAACAGACCCAGCAGACCGAACCCAGCTGCGAATGACGGTTGCTTCAGGGGACCCAACACTAACATTTGAGTATGTGACTGATTAGTTTTCTATTTAAAGGATGCCATCAACAGATTCTACAGCTTTTGCTGATCATTCTTGTATTGGTTTGCAGGCTGAAGGAGTTCATCAAGGACCAATTAGTCAGCATTCCCACCGCAGCAACCCATGTACCAACACAACCAGCTCCAACATCTCCACCAGTGGCCCAACCAGGCAGTGCTCCCACAGCATTGACGGATCCTGGGGCAATGCTGGCTGCTCTTTTATGACAATGTAGAGGTGTTCATTAATTATTACACATTTGTAAACCTGATTATCTATACAGCCTAACCCATGTTCCTCTCAAGCTAGCGAGGGTGAGGTGGATAGACAAAATCATGATGCAAGGGCTGGCGGAATTATGAGTGAGCAGCTGAGTGTTTGAGCAGGGATTTCTGGGTTGGTGGGCATTTTTGAGATTCTTTCTGCACAAAGTGATTGTCCTTTAAACGAGATTTTATACATTAGTTGGGCGAGGGTTTTCAGTTTTCTCATATTTTTCCCCTTCCCAGTTTCACTTTACTGAATTGTTTGTGGTGCACCTGATAGCATGTAAGATATTTGCCTTTGATAGAAACAATTGTAAGTTTGAAATTGTTATTTTGACATTATATACAATAATAGCTTGTGGAGTAAGGACATACGCATTTTTGCTATCAAATGCTTTCTAGGGTTCAAACTTCAAAGTCAAGTTATTGACTTTATTGTCTATGAAAAAAGTTTAGTTAATGTCTATGAATTTTTTTTTATTTTATGGCTATATTAAACTTGAGTCGACTACGTGGGTGTGATGTGGAGCATGCTAAAGCAAATTTATTGAAAATTCACAAATGTTTAATTATATTTTTTATAACCTTAATCTAAATTCTTTCAATTAATAAATTAAGCCATTATCTTGTCATAATCTTTCACCGAAATTTACATTTGAGAAGGAAATAAGCTTTTAGAAATTTTGAACTCATTTAATAACGATATATGAAGGATTTAAAAACTTGAAATTAAGATATTATAATTAATGGAATTCAAACAAGGTTTAAAATCATTTAATTATTTTAATTGGTGAAAATTGAATTAAAAAAATTTAAACAAGTCATAGAAAGACTTGGTCATAACAAATAGAAAATTGAAATGTTAAATTTTCAAATGAATTTAAGACTAAAATCACACATTCACAGTACTACAAAGACAAAATGTAATTATGGTATCAATAAACTCATGATAAACACTTCATTCACAAATGCCTATATTCTTTAGTATTCAAGCAGAACCATGAGAACGGTGTATGTAATCCTGAAGCACCTAGGGAGTGAATATTAAGCCGAAAGAAAGCGCTTGTAAGCGTATAAAGAATAACTTTTGGTGGGGCCAAGGAGGAAAGGGGGGCTCACTAGGCATCTCAGCTTGATCTAAGATCCGAGGTGAAGGTTTCAATTTTGATTGACCTCCAAAAGAATGTGATCTAATATATACAAATAATTGAGTCAGATAAGCAACATAAAAAAACTGCCTATCACCATTGATCGGAGCATTTTTCGATGAATCCAGCATTAGAAGTGGAGATGGGAGGGAGAATGCAACAGGGAGTAAAAACCAATATGGCTCCAGAGCATTCAACCATTCTGTCCGCAGGCTGGAAACATGTCCAAGTCATCATTACTCAAACACAATCTATCAGTGGCAGGAAAGCCGCAATCTGCAGGTGCCAATTAACCTCTGAAAGCGCACAGTATACATTGTGGCAATGGATTCAACTCGCATATACCTGAACCAATCAATGCACGCATACTGAGCCAGCTTGTATGATTAATGCTGAAATTGAGAGTCAGTTTGTATGCTCTCACCATCCCCGGAAATGACCGCATCCCTCAACACCACCATACCCAAGAGAACTCTCACTGAACAATAGGATGACAAACAAAACTGCTATCGCCATTCCCGGCAATCACCACATCTCCAACTACCAAGCCGAGATGGTGATTCAACCCAAGGTGAACAATGGCTGTGAATCCAAATCCCACAAATCTGACAAGAGAGATCAGGGGCCGGTTCCTTTTGTGAACATTGCCGACATTTATTAACATTTCCTTGTAACGAATTTGTAGATCCACAGTTGGATGCTAAATTAACAGTCCCACATTCTTCAGGAACACCTAATGTACAAGAATTTTTCAAATACCCTGAGAAGTCCCCAGATGCATTGGCTTCCTCAAATTGACTATTATCATCTGAGTGGAGCAGTTCAGTCAGAGAGAAGTAGGTATTAGGTTCAAAATCCACCAATTCATCAAAATTTACAATTTCAGAGTTATTCAGAAGATTGCAGTCAGCAGAGCCATATTCTACAGGTGATAAATCTTTTACAGATTTGGACACCATTGCATTGCTTGTTGAAAACTCAGCATGAAGATTACCTATAAAAGAACCATTATTCTCCCCCTCCCATTTAGGTAATTTCGGAAGCCCTGGACCAGAGACAGTATTACCTGCATCATCTGCATCTAACTGGAGTTCTGTAATCAGCTCAACACTTGAAAGGGAGAAAAACAGAGGATCATTGTCTTGTCTAGAGACATCCCCTGTAGGATAGATAAGAGTTGCAGGCTCACATGTTCTCGTGTCGATAGGTGTACCGGAATCAGAATATGCCCCAAAGTGCTCTTTCTTTGAAGCCCTTGTGAGCAACTTCTTGCCCCCTTGCATCATGTACAAATCAGAGTAAGGACACACAGGCGACTTTATCCTGCGGCACTTGCAACATTTGAAGCCCAGCACGTCAAAAAGTTTGGACTCTTCAAGTTCAACAGCTTCAGCATGATACCAATCTGTAAAACTCAGAAATTAGATAAATAAAGGGTAAGCAGTTGAAAATGTTATCATTTATTAACTGAATAAAAAACTTACGTTTGCATGTTTCACAGCAAATATACATTAGATCAGATCTATATGGTTTATGGCACAAACGACAAACAGGATCCAGTTGAGGCAGGCCTGAACCTTCCTTTAGAAGAATGTTCTTGAGCCTGAAATCAAAGCCTGTATCTTCATTATTCTTCTTTTTCCATATAATACCCCAAGAGCAACTTCTGCTACGGCCTTTTGTTTCCAAAGGGAAATCAGAAGCAACTCGTTTCATGTCAAGTCGACTATTCTTTGTCTTAGCAGACATCAATCCTTGACCATCACCATTAGGCCTTGGCCCCTTCAGAACTGCCGAAGTGCTACGTTCTTGTCCTTGTAAAAGTAAGGGACTAGTTGGAGATTCATAACAGGACTGTTTTTGAGTAAGTAATTTGGCATGATGACATTGTTTGCATGTGGCCAAGAACTCAACTTCTTCACATGTAGAGACTGTCGAACTCACGGAACACCCCATGTGACAATAACCTATGCCCATATGAAATAAAACATTAAACCAATATATGTACAAAGTCAAACAAAATTAAAGGGTGAGCTACAAAAAAAATACAAACCAAATAAACCCCATACCACATTAACCAAAAAAAAAATGGAGTACTATTTAAAAACCCTTGCAAAGGGGAAGAAACTTTATGTACGGGCATTCATGTGTATTTATTCAATGGAATGGGATGACTATTTTATGAGAAACTGAAAATATCTCATTTAAAAAAAAAACAAAAAAATTTCATGACAGCATACTGAAGTAAGTGAAAGGATGCTGGATCAAGCAAAGGGTTACCTTCACAAGCACTGCACTTGAGAGCATTCCTGAAATTAAACCAAGAGAAAAACTGTGGCCTTAGAAAGAACTGGAGTAGAGAGAAAAGAAGCAATAGCATATAAACACGAGAATAAAACAGTAACCAAGTAAAAGTAATTACCCAATTAAAACACCCAGCTGACATACAGAGCATGATAACATGTCCAACTTGTCTCTCTTGCAGGTAAGGTAAAAAAATATGTCCTTGTAGGTAGCTGTCAACCGCCTTTTGTGCATATGAGATGTAATATGCATGTACTCTTTCTCAGATAGCACTTTTCCATTACGTACTTCATACTCTTTTAACAAATATAAAGGAATGCGTGTTTCAGAAAACCAATATTTTTCCATTCCTTCGGGACCTTGCTCTATTTCAGCATTTTTCATTACCCGAGAAGGAAGATGTTTCTGGATTCCAAAGGCTACTCTGTACAAAAATTTTCCCTCTGCAAATTTTTTATCACGAATATTTGCATTCCTAAAAGCAGAAGCTTCAGTATCTTGACCTTTCACATCCAGGAGGTTATGCTCAGGACGAATCAGATCACTCCATCTGATATGAAAATCTAGATATCGGACCTGATGCAAATAATCAGGTATCATCAAGTTATTGCCAAATCCAACATGCTGATGCAAAAAAAAAATGCTAATGCAGAAAACAAAACTATTATAATAAATAAGAGGAAACCTGAAGTGCCAGCTGAGATGCATTCCTACTCATTTGAACTGCAGCTCTCCAAACTAGCTGCCTGCTTCTTTTAGGAATCTCAGAGCCATCAGCATAGAATATACCCGAAATTTTCCTCAAACCACCTGTAGCCCACAACAGTCAATGCTTGTGCTTTAATTCTCATACAAATTTAAATTACTTCAAAACAATTGGCAAATAGTTGTCAGCAGGAAGGAACGGACTGGATGTCATTCAAATAAAACTACATAGCAGGATTTGTAGATGCAACTCAATTATGTCAATTTCAAGTTTGATAGACACAATATTTCTTGAACTCCTGCTTTTTGACTTGAAATCTCGTGGTAAATAAATATTAATTATATGTAATATTTATTGTTTAAATATATTACTACATTTAGAAATTAACAATAATTTTCAAAAAGGATATGTATTTCTAATTTTTTAGGATTAAACAAAAGGATTAGCAAATAAAAGTGTTAATGCTACAACCAGTCCATAAATTGTTAAAGCGTCCATATTTAAACACTAAAATTTTAAAGAGAATGACCAATTGGTGTGACTTGGGAAAAAGTTTTCCATTTCTTCATGGTTAATCAAAAATTGATTAAACATGCATCAATCCAATTTAGCTAATAATCTGCTTCCAATTGAGAATGGTATATTATTTACTTAAAGAATACCTTGGCGGGCTCCTTTTTTTACCATGGATTTTGGCAAAACAGCTTTCTGAAATACAGATTTGGTAAATTTCCCACCATGCCACCATGCAAAATTTTCCTGACAACCACCAACTGTAACTTTATTGATAGATAACTGTTTCTTACGCTTCCCACAAGTTGCACGTTTTTGTGTTGTTCCAAGAGTACATGTAGCACTTTGCATTGTAGAAAATTCAGCCAACCAATCATCCATCAACTTCACCCAGTCTCCACAAAAAGCAATTGTTCGAATGTTCTCCTCAAGCTGAAAATGACAATTTCATTAACCAATGAAAAGCAAATGATTTACAAATCTGCACATTTAACAAGTGCAACAAATGCAAGCAATAGTCCAGACATTAAAAACTAATAAATCTCCTTGGTTCAAAAATAACAACCACTCACTTTGAGTAAAAGGGGCTTTATATCACTAAATGATTTGGCTCGTTCAACTTGTTTACGCCAATGCTTTCTATAACATTCACTCAGAAAGGGTCCAACTATTAAGCCACGTAAACTTTCCTCCATATACATAACATATGTTGCAATGCTAGGGATGATTCCTTCTCCACTCCTTACAGGAGCAAGACCAGAAAGGATTTTCATTGCACTTTTGGTGGCACTTATAGCAGCATGATTTAACATGCATCCTTTCTTGCTTGAAACAGAGGCTTTGCAAGAAATGCACCAGCCACACCTCTCTCTTGGAACCTCCACAAGCTTCTTTTCAGAACTTGGCCAAAAGAAGCGTGAAGCTGTTTGGGAGAATGCTTTTGCTAGCAAATAAGTGTTTCCAGATGTTGCTTTCCCCAAGTTGCCAGACACATGACCCTCTGATCTAGAATCCTCTGAAGAAAGAACAGCCAGGTTAGCAGCAGCAGACGCAGCAACATCACCATGCATATAGTAATTAATATATGACTGTGGTTTATAGGAGCAACCCATGTACACAAAATCATTAGTTAAACTGCCTTTGCACTTTCCAAAACCAGATTGGTCGCCTTTAGTTTGCAAAGACAAATTCATAGGCAACCCTACGTCATTTGCGTGCCCATAATTATTAAATTGTCTGCTTACCAAGGAGCACTTGACAGGGCTTACTGCAGCTGACCTATTAACAGAATTTTGGCACTTTGGGTCAGAGTGATGATGGTTAACAGTTGAAACAGTCGAATCCATTGCAGTTTCCTCATTAAGCTTCAGATTCACAGTAGTTCTTGCATTGCCACTGCTTCCAGGAGCAGGACTTCGAGTTGTAACCAATGAAGCATCAAGAGATGGCACCAAATTATCACCACAAATCCCATTCCCAAACATTAAACTGTATTCTTCCTTCACCGAACTAACAGCTTTATGCTCTTCTTCGACCATAGGAGTTAGTCTACTGACACAAATGGGTAAGAACTTTTCTGAAATATTCCAATATTCTAACATCGCCATGCAAATACCATTGTATATAGGTCTATGTTGCTCAGATGCATAAAGGACTTGGAGAACTCTAGGTATGTCATTCTGATTGTAGTATTTAAGACAAAAGCCATCACTGTTGACATTGAGCCTGCAGTCATAAAAGATCACAAAATCAAAACTCAAAGTTTCAAGTGCATCTATAGTGAGAACTGATAATGATAGCAAAAAGGAAAACAGAAATAAAAAGCTAAAGCACAAATTCAAAGTAGCACCAGAATCATCCAGCATAACAAATGAAGGAGTGGAAGAAACACAAAAGAAGTTAAACATACACCAGTAAGTGGTTGCAAGTACTCATGAAAACTTGCCCATACAAATCCTTTCCGAATACTTCAGCCCCTTTAAGTGATGTTCCCCGTGCAATAGTAGGCCCAATCATATCTATTTTGCACTCCGGACAATACCATGCCCCTTCTGGTATATGCATCTTCATCACACCAATACACCTTGAATGATAAACAGCAGGACAACCATCACAACAAAGCAAGGTCCCATCCATGCCACACAAGCGACATTCATCTCCATTGCCATCAACATCATCCTCCTCAGCATTCAATTCTGAAACATACTTCTTAGTTTCAGCATCCTTGCAGGCAGTAGTTTTGGAATATCTTGGATGGACTCTTCTAGGCCCATTTTCAGCAGGAAGGCAATCTTCATTATCATGATCAATCCCAACCTCTGATTCTTCACGCATGTTCATTTCAGCTTTTAGCTCCTCAGACGCCAAAACTTCATCACAGAGAATTTGCAATATCGTCAATTTCCTACTTGCAGGCAATAAATAATACTCGCCATAAAAGATTTCGTCATAAAATCCTTTCCACTCAGGTCCTTTTGTGTATCCAAAAATTGCTAAATACTGAAACACAAAAACAGGCCAAGTCAAAGCATCAACCAAACTCCAATCACTGCACCTGAAAAGGAAATTACATATTCCAATTAATATCTTTTTTCAACATAAAAAAGTCTCATAAATCGAAAAATACTAGGGCATATTAAAAAAATGCTACAAATAGGTGAATATAACAGATGTAATGTCCTCTAAAAAAATTAGTCAACAGATTAAACAACACGTTTAGTTGCTTCAAAAAATTTCTACAACACTCGACCTATTCGCTCAAAAGCACGCATAACATGGCTCCAGTGTTTTTGGACTCTAAATAAAGCCAGCCATATGCTCCACTAAGCTCGCGAGAATGAAAAATGAAAATGGAAACATAATAGAACAGTTTGTTTTTTCCACCAGTCAAATCAAATCGAACATGACACATACTGATACATAAAATTTCCACACAACGGTCTGTAACACGGTAAGCATGATTAAAGATATATGAGATAAAGCTGCAGCAGGAGTAAAGCTAACTACAAACCTCAGGTAGCAACAGTAAACTCTAATTCTAATTTCAAATCAGAAAACAGTACCAAAAACTTAAATTGCACCTAAGTTTTTGTCCTAAAACTAAATCAAATGCAAAAACAAAAAATCGAAATAAAAAGAAAAGTAAGAGAAGTAAGCACCTAAGGCATTTTGTTGCAGGCCGCGAGCCATCTGGTGAAATGTTTTCAAGGTGACGTTTCAAAACACGCATCAGCGAAACGTGAATTGCATCAAGCAACGCATTCGAAACTTTACAGTTCAAAGCACCAACAAACTCGTCCAAAGTAAACGGACTAAGAAACAGGCGAATGCTAAACGATCTTAAAAATCCGTAAACCGAAAAGAGATTCAAAACACACGGTTCCGGCACGCCAATTGTTCCGGAAGACGGCGGCAGCATCAGCGGCGACGGTATCGCCTTTTCCGGCATTTCCGCACCGGAACTCGAATCCCTGGCCTCATCATCATCCGTCTCAGCTCGTTCCTCTTCATTGTCAACCGATAATTCACCTTGCAATTCGCTCGAACCTTTCTCCGGTTCCTCTGCTGTGATCTTCGGCAACACCGATTCCTCCAATTCAACCTTCCTCCGAATCAAATCGTCGTCGAAATAACTATCAAGGAGAAGTATCCTACGAATCTCGTTGCTATCTAAATCCTCGAAACCGCCACTCTCATATACGACTCTGTACAGTCCACTAACATAACGCGCGACTTTGCCTAGAAGAACCGTGTTTCTTCGAAACTCTTTTAGCACGTATCGTCCAATCAATGCAACCGGCGTCGTCTTCTTTGCCTCGGGAAGCGTTTTCGCGTCACCAGTGACGGTTGCTTCGTCTTCTCTCCTCCGTTTGCGTGGGCGGCCCCTGGATCTCACGACAGGAGGTTCCATCGTCGAATCAGAGGGAGAATGAAGAGTCTCTCAGTGGTTTTTCAGAGAGATTTTGGAGTTTGGAGAAAGGTTTAGGGTTTGTTGAGATCGTGCGAAGTTTATAGAGAGTGTGGGGGGGGGGTGGGTGAGGATTGAGGGGGAGAGGTTAGGGTTGTGCGAGATAAAAAGGTGGGAGAAGAGAGGGAAAACTTAGCTAGTGATGACGAAGAGTTTTGTTGTGGTTATCTCACTCGAGCGACCGAGTTGCCGACTCCACCCGGGCGAGTCTATTGCACTTTTTGAGAGGAAATTGCACGTTTTTTATTTTATTTTTAATTTTCAAATGATATTATGGATATCTCTAAAAAAAATGATACTAAGGATAAAAAAAATCATTATCTGGGTAATTCTTGCTACTAAAAACTAGTAGTAGTAGTGGATTTGGTGAATGTCGTATTTCGGGTAAATAAAATTATAGAACAAAGAAACTTCTCAAACAAAGCAAAAAACTAGTGTTTCAATTTAGGCACATGAAACTTTTTATTTTATTCAATTAAAAATTATTATAGATAATTTTTTTTGACATATAAAATATATATTTAAATTTATGATAAATAATTTATCTATGGTACTTATTAAAAAATGAAATTCAGTTATAGATAAAGATGAAAATGATAATACAAAGAGATAGATGAATTAGCAAAAAAGAAGAGATAAATGATTAAAAAATAAAAAAGATAAAAAGGGAACAATTGAGATAGTAAAAAAAATTGAGTTAGTTACCAAAGTCAAATTAAATTTTAAACTAAAATTATGAAGTATTTTGAAAGGATAAAATATTAAAAAAATCATGTTTAATATGCGATATTAAGATAAGATACATGGATCAATGAGGGTGAAAAAAAAACTTATAAAAATGCTTTCATTAAGAGATTAGATTTAAAATATATGAGTAGATATTAAAACATGCCATATATTATTAATTAGAATTCACAGTTTGAGGAATAAAATTTTGTTTGTTACATTTTTTTCATAAAATAATAACTTCTTTTGTGAATATAATTATTTTTACAAAGTTTCCATACATTTATATCAGTTTTCGAAATAATTTAAAATATGATTACAATCATAAGCTATTTTAAAATAGTTTATGATTTTTATTTAAAAACATATTGATAGTCGTTTTTTAATTAATTGTTGTGGGCTTTATTTGATAATGGAAAAGTTTGAGATGTTGCGTGGTTTTCAACTTTTATGTCTGTTTGAGAAATAAAGGAGTAACAATGAAAATGAGTTAACTAATAACAGATGTAGAGTAGTATAGATGATTATTTTGACTAATTAGAATATTGTGGAATTGCTTGAGTTATGGAAATTTTGCTTTTAAGATAATGTGTTTTTCATCATGTATGTTGTTAGTCTATAAATAAATTAGATGCATGTGTTTTTTTATTGAAATTTTAATATATTATAAACATGTTTTCTTTTTCTTTAATCTTATATTTTTCTTTAGAATTTGCAAACAAGGCAAATGGGAAACAAAAGTGATAATAAGATGGTTAATGTTTTATCTCTAATTGCAGTTAGTAATTTTTTATACCATGTGAAAAAGTGGGTTTGAGCTTAATTCAACCCTACAAAATTAGCTTGTAAGACGAAGATTGCTCTCCACTTATATCGTTTATCTCACCACTATCTTTATTTGATGTAAGACTTCAACATGCTTCATTTTTTCTCATGACTACCTGTCATGTGGGACTCTCAACATACCTCTTTATTTAGGTGTGACTACATGGTCAAACTCTAACTCCACCATAATAACCACAAGAAGCTCTATTACAACCATAGAAAGCAAAAAAAAAAAAAATCTATCATAACAAGGACAACAACCTAAGTATACATGAATAAGACAAATAGTGTTAGATTTTTTTTATGATTGGCCACATTTTATTGAGGGAAAAAAATAGGATTATTTATAAGTATTTTCAAACATCATATGCAACAAATAGTGTTTTTTATGAAACCTTTAACTTGAGGAGATATTTAATTGTATATTTGAAAAATCCACATAGGAAGATTGCATACTTTGTTTTTCCTAATCCTCACTATAAACTTGAATATATTGAATTTTGTTTTAATCAATCAAATGTTGAAAAATTAAAAAATTTCATCAATATTATTTGAGCATTGTGCACTAGAGCATCTCATTTCTCTTAATAATATTAATTTTAATATTTTGGGTTTAAACATTGTGTTGTAATTTAATGTTGACAATGATAATGGGAGCAATGATAAAATGGTCAATTTAGATTAAAAAAAAAAACAGGGTGATGTGCAAAGAAATGACTTGGAAAGAATTTTAGAGGATGACATGGACATTGACAATCTTGGATTTTACATTTTGAATTAGTAGAAAGTGAAAACAAAAAAATATTATTGCATGGATGGAGATATATTAACTCTTTATATGTTTATTGTATTAATTGAGTCTACATTTTGTATAGGATGTTGTGTCCTTTGTTAATTTCATAGTTTCTAGAATCTGATTATTGTTGATGCTTTGATTTGCACACAAAATTTAATTAAAATGTCAACAATTTGTGAGATGAAATAAATAAAGTGAAAAGGATTGAATTGATGTGTAAACCTAATTATTATTATTTATTTTTTTGCATTGTGTTTAGAATATCATAATATTGAGTTCCAATGGTTCGTTTAAATTTTTTTAGAGTTGTCTAGTTGGACTTTAACTTGATGTTGGGATTGCTAGTGTTTTTCAAGGTAATCTCTTAAAGTTAGTTTGTGATTTGAGTGTTGTTTCACATTTTTTGCAAATTTTGTTGTCGTTATTAGTTCATTGGCAAGTACACAAATTCATCCTAATAGTATTTTAAAATGGTAAGGCCAAGTATCGTTTTCATATGGATTTTGTTTGTGCTTAACTAGTGCGTATTCAAATTACGTGCAATTAATGAATGAATTGAGAAAATGCCAAGTAAATCATTTTGGTTGTAAATTAAACGATGGTGCGACTCTAGACTAAAACTAAGTAAAGAAAACAAATACTGAGCTTGCTGACGAAAAGTGAGTGCAAGATTTGGTTATGTCGAGGGCTCCCTATCGAAACCTCTCTTGATGTAATTAGGGTAATTTTTCTCTATTTAATATTATTATAGTTATCACCTACATCTGGGAAATTACTTTAATGATTCCTCACACGAGAAAGCATAATCCTCCTAGTTTCTTTCTTAATCTCTCAATAACTAAACTAAGTGTACTGTATGACTAATAGAGATGTACACCTCAACTAAATTACTTCATATTATCCCTAACAATGAAACATTTTAGATGTTCTTCCAACTTTTAAGGATTAACCACATTTCCCCGTGCTTAACCCTGGACATAACATATAATGGATGATCAAACCAAGTACATGGAAATAAACACTGAAAGAAACAATGAAACTATAAATAATATTAAATAGATAGTAAGAGTTTTTACATAAAGGGAGTTTTGTGGGAGGTTCCCCAACAATGGATTGTTTAGCCCTTCATGGTCATGAATGACTCAAATATACAAAAGGGTGTAACAGGTGAAAAGATAGGAAATGAAGGTAAAGTGGGGAAAGAGAGTGGGCTCTCAATGATTGTCTTCCTCCTCCAGATCAAGCTTAGGGCTTTTTCTTCTATCTAAACAAACTTTATTCTTCCTCCCAACTTTTTTCTTAAAAACCTTTCATGAGTTTGAAATCCCGCGCTACGCGCTGAGCGCGTCTGCGCGTGAGAGTAAGTGGTTGGATGCTAAGCGAACCATGTGCGCTAAGTGCCTTTTCGTTTGATTGCAGGTTCTCTTTGCTACTTTCTCGCGCTCAGCAGACACTCTCCCGCTAAGCGACACAGCTCACTAAGTGAGTTTAGTGCGCCGAGCGCGAACCATCAGACTTCAACTTCTATCTCTATCCCTTGCCTGTATAATTGCAAAATAAAGTCATCAAAACAATATGGATTAGCAGTTTAAGGCACCTACTGCACAAAAACTCAGAGAATGTTGAAATTTTAATGATTCACACGAAAAGATGTAATAAAAATGGGAAGATATTACTAATTCTTATATATTTTAATTACATAATTTACTCATGCACATCAATTAGCAGTGTTTATAATTCAAATATGGATATTGTTTTACTTATTCATTGAAATTGTTGAGGAAGATGGCATAATTAGAAAAAAATGTTGAAGCATGTGTTTTTTTTTTTTTTTTAAGTTTTATGTAATCTTTTGAACCTGTTTTCATATTGCACTTGATGAAAACTATTTTATGAATTACTCACGAGTTGTCTCAAAATTACAAAAAAAATGATAAAGATATTATAAATTGAAATTAGTTACAATATGTAAACAAAGGTTACAAGTTAGAACTTAGAAGGATGATGATTGACATTCTTTGTTGTTGAATGGTGTTTCATTATTTTGTGGAAAAGCAATATCATTGTTCCGAATATGAATGACACATTTTAAATTAAAGGATAGTCAAGGCGCGAAATGAAAAAAGTTTCTAATCTATATCATTTTTTAGTTAAACTATTATGTCAAGTTATTGTGGACAACTACAAGAGTTGGATAATCATTTTAGAAAAAGAGAATACTGGGTTGCTTCTTTGTGTAAAATGTTTGAGTCAAAGAGATAATTTTTGCATTTGATAAAGAAGATTTATATGTTTTGCTCAATTTTATAATTCAGAATTTTCTTCAATTGAACTTTTGACACTAGATAATAAATTTGAAAATTATTTTATAGATGTTTACTTTCACAATACATTTTCAAAATTACAAGGGATTAGTAATTTTTTCGTCAAACTTGTGGAGAAAAAAACATGTGTCAATTGATGTATTTACTTATAGAGTCAAGCTTTGATACTAGTGACAACATCATTAGTTGATTTTTTTTTTTGCTATGAATACCATCAATAATGAAATGCGAAATCACAGGAGAGATTAGTAATTGAATGATTACTTAGTTATTTATATATTAATATTTTTTTATAATATTGAAAATGAGAAAATAATGTAATATTTTTTAAATATAAAAAGCTCGAAGAGAACAATTGTTATATATATATAATCTAAAAAGTCTTATGTAATATTTTTAGCATTAATATTTTTTTATAATATTGAAAATGAGAAAATAATGTAATATTTTTTAAATATAAAAAGCTCGAAGAGAACAATTGTTATATATATATAATCTAAAAAGTCTTATGTAATATTTTTAGCAATACAATTTTTTTATATAAGTATTATCCTAATTACTTTAAATTTATGGATTCATTATATAAGTATTATCCTAATTACTTGAAAATATTTTAACAATAAAAACCAATTTACAGTATCTATGATAAGTTTTTTATTTTTTTTACTAATTATCTTAAAATTTATATTAATAAAAATTTGATTGAATTAGAAAGTAAAATAATACATAGCTTATAAATTTATAATTTATTAAAAATAATAATATATAAATACCTTATTATTTTAAACATTCCATCAATATTTTTTATATATCTATTCTTCCTACATCCTATCACTTATCACAATTATAGTTTGTGTATGGGCATGTATTTATTTTTCCATTATAGCAAGTGAAAGTGAATAATGACAAAGGGACATACTGGCAAAAAAAAAAAAAATGAAAAATGACACAGGACACGTAGGTGCGATTAATACGAGCGCCATAAAACACATGGCGGGAAGGCAAGGCAAGGTGAGTGAGTGGCCACGTCACGTGCGTCTCGCGTGGACTCCCGCCAAGTAACGGGTCGGAGACTCATCAATCAGCGTCACTCACTCCTCGCGCCTCTTTGTGATTTATGAATTTAGATTTTCCTTCTT
Organism: Glycine soja; assembly: GCF_004193775.1. Classification (NCBI taxonomy): domain Eukaryota; kingdom Viridiplantae; phylum Streptophyta; class Magnoliopsida; order Fabales; family Fabaceae; genus Glycine; species Glycine soja. Next base: position 49,046,405 of record NC_041012.1, on the reverse strand, counting down.
CCTATCTTTTTTCCAAACCCTTGGCGCGAAATCAGGAACTTAGGGTTAGGGTTCCGATGGGGAGCAAGGTGAGCGACCACCACTTATCCACCGTCCGATCCATCGTGGGTTCCGAATTCACCGACATGGACATCATCAGAGCCCTCCACATGGCCAAAAACGACGTCACTGCGGCCATCAACATCATCTTCGACACTCACACTGCCCCCAAATTCAAGCCCACGCGCCCCACCAATCCCCGACCAGTTTCTCCTCCAAAATCGACCCCTCCCACTCCCACTGTCAACGCCAACTCAAACTACAGCGTCGGTGAACGACACAGCGATGATAACCGCGACGATTGGTGGCTCGTGAGTTGTAGTGAAATGACATGTTTGTCCACGTGTAAAGGGAGGACTATAAGTTCCGGCGAGACCGTGGTTTTCAAGTTTCCGGCGAAGAAGCTCTCCGCTTCGCCCTCTCCGGGGAAGGCGTTCGGGCGGGCAGCGACTTGTTCGGAGATAGTTCGATTCTCCACGGAACAAGCTGGGGAGGTAATGCGAACAACGGCAACGTTTGTTCAATTCAATTTCTGTTTTGATTAACGGTGTTTTGGTGTGGCAGATTGGTAGAATACCAAACGAATGGGCTCGGTGTCTTTTGCCTCTCGTGCGGGATCATAAGGTTAGGATTGAGGGGCAGTGTAAATATGCGCCTAAAGTTTTGGGAATCATGGACTCCATTGTTTTGTCAGTGAGGTATGCTTGATGTGAAAGCCTACGTGGCTTGCCACCTCGTTCAGGGATTTTGCTTTGCGTTGAAGTATTCATGTATGGAAATTTATGGTTTGCAGTTATGTTTTTTAATGGTGAAAACTGAATTCTGCTTGTTTTTGGGATTTGTTTCAGTGTATTTATCAATAGTTCGATGTTTGGTAAGCATCACCAGGTTTCTCTCAAGGATGCTGCCAACTCCACTGATGAATCGGTGTTTCATCCACTTACAAATTTGTTTCGGTTGCTGGGTTTAAACCCTTTTAAGAAGGTGGTTGTTGGAAGGTGTTATGTTTTATTTCTGTCCGTGGTGTTTGCTTTTGTTGTTTGATAAGCTAGCCTCTCTAGTAAGTCTGAAGAAAGTTGTACTTGAATGTTGACTTGTGTCGTTTTTTGATTTTTAAGGCGGAGTTAACTCCTAGTGATTTCTATTCCAACAAACGTCCTCTCACTCAAAGGGTACAAAACTACAGATTTAATTGCTTTGTGACTATTTCTGCAACCGTTTTTGCATGCTACCTTTCTATAACAGGAGAGATATTCTCTTCAGGTCACATTACCATGTTCCAAGTCTGAGCATCCTTCTCAAAATGGTCACGAGAGTGACAATGAGGATTCCATTTCTGAAATTGATGTTGAGAACATTGTTGGTGTTGGATCGAGCTCAGAGTTAGAGGTACTATATTCTGAGAGTAACATGCACTATTTTACTTGCACTTATAAATGGTATTGTCTTTAACCAGAAGTTGTTGTTCAGGAAATGGACCCCCCTGGTAATCTTATGTGTGAACTGCGGCCCTATCAAAAGCAGGCGCTTTATTGGATGATCCAGATGGAGAAGGGACAATCTATGGACGAGACAGCAACAACCCTCCATCCATGTTGGGAGGCATATCACCTGGCTGACAAGTATACCTGTGGTTATTTAATATCATGGTTTTAAATTGTGGTTGCATCGTGAGAACCAAATTGCAGACAAATGCATTAGATGTGGCTGCAATTGTTGTTGTGGACCACAATTTGAAACCCTGCTTAACACACACACACATAGAATAACCAATGAGTGGTTTGATGAAGTATTTGTGCTTATACTTGTTAGGAGGGAGCTTGTTATTTATTTGAATGCGTTTTCTGGTGAAGCCACAATAGAATTTCCTAGCACCCTTCAAATGGCCAGAGGAGGAGTATGTTTCTTAAGGAGTTAAACCTGGAAAATTTTCTTGCTTTCATGTATTGTTCAACATTTGTAATGTATTATTTTATTGTGAATTTGAAGATTTTGGCAGATGCTATGGGGCTTGGAAAGACCATCATGACCATATCCCTTCTCGTTGCCCATTCAGGAAAGGGTGGATCAATAGGCAGTCAACCCATAACCCAATCCTTTATTGAAAGTGGTGAAGTTAGTGATACAGTGCACAAATTTTCAAACATACCCAAGAAGGCAACCAAATTTGCTGGTTTTGATAAACCGATGAAGCAAAAGAATGCTCTAACAAGTGGTGGCAACTTGATAATATGTCCCATGACTCTTCTTGGGCAATGGAAGGTACTAGTGTTGTCAATTTTTGCATTTGTAGCTCTCTGGTACATCATTTCTCTACTTGAAAGTAGTATCACATTTTATTCAGCTGTGGGATGTATAGAGTAAGTCAAATACTTTCCAGTTCTGAACATTTGACAATTTCTGCAGGCAGAGATTGAAACTCATGCACACCCTGGGTCTCTGTCTCTATATGTTCACTATGGACAAAGTAGGCCAAAAGATGCAAAAAGTCTCGCCGAAAATGATGTTGTAATTACTACATATGGAATTTTGGCCTCTGAATTTTCCAGTGAGGTAGTTGAAACCTGTATACTATCTCTGATAGTGCTTATTTGCTTCATTTCTTAAGACTTATCAACTGGTGCATCTTTCTCTCTGTCTTATGTACAGAATGCAGAGGATAATGGTGGACTCTTCTCAATTCGGTGGTTTAGAGTGGTTCTTGATGAAGCACATACCATAAAATCTTCTAAAAGCCAAATTTCTTTTGCAGCTGCTGCTCTAATTTCTGACAGACGTTGGTGTCTAACAGGCACTCCGATTCAGGTGAATTATAACTGAGTCTCATGGCTGAAAACTTTCTTTTTGGTATTTGTGGATTAAGTAACTAATTAATTTTCCAAGAATAAGAATTTTCACACTAATCCTAAATTTTACAGAAGACCACTATGTGATGCCTTTAACTTGATATACTGGAAACCTTTGATTGGCACTAAGATTATATTGTATGGTTAAACTTATGAAATATTTAATTATCTCTGACAGTGTCTTATAGTTTCCATCTCTGAGTTGTATAATTGGAATATATCCATGACATTGTAGTTCTTATTGATGAGGTTTTGCTAATTTGTGCTGAGTTGTGGAGTTGGACTACGTAAAATCTATCCGTGACATTGTAGTATCATTATTATTCATGTTTTTATCAGTGTTGTGAGTTGGACATTGTGTTTTAGCATGATAACCCTTGGTCTGTATTATGTAATACGCATGTACCTTGCAATGCTGTCAAACCCTTAGTGTGTCTGGATAAGCTTTATTGTTTTTTCAATTCCTAAAGTGATTTTGGTATGAAAAATTTCGAAAAGTTAAAAAATCACTATTTGGGTTTTTTTCCAAATGAGTATGTACTTCAATTTTTTCATGGAACTGCTGTTCATGTATTTATATTATGATTATTTTGGAGTAGTCTAGTGTTCCAAATTAGTTTTTTTTCTTCCTGACATGGAGCCCTTTTTAATCTACAGAACAGCCTTGAGGATATTTACAGTCTTCTGCGGTTTCTGAGAATAGAGCCTTGGGGTCATTGGGCCTGGTAAAATTTCCTCTTTCTTTGTGTTGGATATGTTAGCTCGTTATTATGCCCAATGTTATCTACTATTTCCTCTTTTTTCTCATCAGGGTTATTTTTTTAGCTTCCGAAGGCCATTTTTGGATGGTGAATATATTTTTAGGAGGGAGCAGGGGAAGTTAAATATGGTTTTAAACTGAACTTTGTATCTCTAACAGAATTTATTTATAATTTCTACATTCTATGGAAGTTGTAGCTTTCAAATATTTATTTTCCAAGGATTGAATTAAATAACAATGGTAACAAGACTTGTACATGACAATATGACATTCATAATTTTATAGCATAAAATAAATCTTGTGTAAGCTTAAGACAAGTGGTTTGTTTGACACTCCTTTTTACTTTGCTTTTCAAACTTCTGTTGGTTGATTACAATGGCAACAATCAGAGAAGAATTCTACACCTTATGATTTGATTGAGTGTTTATGAGTTAATATTTTCTAGTCAAAATTTCTGTAACATAAATGAAGTACAAAGTATGAAACCAAGTTGGATGTCATGAATGCTTAGCATAGTCATCTAATGCAAAGTATTTGTTATGGGCTCATTTTATTATAAGTTATTGCTACTCTGTTTATTACTTTGATTGTTTACTCTTTTAAGTGGGTATGTGGCTGGAGTACTGGACTGAAGATTTGTTTTATATGGTCTAGGTGGAACAAACTTATTCAAAAACCATTTGAGGGTGGTGATGAAAGAGGGCTGAAGTTAGTTCAATCAATTTTGAAGCCAATCATGTTGAGGAGAACCAAACATAGCACAGATCGAGAGGGCAAGTCAGTAATCTGGTTAAAGACCTTTGCTATTTTAACATATAGTTCATTCTATTGACTTATCATTTGTTGCAGGCCAATCCTAGTTCTCCCTCCAGCTGATACGCAGGTAATTTACTGTGAACCCACAGAAGCTGAAAAGGACTTCTATGGAGCCCTATTCAAAAGATCTAAGGTATTCTGAGTTTCTAATCTAAATTTAATATTTTCAGTTTTTCACCTTATTTTTTGGCACTGAAACAAACCACATTGATCCAACTCGTTGATGAAATTTATGCAGGTAAAATTTGACCAGTTTGTTGAGCAAGGGCGTGTTCTTCATAATTATGCTTCAATATTGGAGTTACTTTTACGTCTTCGGCAATGTTGTGATCATCCATTTCTTGTAATGAGGTATGATGTCTTACATTCCCAATTCCTGTTAATATACTTGAATTTTGTACCAAAATTCTGCTGCCAGCACATGACAACTTATTGTAATTGTAAGCATCTTGTCTGATTAATTGGTTTTTAAGGTGTTACACTACATTTAATCTGTTCAAAATTTCTAACCTGTTCTATCCAACATCATGCTATTCATAAGCTAATCCGAGGAGTTTTTTGGTTAGGTTTGGTTATTTTTCAAGTTCCGGAGAAATTTCAATACAAGAGACTTAAAATTTATATAAACACTGGCCTTTTTAATATACTGTATGTTAGTTACAGTTTTCAAGTTGAATTTGAGAGTAGTAGAACCTTAGCACACTAAACAAATTGATCAAGGTGATAATACAATGATGAGATGCTGGATGATGGTAGCATTGTGGAAGCTGAAAAGTGAAAAGCAAAAATGATAACTAGGTAGTACTTTTACATAATTGGTGTAATTGTCAAGTTTTCTTTCTGACTTCGCCTAATTTTTTTTACTTTTTGAAACTGAAGAATATTTAGGGGAGGAAAATAAAATGTTCTGTTCTAATCATATTTGGAGGGACATGGACTTTTAGGATGGAACCTTAAGTCAGTAGTATGGTTAGGAATATAATCGATATTAACAGGTCTGTTTTATAAGATTTTCAAGGTTGGTGGCCCCTGCCCATTTTATTTTGCATCATTCAATTGTCTAAAGTATTTGGAAAATGTTGTTTGGGCTGTAGGTTCATCACAACCTTTTTTTGTTCTTGAAGTCCATGTGTGTGTGTAAGGTGTTTATAATAGTTTGATGTTTTTGATTGCATCAGAACAATATGCTGCATAGGATGATTTTCTTGACTTTGCTTGATGTTGTTTTACTTTTGATGTTTCTTGGGAAGTTTGTTTGATGCAATGTGATTGAAAAGCACTCTTGTGATTATGTTTTCTTTGACCCTTATACCATTAAGTTGTTTTCTCTTCAAAAGTCTTAGCTTATGCTTTATTGTCATGGTAACAATTGATTCATTTAGTCGAGGTGATACTCAAGAATTTGCGGATCTAAACAAACTAGCCAAGCGCTTCCTTAGAGGAACCTATACTGCTTCAGAAGGTGAAGTAAAAGATACACCTTCACGGGCTTATGTTCAAGAAGTTGTGGAAGAGCTATGTAAAGGGGAGCAAGGAGAGTGTCCAATATGTCTTGAAGTATTTGAAGATGCAGTGTTAACGCCTTGTGCTCACCGCTTATGCCGGGAATGCCTCTTGTCAAGTTGGCGAAATGCTACATCTGGCTTATGTCCTGTTTGTAGGTATTATCAAGCTTCTCCATTAGAATTTTGGATATCTTCTATTTAACTTTGATTGAAGGAAGTTCAAAATTGTCTTTATTGCAGTAGTTTTCAGATGAATCTTGGTTATGGTACAAATTCCTAACAATATTGTTTATTTTACAGGAAAACAATCAGCAGGCTGGATCTTATCACTGCCCCTACTGAGAATCGGTTTCAGGTGGATATTGAGAAGAACTGGGTAGAGTCTTGCAAGGTAACTGTTCTTTTGAATGAACTTGAAAATCTTCGCTCATCTGGCTCCAAAAGCATTGTTTTCAGCCAGTGGACTGCTTTTCTAGACCTCTTGCAGATTCCCTTTACTCGGTAAGATTTGTTGCTAGTTGAATCATATCATTTTCTAGGAAATATACCATTCTTTTGGGAGAGAATCTCAGTGAGTGTGGATGTTTCATTGTGTTGTAATATTACCATTCTTTCTAAATTGATCTCAGCTTTGAGGATTGCTATGATGCTGTGGCATGCTTCATCTGTTCTTTTCTGCATCATGCTTCATCTGTTCTTTTCTGCATCATGCTTAAGCCATTAATGCCATTATGAATTTAATTACCTTTTTATTGATTCAACACATTTTGGCAATGAACAACAATACCAAAGAAGTTTTTCTTTGTGACTGCACTCATGTACAGGAATAACATTTCGTTTGTTCGACTTGACGGGACTTTGAATCTGCAGCAGCGGGAAAAAGTAATCAAGCAATTCTCCGAAGACAGCAACACCCTGGTCTTGACATACTTCCTCTTGCATTTGTTTGTGACCTAGACAGTGTAGTGAAACTGGTTCGATGCATTGAGTATTTGATACTTATTTCTTGCATCAGGTGCTGTTAATGTCACTAAAAGCTGGTGGAGTAGGTATAAACCTAACAGCAGCTTCTAATGCTTTTGTCATGGTACGTGCAAACTGTTTTTTAACCAAATCACATGGGGATAAAGTGTAATAAATTTGAACTCTGATAATTGGATTTCTATCAACATTGGGTATGATCCACATGATGTGAGTTTTTAACCAAATTGATTGTGCAAAAAACACATCCTCAACAAAGTTATTATTACCAAAGAAGTGACTAAAATCACACGATCTTTAGTGGAGTGTATAAAATGGATATATAGTGACATTATTACTATTGTCATTTGGAAAGTATTTGTTTTTTTAGTAATTATGGATTATTGATAATTTTTCACTTTGGACAGGACCCATGGTGGAATCCTGCTGTTGAGGAACAAGCTGTTATGCGTATTCATCGTATTGGACAAACAAAGAAGGTTGCCATTAGACGGTTTATTGTGAAGGTATATTTAATATCCCAAATTTGGAAAATCATGCACATATCTCACAGGGTCGTACTATTATATATTTTTAATCGGGCCCAGTTAATTGCTTCACTGGGTACAAGAAATCTGCTAGTAAACTAGTGAAGTTTTAGTGGCAAAGCCACTGGCTGAACTGGACTTCTACCTTTTTACGAGATTGCTTTGTTCAAGCAAGTTAATGTGGATAATTACGTGTCACTTGCCACTTGTCAGCATGTCTGTTTGGTATCTATCACCAAATTATTGAATTATAACCCTGGTTCCAAGTGTTGTTATTGACTTGAATATGGCATTTGTTCTTATGTCTAACATTGCAGGGGACAGTTGAGGAGAGAATGGAGGCAGTGCAAGCACGTAAACAACGAATGATTTCTGGTGCCTTGACTGATCAAGAAGTTCGAACTGCAAGGATTGAGGAATTGAAGATGCTTTTTACTTAGACAAGAAGCAGTGCAAACATATTCGCTTGCTTTGGGTGCACCAGCACTTTCACAAATTTTGCATCCCATGTTTTTTTTTTTTTTTGGTTCTTAAGTGCCGGTGACTGGCGAGTGCGAGGTAGTTGTAACTAGTAACATGAAGGTGCTTCTTAGGCGGCATGTGTGCCAGGGAGTTATCTTTTAGCCTGCATAGTGGGATCAAGTTTACTGAATATCTTGATCAACACAATGCTTGAATCAGGCTGTTTGGAGGGGGAGGTGCAAAGTAGATGGACATCTTTGATGTAATTGGGAACACGCTGTTGTTTGGGAGAGGGGAACGAGTGGATAAAGGAAATGGAGGGACTTATTTTTTTCCCTTGGCAATCTTATAGTCCAAGTTGAGTGAATGTATGTATGTAATTCAACAACTAATAATATAAAAATGAATTTTTTCGTCTGCGTTACCCCCAATTTGGAGGGGAGAAATACTTTGGCTGCGTATTTCGTGGTCTTTCTTTTCTCCCTTAACAAAAAAACAAGAGCAATGGTGTAATCAAATATTTGTAAATCATTTTAAAATTAATATTTATTAATTAAAATATTTTGGTATTCTAAAATTATATATATATATATATATATTATATTAATATTGTTAAGTTTAAATATCTTTATTTTTATTTTTATAATGTAGTGTTTTATCATTTTTGTTGTATTTTTTTTCATTTTATTTCTTGCAAAATGTGTTTTATTTTTTATCCTCTAAAGTATTTTAAATATTATTTTTTTCACTATCTAAAACGTGATCTAAAATACTTGAAAGAAAAAAAAAATAAAAAAATACATTTCACAAGGAACTAGAACAACCGGCGAGGAAGAGGGGATGCCTCCATTGATGGTTTCAAGGCATATTTAGAGGTGTGCCACTGGCGCCAAGTGGAAAGGTGATCCAATTATATATTGCTCTTATGCTTGCTATATATAGTACACATATTATGTATATGACTAATATTATATGTTATCTTAACTAATATTATGTACTCATGATTCAATTATGAATTTTTAAGTTAATAGTGGTTATGTACTCTTATCTTAACTTTTGAATTATGTAAACATGTTTAGATAATTTCCCCCCCTTTTAAATCAGAATCTAAAACAATTTTTTAAAACTATTTTAAGCTATGATGTATAAATTCTGAATTTTTTTCTAAAACAAAATAATTTGTTTTACAATTTTAAAATTATTTTTTTTAAGCTTAAACTAACAACCCATAAAATGTCCTTAAAATTTGGATGGAAAGAAATCATGTGATACTAGTTCAACTTAAGTAAAACATGCCTGCGTATTTTATGGTGCATTCTTCAGAGAATAATCAAACTAACTCTGAATCTTTCTTGTTCTATCATTTTGTTCTGGCCAGTTTCAAGCTAAACAACAGTAAGTAAACCTTGAGAAGGCACAAAGCTGGGTCTTCTTCTGTTGCAGATTTGTCTAGAAATTGATTTAGAAAGGGTTCCCCAAGAGATTCCATGGTAGAAGGAAAACAAAGTTGAATAATTGAATACCTTACTTTGAAGTGTTTTGAAAGAAAAACAATATGGGTTGGAGGGAAAATAAGTGGAATATTTCAAGGAAATAGTTCAGAGATTAGAGAGGGAGAGTTGCCCTTCATCAACACCAGGACTTTTGCCAACAACTGATAAACCACCAGAGAAAGTCAGTTCTGAAACAACTGATAAATCACTAGTGAATGTCATTGCTGCAACAACTGATAAATCACTAGTGAATGTCGTTGCTGCTGCAACAACTGATGCACCACCTATTCAACCATCGGACATTATCTGCCTGTTAAACCATGCCCCAGACAATGTTCCTGAAAATCTGCATGTGGTCTTCTGATATATAGTGTTCACATGAATTGCCAGACCATGCAAACCATCTCAAACCAAAGAATTTCTCTCGATGGTGATGCCAGTCTCCAATTTTATTGTGGGCCGCTATAAAGATGAAATACTTTTGATTAGTTTTCTTGGGGAGAAGAGATTCTAGCTAGCATAAGAAAATAAATTCTACAAGCTGCTATTGCCTCTACTTTTTATTCTGTTCAGTTTTTTAGGAAGGAAAATTAACAATTACCTCACTTTATGATGCATTTTGTTGTCTTGTAGTCCAGTAGATAATAATAAGTTTGGTATAATATTTTGGAGCAGATGAAACGTGTACATTTTGAATGACAAAACCGTGTCTCTCCTTACCACATACATTTTTTTTAAAAAAAATAGCAAATTGCATACATTCTTGAAGATATAACTATTCACCTTAAAAACAATTTTATTGTTACTTGCAAGTTACATAAAGGTAAATTTATTTTTTCATAAGGGAATGGTCACTTATTTAGAGAAAAATTACAGAATTTTCCAGAAAGCAAACAATTGTAACTTAAATTTAATAAACATGGCCTTATCCCTGTATATTTGTTTAATAATCTTCTAAAATCTAAACTTTATATGATTGACATTAGTTATGTTCACAAACTAGGCCAATGTGATTATACATTAGCGAACAATCGATAAGTTTTGGCATCAAGAACTATCTGCCTAACTGCTGCAACTGCTGATATAGCTCCCAATGCAGAGAAAGCAACAGCAATAGTTACATTCAACCAGTAAATGAGACTTCGCTTGGATGGCTTAAATGTCACGTTGAAGAAAACCACTGGCAAAATGAAGTCAAGTGGCATAAAGCCAAATGCTCCTATAAGCGAGTTTATGTCCCCAAAAAAGGGCAGCATTGCTGCTATAGTAGCTGCGGTAATTATAGCTAATGACCGAGAAATCAGTCTTGGAATTACATTGCGAGGAGAAAACTCAGGGCTTTCTGGGTCTCCAAATGTTTGCTCTAGTACTACATTTGTAGGCTGCAAGTACACCTGCACCAAATTTTGCAATTCAATGGTGAACTAGGTCCTAGTTGAGTTGAGGAAGATAGAACAGTTAGTAATTTTGGATTATAATTAAACTGAAATCATGCTTGATATCCAAAATTATGTTCAAACACAACAAAAAAAGTTGATTTGTCAACCATGTTATTTTGTATAAAATTCAGTGCAAACTATAATCTTAGGATGCACCACCAAGTAGTGGTGTAGTGGCAATCAGGTGTTACTTACCACACCAACAGCTGATAGTTGGGTTATTGTGAAAATGTTGGTCATATAAATAAACCACTTGGGAACCAAAGGCTTCCCATTATCCACGAAGTTGCTTAAAATGAGTCCCGCAGCTTGATTTCCAAACGCCCAATAGCCAGAGATGGCTACGCTAAAGAAAGTGAAGATAAGTACAGCATAACAAACACATAGTCCCTTGAACATCTTCCCTTTTACCGGAGGTGCTAATGTTGCCTGTAACCAAAGAAAAAATTGAAAGCATGTGTGTTTTTCTTAAAAAGTTAAAACAAATACGGCGCGGGTAGTATTAAGAAACTCTACACATCAAAGGAAACTGATCTAGCTGTTTCAAACCTGAATTTCTGGAACTATTCCATTGCCATAAGTTGTGGCAATGATGGCAATGGCATTAAAGATTCCAAATAAGCGATTTGTTGTATCACCTTTTAAAGAATAATCCTTTTCTGGCCCTTTTGATGTGTTTCCTGATTAAGTAGTTATTGTAAAAGTTCAGAGAAAGGTGTACTCAATTGAGCTCAGCTGCACAGGTGTTAGTTAATTAACTGGACTATTAAGGAGGGGAAGGAAATACCAATATATATGGAAGCTGTAGTAGCACAGGCACTATAGGCTAAGCATAGTACCAAAGACACCAAATTAATGTGTCTCAGTGAGTGGAAAGATGGAATTTGAGCCAAAATCAGCATGAAGCATCCAAATATCACTACAAACTGATAAAGCTTCATGCTTCCATTTGGGTTTGATAGCAGGTACATTGCCTGCAGTTGGTTCCGTTAGGAAAAGCCGTGAAGAAGAATCAGTAGAGTCAATGTCTATGTATGTATACTCAGTACTCCTTTTTTTTTTCCTGGTCTATTTTATAAACATTACATAACTCCTCCTATAAATACCGATACCATGATAATAATTAATAACAACTATTAAATTATGATTAAAAATAATAAACACTTAAAATTAAAATATTTTAAAAAATTAAATTAAAATATAATATAATCATTAAATCTCTAAAAGATTCATTAAAGAAATCATGTTCTAAAATATTTCAATTATCGTTAACCATCACTATCATCATGACTGTCATTACCTTTGCTGTTATGACCATCGTTGTTGCTGCCACAACTGCCGACAGCGACAATAGTGCCAGTTGATGACAACATCATGATGGTGGCTACAACTGTGATGATGGTAACAGTGGCGACACGTAAAAATTACGACGACAAAGATGGTGGCGATTAGAGTGGTGGCTACAATAATGATCATAGTGATGACAATAACAGTCATGATGTTGATGAATTAATCGAGATATTTTAGAAATGGAATAATAATTAAGATCTTTATAAATTTGTTTGTTGTTTAATTAATCTTTTAGAGATTTGATGATTATTAGATTTTAATTTAAAATTTTAAATATTTTAGTTTTAACCATTCTTTATCTTTAATCTCAATCCAATGATTGTTCTCATGTTTTCACATAAAAAATATTCTTAAAATCACATCGTAATTCATGCTACCTGATGAATGCCAATTTAACTGCTTCTCTAAATTAGCAATGGTAAATAGTGTCCTCAAGCTTTTCAAAACTTATTTTCAGAATGAAATTCATCACACTCGTTTGTTTGATACTTTTATTTTGAAATAATTGTAAAGCAATATGAAATGATTTTTAAAAGCAAGAATAAAATCAAACATACCCTTAATTATTTTTAAGAAAGTAAACTCTAATATGATATATAAAAAATAAAGAAATAAAAAATGTATAGTAATCTTTACACACCTTCATGCACTGTCCTCCAAGAAGAGGACACAACACTTCAGCACTATAGCACACTGCAAATTGAATTGGCCCCACAAAAAACCGATCCCACCGAGGACCTTCCAAGGTTAATAATATTGATACATTAGTTCTGAGCCTATGAATTGGTCAACATGAATTGGTCCTAGAACTTACTAAGCTATGGTAGCAAAATTTTTCAGATCAATCAGTTAGTGAGGACCATGATGTTTGCATAGACTTCATCAGGATTTCAAATGCAATGGATTCTGACTGGTGCTTATGGGGCCAAACATGGAAAATGCTTATTATACATCACTTTCCCCTTTTACATTTCTCTCATCTTTGTAGGTAGGTAGTATAATGAAGGTATAGCTAACTCTGATTAGAAAATAAAAGTTTAATACATAATATATGTATAAGAGTGTGTGACTGTATTACTTTTTTCAGCACTAAATAAAGCGACTTCACTTATGTTAGGTGCAGACTTGTCAATATTCGTATGCTCCTTTTGCGTCTTAAAACATCACAAGACATTAGTACAACTTGTACGGTAAGAAGGACTTAAACCGGGGGAGACCAACTTTGTGTATTACTTCAATATATGTGGCAAAGAGAGGGCTTTCAATTCAATACATTTTTCTTCAAAAATACTTGAAAGAATCAAATCCTTCCTTAACCACCAAATCAATATTATTACAGGGAAGGAGTGTACGTAGTACCTAAAATGCCACGAGCCATGTCTCCAAATCGTAGCTGGCGATTGCCTAAATGAGCATGGTGCTCAAGGACCAAAGACAACAAATTGTATGAGTAGAAACTGACCAAAGCTCCAATGACCAAGCAAAGTATTCCGGTTGTCCATCCGAGGAAGGTGAAAGCATATGGAAGACTTAGGAGTGGTGGAGCCACAATTGATGTTGTCAAGTGGTAACCACAGTGCATCCATGTACCTGCAAAAAATCATAAGTGAGTCGCATGAAATAACCCTTTTTAATTAAAATCTTGAATACATTAGCCTTTGTTTTAATCCAGAGGAATGAAAAGCTAGCTAGTTGCTTGGTATTCGTGCTCACTAGTCACTACTAAAACAAAGTTATGTGAAGCAATTAAACATTACTCTCTCTGTTCTGTATGTTATAGACTTTTTACACAAATTAAGAGAAGTTAGCAAATAGATGGAAACCTATAACAATTTTACAACATCTCTATTATCATCATTAATTCTTTCATAGTTCCTGCGGTCTATTATTAATATTATTTAGGTATAGATGGAAAAAAAATAATTAGTATAAAAAGTTAGAATAAGACTTATTTTTTCTATTTTAACTCGACACTTATTACGAGGCAGAGGGAGTAATACACAATATTGAAGCCTGCAAGATGACATAAATACTAAAGAACTAAACAGAGGAAAAAGAGTTTCCGATGGAATAAAACTATAAATGATTGCAGTAAAAAAAAAAAAAACCATAAGTGATTACTGCAACCTTTTGATTTGAGGACAAAGAGAGTGCCAGCGCCAATATCTTTTCGGTGGTGAAGTTGTTCCGAAGCATTATGGTTTTCTGTTTCATGTGTTGCTGTTGATCTTGGAAGCAACATGTGTGTGTGTGTGTGAGTGTAAGGGTTCAAATCAAACAAATGAACAGAAGAACAAGTGAAGGCCAAATAACAGAACTGATGAATACTAAATAGAGCAGAGTCAATTTGTAGCAGCTAGCTAGAATGCTAGATGAGCTTGTTCTGATATTTTGAGTCTGTTATTTTGACTATCGTACATAAAACAAAATATATCAACCTCAGTTCTCTCCCGCAATTTTGTTTAAATAAATATTAAAATATAGAGAAAGCTAGTCAAAAGGATCATACTATTCATACAACAAAAATTCACAATATATTTTACAGTAAAAAAAAGATAAAAGGAAAAGAGAAAAAACATTTAAAATGAAATAAGTAATTTTTTTTGGTTAAAAATATAAAACAAGTAATTTAATAAAGTGAAATAAAAGAAAAAATAAATTATCAACAGTATTGTGAAAATACGTAACGTAACATTTCTCGGCTCCAAATGTCCCTATTCTACGTAACTCACTCACAATATATTTGCCTTGTTAAATTGCATTAGTGGGACGTATTCGTGTACTCTATTTTTTTTTTCGTGTACTCTATTATGTTTTTTAAACTCCAAAGTGTTGAAAATTAACTGTGGTCAAATAAGACATGATAAGCGATAACTCTGTCTCAACCTTATTTGCTTGTACTTTACGAAGTGCACTGCAAATAAAAACAGTTAATTAGGCTTTGAAAGGTGTTTTGATTTGCTCTTGTTGCTGTTTCCCAATTATTTTGGAGAAATTTACACAGGGTTTACTGTAGGTGAAGTTAAATATAAAAGTTAAGTATCAATTGTACCAACGAAATTAATAGATAGTTAACTCACTTGAGTGCTTTATGATTATGTGTATGGAAAAAAGTAAAAACTTTATTTTACTTTTATAATCTTTATACAACATAATCAAGATTAAAACTTGAAATAAAAGTCAGTGTCAACAACCACTGGGCTATATCTTCCTCCATTGTTTTAACCCTGGCTCAACTTTTCATATTTCAGAATTCTGATATTTAAGTTTGGCGATGACAATGGTCATTGGAATTTTGCTAAGCAGTGTACAAACTTAGATATAAAATGCTAAAACATTACAACACACTCAAGGATGACGACAACATATATAGCCCAATGTGATTATACATTAGCGAATAATTGATAAGTTTTGGCATCAAGAATTATCTGCCTAACTGTTGAAACCGCTGCCATAGCTCCCAATGTCGAGAAAACAATAGCAATAGTTGAATTCAACCAGAAAATGGAGCTTCTCTTGGATGGCTTAAATGTCAGATTGAAGAAAATCACTGGCAAAATGAAGTCAAGTGGCATATAACAAAATGCTCCTATTAGCGAGTTCATGTCCCCAAAAAAGGGTAGCATTGCTGCTATAGTAGTTGCTGTAATTACAGCAAATGAACGAGAGAAACCAATCTTGGCATTACATTGCGAGGAGAAAACTCAGTGCTCTCTGAGTCTCCAAATATTTGCTCTAGGATTACATTTGTAGGCTGCAAGTACTCCTGACCAAATGTTAAAATTCAATGGTGAACTAGATCATACTATTTGAGGTGAGGAAGATTGAACAATTAGTGCTTTTGGATTATAGGAATTTGCCCAATAGAAAAATAGCTTTTTTTTGTTTTGTTTAACTTTTACTCAAATCATGGTTGATATAGAAAATTATGTTCAAACATAACATAAAAATGTGTAAAATATCGTATGAGAAAAAAATAACCAACTAACAATGTAAAATAATTTTACATTGTCATTAAATTATAAATCACTTTTTTATAATAAATTTGTTGATTTTTATAAATTATCTTAAAAATTATGTCAATCATAATTTATAATTAGATGAATTTATAATTAGATGAAAGTGTAAACAATTATATTATTAATACATCACTATTAAACTCATTATTGAGTATTAAATTTAGTGTACATTCTCTAAACTAATGTATGGTGTGCGCAAACTATACCATGATCTAAACATGCAATTAATGTTGTAGACTATAGTGGAAATCAGGGTGTTACTTACCACACCATTAGCTAATAATTGAGCTATTGTGCAAATGTTGGGCAAATAAATAAGCCACTTGGGAGCCAAAGGCTTGCTGTAATCATCTATGAAGTGGCTAAAAATGAGGCCTGCAGCTTGATATCCAAATGCCCACAAGCCAGAGATAGCTACGCTAAAGAAACTCAATGCAACTACAACATAACAAACACAGTCCTTTGAGCATTTTCCCTTCTACCGGGGGTGCTAACTTTGCCTGTAATAAAAATGTGTATTTTTCTAATTAGAAGTTAAAATACTTTGATGGCGTGTAGCATTAACAAGTTCTATATATTAGAGTGAATACATTTGATTGTTTCTAACCTGAATTTCTGGAACTATTCCGCTACCATAAGTGTTGGCAATGATGGGAATGGCATTAAAGATTCCAAATAAGCGATTTGTTGTGTCACCTATTAAAGAGTAATCCTTTTCTGGCCCATTTGATGATTTTCCTGATTGAGTAGACATTTTGAGAAAATTCAGAAAAAAAATGCACTCAATTGCAAGCATAGGTGCTAATTAGTTAACTGGATTATTAATGAGGGGGGAAAGAAAATACCGATATATATGGAAGCTGCAGTAGCACAGGCACTGTAGGATAAGCACATGACCAAAGACACCAGATTAAGATGTCTCAATGAGTGGAAAGATGGCATTTGAGCCAAAATCAGCGTGAAGCATCCAAATATCACTACAAACTCATAAATCTTCATAGTTCCATTTGGATTTAACAGCAGGTAAATTGCCTGTAGCGGATGCCATTAGGAAAAGCTCTTAACATCAATATATGGTCAATGTCTATGTACTCATGTGTGCGTGCATTAAACATGTTTTGTTCTTCTTTTCTTTTTCTATTTGGAAAATTTGAAGATAAAGAAAAAAGGAGGATAAAATTTTCATTTCTATTGAATATTCTCTAACTTGGTAATTTTTAAAATGTAAAAAATAAAATAATATATTAATATATACTTAATATGCTAATTTGTTGTCCATTTTATAAACATTATATAACTTATTTTTTTATACTCTTCTTTTTCTTTCCATGTAAAATCTTAACATCAAACATATGTTTAAAATCGCATTTAAACTTAACATCCCCTGATGTATAGATTATATATCATAGAAATAAAAACTATTCACCTCATAGTCATACTACCAGAGAAGTGTGAATTATTTAACAAATGTTTAAATTAGCAATGCTCATAGTTTCCTCGAGCTTTTATTTTTTTTTCAGAATAAAATCCATCATACATATTTGTTTGGTACTTTTTTTCTAAAATAATTCTAAAAAATATGGAACAATTTTTAAAAGCAAGAATAAAATCAAAATATTATTTTCAATATAATAAACTCTAATTTAATATATAAAAAATAAAGGGATAAAATATGTGTAGTGTTCTTTACTCACCTTCATGCATTGTCCACCGAGAAGTGCACAGAGCACTTGATTATTATAGCACAGTGCAAATTGAATTGGCCCCACAAAAAACCGACCCCAACGTGGACCTTCCAAGGTTAATAATATTGAAACATAAGTTCTGGGCCCATTAATTAGTCAACATGAATTGGTTATTTGGTCCTAGAATTTATTAAATATAGTAGCAAAAAAAATCCAGATCAATAGCTAGTGAGGTGAGGAGTGAGGACTATGATGTTTGTATAGACCTCATCTGAGATTTTAAATGCTATGGATTCTAACAGTCTATCAAGTGGACTGTATTACTTTTTTCAGCAACAAATTAAATGACTTTGCTTTTGTTGGGTGCATATATGTCACTATTAGTACAAATTATTAGGTAAGATTTTAAAGGGGAGACCAACTCGATTAACATCTAATTAACGTTCCTCCTTTTGCTTTATCTCACTTTTTTCATCATATTATATCACCGATCATATTATTATTAATTCTCTCTCTCTCTTTGAACATCTAGTTAAGGGTACTCTTTTTTTTTTTCCTGGAGAGATCACGCTTTCTCCCATCAACTGAATTTGAAACTAATTTTGCTTGTAGTACCTAACTATTGTTGATTAATTTTTTTTATACATAAGAATCAAACAAAAATTCTCCTGTTAAATAAATTATTTTTACTCATATAAATACAATAACATCTTATACTATTCTATTAACTCTTTATGTTTGTGTTTGCTTCCTACATACTCGTTTATCTTATCATGGGAGAGTTGCTAATTTTTCTTTAGAGTTACAAGTTTTCAACCTAACCATCTTGAATTTTATATTTTATATTTAAATGTTATAAAAAAACTACTAAAATCTGTATTTTTATCAAATAATTTAATTTTTTAGGTAAATGAAAAAAATATAAATTATAGCACTTGATAACATACTCCAACTAAAAATACGTGAGTATATTTGCTGACACATTTGTTTTTTTAGTTAGAATAATTAACAAATATTGCTATTATATTTTAAGATAATATTTAGTTAACAATTTACTGACCTACTTCAACTAAAAAATGAGTAAATGTACTTTAACAAATCTTATATACTAGTTTTTTTTTTTAATCGGCAAAAAAATTGAATATATTAAAAGTTACTAGTGGTACCATGAGTTCATTACAAACAAAGGCCATCTAACATTAATTAATATTAGAATTCAATGATTGAATAATAATACCTATTAACCAAAGACCCAACATTAATCAATGAACAAAATTTAATAAATACCAACCACCCCTCCCATTACTAACCCTGTACCATCCAACAGTGTAATCTTATATATCATATTTTTTATATATAATTAAATCCTTTTCAAGAATTAACTGATTGAATATAAATATTTAATGTATTTAAGTTAAAGTTGAATTATTTAAATATTATTCGAATTTAATCTTTCACGAATATAATTTTTTGTTAGATTTCACTTATTTCTAGATCAAATTTTAGATTAATCAAAATTTCTTTTACTCTTATGAATTGGAGGGTTAAAATAAAAATCTTTTCTTAATTACCGTGTTAATAATACAAGCAAGTGTAGTACCTAAAATGTCATGAGCGATGTCTTTATATAGCTGGCGATTACCCAAATGAGCATGTTGCTCGAGACTACAGATATCAAACTGAATGAATACAAACTGATCAGAGCTCCAATGATCAATGATCAAATGTTAACTCGTTGGAAAGTGCACCAAATTTGACACAACTAGTAAAGTACTCAAAAAAGTTAGTGTCAAATTCATAGGGACTTTGTTTGTATTTAGATTAATGCAAACCCAATTTACAAGTAAGAGATAAGAAAATTTAAAATAACAGATAAAGAAAGATAATAGATAAGATAAATTTTTAAAGATAAAAATAGAAGATAAAAAAAGATAAAAGATTTAAATTAAAGGACGATAAAGATAAAAATAGAAGATAAAAAAGATAAGATAAGGAAAGTAAAAGACAAGAAAAAAATAAAAGATTAAGATGAAGATAAAGAAAGATAAATTTAGGATGTGATAATGTTGGGACCTAGTCTGCCTTATTTGCTTAAGATGTATTATTTTAGATTTTTCTTATCAATTTGGTGAATTTTTTTCTACCCACATCTGTCAGAATACTTGTCATGTCTCTCACGATGACAGTCTATCTTATCTATCTATCTCTCAAATGTTTTTGCAAAAACTCAATACATGATAAAATGTATGAAATTTTAATTCTAGATGTGTGCTTTGATGCATTGACATAATGCAATCATTCTATGTCTAACAATGATTTTATTAAAATACCCCTTCCTTTTGGTTCTATTATAAATTATCCTCTGTCGAGCAACTAATTTATTAAACAGATGCATGCAAAACCTTCCTTATTTTTTTATTAAGGATTATCGTCTGTCGAGCACCTAACCCTTAAAGATGATGCAAGGATGTATGATACATGAAATTAAAATAAGAAAGAATAATAGGAAAGAAAATACCTGTTTGCGTTGATAAATATGAAATGTACAATACATTGTTTTTCTTTTTAGGCCTGTCAGACCTTAACTAAGGGTTTAACCTCTCATAGTCACAAGGAAACTTACACTTAAAAAGGGGTATAGAAATTGATGGAGGAGAAGGGATGAAAAAAGGACATAAAAAGAAGGATTTCTCCCATTTGAGATGTTCAGGCTTAAGATCTATTCATTAGAGAGATGTCTCCGGGGTAGTGTAGTGTGGGATGGTGATTTTTTCTCCTTGTCTTGACTCCCTTTTTATAGCTATTAGAGTGTACTTGAGTCCTTTCTATAGTTGTTGGAGTGAAATTGGGCCTGATGCCAAAAAAATCTTCCTTATTTATATTTTTTATATTTTTTAGATTTTTTACTTTTAATCCTTCCTTTTCATATTTACAAGTCATAAATAAGAAAAATATCAATTCTTAATATTTAAGTAAAAAATAACTATTTTTAAAGATATTTTTAATATATTTATTATAAAAAATAACTCATATTTAACTGATATCCCCAAATAAATTATTCCAACCTTCCATCCAAGGAAAGTTAAAGCATAAGGAAGACTTACCGGTGATGGAGACACAATTGAAGTTATCAAGTGGTAGCCACAGTGAATCCATTAACCTACATAAATGAATCGGATGTATTAATTGATCAATTTTCAATTAAAATGCTGAATATGGATGATACCCTTTTGTTTTTATCCAGGAAAACGAAAGGCTAGTTGCTTGGTCCTTGTGTGCTCCAATTTTTTTTTTAAAAAAGGAAGTGAGAACAAATGAAAGGATTTCACCTAGAATGACTCATGATGCAATCACTAAACGAACACTTAACGAAGTTACATAACCATGTCGTGATTCTTGAAATAGTTACTAACATAAAAGATGGTTTATCCTTTTCTATTATATTCGTGACATTATCCTAGTATTGCATGGTTGTCCTTAAATACCGATTAAAGTATTAAACATTAATACAATATTCAACCCTGCAGGATGACATAAATACGAAACAACTAAACCGAGGAAGAAGAGTTAAGAAATGAAACTATGTAAATGATTACTACCTTTTGATTTGAGGACAAAGAGAGTGACTGCATCTTTTCGATGGTGAAGTTGTTGAGAAGCATTTTGGTTCTCTGCTTCGTGTACTGTTGTTGAGGTTGGAAGCAGCGTACTCATTTCTCTATACGCGCATGGGTATGCGAGTGCAAAGAGGGCACACCAAATGAACAGAAAATAACAGAGCTGTTGAATGGTAAAATATATATATAAAAAATGAAGAGTGATACTATTGCTCTAAATACAGTATTAATACTTGTCATTTTTTGTCTAATCTTTTCTTCTTCTTATTACATATTATACCTAATATGTTCTCTTTCGTATAAGTGTATAACCTAAAGCGAAAGTATATCCACCAGTATTTATTGATACAAGATAGATCAGATCGAGTGGATTCATAAGCAGCAAGATGAAGTTGTTATGTGATATTTTAGAAAGTGGGTTCAGTTCAATATATAAAAAAAATGTGATACCGACTGTTCTTAAGGGCGAAAAGCTGGTTATAATATATATATATATATATATATATATATATATATATATATATATATATATATATATATATATATATATATATATATATACACCCACTTTTATTCTTCATATTTTTTGGAATTATTTTGTCTCTTAACTAATATTACAAACTATTTCATTCGGAGCAATAACTCGTGAATTGTCGATATATTGAACTAAAAAAAAATCCGAGTTTTATTATACTTAAAGGTACAATGCAGTGACCACAAAGGATGAAGAGCTCTGTCTTAAATATTAATGGATGATACATATAAAAAGCTTAAAAGAATGAAACGACATTGAGTAAAATCATATTTTTGTCATACATAATTTTTGGGTCATCATGTTCTTTATTAAATATAATTTTTTTCATACATGTGTGTTTTAAAAGGTAGGATTTTCCCCTCCCTCAATCACATTTTTAAGAAATTTGAACGTAGTTTTACCGAGACATGCTGGTTGTCATCACACCTATTTTAAATGTAAACTTACGGTTTTTTTTTTTTTTTTGAACAAGTGTGCTTATTCAAGTGATATTGAAAATCAAAGAAATAAAGTTTTTCTCTTTACTGTTGAAGATGATTTTAGTTTAATTAGATTAAATAACATTTGTGTTTTATAACATGTAAATATATTTAGATTGCTGAAAATTTAACTTTTATTTATTTATATTTATCATGATTAATTGTTAAATAAATATACACAACCTTATTTATCAAATCTACGCATGATTAGCTCTTGTAAAAGATACTTGTACTTTTATGAAAATGAAAAATCACAGATCATTTAAGCAATTCATCTAGTTATTTTTATGAAATAAATTCTATTCTATAATTATTTTATATTAGTCTTACTTTTTTATACTCTATGTTCACATGATATTTTGTTTTTAAAAAAAAATTCTTGAGTAAATTTGATGTCTAGATAAAATTCTTACAATAAAAAGTAAAAAACCTTCACCACGTTATGAATGTTTTAACTTAAATAAGACTACTTTTCATAAATACATGCATGGAGGGATGAACCCAGACTTGGATGACAGGAGGCCAACCATAAAAAATAAATTTTATCTAGCAAATATAATATATAAATGTAAAAAAATGAATATATAATAACTATAATTAACAAAATATAATATTCAGAATTATATAAAAAACCAAATTTTTATAATAACTAATATATAATTTAAAGAGTCAAAGAAATAAAAACTGATTTATAATAACTAAATTTTGATAAAATATATTATTTAAATAAAATTTCTTTTAAAAAAATAAGATTACTATTGATTTTATAGTTTAGAAAAAAAAGTCAAGACAAAAAAAAATTAAATAAAAACTAAAATTAATATTCCAATGAGTATAATTCAATTCACAACACGAAAAAACATAAATTTGATTTTCGCATAATATATCTTTAGAGAGTGATAATGAGTTATTAGCGTGACTAATCTTCGATAGAGGATTATTTTGATAGTCAATTCAAAAAAACTTGATGATTTTATAATTTAAAAAGTTTGGATATAAACTGACGGTATGATAATTAAACTTTGATAAAAACAGTTTTTAAATAAGAATTTTTAAAAGAAGATAAGATTGTTATTAATTTGGTAGTTTAGAAAAAAATACTCAAAAAAATAGATTATATAATAACATACACCAAAAAAATTATATAGTAACAAAATTTATTCAAAAATAATTTTTAGATCAGATTTTTTTTTTAAACAATAGTATTTTTTTTTATATGCAAATTGGATGTCACCTTCAAGATCCACGTTGTTGCTCGCTCCACTGTGATTAATTAGAGGATTCTATAATTATATAAATATAATAAGTAATAATCTATTGAGCTTAAAATTTAGAAGAAGAAAAAAATAAACATACTCATAAAATTACAATTTTACAATACAAAGAGTAATAGATACTACCTAATATCTGATATATTTTCCTCAGTTTCAAGACTTAATAATCACACTATTTTTTCTCTCACTTTAATTTGAAAGGCTTTTACCTTTCTCTCTCGTTCACTTCTACACAAAATCTTTGTTTTCACTTCTACTTTTGGATGATGTTCTTCACCTCTCAGGTTCTATTTATAAAGAAAAAAGTAACAGCATAGCAATTCTGTTTTTCAAATTCAGCATGCGTTACGCAAGCTATGCCTCTAGTTTATAGGATGAAAAACTTTAAACTAATACATTGAATTTGGATGGACATCCAAGCAATGAAATAAATTAGCAACCGGTATTAATATATACTGACTGGACTCCAACACTAAGTAGTGTTGTAATGGGAATCTGGGTGTTAATTATTACTCTAACTTCAATTACAGCATAGGTATTTACTTAACAAAAGCAGTGATAATGTTGCCTGCAGCTAAAGAAAGTGCTATAGAAAAGATAAAATAATTTTTTTCTTCAACATTCTGTATGAGTATAAGAGGTGTATATATAAAATATAAGAAGAAAGTAACAGAATCATAAATTATTTATTAAATCATTTGTAACTTAAATTGAGTTTGAATTTAAAAGATAACAAACTAAAAGATAAACTTGAATTCAAATTATTATGTTAACAGTCCAAGTGCAATCATGAGTCTTTTTCTTAGTTGAAATAAACACTTTGATGGCGTGTAAGAAGTTCTACCTCCTATTTTATATATTGATGCATCTACGTTTGATATTGGCTTTGTAAAGTCTGTATGGTTGATTGGCGTAAGAATCAGTGCCCGGCCCGAGTTATTTTAGTACCACATGTATGAAAATGAACAGTTAAGAACTAAATGTGACATTAATTTGATGGATAATATACATGAAACTGATCGAGCTTTAGAACTTGTTTTTTTTATTTCTTTTATAAAAAAGCTAACATCCTTTTTTTCTTCTCAGTGGTTAGTGGTTGGTTAATAAAGACACAGTACAGTACGGGAAGCATCACTTGACTAATGTGGAAATTGTATACAACATTATTCCTTGGTTTAACTCGTAAGGACTCTGTTTTTATATAAATTTTACGTTTTAATTTCTATATTTAAAAATTACTCGTTTTAACTCCTGTTGTCCAAGAGGACTAAAATAAGTTAAAAAGTGTACGTATATGAACTAAAATGATTTTAAAAAGTATATATGTAAGAATTAAAATATAAAACAGAAAATATTTTAAGATAATTTTTATAAAATTATCTTAAAATAATCAATTTTTAAGATGTTTTTTACAAAATTGTTTTAAAATGATAATTTTTAAGACGATTTTTGAAAAATCATTATAGAATGATTGTATTTATTTACTCAAATATCACTGTATCATGTATTAAGAAATCATCTTTGTTTTGATATCATAAAAAATATATTTTTAATAATAATAGTAATTATTAAATATAATTATATAAATATAAAGATTAAATGAGTAATTAAATTTTTTTCTTTCATTGTAACAGTTAATGTAAAACAAAGACTTTAAATGAACTCAAAATGGCAGAGTTGAATTAGGAAGTTACCTGTGTTTCTGAAAAAGGATATTCAGAGATGGAGAAGCGAGAAGCTTCCCCTTAAAAGGCCTAGACGTACAACTTAGCTTGTCGAATTTTAATTTTCGTGATTATGTATATACTTTTTTCTTTTAATAATACGTGATGGTGCATACTTATTTATATTAATTACAAGAAGCTCTAGCCTCTAGGGTTACATTTTTAAAAGATTACTTTTCCCTTTATTTTTTTTCCTGTTTTCATCATGTGCCAACTTTTCCTGTAACTAAGATATGGGACAGACATGAAAAGACCGAAAAAAAAGAAGCACTGGAGTTATATTTAGTTACTGGAATTTTCAGTGGGAGGGATATAGATACAAAGAAGGTCTTATGGGCCCAAATAACATTTATCATATTGAAAATTTTCAGTAAATGGAGAGGAGTTTTTTTTTTTGAAAAAGTTATATCGTTTATCTAATTTATATGTAGTTATTTGCAAGATTCTTTAGGGTTATATTTATCATTTTTTTTCTTTTACTTCAACCGTTCTAACATAATTATCGCATTTGAGAAAAAATAAGTTTTACACTTGGCTATATAATATAATAATTAATTGCTACTAATATCTATAATAATTATGTCTTTAATTTTTCAATGTAATATTAATATTAAGATTATTTTTATAAAATTATTATTTTTTATCTATTTATTAATTTTTAAAGGTCGAAAACAATTGGTATATCGTTAATCTGATTTTTATTTGCTCTAAAAACATTTTCATTATGTATCTAAATATCGTCCAACTAACATTATTCTATGTAGAATAGAAGTATAGAATCACTCATTTTTCACGCTGAAGAAGTCACATTCTAAAATAAAATACTTTAAAAGAGAAAATTAAAATCCTTCCTTAACTACTGTGTTATTGATACAGTGAAGAACGTAGTACCTAAAGACCTAATATAAACTGTCACGAGCCATATATGTCTCTATATAGCAGTTGGCGATTATCCAAATAAGCATGGTGCTCAAGGACCAGAGATGTCAAATTGAATGAACAGAAACTGACTAGAGCTCCAATGAATTACCAAACAAAATATTTCGGCCTTCAATCCGAGGAAGGTTAAACTGTTAAAGCATAAGTGATAAATGAAGACTTAGCAGACAGCAGTGGAGATACAATTCATAAGTTTTCAGGTGATAACCACGCTGCACTCATGAACCTACCAAAAATCATAATTGAATCACATGTAATTAATTACTATCATTTTACTTAATTAAAATGGTGTATATGATACCTTTTAATTGTTTTCATTATCGAGGAAAATGAAAAGATAGCTAATTGATTCCTCCGGGTGTGCTCCAGCAATTATATTAAAATTAGGAAGTGACCTGCGTGCATTGCAGGCTCAATCACTCACGGGCAATAATAAAACTCAGCAGTAGAGAGAGTGAAGGAAAAAGAAAATTAGAAAAATAATCCAGCATTAAATGATTGTTTGACACGTGTTCTGTAATCGGACAGATTTAATATAACTACTGACAAGAACCGAACAATGAAATGATTTGACCTAAAATGATCCATGTGTAAGATAAAATCACAAAAAGCCACTTTACAAAATCACGTGACCATATGGTGATTCTTGAAATATAGTAATTACTAATTACTAACACGTAAAGATGGTTTACGATCCTTTTCTATTATCTTTCTGATACATATATCCTATAGTGGCTGTTCTTAGAATCCCTATTAAACATTAATACACTATATAGAACCCTGCAAGATGACATAAATAGTCTCTGTTTTCACCCTTCTTAATTTACTTGTAGCCTCATTAAATTAAACAACAGTTGTTGTCTTGTTGATATATTGAACAAAACAACTTCTCTCAGTGTTATATTTATCCAGCGACTAGTGACTACGAAGAGCTCTGTCTTTAAAGATAATATATATAAAAATTAAGATAATTAGTTTAAAAAAATTAATAGTACAAATTTCTTTATTATCAAAACCCGTATTTTTCAATAAATATCATTATGACATGTTAAGTATAAAAATATAATGTATTAATGTTTATATCTTTCTTTTACTTAACATATAAAAAAATTGGTTGATTTGTGTTTTTTTTAAATATATATTTTCCCAAATATTTTACAAAAACTTAAAGTAAGTAAGTTTTGCAATAAATTTGATGTCTATAATAAGACAAGACGAACCAAAAGTAGGGTCTAACAGATGAGATGCAATTTCATCAAACCTCTTTATCGACAACTTCTCACAGTCCATCTCTCTTAATGTAAACAAAAATAAAAGACCTAAGGGACAGAGAAAATAAACAAATTGAATAATAAAAAAAAGTAAACAAATTGGTTAGCTTCAAACCTCCAAACAGCATCCATTTCATAATAATTATTAGACTCAATTCACTGCAAAAGTACTGATTGAACAAGTTACAAACATGAGAGAATAAGGAGATCCCCAAGTGTACGAACATTACCCTAATTAAGGACATTATAAATCTGCGAATAATTGATAAGTTTTGGCATCAAGAACTATTTGCCTAACTGTTGAAATTGTTGCCATAGCTGCCAGTGCGGAGAAAGCAATGACAATAATAACATTCAACCAGAAAATGGAGCTTCGCTTGGATGGCTTAAATGTCATATTGAAGAAAATCATTGGAAAAATGAAGTCAAGTGGCATATAACCAAATGCTCCTATAAGCGAGTTCATGTCCCCAAAAAAAGGAAGCATTGCTGCTATAGTAGTTGCTGTAATAACAGCTAATGACCGAGAAATCAATCTTGGAATTACATTGCGAGGAGAAAACTCAGGGATTTCTGGGTCTCCAAATATTTGCTCTAGTATTACATTTGTAGGCTGCAAGTACTCCTGCACCAAATGCTGCAATTTAGTGGTGAACTAAACCATGGAGTTTGCCCAATAGAAACGTAACCTTTCTAAAGTTTTAATGACATAATATTGTGTTCAAACACCACATCAAGGTGATTTGTACATGTTCTTGAGTATTAAATTTAGTGTATAATATCTAAAGTAATGATTGGTGTGTGCAAAGTATGATATAAACATGCACTGATTAGTAGTTACTCACCACACCATTAGCTGTTAGTTGGGCTATTGTGCAAATGTTGGGCATATAAATAAGCCACTTAGGAGCCAAAGGCTTGTTATTATCTACAAAGCTGCTAAAAATGAGGCCTTCAGCTTGATTTCCAAATGCCCAATAGCCAGAAATGGCCACAGTAAAAAAACTGAAGAGAACTACAACAAAACAAACACAGAGACTTTTGAGCATCTTCCCTTTTACTGGGGGTGCTAATGTTGCCTGTACCAAAGAAAGTGCAATCATGTGTATTTTCTTAGTAATTGAAACAAATACTCTGGCATGCATTGTAACAGAGAACTCATATATATATATAACTATTTCAAACCTGAATTTCTGGAATTATTCCGCTACCATAAGTTGTGGCAATGATGGGAATGGCATTAAAGATTCCAAATAAGCGATTTGTCGTATCGCCTTTCAGAGAATAATCCTTTTCTGGCGCATTTGATGAGTTTCCTGATTAAGTAGACATTGGGAAAATTTAAAGAACGTGCACTCAATTGCAAGATTAACTGGATTATTAAGAAGGGAAAGGAAATTATAATACCAATATATATGGAAGCTGCAGTAGCACAGGCACTATAAGATAAGCACATGACCGAAGACACCAGATTAATATGTCTCAATGAGTGGAAAGATGGCATTTGAGCCAACATCAGCATGAAGCACCCAAATATCACTACAAACTCATAAAGCTTCATATTTCCATTTGGATTTGATAACAGGTAAATTGCCTACAGTTGATTCCATTAGGATTAGAAAAAGCCCTGAAGAATTAGTATATGATCAATGTTTGTGTACTCCTGCGTCACTACGTGCATAAAACATGTTTTCTTTTTCTTTTTCTTTTTGGAAATTTTGGAGTAGAAGAGAAGCAAGGATTAAATTTTCATTTCTAATAAAAATAAAATAATATAATACCATAGACTTAATGTCCAATTTCTTTTGCCTGGTTTATGAACATTATATATAACTTTTAATTTTTATAAACAAATTATACTTTTTTATTTTTATCTAAAACTATCAAATATATTAAGTATTTTAATTTTTTTATCATAATATTATGTATTTTGAAAAAATTTACAATATTTTTCTTTTATAAAAACATTATAATTTTTTTCCCACTAAGTAAATTTTTTGAATCCATCCCTGATTGTTAGAAACTTTACCATTTTAATCACTGCATTAGCATTTATTATTTTCTTCTAACTCTCTTTTCTCTCGTCATAACATATTACTTATTGTTCTTAAAATTCTTCGTTTTTTATATTTATCTCTCCTGAGGTGTCAAGTAGGTGCTGCGCTGGTGCCAGTTAATTTTTGTAAGAAAAACGTTCACAGTTCACTTCATGCTACCAGAGGAATTATGTGAATTTAACTATATGTCTAAATTAGAAATGTCAGTGTCCTCAATCTTTTCAAAACTTATTTTCAATAAAGTTCATCATACACATTTATTTGGTTCTTTTATTAATTCTAACAAAAATATGGGGTAATTTTTAAAAACCAAGAATAAAATCAAAATACCTTCAATTATTTATAATATAGCAAACTCTAATTTAATATATAAAAAATAAAGGAATAAAAATATAATAATGATCTTTACTCACCTTCATGCATTGTCCCCCCAGAAGAGCACAAAGAACTTCATTATTATAGCAAACTGCAAATTGAATTGGCCCCACAAAATAGCGACCCCAACGTGGACCTTCCATGTAACACCGACACATCAGTTCTGGCGTTATTTGGCCTACATGAATTGGTGCTACAACATACTAAACTATAGTAGCAAAAATTTTCAGATCATTTAATCAGCTAGTGAGGTGAAGAGTGAGGACAATAATGTTTGCATATACCTCATCTGGGATTTCAAATGCAATGGATTCTAACTGTCTATCAAGTGGTTTAGCAGTGACCGATCGAGGTGCCAAACACGGAAAATGCTTATTATATATCACTTGTGTCCCTTTAACATTTCTCATTCATATATATATATATATATATATATATATATATATATATATATATATATATATATATAATAAAAGGTATATGATAATAGAAATTGCTAATGACAGTAATAGTTAATTAAGGAATCGAATAGAAAATAATCTTATTGAAAAGTGTTTCTTCCATAATTTCTAATACAACTCTAACTTAATTTTTAGTTAAAAAATATTTATTGATTTCTTAACCAAACACTAGCTAGCAAGATCCTATGAATATGCTAAAGAGTATTGTATGTTGCTAGCATTTCTCCTATAGCATTTCACAATAACAATAAACAAGTAATATTTCTTGTATGCATGTGTTTGAGTAGACACACATACACTAGTATTTTAGTTTGTGCAATGTACAAAATAAATAATTTTTTTATATATAACTAAATTTTGTAATTAATAAATTCTTGTTAATATATAAATTATATTATAACTAAAATTTATAATAAAATTGAACATATAAATTATATTATAGATTTATATACAATAACAATTTATATTATAACATAATAATATTATTAATTATTGATAATTTAAAAAATCAGTTTTGAAATAAAGATGAAACAATAAATTGAAAGAGATTAATACTAAGAAAAAAAAACTCCTAAAAACGTTTTCATTTATTTTTTATTATTTTACTTTAAAAGTGTAGTACCTAAAATGTCACGAGCCATGTCTCTATACAGCAGGTGGCGATTACCCAAATAAGCATGGTGCTCAAGAACCAGGGACATCAAGTTGAATGAATAGAAGCTTACGAAAGCTCCAATGACCAAGCAAAATATTCCAGCTTTCCATCCGAGAAAGGTTAAAGCATAAGGAAGACTTAGCAGTGATGGAGACACAATTGAAGTTGTCAAGTGGTAACCACAGTGAATCCATGAACCTAAAAAAATCATAAATAAATATTAATGTAATTACCATTTTTAATTAAAATTAATGTCGAATATGCATGATACCCTTTTGATTTTATCGAGGAAAATGGAAAGCTACTGCCTATAGTTGCTTGTTCCTCGTGTGCTCCAATTACAAAAACAAGAAAGTGAGAACAATGAAAGGATTTGATGACCTGGAATGATTCATGGTATACAATCACAAAATTAAGTCACACTATTAACGAAGTTACGTAAACATGTCGTGATTTTTGAAGTAGTTACTAGTAACATAAAATTAGGATGGTTTATCCTTTTCCATTATCTTCGTGACACATACCCTAATGCATGGTTGTTCTTAGAATACCAATTAAACATTAATACACTATATATTGAACACTGCAAAATGATATAAATACTAAAGAACTAAGAAAGACGAAGAAGAGTTGATTAAGAATGGAAAACTATATGTATGAATGATTACTACCTTTAGATTTGAGGACAAAGAGACTGCCTGCATCTCTTCGGTGTTGTTGAGAAGCATTTTGGTTCTCTGTATCATGTACTCTTGTTGAGGTTGGAAGCAGCGTACTCATTTCTCTATAGGCGCACGTGTGAGTTCAAGGGCATAAACAAATGAACAGAAGAATAAGTGAATGCTAAACAACAGAAGTGTTGAATGGTAGACACTAAATAGAGCATAGTCGATTTGTGAACCTCAAAGTTTATGTCGCAATTAAAAATTAATACATTATGAAAAAGTAGTTAAAAATAAATACATTATTAAAGCCTGCAAGATGGCTTAAATACAAAAGAACTAAACAGAGGAACAAGAAATTAGAGATAAGAAAGGGATAATAAAACTATGAATTATACTACTTTTGATTTGAGAACAAAAAGCACTTGGGTCAGCATTTTTTTGGTGGTGTTGTTGCCAAGCCTTTTCGTTCTCTTCTTCATGTAATCTTGTTGAGGTTGGAATAACTCAAGGCCAAATAATATAATTATTTTGAATGGTGAAATTTATAAAGTGATTTGTGAACACTTTATTATTCAAAAATACTTTATCAGTATTATTATCTTACTCTATTCGATCCCTTATTCTTATTATAAGCAACTTTTTTTTTTTATCCTCGTTAAATTATTTGATATCTCTCTTTATATCAAATAATTAAATCTAAATATTTATGTCATTTTATATTTATTAACTAGCTTATTGGTTAATATTATTAAATATTTTTATTCAATCAACTAGCTAGTTTATAAATTTTTATTATTTCAGCTCTTATAAGTTTCAACTAATTTATAAGTTTAATTTTCAACTAACTTATAAATTAGTTTTGACAAATACTTTCGTATCAATTATTTTCTATTTTTATCTCTCTATGACTTAGAGAGAAAGTAATTACCAATATTTATCGTTAAAAGATAGAGTGGAGTGAATTTATAAGCAGCTAGATAACGTTATAGTAATATTTTACCAAGTGGGTCATCAAATAATTGGGTCCACTTCAATAAAATTAAATAAAAATGAAAAAAGGTGATGCCGATTGTTTTTAAGGGCCGAAAGCCCATAGTAATAATTATATTGAATCTTGGGCGGTGTCTCTTGGTTATCTAACAGGAGTGACAGTGAGAAGAGAGAAATTAAATTAAAATAAGAAAATCATATATTTCAATATATAATTCTACATTTTAGGTTAAATTATTTTTTAAATACTATAATTTATTATTTAGATTTAATTTGATCTTTTAATTTTTTTTAAGATATTAGACAACTAAATTGAATCTAAAAAGAGTTAAAAGATTAAATTAAATTTAAAAAATAAATTAAAGAATTAAAAAATTAATTTAACTTATATTTTATTAACCTAGATGTTGTTTGTTAGGTAGCGATGACTTACGTTATGTTTGGAAGGAGGGAAAGGAATAGAAGAAAGAAAAGTAGGTAGGTGAGAAAACAAAAAAAAGAAGAAGAAATAAAGAGAAATATAAGTTGTTTGGTAGAAAAAATAAAGTAAAAATGGATGATAAATATTTGAATTAAAATGATTTAATGGGTAAAAATAAATGTTATTTGAATTATTATTATTATTATTATTTGGTTTTAAAAAGAGAAAATAAATTATTAATAAGATAATTTGTGGTGACAAGAGAGGCAAACTTTTCTCTCTTTTTTGTTTTGTCAACATGTTGGCCATAGAAATAGAGTAGCGCACAAAACGGGCAGTTTCTTTTGAAATTCTTTTCACATAAGCGGAAAAATGTTTTTGGATGGGACCCACGACAATTTTAATAATTTCTTGATCATTTCTACTGTGCCAAAGCCGAGGAAGTTCTTCTTTCTGCGGGTTTCTCTTTTCTTTTCTGCATGTCAGCCTTCCGTTGTGGCTGTCAAACAGATACATAACATTGATTTTGGATGGATATTTTTAATGGAATAATTTATTTTAAATAAGATATTAAATATCTATTATTTTAAATTTAACATTTAGATAATATTTTGAGTTTGTTTGGATAAATAATTTTAAATGAGAAAAATAAATTATCAAAGAATTTAAATTTTTTTAATTTAAAATTCATTGTTTAGATATTTTTTATAAATAATTTAAATTTTTATAATTTTAAAACAAAATTTTAAACAATTAAAAATATAAAATTTTAATTTTCAAGATAAAAGAATTGAAATTCTCTTATTAATAGAATAATATTTTAAAACGTTTTGTATATTTCTTTTATAACCTTCATCCTCTTTTCTATTTCAAAATTCTTGAAATCTCGTTATCCCGATTGAGCTTCACCAAATACTCGTCATTATTTGTGAGGTTGATTGCCTTTGAGAGTTTGAGGTTGTTACGGGGTTTAAATGCTTGTAATTAATGAGGATTAAATTGGCATGCATGTTTACAATCACCAGTTTCGTTCTACTAATCAGGCGCATCATGCAACGTAGTAGGTGGCAGCTCCAAAATGATCATGTGGTTCGCGATCAACGCGGTTGCGGATTCTGTAGCAAGATAGGTACGTGTACAAAAATCTGATAGCTGGGAACGTGATCCCAACAACGATCCTTTTCACACAGGTAATTCCAGCAACACTATGTTTAAAGAGAATGCGATGTTCGACAACAATCACATGATGCATATTAAGTACGTGCATGTGGTGAGAATAAGTTGAGTTCGAGAATTATCTTTTAAGTATCTATTAATAAGTCACACCTAAATGTACTTTGTTTGAATTCACTTGCCTCTATGAATGTGTGTAGGTTAATCTAGTTTGAAGCCTAGTTTTATGTTCTTATGAAAATCTGAAGTACTTTGCAGAAAACATTTTCGATTGCACATGCACATCAGCTAATAAGATATTCCACCAACAAAAAATCATGAACCGCATCAGCTGCTAATTAACAAAATCCAAACCAAATGATTCAAATTGTCCAAAGTTTTTTTAAAAAAAAACTAATGACAACAATACACTAATATTCTAAGTGAAACAAAACATGTGTAACAAAGAGTTTGTCGAATGACTTGCTCCTCAGTTTGTAAAGATTGTATCATCTATCAAGTTATACATTAATTTGAAACAACAAAATAGATACCTAAAAGGTGTCCAAGTGAATTCTGTCAAATTAGAGTTTGACATTGTCTATGCTATCATATCATCTTGAGGTGGGAAAATATATATCCCGTCAATGCTAATAAAAAAAATTGTCAGCAATACAATCAGATTCTAGCCCCAAAGGTAAGTATCTAAAGTTCAAAACTTTAGGTCCACCTATAAAATATATTTGTTATTAGTTTTTTAAAACAAAAAAAGTTTCACATATTGCTTAAAAAGTCTCATACATCCTTCTACAAAAGATTTCTTTTAATTTTTAGTTTAAGTCTCACTTTTAGATGGAATGACCCTAAAAGTGATGAAAAAAGACAAAGCAACAAATTTTTTCTTCATTGTTATAGACTCTTTCCAGTGTGATGATAACTGTTGTGCATAGATATATTTTATAATTAAGTCAATAAAAATTATCATATTTTTCCTCTTTTATTGCTTTTTTTGTGTGAATAAGCAAGATTTTGAAATCATTTAAGTTTTTAGTGTTATATTTTTTGCAAATATATAGAATAAAGTTTGGAAGAGAAGTTAAAGATCTAAATATGCTCGCTTAGTGTGCGTCACACACACTTCGCGTGACGCGATCACATGGAGAAGCCTCATATCATGTGAAGGCGCACTTAGCTCGAGTCTCGAGCTAAGCGCGTGACCACTTACTTCGTGCTTAGCACGATGACCCGAAAAATAACAAATCAGAGCTACGCTTAAAAGAAGAAGGAAGGGGAATTGATTCAGAAGGTAGCCACTCACAAAATTGTTGAAGATCCCAGAGAGCAAGGCTAGTGTTCATGCAGGAGCAAGGGAGATCAATCATTAGGAGTCATTCCATTCTTCTATCTACATACTTCTTCTCTCCCTCTCATCCTCTTACAATTGTAAAGCCTCTTATGACAATAAGAGGCTAAATCACTCATTGTTGGGAGTTTAGCAATCAAATATTCTTGATGTAAAGACCTTTAATTTACTATCTATTTAATGTTATTTCAATTTCATTATCTCTTTCTTGTACTTAATTTCATATTTGTGGTTTGATCACCCATATTCATGTATGTGTTTTAGGGTTTAGACATTGGGAAGTGTTTATCTCCTAAAATCTAAAAAAGTACATCTAAATAATTCATCTCTAGGGATAGACTGATTTTATTTAGTCTATTGTATGCATCTCTCCTAGTAATACAATTTAACTAGTTTATTCTCTTAAGAGATTATGAGAGAAATTAGGTAAATTAGGTTATTTCATGTGAGAGATCATAACTAGAGTATATGAATAGATGTAGGTAATAATTGGATCAATATTCTGACATTTAAAAGTAATTACATTAAAAGTAATTTTGGTAGGCTAAACCCCACCAAATCCATATTCTGACATTTACCTCATCACTCCAAATGTTTGTTTTTATTTCCTTGCACGTGTTAAATTATTAGTTTAATTTTATGTCAATTCACTTTTAATTTTCTATCTCTCAAATCTTTAAATCAAACCATTAATTACTTAAAAATTGAATAAACACAAATCTGAGTACAAAGTCCTTGGGAACTCAATATTCGGACTTTCGTTTAATTTACTACTTGAGATAATTTGGTGCACTTTGCCAATTTACTACTTGAAGCAGTGGATATCTAAGAAGAATTTTAAAAGGGTAAGGAAAGATTAGCAAGGGGATTAAGAAGCTCAGAACAGGTTGTTGGAAACATATATAATCTCAAATAAAGGGCTCAGTTTGAAGGAAGGGGGTGCAAATGGAGGAAAGCGAGGAACATGTCCAGGGGCTTAATTCATGACATGGTGCGGAAGGGAAACATGGAAATTATATGTCTGGAGGCACAACATGAAGCAGTAGTCTATTGCATAGGGTTTACGTACAAGAGGGTAAATGTAATGGCCATTATGGAGAACAATTGTTTGGTCACGTAACCAATGTCTGATCACATATTAATAAAACTTCGCGTTGCATTTTTTTTAAAAAAAAAAGCACGTATAGAGATAATGATAATTTAACGATGTTTGATCATGTACTCTCGTTAGCAGAGCGACTGTACGTGTTTTTTATTGTTATCAGAAATAGAGTTATATCAAATATTCGTTTCCTTTTTGCTTCATGAAATTCCCTGCTAAAAGGCAAATATGTCCTTTTGATTCCAGAAATCATCTTTTACACCACCGGGCATAACATGCTCGGATACATGTTAAAGTTCGGTTAGACATCCAAAAGATTTTTTTAAAAATTAATTTATAAAAAAATATCTACCCGTTGTATAAACATTTACCAGAATCGTTAACCATTTGTGGGACTCGCAACACCCAATGTTCTTATTAACGTTGTCACTTGTCATGCAGTTTGCTCTGTTTCCCAACATATTCAGAACAATGGGGTTAGGACTTATGTGGTTGAATGAAATGATAACTGTATCGTATCGCAGAAACCAAGTACAAAGTTCACTAATTAGAATAACATTTTTCTTATCATGTTAATATTTCTACTTGAATTCCAAGTAACACGTTAAATGGTGCTGCAAGGGATGAAGGGGATAAGAAAGAACTAAAGATTAGAGATTATTGTTACAGGGAATGGTTTTGTTCTTGACTTGATTGAGAGTGTGATGATTGAAACGAAAAACAAAGTTTACATTCATTGCTATCATGGTTACACTTACTGCTATAATGCTGAATCAAGCAGCGTTTTCAGGTCTTTCTGGTCAATTATGTTGATTCCTGTTAAAACAGGATGGATGAAATTGATGTTAGTGTGAAAGTGCTGCTAGAAGAATTCTCAGAGAGCAGCTCAGTTCTTACTGGCGGCTTGAAGGATCCTTAGGAGAGGAAGATGCTGTGGATAGTAGAGATAAAATGGATATGGTGGCATGGTGGGAGAATTTTGATTTTGAGATACCCCCCACTTGCAAACCTTAGCCCTAAAAAAGTTGAGTTAGGTTTCTAGTGTAGCAATGTGTGAAGAGATATATGGCAACATAATGGCAATCCATGTGAAGAAACAAATTTTAGGTTGGGATTAGGAAAATGGGAGGACCTTGTTTATGTCCAAAACAATCAAAGAATTCAAGGTCATAAAATGGATTTTAAACCTTACCAGCCGCATAGAGACATGGCGCTGAGGTCTCCCATAGAATTCAAGACAGAAATTGTGCTTTGTAAGTTATGACACTTCTTGTCTTGGAATCAGACGTCAGTGATATGGGACTGTCCAGTACTCCAGTTTGGATTTAGAGATAAAAAACATGAAAGACAAGGGGCATTCCGAGAATTGAACTCGGGACCTCTCGCACCCTAAGCGAGAATCATACCACTAGACCAAATGCCCTATATTATTAATGACCTTAAATTTTAAAATATAATACGATTTATTTCGCCCGATGGCCCTAATTGGGTCGAGGAAAATGGGCCGAGGCCCGATGGGCTTGGTGGGTGTATGTGGTTATCACTAAAACTAAAATTGGGGTACTATTTAAGCAATTAAACCTTATTATTCTTTGTTCGTGAGTGAAAAAAACCGAATAATCTCATTCATTGCAATAGATTAGAGTTGTATTTGAAGCAGAAAAATCTTTATTCATCAATCCTAATCTTAAATCATATATCTACTCAAACCAGATTCATTCTCTATAATATTCTTTAAATGTACCATTTCATTTATTTTATGTTCTTTAAGAAAACATTTTCTATTTTCCTTTTTATTTCCATATTTTCAAAATAGGTTTCATTTTCAAATTTTTAAAACCTGAAAATATGTTTACTTTGAGTACTTATTTTCTATTTTCAAAAAATAAAAATACTAGAAATATATTTAATTTAACTATTTTTAGTTAAAAATCATGAAATGATTTTATGTATTTGCAAACAATTACTCTTTGTTACCTGTTTAAAAAAATACTACGTGATTTGTGATACTAGGTTTGCATCCCAATATGCGTTATTGACTTATTGTGCATGTAGGAACGTTCGATACGCTTATTTGATGATTTTGGAATCAAGGTTCAGTCTACTGCATGTCTTTTGTCAGCTTGTGTGTTGCTTGATCCTTAATTGGTAAATACCAAAGTTGAAATTGCTGATTGTTGCCCGATTCGGTTAGTTATGTGTAGCTTACTAATCTATGTTATGACCCACTACTTTTCTATCAATATTGCTCTTCATTCCTTTTAATTGAGAGATAGAGGAATATTTAGTTTATAAAAAAAGAGAGAGAAATAAGGAAACAGTTCCAAGAGGTGAACATGAATCAGAAGGAAAATTAAGATTGAAATTATACATCTCACAATGGGACAAAAAAAAACAAATAATCCTCATTAAAAAAATAGGAGAGCAATTACATGAGAACACCTATCAAATAAATTTTGCGGAATGTAAGTGTAATTTATTCTAAGCATCATTCATCTGACTTCTTTGGCACTTGAGATTTATTTTTTATGTACCCTACTAAATATACAAATCATTGAATTAAAACTTTGTGTTAATTATATTATATATGGATAATTACAGAATTATTCAGGGTATATATTAATGTTAAAATATATTAAAAACGTACGGTATACAACTATATGAGAGTCCCTTAGGGAGAATAATTTTTTAATGAACACTTACATACTAAATATATGTACTGCTTAAATTAATTTATTATAATGAAATAATTATTTTTATTTTTTAATTGAAAAACAACTACTTGTCTAAAATTAAGCATTGTTAAACATGCCCTAATCTATTAAAGAGATGGTGGCTTGGTTAGTTAGCCGTCACAAGCCGATCAAGATTAGCAGTCTAGTTTTTGGGTGCAGGTAAGAGCATCTGTAATGCGAGTATTTCATGAATGGCTTAAAATTAAGTAATATAACTTAATAATTCTTTATCATTGGATTAGATGGTTTGACACTAAAATAGTTGTTTAATTTATTTTTATCAATTAAAGAATTATTTTTCAATTACAAAATTTAATATGATTCAAGTATTCACTCTAACAATTTTAATATTAAAATAATTTTTTTTATAAAGTTTTTAAATCTATTTAATATTATTGGATTCATAAATTTTGAATAAATAACTCATTTAAATAATCATATATTATAGATACTTTAAGGATGAGTTCGATAGATTTTAAATTTTCTGTATCATTATTTGGTTCGTGAAAACATTAGTTTGTTTATTTTATCACATTTTGGTGAGTAGGATTCAATAAAACAAATTAAAAAGGTGGTATCGAGTTTTTATTATATACTTTATATGTTAACTAATGATTTTAAAGTATTCGTTAAAAAAATTATAAATGTATTATAAAAATGTTTTTAAAAAATAGTATATAAAATGTTTTTTTATTGAATTTTTATTTTTAGTTCTTCGTCTAATATAACCATTGATTAAAAAAGTATATCCATGTCAAGGCCTTGAGGTAACCGTTGATTAATATAAACTAGTTCATTAAGTTCAAAGAACAATT
This sequence comes from Glycine soja, assembly GCF_004193775.1. Taxonomy (NCBI): domain Eukaryota; kingdom Viridiplantae; phylum Streptophyta; class Magnoliopsida; order Fabales; family Fabaceae; genus Glycine; species Glycine soja. The sequence goes on along the minus strand of NC_041012.1, from coordinate 49,005,853 downwards.
AGTATACAGATTAAGGTTGGTGTCGGAAAGGAACCAAAACAAATTGATGTGTCGTGTCTGCTGGAATATGACGGCAAAGGAATAGCTGGTTCTGAAACGCAGAGATCATCGGTATGGATAATAGAGTTATATACATAAAATTTAAACTAGTATACAATAATATCTTACTTTCAATACTTTTATTAAGGTAACTTTAAGAACCTTTTCTTCAAGAAACCCATGATCTGTACTATTTTGCACATATATATTCATCTCGTGTCTTGATCCACTTTACTCTTTATTTTTCTTTAATGTTTTTTTTTTTCATTTTAGAAATTAAATTCGTAGCGAGACGGTCCTTTTCATTTTTAAAAAAGATGGCACTCTTTAATGAAATAAAACAAGATGGGGGAGGAAGAAAAAAAAAGGATGGTTTGGTAGGTTTCTACAGTAGTCCATACTCAATTTGGTAGGTAATATTTCTAATCCGTTTTCACATGACAATTGTGACCCTCTCTTGTGAAGCTCAACAAAATTCCAAACCAGATTGAAGCAAATAATAGAGTTTTCTTAGTCTAATTATAAAAAAAAGGGTACAAAACGTATCTTTTTTTTTTCCTTAGTAAGTATCATTCCTCTCTTACAGTAGGTTAAGAATGCTGTGTATCGCCTAAGAAAAATCGTGCATAACATCAATGTATATTGGGTAAGAAATTGTCTCAATCACAGACAACACAAAATGTGGGATGGAACATGCTTCTTTCTTTTCAACCTTTTTCACAGGTAAGGGGAGAATGCAAGGCAGAGCTTAAACAAGTTTCTATCTACTTAGTAGTTGAACGTTCAGACCTCTAGACAAAACATGATAGGTAACTAACAGAATTGAAAGGCAAAGTTTGCTCAATTCAACCCTAAACAGGCTTGAAAAGCATATTTTATTCAATTTTTTTCCGCATAAAAAAAAGAGAGTGAAGTGTAGCTTTTTATATTTTTTTTTATTAATTAACTGGCATTTTTATTATAGTGATAGTGATTTCTTGGAATTCTGTCACCTTGGCATACTAGCAAAGAAGCTGCAATTGTTAGCTGATATTTCTTTTATTCATTTCGGTAGAGGTTAGTTTCTAGTGTTTTGGGCTTCTAGCCCCTTTGATCCAAAATAAAAAAGTACAATAATAATATAAGGAGCCCAAAATTTTCATAGCAAAATATACATAACTCGTAAACTAAAGGCTTGTTAAATGCAAGGTTTTTGTTAATGGGTCTAACATGGGAAGATTAAGGATATTAGTTCAAGAATATTTAATACCGCTTAATAATATATTTTAATAATTTATCTAAAAAAATTTAATAATTCAAAAAACATTTTTGATTCTTGCTTAACACTTTCTTATTAATTTTCTATTTACTATACGAAAATGATTAAATACATATTTATTATAATAATATTAATTAATTACCTTAGTTAATATATATATATATATATGCTATATAAAAAAGACAAAATTATATTTTTAAGTCTCCTCTGGACTAACAAATTTTGATTTAGGTTTCTAATATATTTTTTTGTGTTTGATACTTGATATATTAAAAGATTTGTTTTAGATATCTTTTGCTAAAATTCCTTCATCAAGTATTGACGTGTTCATTAGATTTTGTTATCTGTGCATTAATTTTAAATAATTAATTTTGTTTTCTATTATATGTTATATTATATTTAGACTCATATAACATATAATTTTAAACAAGTAATTCAAAACTAATTTCCTTCAAAATTCAATTAGAATTAATTTTAGTAAAAGTAGGAGATACTCTACTCACATCAACTTCACCATAATTTTTTTATTAAAATTAATTTTACTAAAACAATCAAACATGCAAAATTTTGGTTAAAATCAAGTTTCATTCATCTCTTAGCTTGTTTAGTCATAATTTTAAAGTTAATCCAAATATATACTAAATGAAGTCACATAAATATTTTTATTTTTGCAACGTAGAAAAAAAACGCGTAACTAAAAAAATAGAAACAGGAAAGATTACATGACACAAAATTAGAAGGATGCACCATTACAAATTCTTTATTATTTTCTGCCATTCATATAAATAAATAAAAATGACATGTAGTAATTTTTTTATATTATATAACAACTAACAAAATTACTACTATAGCAAGTATTATTGATGACTAAATTTATTTTTGTTTTGTAACGACAAAATTAAATAATCATTGCACCTATAAGTAATTAAATAATAAATTTTCACTAAAAATATACGACTATAAAATAACAAATTTGTGTCTCCGTCTCTTGCCTCTCTCTTGGGTCCCTCGCTAACACTCATACTACATACCCTGACTCCGTCTGGAATGCCTCTGTTTTGTTCTGTCAGAGTTTCACTCCGATAAGGAACATAGATAAGCATTGTGAAAGAGAGAGAGAGAGAGGAATAGCAAGAGTCCTTTTTCCACTTTGCATATACCAATCATTCGTTTTACGGTTCCCTTTGTTTTCTTTTTTTCTCTGCTAGTTGAGCAAAAATGGAGGAAGCGAGTCCTAAAATTTTCATTCCAAACACGATCCAGGGAGTGAGTGAGCACGTGACGGGGCAGATTGAACTGCTCTGGGAGTTAGTGAAAGTGCCATTGATAGTGCCTCTGCTGAAGCTTGGAGTGTACATTTGTTTAGCAATGTCACTTATGCTTTTCATGGAGAGGCTCTACATGGGCATCGTCATCATTCTAGTGAAACTCTTCTGGAAAAAACCCGAACAGCGTTACAACTACAAGCCCCTCCAAGACGACGTCGAATTGGGCTCCTTCATCTTCCCCACGGTCCTAATACAAATCCCAATGTTCAACGAAAAAGAGGTAACAAAACGATAACCAGATTTTCTCTGTCTCTGTGTCTTTCTGGGTTAATGAATATTATTATTATTATTATTATTACTATGTTGTTGTTTCTGGGCCAGGTTTACAAGGTGTCCATCGGAGCAGCTTGTGGGCTTTCATGGCCCAGTGACCGTCTCGTTATCCAAGTCCTGGACGATTCAACTGACACTGTCATTAAGGTAAATAATTGTCTTGCTTATTGACATTGTAGTGACACATGGAATCGTTGGCATTTATGGACTAATACGGCATAATATTGTTTTTACCGTGCTTATGTATGATTAGGAAATGGTGGAGCAAGAATGTTTGAGATGGGCAAGTAAAGGCATCAACATAACGTACCAAATAAGGGAGAACAGAACGGGTTACAAAGCTGGTGCGTTGAAAGAAGGCCTCAAGCGAAGCTATGTGGAGCATTGCGAGTACGTGGCAATATTCGACGCGGATTTCAGGCCAGAGCCAGACTTTCTCAGGCGAGCGATTCCATTCTTGGTGGGGAACCCTGAGATTGCCCTGGTTCAAGCTCGTTGGAGGTTTGGTAAGTCCACCAGTTACCTTTTGTTTTTTTAACATTAAATTTATCTTCATTAATACACAATCCACGTGGTGTCGCTGAGTTTTCATTAAGAAAAATGGCAAATTCTAATCAACGTTCTATGATTGTGTACTAACAAAAACGTTATCATGGTTTTGAAATCCCTTCCTCCTTCACCTCTAAAAGTACTTTTTGTTGCGAAAGAGTCGCTTCTCCCTGTGAAAGTTCATTGTAAGTTCACTGATTCTAAACAGTAGTCCAACTGTCCAAACAAGTTCTTAGTTTTTCATAACTTAACAAATCTCATAAAGGTTGGATTTAATGAATGAAGAATATACACGTAAAGAAATAAAATAGTCAATTTTTTAATCGATATCCTTAAGATATTATTGATAAGAAAACAAATTGGGGTGCTTTTTTGTTTTCTTTTTTATTTTGATTAGCTAGTATAAATGTATAATGTGTTGTGACCTGGAGTGTGCTTTGTGTTGACGTGACGTGACGTGGCTGCGGGTAGAAGGGTTAGCCCAAGAATGGAAATAAAGCCAATAATGATTAGTCGGACACGGTAAGCCCCCTATGCGCTACTTACGTTAATAAGATTAAGCTTGTTTGCTTCAGGCTTATATTATAGCCCCTCACTTGCCAAGTAACCATTGTCGTCCTATGAAAATCAACATTTATTTTGTGTAACAATGTTAAACATTATGATCGCTGAAAGTGAACTGAAATATATGATAATGGAGGAGGGTAACGGTCACAGTCGTTAATTGATGTCGTCGGTGGAACTGGAACTGTGACCGTTGTGTGGCTAATGGGGGTAGTTTTGTCATTTTCAGTGAAAGATTTGTAGGATGAATGACTGGAAATGCTATTAAAGTAATATATATTCGACATAACAGCTATTTTGTACAGTATGAAAGAATTGGTCAAAACAAATGCTGAATACTTGCTTCACCAATCACAATGCATAAGGATACATGATGGAGTTATGATAAAAAATAATCATTTTCAATTACACTTTGAATTGTTGATTTTCTCATTCGTTTTATTTTTTGTATATTCAATTGTTGAAAATTTTATTTTTCATCAAACTATTTTATATTTAATCTAACAGCTCATTTAATTGTTCTGTTTTAATTAAAGCATAAGTAACTAGTAAGGTGGGGGGTACAATTAAATTATTTGAAGGAATGTGTCAAACTTTTGGGGTGTACTGCAAAGTGCAATTATAGAGGTAAAGGCCTAAGAGGAAAATTTATCATTTCAGTATATCCATTTCAAAGTTCCAAATTCAGAAAGCCTCTTCCCACGTGATTTCTTAGTATGTTTAATCGTTTTTCTTACTTTTCATTCAATCCCAAAAGGAACTAGTAATAATCGTGAATCGTATTGTAGACCTTTGTTCATGGTTGCCGACACTTAACCTGTAATCCCTCTTGCATCCATTACGTGCCATATTTCTAATTAAGTCACGTGAGGAGTGAGGACAAAAAATTAAAGTGCTTTAATACTATACTTTTAGGTAGGATTTATGTTTTCCTCATTTTCATATTTTCTTATTTCTTAATTATTTACCTTACATCATTGTCAAAGCTTTGGTAAGACTATACCTTTGGAGACATTAAGTTTTAACTCTAAAATCTGAGCATGATAAAACCATTGAAAATATCAATTTCAGGATTTTTTGTACTTCACTAATTTGATCATGGTGATTGGTTTGTGACAGTGAATGCGAATGAGTGCTTGTTGACAAGAATGCAAGAGATGTCACTGGATTATCATTTCACAGTAGAGCAAGAAGTTGGGTCAGCCACTCATGCTTTCTTTGGTTTCAATGGTAACTCTTTTAGCACAATCTTCCAACAAATATGTTGAACTGTATCACCCGCGAGATAATAAGATAATGTAGCATGCATATCGTACTTATTGAATATTGATCATTCACACAATCGTTGTTCCATGCATAACCTTAATGCAGGGACAGCGGGTATATGGAGAATTGCTGCTATCAATGAAGCTGGAGGGTGGAAAGACAGAACAACGGTGGAGGACATGGATCTTGCTGTTCGTGCCAGCCTTAGGGGCTGGAAGTTTTTGTACCTCGGAGACCTTCAGGTATACATTTTTTTTATACCAACGCGGCCTTATTAATTCCAATCAATTGTATATACTACATGCTTATAATGGATGATATGAAGCATGGTTTTGTTAATTCTATCGGCAATATTTATCTTTACATTTTGTGTATTAGTAATGTTCTGTTTCTCATTAGTCATTTACAAAACCAAACTATGTATAGGCGAAAAGTGAGCTTCCAAGTACTCTTAGAGCCTTCCGCTTCCAGCAGCATCGATGGTCTTGTGGTCCTGCTAATCTATTCCGCAAAATGGTGATGGAGATAGTAAGGAACAAGGTTAGCCTTTTCAATGCATGATATACTATTGCATATTATTGGAGGAAAAAATGGTGACCGTTAAGGGAGAAATTATGATAAATTTTTGGACTATGACATTTGTATAGTCTCGGTTGATCTTTACACGATATGTAGCCGAATTTTTTAATTTACGATAAAGAACTAATAAAATTTGATTATGTGTCATGTGAAAATTAGTTGAAGTCATAGTGGTTGTTGATCATGCAACAATTTATCTAGTATAGGGCGAAGAAGAAATGAAAAGAAAGGATTTTGCTGACTTTTTCATGTTTTATTTGTGCACATTTTTCCAGAAAGTAAAATTCTGGAAGAAAGTGTACGTTATATACAGCTTCTTCTTTGTTCGTAAAATCATAGCTCACATGGTCACATTCTTCTTCTACTGTGTGGTGCTTCCCTTGACAATTTTGGTCCCTGAAGTTCGTGTTCCAATTTGGGGAGCTGTTTATATTCCTTCCATCATCACCACCCTCAACTCAGTAGGCACACCAAGGTTTGTTTCCATCTTTCTTTATCTGCCATATTATATACATATATTGGTTTTAGTCCCTTAATTTGTTCAACTGGCTATTTGAAACTTTGATAGGTCCATTCATCTGTTGTTCTACTGGATCCTTTTTGAGAATGCGATGTCATTGCACCGTACGAAGGCGACCTTCATAGGCCTGCTAGAGGCCGGGAGAGCCAATGAGTGGGTCGTTACTGAAAAACTTGGTGACTCTGTAAATAATAAGAACAAAAGCAATGTCACCAAAGCAATCAGAAAATCTCGATTCAAATTTGGTGAAAGGTCAGTTTTGTTCTCAAAGAAGACAATTCTATCTTCATTTTGGCGTTATAATTTCAACTTCTCAATCACTTTGCTTAGTGTATCTGTCTCCCACTCTTCCACTTTTGTCTCTAGTTTGGAGGCTCTGATATACACTCTGGCATTATGAAGGGGACAGGTTCTAGATGTAGTGTGTGTTTGGGTAGAAGGTTGCAAACGTACATTTGCAGAAGCATCACCACCCTTGCTTTTACTTTCAACTTACTTTTTTTCGTTGGATTTGCATAGAACTGCCCCCAAACACACACGTAGATGGTTATGCACATAAATTAATCATGGCGAGGGAATATTATATGTGCCACTCTCACCATATATAATGTGACTAATTTCATTTTAGCTTCATCGTAATGATTAAGATTCTTTGAGTAGGTTAATTATTAATTTAGTATATTGGTTGTAAAGTACTTTGAAATTCTTGTTTTGTTCCAAATCATTTTTTCATTCTCCTGGGCCCCTGACAAATTTGGCAGTATTCATGATTGTTTAACAGTTCATAAAATAGGAACTGTTCATGATTGCTGGATTTTATATATGTTTGTCACTTGCACATCACATAGTTTTTTTCGGAAATCACGTGATTAAAATTGTAATAGCAAACACTAAATTATGTGACAGTTAAAAATATGGAAAACTGGAAGGCCTTCGGCCAAATCATACAGGAGTATAAAATTTCTTGTATCTGGCTAACATAACTATCTGTTTTCTGTATTTAGTATTCCGAATTCAGAGTCAATAGAAATAAAATCCTTTAACTGCATTTGTTTGGCTGATTTGTAAGTTTTCTGTTACTTTTTGTTGAACATGAACAGACTTCATTTATTGGAGCTTGGATTCGCTGCCTTCCTCTTCCTTTGTGGATGCTATGACTATGTGCACGGCAAGAACAACTACTTTTTGTACCTCTTCCTTCAGACCATAACCTTCTCAATCGTAGGATTTGGCTATGTTGGCACCATTGTTTAGTACTTGTTAAGCTAAAATCTTCAGTGACTTAAGTTTCAGAGTCACTAGTGTTCATGTCTTACTAGTTTCTCTCCTCAATAAAATGCAAAAGGTAGGGCTGATTTCTCAAGCTACAAAACGCTGTGCCAAATCTAGAGCAGATTATTTTCATGCCTCGTGTCAAAAGATTCCCAAACAAATTACCATCAAAGAGTACCATTAAAATACATTACACAGGCTTATGAACGAGTAAGATTATATCAAAATGCTGTTAAATTGGAGTCAACAAGTAGATAATGTTGTTTCGTTTGCATAGATTGTTTTGTAACATTTTACGGTTATTTATTTCTCAGTTCCTCTAAAAAAAAATTCATAGCCTGAGCCAAATAATGTGGTGAATAAAAGATGAGCCTCTAATAATACAAGTTGTTTGTCATTATTTTTCAGAAGAAATGGATTTTATTTATGGGGTATGTAAGTAGCTTCTGTTACAAATAACAATAAAATGATTCTTTTCGCCGAGCTTTCTATTGGAAGAAAAGTAGATTTCCAATACCACAAAATGTTATCATTTGAAATCACAATCTTTAATTATAATGGTGTTCTTTGATAGAGAAGTCCTCAATTGTCTTCGAATGCAAGATTCTTCTCCAGTGACTTTATCTTGATATAAACAGGGTGTGTCAAAGCAACAACCAATTGTTTTCTATACGATATCGATGCTTAAAGCAAAGTATATTTCTCAACAAAGTTCGGCCTCAACCTTTGTTCCATGCCATCAAATTCCTCCAAATCTTACACATAATAATAACTTGTCTTGTTTCTAAGCTTAAAGTTACAAGCATTTTGACTTTATTATCGCATTGCAGAGTTCTTGTGGCTCTAATAGATTCTCGTGTATTTGATACTAGTACGAAAAAGTTAGGTAACTTATCACACTGATATAAGAATTAAGAAAAGTATAGCTTCTTTTTTCAAACAATTTAGATCTTTTAGTTTTATGTTAATAATGTAGAAAATTATTAAAACTTTAATTGGTATACTTTTCAAATAAAAAGTAAAAAAACACTTGAATTTAATTAAAATGAAAGAATAAATTTTCTTATAATATTGTTTTTGACAGAAAATTTTCTTATAATGTTATTCAATTAAAAAAAATATTTATATATAATAAATTTGTTAACTTTTGCAATAAATATTTTAAAAAATAATTATAATAATTTCTAATTGATAAATAGTATACCTTTTTTTACACTGATCAATGTATGAAAATAATATAAAAAATTAAGAACAATCTAATTTCCCTATTAACTAAAAACAAGTAAAAAAAGTGCTGGCTGTGGGGTTCGAACCCACGCGCACTTATGTGCAGAAGATCTTAAGTCTTCCCCCTTAACCTCTCGGGCAAACCAGCCTATTGACGCCATTGCTCCAAATAAAATATATCTAATATCTTTCCATAGATTTTACAGGATTACCTAGAAAAGCGCGAGCCTTTACCATCCTAGTACTACAAATCCCCAGTTTCCCAAACCCTTGCCGGTTACATAGACATGTTACCCTAACCTTAACCACATTCCCTTTCCTTGTTACGATTTTCATTCGTTCACGCCTCAAATTAAACGCGGTCGTTTTCAGTTCAGAGAGGAGGAACATTTCGCTAATGATGTCAGAAACCTCTTTAGAAGATTTTATGTCGGTTAGTTATCTCGTTGCTATGTTGTTTGTTTAGTTCTCTGCAAGTTCTCATTCGTGTTAAAATGTTTGACAATTTGGAGTGTGTGTAGGGGGGTGTCTTCGGAAACCATTTAGAAGTATAAAAATCACATTTGAGATGTATAGCTGTTAACATCTTAAAATCACATTGTGAAACTGACCACACTATTTCCCAATGACGAAAATTTTAGTAATCTGAAGGGGTGCGTGGCTTTTACTTCTCAAAAATCAATAATGGGGCTCCCTCTCGCAACTTGGAAATCCTTGTTACTAGAAAGGTCGAGAAACCCAATTGATTTTCATGCCATGCCCCCTCCCATGTCGATACTTGGCATTCCGAGGGATTTCAACTTTTAGAGTTTTTAATTTATTTGTTTTCAAAATCTTACCTTTTTTTCAATTACACAAAAAAATAACTTTTGGTAAAAGATTACATGTCGAGCTAAATAAGATCATTATGGATAGCAAAATTCTGTTACCTAAGACTGAACTCAGAGAGTACCGGTTAAGTTCGACTTCATGCAGATGATGCAGGTTGATCCGTGCTCATGGTGATGCAACAAATTAATTTTGAACTTTCTTTAGTCTTCCTAACATATTTGCAAATCAAAATGCCCTGTTAAATTTGAATGATACACGAAAATGTATGTGGTATTCTGGTGTCATCAATATGTACTGTGTAAGAGGTATGTACCAATTTCTGTTATTCTGTAATGCTGGCATAAGACGCTCAGACGCATATTACTGTCATTTGCATGTTTGTACCCCCAGAAAAAGTGTGCACATAGGGGTGGGCAATGGTCTGGTTCGGGCCTAAAAAGTCGAATCCGATCAGTTAAAACTATAACCCCATATCCTTTTGTAGAACTCTCAGATTAGAGTGGTTCGGATTTGAATTGGATTTGGGTTACATGGGTGGGTTTATTTGGGTTTCTCATTCCAAGTTCTAACTCCATGACTTTTGCTCCATCTCTTCATGTTCAACTTTCTAGGCTCTGCAAAGCAACACGACAAACCTTTGGATTCAAATCTTCCATGTTTTCCTCCACACCATCGACCAACACTACCTTTGGCTTGAGCAAAACGATGTACCGCTCGTCGTCATAGAATTAGAAGAGAACAGCACGACGGCGTGCAGAGAGCTCGGAGAGTAGGAAGCTGTAGCGGTTGTCTCTTGGGATGCAAGTATGCAACTGTTGGTGAAATTTCTTTGCTACCTGAGAGCTGTAACACACTGCCTTCAAGCTGCTACATCTGACTGATGGAATGGAACATTAACATTCACTGACATCACTGATGGATGTACTTGGGACGACAGTTGAAAAAATGTTGTTTGCAAAATAACTTGTACATGGGACAACAGTTGAAATTTGTTAAAAAGAATCTGAAAAAGTTGTTTTTTTTTTTTTTTGCATTTCAAAATTTGTAACTTATGATTATAGCTTTTTCTCTTTTCACAAAATTTAATTCTGTTTATGAATGATTATGTGTATAAGGAACTATTGAAATAATTTAAATTTTACAGTCATCTCAATGACACTACGTGATATGGTGAATTTAGTATTCAATATTAAGGGGAATTGAAAGAATAATTTAACTATGACTATACCAGGTCTTGCAGTTATGCTTTATTATTGTATGACGCAGATAGGGATACAATAAATTTTAAAGTGTAGCAAATTAGCAATCCTGGTCTAAATGCCCAACTTAAACTGTAGCAGAAATGCTTTATTATTGTATGACCAGTAAAAGCACTTTAATTCTTACCTAATGAAAACGGTTGCAATGAAAGAAAGCACAGTGGCAAGGAAAAAATATAACAGAGGGTTAAAAAAAACAAAAACGAAGAGCACATTAGCGTAACTAGATGAAATTATAATTGATAGGCAAAAACATAATGCTGTTTGTTACAACCCTCTACAAATTATGTTGGGCATTATAACCTTGACGTTGTCATTAGATTTTAAAGCAAGGCCAACGTAATTGACAAGCATTTTTCCCTTCAAATATTTAATATAATTATATATTCAAAATTTGAACATGAAACTATTAATTAAGTTGAAAAAATCTCATACTAATCATGAAAATAGGTGATAGTGTTTTCAGAGAGGCCTAAGACTTAACTTACATTAAGTTCAAGCAAAACAAATTTTTAACATATCTATTTTCACCTTATCTTGATAATAAATCATCACAAAATATATCTTTTAAATATAGTTATAGGTCAAGTTAGTCTTTAAAAAGTCTCCTGACAAATAAATATAGTTATAGGTCAAACTAGAAAAATAATCAATACATTGTTGTGTGTAGCAATTAGAAATATCTTATTTTATAATTATGTACTTGATTTTTTTTATAAGAAAAACATCAATAATTACAAAATAATCTTGCATCACAATATAAATTATTTATCATAAATCTAAAATATAATTTAGTCTATTAATAAATGATTATTTTTTTTACAAATTTTAATATAAAATAAACATTTATATTTTCCATTACACATGTTAAAATGCCACTTAATTGAAAAAAGAATCGATAGATAAAACAATGTCTTCCGTAATAGAGGAGTGATTATTTATAAATTTGATTTTATTTAAAGCTATGTTGTGTTCAATTTAGTCCCATTTGTCATAAATTTGAAACCAAACGAAATTAAATGTTTTTCTTAAAAAAATATTAATATGATGAATGTAAAATTATTAGTTAGCAATAATTCAGCAAAAATAATATTATATTGCATTGAACATTATTGAATTATAAAAATACATTATGTATCTCAATTACAAAGCAAAAAGTGTTATAAAATAAATGCTTAAATACGAAAGAATTGGTTTTCATAACAAACTGAACCAAACTAGTAAAATGTTTTAAAAAAAAAGCCAGTCTAAATTTTTTTTTAAATAGGCAACTTAAAACACTGATTAATTTGATGACATTTAGAAATTCAAATTTGAACTGAAGTTTGTGCATAGTAGTTATACTAAATAGTAACTTCTAAATGCGGGAAAAAACAATGTTTTTCTTTATAGAACCCATATATACCCTCACCAGAATAAATATAAAATAAACAACGATAAGCAGCAAAAGATCTAATCTAAACGCAATAATTATAGACAATAATTGAAGTTCCCATTAAAATTTCAAACAAAAACTTATCAAACATGCATTCACCTTCAACACTACCACAATACCACGGTTTACTGGGCCGAAAAACAAGGACAGATGCCTAACGTCCTTAGGAAACTCACTCTATTACATAAGCCAAAAATAATACATGAATGAGTCATAACCAACAGCAAAAATATCACTGACCACCATGCTTTGCCTTGTTATGTTGTTGCAGACCACTTTCATTGGTGAAAGACCTGGTTAAGCCCAAAAAAAAAAAAATCAGTCACAGTCCAATTTAACTAAAGTAAGCTTAGGATTTTGATAAAATCATACTTGCTGCAGGTTTTGCAAGAGAGTCCACCAGACTTAGGAGTCTTGGCTTTGGCTTCACTGTTGGGAGTCTTGGCTTTGGCTTCGCTGTTGGGAGTCTTTCCGCCTTTCTTTGCAGGGTGAGGAGTTGCTGTATGTCCACCTTTCTTACCATCTAAAACACAAGTAATAGACATATATAAAAGGAGAATTAGTGAAGAGTGAACAAACTCCAATTTAAAAATCAACACCTGACATTCAATCACTACAGTATGCAAATGTTAACACATTCACTGACAAAGTACACACATATGTAAAGCAAACATTTACAAATATTTAGCACTATATCAAGTAACTACGAAATACAAGCTAAACCAATTACACACATCAGCAAAATCAAAACTACATCAGCACATATATAATTGTCTCACCAGTCTTTTCAGGAGTAGCATTTTTGGCTTTCTTGGAAGAAACTGGAGTTTTTGATGCAGACTCATTGGGTCTCTTCTTTCCCAGATCCACCTACAAAACATAAAGTCAAGTACAAAGATATTTGCTAAGTTAACCCATCACAGCCAGCAACCATTACCATCAATAAAAAAACAAATTAAAGGATATGCCATTAACCCAATACCTTCTTGGGAGGGGTCTCTTCATCATCATCTTCATCACCACTCTCATCATCACTGTCACTATCAGCATCCTCCATCTAAAAAGATCAACAGTGAAAAGTTACATCGAAATAATTATGTTATCTTGTGTTGTTAATGAGTGGGTTACAAATTGTTGACCCTATTTTGCAAGAATATAATTAAGAGCAGGTTGATACTATTCACAAATCTGGCTCCTACATGTGCAGTATTTGGAGGAAATAATATGCTGTATATATATTAATATGCAATACTTGGAGGAAAGCTCTAGATTAACTCAATACCAGTGGCATTTCAAATGCAAAGAATGGATGTAATTGAAAAACTAATGCTGGGTATGGAGCTACAGTTGGATTGCTTCACTTTCATTTGAAAGTTTCATTGTAAGGCATTCGCTCTCCACAACATCATAACAGAATAAAAATAGAAATAAGAACGAGTTATAAAAAAAACTAGCTTGCAATTGAAACTTTTTTCTTGTGATTTTCATTGTAAGAAAGAAAGATGAACCACTTAGGAAGCAAAAGATCAAGGCATTATCTTTATTGAAGATACCATGAATATTCTTGACTAAATATAAAACCACCATAAACATTTTCCAGCAAAAATATCTCATATTATCATATACCACAAAAAATAAATAAATAAATAAAAGAAAAATCACAGCAACAACAATTCAAAACCAAAGCAAATCAATACCTCTTCATCAGAAGATCCAAAATCATCATCATCAGAATCATCATCAGAGTCCTCCTCGTTATCTTTTTTTGGTTCAACAACCTTGACTTGTTTTGCTGATCCACTAGCCTTGGCAACAGCTTTTTTAGATTCAGGTACCTTCAAGTCTTCAGCTTTTGTTTCAGGTTTTCCTAACATAAGATATAAGCCAATTAGTTACCTATGTAGTAACATAGACACCCAACAATAAATTTAGTATTGAGAAGAAGGTACCATTCTCTGTGTTAATCAATGGAACATCCTCATCATCCTCATCGCTATCTGTCCAATTAAAAAAATTGCAAATGTTAGACCAAGCAATTCAATCCAAATATAATAACAGGTCTAAGGTAAATGTTTGAGACTCACCAGTAAATTCATCCTCGTCACTAGTGCCAGCAGAAACAAAACAGAAGTTAAGGAAAAAATGAAAAATGCAATGAGAAATATATTAAGCTAATAGGATTTTAAAATGATAGTTTAACAAATTTAGGTTTGCAATCCTACATTTGCATATAGCTCAACATAAACATGGGACATTAAAATATTAATTTTACTAACAATAAGTAATGTCAAGGATATTTATCGGCATCGTAATATGCCTTGTATCCACAGAAATGAACACTGGCACTCTTTGAACTGTGGGAAAGCTCAAACTCCTTTTCCAAAACCAATTCCAGAGATATTTGAGGGATTTTCTCCCTGGAAAGGGTTCCCAAGACAAATTTCTGTTCACCAACTTTCATGTAGAGAACCACCGGTTCAGGCTTATCTTTCTTTGCCTCACCAAGAGCAGCCTACACAGTAACATGTAATATAATTTGTCCACATAGAGAAAAAACATAAACAAAAAAAAAAAAACAGAACCGCCACGCAAAACCCTAACCTGAGAAAGGTGTATGCATGCCTCAAATTCGGCTGGGTCTACCTTAACAGACTCTCCAACCTTAACCTCGGCACCTAAATCAAAAACCAATGTATCAGATGATGCTACATAAAACCCAAGCACAAAGTACAAGCTAATAACCACGCGTACTCTTATTGTTGCATTACTAAACGTCGCTGATCACATAAAAAAAAAAACGGAAGAAAAAAAATGCCAAAATAAAGAACAGTACGGCAGCTATACATGAATTCGTGTTAATGTGTATGATTGAAGAAAAAACCATTTAACAATTGTTCAGACAGTGACCAGAGAAAATAAACAAATTAGAAAAAGAAAAGAGAGATAAGAGAAGGTTATTACCCCAAAACTCCATCGTAGAACTGAGAAAGATGTGCGATAGGATTGTGGAAGCTGAAGGCGAGGTGAAAGAGGAAAAGGGTTTGGAAGGGTTTTGTGATTATTTATAGCTGAGAATGAGAAAATGAAGGTTTGTATTATGGGTGGGTTGTGCCGCGCCAACTAGGGTTTTTTAGGCCTAAACCTGTTTTCGTTTGTCTCCCTTTTTTTTCTCTGTTTTTTTATTTTTGGGTCTGTGGGCCCGTTTCTATATTTGGGTCTACTTAATGGGTTATACAAATTTGGGCTTGCTATGGTTTAAGAGTGGAGCTATTCTTCCTCTACCCAATAAATTTCTCATACACTCAACATATTTATAAAAAAATCCCATCTTTATTCTTTTTTTTTCTACTTCGGCCGATCCATGGTCTTGAATATATGACTTTTATGTTATTAACGTTAATATATATATCACTAAGCTAATATGTCAGTTATGTTAAAAAATAATTAACGTCAATATATATACTACTAAAATTCCTAATGTATATTGAATACACATATAAGTTTACATAATAAATTTTGTAAAAAAATTTATCTAATAATATTTTTTACATGTATAAATATTAAATATAAGTTTACGTATAGATTTAATAAAAATTTATATATGTAAAAAAATATATTATTAGATCAAAGTTAATAGTTACAAAATTTATTATGTGTATATGTATTAAATATACATTAGAAATTTTTGTGTTATATATATTGGCGTTGATTATTTTTTAACATAATTGTCCTATTAACTCGGTTGGTTAAAGCGTCGTATTAATAACAAGAAAGTTACAAGTTCAAGACCTACATCTATAATCTGTAAGTCTCTTGTGGATCCCTAAGAGACTTAAGGATTGACAATTCGTAAGTCTCATACGGATTGTGAACATTGATACAGGAGAATATTGATATGATTTATCTACATATATTATAAATATTTTTATACTATTATCTAATTAAAAACTATTGTGTATAATAAATTTATTAATGTTTATATTAATTATTTTAAAAGTTATATTTACCATGATTTTTATCATTTCATAGTATATGGAAAATAAACTCAATTTGATTTTAATTTAAATATAATTGCATTGTAAATTAATTTAATAATGTCATTCTATTAAAGATTATCATCTATGGTAAGATTGAATAACAATGCATGAAAATTAAACTCGATAAAATTATAATTAGTTAAAAAGTTGAGTTTAATAATAATATATTGATATTTTATAATATTTTTATATTGTCCTTTAATCATAAATTATCTTTATTCTATCTTTTTATATAGTCATTGTAAAAGTCAAAATTTATATTATACATAAAATTTTATAATTGGATAATAATATAAAATTATTTTATATCGTTGTTTCATAATTTTTTTTCTTTAAAAAGGTTTCTTTTAATGTAATTTTAATTTTAAAATTAAAAAAATTCTAAATAGATCAATGTCACGAGTGACTATATTAAGATGTAAATCAATAAACTATCATGACACACAAATTATTGGTTGTCTTCTTCCACTAACTTCTATAAATAATAAGAAAGCGAAGTAATAATATACGAACGTAGGTTTTTCAATTAGAACAATTAGGAATTTTGTTTCAAATATGCTAAGATTAAAACACAAAAGAAAATGTGCAAAGTACAAATTTTAGATTAAGAAATATCTGTTCTTTTCTTTAGAGAGTAAAACATCTGTCCTTTTAACAGTGTTTAATGAGATAATTGTAAGACATGATTCAAAATGGAATAAAAGCAACCAAGTTGTCATGGTTTTAGCTGTGGGCCTGCCTGGTGCACTTTTTTCTATCGTGAATGTTAATATCAATTATCAATCGAAACTTTTCTTGCGTATTAAATGAGTTTGCGAAATGTATTTTCCAATCCATGTAGTAGTAAGTTGTTTTGTTACAAAACAATTGTTACTTTCCTGTAATAAATTGTCCCTTTTAGATTAGTTGTTCTGTACTCCTGGACCCTGGTTATACTCTTTTCCAAGGAAAGAAAAAAAAAAAGTTAAGTGAAAAATCTTTTCCAAGCTTGGGTTTAGACAACGATAAGAAGAAAACCTTTTCCTGTAAGAAATAATTGAAACTTATTGAGTCTTACATCCTTGGTTTGAAAGATGAGATATATCAGTTGACTAAATTATCATCCATCTCGATCAATACATTGATAAGCAACCCTTCAATTCATGTTATACCTTAAAGTTGAATTCTTCATCTTTAACCTTATCGTAAATTTGGGATTCATTTCACACCTTATCTTTGCAAAGCCGAAAAAATTATTTTATTTTTTATCCGTAAAAAGAATACTCTCTAAATCATTTTAAACAATCACCTTTTTTACCTTTATCTGTATGTTTAATTTTTTGTCTATTCTTTTCAAATATTATATTTTTTATCAATCTAAAAATTAATTTTCAATATTTTTTTAAATGAAAATGTCAATAATTAAAAATAACTCTATATTGTAATTTAAATTATTTTTATAAATCTACGTGTTCTATTTCATTATAAATCAAGGGCTAAGTTGCTTAAAAATTATAGTCAGTCCGTTTCATGCCAAAAGTGGTATTCATTCCACAGTTCGATAACTTTCTACTTGGTCCAAACAACACGCATCTATTCTAATTCTTAGATTTTGTTTATTCATAGAAATCAAATTTACGTACGTATAGAGAGTTTAAAATAACTCATTTACATTTTTCAAACTACTCTAATTTTAAGATTTGTCACTTGTATTTGTAACTTACTTTAAAAAAAAACTGATAAAAAATGTATATTCATGTAATATAAATCGTTGATTTACTAAAATGACTTGTTTTACTTTTTAAATGAGTTGATCACGAGAAACTGAATCTCCAACTATATGATTATTGGTGAGGTTTAGGTAATACGTATAACATCATAAGTTCTAATTTCTAATCTCAGTACAATCATCATACACTAAATAATAAAATAAATGAGAAAAATCAAATATATTAATTTCCTTAATTTTGTTTTATGTGATTTGTTCATTTTTCTCAAATTGTAATAATGTTGTGTACTAACTTTTTTGGTTGTCTAAATGATTTGTATTATTTGTTAGAAATAATTATGCCAAAATTGTCTAAATTATATGTATTATTTATTAGAAATAATTATGTTCGAGCGTGATAAGATCATTATATAAGTAATTTTAAAAAAAATATATTTAAATTAAAATAATTTTACATCAGTTATCCACGTGTTATTGTGTACTAATTATTCTAATGCAAAACATATTAACACAGCATGTTTGCAAAATTATTTTATCAATGTTTACGCTTTGTCAAATATTCACAACTGAATAATCGTCCAATAAAAGGCATGGATTTAATGTACTCGACGCATTCATAGCCACCGGGTTTTGATATTTTAATAATTTTTCACAACGATAAAAAAATTAATTTAAAAAATAGTAATTAAATTTGTGTCATGGTTCAATACTTACATACATAATTTAGAAAATAAAAATTATAATAAAAGATTATTTTTGTTACAATGTTAGGTAAACAATTTTTATCACAGCGATCCGTGATTAAAATATATTTTAATTTCTTTACATGTTCAATATAGTCTAATTAAATTCATCGTAACAAATTTATTAATAATTTTCAATTTATTCAAATATACTAATTTTCTTACATTAAGAAACTGGAACAGACAAACCGAAGCCGTCCATCGTGTTTCTCGCGACACAGGAAAGCAATATAAGATTATACATATAATATTTACAATTTTGCAATGTAAAGCTTTTAACATTACAATGTATGTGTTGAAAAATCATACATGCAATTTTACAATTTTGCTTTGCTTGCACACAAATCTCAAACCCTGTACCTACTTGCCAAGCCAGGCAACCTATCATTTTTTACAAGTAACCGGCCATTCATTCTGGTTCTGGACAAATAAAAAAGACATTTCAATTGAAACAAACAAACAAACAAACAATAACTAACCAAGTAACCAACCAATCACATCATGAATTGCATTAGTTTGAACCAAGCAAAACCACCACCACCACCACCACATCCCTGTCTCTCTTTCTTTGCCTCTTTCGCACAAGACGCAAACGACGTCGTTACGCTACCTTCCACTGTCGTGGCAGCCTTTCTCGGACACAGAAAAAAGTTCCTAGATCCAAGCTCTAGCAGCTTCTCCTTCCTATCCAAACCTGAAAATAATTTAAAAAAAAAAAAAACATCACAAAATTAAACACAAATCCAAATCAATAGAAGAAACTAAATGACTAATTAATTTATGAATAAAAGTTGGATGCAGTTTTATAAATATTTGTAGTACTATTTTTTCGATCAGAATTATAATTTCACTTTGATAATTCGTGATGACATCTAAGGATTCTAATAAATATAAACGTGAGAATAAACTTTAATTCGGATTAAAAAAACATTTATGAAATTGTATCTAGATTTTCTCTTTAATTTATGAGATTGTTTGAGATTTACTTTCTAGGCTAAATTGTGAATAATGGAGGTCGAAATCGGAGGCTTCAATGGCCGGCAAGATAGGACGGCGACCTTCCTTCACGTACTGCCGCACCGCCGCCGCTATGAGGTCGCGGACGGTGGATTCCGGCGTCATCAGCATCTGCACGGGCGCGAGGCTTCTCAGCATCGTCACCTTCAGCAGCATCTTCGACGGATGTCTAGGCAAGCCCTCCGGCAAAGTCGCCGTCGCCGTTCCGGCGAGGCTTCTGATTGACGGAAGGTCGGAAACGGTCTTCGGACGGCGGAGCTGAGAGACGGACATGACGCCCTGGCCGTGGAAAGACGACGACCTTCCCCTCCGGTGACTCTCGATCTGGCCGCTGCGGCTGCTCTTGGGACTAGGCATGGAACTCACCTCACCGGAAATAAAAAAGTATACGAAGATGAAGGGCGAAGTTGGAATTTCAGAAGCTGGTCATCGTTGAGATCGCGTTTGGCTGTGGTGCGCTACGGTGAGTTTTATGGTGTTTTTTGTTGTTGTTGTTGAGCTCAATCGGCGGCGATGCACGCCGAGCGGGAGTAATCATTTAGGAGGAAGGTGCAACAGTAAGCGAAGGGAGAGGCATAGGAAAGGCTTTGAAATTTGAAGAGTGGAGGTGGCGTTTGGTGCTAATTTATACGGCCAAACAGAATATAATAAGGGGTTATTTTTTTCAATGATATAAATAAATAAAGAGTTCACTGGGTTAGGGAGGTTTCGTGAGGATTTCGCGGAGAGCCTTGTAAGCAAGAAATGTGATTGGGAATGGTGGGATAGCCAGACTTTGGTGACACGTCTGAGGAGGGTAAATTGCGTTGCGCTTCATATTAGTACAAAACCCCTTTTGTGTCTTTTTTTTTTCTTCTTTCTAAATCACAATTTATAAATATCTTATCATTAAATTATTATAAATAATAAAATTCATTCTCTAAATATTTAATGTTGTATATATAAAGTGTCTAGGAGAGTAAAGATAATGAAAAGGGAGAGAAAAATGTGTTTCCTTATTTCAATAAAAGAAAAATATTGCCTTATTTGATTCGTGATGAGAAAAAAGAAAAACTATTGTTCAACTTTTTCTTAGTTATTTAACTTGCGATTTCTGTCAATTTACTTTCTCGTTATCATTTTTTTTTTCAATTTATATTTTCACTATTCAAATTAATTGTTAGTTCACCTTTCCTATCAATCTAGTTTTCTTGTCATTTTAACTTTTTTCGGTTTATCTTTCAATTATATTTTTTTTGTCACTATTCTTCTTGCACCTCTATAAAATTATCATTTATGGTACTTTTTTTTTTTATCTCTGGCATTACATTTAAAGATATTTTCACAACCATAACTCAGAAACTAATAACATGTTTGGATTTGTCGCAGAACATATATCACTGTATTTTTTTCTACAGCACTATCCAGTAGCTTTAAGGCTATCAAGATTTTCAAAACATGGTCCACCATATAATCTTCAAAAGAAGTAAAATAGCAAATAAGGAATAACTCCTCCACAAAATTTCATATAACTCAAGGACTTAATTCATTTGTGATAATGATGGGCAAATTTCCTTAAACAACTGCACATTGAACAAGCACACCGCAATAAAGAAAAATTATTAGATAATTTTAAATCATCACATGTTTATGATTCTTACCAATATATTTAAATGACATCTATTTATTTTTAAATTTTTTTTAAAAAATAATTAATAACATTTAGTTACATGTTATATAGAGAGATTGATAGAACCACCAACCAAATAATAATTTAGTGCGGATTGATGAAAAATCAACACAAGGAATTTTTAAGTTATGCTTGTTGGTTGTTACACACCTATATATTGTTACTTTTTTTGGATGTTTTCACTTTTCATATCACTTTATAATTTTGCCATAATACCGCAATGCTATTTTTAATTGACATTAGTTTTAAATTGTTGTTGTATTCCTGTTGTCGTAATCTGTTGATGTTACATAAGTTAAGGGTACCTTATGGCTAATTGGATGTTACATAATTCTATTATTATAGTTAATTTCTGTTGTAATATCTTAAAATTGTATGTTTATTAATTAGATAAAAAAAACAAATCCTCCCTAAAAAAACAGTAGCTTATTTATCGATGTAGGATGATTAGCTTGTTTGGGGATATATTTATTCAAATTAAAGACCTTGATCACATGCATTTTCACACCATATATAAGCGTGACTATATAAGGAATCTAGTATAATGTTGCCAATTTTCCTTTTATTAATTTGTTCGGTGATAATGATTAACTTTAACTTGTCTACTAATTTGTATCTTCCAGTGCAGGCCACAACTAGAAGTGTGGCTAACTAACCCAAAAGCGCAGTGCCAAACGAATAAACAGACATCCAAGTGATGGTGGTCACTGAACAGCCCGAGAAAATGCCAAGGCAAGACAAAAACAAAACGCGTGAAAGGAATGAGACAACTCATATACTTGCCATTCTCTGTTACAATAGGTTCAAACAAGGTCACGAAAATTAATGATCCTGATTTGATTTGTAACAATTAATTAGTTTAGTGGTAATCCTGATTTGAAGATTGTGACTATTAATGACTATTTATTAAATCTTATCTACATGTAAACTAATAATATAAAGAAAATATACTTTAATATTAAACATGCATATAGTCACTGTATTTATTTTAAATTGTCTAGTAATTTGAGTGAGTTGAGCAAGTTGGACTGTTGGAGGCTTTGAAACAATGTCAGGATAAGCTTGTTATTGACTTATTGAATAGGCCATTTGCCAATATTCCCTTCCCCACAATTTCCAACCTATTCGATTGCATATGGATACATGGATCTCTGTCTGCATTATGAACTAATCATCTCGCATACGCAACACAAAATAAGAAAACAGTATCTAACGTTATATTAGGTATACTTTTTAAAAATAGGTGATATGAGATAATAGAAAAATGAGTATAATAAATTATATAATGTGATAGAAAAGTAAATATAACAGGTTATATAACATGGTAGAAAGAAAAAAAAAAAAAAAAAAGGATCACCAAAAAAAAGAAAGATAAAAAAATTAATAAATGTTAATTAGATGTTTTGAGTGGAGAAAATGTGAACTAATTATTCCACTTTTGAAATGTTTCAAGAAATAACCTTTGAACATTGTCTTGTACTCTTACACAATCAGCCTCACTAATTGACTAGATTCATTGTGGAGAATAGTTAAGGCAACTGATGAAAACAAGGAAAAGTGGGGTGAAGTAGATTGCACTCGTAGTTATTTATTTGATTGGAGATAAGGTCTGGCACTCAGAGAAATATCTAAGTAGACCCCATCGGTATTCTTTTTTTTTTTTTCCTCTCGTGAAAATTTTATTTATTTCAAGGACTTTGTTTGACGATGCCTCTGGGGCTGTGGTTATTGCTTAAGGGCACGATCGTAACAAATGGACGGTAATTAGTTCAAAAAGATTATGTAATAAGGGGATATTTAAGGCTGCCACGAACGCCTGCTATATTAATCAAATGAATAATTATGTGTTGGGTTGAATTTATTTTAAAAATACTTATTTATTAACAATTTTGAGATAATTTTAAAAAATATCAAACAAGCACTAAATACTACTATTTTTGTAGAAGAAAAATTCTCCATAAATTAAGAGAACTTTTATACCCCTCCCTGGGAGTAAGTACACAATTTTCAAGGACATGCCTCTTTGTTTAGGTCAATACTCAAAGAAATTCTGAATTGAGGTATTAAATTTAAGTTTTGTGACTAAATAAAGAAAAAAAGTGTTTGAGAGAATTTCTCTATTATATAAAAGCTTATTTTGGTTTGAGCATGTCTACTCAATATAATCTTTTAATATCAAAAGTCTCAAATAAATAAATATAAAAAACACAGTTTGAGTATCTGTACTTCTGAGCTATATTACACACAATACGGTATAGGTAAAATATATATTTATTCAATTCATTAAAGTGGAAAAAACATATATATATATATTAAATTTTCAATTGACTTTAGCTTCATTTTAGAAACTTAAATTAAATTTGAGTTCTTTTTATTACTTGACTAACTAAGTTACTATAGTTGACAACCCATATCAAGTTTGTCGCTATTTTTTTTTAGAAATAATTTAAGGATAAAGAATTTAAAGAATAAATTTTATGGCTAATTTTTTTAAAGAATTAACACGATGGCATGCAACTTTAGAAAAACAAATTTAAAAATTTCTCTATTTAATGAATATTGCTAAATACCTTTCTCCACTCTGAGCAGCTCTCTCCGCATGATGATGCTGTATTGTTCATGAGAATCATATGACTAAACTAATAGGAATAGGAATTTGGAATAAAATACTTTAATGACGTTATGGGTTTAGGGTGGGGTTAGGTTAGTATATAAAGCAAGAAAATATAATGAATTGGAATCTTGAGCTATGATCCTTCGGATTCGTTGATTTCATTCCATTGTGAAAGGGTTAGACAAATGCCGTTATCTTTTACTGTAACGCCTTTTGGATTATCTTCTCATTACAAAAACAAAATATCTTTGCTTTCATCGTCACCTTACTAAATAAATATAACTAGATAGTGAAGGCAAATATGTTCGAGTAAACTTTTATTTTCTCCATTCAATCATGAAAATAATGATTTTGGTTAGTTTTAATAATAGAAAGATTTAGTTTAATAAAAGAACATAAAATTAAAATCACACAAGGAACCAAATAAATATTAAGGTTATCAGAGAGTTTGATCATCTACGCAAATATCAATTTTTTTTATACAAATGGTGACAAGGTTTGTATATAATATAGCAATAATGCAGTGCTAGAGTTGAATAAAGATTCTGAGAAGTGAAAAATCAAATACATAAAATAACTTGGATGGGTCTGGATTCAGCAGTCGCTTTACTAAATAGAAGAATTGTATGAGGCGTCACTCTAAACCATGCAGTTTGGTATTTTGTGACTGCTCGCTCATGCAGTGCAAGATTTGCCTTCTCTATCGGTTTGGTCGTGCATCGTGACCAAGAGCAAAGAACATGCCGTTGAGTGCCATTTGTGTGGTCCTTCATGTTAAGGTGCCTTACACTACCAGTTTGGATCAGCTACTTGCAAAGAATAGGCGAAAATCAATCCCTTTGGACTTCAAAAAGTAGAAGTTTATCTTGCTTTTTTTTATAAAAAAATAAAAATTAAGATGGTTTATATTAAGAGGAGTTATGCAAACAATTAGATAACTTATTAATGTGAAAACGATATGAAGAAATGGACCCATCGTGAATGAATGAAAATTGTCAATGATCTAACACTTGTCGCAATGTCAATTTTAATTGGCCAACCCCAAGACTCTACAACCAGATGTAACTGACAAGTGGCAACACTTTGAATTGGACAAAATTTAAATATAATATTGTATATTTGCTTTTAATATTGTTCTTTAATAAAGTAAAAAATTAATCAACAAATTGATCCAAGTGAAATTGGATTATTTTTTTAAACAAAATCTTATATTCAAACTTTGGGAATAAAAAAAATGATTAAAAAATCACTAGAAATGATTAATCAAATTCTTCGATAAAAATTTACTAAAACTAATAAATACTTCACACCATCACATTGTCTCCATAAATCACATCATAAAAAATTACATTAAAAATCAACACAAATTTTCAAAATGAAACTTAATTTCTATTCTTATTAGAAAACAATATTAAAAATACCTAAAATTACCTCAAAATTTTGTCCCACTTAAAGATTAATAGTTAGAGACTTTAATAGACAGTAGACTTGTCAAGTAGTTTCATGAATCGTGTATGCTTTTTGGATTTCAGAATCTTAGTGTAATAAAGTGAAACACGATGAAAGAGAAAAAATAATGTAAACACCATTCAACAATTCTCTCAGCAGATGCTTTCAAGATTTAGAACGACATGCTTTTTATGTCTCTGCGCTCAACAAAAATACTATGTGTGCTCCTTTTTGGTACAAAAAGGGCAACAAAACGGCCTTCAAAACTTGTACTTAAAGTGAACCTCTCTTATTTGGGAAAAAATGGACAGTACATGATCACCAAATAATCTCTCTATGCTGTTCAAAATAATACAATGATGAATGCAAAGACAGTATGCTGTCTAAATCCCTCTCTGGTGCTGCATGCAACCACATGTCACTACTCACTCTTGGCTCCTTCAAGTTGCTACTGGAATTTGCAGAAGCCAATAAATGTGATCGAGTCTGAGAGTGCACCCCAAGAAATTTCCCACCAAAAGAGCTTCTTGTCTTGACTTTCCCATGTGTTTTGCCCACCGCTTTCAAGCTACCATTCTGGCTGGTCACAGGACGGAAATTGACTGAATCAACAGTTTTCATATTACTCAAGCTATCAATGCATGGGGGAGGAACTGGCTCCGGTTTTGATCTCCCCTTGTTCCGGAATGAAAATGATAGTTGCAGCTTGGATGGAATCTGATAAACCAAACAACAAAGAAAAATATTCATGAACTTGCCAGTCTTCAATCCAGACTTGTAAAGCAAACAAGTTTTCTATTCTACACATTGAAATGAAGTGGAATTAAGATATAACACATATCTAATGCTGCTTCCAGACAAGGTACTGCAAGCACAGTAGCACATACACAATCACTAGCAAATTCATCTGCCTTCACAAACAAATATATGGAATATAAAGAATAAAGTGCATGATTTGTGAGCAAGAGATACTGCTAATCTCAAGGGATGTCAGTGTAGTACAAGAGTAAGGTGGCCAGATATTTCAATACTTGAATAGTTCTAGCATTCTTATTTTCCACAACAGGGGAACCAAAAAAATAAGTGTTTAGGCCTTCCAATGAATGCCAAATGAACTCAATGACATGTAAATCGGTATGGTATCTGAGAAGAGATAAATCAAATATACTATCAGCTAACTGGTTAAAGTGTTCAATTAAAGAATAATAAAAGAATTAAACCATAAAAACTGTCTTAAAAATCCATTAAAATAGCTTAATGATGTTGAAAATGAGAAAATTATAATTTGTTGTTGTGAGATGAACAGTACAATTCCCTGATTATTCAATGGGACCAGGATATATACGAGAAATAAAGCATATAACTTGAACACAAGAATCGGTTTCAAAATATAAGATGGAGTCATGTATAAAAAAACTTGCATAAAATGAAGGTTGGGTATCATAACTCACAGCAGAGATAAGGCTGCTAGAAGCAAATGCAAGTGAAGATGCAGAAAATGGAGATTTCCCAGGTTTTCCCTTCAGCTGATCTGTTGTCTGTCCCTGCTCAACGGACCCAAAACTTGATTGTGCACTATTATCATCCTCTTCATCATCCCAATCGTCATCATCTTCCTCTTCCACCTCTGCGGGAACTTCTACAACCTTTGCAGGAGCTTTTTCATCTTGTTTGGTTACAGAAGTCATATCATCACCATCACCTTCATCATCATCATCTTCTTCATCCAGCAAACCCATCTTTGCCTTCTTTTCCTCTTCTTTCTCTCTTATGCGCAATAACTCCTCCATATCCTCAATGGCCTCTTCTAGACCAATTTCAGCTTCTATCAGTTCAAGATCTTCCTCAATTGCTTTTTTTTCCTCTTCATTAATTTTTTTCTGCTCTTCAGTCCATTTATCTAGCTTATCAAACCACGGCTTGCATGCATTTTCAATTGCAAGTATAGTACGCATCCATATGCTCTCCTTTTTTTCCTCCTTCTCTATTCCATAAAAATCATCATAACCAAGGGGCAGGAATACAGCCTTTTCAGGATCCACGTCCTCATCCTTTCCCAAAGGTGGCTGCCAGAATAAACGTATTCCATATTTCTCATCCTCGACATAATTGATAATATTTCCAGTTGGTGTATGGAGGATGAGAGGATCCTCAGTATATATAAGCTTTGAAGGATCTTCAGGATCAGGCTCCGGTTCCTTGTTAATAAGGACAAATTCAGGAATCTTATGATTCTCCTCTGACCAAGGATTTGGAGGAACAATTAATTTAGACATTTTCATTGACAGACAGGAGAGGACTATAAAAAGTCATACCAACTCCGTACTTGTTCATACAGAAAAATAGGAAGAACAAATACCTTTTGACCACCAGTGCTCTAGCTCAGCTGGCATGGGTAACCTAAGAGGAGCTTTATAAAAAGAGTTTAACCACATTTCTCTTTCTTGATCAACTTCATGCACATATACTTTCCAGTAATCAGGGACCTGCAATAAAATCAAACCAATGTGTCAATTTCCTTGCTAAGATGACAATAAACAATATATTAGGATAAAACATTGCCAGTAAGCCTCACTTCATAAAACTGGTTAATGAAGCCAGGTGCCATCCACACATCCTCTTCTTCATAAAAGTAAGGATGCTGTGGATCACTATATGGGCCTCTCTTTTCTCTAACCACTGCACAGAGTGTTAAATAATATGTTATGAATAATGATAAGCAAAATAAAATCAGCTCAGCACCAATCAGAAAAAAGGGGGAAAACATTTCCATTCCAAAATAGCGCATATATAGGTTTTCAACCATACAATAAAAGCAGAAAGCCTCTACTAGTATGCCCAAGAATCAACATGCATGCTTAACCATCCTTACTAGATGAGACAATTGTCTAGAGGCAAAAAGGTGAATCCAATGATGTAAATATTTGTGGTGTGAAGTTACAATTGGTCATTAATCTTTATATTATGACTCAAAAGGCACAAATTAGGAGGGGAAAAAAAACTGGTTACGAGTGTTCTTAATCTTAACTGGTATTAAAGTCTAATTGTACGCTTAGTTCAACTTATTTTAGATAAATAATTGCCAGCTTCTAGGGGAGGGCGAGCCCTGGTGCAGCGGTAAAGTTGTGCCTTGGTGACTTGTTGGTTATGGGTTCGAATCCGGAAACAGCCTCTTTGCATATGCAAGGGTAAGGCTGCGTACAACATCCCTCCCCCATACCTTCGCATAGCGAAGAGCCTCCGGGCAATGGGGAACGAAGTTTAATTGCCAGCTTCTAGGGATTTTGAAAAAAAAAATTCTAAAAAATAATCTCAACCAAACAAATGCAAAATGGTGAGGAGGTAGCAGAACATGAAATTGTATGCCTAAATCCATAACACATGCGCTAATGAATAGATCTAGCAACCAAAGAAATGGCGGACCAAGCCTAAAACCAGAGACACCCCCCCTCCCCCCCAAAGAGATCAAACAGCATACTTCCATCTGGCTTGTTAACAAACATGCGAGCCTTGGCAGCAGCAACTTCTGCTATACCAGCATGCATCTGAAATTGACAGAATATCATAAAGAATAAGATATTTACACAGCTCTTAGATTATTATTTTTTTATTATACAGAAACGAAAACATTAGGAAAAATTACCGCTGAAATGTCTTCATCACATCCTGAAACCTCATCCACATATTCTCCAAAATAAAATCTACCCTGCATGCACACAGATTATGTAACCAGGAAAGAAAATAGGTCTTCTACATGGTTCAAGTGTGACGGAAATGCCATCATCCCTTATGTAGAGATGACTTGCAATTCCCAACCAATGAAATAAGTGGCAAGATTCAACCAAGTAATGCAGATAGCACACCATAAACTTAAAATTGATGTACGTTGAGCAAAAAATAAAGGTCTAAATGAGCATATAAGGGATGTTGGACACTCTCCAGGAAGCTAAAGCAAAAGATGTTATTTGGGCAATTATTTTTCATCTACAGAGTCCAGCTTCCTCTCCCCGTTTTTATAAAAATTGGCAAGAAAGAAGTTGATTGTAGTTAAAAAGTTGAAAAATAAATTTTCTAATCCATGCACCTACATATAAGATACGCTCATTAACTTCATATACACCACATCCATGCATCCTCCCATGCTTCCACTGACCAGCATAACGGTAGCGACCTTTCTCCCTGGGCATAAAATATAAAACCTTTTTCAAGACCAGTAGTAGTGTACTATGGAGAGATGTAAAGAGACAATGCAGAGAAGTATGATGTCTAGAGAGAAGAGTTGCAAAGTCTCACTTATTATTAGAGATATAGATTAGTTTGTTACAAGTTAGTTATTAGTTTAGTTAGTTACAATTTAATTTAGTTAGTTACAAATTAGTTACAAGTTTAACTATATAAGACTCAATGTATTCATGTAAAAATTGATTTGCTCATTTGAGCATTATCCAAAGTAATACTCAGTTTCTCTTTTCTCTTCTTTTTATCTCTCTACCTTGAACTTTATCACTTATCTTAAAGATAATAAAATGATTCTAATTGGAAAAGGCAAAATAGAAATAGACAATTAAACTCACGGCTTTCTTCCAAATTGCCTAACCCATTCCTCATTCTCATAAAAGGGGATTTCATAGTTCCCATCTGCAAGATAATACATATCTTCAATATCCTTCTCAAGCCATTCTCTGTCTTCAGGGGACAAAAAATCCCTTGCTATTATCTTTCCTTGAGATCGCATCTTTGCTTCAAGCCTGAGGGCATGGATAAAAGCATTCCAAGTTTGTTCTCAGGAAATTGAATGTATATTCAAATTGTGCCACAATCTAAGACTTCATTCATACATAAGGAGGCAATTAAAATAAGGTACATACTTGGACCCAGGAGCAGGTTCTATAACAGGTATATCGACTTCAACTACACCATGACCCTCCACATCGTTTTGAAACCACTCACCTTCATACCTAAGATAACACATTATAGAATATCAGTGACAAAAAAGAGTTGCATGAAGACCAGCATACATCTGAGGGGGGAAGAAGGGTAGATACTGACACTAGCTGAAATAATTAGCTAACAGAGTCATAGACCAAAATAGAACCCCAGAAAACATGACCGACTGATTCAGTTTATTAGCCTCAAGGGAACATGACCAACTGATTCAAAAAGCTTGTGGTTGAGGCTGGAATTGTGAAACCATCATCAACAACATCTGGATTTGAATATATTTGTGTCATCAGACCGAGGGAAGAAAAAAAAACTAAACAAATTCCTCCCCTCTTTCCAATTACATAGCACGTTTTACTGCCGATTACTTGAATGTAGAATCCATTCCTTATATTTAGGACCTGTTTGGAGAAGGTTATCCATAATCACTTCTAAGAGTAGAAAATTAAAAAAAAATTGAAAAAAGTTTCTCCATAAGCTAAAATTAGTTTATCCATAAGTTAAAAAATCATCTTTTAAAGAAGCTACACGAGAGATCTTCTACAAATTAGCTTATGCATAAGCTAATTTAAGCTCATGGAGAAACTAATTTCATTTTTTCTTCTTATTTTCTTCCCCTATAAAAGTTTATCTAAACAGACCCATAGTTTATGACTGGCAGTCTGGCACTATCAATACTTAGAACAAACACGACAAAACGGAGCAAAGACAAACCTGACCAATGCATCATCAGAAACATAAACTCCTTTCCCATGAGCATAGTCATCCCAAACAGTCCCTTCATACCTGCAAAATAAAAAATAAAAAAATCCCAAAAGATTAAACCCAAACATACCGAAAGTAATAATAATTTGACACTATAATATACACATACGTGCTGCCATCTTCGAAAATGTAGCTAACCCATTTGAGAAACTCCTCAATCCTATCCAACTCTTCAATAGCATCCTTGGGGGTGGCAATATCGTAATGGTTATCCGGAATGGGAGGGTAATGCTTCCGGTAAGGAAGATAAAACGGCGCAATGGGAGGCTCTTCACCATCCGCAATCTGTTCCTTCACATAGCGCCACTCGTCGTCGGTGGCCCAAACAGGGTCCCAGCCCGTGCCGCCGATTTCGTAAGGCCCATCGGCCCAAAGCTCCCTGAGGTCCTGCTCGGTCCATTCTTCATGGTCTCTGGGGAAGTCGTAAGGGTTTTTCTTCTCAGCGATTAAAGGGTCCAGCTCCTCGTGCAGCTCCTTCATCGCCGAGCTCTCCAACGCCTCCGAGAAGGCGCGAAAGTTCGCCTCCGGGTCATCGCGCTTCAGGTTCTCCGGCGGCGACGACTCGTCACCGTCTTCGCGCTGGCCGAAGGCGCGGCGGAAGGCCTCGTCCTCCGCCTCGTCGTAGGAGTAGTCGGAGTCGTAGTCGGAGTCGGAGGAGGAGTCGGAATAAGGGGCATTTTGTTGGGGAGAGTCTTGCTGGTCTTGGTCGTTCGCCATTTGAGAGAAAGAGGATAAGGTGAGGGTGTGAGTGCGGGAGCACACACAAATTGCTATACCAGCTGCTACTTACTGCTGCTACATAGCGTCACAAACCACCAATATTGGGAAACACAAGAGAAAGACTGTTCTCACCAAACGACGTCCTTCCTGTCGTTTCACTTACTCAACACGTGGACCTAGGTCAATTTTTTGTGGGAATAAATAAAAACTTATATTAATTTTGTTAACAAGAATTTCTTGTTATTAACACTTCTACATATGCAAATATTATAAAGATTGAGCTCTTTAGTTTTTGATGTAACTATTTTAATTTTGTTTTTTTATTTATGATTTTTTTATAAAAAGAAAATAAGAATTTTTTTTTCTATTAATAGTTGATCCTAAACATACTTTTTTCATACAAACAATTTATTTTAAAAAAACATATATTGCTTCTCATAATATCTATAATATCATCTTCTAAGGTTGACTCCTATAATTTTAGGATTCGTACCTTTTAGTTTCTATAGTTTTAATTTTAGTTCTCTTTTAGTCTTTATATTTTAAAAATAATTTTTTTAGTCTTTTAATTCTCTTTTAGTCTCTATAATTTAAAAGTGGTCCCTTAGTCTCTGTAATTTATATTTTAATTATATTTTAATCCTTACTACAAAAAAATATATAAAAATAATTAGCTACAAATTAGTTATAAATTATTAATTATTTTTTTATTACAAATTATCTTGTGATAAATTAGTTACGAATTACTTGTTATTATTTTTGTAATTAATTGTAATTGATAATATTACTCATATTTTAATGGTATGAACTAAAAGGGAATTAAAATATAAAGTATAGAGATTAAAAAGATTACTTTTAAACTATAAGAACTAAAAGGAAATTAAAATGCAAATTATAAGAATTAAAAAAACCACTTTTAAACTATAGGGACTAAAAAAAATTAAAATATAAACTATAAGAACTAAAAAAACTACTTTAAAACTATAAGGACTAAAAGGTAAAAATTATAGAAACCAAATAACTAATTAAACTCATCACATTATAATAATTCATTACTTCAAGAGTTTCAAATAAGTGTTTTACATTTGGATTGTTACTAAGATAGATGTTATAAAGGCAATAACATTAGTTAGTCAATGAAATATCTTGTGAGATAATTCTTTTATATGAAAATGAGATACTTAAATTTGAATCATATAAGTATATATGAAAGGTAAAAATTTAATGTCATACGATATTTTAAAAAATTTATGTGACTTAATATATTTTAAAAGTAACATTTTAAAATAAGATCTAATGATTAATATTTAGTCCTCTCCCTTTCCCATAAAATAAGTTATCTCACTATATATATTTCCTTAGCCTTATATTTTGTGTAGGATCACTTATCATGAAAAATATTACTTATTGCAAAATGTTAACACATGAATATTATACATAAATCATTCTTAAGTTCTGCATACTTTATGCGTTAAGCATTTTTGTTTTTCATTTTTTTATGCAGTTATGTGCTTCCAGATAAACATCCTCTACTAGAAGATGTAGGTAGCAATTTGCTTTCCCCTTTGATAATCACAAAAGTTAGTTTTTTTAATGTACTTTTTAGACTTTTAATTCTTTATTTACAGTGCATTCCAAGAGAACTAGATGATCCTTCCCCTTACCTTCTGGTTGAATGGTCAACAGGTATATAAAAGGCTAAAGATTTTTATCATGATGTGAATCATTTTTTCCTTAAAACAAAAAGTATTTACGTTTAAGCATAAATATCTCCTTTTTGTGTATACTAAAAAGGTGATTTGGAAAGCTCATGTGAATCAACCAAAAACAACTTACAAGAGGAAGAAAATAATCTAACAGTATATAGTTGGTTACAAGAGTAATTAACTAAACTAACTCTAGTTACAATGTAATCAATCTGAATTAACTATGATCAAGCTGAATCTGTGCCAAGATTTCTGATTGTTGGAGACTGGAGTGTTGGACAAAGTCACAAACTTATCACCATATGCAATGCAAATAACATGGCTAATTAAAGTCATAAGCTTCTGTTATATTATATGTTCAGCAGTTGCTTTATATCAAACAGATGATACCTTAATTAATACCACTTCAACAAGGCTTTTGCAAAGCCCCAAGTGTTGTAGTGAAAATAAAAGCAATAGGGAGGCATCCTAGCTTAATTGTATTTGTCTAAGCTAAATTAAAAAGATATTACTATTTGAAGTATAAAATGACAAGATTTCTCATTTCAAGGCTTATGGTGCTGGGTGTAGATGTAGTCTAGGTGAGCTGCTAAAGTCATTCTTCTCTGCAAACATTCTTCATCTCCACTTTTGCAGTCCTCCACCCCCAGCAGCTGCTAGATTCCAGAAACAGACATGATTATAAGATATAATATCAAGTATAATTTACTCAGACGGAAAAGTTCTATAGATGTTTTTGGTGTCATCCAATTAGAATTGAAATTTCACTTCGATAATCTATCGTAATAAACATTTACATTAAAAGTTAGCATAGGTTTCCAAGGTAAAATTCTAATTCTAATATCAAAACAGCACCTAGAAGTAAAACGTCTAATAAACTGCATATAAGTTTTTGGCTTAATGAAATAAAATGTCTCCTACCTTCAAAGATTCACCTCCTTCCAACTCCAACACCAAGTCCTCCCCTGAGACCTCATTCAGTTTTGATCTGTCTCTCCCTAATGAAACCAATTTCCACTTAGTAAAACACATTCTAAAGAGGGAACATAAAAAACTGAGACTCAACAAGTGCTTACCTTGTTCGGTGGTGAGTGGTCTAGCAGATAGCTTTGATGAGGAAACTAGGAAGAACAAAAAAAAGAGGAGAGCTCCAAGGTGAAGACTTATCTTCATGTTTGTGCACTTTAAATGAGAGAAAAAAAGGGTGTTAGAAGATACAGACTATAAAGAGAGAAGGGATAGTTGGATGTTGGCTCCAACAAGCACATGAAAATAGATATATAAATACATACATGCAAGCAAAGTGGTAACTGTTACTCACATGAAGCTTCTCAAAAGAAGGTTATTCCATTACAATTACAATTACAATACCTTATAAACTGGGTCCAGTCACTATTCTATTATTAAACTATGCTCCATGCTAATGTGACGAGACCAGACCAAACCACTATTTTCTATATGATGTATGTGGAAGCGCTTTAGTCATTGTCTGCCATAGTGGTCCAAGCACAGTCCAAAAAGCATTCATAAAAAATCAATGTAGTAGTAGTAATGCTTCGACAGTGTTAACAAGCTAACCTTTGGGACACACTGACAACTGTTGTCCAACCTCACGTTTTACCAATTACCCCTGATGACATTCAACACCTGGCATACTTTATAAGTTCACTTTCTAATTAACAAAAATACTAATAATACACTTTTTTTTCTACAACACAAGTATTTTGCGATGAAAGTAATTCCCTTCGAGCCGGATAAATAATAACACACTCTTCTAATATATTCTTTCCAACACATTTCTTACTATTGAAAGTTTACTAAAAGTCTTACTTCATATTTAACTAGTTTTATTCGTAATTTTAGAATTTTAATAAATTTTTTATAATAATTAAGAATGTGTTAGCTAGTATCTGTCTAATTAATTAAGACATGAAAAATATCAAACTAAAAGCTGAGATTTTCCAAACACTGATATAATAATGTTTGCAGTTGCTTCCCCACTTATGACCAAAACGATCAGTGGCAAAACTGTTAAGAATAGTCTCACATCGAGTAATTCATGAACATAATAAGTGCTTATATAGCTGGGTAGACCACTCCCTTATGAATTGATTTTTAAAGGAACCTTTCGGATGTATTTACTGCACTATAAAATTTAATAAGAATCACCCATAATAGTGCCACCATAGACTATATATGTTCTTTTCTCTTTTGGCAGTATTATTAGTATCGAGTGTTTTTTACTTTGTTTCTGCTTCCTCCACGAACGACTCTTATATGCCTGCTTCTTATGAGCTATATAATCAACATTAATATTTTAATATAACTCTAATTTGCCATGTGATGTGCAAGTTCATTAATGTGATACTTGGCAAGCTTATGAACCTTCGATATGTATCTGTCATCTGTTGCTGAATTTTTTTAATCCTGGTTCATCAATAACTATGTGCCTCTAAAATATGGTAGATTCGATTTCTAAACAAGTGCAGTGTTATGGGAAATTGGGAAGCTGATTTTTACTCCACTTTGGAATTCCTAGTTAGAGGGTCTCATCACATTGTGATTTGTCCTTTCCATGTAATAATTAATTGATAGCTAGATTGAGGCAAAGATTATGCCTCTCTTTTGGAGGATTTGCATCTTGCTGTCTCTTGCTCGAAACATAAAGAAATTAAAGGAAAAAGGCACTGTCGGATTGGGATTCGGCACAAGCATATTTTTTAATTATGTAGATTAGTTCCTTAGGGAATTGAGTTAGATTATTCTATAATTCTAAACCATGCATGATTGCAACCATGATATGCCATGTTGAACAATGCCCCATTCGAAAAAGAATGTCCAAATTCATGGAAAACAAAGGCGGACGGATCACATTATTCCAACATATTTTGAGAAGGACAGGAAAAACGTTAATAAGGAAAAAATAATCTTAATGTTGTATTTCATTGGGAAATGGAAGTGACATACCTCAAACAGTTAATAGTTGGTAATGATTTGATATTTTGCTATTGGTAATTGCATATAGTACCACAATATGGACAAGTCATGTTGACTCACCAGTCTGCAATTTTCCAGGATATCATGTGGTATGCCATGCCCTCATGCTTGCAAGAAGTCATACCAAACTTTGTCCACTTGCTCACAAGTTTAATTCACGGTAGATCCCTCTAAAATGATTCCCTTTATTTCATTATACAGAAAATTCTTGTAATTCTATGATTTTGTGAATAATGGTATATGATTGTCCAAGCTGGGGGAAGAATATAATCTGTTCTGTTACTACTAAAATCAAAGTAAAAGGATACAAAATGAATTAATTCTCTCTCATAAAAAAGGGTATAAAGATTTTTTCTTATGCCCAGGATGAGCTGGCATGTGCATAAAAGGATGAGATAGATGGGGCAGCATTTTTTGTTTTCAACTAGTGAACTCAAACCTGGTAAGACTAAAATGAGACTAGCGAGGATCATGATTCCTGCAGTAACTGCAGGATCCTGCATTCAAGGTTCAAAGATTTAAATATTTCTTATTTTTATTCTATTAACTTTCAAAGTATGAAAAATAAAATTTTGAGGGTGGAAATTTGGTGCTCATGCTTTTTAACTGCAGGGAATCTCATTCATAAAGAGGTAAAAGGATTTTCCATTTAATTGAGATTAGAACAGGTGGTGTCTGTCTGGATCTATTCATGTGCATCTCAATGAATTTATGTCTCAAGTTCGATCAAAAGCAAATCATGATATGATCTTAAATAATTATCTTAATTATGATATAAATTTGTGATACCCTACTTGTTCTTTTCTTACATCACATGAAGGAACGGAAATAGATATGGGCACACGTTAGCCTATACAATCACAAGTGTAATGTCATACTTATTTATGAATAAATAAGATAAACATGTATTTTAAAAGTCTATTTAATTACAAATGTTTGAATTTTAATAATTTAAGAAATCTTTTAAATATAACAGATTGGCCTACTATATTAATAATGTAATAAATTTTATTATAATGTAAAGATAAACATTTGTTTTAAAAGTCTATTTAGTAGTCCGTTTTTTTTTTTTTACAAAATTTATTAGTCTGTTTAAAACTTTAAAGTTATAGTCATAAATTTATGTTTAGACTCATTAATCTATTACTTATGAGGTAAGTTTTTTAACCTATTTGAAAGGTCTTACGGCAAAGTACTTTGAATAAGTTTATTAATAAATAAAAAAAGCCTTTGAATAAGTTTTGAATAGATGGGTCGAACATCTAAAAAGGTTAGGCCAAACCTTAAGAAAGAGCTTACATTAGGCAAATAATCAAATTAGACTGAAATCTTAGAAAATATGTCAACTTCAAACCTTATAAAAGTCTAGTCTAACTTAACTCCCTTCCAGTCTTCCACCCTTAGTCGTATGCTTGTTTATAAATTAATTTCTTGGGAGTTAATAAAAAGTAAACTTAAATAAATTTTAATTCTTGTAAATATTTCAAAATTTGATTTAAGTCGTCTTTATTCCTTTAAAAGTGATGATTTTAATTTGGTCACTTCTTAAGTCCTAAGTTGGCTATCGACAGTCTAACTCAACACTGCCACATATTTTTTAATCACTGTTACACATATTTTTGGTTCTTGTAAGTGTTTCAAATTCTGGTTTCGATGCCTAAAAATATACTTTGTGTTTGGTTTTGCTCTTTAGTCTTATAAAAATGAATAATTTCTAAGCTTTTTATTGTCACGTGTATCCTAGACTCCTAGTTACTATTGCCTTAGTGTATGATAATGTCTAGGAGGGGAAGGAATGGAAGAGGATGTAATACTAAGAGACAAAAACAAAGTAGGTAGTGGAAAGATCATAAAGGAGGGCAATGGTGATGAAACAATGTACGGTGAATATGCGATAAAAAACGGTGAATATAAAGATAGGAGTGTAGAAGGTATAAGCTTCAAATTACGAAAAAAGAAGCTCAAGCATCAAGCAAAAGAAATGAAAGATGAAAGACACAATGGCGGATCTTTATTGTGATAGGTTGAATTATATCTTTATTCTTTTATCTCTTTACTATAGTCATTTCAGGAATATAGTCTTTCCATTTTGGTTTACCTATTAATTAATTTGATATCCAATATTTAACAACAATTCTAACATTATCACATAATGTGTTGACATAACATTGTGCAACTAATAAAATGTTATATGTTAGTATCTTTGTTGAATATTAGATGTCTAAGTTAATGGATAAGTAAACCAAAATTACACATTAATATTAAAAATATTAAAGAGATCAAATTCATGAAAATAAATGAAGAAACTGTATTCACAAAATGAAGATAGTAATAGAAGTAGAAGTGTAATTAAGTTTATATTATATTATAAATTTAATATAACGTAATGCATTTCATTTCCAAAATCTGGTGGTTTGTGTAGATTGATTTGGCGTGTTGTTTTTAGAGTATACAAAAGGAATCTCTTCAAATGATGCCTTGCTGAAATTCTAAAGAAAAAAAAATATGTGGAGGAAAATAATTAGGTAGGCTTTACTGTCAAGTGTGAACTATGAACCTTGGGTCAACTGCTATTGTCTCTTTGGTTGGGATTGTGGGGCTTGTGTTGTGCTGCATCCTTCTTCAAGATAAAGTAGTCATTTTAGTTTATAATAATACTCAGCAATTCAAATCATGGTCATAGCTTTTAGAAAGTCACTGACTACTAAACCAAAATGCATATGCTTTCTTTTTTCCCCAAGGAGGATATTAAATGTGAACATTTTTTTTACTCAGCAAAATATAATTATATTGATATATGTGAGGCATAAAGGGTGCCCCACCTATATACAAGATAGGAACATCCATCCAAAATGTGAACATTTTTATCAACAAAAAAATTCAAATACTAAACCAAATTTATATGTTTTTACAATTTGTTATGGTTTCGTGGCCATCG
This sequence comes from Glycine soja, assembly GCF_004193775.1. NCBI lineage: Eukaryota > Viridiplantae > Streptophyta > Magnoliopsida > Fabales > Fabaceae > Glycine > Glycine soja. The sequence goes on along the minus strand of NC_041012.1, from coordinate 48,966,149 downwards.
TACGTCGTGGTGTTTATTTATAAAAAAAACAGAAGAAAAATGCGTTGCTAGCTTTTAGCTTTGTGCTGCTTGTGCTTTGGCTTTTTAGCTGTGACCAATGCTCCCAAAACACAACACAAGGGCTCCGCGCCAAAGTGCGTATCTACCATATAGGACGCAAAAGGCATCTTCACGATCTATTAAGGATACAAAGATATAAAGCAATGCCAAAGCACCCTTTCATTTGAGTAGTGCCGCTGGACACTTTTCTTTCCAACTTTATGTGCATTCAGGAGATGGAGTCTCCCTATTCACACAACTTTTTCCCCAACACCATGCCATTAAATTATTATGGATAAAATATTTTTATTTTCCCAAAATATTTTGAAATCTAGTTTTAAGAATAAATTATGTTTTTCGTCCATCAACTTTCTGTTATTTATGTTTTTGATCCTCCAATTTTTTAAAAATTGGTCTTCATCCCCTATTTTTTTCCCTCATATATTTTAATCATTGTTGTTTATTTTAACGGTTAAATAATGACGTGACATTGAGTTTATTATTATTTTATTAAGTTTTTTATTTTTGGAAGTTTTTAGTCATAAAAAATTGTTTGCTTGAGCATAAAAAAATTATTGATCTACGAACATCAAATCCAAAAACAAAATATCTCCAAAAAAATTCATCTCCATAATTGTCAGTTAAAATCTATAGATCTCATGAAAATAAATGTTGTAAGGGGTTGGATGTGTTTTAACTATCGTCACATAAAAGTCATGCACCACTACACTAGGATCTCACACACCCTTCTTCCTCTCCCACTCCACTTTATGCACCTTTTTTTTCTGTATTTCACATGAGATCCCTCATCATGTTGGAACATTTTCTAATCCTTCATCAACAATTTGACCCCAACACATCTCCTATGGATTTAGAACCAAGTGAATCTCCAAATTTCTATCTTTGGGGTGTATAGTCTTTTTCTCTCAAGGTGTTTCGACCAATGCAATGACAATGTCATCTCTAACACAAAGTGTCGCAACCCAAATCACCACCACCTTCGCGCCATCATAGCCACCAAACCCAACCACCACATGCGAGGCATCATTAACTCCGTAAATGTGTGTGACCCCTCCCCCTACAACATTGTTTGCATGCACCACCACCACCTTTCGTAAACCTAAAAGGGAGTTGGTGCATGTGTGTTTGAATCTAGATTTTGGGAATAATGATTTGTTTGCTTAAATTTGAAGTGGTTACATGATGAATTTGAATTTGGGGATTTTGTGTGTGAGCGTGTGTGGTTCTGGATTTTAAATTGTGTATGAAGTAAATTTGGATTTTGGGATAGTCAATTTTGAGCTGCTTGGGTCTGGTTCTAGGATATAGCAAAATCCAACAGTTAAAAGCCGTCAAAATATGTATAGGACCTTTCAATAAAAAGGTATCCTAATAATTTTTGACGATTTTTAACAATCAAAATAGACGACAAAAATCAAAACATTAATGGAAAAAAAGTTTGAGAACGAAGAAAAGTTAAAGGATAAAAAACCATAAGAATTGAAAAGTTAAAGGACCAAAATATATTTTATCTTAATTTTAATTTTATAAAAAAAATTAATAGATTTTATCAAAAGTAATATGATTTAAATATTTTATAAAGATATTGTCTTCACCATAAATGCTTTCCTAACTTTTTCTTTGTTTTTTGGTTGAAACAATGTTTCTTAATTGCTAACCCTTTATTTTTGCGTAGAACCGCATACCATTAAACCCAACTGATCTTTTCATTGATGGGCACATTATCAATGAGAGAATCTCTGTCACGGATGGTCTTCGAACAAGTTCAATTGGAACATAAAATTAAGAACAAAATTAACAACAATAAATTAAGGCAACATTAATGTTATCTGTTGAGATGGCCGAGTTGGTCTAAGGCGCCAGATTAAGGTTCTGGTCCGAAAGGGCGTGGGTTCAAATCCCACTCTCAACAAATCACAATGTAATGTTGAGTTTTACATTCTCATTTTATTTCATTTTCCATACATTTTTAATCACTCAAACATTTTTTTCAGAGCTAATTAAGTCTCTAGACGAAATTTGTCAAAAAAAGATGAAATTGTTCCTCTCATTGACTTTCTTTGAATTATTTTTTTAATTTTTTTTATATTTAAAATATTTATAAATTAAATTGTATTTCGCTAAAAAAAATTCCACAAATCAAAAATTCAAAATTTAAATGATAATAATAAAAAATTCATAAAATGTAAACTCACATTTTATAAATCCTTCGATTATATCATTTTTTCCTAAATTCGTTCTGAATTTTGATAATAATTTCACATCCCAAATTAATCATAAATATATAATATTATGATAAAAAAAATGGTTTCAGTAAGTGAAAAAAAAATCAATAAGAGACTGAATTTACTAAATTTTAAAAATAAGGGAACTTAAGTAGTTGAAAAAGATTAGAAAAAGACAATACATTATTCAAAGTAAAAAAAGTGAAAAAAAATGCAATTAAGCCTTGTCTTTTATAACATCAATCAATAATATATTTTTTTCATACTTAGAAATTACCAAAACAGTAGGAATAACAGTTTGAAGCAAAATTTTGGTTTTATTTGAAGTATAATTAAATTAAGAGATTATATATTTTAAAATGAAGTGTATAATTTTAATTAATTAAAATACATATAAATACTAAAAAAAAATCAAAACACTTCACTTCTTTAACTTAATTTACGATATATATATATATATATATATATATATATATATATATATATATAAAATAACACCAGCTTTATTTGGTAACAAAATTTAGCATTAAAGCATATGATATGGTGTTACTTTTTTTTTTTACAAGAATGGCATGGTGTTACTTGTAACTTAATCCGTTTTAAATAATAAAAAAATATTTTTTTTCATATTCAATTGAGCAACTCATTTAATATTTAACATTAAAAAAAAGTAAAAGTCATAATTAAGTCTCAAATAGAGTGCAAAAAACAATGAATTGTATGCTCTTAAATATCTTCTCAAGAGAGAAATAAAATCTTTCATTCGGGTAAAAATATAAATTCCGCATTATTGCAAGTACTATAAGTGCATTTCACTCTCCACCAATTATCTCTAACATTACATGACAATCACACATTCACACTTGTTTTCTTATTTTAAGTCAATATCAATTCTTATGGTCTCTAGTCGCTAAAAATCTACATCCTTCCGAATTTGCTATAATATTTTACGCATATGCCTTTTTTATCCTTCCTTTCTTGTCTTCTGAAGGAAAAATCTCGTGCTCCAAAGTAGCTACATTCTTTCTTATAGTGTTCTTTGAAATGACACTCCTGTACCTGTTGGAAGTTTTGTTAGCTTTTGTTATTTCTGTAATAAAGGTTGAGATAAAAAAAAAAACTTTTAACAAGAAAGAAATTGAGAATTTCTCATAAAAAAGACTGTATAATTTGTAACCTGTAAAGAAATGCCTCACATTTTCCTATGAAATTTAGCCATCCACACATTAGAAAGTTTCAGAGGAAACCCAAACACATTGATCTTAAACAGAACAGTGAAGTTGAGCAAAATTCATTTGAGTGGAGCATAATTAGTTTCATTTCAGGAGTTATATATCCATTGATGGAACACTGCCATCCACAGAATCATTTTATTTTTTTCCTTCCACAGAAATTGAAGATATTATTTAAAAAATTTATAACAGTTACACATTGATAAATTAAACAAGTTAGATTCTCTTGGTACCGAATCATTTGATTAGTGTCACGTTCGAATTATAAAAAAATAAAAAATAAAATCCTCAGTGCACATGGAAGATCCACGCACTACATCACAAAAGCAGCCACAAATGAAAAATAAAATAAAATTGCAACGAGAAAAGGGCAACCAATAAGGAGTGAAGACAGCGCATCGGTTAACGTTAGAGGTAATGGAAACGTCGGTGATTAATGGTATGGAGTATCAGCCACAAAACAATAAAAGGAAAATAACAAAGGCACGCTCTCACCTACCACTAGCCACACGCACACACCTTTCACCAAACCCTCTTTCTCAATAAGAACTCGATCCCTCAAATCCAGAACAGAAAAACAAAACCATAGAGTAGTAAGTAGTACCATTTTTTATCATCACCTTCTACTAGTACTACATAACAACACATTAATTAGCCCCACTCAAAAAAGCATAGGCAAATTTGTCTTCCATGTCATGTATATAGCCTAGGAAGTCTAGCTAATCTCTTGATATTAGAGCAATAACGATTAAAAATTGGCATAATTGTACTTTTGGTGTGTGTGTGTGTGTTTTCTTTTTGTTCAGCTAAAAACTCATTTCATTGGAAAGAGGATATAGGTAAGAAATGTTAAGGACGGGGTTTGAACTTCTAAGTTCTACCCCTATGTATCCAATGCGTGCATGACTTCATGACTTGAAAGAATAACTCACCTTTCAGGATAGCCCATTTGCAAATACTTCGTGAAATTTCCGTAACTAGTTTTGCTGTGATGTCTTCAAATAAAAAAACAAAGTCTAAATTAAACACCCCAAAAGAATAAACAAAGAGCTCTATATACCAAAGACAAATTCCCTAAAAAAGCAGAGAGAGAATTCATGGAATGATGATGTCATAATTTATTATTAACATTCTGGGGTTGGTGCAAAGTTAAGAAACAAATAATGACCAACCACGGAAGACAAGTCATTGTGCACTTCAAGTTTTGACTTGTGCTTGCTTTAGCAATCAACCTTGAATTGAGAAATTGTGTGACATCTTACACCCTTGGGTTGGTGAGCATTGAGAAGAGGTTCCTTACTCTTTATTTTGAAGCTTAGTCATTCATTAATTCAAGTTCTGCAATAATTAAAACCAATTGCATAGAGGACACTAGTTATTTCGGGGTAATATTCAACATTTCGCTTTCATGCGTGCAAGTTGTAGTGCATGTGGCCCACTTCCCCCACCTGTTTTACTGCACAAACTTGTTAAAGAGGAACAAATTTGCAAATTATGCACCGAAATCAGCGTGGGCCAAGCAATAATAATTATAATTTCCTCTTTGCTTTTGTCGTCACTAACACTAATGCGGGCTCTGAAAAGGGTTAGTTGGGATTGTGAACTTAATAGTAAAGAGTTAGTTTTAGGTTTGGTAGTAAAGATCAAAATACAAATAGGAGTACAATTTACCTTTAATCTATTTCATGCACAATAAACCCCTTAAATGTTAGTAAGTTCAAAAAGTATATATAGTTCATCCATAAAGTTTATTTATGGAATTAAAAATCCTTCCTCCTCTGACACGCAGCAAACCCAAAACTTAAATTTCTCAATCCCTTGAGACTTGAGCTTGAGGGGAAGAACCTTGTATCCCTCTCCTCAAAGCACCAACAAATTTCGAATTTCAACTTAATTTTGATGAACTTAATTAAGGCCTACGATGGCATGAAGCATCTCTCAGCAGGAAAAAAAAGGGGCCATTTTCATGAGCTGCCTCAGCAGATTTGTTGTCTAGTTGATGCCATGGTCCACAATGATAATCTCATTTCCGCATGTTCGTTACACTTTTACATCATAATAAAATCTAAGGCCTCTTTCTCATCATGCAATCCAAAAAATGTTATCAGGCTATAGTATCTGAGGATATTCTTTGCTCTTGCAAAATAAACCAAGCATGAGCAATTATGTATTTCTTTTTTGCTCGAATTTAAAAATTTACTAGCAATGAAAAAAAAAACTCAAAAAAGACACTAGTTGACTCTGCAACTTTGGTTGCTAATTTTTGAGGCCCGACAGATCTGATAATAAAAAATGAAAAAATTATACTTGTACATCTTAGAGAGAAAAGGAAAAAAGTGAGAAGAGAAAAAAAAAATTAAAATGTAGTAAATGATATGATAAAAAAAATAAACATATAAAATAATATTATATAAATTTTTGTAAGAATTATTCTAGATATATCATATCTCATAAAAAAAATTGCATGAAGATATTTCTCAAAAAGACTTTAAAAAAACATCTAAAGAAGCTGAAACATTTGAAAACATCACAATTTTCACGCTAACAAATAACGTTGTAATTACTCCCAGTCTAGCACTTCCCATTAAACGAGCCATTTAAGCATATTTTGTATTGAAAAACTTGAGAGAAAATTCGAGAACTTACGAAAGAGCCATAGCAACAATATGACTACGACAATGACCAAAAAAGAAAAGAAAAGGACAAGGTTGGATGAATATCTCTCTGTGTACACTTTTTTCATATAGAAAAACTTAAGTATTCACCAACCAAAGTGGTCATTTCAGTGTACAGCCAATTATTACAAAGGCATTTAAATTAAGCCAACTACCCGTTCTAGCTTATATCACACTACCACGTATCTAATTCTTCAGCCTCTGCGTACAATATCAACGTATTCTCTTCATCTCTTAATTCTAAATAATTCATTGCATAATCCTAAAATTTAAAAACAATACAGAGATACAAGAACAACACCAATGGAAATATATGGTGCAAGAGTGTAAGAAAGAGATAATTAAATAATCAGTTTTTGTTTTTTTTTTATTCACAAAATTCAGAATTCATATGACACATTTAATACATGGTTTTGGCAAGAGGGGAAAAAGACGATGCTAGTCTCCCCGGGAGGAAGGTGTCCAGGGTGTCATGTCCATAGGGTAACTCCCTAACACTCGCAAGAAAGACGTGAATTCCTGCACCTCTGCCAACGCGTTCTGTGCCCTAACCTCAGCCATGGAAGCCTCAAAATCAACGTAGAACAAGTACTCAAAGTGCTTCGCGGTTCCAACGTTCGCGTCATCCACCAGCCTAATCGGACGGTTCCGGTGCGGCCGCGACTCGATCTTCGTCAAACTGATGTTGCGAAACGCGAACGCGGAAAGCACTTTGAAAAGCACCGAAGTTCCTTTGTCGTGTGCGAAAACAATGCTCGTCTTGAAAGGACGGTCCGTGCGCGGGATGATAGGCTCTCTCGCGAGCATCACAAACCGCGTGACGTTGCTCGGATCGTCTTGGATTCCGTCCGCCATCACGTTCAGGCCGTAGAGCTCCGCCGCGCGTGCGCTCGCGATGGCGGCGGTGTCGCGGAGATTGTTGCTGGCGACGAACTCGGCAGCGCCGGCGGTGTCGTCCACGGCCTCGCGCGCCACGTTCAGGCCGAGTTTGGTGAGAGTGTGCTCGCACTGCGCGAGTGCCTGCGGATGCGAAATCACGCGCGTGAGGAACTCCTTTCGGACGCCGGGGAGAGCGAGGAGGCAGTGATGGACCGGGAGCTGGACCTCGCCAACTATGTGAAGGCGGTGGCGGAGGAGGAGATCGTAGTTCCGGTGGATCGAACCGCCGAGTGAGTTTTCAACCGGTAAAACCGCCCGATCGGCGATCCAGAGCTCCACCGCCTGGAACGCCACCTCGAACTGGTCGCACGGAATGGCCTCGCAGTTCGGATAGGCCTTGCCGGCAGCGGCTTCAGAGTACGCGCCGGGAACGCCTTGGTACGCGACGCGGAGCTTGGAGCCGTGCATCGGGGCCGGCGAGAGGTCGGAGATCGTGAGCGGCTTCGGCGGGAGCGGCTTGTTGTTGGCCTCTGCTAGGTTTCCAATTGGAACGAGTTGGAAGTCGCTGACGGCGGCTTTGTGACCGTTGACGGCGGCGATGTGGTCGGTGGTGCCGCTGTTCTGGTCAGCGGAGGGTTGTTCCTGAGAAACGACCTTGCTGGCTAAGATGGCGCAGGAGCTCTGCCAATCGGCTCGGCTGGAGCCGACTCCGTAGCTCACCGGCTCAAACCCAAAAGCGCATTTGACAGAGATTCGGCTTGACGCGCCAAGTCGCGGGCGAAAAACATGCTTCAAATTGAGCGCGTTGGAAGTAGGTGGTGAAAGACTCTGCATATTATCGAGTGGCTTGACAGAGGAATAAGGAAGAAAGAGATATAGGATGAGAGTGGTGTGGAAAGAAAGTGAAATAGGTAATGGGTAACGATTGCTTGCTGTTCTTTCTCTTTGGAGAAGGGAACCTCAAGCTGAGAGAGAAAAGGGGTGGTTAAGGGATTTATATATTAATGGGAGTTGAGAGTGTGAACAAAAGAGTAATAAAGAGAGGTCGTTTGGTCAATCTCACACCTACCCTCCTATCTTTTCATATTTTTATTTATCTTACATTGATAAACCTATTTCTTTTAAGTATTTTTTTATTATTATTTTATGCCTCCTTTAACGACGTTTTCTTTTTTATAGCCTTCACTTCAACTTAGATGTTTTAAATTTTTTTTTTCTTAATTAGTACTTTTTTTCCTCAATTCTTACAATCTTGTGATTCTTTTTAAATCATGTCTTCTTATTTATAAAATAATATAATTTTTGTTTTGACGAGAAAAAAAAAAAAACATCGCAATTAAGATAATTTTGTGAAGATTTTTATTTTAAATTATCACAACTCACACCTAAAACAATTTAATGATATTTTTTAAAACAACAAAACATGAATTTTAATAAATTAACAGGTGAAATTTGTAACAAAAATATTATTTTTAAACAAATTCATGAAAATGTGAAATTTTGGAGGTAAAAAGTATAATTAACTGTTTTTTTTTTTTCAGGAAATTTCTATAACGTATACACCTCTGTGGATGTTATGGTGGGGATTTAACCCAAAAAATTATATAACAGTATTATGTGTAGGAATATTATGATTTTCTTATGAAAAAAAAATGAATAGAACAAATGAGTAACTAATGATAATTGTATGAAACATAAGGATAGGTTGTAAGGCTGTGAAATCATTGCTAGTTAAGGAGTGTCTCGATTATCTTTTCATTTGGGGGAAATAGTGTGAATTGAGTGTCGGAACAAAATTTTAAATTTCATATTGGATAATAAATAATTATTTTCTTGATAACTAAAATTAAATCCAAAAGATAATATATTTTACTCTTTTATGCTATTTTTTTTACTTTTTTGTATGGTAAGAATTAAATTTATTTTATATTTTAGAATATTAATTTTTTTTGTATTTAATATTTTCTTGATAAAACAGCATGAGGATTTTTAGAAATATACAATGTTTGGTACAATGTTAGTTCATCTAGACTGCCTTAGGCCTAAGATTTTTTAATTATTTGTTTTACATATAACTAAATTGTATTGCAGGTAAATGTTGGAAGAATTTTTTTTGTATGCATAAAAAAATTATATTTGGAATTTTGTTGATTTATTTATATTATTGAAAATGATACAATATCAATTAAATTTTTCACATGATGAAAGTTATTCATTAATAAGGAATAATAGAATTAAAAAAAACTAACCAATTATCCATTGCATGTGCGTGCAATGTTGGTGTGTGTTTGTACCATTTTGTGCATGCAAAAAAAAATTAATTATTTAACTCTTATCTAAAATGAACAATATTATAAGATAAAATTGAATAATTTAATCATAGTATATATTGAGAGTTAAATAATAGAATTGTTTGATTATAAAATTTTAATAAATAATTTTAAAATTAAAAAAAAATAAAAAGTTAATATACATATGTAATATCAAGATGACACCTAGGTCCCAAAATTCCTATAGAAAACCCTGGAAATATATAAATATAATGTTACTTTTTTTTAATCGGTAGATCTCTTTTTATTAACTCGTAAGTATTTTTGAAAATAAACAAGAATGATATTTTATAACTTGAATCTATTTGCAAAAGGAAAACAGAGTTATATAGTTTTAATGGAGGGGAATAATTTTCAAGGAAGCTAGACAAAATTATGTACTCAAGTTTCTATTATCCCTCGTAAGTTTAGGAAAATAAATGGACACTTGATTTCAGAACTAAACTTTAAATTTTACAAGAAAAAGTAAATATTTATTTTCTTTGTTAATAAATTTGGATCTAAGAAATAATTATACGAGTTTTCATCATCTTGTCATCAATTCAGAAAAATAAAGAAAAATCTAATTTTAGAACTTGAACCTAAATACTCCAATTAGCTGATGTTACATTTATGTATGTAAACAGCTTTAGGAAATAATGAAGAATCTGATTTTAGAACTTAAAAATTAACTTAAATGAAATAGCTAACTTAATGTCAAACTTTTTAATGAGTCATGTACAACTTAATAATGACAATATCAGATTTGTATATGTAAACAACTCTTTTAAAATTAAGCTTTTCCTCATTCATGCTTTTCCATGTATTGATGTTAGGCTTTGCAACCAGAATGGTAAATAGTTGGATAATAGGCTAATTTTTATACGGAGACTCATGGTTTAACATTAGTTAAATTTAAGTCAAATCAAACTTATTTATTAAATAAATTAGACTGTTATTTTTTTAAAAGTTTGTGATTAAAAAGTTAGGTTTTAAGATAGTAAAAAAATCAAAAACCTAATAAACAATCTATTTAAATAGTAATATTAATAAAATAAAAATAGTTATACGGGAATTTTGGATAATCCTTTTGTATGCAAGATTGGAATTTAAAGGAGCATATCTTTGGATCAACTTTAATTACACATCAAACGAGATGTTTGAAATTGATAAATGTTATTCATATGTCTTAATATACTTTAATTATGGGTGCCTATAAATAGTATAAATAAATATAATCATGTTTGATAAGATATTTTAGTTTGTTTTTAGTTTTTTTTATTAATAAAAAAACTTGTTTAATTATTTGATAAACAAGTTTTTTTTAGTAGTTTCTATCATTTTTTATTTAACTAACATTTTTTAAAACATCAACTCCTTATTTTTTATACTTTTTTTCACTTCTATTCTTAATATATTTATTAATTTTTCTTATGCCCTCTTTTAAATAAATTATTATTTTATTTTTTTATTATTTTATATTTTTCAGTTACTTCAACAAGTAATTTTATCAAATACTTGTAACTTAATAAATTAGTGTTTCGCTATCCAATTTCTAACTTTTAATTAATTTTATCTACCATAATCATAACCATAATGTACAAATTACATCTTATCTTCAAGGTTGTTATTTTATTAATTGAAAAAAACTCTTAAATTATAACTTTTTTTTATAACAACCTAGTCATTTTGGAATACAACTAAATTTCTCCCAGAAGAATTGTCTCCCCACAACCTTGCCAATTAGAGCATCTAAAAGAATAAAAGATTGGATCATAGACTCATAGTCAAGTCAAATGGACTCGGACACCAATATTTTTTTGGGTATTTGCTGTAACACCAATACACCAATGTTATTATTATATAAGTATCACTAACAATATCCCTTTGACTATTTTATACCTTCAAAATAAATTTATTTGATTAAGTAGTTAAGGGTGTATATCTTTAATTTCTATTAATTAATGTAAGCTTAATTTATAAACATTCAAAGAATAAATCTATGATAAACGATTTATATTTTAATATAAGGTTATTTTAGCTATTGATATTTAAAAAATATTGAAATTTTGTTTAAAAATAAAGATAAAAATGATAGATTAAAAGAGATGATAGTTTTTTTTTAAAAAAATATTTTAAAACACTTTTGCTAAAAAATAGTACCTAAAAACTCTTTCATTTAATATGGTTATTTTAATTTGTATAGATTTGAGAGGGTTTGCTTGTTCTTTTGAGAAACAAAAATGAAAACTAATAATATAATTGAAATCAAAATAGTTAGATTGAATTTTAAAATCACGTCATTTTGATGGCTGATGAATAAAATAAAAGTGACTGGAGCAACTGATTTTTTCCTCAAAATCAATACAATTCATCCATGATGAACTATTCTAGAAGTGAAATTCAAATAATTTTGTGATTACCAAAAATTAATAATAAATAATGTGTTTAAAATAATATGTTGGGGAATGAAGAATACATCATTAAAATTTCTATTATAAATTATTGACTGTTATTAAATGATTTAATTATATTTTAAAAATAAAATGTAACTCATTAATCTTTGGGAAAAGAGAATATATTTTAGAGTTTAATTTCTATATATTGGTGTAAAAATTTTACACTTGTACACAGCTCTCCAATCATAAATCACATATAAATTAAGTATTTTAAAAAGTTTACGAAATTATTATACATGGTGGATTATGATTAGATGATTATGTAAAAAAAATTACACTTAATACATAACATTTTTTTCTATATTTTAAAGTAAAAGTAAAAAAAGTGAAAAAACATATTTCAAGACAATATAATTATTTTAGTATGAATCTCTTTTTCCCTTTAAGTTATAAATTTTAATGTTACATGAACTCTTAATTGGCTTCAGAAAGAAAAAACTCTACTTTTTTTTGTTACAGGAAAAAAAAACTCTTTATTGTTTGAATGCAAACTTACTATATATATTAGACAGACTAATTTTATGTATATATCTCTTCAATTGAATCATCTATTAGACAAACTAATTTTTTATATATCTTTCTCTTCTGTGTTATCGTTTATTACAATTTAAATACAATTTTTTCTCCTTCATTTCTTTCTCTTTCTTAATTATATATTTTGTTGTACAAAATTATTATTCTAAGTATATTTCTCTTTATTACATTGTCGTGTAATATGTATAATTCCTAAATAACGTATAAAGTAACAATTGACAAAAAAAAAAAAAAAAAACTTGATTGTCCAGAACTGAACAAGTGATTATTGGCTATTGCTGACTTCAAAAGACACAACCGACAGTGAGCCTTAAAATTGGCCGGCTAAAGATTTGAAATCTTCTAAGATGACCACATGGAAAAATTTGCATTAAAATTTGGTTAAATTGTTTTTTCCTTCTAATTTGAATTTCATAAAATATATTATGCCATTTCTTGTTATATTCTTTCTCTTTCTAATTAATTAGACTTTATATCATCTAATTTAGAGTAACAACTACTCACTTATTTAATGGTTCATTGATTTTATAAAATGATAACTAATTTAAAATAAATTTGATGTTAAAACGTCAAATACAGCAGAATGGAGGGAATATAAATTAAATAATTCATAAATTTTGTAACTATTATAAATTTATAATTAAGAACTTTTCACTTTCTCTTTGAGGAAGATAAGACATATAATAAAAAATATCAACATAAATATGTGTTTTAGTTCTTAAAGATATAAGACGGTGATAAATTAATTTTTGATAAAAAATGTAAAATTTAAATTTAATCATTAAATATATAAAAATTGTAATAACTTAACTATAAGTTAGTCTCTAAAATTCACAAATTAATGAAAAATTGATTGAAAAATACAACTTATTATAAAATTGATCATTTAATATTTTAATTTGATGGTAAAATAATATTACAAATTTAACGATATAATTAATTTGTCACATTTTTTCATATTGAGAGACTAAATTTAATATTTTTATTTTTCAGATATCAATTTGTTATCGTCTCATACTTTCACGACCAAAATAAGTATATATCCAAATTATCAATTATTTAATAATTATTTTTTTTATCAATTTAACAACACTTAATACTTTTAGCTTCTCTACAAAGATAACTAAATTACTTAATCATTGATGTATTATAACTTTTAAATTTGAAATAATTATGTGATAAAATAATTTATATATTTATTTAATTAAAAATAATAATATAAAAATCATTGTTTGGTTGAATTTATAAAATTGATGTAGAGAAGGTTATTACGACATCTCACGCAGAGACAAAAAAACATCTCACGCCAATTAATATTAGACCAAATTACTCACTTCATTTCTTAACTTCATTTTAATTTATAATTTAGTCTCTTATTTATTAAAAATTGTAAAATAATTTCTTAAGTAATTATTTCATAGTAAGTCGATCCTTTTTTAAAAATTGATTGTTTTCAAATGAGATACAATAATGTTGAACATTTTTTATTGATTCAATGCATAAAACATGTCCATTAAATTTACTCATGTGAAAATTATGAAACTCAACTAATATTTGAATTAAAAGATAACCTAAACAAAATAAAATTCATATAAAAAAATAGCCTCATGAGTAATATTTTAAAAGATTTTTTTAGATTTTTAATTGCTCGTGCCACTCACTTTTATATATCTAATCTATTGATATAGTGATTAAATTTATTTCATTTCAATGTTAAGTCGATCACCTCTATTACTGTATATATATCTAATCTTGAATGTGCTCGTGAAGGATTAAATGTTTAACTAAGCTACTTTTTATAAAACTTAAGTAAATGTCTTTCCAGAACTAACTTATTGGGTTGAGTCTAATCATTTCTAATAAAAACAATACCCCCAATTTATGTAGAGAAGGCCTGTACCCACGATTCATGGAAATGTAACAAGTTTGGCACTCTTGAGTCTTGACCTAAACGGAAGCACTGTGAGCACATTTTGCACACCTTCTTGTGGTGGGTACGTAATGTCGTAATGGCGATGGAGTTTTCTGCTACTTTTGTTGCTTTCACAAAAATGACAAAAAAAAAATAGTTATTTGAAGCGAAATTAGTATATAAAAAGTCTGTGAACACGAATTTTACAAGTATTATCCTTCTGAATATGTTCATACAAAAAATGCGACAACATAAATCGAAACTGTCAAACTGGTATACGTGTTTGCTATGTATTGGCGTCTGAAAAGAATGGCATGTGTATTTTTGCTTTTCGTGCGCCAGGTATGCACAGTTGGAAACAAAACCAACATTTTATGCATATTTGACATTTTATTTTCATAAGTATATACTGTGTTGTATATATTAAGCTATACACGTAAAATATGGCAGGGGAAACAGGACACGCGTCTGATGAATAATATACAATAGTATAAACAATATCTGTACCGAAAACGAAAATGCTACAAGATGCTTTACCTTTTTGATTGGTTAATATATATAATAGTGATGAGTTTTCTCTGGGTCTATTTTTCTTTTAAAACTGAACTTCCGTGATTGAATTTATGAATCTCCCTTGGATTGTTGGTGTTTTCATGGCTTCACTCATTGAACCTACAATTAATTGTTATCCTCCAGTGTGAAACCCACGTTTGAATTTATTTATTTGGAAATCTCAGAGTTGTTTTAAACACCTAAAACCACGTATGCACATACAGAGGAAGATGGAATTCCTTTTTTAATTGAAATAAGTTTTAATTGATCATATCATATCCCTAGCTAGTTTAGACAAATTTAGATTTTTTTTTCTCAATGTGACTTACGCTTTAATACAAACTTAGTATTTTAGTATGTACATATATTGTATCATTACCAAAAAAGTATGTACATTGTATATAATAAATGTTTGTTTTTTTTATAAATAAATATCTTTACATAAATAGAATGTAATTATTATGTTAATAAAAAGTTTAAAATTTCAAGGAGACAAAAAAAGTGAAAAAAAAATGTTTATAATAAAAAGTATTACTTTAGTTAATAACAAGTAAAATTTATGAATAGCATTTTTTATGATTTGTAGGCATTAAGCAATTACTCAACCAATAGCTTTAGATCTCACGCAACCCATAATTAATTAACATACATTTTACTATATGTTTATATTGTGGATTAATAATTGCCATAGTAAATTCTCTGTCAAAAAATAATTGCCATAGTAATTATGAGTTTGATCTCTTTTTTTTTTTTTTTTTGACGCAGAGTTTGATCTCATTGGAAACTTGAAAGGTGTGACATCATGTTGAGTATCTGTAATATATTGATTATAGTTATTTTATAATTATGTGTATAAAAAAAACTCTATTAAGACATTTAAATTCCATTTTAATAGTTCATATGCTTCTAAATGAGAGTTGTAGTCTTCGGCTGTTAATTAAATATATTCTTATATGTGGCCAGTCTTTGTTTTTCTTTGTTTAATTATAAAAAAAATCATTAAAAGAGTTTTATGAAAAAAATAGAGAAAGTTAAAAGGAAAATGTTATTATTGTGTATGACTGCATGAGTGTTCACGTCACTTAGTAAATATGCGAATAAATAAGTGATATTATAAGTATTAAATTTTAGCTATGAAAATTCAATTCTTATGATTTTTATTGAATTTTCATACCACTATAATCACCTGGCTTAATGTAAATGGCGGAACGGGGAACAATAATGAATTCATGCTATAATTACGACAATGACTAAGCTCATCAAGTTTTGTGGCTTAGGTGTTATCATATAATTATTCTTATATGGGGGTGGGGGGGTTATTATTTAAACTTTCTTAATCATAAAATGATGAGTGAAGCTCTCATTTATAAGGAAAGGAAGTCACGTTATTTAATAAATTTTAAACATGGTATTTCAAGAGGTGGATATAGTGAATATAAATTTCATGAGGTAGGTCTGGGAATATACTGTATATTGCCATATTGGTATGGTAGCATAATATGTTTTGCTGGAGAAAACATGGTTCTAGTTTTATCTGTCAAGCCTAGGTTATTTATATTTATGCTGACATATATGTAAATACAAAATAACCTTTGGGTTGACTTTCTTTAGTAAGGGTTCGGGTAAGCCTTGTACCTATGATATACTAATTGTTTTCTTTGCTGTTAATTTTTTAATAAGTTTTAATTTATAACAAAAAATATTAAAGAATACATTGTTATATATATTTTTTATTTGGAAAGATATGAGAGAACGCATTTTTATTGATCACATTTTGTGGGTTTTTAAAACTAAAATTTCAGCCTTTCTATCGGCATACTTTTCCTTCTAAAACAATAAGGAAGATAGCAGAATATATAATAAGAAAAACTAATATTCATCAATTTCTTTACAGTTATTTTTTTCTTTTTTTACGTTCTTTACAGTTGTTAGAACATGCATGGTTGAGTGTTTTTTCCTTCTTTTTTTAACATTACAAAAAGAACCTCAGCTACTCATGAAATTAATGAATAATTAATTACTCCCTGTGTGAATTACTTTTGTTATACATCGATCGTTCATTTATGCATTTGAAATAACTAATTAGAGCGCAAAATTAACAGTGCAGAAAGTGGGTAATGATACATTAATTTGAGAAAATTCAAACCCACAACTACACCTCTTTGTACTGGTCAAGTGCAGAGCCGAAAGACATCCATGATCCATAATCCATCTATCTTTCCATGTGGCAATCATCAAAGTTTACAAATGTAGTTTAATTAGTTTTCAACCCTTCGAACATTATTTTGCTAATGCCATGTAATTGGTCCCTATGCAGGGGCATTCACTGTCTTGTAATATTCTGAGTGAAGATCACTTCTTGTGCCTTCTTCACTCTATCTTAATAAAATTGAAATTTGTTGGCTGTGCAAAAAAAAAAAAAAAAAAAAAAAAAAACCCTTCAAGTAACCTTCAAGATAGATATTGTGCATTTGTGCGCATGAGCTAGCTAAAGCAATTCCTTCCCTCATGTATATTTTTATTTCTTGACTTCATTAACAAGTAATTTACAAAAACAATAGATTTAATGTTTTGAAAATATAAAAATCTTCAATATTCTTTTAAGTCAATAAATTAAATCAGAGGATTTATTAAAAAAATATTATATAAGAATTTTAAATTATTCTTCACACTTACATAATAGTAGTGTATGACTTGCTAACCATTATGCGCACTATTTTCTTCTAAGACTAATTTTCTTATGTCAAACACCTTAAACTTGTAAGTTCAAGTAGTTTTAGTTTTCTGTGTGTGCGTGTGGGAAAGGATAAAATGTAAAACTAAGTTATCGGCTTATATTGCCAACTTAATGACGCAATGTCAATTTTTTTTTTTACAAGCAATGATGCAATGTCAAGAAAACATATATATTGAGTATATTAAGATTGATATATATCTTCCAGTCAAAAGAAAGAAAGAGTTATATCCAGAGAGAGAGAGAGAAAGAAAATGAAGTTACTAAAGGGGAAAAAAAACTCTTCATTGCATTACTCTTTTCAATAACCCTAGATATATAAAATTTATTAATCCAAATGTCAAATTAAAAGTTTTCAGTGAATAGATCATATCTACGACTTTTTATAGTTTTTTAAAATTATTTGATACTTCAATGAATAAATTTAATTTGTATAATATATTTTCTAAAATATATGTGAATGTAAGCAAGGGTTTGTTTGTTTTAAAGTTAGAAAAAATTAAGCTCATAATTTTCTAACAAGTAAAAATACATCTAAATTAATTTTAATTATAATTTGTATTAAAATAAAATTATAAAGTATTTAAAAAATATAAAACAATTTGCAGCAAATATAGGCGGGCTCCTTAACTTACTTGATTGACATTTGACAACTACTACTTAGATGCCACGTGCATATTGTGCCTATTTCGTTTTTAAACTCCAATTATATGATTATGACCAAATAAAAATTAGAAGTCGTAGAGTATAATCCGTTTTTCATTTTTTTGACATTTTTTTTTTCTGAAAAAAATAAAATGAAATTGACCTTCTCCTTGCTAACTGGAAAGTCGCATACGAAAAGGAATACAAACGCACTTCAACTGATCTCAAGTATATATATTCATATCTTGAAATTTGCATGTGTAAATACCCATCCAAAAAATATTTTATAATGAACATCACGGTTGATTGCATGCTGAAAATCAAGGATTTTTTTAATAGTTAAGTCATAGGTGGAACACGTGCGTGGCTGCCGCGTAGCATCTGCGCGTAATTGCAATTAGTTAACGAGTGACGACCACACTTTTTTCCTTTTTCTTTTTTTTGAGTCAACCACACTTTTTTCCTATGAATATTGAGTAGGTTTGTTTAAAATAAAAAACAAAAAAGTATTTTTTATATAATATTTTTAAATATATATATATATATATATATAACTTATTTCTTAAAATAAGTATAAAAATTATTATTTTTAATTAAAAACAATTTAGACAAACACACTTAAACATAAAAAAATTACTTATTTTATTAAAATAAATACTTATTTCAATAAATAAAGTTAAACAAATTTTATCTGTTATTATATTAAATTTGGATATATAATCTTGTGTTAACATAATTTTATATCGGGTTCCTCTTAATCCATACTAGTCAAAATATAACTTGGAGGAGGACCGAGACCGTGGCCAAGGTGTAAAAGAGATGGGAAATGGATACAATATATCTTGTGGGATTTCCAGGAGTTGTTCTGTTAAGTGTTAACCATGAAGTGAAGACCAAGCAATAGTGATGGTGAGAATTGATCTGGAAGAGGAAAAATAAATTTTTAAAATCCTGCCTATGTTATTCATTGCTCATTTAATAGCTTGTTGATATTCAATAGAAGTAGTCTTTGATTTTTTTGCTTTTTTGTAGAGATCATTTTCAGAGGATTAAACATTTTTCCACACCTTTCGAGATTCCAAGAAGGAATTACTGGTTGCGGACTGTGTTAAAATTTTCTAAATGCAATACTAACATTAAGCAGCAAAGGTTACAAAACAATACTCCCCCTCCCTCCTTTTTTTATGTGGCTCTGGATATGTAGTTGTTGGTAGTTGTGGGTGTTCAAATCTCATGATGGAAATGTGGTAAAAGAAAATTGAAAACCTGAAGTTGAAAATGGAGAAGGAAACAAAAATTTACTGCTACTATTGTCTACTGATGTTGCTGATGTCGTGGATTGGTTTTGGAGTTTATGCAATGAGTAAAATGTAGTAGTGGATTTAGTGTAAATTCATTTGCCAATTCGAATCTAAGGCTGAATGATGGATCCGGGTGTGCCCCTTGCTATGCCTACTATGTCTGTGAGGAAGTTGGGCTTCTACATCTTCATTACCGGAATTCACTATCTTCGCACACCAATGGTGCCTCCACAATAATGTTCTGATGAGAAAGAGATTATGAGCAACCCCGATACTCTTGCTTCCAAAGAGTGTGGTGTGAAGAAAATGGTCAGTTTCCATGGTTGTTGCAGCCAAAGAAAAAAACACTTGTATTTTGTCATAATTTTTAGTCATTCACACCTTTATCCTATTAATGGCCTTAATATTACGTGGGTTAAAGGATTAAGTTTTGAACTTTCTAAAAAAAACAAAAAATTAAATTAAACAAAAAAATAAGATAAAGAATCAAATAGCTCATTTCACCTTCTAAAATCAACTTATGATGTCTCTGCGTTTTTAAAAAGAAAAATATTTTAACTTTCTAAATTTGTAAAATAAGCAAAACATTAGTATTTTGTTATTAAAATTTCATATTGGGACATGCAACATCTGCGTTACATATGGACAAAAATCTCATGATGCCATGTATATTTTTTTTTAACGGATATGGATGGAGCATGGATGGAAGGATGTAAACCAAAAAGACGCAACTATGCAAGGACTAAACACAATTTTTTTTTACAATAATTAAAAATAAAAAACATAAAATTACACGACTAAAAAAATATTTAAGTAAAAAATTAAATGATATTACGTACCGTTACATTCCATCGTCGCAAGTAAACTTTAAATTATCCATAGTTTACACTAATTTATATGGAATCCCAATTAATTAACATTGAAGATTTGAGAATTGAATTACTAGTACAGTATTTGTACATATCAAATACTTGTATAGAACCACTTGATATTTAAATGCTAATAGAAGAATGAATTATTATTAATATATATTACTAAATACTACTAAAACAGTGTCAAACCACTTATTACTTGTGTCTATCTTTACTTTTCTTTGTTTTTCTTTATATCATTTATCACTTTTTTCTATTTTTCTTTCTTTCTATATCCATAGTCCATAATACACCCCAGAAATTAGTGTACATTAACCATTTTCCTAAAACAATTTAAATTCCGTTAGTTATACTGTAATATCTATATTCTGATTCTGTCTAGTGTTTATATCAATGCCCATATTTTGTAGGTACCAATCCATTACGGCTTCTACATATATGCACTAAAAGCCAAGTGAATAATCTAAAATCGATCAAGTGACAAACCGTAACCATTTTACCTTTTCTACTATGGCAAAGTAAAGTCATTTTCAAGCCTTTGGTACGAAGACATGTCCTCCTCAGTCTTCAAGGCATCCAAAGGAATTGGTATCAAATCCCTTCACCCTTTCCCAAAACCTTATATCTCCCCTACACATTAATTGTAATAACTGCTTTCGAAAAAGAAAAAGAAAAAAACTGTTGTAGAAGCGGGTTCTCTATACTATAGTAATTGGTTGACAAGGATTGCTAAGACTACGACTTGTGCATCCCGTTTGCTAATTCTACCGTGCTGTTACTTCGCGGGAAATGGGACCATCTTGCACTAACACCTACAACGACTTTATTTCAAGGATTCAAGGACGTAAAAAGATTGTAGATTGTAATAATAATTCAAGGATTTCACTGCATAGAAAGAGTACAATGGCATAAGCTAATATTGATGATTGATTAGTTTTTTTATGGTCAATATAGGAATCAAAACAAAAACTAGATTCAAGGTATGCAACTAATATACAACAGCTAGGTGCCAAAGATGGTAGGTGGATCGGAATAAATATAAATATATTGAACAAAAACTTTCTAATCCCGATTGAGCAGGTATAATGTGTATATATATATATATATACATAACCACGAAGATTTGTCAAATGCCGCCTTAAAAGCAAGGAAGAAAACCTCCATGTGGAGATTTTGAATGAATCAAAACTAAATACATGCTAATCTAATAAATTATAACACAAATAAACCCCTCCCTCCGGATTTTCAATTTACACAAATTATCTCTGTAACATGACCAACTAACTATACTACTCATGATTGAGCGCCCATGATGTGAATCCAGACTTAGAATGCTATCTTGGCGGTTGATAACATCCAATAAACTGAAAATGTTCATTCAGCCAATAAAACTCTTTTTTGTCATTCACAGACCAACCCACTTCACCCATCTGAAAATCTTACCAACTCTCAAGGGTAACTCATAGTCATTAGCAACAGCAGGCTCCCTTCTAGCAACCTCAGGTTCTGACCAAACGTAAACCCCACGTTCCTGCTTGCTGCCAGGCACAGTATTATCCAAGATAACAGCAACAAGAAAAGCTACCACCATGTGTAGTGAAAAGATTGTGTTCAGGAAATAGTTTAACTGCAAAAGGAAACAGGTTTACAAGTGTTGTTTAGAAAAGCCTGACATGTAAACCAACAGTATTATATTTTCTCTTTAAAATGGAAGTAGCCAGCATTCAAGTGCTATAAATTAAAAAGGAAACCACGTTATGAGGTTATGATGACTCCCCAATACTCGTATATTTATTATTAGCGCTAGTACACTGCATCATGAAGTTATTATGTCATATATATATAGTAGTTATTGAGAAGCACTATGCAGCACTTACAATTTAGCAACCATGAAATAACATGCAGGATTCTATCACAGAAGATGCTGCTTACACAAGCGTAAGTATTCATGAAAACTAGGTAAACAATTGATCTTAAAAACTAACACATCCAAGCAACTACCCATGCCACATTGAATATAAAGGTAGTTTCTATTCATTTACAAAATAATGGAGATAAATATGCCATAACCTGCTTTTCATAGCCACACCACACTAACACACGAAAGTGGGTTTTTTTTTTCGAAATTTCTGTTTTAAGTCATATAGTAATGAACAAATTTCAATCACACAAAATGATGCCATCAAAATCCAGCACAATAGTAAAAGGCATACCCCTCCATATTTGCTGCGGAAAGGCCCATGAGAAGCTACAATGTAGGGTTGGAAATAACTTGGAACCGACAAGTTGGAATTTGGAGAGATGCCATATTGTTGAAAGTAGGCAGGTATGGAAAGAGAGAAAAACAATGATAACCCAATTATGATGATGTTGCGAGAGCTTCCGGCCTCACTATAACGTAGATTAGACAAGCCCAATGCTGCAAGCATTGCCCACATAAAGCATAGGAGACCAGCAACCATTACTTCGGGAATTGAAGCAATGAACCCTCCAACCTTACCTGTCCAGTACAAGTAAAATTAAACATGTTTTTATTTGCATGAAAAATTCTACAGTTGAGTACAAATTGCAATAGAGACATGAGAAAGACTCTAAAAACCAAACATTCCCCACAACAATATGCTTCTAAAACCTGATGAGTACAAAGTGATGTAACCATCACAGTTCAGCATTTCAAATCACTATGGACAATAATTAAAACTAAGGATTCACTAGGATGCCACAAACAAGTTTGATGAAAAGAATTGGTCTACCAACTCCAATTCTTCAGAAAGGCCTGGTGCTAGAGATTATGTCATATTTGCTAATTGTTCTATACTTCCAAAAGGGAAAAAAAAGGATATATTACACTGAATGGTTTTTCATCTAAATAGTCTCATAATAAATGTACTTCTGTCCAGTGGCTATTCATCACAAGATAGACTGATAAAGGTAGATGCAAGAAAAGAAAGACACTAGACACTTACCCACGAGAGACAACACAATCAGAAAGCATGCACCCAATTGAATTGCTCTGCGGCTTCCCATTTTAGTGACAGCAATTGTATGAACATTTTCGGTTAAGGTAGTAGAACCTGTTCCAGTTCCCCAGAGACCAGCCAAGACACTAGAAAGACCTTCCAAACCAATTCCTCGACTAAGAACTCCGGGAGTTGGAGGTCTGGATGCTACCAATAATGAAGATGCATGATACGAACCAACCTACAAAGTTTAAAACAAAATGAATATCAACAACACTGATTATATAATCCTGTGTAAAGAAAAAAAAAATCATGAAAATATGATTTCAATTTTGATATATTATATGGTTAATCTCAGATAAATGCTGTTTTCTCACTTGTCTAGACAATATCTTCAAAAAATAAAATCACAACGGATTTTTGTAGTGTTGAAATTTTACTTTAGCGATTACGCAATCTGCCATCAATGCTTTGATTTCCTAACTAAGGTAGAACCCATACTGCATTACCATTACAGATGTTATTTACTTACAAATTACAACGGAAGCAGAAAATAGGGAAAAAAAAAATTACGAATGTCATCAGGTGAAAACAACAAAACAAGACGACAACCGTTATTTCTAACTTTGGATCTGATAGACTATATATGCCTATACCTCCAGTCTCTTAAGTTTTTACCATTTTTACCTTTCAATGTCAAAGGTTGCAATCAAAATATTCAAGTTTCTTACTTCAGCATACAAGTCAAGACATCATATATTAAGCATATTTAGTTTT
This sequence comes from Glycine soja, assembly GCF_004193775.1. Lineage (NCBI taxonomy): Eukaryota > Viridiplantae > Streptophyta > Magnoliopsida > Fabales > Fabaceae > Glycine > Glycine soja. The sequence continues at coordinate 48,942,023 of NC_041012.1, read as the reverse complement.
GTTAGGTACAAATCATTATTTCGCTTAGAGTTTGTATCATGCAAGAAAGAGAACAGCTTTTCACATATAATATTTGCTAGCACATTAAAAAGATGGCAAGAAACCAAATAGATGGTCAGATTTTCCGACTGAATACAATGAAGTTAAATTTTCAACATATTCAGAGTGAAGATAAACAAATAAAAAGAAACAGTCCAGGGAACAGTTTTTTTTTAAAAAAAAAAGACAAGAAGCTAACCGAATCCACAGATGAGATCAAGGAAACCACGCACATCACAAGAGCCATTTTCCAGTGAAAGACAGGAGTACCCCATTGTAATGGATAAGGAAATCTAAACCACGGGGATGATTTCAATGCATTAGAAGTATCAACTCGACAATACTTCATCCTTGAGACATGCTTTCTGCAGTGCTCAGAAACCATATTTGAGGCAGGTATATTTATGTCACACCCTTTGTAGTTGTAGGCTCCAGCTTCAGTCAGCAAGAAAGCAACTGCCCATGTAATTGCCAGACCCAAAGGAACCTGGCAGTTAGGAGAAGAAAAAAAATCACTAAACAGAAAATCAATTATGTTCAATTCTGAAGAGTAACTCAGAAGAATATTGTAACATTTAACTTACTGCATATATTAGAAATATGCGGTGTCCAAGAACAGATATTTTACGAAGATACTGCAGAAAGCAAGAAAGAAAAGATTAAGCATGTCAGTACAGTGCAATGATCCATCCATAAACAGTGGGAACTTGAATTCAACAAACTTACAAGAGAAAAAACAATAACCACTAAGATCTGCACTGCACCAATCTCCAGACATGTACCAACTAGCGGAAAACCATAACTGTAAAATGAAAGTCCTACTGCAGCAATAGTTGGGGATACAACCACAGGATTGATCAACCTGAAAATTCAGATACGACACGCAATATTTTTATTTCAGACAACTCAAACACTATGCTATATATAGTCATTTAATCAAGAGGAAAGGTAAAGTTGGTAGGTCAGGGGTATTGAAAGGTTAATACCACCATATCCACAAGAAAAAGTACCCAGTGAAGTTAAAAAAATATGATCTCAACCCACCGCATGCCACTGTTAAAGACACTCATTACAGCAGGCTAAAGCAAGAGTTGACACTTGCCAAAATAGGGGGAAAATACAGCTTATTTCATTGCAAAAATTTATTCTAACCTATGACACGTATGCATTCTGAATACTTGAGTGAGAGGATGGAGGTCTACTAACTGTGTTAGGAAGAAACTTTTAGGTGTGTGGAGTGGACTCCAAACCTTCCACAAATAGCCAGTTTCATATGTAATTAATTTTGCACAATTTTTCAATATAACCCATATAAATCCTCAGTCTAAGCAATGATTCATCAACAGTTTTTACTATTATTACATAGTGGAAGAAATAGAAAAAAAATTAATGCCCACTGCACACAAATTAGAATGAATGGAAGCATCAGAACTGGCTATGCAATGTCTAAAAATAAACCAAGAGGAATTATAGACATAACAAGTGGGAAGGAACCATGAGAAATGATGTGCAAAAATTATATCGAACACGCTATGTTTAACCATTTAAAACAGCACATTTTCATGTATGAATAAGCTCAGGTTCTTAAAATTGAATTCCTAGAGGGTAACATAAAGCTATTCATACATACATTAATCCAACCAATGATTGTGGGTATTAATTACTAGAGAACAACTTTAATTAATAGTGAAAGAGAAACACCATTTCCTTTCAAAAAGTCAAATTAAAATAAACAACACCAACATATGCAATATTTTAAAGTACTAGCGTTTATGCAATATTAAATTTCCCTATTGTTCCTATTCTCATTATTCTTCTTCCCAGCATTGTCTCCTACAAATATTCTACCAGTATCTCTCAAACTATAGCAGTTACCACTACATTATAAATTGCCTCAATCAATGCACAAGAATAAATGCTGCGTTATTGTGATGAAACAGTGAAATGTGTACTAAAAAACAAGACAAATAAACGGGTATAAAAAATCCCACAATCATACCTTACTAACAGTGACATAAGTCCAGAATATCCAAGAAAAGTTTGAAAAGCCGATCCAATAATTATAGCCCCTTGCAGCTCCTTCATTATATGTTTGAATTTCTGAAAATTGATACAAAAAAAAAAAAAAATCATCATCAGTCTTAGTATCAATTACCCCATCAAAAACCTCACCATATAGATAATACAAAAGCCAATGACATATTACAAATAACTAACAACAGAAACATCAACCGAAACAAAAAGAAATGAGAAGAAAAACACACATTTCCATTTAATCCTTGAAATTCGGGGGAGTTGATGATGGCCAACACCGGAGCCAGATAAACAAAAGAAGGCCCTTGTATCAAGGGCAACCTCGACCCAAAACTTGTATGCAACAGTGTAGTCACTCCAGATACAAAGAGCACAGTCGAAATCACCGAACAAGTATCCTCCTACACCCACACACACATCAGATAAGAATACCCACTTAATAAATTCACCAAAATAAATAAATAAAAATTCAGTTAGGTCCTGTTTGTATAAACTTTTTAAATACTTATAAGAGAAGAAAATAAGAAAGTATTTTCTCATAACTTAAAAAATCAACTTATACACTTAACTTTGGTAGAAGTTCTCTCATCTAACTTCTCCAAAAGCTGAGATGCATATGTTAATTTAACCTAAGGTAAAAAACAATATTCATTCATTTTACATTCTTATTTTCTTCTCCTTTAAGTGCTTATGGAGAAGTTTATTAATCCAAACATAGTCACTCACATGAGAGCCTCCCATTGCCGGAACTATAACGAGCGGAATGAGAATCAACGAACCCAATATCGATAAGTAATGTTGAATACCGTACACACCAATGGGAACTAAACCATCCATACAAAAAAAATAAAAAAATTAGCTCATAAATTAAACTTTACATCAAAATTTTCAACTTCAAAGAAAGCATATATCTTTATTCATATTCTCACCTAAACCAGGTGAATCTCTGAGCTCATACTTCATATGCGAATGCCTCGACACGAAATCGTCGTCGTCCTGCGGCGGCGCGTCCACAACTTCCTCGTGCCTCGCCGTCCTCCGCGGAGGCGGCGGCGGTGGAGGCTCCGCAGTGGCTTGGCCATTGGTACTAGGAACGGAGCTCTTGGGGAGGCCGTCGGGGTCCCTTCGCTTCTTCACGAGCTGATCCTTGGAAGGTGGAAGCGGCGGAACCTTGTTCTGGTGGGCCACACCATTCGCCGGATCCCTGGCCCGACCCGCTTCGAGATCCACGTTTGTGTCGGGCTCCCTGGGCTTGGGCTGCAGGCTTATCTGGCCCGAGTCGCTGGCATTGGCCTCGCCGGAGAACTTGGGCTTGAAGCCCGTTTTCTTGGCCCATGAAGCAGGCGGCATTGCCTTGACGACCGGCGCCGGCGCCGGCGGCCACGGTCCCGGACGGGGTCTCGTTTTGGGATCGGAATTGGACATCGCTAGTGACACATAATGCTTGAACTTGGAAGTTGTAGTGTAGATCTGATGAGTGTAGCACCAAAGCGAAGGTTTAGGGTTTTTATATTATTCTCCGGAGAGAGAGGAAACTCCGGCATGTAAGAGAGAGAAAGAGTGAAGAAAAACGTGCAGTGAAGTGAGAAGAGAAACAGAGAAAAACACAAATGGTAAGAAACTGAAGTGAAGAAGCTACTAAACTAAACTAAAACCGCGTCATTAAATTTATTATTTTATTTACTTTGGTAATAGTAGTTTTGTTTTGTTGCTCCTTTTCTTTCTGATTTTGTCTTTGCTTCTTTCCATCGCTTCTCTTCTTCTCTCCCGAAATAACCGGTGCCTGCTGACGTCACTCGCGTTTGGTTTGCTTTGTGCTTTGAAAAAATTCAATGGCAACAAAACAAAACACAAAGATCTTCTAATGCCTACTTCGCCGGAGTGACATAATGGGGAAAAAATGTGGATGGATTAATTTAGTTTTTTTTTTTATTTAATGTGTCTTTTCTTCTTTTTTCTTCAATGAATTTTTCCGACCATTTATTTTGTTTTGAAATTCTCATAAATGATGTACGTATCAAGTACTGGTATTTATCAAGCTTCAAATGTCCTAATTAAATTCCCTTATCTTTATTTATAATAATGTTATATCGAATTTTGTCCCCTTTTTTAGAGTCATCAAATAACACAACATTTTTGTTGGTAGAAATTTACAAAGATATTTTGATTAAAAGTGAATCGATTATTCTAAATAAGGAAAAGATAATAATTCATTTGAAAGAATCATTAGTAATAAGTATGTTTTAACTCAAACGGTTATTGAATAACAAATATTTAATTAATTAAAGTATTTTTATAGTATTTAATTTTACTATTTCTTTATTCAAACATGCATTCTATTTTATTCAGATAAATAGATATTCAGTACGAGTCCAAATACTTGTTATAACTTGTCTTCGAGTTTCATTTTTAACTTCTAGCAATTACAATAGTAGTTATAAAGAGGAAAACATCTAAAGTTGTACATTGTATATATATTTTGATTATTTTACGTTGAGAGGAAGACAAAAAAAAAACTATGCATATGCGGCTCTTGTTGTAACATATTTTGTTAGGCACGGATATTAGATGACTGGTCTCTTTCCCACGTCAATATTTTCATTCTGACATATGCAGCTCAACAATTGAATTGCCTACTAATTCAGCTAATATTGTATATATTTGACTGTGTTAAGAAAGAAAGAGGTGTATTTTAAAAAGTAATCAAACACAAAATTTTAAAAATAAAAAAATTAAAGTAATTAAAATTTTTAAAATTTAAAATTTCTGAGAATTAAATTCCCTCAACTAAGTACACTGAGAGAATATGCCGAAATGAAAAGATAGCTTAGACTACTTCATGTATTCAATGGAAACTTCACGATAATGTTTGAAAGTGCGGCCTAGTTTTCTGCTCGATAAAGCCAACACAAGACAAAAAGTTTTATTTAAAGCTTTGAACAACATGAACATGGGAAAATGGCTGAACTTTGGATGCCTTGAAAACGATACTACATCATGTTGATATTACGGGTGTTTAATTTATGTAATGTTCTTTTTGCTTTTCAGTCTCATAATAATAGCTTTAAGCCATGCACATTTTGACCGTAAATATTAGAAGTGTGTTCGGTTTTTAGTGTTTTTCGCTTTCGGAGACACATTGAACACCAATGCCACTTTCACTGGTCATTGGCGGTTAAAGGGGTTGAACCATTTTCCAAACATATTCTAATTGGTATATCACTTTGTAAAGCTTAATAGGTAAAAGAGTATTAAGATAACTATTTTAAAAAAAAATAATTTAGGAAAATATATTTTTAATTTTTAAAGTAAATTAAACTAAACTCGTACGATCTATTTCTCTGTTTTTCAAGAGTGAAGAAGAAAACCCTACGTCAATGAAAATAAATAGACGTTGAATTGATTGCTTTATTTTCATGAGAGTAAATGAAGAGGTAGGATAAAGTCTCATGGTCGATAAATTGGAGAAATGACTCATATATCAAAAACATATTTAGTGAGAACTTATTATACTAAAAAGTTAAACTATTTAATTTAAGTTTAATGTTGACCGTTTATATTAATTATATATAATTAAAATTAATCGCTTTAACTTTCTTTCACATAAAAAATAATGATAAATTTTTATCGAAGGCCTTGAGTGTACATAATGTGAATATTTTTATCTTAACACGATTTATTCTATATCCAATGATCAATAAGAATTCAAATCCTGAACTACTTGATTTAAGAACACAAGTTCTTATTACTTGTATCAATGGTAGGTGATCCTAAAATATAATTTAGGATATATATATATATATATATATATCATAAATATTTAATTTTATTTGCTAATTCAACATCTAATTTTATAAAGTATATTTAATTCAATAAATAAGTTTAATAATTTTACACTAAAGATTAATTTTTCAATTTTAGCCAATTTTGTAGCTTTCAAATAACTTATTGATTTATTTTGTCAAGTCTAACCTCACTTTTAGTTTAACAATTAATTTATCATTAGTCTATCCATTACTATAGTTAAAGTGTTAAACACATTTCTAATCAGCTACAAAACTAAAGGATGATAATTTATTATGGACTTCTAATTGAATTTTAATTTATCGTCATTTAGCTTTCAAATAACTTTTAATTATTCTATCCATTAGTATAGTTACACACACTTTAATATATGATAAAAAAAAACGCTTTAATATTTTTTATGTTTAAATGTTGAACTGTTCTTTTCATTTTTTACATGAAAACTGTTCTCGAATACATACACATGTTTGTTTCTTAACGTTTAATGGGGTTTAAATTAAGTAATGTCGTGGGGTCCAAAATTATAGGGGGTAGTTTAATTTCTTCATTGAATGGATGAGGACTGAGGTGGCTTCAAAGTTCAAACAAAATGCCAGCTCGGAAAAAGACTCATAGCCAATTCCACCAGCTTTCATGCAAACTATTCTTTAAATATCTTCCAACAAGAAACGCCCTAGGCAACGTGCATGATAAACAAGTGCTCTTGAGTGGGCCATTTAACAACAAATTGAAGAAGAAGCTCAATGAAAATATTAATTTAATGAAGACTTAGTAACGAAGAATGTCATTAAATTGATCTAAACATGCATGGTACATGCCTTCCTTCAAGTAACTCAGTACTAACTCCAATATTCCACATGAAATTTCACAACTCAGGAAAAGGAAGGCTAGTGGAACGAGTGAGTAAAATGGGGGTTCAGCTTTAGTTTGTTTCCAGTCAAATCAAAAAGCTTCAGTAGGCCTGTAACATGCCAGCTTCCCTACACATGTTCATAAGTAACGTAAGGAACTGATGGAACAAAAGATTCCAAAATTGCGTAAGCCATCGCGCAGTCATTGGGGATCAGAATTTGTTTCGTCAGATCATTGGGGAATCCAATGCCTTGTTCATCTATAAGAGAGTGGAAGAACTAATTTTAGATTTTTAGATTATTTTATGGGAGTAACATGTCAAATGGGATATAATTTTTTGTCATTTTCTATTTTAATCATAAAATTTAATTTAAATTTTTAATTTTACTTTAAAAAATGATAATATAAAATATTTTTTCTCACTTACATTAAAAATATTTTGGATTTTGGAATTTAAGTTATTGATTTTGGATTTTTTTATCTCCTACTATTTATTAAGTGCCTTACTTAATTTTACATCATATTTTAGTTACTCAGATATATTTTATTTTAATGCTGAAATTTTAAGTAACAGTTAAGCAATTCACACTTTTATACCTTTTCTTGTATATAATTTTGTTTTAAATTAAAATACTAATTCAATTATTTAATTGATGTGTATAAACATATTAAATATTAACATATATAGGATATTTGTTTTGAATAATTTTTACCATAATAAGTTAAAACAGAAGAAACACATGGCATTTAATTAAAACCAATGGCGTAACACTAGATAGATATGTTGAGAAATGCATAAGTAGGAGTATTACATAACATTACACATTAAAAATTAATTTCATTATTCTTATATTTAAATCGTTCTCAAATAGTCCACAAAATTTGCTTAAAATTGGTGGTGGTTTTGTTGATTACAAAAATATGTTCTCTTTTACAGTTATGTTGCAACGGTTAAGTTTGTTACACATGTGTATCATTTGTCTTCAATAATTATATAATAATTATATTGTGCAACACTGTTAGCATGCATGTATTAAAACATTCTTCATTATATTTTTCAAGTTAAGTCTAAAATAATTTATATTAGTTGATAATATAAAAAACCTTCAAAGAGTTTATTGAAATTAAATTAGATTTCTAAAGAAAACTTTATCACTTATAATAATCTTATATATTCAACTTGAGTCTAGTAGAAGATATTCGTGGTCTTCTCTTATTAAAAAAAATAGCGACTTAATTCATGAATTTTCTTTTTAGTAACTTTAGTTATAGGAAATTGAGGTTGTATGAAAAACAAATACATATGAATACCAACAAATTCTATAAAAAAAATTACAAATTTTGACTCTCAATTGAGATACTATTTTTTTTTTTTTTGGTAACGAGATACTAATTTGTAATCATATGTGAAAAAAATGAGTTATTTGAATGCGTTAATTATGGTTCCATTCATTATAAATATTTAATAATTTAATAACATAAAATTTACTTCAATAACTTTTATATAATAACAAATAATTACTTGTTTTAAAGTAATTGTTAATATAAAAGACTTTACATATTGATGGTAGATAAATAGTAAGCTCATAAGAATCTCCTAAATGAGTGTGAGAACTTGTGTAGAGGACATGTGAAATTGAATAATCATTTAAAATTATAAACTTAAAACTAAAAAATATTATTATAACGAAATATTAAAAAACAGTATCCAAAGTATTGCCATATAGTATATTTGTAATTCTGCAAATGGTGGCCAGAACTGTGACAAGTAGGACATTTACAAAATGAAGTACGTGATGGTGGTGGTTATGATGAGGTATAATTATTAAAAAAGAAAATACAAAATGCTAGCTGGAGTGGCATGGTGCGAAGAAAGCAACGGCTAAAATTTGGGAGTGTTGGAAGAGCGTGCTTGTTAGGATATAATGCCCAAACGCCAACTAGCCATTTGAGGATGAAAGCGACTGCTCTAACAATGACCCAACCCAGAACCCATCCTTACTCTCTTCATCTTCTTACTTGGTTTTGGAAAGGAAATCGTGATTGCTTGCAACATACGCATTTCTTTTATATGTATCCCACAGAAAATTTAATTTCTTATTTAAAAAATAACTAGTATTTTTACAAATTTAAATTATGTTATGTTTTTTTTACTAATCATGATATTAATACTTTCGTGAGAAAAAAAATTAAATTCTTGTATCGGTAAAAAAGTGTATAAATCCGTGAGATTCATCCGACATTAAGACTTGGTTATATTTTTATTAATATTTACATTTTTAAATGTATCTATTTTAATTGTACCTATTAAAAAAACAAAGTTTCAATACTATTGGTTTTTTATCATTTTTTTTAATGTTAATATTATAGTGATATTTGTATATTTAATATACATATACATACATATATATATATATATATATATATATATATATATTTATAATTCCTTTAAAAAAAATGTCATAGTATTATAACTCATAATTTAGTTTTTATAAATATGATTTGATATGGTATCCCTAGGAATACATTACTATACTTGCCACTTTAACTAAAAGATGAATAAAAAAAATGAAAACCAAGGATTTTCAAAGAGGTTCTCTTTTTATACAAGCCAACTATACTTGATCAATGTTATAAACATAACAGGCCTTCATCATGCCCTTCATCATTTCCAAATCGTGCATTCATTCAATATTCAAAGATTCATGCAAAGATCAGTACTTGATGCTAGTCGTCCTCTCACAGTTTAAGATTCACACAACTTACCGGGTTACAACAATTGGTTACACCTTCATTATTTTTCTGTCATGCAAGCTAACATTTTCACTCACGCCCCTAACTTTCATGCCTTTTCTCTTCTACATAAAACAGACTTATTCAAGGTATATGATTTCGCAGTGCAAGTCACTCATATCATGCAATCAATCTAGGTCAAACCAAATATCAAAACAAACACCATTATTGAATAAAATCATGAAATGCAAGAGTCAACCACTATTCAACTTCAAAAGCAGTAAAATACTAAGTAAATAAATAACTAATTAAAAATTGTTTGAAAAATAAAATAATTAAATGAAGTCATGTCAAGCTTCAATCATCTTGAGCTGAAGTGGGTCATGGGTCCCAAGTCCCCTGCGCCGTAGTGACATTTGCCACATAATCATTGTCAATGTCCGCCTTTATTGTGCCTGAAGCCTCCTCAGGAGCTTCCATTGGTGTGTCTGCAACATCCGCCTCTGCCTCTACCTCTGGGGTATCCTTAGCCTCCCTAGCCTCTAGAGTGTCTTCAGCGACCTGTGTCTGTGGCTCCTGGGCCGCAGGAGCCTCACCTCCCCCCCCAAAAGGAAGGTTGGACTCCAGACCAAGCTACCTGTGCGAAGAAGTCCTCCGTGCTCATGATCGGCCGCTACTGAGATAGATTCTACATACTCTGCATCACCAGGAAAATGTTGTGATGAATGCTCTGTAGCATGGGCACGATAATGTCACTGCTAGGTATAGAGGGGCCGGCTGAAGCTGAAATAGGTGTTGGAGGTGGAGGGACTGGAGTTGGTGCTGGAACTATAGCGTCTGAAGGAGCTCGGGCCATGGCCTTGCGGGACCCAGGGAATGTGATGGAAGGATCCTCTGGGTTCTAGCAGTTCTTCTTGATGTATGCCAAATTAATGGTCAGGTTGAGGGACTCAAAAGTCAGAGAGTTAGACACAACTCTTCTGGCTATGCATAATTCTGTGACAAGGGCATGAAAGCCCAACCTAAAGGAGTTGGACTGGGCCATCTGAGATATCTGGCTTGAAATGATTGAGCTCAGGTCCATGCCCATCTTCATGTCAAGGCCGTACACCAACCTCGCTCTGTCCACGTTAAGGTCAGAGGTATGAGAAGTAGGAGCGAGGTTGGAGTATGAAATGACACTCCAGGTTTGGGCAAGAGTGGTCAGGCCCTTCCTCAGAAGCTTCCAAGGTGCCCCCTTAGCATTTAGAGCAAATCCCCGCCCTGGTAGACATAGTTTGGCAGAATCAGGAGTATGTTGAGTACCTCTCCCCAGGCTCGAGTACAACCGATGTCTCCAGGAAGGTGTTCCGTGTGGCGGCATCAAATTTGATCATCTTCCCCCGTACCTTGCATTTCCTGGGGGAGCGATCCTCTAGGTCATAGAGGTTTGAGTAGAACTCCTTGACCATGGCTAAGTCGATGCGATTCTCCATCTGCCTTGTCAAGTTCTTATGCCACTGGCGTCTCTCTAATTCCTGAAGGAATTCATCATAGTGTGAGTATGCCAGCTCTATATTTTGCTCTAGGAGAATGTTCCTGCGATGGAAATTCGTCTCATATCTCTCCCATGCGATCTCAGAGACAAAACGAGATGTATCATATGGCTCCTAAGGCCTGGAAGAGGAAGCACGTCTCTTTTTAGAAGCCATTTGCACCAAGGCACAGAAAATGATTAAAGTTAGTTAGGAGTTTTATTGAAAACTAACCTAAGAAAATAAGTGGTAAGATAGGTGGGCGCTAAGCGAGATGAGCTCGCTTAGCACGCCTTACAAAAATAACAACAAGTGGCTTAGTGCGTAGGACGCGCTTAGCATACTAACAAAAAAACAACAATAATGGCTTAGCGAGATCATCATGCTTAGCCAAAAGATAACAGTGGCTAAGGAAGGGTGACTCGCTAAGCCTTATTCACAAACAGAGAGGGAATTGTGCTTAGCGCGTAAGGCGCGCTTAGCGTGACCAACTAACTAGTGGACGCTTAGCGAGACTCACTACAAATGACATTGGTGGCTTAGCGAGGCAGACTCGCTAAGCCTTATTCCATGACAAAGAGTTATTTGCGCTTAGCACATGAACAAACAATCAGAAATCTAAATTGCTTTAGGTTTAGCGAGACAGACTCGCTTAGCCTAATTTTATTCCAGAGGCGAAATTGGGCTTAAGCCACTAGTGGAATGCAAAAAGTCTCTAAGTTTCAGATCAATCTAAGTGTGCTCACTAAGCACGGATGGCCAGCTTAGCGAGTTCATACTATATTATTAATATGAAGTATCACCGATTTTGTTGACTAACAATCTTTAGTGATTTTTTTTTTCTCAATCATATTCTCAAACTCGATATCTTATTTAAAGAAATTGAATTTAGTATTACTTGGTCTACTCATTTACTTGATTGGAGTGGTTGTAGCCTCATAAGAATAAAATTATAATTTTCATTAAAAATAGTATATAAATATTTGTACTATTGCTGCTAAATTTTAACTTAATCTCAATAAATTTATTACAAAGCTTGACAATAAAGTCACTATTTGTACAATATTTTTTATTCATAATTATTGATAAAAACTACAATTTTTTGAATCTTACTAATAAGTAATTTCAAGACACCAATAAAAAATTAATAAATAAAAATTTATATTGAGATCAAGAAGAACCATGCTAAGTCTTTTTTTTTTTTTTTTTTAATTTTTGATATCTTAACCAATGTCTTAATATTACCGGTTAGTATTTTTGATAAAAAAATTAAACTTAAATTATATACACTTTTCAGATTTATTTATTTTTTCTTTTGAAATGAATTAAAAGTTTTTTATGTTGTTTTAGTTTTTTTAAATGAAAGAAATTGGTTTTAGTGTGAAACAAATTGTGGTAAATTTTCAATTTATAATAAAGTATTGTGCATATATTTTTGTAATGTTATTTTATCTTAGTTTGTTTGAATCAAGAAAGGAAAATTTAAATTCAAAATATAAATATAATCTCTCAAAATCATTCTTATCTCTATTTTTTATTTAACCAAATAAAATAATTTCTATAATTACATTTTTTTTCTTTTTCCCTTTTTCATTTCTCCTTAATCAAACAAATCATTAGAAAACAATTACAAATAGATTTTTTTCTATTGAAAATAAAAATAAATGTAATAATTAATTTTTAAATAAAACCAGTGATAACTAGTGTCTTGAGTGCATTAGATAATAAATTAAAAATGAAAAATTTTCATTAAAAAATGTTATAAAGTGCTACTTATACTTAAAATAAATAACTTTTTTATATCTATTCAAAATTTACAAATATTTAAATCAATAAAAAATATCATACCAAAATATAATTTTAAGTTTGATATATTAAAATTAATAGTACTCAAATTATCGAAAAACTAAAACAATGCTTTACTAAATCGGGCATCCACGGTAAAGAACATGGAGTATTTACTTTGGGCCTTGTTATTGGGTCGGGAATGCCCGTTCTCGGTTGGGTTATTAAGTGAGACTTGTTGAATTTATTCGGGTTAACCCGCAATAAACCCTTTAAGAATAATAAAAACAAAATAAAGGGTTTTAGAATTAGGGCTTTTTTCAGTTTTCCTCTTCTGAATCCACCGCCACCGCAGCGTGGACGGAATCAGAGTGCAGCCATAGCAGCAGCAGCAGCAGCAGTCATGTAAGTGCAAAGCCACACGTTCCAATTGCGTCGATATGATATTTAGGATTAATATTTACAACAAACAATGTTATATCGATTTTCTTAGATGGTTTAATCGTTGTATTGTATGTTTTAACATTTTCGAATGTTATATTTGCGATTGGATTGATGCTAAGTAGGATAATAGGAGTAAACAGTAGGATAATAGCAGTAGAAGCTTCACGAAGATGCACCCTTTATTGTTGTCAATTTTCAGTGCTTTTTTAAGGTTCTTTTAAACAATATTTTTTTTTTGGCAGTTAAAGGAATTGGTTCTATTCGAAGCTAATTGTTCACTTATTAATAGTTGCTATTGCATATGATAGGGATTTAATACATGTTGATTCTGTTGTATTCTTCGAATCCTTAGGTTATTTAACTGATGAGATTTCTGCTTGCGGTGGTTTAATTTGTTGATATAAGTAGGACCTAACAATATGTATCTCAATTTATCATCTGGGGGTTTTCTTCAATGATGTTGTATGCGTACCTTATTATTGTTTTCTGTTTTGGACCTTTTTTCTTTTCGTTTCTAGTGAAGTGCTGCTCTAGTTTGAGGCACAATGAGATTGGAGAAATGCTGGTTTTGCTCTTCAACCGTATACCCTGGACATGGAATCCAGTTTGTTCGTAATGATGCAAAGGTAAAAATGGTTTCACTCCTTCCTAACTCCTTGGAATAATCTTCACTTCATCCTAAAGAATTTCTTCATTTATGAAAGATTGAAATATTTAAAAAGATAGTCATACTTTTCCCTGGTTCTTTTCTGTAAATTCTACCTCAGAATTAGTAGTTGTGTAATTGATTGTTCTTGTTGGATCAGATGAGATTAACTGTTTTAAAGTGGTGGCTCAGATTCCTCATGATTCTTTGTTTTTTGTTTTCCAGATTTTTCGGTTTTGTAGATCAAAATGCCACAAGAACTTTAAAATGAAGAGAAATCCTCGTAAGGTAAAGTGGACCAAGGCATATCGTCGAGTGCATGGAAAGGATATGACTCAGGTAATGACTTGGATATTCGATACCTGGTTAATTTAATTTCCTTGACTTGAGAAACTTCACAGCTGTTATATTTTTGTTTTAGGACTCAACCTTTGAGTTTGAGAGAAAACGAAACAGGCCTGAAAGATATGACAGGAATCTTGCGGAGAATGTCCTGAAGGCCATTCCTAAGATTGATAAAATTAGAGTCACCAGGGAGGAGAGACACCATAAGAACAGGTCCTCTTTGACTCAACTTGTATATAATTATGTACATTGGAAATGGTTACTTGGTATTTTCTTTTGGCCTTTTGCTGACATTTTTGAAAAAAATTCAATAGGATGAAAGGAAAAAAGGAAAAGCTGCTGAAGGAGGCAGTGAAGGAGTTGGAGCAGGGCATCAGTTTGGTCAAAGCTCCTTCTGTGCTTCAACAGGATCCATCTCTCACATTACCAAAGATCAAAGTCAAGGTTTCCCAACAGCAATCAGAGGAGAATCATGCCATGGAAGAGTAATTCTAACAATGCTGCACTTAATTTTTGCCGTTTTAATATTTGTTGCTAAATTAGTTGCCTGTAAGGTCCAGTTTACCAGTTTCCTCGTGATCATTAATGTGAATGATGTGTTCGTCAAACATTCGATGTATTTGTCTCTTAAAACTATGGTTCTCTGAGATAGTCAACTATTATAAAGGAAATCGGAAAGTTGTTGCTATAGCCTAGATAATGTTTGTTACCATCTTAGGTGGGCTTGCTGGGTGACGAAGGAGTCATCGTTGAAGTAATAGCTGTTTGTTACTATCTTAGGTGGCGCATGATTTGAGGGAGCGTTTTCTATTTTCATTTTCTAATTTTCAAGATTTAGAAAATGTTTGTTTTGACTTTATTTTTCTGTTTTCAAAAAATAATTTTTTAAACTATTTTTAATAAAAGTTTCTGAAATATTTACTGTTTATTCTGAATTTTTATACGACATGAACTTATTCTATACTGAAAAAATTAGCTAAAATTACAATATAGAAAAATCATATGCCAAGAAGTTTCCCTCAGACATTTGGGGTGGTACCCCATTTCCGAGGAGAAGGTTACAACTCTGAGCCAAGAAAAGAAATACTTGAATCAACATCTTTCCATGACATTCAAGACATGCATGGCTCAATTCCTTCTCTGCATCTTTCCATGGCATCCACCTTCCAAACCAATCTGTTATCTTTGACAATAACGACAATCTTGGGGTGCTGATGTTCATGTCGAAAATGTAGAGGAACTTTGACAATGTTGTCGACCTTGTGCAAGAAGACCTTGCCGTCGGAGTCTCTGGCCTTGCTTTTCCTCGTGAGCAGTTGTGAATGGCAGTGGCGAAGAGGATGCACTTACCAGTGATGGAGATGGATTGAGTCTCCAGGTCACGGGAGAGAAAAGAGATGAAAAAGCTACAGTCTTCTAGAGATGATGAGATCAAAGAGAAGCTCGAAAAAAAAAACAAGAAAGAAAAGAGCAAAAGTTGTTATATTTACAGCAAGTGCCACTTCGAAAACGTATGAAACGACTATTTTTTGTTTTCAAGTTTTCACTTCTTTTAGAAAATATTTTCATAAAAAATGTTTTCAAAAATTGAAACAAACACATTTCTAAGTCTCATTTTTTATTCACTGAAATGAAAACAGAAAATGGACAAACTAATGGCCACCTTATCTTTTTATAAAATCTTTGGAAGAAGTTGATGAAAATAAGTATTTTTTTCTTTAAAAACAAGTTGAATTAATTTTGCACTAAAAATTATTGAAGATATACCTGTTTCTAATCTCTCTTTTTAATGGTAAAACTAAATGTGTGAAACAAATGAAAATTGAAAAACATGCCGAAACATACCAAAACATTTCAGGGAAAAAAGCATTTTGTCTAAAATACGGACGAGTTAGTTTGTTTAAACTTTAAATAAATAATTGTAAAATAAGTATTTTTTAAATAATACTTTTGACTGCTTATTTTATTAAGATAAACATTTTTTCTAATGGAATCACACTTTTTGTTATGCATTCTTTTTTTAAAAGAAAATATACAACGGAAATGATGTTTCACTGTACACTGTGCAATAGAATCCAACTTCTGTTGTACATGTTTTTCAGAATAAAAAAATACGATTCTATTGTACTTGGAAAAAATATGGAATCAAGATTTTATTATGTTTAAAAAAAAAATACATCAACAACAGAGACCTATTTGAGTGAAAGGAGGGAAAGAAGAAAGGAAAAGAGGAACAAGATAAAAGGAATAAAGAAAGGGAAGGAGGAGATTCTCTGGGTGGGGTGGGAAAGGGTATTTTGGTATTTGCCCTTGGCTGGAAGGGGGACCAAGAGCAATTTGATTAGGGCCAATACTAATACCCATTATATTAACGGAATATAGATATCCAATCTTAATTTTGGGCTTTAGCTTTAGTCGTATCACCTGGGCACCGCTCATTTGATAATTGCATATGAAACGGTAAGAATTATTAATTGTATCCCTTTCTGGACCCAAGAGAAAGTAAAGGTAACATTAATTTATTGTATTTTGTGGTAATGCATCAGTTCAATTATTATCTTTCTGCTCCTTCTGTAATATGACTGGTATAATGGAAGTGTTCTAGATGGAACAATTAAGTGAAGTGGAAATCAGAGGTCCTTCATGTCTGACCTGGTGAAAGAATTGATATCAGAAAATTAATTTGTATCTACAAATGATATTTTAAAAGTAAACATCAAAGAATTGGTTTGTTTTGATGACGAGTAGAATCACATGTAAGGTCAATATTATGTTTTTAAAAGATTTATAGGTCTCATTTAAGGCAAATGAATTAAAAGTAAAAAAAAAAATTACTGAGAGATTTTTTTGTATTATTTTATATTTTTTATACTAAATATTTTTCTTTTAATTTTTTAATCAATAATATCTTTAGAATACTAGTTAGCATGTTCATTAAAAACCTTTAGTTTCGTTCTTATCTCAAAATTAGTAATCTCATGACGAAAATACTTTTTTAGTGAATGGATTTAACGCGTCTTCATGTAGCATTGATTTCTTTCTTAAACTGTCCTGTTGAGTTCATACGATTGTAATAGCTCGTCTGTAAAAGTCGTGCAAGACTTCAGACCCACTTTTGAGGGAAGGATATGTGATTTTGGAAAAGATATTACTTTTTTTTTGGGTGGTATAAAGTTTGGTTGTTTAAAATCAACATTATTTTTTCCAATTGTTGACGATTTCATACTTTATTTTATTACAAATAATTTTTAAGTTAAAAGTTTTTAAACAAATAAATTTTAACTTCAAACTCATTGTAATAAAAAAGTAGTTCACAGGAAACCAAGATAATTTAAAATTATGTATACATATGCTTATTCAAATAAATACTAGGTTGTATTTTAATATTGCGCCTTAGTGTTTGATTCACTTGAAATATGAGAATTCCACCATTTTTTTTATAATTAGTGAAATTATTAGACAAAATTATATTTTTGGTCCCCGTAGTTATCTTTAATTTTCGATTTTGGTCTCTTTTTAAATTATTCATGTATTTTGTCTTTTTTTTTTTATCCAATTATGTAATCTTGTTCCTGAATCTAGATTTAGATGTTAACGGTTACATAGGAATATGAATGTTGACGGTCACGTGTCATGTTTTGATTGGACGATGACCGTTACATATCATGTTCTGATTGGATGTTGATTTTATGAACGATAAAATGCATAGTTAATAAGAACATGACACGTGACACTTAATATCCTTATTCCTATGTAACAGTGATTTGGAGATCAAGATTGTGTGATTGGATAAAAAAGGAGGACAAAATACGTGAATAATTTTAAAGGGAAACCAAAATCGAGATTGGAGATAACTACGGAACTAAATTTACAATTTTGTCAAATTATTATAAAAGCATAAATATTAGAGCCGGGCTTTTAAGGAAGCTCTTTTAGGCATTTTAATATTTCCCAATTGTTCTAGAGTTTATTTAGATAAGTTTTTCAAAAGTAATTCTAGAAGAAAAAAATAAAAAAGGAAAAAAATCTTTTTAAGCTAAAATTAACTAAATTAAAAAAATACTTTTGGAGAAATTAAAATATAACTTTTTTTTTTTACAAATTAACTTATGCATATACTCATTTTGTTTATATTTTTTTATTTTTCCTTTTTATTTTCTTCTCCTAAAAGTGATTTTAATGAAATTTATCCAGCATGATCTCTAGTCTGTTTAATGTTATTGCTTTTGTGAACTTTGAAGTTAAATAATTTCAACAAGTTACATAAGATAGATATTGTATAATTAATTGTTTGATTTCCCACTAATTTTTCACCCTTTTATGTGAATAACCTAATATTAGTTCACAATCAATAACATCTTCACCATCTAGAATAATACTTCATAATAAGTCAAAGAACAACATGCATTGATAGTTGGTGAAGACTATATTGAATATTAATAAACCCTTTCTTGTAGTTGAAACATTCATATGTTTTTCCTCGATTAGTTAATAGTGGATGCATGTTATGCTGAATAAAAATAACTAACTTTTACATTCTTTTAGGATATATACATGTTATGCTCAATATAAATGTGTGTATTCAACATGTAATCTCTCACACGGACAATCTTGTATAAGAATTGCGTTATATTTTCTTAGTAGTACAGGTCGATATTTGTGTTTATAGCTAAAATTGTCTAAAATTGTGTAGGACATTAGCAAAAAAGACAAAATTGCTAAACACTACTCGGAATCCTTGGTCGTTATTCAATTTTACTACAGTTTTAATCAATTGAACTATGGATTACTCTTCTATCAGGATATTAATTTGCTGTCATGTTCTACTTTTTCTTTGGTTGGGATGATGTTGATTTGCTCTTGTACTACTTTTGATTTGATAACTTAAAGTAATGGATTGGCTGCTCTATATTAAGAGTACACACATTGAATTCAATGGTGCAGTGTATCATTTAATCTGTCTAATCTAATCACTCGAAACTGGTTTGTCGATGATGTTGATTGTCATTTGTTGCCGACATCATGACGTGTAATACATAGATTTTCTTTTATCCCGACGGAAAATTTTGGGGGTTGAAGGGATGCATAGGAATTTTTGAGTATCATTTTCATCAATTAAATTAAATGTAACTCTCCGTTAACAAGAAAAAAGACTCTTCACCAAACTTCGAAGAAGCAACAAAATCCTCATAACAAAGTATATATAATAAGTTGTTTTTAAATTGTCTTTCAAAACAAGACATTTATTATTTTGATCGTGCGTTGCATTTTTCACTCATCTTTGGAGGAGATTAGCTTGGAAGACTAAAAATTGCGCATGTTCAAGGAGATCAGATGTCGTTTTAGCCTTGATTACTAATTATAGTAGGCAATATATATTAATGAACCCTTCAGGACCCACCATTATTTACAGATCTTGGCTATGAAGTTATAAACTTCAAGGGTGAAAAAAAGGAAAAAAGTAATGGAAAATTTGGTCGAGAATTTAGGTCCCTTTTTCTATGATCTTTTTTATTATCAATTTTGTTTCATCTATCAGTTCCAATGTCTGAATAATGCAGCAAAAGAATGGCAACGAGAAAAGTTATTTATTCCATAGTTAGCTAGCTTTAGGATGACACCATAGCGAGAATAACTTAATTCAGACTGATATCTTGTCATGATCACCACGTATGCAAGTAGCATAAAAATAATTAATAAAACGAATTGTGCCAAATGCAAATAAACAAACGCAATAGATCTAATTAACAGGAGAAAAAAAAAAAAACAACACACTGTTTAATCCACTTTATTGGTTCACAGCAATGGATTGTGTTGGTTTTATTTCCCTTTTATATATATTTTTTCAATTCTAGTTACACTATCATAAATCATAGTTAGTTCCCAAACCATGCTGGTAATATGCTTCTGACAAACGTATATCTTAAGCTAGTCATGTTTATTGTTTGAAGAAAACGCTTTGAATTATTGCTAAAAGTGGAAAAGTTCCATTTCTTCTGCTGAAAAATTGCATACAGTATATAATGCATACACTGGCATTTTTATTTAATGTAACATCCTGGGCACATTAAACTGTTTTGTTAGATACTACCAGCAACTGAAACCTCTCCCGTAAAAGATTGTAGTCCTCAGTAACGCATTGAATATGAAGTTCATATTAATATGTCCACCATAAAGTCCACGTGATGTAACATAAAGTCCACCATAGTGTGTGCTAATTAGGGATACTCATAATTTGAATATTCAGGTAATTATAATTATATTTAATAAATAATTAGATTATAAGCAGGTATTATAACTATAATTGAAACTAATTTTTAAAATATGAGTATAATCTGATGTAACTAATTATTTTTTTTAAAAAAATATGGGTGTATAATTAGTTATAAATAAACTAGTTATATAATAATTATATAACAAGTTATATCTAAAACTAATTATATAACTAACTATGAATCAACAAAAATAAATTATTTAAAATATTTATTTCTATAAAATTAGTTATAGTTTTATAACTATAACTAATTTTTAAATAAAAATACATTATTTGAAATATTTATAATTAACTATAAAATCAGTTATTATTTTATAACTACTTCTATACAATTAAATATATAAAATTAGTTATAGTTATAATTATTATTATTTTTTAAAACTAATTTCTTTTAGCATCCTGGTGTTAAATAACACAGACTCACAGAACCCAAAGTTGCATCTTATTCAGAGCATTATAGTACAGTCAACGAAACTGCTTTTTGCTCTAATGATTTTTATAAGACGGATTGTTCTAGATATTCGGACAAGCATAAATTTAAAAGGTGTATGTGTGTGCTTCTTTTATTAAGATGATTATTTTTATTTTTGAATATTAAAACACGATACAAGATTTTTAAACTTATGAATGATTCTTGTACTTCTTAAAATTGTGAGCAATTATGGCTACTGGCACATGAGCCCAGGCTCACATGGAAAGAGCACCAGTTCTTTTAAGAGACCCAACTGCCAACCTAAGTTCCATATGTGAGAGACAAATTTCTCATTTACGCTCCCTTATCTTTCCCACCCCTCGTGTCCCACAGTGTGTGCTAGTTTTCTTCTTCTTTCAATTATTCAATCCCTCCAAATATATAATGTAACCACATATTTAAAGATTTAAATATAAAATCTTTAATTAAGTTAGACTAATCTCATATTAAATGATCCACACTCTTGTCAACAATATAATTTTAGATTATTTTTACACAATTTTTTCATTTATATTATATCTTATTTTGTTTCCTCTTTCCTTAATTTTCATCAATTACTTTTTTGGGGGTATATATTCTCTTTCTCAAATGGTGTTAATATAAATTAAACTATTAAGGTCAAGATGTAATAATTCATGGTCATAACATTTTGAAATTTTGTAACGCTCATCAGTTTTGAAAGCCATTTTGAATGGTTGTTAATGGATGATAATGGCCAATAAAGAATTGTAACAACCAATAATGAGTGGTAATGGCTGATAAATGCATTCTTGATGGTAGAATGCCTATATAAGCACATGAATTTGGTCCCTGAGCTCATCCCTTCGAATTCAGTCTTATACACCATCTAGAGAGTGGAAGAGAGAGAGCTTGGAAGAACCAAAACAAGAAACTCTTCATAGCAATGGCTGGAGGTATGATTTGATCTGTAATTTCCGCATTTTATTAATAACCTGTGTTTCTTTGTAGTTTGTAATATCACAGGTTAAAAGAGATTTGTTCTAACATTTGGTATCAGAGCAAGAATTGCCTCTGCCTTGTCCATTTTCGTTTTTCGGTATTTTCCGATTTGATTTTGTTTATGGTATGAAGGGCCTTATTTCTTAAAAATAAAATTAGAAATATGTATTTCGTTTGATTTCCTTAATTTTGGCTTTTGAATCGTGAAAAATGGTGTCCGAATGAATGAAAAACGAACGGGTCTACGTATGGGTCGGGTTTGACCCGCTAAAGGTTGAAGATGATGAACAGTGTTTAAAAAAAAAAAAAAACGAAAACTCCTACGTTTTGTGCTAGCTGGGTGTTGAACCCTTGACTCCGAGAACAATAATGTATGTGCAGACCACTAAACCAATAAGGCTTTTCTGATATGTTGTCGTTTTTAATACGTTATATACACATTGTGCTTTACAGTTTTTTGAATTTTGATTTAATTTATGCATGAATATATTCTAGAACATTTTATTCTATGCATATATATATGAAATCAAATGCATAATATTATATTTCAATTATAAAATTATATGAGAATCTTATTCATAATTATATTGTATCTTGATTTTGAAATGCAAAATACTATTTATTCTCATATAATAAATTTTTATGTCTAAGTGATCTTTATGATTTTGATTAATTATGGATTAGCCACAGCATCTATATTTGATTAAAATTATATATTAAGTTGGTTAAAGATCATATAAGGAATTAGACATAATATTGTAATTAATTATACTTATATAATGAATTTTATCTCACAAGAATTTTTATTATATCTGTATAATTAATTGGGATAAAATGACGTATTATTTTTCATGATTTACCCACAGGCATCATGATGTATGGATAATTTGTCGATTTTATCATAAAGTAAAAATTTACGATAGAAATTAAATTATTTTCATATTGTACCCGTAAAGCATGAATATTAAGCAAATAATTTGATTATTCTATCATAAGGTTTAATTGTTTCTTATTGAATTAAAAATTTAGCCCACAGGCAATTTTTATGTCACAAGATTCAATTTTATGGTATGTTTACATTGGTAAAAGATACAATTAAGATTAGTATGCCTCAAATTTTGACATAAGCCTTTGAATTTTGCAGCTTCTCAAACTATTAATTTTTCTGATATTCAATGTGATGTTCCCGAACTCAAAGGAGATAACTATAAGATATGGAAGGAGAGAATTCTTTTACAATTGGGGTGGATGGACATAGATTATGCTATAAGGAAAGACGAACCACCTGCAATCACAAATGAAAGTAGCCCAGCTGACGTTGCGCTATATGAGCGGTGGGAACGATCCAACCGGCTCAGCGTGATGTTCATTAAGACTAAAATCTCGGCTGGGATACGTGGTTCTGTTGACCAGCATGAAAAGGTCCGAGACTTGCTTAAGGCTATTGATGACCAGTTCATCACTTCAGATAAGACTTTAGCAAGCACCTTGATCATGAAGTTTTCTTCTCTTCGGCTCACCAGTGTGAAAGGTGTGCGTGAGTACATCATGAAAATGCGAGATATTTCAGCTCAACTTAAGAAACTAGAGGTTGATATGTCTGAGTCCTTCCTAGTGCATTTCATTTTGAACACCCTTCCGCATGAATATGGGCCATTTAAGATTTCCTACAACACACATAAAGATAAATGGTCTATCAATGAATTAATGACCATGTGTGTTCAGGAAGAAGAAAGGCTTGTAATGGAGATGGGTGAGAGTGCACTACTGACTACTGCTTATGGGAAGAACAAAGCAATTAAGTCTCAAGCTTATCAAAAGGGGAATGGTAAAATACCACCTCAAGCTGATATTAAGAAGGTGGCAAAGTGTTTCTTTTGCAAGAAGAAGGGACACATGAAAAAGAATTGCCCCGGATTCCAGAAATGGCTTGAGAAGAAAGGTAAATCAATCTCATTAGTATGTTATGAATCTAATATGGTTAGTGTTAATATTAACACCTGGTGGATTGATTCTGGATCTACTATTCATATTGCAAATTCTTTACAGGGTATGCAAAACCTAAGGAAACAAGTGGGAAGTGAGCAAAGCATTTTATCAGGCAATAAGCTAGGCTCACATGTGGAGGCCATTGGAACTTGCATTTTGACTTTAAGTAGTGGCTTTATTTTAAAATTAGAAAGGACTTTTTATGTACCAAGTTTTTCCCGAAACTTGATTTCTATTTCAAGGCTTGTACCGTTTGGATATTCCTTTAATTTCAAAGACACATCATTTGAGTTATTTTATAATTCTGAATGTGTTGGGAATGGTATATTGTCTGATGGTCTTTATCTTCTTGGTTTACAAAATAATGCCACTTATAGTTCTATGCATGTTCAAACTGGTATTAAAAGGTGTAATATTAATGAGAATTCCTCTATGTTATGGCACCGGAGATTAGGACATATCTCCATTGAGAGGATTAAAAGGTTAGTGAAAGATGGGGTACTCAATACTCTAGATTTTGCTGACTTTAAGACTTGTATGGACTGCATTAAGGGTAAGCAGATCAACATGTCTAAGAAAGGTGCTAATAGGAGTTCAAGCATATTAGAAATAATTCATACTGATATTTGTTGTCCAGATATGGATGCACATGGTCAGAAATATTTTATCACCTTTATAGATGATTATTCACGATATATGAATGTTTATTTGCTTCATAACAAATACGAAGCATTGGATGCCTTCAAAGTCTTTAAGGCTGAAGTTGAGAACCAATGTGGCAAGCAAATAAAAATAGTGAGATCAGATAGAGGTGGAGAATACTATGGCAGGTATACTGAGAATGGACAAGCACCTGGTCCCTTTGCAAAGTTCCTTCAAGAACATGGGATTGTTGCCCAATACACTATGTGTGGTTCTCCGAATCAGAATGGTGTGGTAGAAAGAAGGAACCGAACATTATTGGACATGGTGCGGAGTATGCTTAGCAACTCCAATCTTCCTAAATCCTTGTGGGCTGAAGCACTAAAGACGGCAGCGTATATATTAAATCGTGTTCCAACCAAGGCTATCCCAAAGACACCTTTTGAGTTATTTAAAGGTTGGAAACCGAGTTTGAAACATATGCGCGTTTGGGGTTGTCCGTCTGAGGTGAGAATATATAACCCACAAGAGAAGAAACTTGACCCGAGGACCATTAGTGGGTATTTCATTGGATATGCCGAAAGGTCTAAAGGTTATAGGTTTTATTGTCCACATCATATTACTAGGATTGTGGAATCAAGAAATGCCAAATTTATTGAAAATGATTTGATCAGTGGGAGTGATCAATTGAGGGACTTAGGTTCTGAAATTGATTATATAGAATCTCAACCTTCCACGTCAAATGAAAGATTGGTTGTAATTCATACCCCTCAAGTTCAAAGGGATGATGAACAACACATGATTGGCATTCCACAAACTGTTGTTGATAATCCAGTAGATCAAGTTGATCATCAAATTCATGAAAATGATGAACAACCAGTTGAACAACATGATCCCCAAGAAAATGTTGATGCAACATTAAGGAGGTCTACTAGAGTAAGAAAATCAGCTATTCCTAGTGATTATATTGTATATTTGCAAGAATCTGACTATAATATTGGAGCTGAAAATGATCCTGAAACTTTTGATCAAGCCATGAGTTGTAAAGAGTCAAATTTATGGTATGATGCCATGAAGGATGAGATGAGTTCCATGCAGAGTAACAAAGTTTGGAACCTTGTAGAGTTGCCTAATGGGGTGAAGGCCATTGGATGTAAATGGGTCTTTAAGACCAAAAAGGATTCATTAGGCAACATTGAGAGATACAAGGCAAGACTTGTTGCTAAGGGATTTACTCAAAAGGAAGGAATAGATTACAAAGAGACTTTTTCTCCAGTATCTAAGAAAGATTCTCTTCGTATAATCTTGGCATTAGTTGCTCATTTTGACCTTGAGTTGCAACAAATGGATGTGAAAACAGCTTTTCTTAATGGTGATTTAGAGGAGGAGGTTTATATGAAACAACCTGAAGGTTTCTCCTCTAATAGTGGTGAGCATTTGGTTTGCAAGCTTAATAAATCTATATATGGTTTAAAACAAGCTTCCCGTCAGTGGTACCTTAAGTTTCATGGGATAATTTCTTCATTTGGTTTTGATGAAAACCCCATGGATCAATGCATATACCACAAGGTTAGTGGGAGTAAAATATGTTTTCTTGTTTTATATGTAGATGATATTTTACTTGCAGCCAATGATCGGGGTTTGCTACATGAGGTGAAACAATTTCTCTCTAAGAATTTTGACATGAAGGATATGGGTGATGCATCTTATGTCATTGGCATTAAGATTCATAGAGATAGATCTCGAGGTATTTTGGGTCTATCACAGGAAACCTATATTAACAAAATTCTAGAGAGATTTCGGATGAAAGATTGTTCACCAAGTGTTGCTCCCATTGTGAAGGGTGATAGGTTTAATTTGAACCAATGTCCAAAGAATGACTTTGAGAGGGAACAAATGAAAAACATTCATTATGCTTCAGTTGTTGGAAGCCTCATGTATGCTCAAGTATGCACAAGGCCTGACATTGCTTTTGCAGTTGGAATGTTAGGAAGATATCAGAGTAATCCAGGTATTGACCACTGGAGAGCTGCTAAGAAAGTGTTGAGGTACCTTCAAGGGACCAAAGATTACATGCTTATGTATAGACAGACAGACAATCTAGATGCGATTGGTTATTCAGACTCAGACTTTGCTGGTTGTGTTGACTCTCGTAGATCAACATCTGGGTACATTTTCATGATGGCTGGTGGAGCTATTTCATGGAGGAGTGTTAAGCAGTCTTTGACTGCTACTTCTACCATGGAAGCTGAGTTTGTCTCTTGTTTTGAGGCTACATCACATGGTGTATGGCTTAAAAGTTTCATTTCTGGGCTAAAGATAATTGATACTATTTCAAGGCCTTTAAGAATTTTTTGCGATAACTCAGCTGCTGTCTTTATGGCTAAGAATAACAAAAGTGGAAGTCGAAGTAAGCACATCGACATTAAGTACTTAGCCATTAGAGAAAGAGTAAAAGACAAGAAAGTGGTCATTGAGCATATAAGCACTGAGTTGATGATCGCTGATCCTTTAACTAAAGGCATGCCACCGTTTAAATTTAAGGATCATGTAGAAAGAATGGGACTTGGTTCCAATTTATGATTGTATACATATATGTAAAAATTGAAACTTTTATATTATGATATTTTCTCATATTTTGGTGCACATTGATTTATTTGAGAAAAATTATGTTTTGGACCAAGAATAAACATTGGGTTTATTCATGAAGTTTTATTACCACTTTAAGTATACTGCTTGGGAAATTGAGTATATTGTAATACATAGATGATATTACTCGTTATAAGAGGAACTATCACTATGATTCATATATTCATTTCTTAAGAAGATTGAGCATTAAGTCAAAATGTTTGGACCAAGTGGGAGAATGTAATAATTCATGGTCATAACATTTTGAAATTTTGTAACGCTCATCAGTTTTGAAAGCCATTTTGAATGGTTGTTAATGGATGATAATGGCCAATAAAGAATTGTAACAACCAATAATGAGTGGTAATGGCTGATAAATGCATTCTTGATGGTAGAATGCCTATATAAGCACATGAATTTGGTCCCTGAGCTCATCCCTTCGAATTCAGTCTTATACACCATCTAGAGAGTGGAAGAGAGAGAGCTTGGAAGAACCAAAACAAGAAACTCTTCATAGCAATGGCTGGAGGTATGATTTGATCTGTCATTTCCGCATTTTATTAATAACCTGTGTTTCTTTGTAGTTTGTAATATCACAGGTTAAAATATATCATTCTGTTATATGCATTATACTAATATTTAATATTATGATGGTATACATCAGTTATGCATACCAACAGAACTATTTGTTAATACTATAGATAATTCTGTTAAGGTAAACTCACAATATTTTTATTAACAATTTAATTTTTGTTAGGTTTATGCCAACAGAGATTAATCTAATTAATGCCAAACCATTTTTTTTTGTAGTGCATACAAATTTGCATAAAGGAAATAGATACTTAATAACCAAGATAAAAGCGATAATTAGCCCGAACTTCGGACAAACAACATAGAAGAGGACATTTTGTACATGTACTTCAATCAATGGTTTGCAAAAAGATAGATGGTTTATGGGTTGAAACTTTTCTAGATAAATATAATTAAAACTGGACGTCTAAAACCAAAGGGGCCACTCTGTCATTCGTTTTGCAGCTTGTATTCACTCAAGAGAATGAATTAGCTATAATAGTTTGTCTTTACTCTTTATCATTCTCACCAGTTGCAACTTGTTAACATGCAGATGCCGTATTTAATGTTGCTTTTAGAACAAGTTTAACATTTGTCTTTTTTTATTTTATTGAACTTTTAATTCCCCATTCCCCAGTGGACATTGATGAAGGGTACGTAGCCAAGAAAGACAATTCTTGGCCGGCTGACCTAATTTGTCTATCAATTCATTAATTAAGAAATGAAGGGAACGGGGTCTAAGCTTTTAACTTCATTTTTACCGAGTATATTTTATAAAATAAAAAAATAGTTAGACAAAATGGACTATAACTAATAACTAATATGTGTGTAATTGATATCGTGTGTCACGTTAGAAAACGTACGTTTAAAAATATCTTCATTTATTAGAGTGTCTGTAATAAAATGCTCGTGTATAAGAATTATTAGTATACATCAAGAGAAGTTTAAATGGAATCATGCAATGTTTCCCGGTAAAAGATGCTGAAGAGAATTTTTTGGTATTACATACGACCAAGACACAAGAATTTCCTTTTCAGGTTGATTCTTTATCCCTTTTGAATTGTCACACTCACGTTTAGTTGTATATCGCCCTTTGTTGTTGGAATCTTCGTTCAACTAATGCTAAATTAGCATGAAAAAAGAGAAAGAAAAAAACAGTGGGATCCAAGTCATCCAACTGGTCTTCAATTCAATTCATTATGAAGGAGAGTAAAAGAAGTACGTAATCAGATCACAGTATGAACTTACCCAAAAGTAGGAGCCTATATAGTATAGGGTGTATTGTATTATTTTGTTAGCTATTTCAAAAATTTCAGTTTCACATTACTTGTCATTAAAATTCTCAAAATCTTTATAAGTTAGCTTGTGTTTTGAACATGTGATATAGGATCCTCCTAATTAACCAGGCAATGGAATATCTATATTTAAGGAAAGTTGAGGAGCAAAAACTGTTGATGCAAAGTCAGCTTGCCTTCTTCCTCTAGCTAATGGAATTAAAATCGGTTGATGCATATTCACCATTTATGTTTAGTTTTTGTAAAAATCTTTTTCTCTAAATTATAAACTATAACTCATGTACCTATGTGCACCAATTTCGCTAAAAGTAATGATATAAAGACACTTTTATATATTATATACTTTATTAATTCTTATTACTTTTCTTTATTTTTTCTTCTTATCATAACATATTACTTATTATACTTATATGTATTTTCTTTCTCTAAAGAGTGTAGTCCATCCAGCTTTTTCCTTTTACCAATTTTAGTTTCGACTTTCTAGTTACTTTTAATGACTGGACAACAAAATTACAATTTTTTTTGTTGTAAAATGACCACAACGAAAATTGAATCTAGATTCAAATTATAAATTAAAACTACACTTTACAGTTAGTTCGATTTGTGTAGATTGGGTTATACATAGAATCCTTACGTTTATGATAAGCAACCTATAATTTGTGATTCATAATGAGGCTATGTATATACTTGATATTTACTCTTTAACAAAGAAACTGGGCATGCTCCAGGAGGACCAGACCTTATGGGGTCCATAAAAACCCAATACTTATGTCTTCACAATAGTGCCTCAATAGAGAAACGAAGGTAATGATGTCCCTGTTGCGCTGTTTTATGTTGTGTATGACAGATTCCCCATTCTCTGTCCATTCCTAATTTATTTCCACTCTCATCTTATCACATTCTTATATATTATGCCACTAACACCTTAATTTCAACATAAGTATTTTAACGTTTTTGCTATTAATCTTATGAGTATTTAAAAAGAGTTGTTTCCAAATACACATCTATATGTTCTTTCATTTCTCTTTGAAGATTGTTTGTGCATGCCCTTTTCAATTGAGGTTCATTTAAGTTATTCTACAAGTCGTCATGCCAAGTTGTTCTACACACCCGGCGGTTTTTTTTTTTTTTAAGTTCTAATGAGATAAGATTAGAATGTCAAATTTTGACCATTTATAAATAATTGTATGGTTAAAATTAATTAATTTTAATTCTCACTCGTATGTAAGTTCACAACCTTTATGTGACTGTAGAGCTCCGGTTTCACAAATTCACCATTTAAATTTGGTGGGGGAAAATAAAAAAAGAAAGAAAGGGAGGTCAGAGAGAGAGGATGGAATTTGGAACTGTTGACCAAAGCTTTAAAAAAGAGTAATGCTCTATATCCTTTTATATCATCTTAACAATTCTCTTAATATTTTAAAAACATAAGAAACATTCAATATTTTCTTCATTTAATAATTAGGGAGATTTTTAAGAAAGTATTATAAGATGATTTAGAATTATTCTTTAATAATCATTGACTTGTAATGATACATATTCAATTGCCTTTCTTTCCCAACTGCAGCCACAAGATATTTTGTGATTAAAGGCTGTAAACAAGTAGAGGAG
The DNA here is from genome assembly GCF_004193775.1 of Glycine soja. Lineage (NCBI taxonomy): Eukaryota > Viridiplantae > Streptophyta > Magnoliopsida > Fabales > Fabaceae > Glycine > Glycine soja. The sequence goes on along the minus strand of NC_041012.1, from coordinate 48,911,386 downwards.
GAAAACTAATTTAAAAAAAAAGTAGCCCCACTCCATTCTAATGATATTAAAAGTAGTATTTTATTCTATATTTTAATATCTATGAGAGTAATATAGATGAGAAAAATTAGGGAAATTCCTTTGTCTAGCTAGTATAGTGCTTTTAATCATAGATGTATAGGGAGTAGGAGTTGGTGGCTCTACAGGCCAAATGTATTTTGTGGGCCAACATTTATTCATGGTTTCCCCACTGGCATTTTCATGTTTTTGGTTATCACAAAAAAGGGTAAAAAGTTGGACCCAGAAAACAAAAGGTAAAAGAATCACAAAATTATCTTGTATCACACAACTTTGTTAGCTTCGAATCCCTATTCCCTACCAAATATTGGGGTTTTGATTGTCGTTAATAATGGGTCCGTGGAAAAATTTAGCTTACCTATACGTGATATCCTTCAAGCGTTTTCAAGATGCTTTACCAACTCGAGCAGAAAATTAGGCTTGATGGCGAGACTTAAATTTAGATGGATGATGAGTTTGAGTCACTGTCCGACACGTAGCATAGGATTCTGACAAAACTGATTGTTTTTATTTAGAAAGTGGTTAGCAATAACGTTGATAGTTCATACTTAGATTAGTAGAATCAACAATGTGCTGAAATTAGCTAATCGTACCCGCATTTGACAAATACAACAAGTAGGGGGTTTGTTTTATTCATGTAAAATCATTTTTTTCATGAAAAACATATATTTTAATGAAAATATATAGTTTAAATTAATTCATATTCAATTATGTTCTATAATTTGAAATTAATTTTATCAAAATCAATTCTTCTCACCTTTAAACTATCCAAACACTAATGCAATACATAGTTAGACAACTTGTCAAAATTGGAAAAAAAAAAAAAACAAAAGAATGAGAGAAACTAGACACAAAGCGGTTGATTCATTCATTTTTTTTACCGTTGGTAGTTATCAATTATTACTCCTTGCTAAAATTGGAGTATAATATATTAAAATTATCCCAAAAAAAATCATAATCCATCAATGATATTGGTCCCTCGTAAAGATGCCTTGTACACTTGCAACTTCGATGCTTAATTAAATGTCAAACCCGAGCTGCAAAATTAAATTACAGCGTAGAGTAATAATTGATGAACACGCACATTGAATACACTTAGTTCATATATTCTTCATTAGTTCATTTGTACTTTTTTTTTTCTTTTCTTGTCACACTATATTATTTATATTTTTTACTTTTTTTTATCTCTTTCTAAGTCTCCAATAAAATATAAATGTTCATACATTATTTTCTAAAGCATGATGATGTCAAAGAAAGTGCTGAAAAGAAACAGAGGGCAGAAAAGGATAAACTTTTTGGTAAGCCTTTTTTTTTCATCTTTTCCAAACTTTCAAATTATAATGTTTAGCTAACCTAAAATAATTGTAGTTATTAACTGGCAAAACAGATTAAAAAAGCACCCCACCTAGGTTTGTGCATCATTCCTCTATTCCTTTTTTCATGTCAATTAATTAATACTATATTGTTACTATCATTATCATTATTATAGGTATAGATATATATTTTAAGGTAAGAGAGAAGAGAGGGTCATGTTAATGAAAATTAAATGGTATTGGTCCTGTTGGGGAACAAGAACAACATTGTCTTTCTCTTCCCTTTCTCCTCTCATTGAAGTTCCTTCTTCCACTTCTCTTCCCCTTCAGAAAAAAAACCAACACACTTCAAATCCGTTCTTAGAGCTCACAATTTCTCACTGAAAAACAAGAATCACCATTACCCTTCATTACCCTTCTGTTCCAAAACTTCAGATCTCAAACCTATAGTTCCTCTTATATATTATCTCTATGCAAAATGAATATGTCAGATATAATATCTTGTTTCAACGAGAACGCAGTGAATGTGTCACACTCTTCATGTTCTAGCTACTCAAACAACGCTTGCATATCTCCAACTAGTGTCACACCTTCATCTCAAAATTCAGTGTCTTCTGTCTACAAAACCACCCTCTCAAACCAAAAGCAGCTTCTGATCACAGTCACGTGGTGCAAGAGCCACTCCAACCAAGGACTCACCATAACCTTCGGCGAAGAGAACAACAACCCTTTGGCACCATCTTTCAGACTCAACACCAATTCACGCTTTTTCAGGAAAAAGAAAGGAAGCAAAGTGTTGGAATCCGAAGACTCAAAAGTTGAAGTCTTCTGGGATCTTTCAAAGGCCAAGTATGGCACTGGCCCTGAACCTGTTGAAGGGTTTTACGTGGCGATTCTCGTTGATGCAGAAATAGGCCTTGCTCTTGGTGAAGATGTGACCAAGAAGTTCAAAACAAAGACCCTTTTGGGAAATGTTTCGCTGTTATCACGGCGTGAGCATTGCTCCGGTAACGCGGTCTACGCCACCAAGGCTCAGTTTTGTGACACTGGAACTCGGCATGACATTTTGATCAGATGCAGTGGCGAGAATGAAGGACTCAAGGCTCCTGCTTTGTCTGTTTGCATCGATAAGAAGACGGTGATTCGTGTGAAGAGGCTGCAGTGGAATTTCAGGGGAAACCACACGATTTTCGTCGATGGGTTGCTTGTGGATTTGCTTTGGGATGTTCATAACTGGTTTTTCAATCCTGCTTCTGGGTATGCTGTGTTCATGTTCAGGACCAGGAGTGGCTTGGATAGCAGATTGTGGTTAGAGGAGAAGATTGCACAGAAAGATAAAGATAGAGTTGAATTCTCCTTGTTGATCTATGCCTGTAAGAACACATGAGGGGACCCATTCTTCGTATCAGATCAGAGGTATCTTTCACCACAATAAATATTTAATGCAACTGTATATTAAGCACTCCAATCACTACTTGTTAATGTTTGATTTTTTTTAACACCTTTTTTTTCTTGTGTATTTTTTTTAACTCTTTGTTTTTTGTTTCCCCTTTCTTCTTGAAAGGATATATATACTAATTATTTTTTTATGATAGGAAACAGAAAGAAAATAAATTTTGAGTTGCATAAATTTAAGTGATATTATCAGAATAGTTGGTTGAGCATGTGACCTTTGTTTCTCTGTATTCTTCCTTGGGACCTGAATGGCGCTGATACTACGTTTGACTGGTCGTTCCTTGAGTTGTGTTTAGTACCGGATTCTACCAAAGATAGAGAAAAAAAAATAGTACAAATGGGTTAGAAGGTTTCTTTAATTTTTATTTTTTTTAGGATAGAGAATCGAAAAAAGAGTTTTGGGGATTAAGACATGAATATCAGTGAGGATTTGCTAAAGGGAAAATGAGATCTTGTTGGCATAATTGAGTTGCTTTTAGCCTTTGCAGGAGAATAAAGTTTGAGAATCTTGTGAATGAATTGAAACCACATTATTCTACCTTGTCCTTTACAATTTTGTTTGTAGCTGTTCACTGTAACGTTGCTCAAAAGGCTCTAAAAAAATTATAACCATACACTGGAAACAAGTACTCGACAAGCTATGTTTTATTTCCAATTTGCTTCTCCAAGCAACTTAAATTTTAAACCCAATCAAGCTTATTATAGCAATTTACAGAGCACTTAGGCAGGAACAACTGAACAAGTTCAGAAGGAAAATAGTCAGGTTTAGTTGGGTCACTTTCAGATCAGAATCACCAAGCTTAAACATTTTAAAATAATGTTATTGTCCTTCGTGGCATGGTGGAACCTTACATTTCATGATGGTCTGGTCCAATGTCCTTAAAATCCATGACATGTGTTCGTGATTCTTTGGTCCCTGCAATTCTCTAGTCCACACGCAAAAATGATCAATGATTGCCCCCACTTTCTGTTGCATGGTAAAAGACAGAAATAGCATTGTTAGGCAGAAAAAAAAAAATACTATTGTTTTGGCACTTCGTCTTTCACCTTTGTTCTCAGCAAGTGTAAAGATATGTTGGGAATCTACCTATAGTATAGGGTATCATCCTTCAATAGATGTTCTTTGACTGAGTATGTAATTATGTCTTACCTAAGAGCATGTTCTCCCTTTTCGGCTAACACCAATATTCTCCCACTTCACACACATTTGCACAGCCTATAAAATTGGAACATAATTTCAAATTTGCTTTCAGATATTCAACTTGATATCAAATCCAACTTAATGTTGAATTAGTACACAAGTTCAAATTCATGAAAATCATTATTAGTGCAATGATATTTTTAGTGTCACATTAGAGATGAAAATGCGTACTTTGACAAGATTTATTTTGTAATGTAATATTTATTTTACTTATACCTGTTGACCCAGAAAACCGTTGCGGTTAATGTGTTGCACGTTGCTCAGCACACGCTCCTCACACACTAGCAAAGCTTATAAAATCAAATCAAATCAGAGCACAATTTGACAATATTTTTCTGGAAAACATTTATATATTTGTATTACTAATACCGAATGACATTTGACATTTTAGTGCTGGTTCAGTAATGTTCTCTGCATTGCCCAACACCCATTCACCCGATATTGGCACAACTTGTAATATTAAATCAGAACAATTTGTTTTTTGGAAATTATGTACTGGCTTAATATTAGTCACATTAATATCAGCACTTAAAAGTGTCATTGCACCAATAGAAGGTTTTCCAATGGCTTTGTCCAAAACATGATCAAAGGAAACTTAACACCTAATATTCCCACCACAAGGAGCATTTTTGATACACAGATGACAAAAATTTACTGTTTTTAATTTATTATATAAAGTTATAGACACACATTGAGAAGTACGATTAATGACATTTGATATACTATTATTTCTATAGCTTTTCTGGCAGGTATAATTTAAAAAATAATAATTAACATTACTTCAAAGTTATAAAATGATAGATTAGTGGAATTATTATTTTATTTTTTGAAAAAAAAATGATGGATAACAAAATCAGAGGTAGTAAACAAAGAAAAAACAGAGTAAAAATTATTTGGGCTTTTTTATACTTCTCCAGGCAAATTGTGGGTCCAAGTGTTGACAAGTATAGGTTGTTCTCATGCGTCGAGGTCCATTTGTGAAGCTTAAGAAAGTCTTTAGATTGAGAGTGGGACCAGTGGGTAGAGGAAATATTTCGTTTTGATCTCTACCTCCTTGTTAGCATCTCCCTTTCTTATTTATATATTGGTTCAATTGGATATAAAGACAGAAACATTTTGAAAGCTTCTCTAAAAGTTTTATATTTTTCAAATAAAAAATTTCTAAAAAACTGGTTTAACTTAAATCTAAACAGATCGACCCACACGTTACCCTTCTAATAAATATATATTTTTTTGAAGTGGATAATTTCATCTCTGTAATTAGGATATGAAGCAATTTTTTTGTTTATAAAAAGTAAAACTAAAAAGTACGGATACCGAGTCTAGGTAAAAATAGGCTGATAAAAAAGAAGTGGACATTTTTTTTTTTAATTTTTTTTATTTGGTAATTACTGAAATGGGGTAGATTTTAATTTTTTCCCAATAAAATAGGATAAAAGTCATGATTCAAAGTTACGACTTACGACTTATTAGTTTTATATATAAAATTATTATTTTCAAGATAAAAAATTGTTCCATAAAAAAATACTTTTAATCTTTTCTACAGAATAGAAGTTGTAATTAAATAACGAATTTAGTTATTATATTTTTTTAATTTGTTTTACTAAAATCCTTATGGGGGCAATTGCCCCATAACATTGTATGTGCATCAGCCACTAATTAGCCCATGTTCATATAATATTAAACTTCAAACTCATTCATTGAACTACTAATAAGCTCTAGTTTTCTTATTTAGTTCACTTATACATTTTCCACTGATGGCAGGATATTGAAAAAATTCTTCGCATCTCACTCTTTGGATAATGTAATTAATTCGTTTAATCATATAGTAAAATTAAAAGATTAACTGTTCGTTTCTTCAAGTTGCGAGGTAATAATTGTGTGCGTGAAGAAAAACGTGTCGCTGTTGGCCAATTGATTGACTAATTCTTTCAGGCCATTCTTCTGAGTTGGGCTTTCAGCTTCTGAGTTCTGTGCGTGTGGAATAGGAATAGTGAGGTGGGTTTTCATCTTAGAATTATTTATTTCAACTTTATAAAACAGACTCAGAAAAATTTATATCTCATTTATTACTCTATTTTACGCACATTAATAATGGGAAAATAGGCCAACACAATAAAAATAATAAATTCTTTCAAACTTACAAGAAGCTGTGAAAAACACCAAATATAGAGAACAAAATAGAAATTAAAAAAAAAATCTCTGAATGTAAGATAAAAATCACGGGTCGTACAGACCAAAGAAATAATTCAACTGTAATCAATGAAGATACAAGAGAACCTCCAACAAATCCACTAAAACGTCTTACAAAAATCCTCAATTGATACAATAGAGACAAGAATATAAAATCTCAAAATACAAAAAACAAATAATGTGAAACACTTATCTCTCTCCAGATATCTTTTTCCCAATCCAACCAAACAATTTGAAATATCACGCGCATAGAACTTGCTGTCCAAAAATTAGTCCGATCCAACTGTGAACGAATTTGCATTTGCAATTTGAAAAAAAATACTCTCAGGTAGGTATGTGAACATCACACTAATTTTCTCTCTCATTTTTTCTCTCTGAATGATTTGTAACTATTTTTTTCTCGAATCCTTCTCATTGTATCTAATCCCTCTTCACTTAAATAAGTGAGATAAAATAAATCTTTTCATTTGGACTTTACTCTCCCTAAAAAGAGAGTCCAAAAAATCTAACAATTACTGGTTGGCCTAAGATCTTCAAGAGTGTAACATGTCACGTGTGCAAGAAGTGGAATTAGAACTACCTATGAAAAAAAAAAGGAATGTAATGAGATTGAGAACAAGTGTGTTTATTTTTATCTACCTTCATAGTTCCACATCATCATCATCATATATATATAAATATAAAGATGAGAAATCAAGTTACATTAAAAATAATTTTAAAAAAATTATTATTCATTTTCTTAAAATTTAATAATTATAATAAATAATTAATATTAACAATTAAATTTTAAAAAAATAATAATAAAGATGAAGAGTAATTTAGGTGTATCTTAAATTCTTAATTCCTCCTCTATATATATGTGCATCCCACTTAAATTTATATATACAAAGCAAAGATTCAAAGGGTGAAATGAAATTTTATTGCATTTATATATGTAAGATTAAGATTGTAACTAAATGGACAATTAACAAATCACAAACAAATCATCAAATCCCGCTACATCAACGTTAAGCACATACATATTTCTTCTGTATAGTTGTATCAAATTCCCCGTAGCAAGCTATAGCTTAATTAATTAATTAATCCGTCCATAAATTGAAGTCTGTGCAGTAAGCATCATGATCATCCACTGATGGTAGTAATGGAAAAAGACCCAAACTCTCTGCCATTCTATCCAAGAGACCCGTTATGTTAAACAATGCCTCCTCATCGAAGAACACTGTTGAAGAGAAATCCAAATTGTTTTTCTGTGCTACTAACACTGTTGATAACATCACATTTTTCACGATCCAGCAAACTATGCACGCTCTTACACTTACTTTTGCGGCCAATTTTTTTTTTGCGATGAGAATTGGAGATTGGTCTGAAGAAGAACAAGGGTGAGATATTGTTAGTAATCTAGCATCATAGTCAAGTGAAGAAACTTGGAAAAGGCCAAGAGATGTTCTCAAGTAGAGGTTCTGAGATCTGCACAGGGTGATGTTACTTAATAAAGATGTAATTGAAGAGTTTGGATTCAAGAAAGATGTTTGAGTTTTAATTTCAATGCAGTAGTTTGTACGATTATACTGTCCTATAGGAGTACATGGTGTGATATGGAAGATGAGCAAATAACAGAACTTGGAGTTTCTTGAATGGCTTCATGTTCATCTCTATGCAACACACAATGCTTCAATTCAATTATCAAAGTTTTGTGGGGTTTTTTTTTTTTTTTTATCTCTGACTATGTTGACACTAGATAGCAAGGAATAAAGTCAGATATGGAAAATCTTCTGCTTTTAAATGTTCCAAGTTGGTCCCATGTTAATAGTTAGAAAAAGGTTATATTACTTTTGAGGAAATCTGTGAGCTTTTTGTGATTTGCCATGTCTTTTTGACATGGAATACAACTTGTAACCATATTTAATTAAGTATTGTTTATGATTAAGCCATGCATGTTCCGCACCATTGATTCACATTCTCTGCCATGTAAAAGTTGCCTTTTCTATTTAGGCTTTTTAAGACAAGGCTAGTGATGTTATTCCATCAAAGTTAATGATGACCTTGGCCACAGTTTTTGTTGTCACTCATAATCATTCACTTCCTCAATCTAAGAAACCAAAAAGGGGAAGGCGCGTTTGTTTACGTTGTATCTGGCCAGTACTGTTCTGTTCAGATCCTCATAGTACTCCTAGAAGTATCCATCAATTAGAAGGCAAAAAGAGTTCATCATTATAACACTCATAATCCATACTAAGAATTCAAATTGCACGAGAGTGGTAGTAACCACTCATAACAAAACTACAGACAGAAAACACAAGCAAAAGCATACACTAAACAAATTTAAAGAAGGAATTTTTATTGGTGGAATATCTTTAGGATCATGCTGGGGCCTTGACAAGAGTAGACGGGAAATCCAGCAGCACAATATTCTCAATAGCTGCCGAAAATTTTGTCGAGAACTCGACATGATTTGGGTGGCTCTGAAATGCAACAAAGTCTTCTTTCTTGTTGAATGTCATCAAGAAGGCATGAGTGAATCCTTGTCTCAACACATCTAGGCTTTCAATGTCCTGTCCCCTGTTCAACACAAATACAAGCATATGATAAGACACTATTCATAAAGTACATGAAAATATCTGAATTGTTTTAATGGGTCAATGTTAGTTAGTTTGTTGTTTGATCCGTATTAAAGCTAAATACAATAAATTAAAATTCCATGTGATACCAGAAAAAAGACTAAAAAGCTATAACATCTTTAACTACTTGTGCTTATGTTTGTTAAAATTAAATTCTCCTAAAGAATCAACCTAATGTAGTATGGTTAGCAGATAATTGTATCATTCAAGTAATCAAAGGTTTGATTTTCAAGTTTGCATGTCTATGGAAGAACACATTTATTAGAAGTTAGACTCTAAATAAATCTTAGTACTTTGTGAAATTAGTTTCTGATTCTAAGTTAAGAATACACCGAGTTCAAAAAAAAAAAAAAGTCTCCCCATAATATTTATATTCTTTTACAAACTGCAAGGTATGAAAACAGAAAAATACCATTCAAAGGACTTGACAGCATGAATCTCTGAGACCAACTTTTCCATCCCTTTAGTGAGGTCGTCAACTGCCACACCTTCCTTGAACTTAACAATTACAAAGTGCTTGAATTCCCCCATAGCTAGCAACTAGCATACCCGTGAGCCAAAGCTTGTTAGTAGCAGCCTAATATATATATTCACAAAATATTGGCTTCAAACCTAATATGGTCTTGGTCTTCTGTTAATTGTCAGAACCCCATGACACTCCTTTCATTGCTGCTGCGCTATATTAATCAATTAACAAAAAGTAGTAGGAGACAGCATTCACCTTAGACCCACCAGTGTGCAACTTCTTTCCATCCCATAGTAAAAATTATTGTCGTGTGGCACATGAATGGGGTCATTGGTTGTCACAGTCCCTAGACAAGTTTGAGTGATAATTGGCCTCATTTTGATTTTGAATCACGAAACATTATGATTATACATATGGAACAACTTTTCTTGCTTCAGTAGCTTTTTCTTTTGTGCTATATATGTGCAGAAAAAGCAGTGATAGATATGCTGGACTTTTCTCCATATCCTTGCCATGTGCACCGCCTACGTAAATTATTGAGCTTGGATGGACATATGCTATTGCCTATTACTCATCGTTAAGAAATTTTACAGCGTGTTCAGGTTAACTTGTTTTAAGAAACTACTAGTTTATTTTACAAGTTTTACACGACATTTCTTAACAAATAAACAATTATTGACAAAACAATACAAATATCAGTATGCAAGAGACAAAAAAAATTGGAGAAGCCTGCTGCTGCTGAACTAGCACAATATCAGTATGCAAGGTAATATATAACAATCAGAAAAAATAGACTAACCAACAAGGTATATAACAAACTTTAATAAAATCAAATCCAACAATTCTAAGCTCTTTTCTGTTTTATTTTTATATTATTTTTGGTTTATAATTTTTTTCGTTCTTCCTTTTTTTGCTTTTCTATCTTATTTTTTTATATTTTCATTTTTTTTATTTTATTTGGAAAACTGCATACTACAAAGTTAAAATTAACTCGGCCGTGTGCCTTCAGGCACCATGCAACCCTCTGTATATACTCTTGATCCAAAGTCTAGGCCCAAATTATATAGAAAGTCCTAACCTACTAAACCTCAACTGCTGGACCAAAAACAAAATTTTACTGTACTGCTGGACCAAAATAAAAACTATTGTTGTTAGACCCATCCAATTTAAGAATACCTCAACCGTAACATATTGCATAGGGAAGTGGGTATAGGTGACCTATCAATTCGAATTGATCTAAATCAATTCAAATAGTTTAAGTTGAGTAATTTTTATATTTGAGTCAGATTCGAATTGAATCAATCAAATTCGTTAAATTTTGAGTTGGGTCACGGATTTTCATATTTGAATTCGACTCGTTAATTTGTATTAAATTATTATCATTACTATATGTAATATAATATATATTTTAAATTTTACAAAAATCAAATATTATTGATTATTAATTACATAAACTTATCGACCTAAATTGAGTAAACATTAATGCATCCTTAACCTTCAAGATTAAAGGGACAAGAGTTTTACTGATTGAAGTCAGTTCACAGTGACTTCTAGAAACATTTCAAATCTATTTAGAATTAAAGGAATAAAGATTTTATTGATTGAAGTCACTTCAGATTGACTTCTAAAAATATTTCAAATCTATTTACAAAAAATAAGCATCATAATGTCTCATTAGTTTTGGTAGAAAAATGTTTAAAACTCATTCTCATTGTGTTTATTGAAATTTTTTATATTGAATATGATATTTTTAATTTTTCATCCCTTATGAATAGATAGATAGATAAGAGTCAATAGAATGGGGGTGTGACAACATTACAAAAAAATTTAATAAAAAATAGTTGTATCTAATTCATTTAATAAAAATTTAGTTTATAAAAAGATTATGTTTTAAAAAAGAATAGACAAAATTAAATGTTTTGACCCGTTAACTAAATTTAAATTATTTACAAATTGATTTGAATTAACTTTTATTTTTTTAAAAAAATCAACACAAACTAATCCGTTTAAATTTGATTAAGTTGGATTGTTAATTTAACCAAATCCTATGATAATCGATCCGCTTACCCCTAATATTACAAAAATATGAGACACCACACGCGTGAACGCGTTGAAAACCAGAGGAATGACTTTCAACAAGGAATAATTTGCTTAAAAACATTAAATTGCTCTAAACTGAATATTTGCTTCTAAAAGAAAGAGTGTATTTACTTATAACTTAATTCAAAGATAAATGATATTTTATTTTATTTATTGGTTAGTATGAAATAAATAAGTAGCTTTTTTTGAAAAAAAAAGTCACATTTTTTCTTCGAAAATTTTAATTTTAAAATGAAAACTCATTATTTCAATCACCAAAATTGAATCTTCGATTTTTTAAAAAGTTAATTTCAAATAATAAAATAAATATTTAGATATGCTGACGAAGATACAACTTCAACCCTACCAATCGACTCTGCTACGTAAATTTTTCAACCACAAGAATCCATTCCACGCAAGATAAACACCACGTCACCACCAATTACAGGCCATTGCTAGTTAATTGATTCATCTTTCTTCCCAAATAGTTGACTAGTCACCTCGGTTTTTAAAAGAGAAAATACGTACAGTGCTAAAATATGCAAGATTAACAAACTGGCTAGCTACCTCGTTGCTTGCACATATATTATCTATCTGAGTGGATAGGTATTTTGGTTTCTATTTTTTATTTATTTTATTGAAATATAAAAAATAATTTTTATCGTGTGTTATAAAATAATTCTTGTAGTTAAATTTAAAAATAAAGTCATTATTGAGATATATTTTTGACAATTTTAATATCTAGACTGATGTATTGACTTTGGTGATGAGGTTCACCTCTTTCCCTTCACTCAAGTCGTACTTGTTCACTCCCTCTGTGGTAAGAGTGTTCATGATTTGGTTGCTGGACTTGAGCATCTGCAGTGACTCGTATACAGGAGTCGCCTGGTATAACAAAAGTGAAACCTTCTGCGCTTTGGTCAGGTTCTTGTACTTTGGCACGAAACCGCTGACGGTGCTGTCGGTGGGGCAGAAAACCGTTAAGCCGCTGCCAACGTTTTCCTTGAAAGATGGAAGGGCCTTGGAGGGGGTGGCGGTGGGTGCCTCGGCGTCGGCAGAGCTAATGGCGGCGCTGATTTGGAGGACGTAGATGTAGTAGGGCATTTCCTTCTCGGATTTGACGTAGAAGGAGTGGAGGGAGTCGTCGTTGTCTTGGGCGGCGAAGAAATTCTATGGTATCCTTGGAAAATTTAAAGGTTTTGATGCTTTGAGAAATTATTTCCCTTTCTCTCTCTTTTGGTTGTGTAAAATTGAGTATGACAATAAAATTGATAGTGAGGGACAGCTATGGCCATAAATTTGACCCAATCCTTCAAAATTCTTTCATGTTGATTAAAATGATCAGAAGGGAAAACTATTTTATACGACCCCAACCCTTCATGTTAGAAGTTGATGGTACCTTATGGTGGTGCAGAGGAGTACAAGCTTTTGAAGTTGGACCCATGATCGCGGAAAGCTCTAGAAACTCGTTCAAAGAAAGTGAAACTCCGCATTTTTTGTTACTGCAAGGTTTCGTGCGGAGTGTCCGAAATTACAGGAAGAGAAAGAGGGGTCTGGTCTATGTCTTTGTATGCGAAATGGAGTCAAAGAGAGAATCCAGAGAGAGGAAGTTACGAAGCAGGAACCGCGTGAGGTGATGGCCTTCAGTAGAATATGATTACTTCATTCAGGCATTAAATTTGCCCAAGAATTATGATTATCATCAAATGTCTGCACCCTTCATTCAGGTTTTATTAAATTCAACATTAATTAATTCTCCTGTTTGGATACAAGTGCTTATGGACAAGTTTATCCGAACAGGACGTCAGGACCATTTTGTTTCTGCATGTTACTTGTTCCTTTTGCTTAGATTTGCTACTTTCCTTTTGTAGATTAAGTTGCTGAAAATACTTGCGTTACTGGGAAGTGGCAACAAGCAAGCTAGTGGACACATGTACAGTGTACTTGGTGATATAATGAGAGGGAATGGGAGGAGAGGATGAAGTGCAAGAGGCTTGAATAGAAATAGAGGGTTGACTAGGCCGTAAGGATTTTTAACTTTTAACTTATCATAATTTTTCAATTCAGTCTAAAAATGTGTCACATAAATTTGTTTAGATAGACAAAGATTTCGTAGACATATAATTAACAGTAAAATATTAGATTTTAACAATAAAAACTTATTTGCATAACGGATATAAAATGTAAATATAAAAACTATTTTTTATATTTTAATATGATAAGAACTAATTTATAAAATGACTAGAAAGACATGAATCAAAATCTTTATTGATTCTTATCTATTTGCTTTCAATGGCTTTCCGTCTTTGCATTGCTTTGACATGTTTTTCTGATTACGCACAGTGTCAAAGAACAATAAATTTGTGTTACTAATCAATGGATCAGTATCCGGTTCAAGAATCCAATCATCTAATAAGGGGAATTTGGAACTTGCATTGTGGTTGTAAAAATAAAATTGAGTTTTTACGTAAAATTAAATTTTCATGGGCAAACAGTTTTTTTGAGAATAATTAAACATGTTACCAAAATGAATTTACTTTTCAATTTAAATTTAGGACTCCCTACTGACAAACCAAATATGGCCATGTTTATGGTCTCTGTCAATTTTTATGTAATACATTACATAATCAAGTTTTCCAATTTTCAACACAGAGTTGCTAACGTTCAACTTAATATCATAAGGAGATTAGTTGAAATTATGATAATCTCATACCATATAATATATTTTTTTTCTCAAGATCTGGTTGTAGAAAAGAAACGAGAAATGAGAGAACTTGAAGCATTAATCAAGTTGACGTTAACGTTTGTTAGTCGATTCCCGATAGGTACCTTCACCGAGTGAAGCGTCAAGCGTGTTTTAGCTTATTAAGATCGATCAATATACCAAAATATAGACGTACATTCAAATTAGAATAAATAATATGTGCATTAATTCCCAGAGTTTTATCAATGACAAATCAAAATATACAATAGGTTTATTAATTTTACAATAATAACTATACCAAATATAATTTCTATTCAGTTATCAGTTCCATCCCTATTAAACTCTTTAAATTATTGGTCATTGATATAAATTTTATTTTTATTAGTAAGAAGTAAGTTCAAAATACTAAAAAGTTTACAACAAACTCACATACATTCTTAATGAGTTAGACTCCAAGTGAGAAATTAAGATTCAATTGTTCTCTCATTTAAATTGATAAAGCAAATGTTGTTAATTACCTTCAATAATTTCCCGTCAATTTACATCTTTTAAGCTATACATGTGTTGCTTTTTTATTGATCGGGGTCGCCGCTAAGTGATGATCTCATACCACAATTCTCCTCTTAATGGTCATTGTCATTGTCATTGATATAAAATATGGAACAAAACTAAGTAATTTTTCACTTTTATAATGGCAAAATTCAGAGTCTTATTGTTTTACATCAGGTTTTATTGTACTTCCATTTACGTCTTTAAAAACAGCCAACAGGTATTTTATTCTTTTTCTCTCTCTTCTTGTCCACTTCACAAGCAGTGTCCGTGATGCAAACAAAAAATCCTCATCTTATAAGTTAACCTACCATTAAACAACTAAGTTGAATAACAAGACAGAAATACCATATAGTCTAATAGTATTAATCTGTCCAGAGAGTGAGGTCTGTTTCACAATCAACCTCGTCCCAATCAAATGCTCTCTTCATAGAAGGTGGAGTAATGAGAAGAGCCTCTGCCATACTATCTAAGAAAACAGGCATATTATAGAACGCCTCTTCATCAAAAAACACTGTTTTGACCTCATCAACGTTATTCTCAGTCTTAACAAAACCATCAACCAAACAAGGCTTAGTCTCGACGCGGGAACTAGATGAAGAAGAAGGGCCAAAAACCGATGAAACTTTTGATGCAGCAAGTCTTATATCAGCAGCAGAAGATGAGTTTGCAACCGGAAGAAGAGAAACCGAATCAGGGAAATTGAACACAGCAGAGGTGCCCTTAAGTGCTAGGACGGCCACGTCATGTGCCCTAGCTGCCATTTCTGGCGAAGGGTATGTCCCGAGCCATATCCTCGACTTCTTGTTCGGTTCACGAACTTCACACACCCATTTGTTACCGTTCCTCTGCCGAACCCCTCTGTACACCGGGTGACGTGTCTCTCGAAACTTCTTTCTCCCCGCTTTCCTCTTGTGAGGGATCAACACTACCACTTTCTTTGAAGTTTCTGCATGCCACGATGAAGGGTCCGGTGAAGAGTTCGGGTTGCACGGTGATGCTGATGAGAGTTTGCTTTCAGAGGAAGTGGATGATGGTGATGAAGAGGAACAATAATAAGGAGATTCACTCTCTACTTTCTTCATTGTAACATCCATGGGTATAGTTTCAAAAATAAAATTGCTATTGTGTAATCAAGGTGTGGATGTTATCATGTTGGGAGTGATATATATATATATGTGTGTGTAAAAGAGTAATTCAAGTTCAAGTTTTCTGAACCAAATATAAAAGGTGGAGAAAGAAAAAAATATAAATTTGATATACTATACTACAATCATACGACGAGGTTTGGAGAAAGCGACAGAGTCGGAGAAGGAACAGCACGTGTCACACATTTATGGAATCACATTTAGTCACCAAGGTTGGTGACAAAAATCAGAAATTATTAAACTAATAGAAAAGACAATTATTTATTAATTGGACACTGATCTTGAATATTTTTAAGTCTAAAATTGGACGAGTGTGTTTGAGAGGATATGAATGCATGATTATTAAGAGACTTAGATCCGAGAAGCAGCCTACGTAGGTTTGCATCGATCGCACGGTGCGTGGAGAATGGAGATAATGATGGAAGAAACCGGACAAAATTAACACACAGAAATGTCAAAGTTGGAAGCATTTTGGGTATCCGTCAAGATCATCGTGGGAATGTTTCTGACTACAACCGAAAAAATAAGTACAACGTGTGATAATATGAAAACGTCACATTAAATTGATGGTGGAATGGTTGACCTCAAATAGAACTTATTCTATCTATTTGAGGTAAACCAAAATATTGAATATACTTTACATAGCATAAGGAGTGATGAGCAGTCAACGGGGTTTGATTCGACAAGCAAGGTCGCATCGCATGCATTTCCAGAAATGTTGCATCCAAGTTTGTTTTCACAATTTAAGCCGAATTCAACTACGGCAAATATTTGATCAGGACTCGGCCGTGAGTTTAAATTGCCACGCCGTAATGAACTCCAAATACAATTAATTGAGACTTTTGTCAAACACATGCACCCTGTGTATACCAATTCAATAATGACTTAGTAATTAAATATCAAGTGGTATTTTAATTATAAATAGATTTAAATTTTTTAAATTGTAGTAGTTTTTATTTTAGAATACGTAGTAGTAGATGACAGAGAGCTAAAACTAGGACTATTGTCGTTAATCTAAAACTAAAGAAAAAGGAAATAAATACTACTCAAAGGCTTATACGTATATTTTCATCCTTGTAAGTTTGTGTTTCTTTACTTTCTATCTTTGTAACTTTTTTTATTCTTCATAAATTATCTTTATTTTACTTTCTATTATCACTGTTAGTCTCCATTATAAAAATAATGATATGACAAACAAAATGATGATATTTATAAATTTTAATATTTAAATTGATACTTAAATGTTTAACTTTTTGTCATATGTTACTTTTTTAATTTTAATTCTTATAAATTATATGATTTTTATTATTTTAATTCATGAAATTAATAATGACATGAAATTTTATGATAATATAATATAATGTTGTCATAATTTTGTTTGTCATGTAATATTTTTTAACAAAAAGGAACAACGACTATGGAAATTAAAACAAACAAAATTTAGAATGACTATAATAATAAAAAAAAGTTATAAAGATAAAAAAAAAAGGTTATACTTAAACTTTTTTTTTCTTGACTTAATTGAAAAATTTATTCCCTTTGAGTAATATTTTCTTAAAAAATACTTAAGAAAGAACTAGAACAATGGTGCTTGAAGTAAGAAACACAATCTTTTACCACTACATCCAAGTGTTCATTTGAATATTTAGTGCAAAATATAATATTAGTATAGTTTTATGCAAAAATAGTTCAAAATTCAAATTTTATTCTTTTTTAATTTATTATATTTTTATAATATTATATATTGTCTTTTAAAATATAATATAGGTTTAATTGTAAATTTGGTCTCTCTATTTATCTCAGATTTTGATTTTGATCCCCCTATAATTTAATTTACCAATTGAGTTTCTCATTTATGTCTAATCCCATTATATCAGTCCCCTAACCCATAATTGGATGTTGACTATTACGTGCGAATGTTGACCGTCACATGTCACGTTCTTATTCGATGGTATTTTGGTGCGTCATTTTAACCATCTGTAATAATTACCTCAACCCTGATTGGTAATTACCCCAGACAAGTTGAAAGTCCCTAAGCTTACCCTTCTAAAATCAAAAAATTCCATTGCAAGATGTGTCTACTAGGTTAACCATTCCCACCCTTTGCCTCCAATCATTCGTGGTTTTAATGCCTGCACACACAGAAGCATTGAAAAGAAATCGTGTTGGGTTAGGGAAGCTTAAAGGAATCATCTTTGGTGGAATTGACAAGGCATGAAGCCTAAGATTGAAGTAATATAAGCACGTGGAGGAAGTGTTTTTGTTGGGAAGGTAAAATGTGGAAGAGTCTTTGAGGTGTTCAGTGAGGCCAATGGCAAAGACACTGAGAAGTGTGTTACAGCAGGGTTCTTTCTCAATTGGGTGTTGTCATGTTGAAGGAGGTGTTCCTTGGAATGGTTTCAACATTAAAATGACGCATCAAAATATCATCCAACCAAAATGTGACATGTGACAGTCAACGTTAAATTATGAGCTAGGAGATTGAAATAACGGAATAGGACATAAATGAGAGACTTACTTAGTGAATTAAAGTATAAGGAAACTAAAATCAAAATCTGAAACAAATAAGGGACCAAATTTACAATTTAGCTTATAATATATATAAGATTAAATTTTATTTTCACATCAATTAGAATACTGTCATTTTATGAAGTTATAATTTATGTAAAAAATATATATATATATTAAAGACAAAATTTATATTATATATTTACTTTATAAAATAAGTTTTGAATAATGTGATAAAAATACATAAGATTATAAAAGTATAATATATAAAATAAAAATAAAGTTTATATCAACATATATATTTTAATTTATGTGAAAATAAAATTTAATCATATATATATATATATATATATTATTTTAAAAGATAATATATAAAATTATAAAAATATAATAAATTAAAAATTATTAAAATTTAAATTTTGAGTTATTTTCGTATAAAACTTATATTGTTATTATATTTGACAGTAAATATTTAAATTAGTATTTGAGTCTAATGGTAAAAGAATATTTTATTTTTCTTCAAGGATTATGGTTCTAATTTCTCTTAAAATATTAACAGTAAATTCAAACATAAGAACTAAGATAATAAATTTTAAAATATAAAATAATTTAAATATTAAATTAAAAAATAAATGAAAAACTAATTTAATGTAATAGATAAAATAAGAAGATAAATTTTATAATTAAACTTTTTTTCTTCCAATGTCAAATGCAATATGGGGTCGGTACGCACCCAACAATGGTGAATTCGGGTGACACTTTTTTTTTGTCTAGAAGAATTAGTGACACTGTGACAGTTGGTAGCCTTGGTTCCAAGTTTCAAAGCAAACTGAATTTCCATTGGTGTATCCACTTGAGGAATTGACCAAAAGTCCACGTGTGATTTTGACTTTTGGAAGCGTTTCAACTTCCAACGTGTTAGAGTGTGTGTAGTTTTGACTTTGTTCGTTCATTCAATATTCTTGGTAAACGTGAATTTTTAAAATTATTTTACTAATTATTATCTTGAAAATTATGACTAAAAAAATAAATTTAATATTTAATATTATTAATACATTTTAATGTATTTTTTTTAAAGGTAATTGCTGTTATGCACGAGGTTAACGAGATTAATATAGTTGATTATTTCTGAAAAAAGCCATCTTAAGTATAATTATTAAGGAATAAATAAATAAAAAAATTTACCTTTAAGAAATAATCAACTATATTAATCTCGCTAACCTCGTGGATAACAGCAAATCAGTTGTATCACGTGGGCAAAGCACGATATAATTATTTTATTTTTGAAAGAGGGGGGAACATAAGAGAGAAAAAGAAAACTTTAAAATTTTAATTGGAGAGAAAACAAAATAAAAATTATTTTTTTAAAAAAAAATCAACTGCTTTCTTAATTTAAAAAAAAAAATTCTTTCATTCTATTTCAACCTCTTCCAAACATACCCTTGCGATACCATAATCAATTCCGTCCACAGTATAACTTCAATGCTTTTACAGAAATGTTGGTATTAAAATCATAATCTCGAAATTCATGCAGATGGGACTCATGCCCATGTGACCACGTACAATTGGGGTACTGGGCAGAGATACATGCATAATACTATTTGTTTGACAAGAATTGTTATTAGACAGAGTTTAAATAGTTTTTTACATTTTATCATTAAATTCTTCTATTAAAATAATAGCAGTAAATATTTTTTTAAAAGTATATATTTAATTAAAATAATTTATTACTGGATAAATATTTATTTATGTACCTTTATTTAAATAGAAAGTATGATTACATAAATATAAAGACCTTAATTTAAAGTTTAATCAATTTCTACTATTAATTTGATATAATCTCAAAAGAGAAATGGGATTAGTTGTCGCGTGTGGTCTGTGGACAAGGCAAGTGGTGGGCACCGTTACGTATTTGGCCCATACGTACAGTTATATAATTTTTATTTATTTATACAAAAATTTAAAAGAGAAATAGAAACTGTTTTCTTTTTCTTAGTAAATAAATAATGGTCCTAAAAAATTTTAGAAATTAAAATTGTTGGTATAATTAGATGGTACTTTAAGATAAAAAAATCTAATTCATGAGCATAAAAGTCCAAATTGTCCTTATAAGTCATGTCAGTTATCAAGTGATATAACTTATCTAAAATAGAGAAATTCTCAAAATAACTTATGACTTATATAGAAACAGGTCAATATTTGATACTTTGGTGAGAATCTATCATATATGATCTTATATGTTTTCCCAACATTCCCGGGTGTGTGTTACAAACTAATAGCAAGCCCTTATTACTCTTTATTATTATCTTTTTCTCCTCTCACCGGAACCCACGATGGTTCTTGCTACTCTCCTCCACCTCCACAATTGGTTGACACTGCACCCATTTGTAATTTCTCCAAAACACCCAATTAACAATCTAATTTTATGTTTGAACAATTTTATTTTGAATAAAGCCTTTTTTTATAAAAATTAATTTCAAATAAAATAATTAACTTTGTAACCAAACGAGTAAGAGATATTTGAATTCAAAACAATTAAACATCCCCGCCCCAAATCACATTCACTGAATTTAAGCACTACTTCTACGTTCAAACTCAATCACAAACAGACCCACCGGAAGGCCATTTCATAAGACGACATACGCTGAACCAAGACGGTTGACGGTTCTAACATATTTAATTTTTAGTTTAGAGTCAGACCACTCTAAGGACGTATTTGATTTAGAGGAAAAAAAATAAAAAAATAAATTTTTAAATTAAAATAGAAAGTAAAAGATGCAAGTTACGTGAAAAATATAAAAATTTCTCTCATTTTAATTTTTTTCACCCTATACCAAACACAACTAAGCTGTGTTTAAGAAATAAACTTGAAAAAATTATTATTTAAATTTGAGTTGGTCTGATTATAAGTTGAATTTTATCTTGAAATTCAGTTTTAAATCAGAGAGAGAAAATTGCTTAAGCTTTGTTTCGATAACTGGTTTTAGGTGGAGAACTTACATTGAATTAAAGTATGTTGGTAAAAGCATGCCTCTTGTTATTTTTGGGTTGAAAGTAATTTTAAAGAGGTTGGAGCGGTAAACATACACTTAGTATACACATAAAAAAAATTCATACATTTAGTATGGATTAAAGTTAAAAGAGCTTAAAAGTATATTTAGTTAATTTATTAAATAAAGTTCATTCAAGTTTAAATTTATAAATTTTAATTCAAGCATACACTCTGACATCCAACATTAAGCACATCTTTAAAATCATATTATTATTTTGGCTGAAACAAAAATTTCATTATTTTGAAAATGTTATTTTAATTTTAAATTGATGTAAAAAAAACTAATATTATAAGCAACTAATCATACAAAAAAAATAATACAGAAAAGAGATAAAAATACTTTCAAAACACATGTTGAAATTTAAAATAAAAAGAAAAGTGTACCATTTTAAAACAATTTACCATATTTTCTTTGAATTCCGCAATATCCATACTTTTGGTATTTGTTTTTTTCCGATCACATATCTTACATGTTTAACATGTTATTTTAAAATGTTACTTAGAAAAATATGCTCTAACATCTATTTAATATAATTTCAAATTATTTCAGTTGAGGATAAAATAATCAGACAAATTATGTTAAGAACAAATAGATCGAGGTAATTAAATAATTTGTTTTTCCTTATATCGGTTAAAAAATAAGATTATATTACGTTGGACTAGAGAAAACTAAGATAAGAATAATGAATTGAGTTCAGAAAAAAAAAATGGATTAAGTGCACAAAATGGAGCAATTGAAATGTAAAAATGGGTCTAAGTATATATACGGGTGTGAAAGAAGACGACATAAAAACACAACATAGTAAATCTCAACAATTAATCAACTAGAAAAAACGAGTGTTGAAACGAAGTCATTCGGTTGGTAACTTGCTATAGTATTCTGCTTCAACTTTGGGTATCACTGTGCAGAGATTGGATAAGGACCAACTTGAGAAATCCTAAATTGATGTATTGGGCTATTGTATCCTGCATTTCCATTATTACGTCTTGCATCTCCCATTATATTTAAAAAAATTATTTTAAAATATAAATTTATATTCTAAAATAGGCTTTTTGGAATTTAATGAAAAATATGCGATGTAATAATGGAAGTATAGAATATGAATGATAATGTATTGATGTGATCTTAAACTAAGTGATAAGTAATGCTGGGTATTGCTTTTTGTACTCTTTATTATTTTCTATTTATTTCCCTCATTTTTTATAATATTTTTTTTATTATATATTTTTAAGACATCAATAATAGTTGTAAGGATTTAATATCCTTTTTATAAGACTTCGATAATTTTTCTGCTTATTGTGGGTTTTTTCTTTGCAGTTATCTATTGGGTCTGTCTGGGTTGCAATTTGCCGTGTAAAGGAACACGTAAACATGAACATGAGCTTCCAGTCATTACACACAAGTATTAAATCACCAATAGTTCCATGAAACAAAGAAAAAACCCTATTCTATTCATTCCCACTTTTGAACCCGTGGGTTATAAAAGTCTTCAAAACTAAAAAACTTATTAAGGCACCAAACATATGCAAGCAAAGAAAATCAGCGGTAACTCAATCTCAGGATGTTCCACAAAACACCTTGCAAGTCATTCTTTCTTCCCTATTCCGTGTGACATATTGTAGTTCCCTCTTCCCTGAACAAAGGACGTAAATCAATGTTAAAAATGTATTAATATTGCACCATAAATATAAGAGGAGACTCATTCATATATTCAATCTGACAGAGTCAATACAGATTATTATATCAAGATTTCTGAAAAGTACGTGATTACCAAACAAATTACTTACAGTCAGATACAACGAAGATGCTGCCAATGCAAGTGGTATTGCAACAGATGTGATCTTGTCATATGGCCCTTTCAAGTATGTGTGTTTATGGATATTATGGAAATACTTTTGCTTCTGAATAAGTTTCTCTCGTGGTCTAAACGGTGGTTCTGACATTCTGCATAATGTATTATCTTATAAATGCTTTTCCCCATTACAAAGAAGGGGAAAAGATGTCATGAGAGAAACAAACAACATTGTACCCACAGGATTTAAATAAAATAAAAAATCCACAATTCACAAATTTAACAAACCTGAAGCTAAATCAAGAATGAAAACAAGAGGAGAAATGACAATGATGAAACATTATGTAATTGTACGTGGTGACCAACAACAAATATCATTTAATTCACTAGTATTGTTCCAAAGCAAAAAAAAAAATAAAAAAAATACATACAAATGTAACAAATCTAGGATAAATAACATTCAAATATAACGAGATAACATATAAAATGTTATATTAGACATGAACAAAATTAACACTTGTATTGCGTCTAGTTATCTATCAAGTGTCATCTAGCACCCAAGTTGCAGACAACTATAGTTCACACAGGACAGTCATTGAGTACAAGTAACTAATTCTTAGCTGGCTGCTCTGCTCTATGCAAATACCATAATACTATACTACTTTGTAACTTCTCAGTCTCAAGACATTAAATTATATCAAATAAACCAGCTAACACGTATGTTCTGACACTGAATTAAAAATAAATAAAAGCATTGGATCCATCGAAATACAGACACTATCACGAGGAGCAAATTAACAACAAATAAGATAGGCAAAATAACAAAATCATTGAAAATCAAAATGAAATGAAATTATCGAAAAAATTAAATAAAGAAACAGAAAAGTCAAAGCAAAGGGAATTGGGAGAAGTCAGGCTCACGCAGTGTAAAGAGGAGATACTTACTTTGCACGAAGGGTGTAAGGTGTTACAGAGGAAATGATTCTAGAGTTGTCGATATACAAGTTTCAGTTTTACTCGCCTTGTCCTTTGTGTCACAATTTCATCTCGCATAGTTCCTAGAATCTTCTGGTATTTCACTCCTATGCCCCCAACTCTCTAACATTCTTTTTTAGGTATTTCATAATCAAAAAATGAGTGCATTATCTTTCTATTTTTTTGACACAATCATTTTTATTTTTTAAATAATTTGCCCTATATTATTAATTCAAATTATTATTTTTGGAGTATAATATTTTTTACATATAGTTAAGTATTTTTTTTTATTCTATCACACTTTTTAGTTTTTAGATTTAATTATTTTTCTTATTTATTGGTTATTTAATCAAAAAAAATATTTTCTTTAATGAAATAGTCTTTTTTTTTAGAATTTTCCAAACTGAATGTTTTGGATACATTTTTTATTTTAATTTTTTTATTAATGTAATTAGACTTGGCTTACATGCTTTTAAATAAATATTTTTAATACTACATATTTCTTTTTTCACTTTTCCATATTGAGTTTTTCCAATCTTCATAAAATTTGATTGATCTATGTTTTTTATCAATAAATTTGATTGATCTATGAATACTTCTAAAATAATATATCATTTTTTTTATCAATAAATCTTAGTTGTTAATTATTAGTGGAGGAAGTTGAATCTTTAAATTTTTTTTAGTACCAAATCAATGTTATGATTTCTTAGAAAAACATTTCCTTGTAATTTTATACTCGAATTATCAAATTATTAAGTCTAATATGGCCAAGCTTGTTGAAAATTGAAATGTGAACTTCTTCTAGTACATCCAACTGAACTAATAAGTCAATTATGTTATAAAATAATTAATTTCGTTATATATAACACTAAAATTTTTAATTTATATTTAATGTATATCTAAATTCACATAATAAATTTTGTAACAATTAATTTTGATTTAATAATTAATTTGTTATATGTATAATTTTTTATAGAACGTATGATTTTTATTTAAAATTTATGTATGTAAAAAATACATTATTATATTAAAATTAATTGTAATATCAAGACATTATTTAAGAAGATCAAATTTAAGACCATTCGAATCAATAACTTGTTATTTAAGAAAGACAGATACGTATGAATAATTATTTGTTTTTTTTTTTTGTGAAGAAATAATTAGTTGGTTAGTCAATAGAAAACTATTGTGTGAATCGGAAAGGTTAATTCTTTTAGTATAGTTAATTTATAAAAACTATTTTTCATTTAGTTTTTTCAAAAGTTAATTTTAACTTTTGCATAAATCAATTTTAATTTGGACTGAATTATACTGAATGCTACTAAAATATTGTGAAATTACACAAAATTAACTTTCCTACTTTTATTTTCTCATACACTAATTCTCTTGATTTTAAAAATTATATACTAAAATTCCTTAAAAGCAACAAAGCAGCAAATGTTTGTGTAATTTTATGAAATCTTATAAGTGGTTAGTATAATTTACTCTAAAATATATGAAAAAAAGTAATTTACTTTACCTCTTATTATATTTTAGGTATTTATTAAAAAGTTTATTTACCCTTCTAATCGAAAAATTCTATTTATTTACCCTTCTATCACAAATACGCATCGTTAAACCAACTTTGTCCGGGATTTCTTTAAAGAAAAAAAAAACCTGCATTAAGCTGTAGATATATAATATATTTATATTTATTTTTTAGGTGCAATCAGGGCTATATTTAAGAAGATATTTTAATTAATTTTTCTTTTTTTATTAATGAAAAAACTTGTTTAGTGTTTTTTAAAACGTTACTTGAAATAATATTTTTTTAAAATTATTTGATTTTCTTGTTATCCATTTTTAAATAAATCACGTTTTATCATTTTATAATTTAATAAACTTATTTTTCAATCACCAACTAATTTTTACAACATATTCTCCCTAGATAAACATATAAAAACGTGATGGGTGACTAATCCTCAACTACCGTGCAAAGGTAGGAGATAACTGATGGATAAAATTATTTCATTTCAGAGACGTAGCATATGTTTAATTAGCTAAATTGCACGGATACTGAACATCACATTTGGTCTGTTAGTAAGAAATTAAAAGCCAAAGGGGACATGGTTTATCCAAAATCAAATTCTAAATTATGAGAGGAATTGACCATGAAGACATTCGAACAAAACAAAGCACTACTAGATAAGTCTACGAAACAACTTTCTCTCCATGGAACACCTAAAAAAGAAAACGACTACCCGAACCCAAACAAAGCTATCTATGTTATTATAAACACAAACTAACATTGCAGATTAATAATTAATCACAATTAACGCGATAATAGTGGTGAGGCCATATAGTGGACCCCTCATTGGTGGTGTGCTTGGGCCAGTGATGTGGTTTTAAGTGGCTGTCTTTTATGGTGATAATTTGTTGATACGTTGAATTTCCAATCCAATTGACGTGAGAGGGGTCTTGAATTTAGACATGACTCATGATAACCAAAATAGCTTTTAGATATCTCTTGACACAAACCAATTAGAGTATAATGCATGGGATAAATATATATCGGTCTTCAATCTAAAAGGAAAACGATGACCCAATGCATGCATATTAAATGGAAACGGAAGCTTCGGTTAGTGCCTACTATACAATAAAGATTGGTCAGCATTATGCAAATGGTGACGTTCATTACATTATGATATTCGGCCCACCTACTCATAATGTATACTGCAATGAGCCAAAACAAAAGGTGAATACTGTTTTGCCAGCATTAGTGCATGAAATTTATTTTTTTAAAATTAATAAAATGGTAAAATAATTGTTGAAATTGCGTATTATCAATTCATCTAGTCTTTAAAATTATAATTATCGATTGCATTGATCCCTGAAATATATATATATATAAAAAGATAATTACTGAAATTGTAAATCATTAACCAATTTAATCCTTTTATTGTTAGTTGATGTCATCTAATATTCTTAGTAAACTAGATTCATATACACGATTGTCATATCACATGATGAAAAAGAGCAAAGCATTGATGAAGTAATAATTGGTTTTATCCTCTGGAATTTTATTTTTCTTTCTTTATGTCCCTTTTCTTTCCTTGTCTATAAGTTTTGCATTGGTCTTTTGAATTATTCAGGAAGAAATGATATCACATTAATCCCTAAAATTAAGTTGTGTAAT
This sequence comes from Glycine soja, assembly GCF_004193775.1. Classification (NCBI taxonomy): domain Eukaryota; kingdom Viridiplantae; phylum Streptophyta; class Magnoliopsida; order Fabales; family Fabaceae; genus Glycine; species Glycine soja. Next base: position 48,884,100 of record NC_041012.1, on the reverse strand, counting down.
TACACAAGTAGATCAAAAGATTAATGTAAAACCAATTGACTAGCAAAGACTAAATTATAATTTTATGGTTATCTTGTCTTTTTTTTTTTCTCTTCAAAAGAGCAAACAAATAGGAACCAATTTGATCCATTATTAAAAATTTAAGGAATAAATGAATTAATAACTTACCATTTTAGGGACCACTTGATAATTTTGTTAATATTAGATACCAATATAATTAATTATTACAATTTCAGATATTAAACGAGTGATACACTCATTGTTTCATATTATCCTAAAGGCCCATTTTGTGTAGGCCAGTCTTATTATTATATTTTAAAAGCCCAAAAGCGAACGTTCCAGTTCCCCCCGTTTCGTCCGTTTTGAGATAGGAATGAGGAACATAAACGAAAATCAGAGGAATGAGTGAGACTGGGAACCCCGTTTTGTTTCACTTTCCTCATCCCCAACCCCAACCCCTTATAACACTCAAAAACACGCACGCAGACTTAGACTCACTCCTTTCCATTTCCAACGCAATGGACCCATGGCTCGACGATCTTACCGACGACCTTCAGAGTCTTAGCTTCGCCTCCACCGCCACCGCGGACATCAAGCGGAGCACCAGCTTCGGCTCCGAAACCACCACCCTAACGGCCTCCTCCTCCGCCCACCTCCCCGCCAACAGCAAGCCCCACGCGCCCTCCTCCGACCCCCGCTGGGCCGCCATCCACCGGATCCGATCGGACTCCCCCAGCCGCCGCATCCTCCCCTCCGACCTCCTCTTCTCCCGCCGCCTTGGCTCCGGCGACATCAGCTCCGTCTACCTCGCCGAACTCAACGACGGCTCCCTCTCCGTCATGTTCGCCGCCAAGGTCATGGACAAGAAGGAGCTCGCCAGCCGCAGCAAGGAGGGAAGAGCCAAGACCGAGCGAGAAATTCTCGAATCGCTCGACCACCCCTTCCTCCCCACCCTCTACGCCACCATCGACGCCGCCAAATGGCTCTGCCTCCTCACCGAGTTCTGCCCCGGCGGCGACCTCCACGTCCTACGCCAACGACAGCCCCACAAACGCTTCCCGGAACCCGCCGTCAGGTATCATCATCTCATCACAAATACATTACACCATTTTGTTAGGATCGAATCCTCTGCCTTCCATACACACGGTTGCTTATTTAGTTATAGTTCCAGTGTTTGAAATTGAAAATGAAGGATAGAGGGAGGAATCGGGTGTGGGCGAGCCTAGGTGCTCCCTTCGCGGGAATCTATAACCGTTATTATTATAGGACGACGAAACATGAAAGGGACGTCTTCTTCTGGTAGGCTCCAATTCCTCCTTTCCCTCTCTGTCTCACTGTCATCGATGGGTCGTGGGACCCACGCGCTGTCACCACCGGAGCATTCTTCTCCTGATCGAAATCCGATACTTTCATTTTGAGTAATTATTTATGATAGATTGGTAGACTGATTCATTCTTTTAACCACCAATTCATTTTTTGACAGCCCGAACTCATTCATTTATTACTTTACTTTAACCCTTCCATTCCGTGTTGCGCTGAGCCACCACGTGTGTTGCTTAATCAAACAATAATTGGATAATCATTCTTTCATCTGCCTTAGCTAAAACGCTACTCTTAAAACTCAATACGACACCCTTCCTTCCTCACTCCACTCTACTCTCTTTTAGTAATGCTTTGTTGCCTTTTATATTATGCTCTCTTTCCAGCTACTACAAGCTCTTCGCTATTAAATTTTTAATTATTCTGTCTCCTCTAAAACATTTTCATAAATACTTCTTGTAGAAACTCATGAGTGATCTCAGGGGAAATTGATACACTCTATCATCGAATCCATATTTTTTTGCGGGACTTCTGGATTTTTATTTTATTTAAACTATATGGGAGATTAATCTTGCACTCTTCCCCGTTTTTTGGGATATGTTATTCCAAAATCCGGTTCTTATAGTTCGTATCTCTGCTATTAATTTTTTTAAGAGGAGTTCTATTTGTATAATTTTTCATAATTAAGAGAGAAACAGCGGGCGGGTGAGTAAAGCATAAAAATGTTTTATAAAAAGCGCGTGTATGAAATTATAACTCCCTTTTACAACATCTTTTTCTGTATCCTAGCGTGATTAATTTTTGCTTTTTTTATGAGGAAAAAAAATGTACATAGCTTGTCTATTTCGTGACGTTTTAGGAAATTTTAATTTTTATTGAATTTTTTTTAGTTGGGGTTAAATGCAGCGGAATAGATTGGATCTTTAACAATGACAAATTTTGTTGGGAGAAGTGTCATATTTATTATCTATCTACATCTTAAGTAAAATTACCTCAGACAGACTGATATGTAAAAAAAAATGAAGCAAAAGCCAAGTCCTCCTTTTGTGGAGTTAGTTTAAAGAAATTTCAAAATAAGAATATCCTATCTTTGGATGAAGAGTATTTTCCGGCTTCCTTTTGTTGTCATTACTTGTACGTCTTATGTGAAACATACAACTTCTTGAATCAACTCTTAACATACATATGGCAGTGCCAATGACATTTTTTTTTCATTTTCTTCTCCCTTCTTGCACGTAGAATATTGTTATTTCTTGAAAGATATTACGCGCAACATACGGCAAATTCAGTGACCATTACAAGTTATAACTTACAACCGACAGAACTAGTTATTTGTCTGAGAAAAAAACATTATAGAAGAATATTCTCGAACAACAAAAATAAAAACCAGAGTTAAATTGATTTCCTAGAGGGATAATAATTTCCCCTTCAAGTGTCAAGTGTGTGACATTAGCCTCTAATAAAATATACTCTACGCCCTAACGCCCACGACAAACTACAACAAGACGATATATTTCCCTGTCTGAACCTCATGGTCCTTTCGATAGGCCTAACAACCAATATTCTTATGCATGCATACTATGTGTCATGTTGGGCAATAATTTTCCCTTAGCCAATAGATAGATATTATCGCAATTTTGTTCCAAATTTAGGCCAATCATACTCCTATCCAAACCCCTAAAACATATACATACTATGTACATTCAGGCTAACTAATTTTAAACTTGGATTTATTTAGCAAAGTGGTTAATAATGCTAATTCAGTAATTCCAGGTGGTGTTTGTTTATTTACAGGTTCTACGCGTCAGAGGTGCTAGTGGCACTTGAATACCTTCACATGATGGGGATAGTGTACCGTGATCTGAAGCCGGAGAACGTGTTAGTTCGATCAGACGGGCACATCATGCTCACTGATTTTGACCTCTCGTTAAAATGTGATGATTCCACATCAACGCCACAGATCATCTTGGATCAGAAAAACACCCCTCGCACGGGCCCACGCGTGGAACCCTCTCAGACTCAGTTCAGCTCGTCTTCGTGCATACTACCCAACTGTATAGTCCCCGCAGTGTCGTGTTTCCACCCAAAACGCAAGCGAAAGAAGAAGCAGAGCCAACACAATGGGCCTGAGTTTGTAGCCGAGCCCATTGATGTCCGCTCCATGTCGTTCGTTGGGACCCACGAGTACTTGGCTCCGGAAATCGTGTCTGGGGAGGGTCACGGTAGTGCCGTGGACTGGTGGACTTTGGGCATATTTATATTTGAATTGTTCTATGGTATCACACCCTTTAGGGGAATGGACAATGAGCTAACCCTAGCAAACATTGTGGCTCGAGCCTTGGAGTTCCCCAAGGAACCCACCGTGCCAGCCACGGCAAAGGACCTCATCTCACAGTTATTGGTTAAGGACCCTTCGAGGAGGCTAGGGTCAACCATGGGTGCTTCCGTCATCAAGCACCACCCCTTTTTCCAAGGTGTTAATTGGGCATTGCTAAGGTGTACACCTCCACCCTATGTGCCCCCACCTTATATTAAAGAAGCTGTATCATCTGATCATGAAATTGAAACCTGTCCGCAGACTCCAATTGATTACTATTGATGATCATAGGGAGGAGATTCATAGAGTACAGTTAATAAGATAGTTCCACCAAATTTAATTATTTTCTTCTCCTCCGTTTAATTTTTCACCATACTTTTTTTAGCAAAAGTGTAATTGTCAACCGACTATGATACTAATAATTAAGATTGATGATAGGTGATGGGGTATGGTGGCGTAGCATGTGGAAGGCTTCAAATTAACTTTACTTGGTTGGTGATTTGTATGTAATGTGGTTGGCGCCAAAAGGGGTCAACTGAGATATGGGTACACCGAGATCAGACAACTAACGTATAAACAATATTGATATTGACTTGGGAAGAGCTTGAACGAGAAAAGCGGTGGTGGTGTGGTGAGTGATGATCGATGCATAGAGCCACGTACAAGAAAAGACCATATAGATGTGTTTTTTGTGGCGTTTTTATTTGTGAAGCACATGCACCGGACCACGTGAAATGTTGTGTGTTACGAGTACCAGACAAGTGTGGGCCTTGAGCTTGCACCCACTAGCTACTAAGTAGTGATAACCACCTTTACTTTTCTGCTTCTGATCATTTACGAACTTCTAAGAAACAAACGGTTCTGTCTGAATTCTGATGGAGGCTTTGAGTATTAACTAGATGCTTGCTGCTGAGCTGCCAAATGTCTGTACATAAAAATCATTTTTTAGTTCAACAACAATTTTTTATTATTAAAAAATGAAAAATAAAAGTAATATAATGAAGAAAATGAAAACAATATTGTAAAATTATAAAAAGGCTAAAATAATATATTATTTTTCTGTAATAACACATTTAATTAATATTGGTATTATTTATTTTGAAATATGTTTTTTTATACTAATATGTTTTTTTAAAAATTTAATTTATTAAAAAAATTTAATTTATTTTTTATTTTGCTAAAATATATATTTAGATAATCTTTATCTAAATAATTATTGGATTGTTTTTTTAATGTTACATTCTATATATAAGATATGAGGTTACCATGACCAATACAGTGTCAGACTCATTTTTTTTCATAAGGATGATTCTCTTTTTCTTTTTCTTTTTTTTCTTTATTGTTTTAGCTATGAATTATGAAATGTTGCCTTTTTCTTACTTATTTTTATATTGTATTTGTTTGGATTTTTTTTTCTTCCATTTTTTCAAATTCTAAATGATTAATATTTTAATCGATTGATTCAATTACCTATCGAACCAATTAGATTAAGGTATGATTGATTTAATTTGGGTTCGTCAACAGAATATAACAAATTTAATCCGACCTACCTTAATTTGTTTCATTCGATTGGGGCATAAAATAGACAAAAATTGACGTAACTTGCATCATTTACATCTCTAGTAAAAAAATCATTAAATTTAAAATTATAGACGATGATAGAGAATAACAATGTGTTTAGTAGGAAAAAAAAAGAAGAAATAAAGTCGATGTAATTACGGACAAGAAAAGTAGAGTGAATGAAAATAGTTGATAATTGTAAATTTGTAATAGATTTAAGTGTGTTTAGTTTAAGAGAAATGAGAAAAAAAAAGTAAAAAGATAAATGGGAAAAAGTATTCAGATTATCAAACTTGTAAGATTTATTATGATTTCATACCACAAACATATAATTGACAAAGACAAACTAGATAAAACAAAATAAATATATTTTTATTTTTTAAGATATTAAAGAAATGTTTTTGGAGTATTTGGACTGGGCTAGCAAGAAAGAAGAGGGCTTGACATGGAAGCAGAATTTCTTTGTGCACCCAGTGATTTATTCTTGTACACCCAATACTTTTTCATTTTTTTTTTCCAAATTACTCTTGCTAATAAACAGATTCTTAATCCATAAGAAACTCACGAATTAATAGTCCATATGAGTAAGCTTACGAATTTGTAATCCGTAAGAGTAAACGTATAGATTCATAATCCATAAACTTACGGATTCGTAATCCTTGAGAGGCTTACTTGTAACCCGTGTATGGATTGAAAATCTATATGTTCATACTTGCTATTAAAAATTTATTATTATATCAAAATTAATTATCACCAAATTTATTATGTAAATTTATATGTGTATTAAATATACATTAAAAATTATAATGTCATATAAAACGATATTAATTATTTTATAAAGTAATTGACCTAATATTTTAGTTGGTTAAAACATCGTATACTAATAAAGCCAGAGTTATCATTTTAGTTTTTTTTTTTAGGGTTTAAAATTTTGAGCATATTGAAAATCAAACACTATATCATTCTCCCTTATGTAAGGCAACTAGATTTTGCACGTTACTTTTAATTGTTTTATGATGTTAGGGTGTGTTTGGATGCATAAGGGGATAAAAGAGAAAAAATATTTAAATTAAAATAGAAATGAAAATTTGTCTCATTAATTTTTGAAAATTTTCTTTCATTTTCTCTCTTTTTCTATCCTAATAAACCCTAAAAAGTTTCCGTGAGTACTTTCTTTCGACACTCTTTTAGTCTACTGCTAGCTCTTCAAAATCTCAGAAGAGGAAGCTTCTGCTCCCTCCATTTCCCAACTCCGTGGCACTACTTTGAAACTTATGCATTCATTTCCTTCAGCTGAGGAAGGAATTAGCGTTGCTCTTAGCCATTCAATTCAAATTGTTTTATTTGAAGATGACTGAGGAACACGAGAATGGCGCCGACGCAAGCGGGGAGGAGCAACCGATAGGCCCGGGCCCAGCCCCACGGGCCCGGCCCAAGCGACCCCTTCAGTTCGAGCACGCCTACCTCGACGTCTTGCCCTCCGCCAACATGTCTGTTTCTGCGCCTAACTTCTTTATTTATTTTTTCCTTTTACACCCTAGTTTTCGAATTAGGGTTTATTCAATTGAGCAATTTCAAAACTCGAAAACTGAATGTTATGGATGGATTTCAGCAGTTTCTTATTGTTGCTTTTTCTTCTTCTTCTTCTTCTTCTTTTTTTAATGAAGGTACGAGAAAAGTTATATGCACCGTGATGTGGTTACGCACGTCGCCGTTTCGGCTGCGGATTTTTTCATCACTGGAAGTGCCGATGGTATAACATGTTCGAGTTGACGAATTATGATTTGTGATTGATTATGATTTTTTTTGCCAGTTGTAAGTAGACTGCAGGAAATTTGAAGCTGGAAATTTGAATAGAGTGATCCTATTTGTGTTACCTTACCTCTACTCTTTTTTTTTAATTATTTGTTATTTTGTTTATAAAGTAATCTGTGCTGTGTAACACTTGAAGCATCAATACAGGTGCAACGTTATACATATGACATCATATGGATCTTATTTAAGTTAACTTAATCTTTGGAATATTTATTATGGCTGGAATGACATTGAGGCTTATTTCTTTGTGGGTGGCATACTTCTGGTTGTCAGGGCATTTGAAGTTTTGGAAGAAAAAGCCTATTGGTATTGAGTTTGCCAAACACTTCAGATCTCATCTTGGTCCAATTGAAGGTCTAGCTGTAAGTTTGTTAACCTGACATAACATTACCCTTTTGCTATAAATCATATGTAATTGTTTTTTTTTTTTTTTGCTTCAATTCTCTGATATGTTATACTATGGGACAATTTGCTCGGCATTGAAAGCATAACTATATATTTTCTAAATCTTCCTGTTTTGCTTGTTATCAACCATGACTTATTTCAGCTATGCAGGTTAGTATTGATGGTCTGCTTTGCTGTACAATATCAAATGACCGCTCTGTGAAAATATATGACGTAGTCAACTTTGACATGATGGTCATGATTCGCTTGCCATATATTCCTGGTGCTGTTGACTGGGTTTACAAACAAGGGGATGTCAAAGCTAGGCTTGCCATTAGTGATAGGAACTCATCTTTTGTGCACATATATGATGCACGAGCTGGTTCAAATGATCCCATCATCTCCAAAGAGGTTCTAATTTTAAACTAACGTTGATATAACTGACTCTTCAAAAATGCATTAACATTCTTTTTTGGTGATATTTTCCACAATTTAAATGGATAATTCTATCATTCCTTGCTCCTTTATTCAGATACATATGGGTCCTATTAAAGTTATGAAGTACAATCCTGTATGTGATTCTGTACTTTCAGCAGATGCAAAGGGGATAATTGAATACTGGAGCCCTGCTACACTGCAATTCCCAGAGAATGAGTATGTGCTTATTTTTGTATTATTGTAGTTCTGCCTCATTTCATTTAGTATAAATGACTCATCATGGTTCAAATACTGATGGCTTCCTGTCCATAAAGTTCATCGTGTCATTACATATGCACACAAGTATGTCAAAATATTTACAAATTACAAATTCTGGGTAGTAATACAATTTGTTGATGCTCAACTGTTTTATTGTTGTGAATGGATTAAGATAATTTTAAACCTGCAAATTCTGAAGCCAATAATATGTTGGATTATCTCATATTCTATTAATAGTTTTAGACGGGGCTAAAAACCACTACTGCATATTTAATAAGATCATTCTTGTTTAAGTGCTATTGACTGGAACCATGGATCTAGATGTTGGTCTGGTCAATTTGAAGTGAACTCACCAGTTAAATTTTGAAAATTAGAATTTGATTCCAAATGTTCCATTGTAGGATGATTCAGTCAATGTCATCTTATAACTGATCTAAGGCTTTCGAGTTGGCCAACCAATAAGTTGCTAACAGCCATTGCCTGTACAAAATGAATCAATAATGCCAATATGCCATGAAGTGCCAAATACTTGAAACATTGTGTGGTTGTCGTGCATTGTGAATTTGTGACTACATTAGTAATTTTTTGCTTCTATATACTATATGTATATAACAGTTTTGGAAATTCTTAATTGCATAAGTTTTGGATATTTGAATTTGTGCAGTTATGAATGCACTTTAATCTTTTCCTTGGGTACTCTTGTAGGGTCAATTTTAAATTGAAAAGTGACACTAACCTCTTTGAAATTGCAAAATGCAAGACTTCTGTTTCAGCTATTGAGGTACTTCAGTTGTATGAACATGCTTCCAGATTTATAGTTGATAATTCAATATGAAGTGATTTAGATGGTTTATGAAAGCTACTAGATATCTGGTATTTATTGACTGTATTGCATCTTTTTTAGGTTAGTCCAGATGGTAAGCAATTTTCTATCACATCACCTGACCGTAGAATACGTGTGTTTTGGTACAGAACGGGTAAACTAAGGCGGGTTTATGATGAATCCCTTGAGGTAATGGTTTTACCAGAATTTCACCCTTTTGTTGCTTTTTGGACATATGGTAAATGATTTGCTTTATTGATAGGTTGCTCAAGATCTCCAAAGAAGTGATGCTCCATTATACAGGTTGGAAGCCATTGATTTTGGTCGAAGAATGGCTGTCGAGAAGGAAATAGAGAAGACAGAAAGTGCACCACTTCCAAATGCAGTTTTTGACGAAAGTGCCAATTTTCTTATATATGCAACCTTGCTTGGGATTAAAGTGAGATTTTTTTCTTACTCAAGGGTTACAATCACTTCAGTTCCTTCTATTATACAACCTCTCCATATTTATAACTTTTCATTGTTTACTTAGAATTACTAATGGAATGACGCAACTAGATGGAAATCCATTCCCTTATGTGCTTTACATCTTCTGTATGCTTATAGATTGTTAATCTGCACACCAATAAAGTTGCTCGAATACTTGGAAAGGTGGAGAATAATGATAGGTTCTTAAGAATAGCTTTATATCAAGGGGATCGAAATAGTAAAAAAGTAAGAAAGATCCCTTCAGCGGCTGCAAATGCTAATGAGAGCAAGGAGCCTTTGACAGATCCCACTCTCCTGTGTTGTGCCTTCAAAAAGCACAGGATATATTTATTCAGGTAAGTATCTACTGACCATTTTACCACTACTCGAAATCCAAAGTTATGTAGTTTTGTTATTTGATAATATCATATTCATAAATATTGGGATTTTTGTCTGGTAGTGTTTTCCCTTGGTGCATGAGTTGTTCATTTTGTTTAATGCATGTCGTCATTAATCATTTGACATGCAAATATTTATCCAACTTGTATCTAAGTTTTGGAGTTTGTTATTTATCAGTCGAAGAGAGCCAGAGGAGCCTGAAGATGCAACTAAAGGAAGAGATGTGTTCAATGAAAAGCCACCTGCTGATGAACTTTTGTCAGTTTCGGATATTGGAAAGTCAGTTACAACATCACTTCCTGATAATGTGGTAAGTTATTTTTGTTTGCCTTTGAAGTAGGTTGGGAATTTACACTTGCACTCCAAAGGCTTACCCTTTTTACCCTTTTTATGCTTAGGTCTTTTAGCCTTAATGTTAATGCGTAGATCCATTCCTAAATTTTTCTATTACCCCTGATACTCCAACTGGTTGGGAGGATATTTGATAGCTCTGTAGCAAAGGATCTTAGATAGGTTGATCCTATTCTAGACCACTATAAGAGATCTTTTCTGACTCTTAAGTATTGTATTTCATAAAAATAAAAACCATATGATAGGGTTATTCCCTCCATATCATGGAAGAACAAATATTTAATACAAAATAGTCCTCTTCTTAGTGCTATCTCTTTTCAGCAGAACAGAAAGATATCCTATACCAGACCATAAGTAATTATGTCTTATGGTCTGGTCCAGGGTTAGACTTAGACCTTCCCCAACCCTCATGATGATCCTGGTATACTAGAATAGGATGTGGGCCTTTAGAACTGTTGTGACCAGCAAATAAATTCATGGAAGTTTTCACTTTATTATCTAAAAAAAACAAAAGTTGTCTCGAAATAACTTACCTCTAAATTAGAAACACCATTTGTTTCTCACATGTATATTCTTGTATTTAAGTAATTATCTGGAAGAGAGGAAAAATATTTCCTCTCGTTCTTTACATGAGTTGGTTTTCTTATATATATATATATCGCATGGTTACCTCTATGTTCCCCAAAAATAGCTTTACAATTACAACTCTTCGTTTGCAGATTCTACACACCACTATGGGTGATATTCACATGAAATTATACCCAGAGGAATGTCCAAAAACTGTGGAGAATTTCACTACTCACTGCCGAAATGGCTACTATGACAATCTTATTTTTCATAGGGTCATCAAAGGCTTCATGATACAAACAGGAGATCCTTTAGGAGATGGCACTGGTGGGCAGTCTATTTGGGGGAGAGAATTTGAGGATGAATTTCATAAAAGGTAATGAAGTTTTTTTACAAACGTTCTATGTTATTAATTATTATATGCAAAAAATATCACAATATCAGACTCCAGGCTAATGATTATTTGGGGGATATGCCGATGGCTTGTGGAAACTTCCTGGTCTGATTTTGCCTCAGATGGAATTTAGAGCAAATGCTTTTTTCTCTCTTGCAGTTTGAGGCATGATAGGCCTTTCACGGTATCAATGGCAAATGCGGGCCCAAATACAAATGGTTCTCAGTTCTTTATCACCACAGTTGCTACTCCATGGTTGGACAACAAGCACACTGTATTTGGTAGAGTTGCGAAGGGAATGGATGTTGTACAGGTAAATTGGCTTCTATTCTTGCATAACCATTTAGTACAAGCACAACCATGTGCTCGTTCAGAATTCCATGTTTGTGATGTGGGCTTTGGTACCACCTAATCACACATTTTTTAAATCAGTTCTTGATTTCCTTTTACCCCTGTGGCACTTTTGATAAATGTTTCTCTTAAGTTTTCAACATCTGATTTATAATGTTAAAATCTTTTTTAGGTCTTGTTTGATGTCTGAATTTGTATATGAGAAGACTAACCAATTGAGAACTTCGACGTTGGCAGGCTATAGAAAAAGTGAAGACAGACAAGACAGATAAGCCATATCAAGATGTTAAAATTCTAAATGTCACTGTACCAAAGTCTTGAAGGTCCTTGGTCTGTATGGCTGATGGAGTCAGTCATATCAATACTGATGATACGCTGCTGAAGAAGTTTCAAACAGAATGATTTCAAGTTTCATCCTTTAGCTTGATAGGCGGCCAATGAACTGAGGCAATTATTCTTAAAAAGGATTGCCGTTGTTTTTCATGCATACACTTTCGTCACAGTTCAATCTTTATCCGACTTATGGCTCAAGCTTACCTCGGATGTTGGCTTCTGTGTTCTGCTTTGCCAGTGTAATGAGCTTTGCATGCCAAAGGAAGGCAGTTAGGCAATATCACTTGACATGTAATTTTTTCTGATACTATACCAGATGTACGATATCCCTGACTTATTATCACTATTTTTAAAAGTGGTATAAATATTTTTGCTTTTTTTTAACAAGTATAAATGGTTTTGCCGAAAAGTAGATTTCTAAAACTTTTCGAGTTTTATGGTTTGTGTCAGTTTTTTAATTGCTACAAGCATGCAACCTTTTATGTTTTGTGCTTGTTGGAATTGAAGTTAGAAATGTTATGCATGCTTTCAAAATGAAAAGTAAAAGCAAGGATTATAATTCTTTGGTAATTTTTTTTTTACTTCATAAGTGTTTTTTCGCATGAAAGTCAAACATGCACTTTTTCTTTTCTCTTCAAACTGCCAGTCTAATAATTTTCCCTTGATAAAACATGGACATGAGTGTTCCATCGAACTTATGTGAGTGCAATTTGTTAAAGCAATATTGACTCTTGTTGAAGATTGAGTCTCTGGAGCACTGGCTTCCGCGACCTGAGCTACTGAGGATAGCCCTGCAATTGGGAAAGGCTCCTAACTTAATACACGTGGTTCTTGCGTAATTGTGTTGTATCTAAAAACCTATAATAAGTGTTATGTGGCCACCGAAATTGGTTATGTAGTACAGACTTCACGGTTGGTAGCCACCGGTCCAAACAGAAACTCGGTAATAGATATGGAAAAACGTAATCACTAAGAGATCAAACAGGATCGTCTTACCGTTAATAAAAATGAACATTGCTATCAGACAATTATAAACAGCAGCCATATATGTTTCACATGCTGAAAACCTACTCCGCAATATCAAAAATATCTTTCAAACGTTAAAGAAAGGAATAATTATTATTTGATCATAGTTCTCAATAGTAACTAGGGCTGGAAAAAAAAAACTGAATTGAACTGATTTAATACTGAACTGAACTGGTGAAAAATAACTAAATTTTTCTATAAAAAAAATTGATCTGAACTAGTGTATAGTTCAGTGAACTGCTTCTATATTAATGGTTAACTAAACTATTAACCAAATAAAGAATTGCTTGACATGGAGTCAGCAATTAGTGGAAATCCACTGCAGTGAAATGGAACAATATTTAGAACAGTAAGCAATTTATTGGTCAATTTAATACTAAAATTATGCACCTAACCTCAATTTTTTTTTACATAAACACCTACATTTATTTTATTGTTTTTTTTTTACAATACGTCATGAGAATAGAAATGAATATTGAAAGAAGTATGTTATAATAACTGAAGGCATTTAACGTATTCATCCAGTTTTATATATCAACGTTTTAAAAAAAATGCAGAAAACAAATAATACCCAAGAACTAGTATAATTTTTGTTCTTTTTTTTATCTTTTGGAAGCGTTAAGTTTTAACACTTGTGATTATGTTATTATTATGTATTGACGACTGTCTAAAAATAATATGACCAGAGAAATAAAATAATATTTTTAGAAAAGTATTTAATTTAGTATTTATAATATAACAACACTCCATCGGTCATTATTTAGCGATGAAGTTTTCAAGTGAAATAACACAGTACACATCGAAAGAGAATCAAGATGCTTACACACCATGGACTTGCACACAAAACAGATTCCTTCTTTTTGTTATTTTGAATGTGAAAAGGCTAAAAAAAAGTGAATAGAAATAGAAGAGAAATTATAAAATATATAAATAAAATAGAATAAATGTAGATGTGTATATATAAAATAAAATCTAGCGTGGTTAGATGCATAATTTTAGTATTAAACCGACTAATAAATTAGTTACTGCTCTAAATACTGTTTCGGTTCACTGCAGCTGATGTGTGCGAGACTTGGTGCGTGAGGTGGGTAGCAGGTTGCGCCACGTTAACAGAATCATCATCACTTCTCTCGGTGTACGTACGAGACTTTCACCATTTTTTTAAATTCTGATTTCCTTAACATTTATTTTTTTCATAAACAAATTTAAATATTTACTTTAGATAGTGAAAATTGTAGGATTTATAACTTTAATTATTTCTATACTAAATCTCATGATTTTTTTCGGTATTTCTACTGAACTTTAGTACCGCATAACCTGTAAACCAAAAAGGCCATTATTACTCTAAGAAAATTGGAAGTTTTACGTGATAAAGAACTGATATTAAAGATTCAAATAATTTAGACGCAAAATTTATTTTTAAATAAAAATAGAACCAAAAGTAACAAAATAAATGATGCTTAAAAACAATTTGAATCAGTTCAAAACAATTCCGTTAAAATATGTTTTAGGGGCCCTTTGGTTAACAGAAAACCTACTATGGTAAACAGCAAAATATATTTTAAGACCTTTGTTAAAACTTTTGAAATAGATTATTTTAAGAAAAGTGATTGAGAAGATACAAGTGATTTAGTTCAGAGATTTATGAAAAGTACATTATAACTTGAGCTTTATATTATATAGAAGGAGGTATTAAAAATACTACTCCACAAAATAGTCAGAAATTTGACTCTTTTCTAGATTCTGATTATTCTTAGATGTTTAAAAACACATTTAATTGTTTTTTTCAAAATGAAAGTAATTTCAATGATGAATAAACCATTCAGATTCTAAATAACCAAGGTCAAAAAAATTAAATTCAAACATTACTAGATTATATCAGATAACATTACATTGTCTCCGATGTGAAGAAGCAAAACCCATAAACCTAAAACAATATGTAACTCAGGTAACAAAACCTTGTGATTGGGATAAAATACTAAATAGAACTCCAAATGTAAAAACACAAAAAACACTTCAGACCTTTTAGTCGAACAAACTGAAACCCATATCCTGCAGAACAAAGAAGATATATAGAATAATTAGCAGAGAATAGCGAATTAACTAAACAACAACAAATTAACAATTACTGCCAAAAGTTTGAACCTTACATCATCAGATTCCTCCTTCTCTTCTACTTTCTTTTCTTCCTTTACTTCGGCAGCAGGTGCAGCACCGCCACCAGCACCTCCTGCTGGTGCAGCAGCAACAGCAACCGCTGCACCACCACCAGCCACTGCAGAAATCTTTTCACTTCCACTAGCAAGTAGCTCATTGAAGTCTTTGCCCTTGACTTCGGTCAAGAGCAACTCAATCAACTCATGCTCAGCCTCAGCTCCAACTATAAATCAAAACAGAACAACCCACAAAAGCAATCACTCCAAACAATTCAAAATCAAAGTCTCCATAAACTCATCAACAAAAAAAATTACCCTAATTATTAAAATTACATTTCCTCGCACAACAAAAACCCTTGACAAGAATAGATAGGTAAAACAGCAAAGACAGATCAACCAGAAAATTACACTTGACTAAGGGTTTTAAAAAACGGTCAGTGGCGTGATTTGACCCGCAACATCAAGGATTATTAACTGCCCGCGATAGCAATTGGGACCACATTGGCTGCATTTGTCAGCAATTAGCCACAATATTAACAAACACAATGAAACAAAAATGTGACCACAACCGATATTTAAAATCAACAGATTACAAATTTAATCACCTATAGCTTTGAGAAGAAAAATATCATACTACATCTCATTCTCACAGTGATTCCAGTTTCCTACTTATCAATTTTACAAATCCCAAACTAAAAACATTAAAATAAGGTAAATTTTCTCCCAGATTCTAGTATTGAACACAAAAAAAGTGCTATTGCAAACCCAGTTCAGCATTCAACCATTAACCCATAAGTAAATAATAATAATAATAATCATAATATATTTTAAAAAAGGAGAAAAAGAAAGAGAAATTGGGATAAAGGAAGGACCTGCGCCGAGGATGTTTTTGATATCATCGGCAGAAGGAGATGGATTCCCTCCCAACACTGCGAGCAAGTATGCAGCGACGACCTTCATATCTGAATTCAAAATCAGGGCGAACAACAATTGTTAGTAAACGAAGATCAACGACACGTGCAATTGAAAATGGTTGTAAGAGAAAGAAAACTCACCCGCTAGATTGCGATTACGATTTCGCTTCTTCTGGCTTTTAGGTGTTAGGGTTTGTGCAAAGGGAGACGAGAGGCACAGGAGTGGAGTGGAGACGCATAATATATAACTAGGGTTTTCAGCTCTTGGGCTTTCATCTTTTTTTTTTTTTATTTTTTATTTTCCAGTTATGCCCCTCCTTACATTTAGGTAAACTTCTAACTTTTTTTGTTCAGTTTCTTTCATTCCCCCCCCCCACCCTAATATTTGACATATACAATTTGTTTCCACGGATTATTTTATTGTTTTTATATTGTTCAATAATTAATTCACCAAAAAAATATATTGTTCAATAATTCAGATGATGTAAAATCATTAAAGAAGAAATTTTATAAAATAAAAAAAACAATTCTTTTATTTATGTTACTGAAGCCTCTATATAAGAATAAAATAAAATAAAAAAAACTTTTCTATAAGCTAAAGTTAGCCTATCCATAAGTTAAAAACTATCTTTTAAAAAATTAATATAAGAATTTTCTTAAAAATTAACTTATGAATAAAGCATGATGAAAAAACAAATTTAGCTTATTCAAATAAACCTTATAAATAACATATTCATTAATGTAAATATGCAGGTTTCATTTGGAATACAAAACAAATAAATATGTGAATAAAACGGCTTGCTTTGTTTTTAATTAA
The DNA here is from genome assembly GCF_004193775.1 of Glycine soja. Classification (NCBI taxonomy): domain Eukaryota; kingdom Viridiplantae; phylum Streptophyta; class Magnoliopsida; order Fabales; family Fabaceae; genus Glycine; species Glycine soja. The sequence goes on along the minus strand of NC_041012.1, from coordinate 48,867,409 downwards.
ATTAAAATATTTTGAAATGATATCTTATATGTAAAAATCATTCACTTACATAGATTAAAAAATTCAGGGAGCTTTGTCTTAAGAAAGTTTTTTATTTATTTATTTTTAGTTATAAAAATATCACGTCATCTTGACATTATTTCCTAATTTCAAATATTGTATATGAAATTGTGAAAATAGTTTTTATTATTGTTTTTGCTTTTTTTATATATAAATCTTTGAAAATAGAAAATAAAATGAAAATAATGAGATATTTTTGTTGAAACTGTAAATAAGAATTTTAAATTGATAATATTTTCTGAAAATAAATAGCCATTATGTTTTATATTTTTTTTTACTGAAATGTTTTATATTCTTTAAGGAGTCAATAAACTCATAAAGAAAGAGACAACTAATTAACCTTAAATAATAATGAGGTGCATTTAAGTAATACCCTGAAAAAATGTAGACGGCCATCACAGTTGGGCTGGTGGGCTAGGGGGTTTTGGTTGTCCCTTTTCGGCTTCTTTTTGTTATTTTAATAAAACAAATAAAAAATTAAATTAATTAAATAAAAAATTCATAGGAATTGAAAAAAAAAAAAAAGGAACCTATCAAAGCAATTATACCAGACAAGGGCCGATTGAAGGGGTTGACTCAATTTTTATTCAAGAAAAGTTTTGTTAGGGGCACAGGGAGGAGGTTTATAGGTTTTTCTTCAACCTAAACGAGTTTCAGGTGATAACATAAGCAAACTGCATTACAAGTATTGGACAAGGGTAGTTATTAAGAATTTTTTTAGTGTTGGAGAGTAAAATATTATTTTAATTTATTAGACTTTATCAGAATCTTGGTTGATTTATCATTTGAGTATTGTATTTAAAAAAAAAAAAAGAAGAAGCTCTAATACATGTAGATATGTCATACAAATTATGGTAAAAAAGTAATAGAAATTCTGTCATTTTAAAATTTTGGGAGGACGAGCAAGGCATGGTGCAACCCCCATGCCGGTTCAATCTTCACATCAAGAGTCAATTTTTGGTAGCTGATTCCCCAATGGACTCAACCCTATTTTCTGCTATTTATGCCTTGCTTTAAGAACTGCAACCTATTTCTGCATAAAATTTGCATTTAGCAAAGTACAACTGCGCAAAGGAAATAAAAGCAGGGAAGAGTATTTACATACATAGTACCAGCAATCAACCACATGAAAATAAAACAATTAATATTTAGTTGTTGCAAACGATGGGCATTAACAGATGCTGACACCACTTTGCAACAGGTAAACCGTAAACCTATCTAGTGCAAGTTTGGAAATCCAATGGACAGCCTCCAAAATTATGTTTCTCACTTCCCACGACCTACATTTGCCACCCACAAACAGTTTGCCAAACACTCTGCTAATCAGACCCTTGTCCATTGTTCCATATGAATAACTACGGTAAGGGCAGGCCCAAACCATTTAGTAATCAAATAATCATGCTTGATAGCAATAATTTGTTGAATGATATTTAGAAACTGAAATTCCAAGATCTATGGATCACACACCTGGGTAGCCAATAAAACCAGCCCATATGATTGACAACTAATATGACGAAAAGGCTTTTCTCGAATAGCATGAGACCCAGATAAAAATATTGCAAAAACACAATTATGGATGATAAGCCTTACTTGGAATCAGTAAGGCGGCCATGTAAGCTCCATCTTTGACGGAAACCTTCAACGCCTTCAACTCCATTAGCAAGAATTAGGCGCCTATACATTTGAAATGAAGGTACATAAGATGTCCAGAGATTGAAAATTCTAGCATCACATTCATACACCCAAGTGTCACATGATACTGAAGACATAGATATATTGTTCAAAGTGCGTGATTGAGTGCCAAAATTGGCACAGCGAATAGAAATCTTGAAGACTAAAAGGAAATTTAGGGGCACTTACAAATGTAGGTTCAAGTTATTAATGCTTAAAGAAATTTATTTTATAGAAGCTCATTACATACCTCAATAAAATAACAACGTTCTTAGATATCGGTGACCACTTTGAAAAGAAAAAACTATTAGTCCTCAATATTGAATTTTTTTTCTTAAATATTCATTTGAAGCCCAAATGACAAAATAATAAGAACAAATATTCTTCTCTAGCATCACTTGTGCTTTGGGGATAAGTCCAATAATACTTTTGGAAGAGCAAGATGCTGCTGCAGCTTCCTCAAAATAAAAGCACTGAAATGTTTAGTCATAAAAGATGTTCATGTTTACAGATGGCACTCTCCAGAATTTTTGTGGTTTGAAATCTTAGGAAGAAACATTCTTCAAGGATCTATTATAAGCTTGCTTTATGCTCCTTCGGGATATGTAAAGCAAAGAATTATCCTAGACTATTTACTAAACATGGATCACATTATGACTATTTGAATATACCTCTCCAATGATGTAACTTCTGCTTCAAGCTGAGAGGCCCTCCCCTTGGCTTCATCTAGAGGCATTGATGAACCTAATTTGAATTCACTATCTTGAAGCCGCTTCCTTATCTCCTTATCCTGCATTTTTTTTTTCAAAAAAAAAATGAAACAGAAAAGGTGACGGTAGATGTAACAAACTGAAGGAATTGTCCTAAATCTTAATCTCCAACAATTGCAATCAGTAAATATTACACATATTAAAAATCATTCAAAGAAGTTATGAGTTGTAGTAGTAAAATGGAAGAGATGAAGGAAGGAGGAAGAAAGAACAAATAAAAGAATATCTGTAACAGATGTGTGATAACAATGGTCTCACCCTTCTTTCAGCACATTGTTTATATAAAGCAATTTCATCTTGACAAAATGGTTCAATGTCATTGATTTGCAAGCCTACAAGATTTAGATCAAGCTTATAAGATGTTCAGATACAACAATGTTGCAACAGAAATCTAATATTAAAACAAACAACAAATATCTGTATTCTGTCAACAGTTGACTCATGGCATTATCAGTAGATGGAACCTAGTTGAAGTTAATCCTTTAACTTCTCCTGTATGGTCATACCCAAAAAAGTGTTGATAATAAAGACCATCATGGTTATTCACTTTGTTTACATGTAAAGTCATTCAAAATCCCATGAGCTGATGTCCCCACTCAATTCTAATTACGAAAACAACTGCTTAATTCATACCGTTGCATCTACTCACAGCTATCAAATTAAAATAAAAACACAAATCCCAGAGCTTATTTTTTTCTAAGGTTGAATTTTATGATAAATGTTCAATAATTAAAAAATAATATTGTTGCATGATAAAGCTAAAAAAATTAAGCATGTGATTCTTATTCTCTCTTCTATGCATTTAATTTCCTTATTTTTTTTATACACAATAATTATTATGGTTTCGATGTTCTTCCTTCTCTATCCTATGTGTAACTCTAGTGAATTTGTCTCTCATTTTATGCAAGCAAAGGAATTAACAAAAAGAACATCTACACACGGTTAATAAAAGTGGGACTTACAGAGAAAGAGATTCCTGAGAATTCCATCACACAAATCAACACCTTGGAGTACATGGGAGGCTATTTCCGGTGGTACTACAGGTGATGGAGGACCTGTCATTAAATCATCACCAACCAGAATTGTTTCATCCATCGTTGGCTGTGCATCAACTGAAATCCACACACGAGTTTATCAACATTTTTCATCTTCCAAACATTTGAACCATTTCATTATGGTTTTAAGGCAAGAGACCCAAACCAAAACAATTTAACATGACAATGAAGTAAATAGTATGACTGAGTCTGAGATGACATACCATCCATGGTTGCTTCCTGGTAATCCTTCGGCAAAAAAATGCAACAGTTTTGGTTTCTTCTGTTCGTTTTCTTACTGTAGCAGCTTACAAATCACACCTCACGGGATACAATTGCTGAAACAAAATTAAGTGTGAATTACAATATTAGTATTATAATTGATATGGTTAGGTAGCGATTACAGGTGAGCTAAGGGTGTATAAGGGACTGTTTGATGTCTTCCCGCACTGGCCTGACAAGAGTAACGGGTGTAAAACTACAAGTACTAACAAGGGTTTCCTATTGCCATTGTAAGTGTTTTCTCCCCCCTGCTCCCCCACCCACAAAAAAAAAAAAAGCGAAGGAAAAATAAAATCGTCTCTTTTTGTAAATCAGAATGCTACAGGTACCAAATGACTAAACTATTCCTCCACCTTTACATACTAAGTGTTTCAAACATTTTTACAAACACCTTATGGGCATGCATAATTGATTAGGTTTAGTGCTTCAGTAGGAGTAATTTTTCACAGACAAAATCCAAGCCATAATAATCCTTGCTTCTATCTCTTAGTTCTCGTATATTATATCAGAAGCAAAGACAAGTCCAACACAACAATAAAAACAAATACACCAACGTAAAGTGAAATGAAATAATAAAAAATTAAAACCTTAAATTACCTCACTCTCGATAAGAGTAAGGAAAGTGAAATGCGAGTACGTAGCCGGAATCAGAGGACGTAGAAGGAAAACTAGCTCGGTTCTTAGTTGGATTTTTTATTTATCACTTCCTAAGATTATTAAGGTTGCTTTTCGTGGAGCTGAGCTGAAGATTATTATTATTGGGCTTATGAGTTATGGGGTTTTTATGCTTACGTGTACGTTGCTGGGGTTTTGTAGAACTTTTGGCATTCTCATCTGCCATTTTTTATGCTTTTTATATACTCGTGTACGTGGTCTAGTCTCTGCTACGTTTCCCTTCTCCTATGCTAACTAATCCTAAATACTACTTCTTTTCTTTCTTCCTTCACTTTTCTTTGATTTATTTTTTTAAAATTCATTTGTCTTAAAGTTCAATCTTTGGTTAATCAATTCGTTTATCGTAGAACATAAAAAAAAAAAACAATTAAACCTTAGTTTGAGAAAATATTTTCTCTTTTTTTAATTATAAAAAAATGTCAACATTATTTTTGAGTTTCAAAGCTTAGTACGAAAAATCATAAAAGTAAAATAGTTTAATTTTAATGCACTTTTAGCGTTAAAATTTTAATATAACACTATGAAAATAAACAAAATTTTCATATATAAGATTGGATAATAATATAAAAATAATTTATCGTATTAGTGTATTCGTTATTAAACAGACTTAAAGCAAAGCTGGCACGATGGATCATTGACTACCTCCTTCCATGCAAAAATCAACTTAAACAGAGCAATGTCTAATTCTTGTTCAGTGATTCACCAAAGTTTCTATACTTTGAGGTGGCCAATATGTGAGGAAAGTTTGCATAAATCTCACAAGATATATACTACAGAATACATTACTTCCTCCTTTCATCTATTTTGTCTTTTGATCATTACCGGGTAATCCATAAAAGTATTACACACAAATTCTTCAACTGACAAAAAATTGAGCTTGAACACTTTTCCTGTGTCCCCCTCCCTTTTTTTCCATCCCCTTGTCCTATATAAATTAAAGCACTTCACCAGGTTGATAAGCCAACATGACTCATGCACGCCTGTACTCATCTCCACAATCACCAATCACTTTAAGCAGATCCTTTCCTTTCGCTGTGGCTTCTCTTATGCTGTTCACGTCATCTTCATCGAGAACAAGTGAAAAGATAGCATTGGTATCTTGAATATGTTCTGCCAAGCCAAGTCTGACACCAACCATTGATCCTGCTACTGCAGGCTACATGTTTGACAAGAACCAAAATAAAATGGATATATACCAGGGCTTGTCCAATATGTAGCATGAGAATGAGGTTTTAAATTAATAAGAACAGCAAATTCTTGGAGAGAGAATAAATCAAATTCACCTGATCTAGTATATACTTCACAGCAACAGTTGCGATCGATACGCCATGTTTAGAAGCTACTTGTTTAAGAGTCCGAAGCAGTCCCTGGAACAAACTCCATCCTCCCCAAGCATCTACCATCTGCCACCGGATGCAAAGTATACGAAAACACATGAATATAACTAACAAGGAAAAAATTGTTCTTATGCAGGGAAAGCATCAATCATCAACTTGAATTGTTCTATAACCTACATATTGATTCAGAGTTATTTATCATTGACAATTTCCATTTGCCTTACCATCTTACCTAAACTGCTTATCTTAGTTTTACAATACAATGAATTTAGAAGCAATAGCAACTTTCTATAGAACACCAATGAAGGTGCTAAATGTTTCTTAAACTACCTCCAAATAACTAATGGTGGTCATGAAATCATACCCTTTTGTACTTTTGGAGGGAGGGAGTGTTTATTGCAGGACCAGCAAAAGGAATAGCTATGTTGGTGTCAAGGAACTTCTCAGACAACAGACCACCCATTACTGTTCCATACCTGCATCACAAACTTATCTACTAAGTGGAAAAAGTTGTAGTTTTCTTTTATTAAACTTTCATTTCATATTTAGGAGAACTATTTTCTGTGGCTGAAATAATTTATTTTTATGAGAGAGAAAGAGAGAGATACGTTATAAGTTTGACTCCTGTATGCTGACAAAGCTCTGCCATTCTCTGTTGGGGACGCATATCAACAAGGGAATGTTGCACCTGACATTGAAGATACCAATAAGGATCACGAACTAACAGTAATTATTAAAAGAACTGATAATAGAGGAATCAAGGCATTTGGATTTACCTGATTGCTTACAACAGGAACCTCATTTTCAAGAATAATTTGTAATCTCTCCGTATCAAAATTTGTCAGAGCCACAGTCTTGATTTTACCTGTACAGAGCTAACTGAAGTAGTTTGATCAAAGCAAGAAACATGAACTCATAAGTGAATTTGTGACCGTTAAGCAGAAACAAAACTAACCTTCTTCTTTCAAATCTGTTAGGTGTTTTAGTGCATCCAGGTAGCCTGGATTCGAGTAATCCCACCTAAACCCAATAGTGATAGAGGAGAATTGTCACAAGAATCCTTAACTTCAGAGAATTAGAATTATTTTAGCTAGATAATGGAAATTAAGCGTTCTTTTCACTATTTCAGTAAAGAAGCAAAATGGATGATTATATGTCATGGATAATGTTAATGGTTATGATTCTCCCTAAAAATTTGAAGAATTATGCAGCTTGAACCGTGATAATTATAGATCAAATAACCACAATACAGAGGAATTAAATACCAATGAAACTGAAGCATGTCCAAGGATTCCACATCCATTCTCTTCCTTGAAACATTGATGCTGTCTCTTACATAGCTACTAGTCATCTTAACTGGCGGAGGAACCCACTTAGTGAGACTGCATCAAATGATACAATTTGATAAGAAAATAGTTTCATTTATTTTTACTAACAATTTAGAAGTATATGGTATTATGGTAGGATGCATACTAGCCAAATGCCCATCCAAAGTAACTGCATTTTCTTCAAGTAGAAAAAACAATTAAGAAAAGAATATGTAGTCATATAATCAACTCACCCTCTGACCTGTTGCAACAATTCAGCAGGACGCTCTCGACGAACTCGATTAATGAAAATCCCATATAGATCTTCAGCAGGTCCATCTGCAAAGCCCGAAGAACACAAGAATGAGAAAACAATTCTAAAAGGTCATAAGTCATAACCTTTAAGCAGATTTGTAAAAAGCAGCACATGTTGAGAAGAATTCACATCTGAAAGATCCAATAATCACATCAGACACTCAAATTTGAACATGACAAATCAATTATCACTCTCTATTCCTCTAACGAATAACTTCAGTTCAGAGTTTAGTCAAGGGGTTTCCTTAAAAGGGTACATTAAGATGGTTCAAACATAAAGCAAGTAGAAGCAGCTAAGTTGCATAATATATCAGCCATATCAAAAGTGGCGAGGCCAGCATCAACATATTTAAGCATAGCATCAACAGCATCATCCCTATCGGCTCTGCCCCATCCACCACTCGTCTGCCACATTCCATTCACAACCCGGCATATATCCAATGAATCATTGCCATTCTTGATGACAATGCTTCTGTTATCCTGTGTCAGCACACACTGAAATGGTCTCAGATGCTTATGTTTTACCGTTACTTTTTCTCTCCCAGTTGGTGTTCCATTTGGACTGAAAGTGAATTTGCTCAAAGAATGCCGCAATAAATCCGACATTTCCAAATTGCTCAAGTGCCTATAACAGCTCTAGCAGAACACGGTCACAGTGTCGCTTCGTCAGTGCTTTATCCTTTATCAGCATCCATTGCCCTCCACCATATGTTTTTATCATTTTAATTTTATGTGATTTTGCCGTTTTTTAATTTTATTATTAGAATAAATAATTCATGCATTAATAATGTCATCAAATTAAAAATTGACATTTATGGTAAGTTGGTAAAATTTTACAAAAGTATTAAATAGTCTTTATTTAATATTTTTAAGATATTAATTTAAGAAATAATTAATAGATTATATATTTGTATTAATTATTTTATTATAAAAATATTTAAATAATAGTTTTCTGTTTTTAATAATTTTACATTTTTAGAAAATATATACCATTTGCCGAAAATTAAATAATTATTAAACGAGAATTACTAATTAACAATAATTCTAAATTAAATAATAAATAGTCATTTTATTTAATAAAAAAGGAAAAAAATAATATTTTTATATTTTGAAACAATAAATATGTTTCCTTTTTTATTCAATATTTTTTTATAAAGTATTAGGAAAATTAATAACAAATAACATTATTTAATGATTAACTCTTAACAACAAAAAAGAAATTTCTAATCCATATCTATATGGATAGAGTAAGAATACAAAAATAAAAACTATATTAATAAAAATATAAAAAACATAATGCTCATTTTTTAATTATTTAACACGTTTACTGTAATAAAATATATTTAATGTTTTCATATACCATTTATATACCATTTACTTACGTACGTACACACACAGTAACAACAAGAAAGTACACACAGTAACAGAGAAAAAAGAAAGTCATTGAATGCATTCAATTGATCACTTAATCTAATATTCAATCACAGGCAGCAAGGGAAAGAGAAATAACAGGCCAACCGGAAAGCTCCACGTCAGCAAGAAGCAATTGCGAGTAGAGAGAAAATGAGCAGAGAGAACGTACAGTGATCGGCCATGTCGAAGGTAGTTAGGCCGGCGTCGGCGTAGCGAAGCATAGCCTCGACGGCGTCGTCTCGGTCGATTCGGCCCCATCCGCCGCTGGTCTGCCACATTCCGTTCAGCACGCGGCATATCTCCAGCGAATCGCTCCTGTTACTCACCGTCACTCGCTGATTCTCGCTCGTGACCGTGCTTACGTCAGCGCACCGGACCGAGTTTGCGCCGCTCCTTTGCCGCCGCGAGTCTCTCCCAGTGGAATTGAAGCGCGTGGCGGCGGAGAATAGGCGGTGGTGGTGGCTAACTATTGTTGCCATTTCTGGTGGATTGAGATTGAGACAGAAGGCGCGAGCGGGAGAAGAAGAAGAAGAGAGGATAAGGAAGTAAAATCAATCAACTATCCAGAAATGAATGAATGGCTTTGTTCGTTCACTCGTTCCTTCAAAATTATGAAATGACGATAGTGCCACTGTGCCAAAATACCTGGGCCCAAATTATTTAAAAAGGCCAGATAGGCAAGCTCGTACATGTTCATTGACAAGGCTTAGGCAATTACTTTCTATACTTCCAAATTTGCTTCCTACAACTTTTTAAATTAACGGAACACCTAATCTAGAATGTAGTCTTACATTCCACATTAGGTGCAGGAAGTAACTATGGAGGTGTAAAACGTAATTACACAAGGCTTATTAATAACGTAGGATAATAAAATTAGGAAGTTGTCATTGGTCTCAACTCCATTTGTTATTGGCCCCACGAATGTGAGAAAAGACACTTTTACCCTTTCCCTCTTTCCCTTCACCTTCTTCACATCCCACCCAACCCATCACCACCTCACCAACATCCTGAGCCACCACCTCTATCCAAATTTGAACCAGCGAGCCTAGTGTCCCTGCAACAACATCCTAACAATGACGCACATTGCTCCTGACCACCACATCGTTGCAACACCATGAGACTCCTTGGCCCTACACCTTCGTCTGTGTTGTTGTGCATTCTCACCATCACCGTGACCAAACACCTTTGATTTACATCAATCTAGACTCATCGACCCAAATCTTCACCACCATCATCAAAGTTTTGAGGAAAAAGAATAGGGAAATAGAAGTATACTTTCATTTTTAGGTCAAAAAAACAATGAAATCACAATTCTTGTGTTTTTTTTACCCCTTCAAGAAGCAATGGAACACATGGTTTCGTTGTTTTTTTTTTTGCAACATTTTCATAAAATAACGAAAATATGATTTCGATGTGCAACTATACAACAAAATTGTGTTTCTATTGTTTACTTTTCCCCACCCCTTCGTAAACAATTAAAAGAAGATTAACGGAATCATGTTTCCATGAAAATGGTATTTTTGGAAGAAAAAAATTGGTGTCAACCCCTTGGTAAGGGCCAACAACAAAAGGGTTGAGGCCAGTAACAACTCCCTAAAAGCAAACTGATTTTGATATAATTCTCATAAAAAAATGTTCTTCATCTCTATATTATTGTTTTTGGTGCCTATAAATGAGTAAATTTTATTGTTGGTTCTTATAGAACATTCATATAAGAATTTCATTCATGTAGAATTTGAAATCACTATTTTTTGTTCTTAGCGTTCATTTTAATAGAGATACAAATGAGAAATGAATATTCATCTATGAGAAATGTTATTTCATATGAAACTTTCTCACAAAATACTAATAGCACATGTTTTTAATTGATTGAATAAAAATTAAATAAAAAATACAAACAATATTTCATTTGACAAAAAAGTTGGAAAAAGTTACTTATTTATTGTAACAGAAAATTTAAATGGAGCTTTGTTCTAGTAGATTTCTCCAAGACGATGAAAAATAATTAAGCGAATCAACATTTTGAGGTTGGGAGTTGTTCGTATTTTTGTACATTATATAATATATAAAAAAATGTTAAGAGTTATTATATTGATAATTTTTTCAAATTGTCTTTCTCTTGTAATTTGAGTTTGAAGTATTTTTAGCATATAGTATACATTGCTCTAAACACCTCCCATATGTGGGTTACTAAAGGCTATCATGAGCAAAAAGACATAAAGACATTAAGTCATATGTTGTTAACACTTGATTTTTAGCACAACTTTAAAAAATTTCACAAATAACTAAAGAAAGTCATGATACAAAATTGCATATCACAATTAAATTATAACTAGAAAGTTAAATACAGTAGAACTATAATTAAATAAAAAAAGTCAACAAAACACACAATACAATGAAAAAGAGGACAAACCAATATAGGAAAAACCATGATGCTTCTAAGAAGACATTTATTTTATAGGCAAATAAAGATACAAGATTCAACATCTTCCAAAAGTTCAAAACAACATAACTTCAAAAGCAAAATCAATTCAATCCATCAGAAGAAGAATTGATAATAATGACATATAAACTCTAGTTTGGTGATTGAGAAGTAGAAGCTGGTGATTGAGAAATCTCAAGTCTGATAATCTTTCGCTCCATCTGTAAATAAAATAAAGTAATCAAACATATTACTATACAATATGTGCTTAGAAAATTCAAGCAAAGAAAAGCAACCTTTCATGCATTTAATGTACGAGTGTGCTTTAAAGAATTTAAAATGAAAAAGAAAAAAAGTAATAAACCTGTACAAAGGCCTCCAACTTGTTCTTGGTCTTACTAAACTCAATTTTTAACCATGACATGGATCGAGAAAAACTGAACAACGTTTACAAACAAAATTTAGTTTGAAACTATATAAAACACAAGACATCAATAATTTCATATTTTTCCAATATTAAAAGTACAAATATCTAGATAGCAATGAATGAAATAGAATATATATATATATATATATAGTCATTTTCATATAATGATAATGAAATCAAGTACAACCGCATACCCTAAGATAGGCAAATGACACAATAAGCATATAGTGATAATGAATTTTATAAGAGGAAAAATATAAATAGACAAGATTGTTATCTATCTATCTATCTATCTATCTCTCTCTCTCTCTCTCTCTATATATATATATATATATATATATATAATTGATTAATTCTTCGTATAGGATACAATTTTTTTTTCAATTTTTCTCAATAAAAAGTGTTGTAAGAGATAACAAGAATGTATTGTATAGAGAGAGAAAAATAAAATATTGAATAAAAAAGACAAAAATTACTTTTCTTGGTGCTTCTCATTACAAGCTTTGATGACATCAGAACATGCAAGCTTCATTTGCTCTGCACCAATACTGCAAACATCAATTACAAATATAAATGTAATTTCAAATGTTAAAAAACTTAGTAGTGAACTTGTTATCTTCCTTATAATAAAAATAAGCAATATTATAGAAGAACCTAACTTTTTGAAAATTTTGTCTTTAACACTCATAAATAATCATTCTAAAATAACATGCATGGTAAGAAACAATAATACACTTATTAAGTAAATGTTTAATGTATTTAAATAAGCATTATGCATTATACATCTTTAACTTTTTGCTCATTAATAACTTGAGGTCTAAAATTGAGTAACTAAACTGGGAAAACTTATATCTAGAGTATGTATGTGAAAACTTGTGAATGTGCATATGCATGTATGTTTGTATATGTGAATTGATGTAATCAAATGCATTGTTTTAGGCTAAATTATAAAAGTGATTCTTAGGTTAAGCAAATCATTTTAGGTCATCAATACCAAAGGGAAAAATACCAATAATTATAAGCAATAAACACCACACAAAAAAAAAAACATGTAAGGTAATTAGTATAATAAGATTATAGCAATGAAATTTGTATGGCCCTATAACAAGTAAATTAAAAAATGCAGTATTTGAGATAAACTAAAGTCAAATGAGAAACACATGTAAGTTTATAATCTGGACCTTATCTTTACATAGTTACATCTTTAGATGAAGGAGTATGTCTAAGTAATTAAGTTTTGAAAAATTACACAAAACTCTTTTTTAAGACCCAACATGACAATAGATAGACATTGCACATTACCTTGTACTCTTATCTTCTATTTCACGAGCAAGAGATGCCAACTTACAAAAGCTAACTTTTGGATTATCACTATAGATATAAAAATATTGGTTAGAGAAACTTGTTAAACATAAATAATTTATTCTAAAAAACATGAAAAGACCAACAACATTACACATGACGCGAAAGCTCAAAAAGGATCCTTTCAACATTTGAAAAATATGTTTCTATCAACTGCACCACACGATCTGGTTCTCCAATGCGTTTCAAAGCCACAATCATGTTAAATTGATCATTCACCACCCCCTACAAGTAATAACAAACTAAAACACAATCAAACATCTCAACAATAATTTTTTAGTGTTATAAAACAAAATAAAAAAAAATAAACTACAATATTAACATATTCACTTACAACTCAAGTGAAAAACATAAATAAATATGTTAAATGTTTGCATTGCATGTTGAATATTTTTTTCTAAAGAGAAAAACATTGAAATGATTAAAGGAAGAATGTTTCAATGTAATTTGAATTTTGGATACTGAGACAGACAGGTTACAAGTGATTCAATCTACAAAGACCTTTTAAGGTTTTTCCCACAATGAAAATTAAGAAACAACAATCTTTTAAGGTTATCCCTACAAAATAAAAGGTATAAAATTTTCAAGAGATGACAATTCTAGATATATCACTAGCAAATAGTTAAACACAAATGAAAATTAAAACACTTGAAACAAAATTTTCTTACCTCGTCAAACAATGATTTCATGTATCCTTGCAAGAGTCCTTTGAGAATTGACATGGTCATTTTTTTACAAGATGCATAAATGTAGCTCCCTTGGAGAAGAAAATCGGTAAGGAAGATAAGTATTTTGGTTGAAAATAATTATCTTGCATGCAAGGTGCTACTTTTTAACTCCATATACAAATCTCAAATGCATATAGACAAAAAAAAATGGTTATAAAATAACTGAACTAAATGAGTAAAGTAGAAATTGGTTGTCAGTTACCATGAATTTAGCATGAATACATGTAAAAATTTCCATTCAATATTGCAAGTGGCAATGGACAGTTTCTTTTTCTTCTTTGTTAGGATGCATTTGTTTTAAGGATTAAGTTATGTTTGGGAAAAAAAAAACTTGAGAATAAGATTGGCCAAGGAGGAGGAGAAATTTTGAAAATCTTATAGAGAAAATTTTAAATGCTAACAATTCAATTGATACGAAAATAACATTGTTAGACATTAAAATATTTTTGGTCAATATAGTCATAAAATATGTCTTGCAAAATAAGAAGAATTTTTGTGAAATAGTTGCAAAAATATTAAATACCAACCAAAAATGTTTTTCAATTTATTTGAGAATAGCATTCATAGTCATTAAAATGTATTTCTAGTCAATGTAGTAATTAAATATGACTAACCAAAGTTGGAAGAATTTGGAAAAATATTAAATACTAGTAAAAAAATGTTTTTCAATTTATTTGAAAATAACATTCTTAGTCATTAAAACTTGTAAAATTAAGATTTTTTTATTTTCTTTTTACTTCTTTTGAATTAACATTTTTTTCCATGCAATATATACCACTAAAAAGTAAAGAAGCATTGCATAAATAATAGTAAAATCATTCAAATAATAAAATACAATTACACATGTTATGTAACCAACAACACATACACACTACTCAATTGACTTAACTAAGTTTCTTTAATTCATATAACAATGACTTTATATGATATGATATTGCACACTTCATATGTTCAAATGCGATCTTTAGTTACAATAGATTATTATGCCTTATAACCCTAGAACTATACAAACAATAAAAAGAAAAAAAATAAACTTAAAAATTACAACCAAATCAAATCGCAATGGAAATAAGCTAACAATTTAATTAACGAGTTAAAATGTTTTTCTAAGTCCAAAACCAAAACCTTAATCATAATTATAAATACCTTACCATGCCCTCGATGTTTAATTGTATAATTAAGTTTATTAAACAAGAGATATCAATTTTTCATTTTGTTTGCATTTGTTTTTAACCCAATTTGTAAAAGTATTAAAAATTTATTATTGACTAAGGTGCTAAACATGGAAGGAGATTGATAGAAAGGTCTTGAATCATTCTCCTCAACTATTTTTCCTAACATGCATTAAATATTGTAAGAAAATGTATAATAAATTTGAACCAAGCTAACCCATAAAACACTTCAATCAATGCCAATGGCTATTTGAGAGAAATGGAACATTTAGAGGGTAAATATGAATGAATATTTAAGAAGACTAAAGAAAGATAAAACATTAAAAGAGAATTTATAAGAGTTCAATGACTATGTGTTGTTGATGTAATTTTTTTGCACTATTAACTAATTATAAATCATTATTTGTAAGATTTTTAAAATAATTACTATAAAGATCAATAAACTTATCACACATAATAATTTGTAATTAGATGACATTATTTTACATTGTCAGATCATGATTTATTTTCTCAATTCATAAACAAATAAGGGAGATATATTCATAGTTTGCTTAGTTTCACATTTTTAATATGTTTTTTAGACATTAACAATTGCAACTTTTATATCCTAAAATACAAGTGATTAATCTATTCTAAATGTGGTTCAAAAAATGCTATCATGGGGTTGAAATGAGCTAGATCAAGCTAGGTTATACTAGGCTTGGGCTTAGTTAAAAATATATTATTTGAGTCAGACTTAATTATTTATCAAAAGTCTTTTTTAAAAAGTTCTAACTCGACCTACAAGCTATGTTTGATGGTCCATTTTTTTATGATTTAACATCAAGACAAATGTGAAAAATATATATGTTAGGTTTTGTGAAAATAAAATTTAACTTGTTTATACGAATATGATATAAACATGCTTTAAAGGTTTAATATAACATCCATGATAATTTATTTTAAAATATACTTTATAATAAGACTTTTAAATAAGATATAAATTTATATTTTAATCAAATTAATTGTAAGGTTTAACTTGACTTTCCATGTAGATCAACATATTTAACATTTAAAAAAGCATAATAAAGATAATATTTAATGCAATATAACAAACTTATTATTATTATGATGATAACCGTTAAGTTTATTTTGTTTTAAATAGGTCTCTCAATTAGGCCCATAAGATTTTTTGAATGGCCTAGAGCTTGACTTTCTTTAAATTTTCATAAAAGATTTGATCTGATTTATTTTTTAAGAAAATTGAACTTGACCTAAGTCTGATGTAGGCTAAACCGTATGCTTCTGTCGAGTAGCCTACTTTGCTTTCACCCCTACATGTCATTAGTAATTTGAAGTATATCTAGTTGTTGTCCTAGGGTGTTCATTGATCCGAATCAATTCAATGATTCCAACTATTCGAACCGAACCATTTAAATTGATTTGATTTTTATTTTTTCATCTTGAGCTCAACTCAAATCAAATCCATTGAAACTCAATGTTGATTGGTTCGAGTATTGGACAATACTTCTCAAACCCAAACAAAATCAATTATATATCTATTATTAGTTTTTATTTTTCAATGCCTAACTTACTATTAAGTGTTTTAGATAAACAACAACCATCTATTATTTTTTTGATTTAATCAATTAATCATATATTATTATTTATAACTTATGCTATTATTTTATTGGTGTAAGTCAATTACACTAAAATACGTTGCTTATACTTTTTTTAAAAAAACATTATCTATCAATTTCGAGACAAAAATTGTTGTCTTAATTTTTTTTTTCAAAATAACTTTTTGATTGGTATCCAATGACCCGAATCAAGTTAATCCATTCAATATTAGATAGATTTGATTCAGCTTAGACAAATTGAAATCTTAGATAGATTTGATTCAGTCTAGGCAGATTGAAATCTGAACTAAAGTGAACTAATTAAAATCAATTAATTTGAATTTCATTTTCCCTCTCATCCCAACCAAACCCAGGTGACCATATAACAAGTACATTGTCACAATGTCACTCCATATCCATGTCTGGGCCGAAGAGCAAGCCCATGGATTTTGGGCCCCAATCACGAGTAACTGCCATCGTTTTGCAACGAAGCCCAGGAAAAGGAAAACCGCCATCTAGGGCTTTAAACTAACTAAACACTGCAAATCCTCACAGCAAAACTTCCGAATCTGACCCTTCAATGGAGGAGCACCCGAAGAAGAAGAAGAAAGGCTGCCGAAACCCCGAGACCAAGTTCCAATTCGAGTTGAACTCATGTTCCAAAGCCAAGGACCTCCGCGGCGCGATATCCCTCTATGACGACGCCGTTTCGAACAACACCCGCCTCAACCAGCACCACTTCAACGCCCTCCTCTACCTCTGCTCCAACTCCGTCGCCGACCCCTCCCTTAAGCCCACTGCCCTCGACTACGGCTTCCGCGCCTTCCGCCACATGTCCGCACTCGCCGTCCTCCCCAACGAGGCCACCGTCACCGCCGTCGCGCGCCTCGCTGCGGCGAAAGGCGACGCGGATTACGCCTTCGAGTTGGTGAAGAGCATGGGCAAGAACTATAACAACGCTTTGCCGAGGCTAAGAACCTACGATCCTGCTCTGTTCTGTTTCTGTGAAATGCTTGACGCGGATAAGGCCTATGAGGTGGAGGAGCATATGAATGGGGTTGGAGTGAGCTTAGAAGAGGCAGAACTCGCCGCGCTTTTGAAGGTGAGTGCGCGTTGTGGTAGAGTGGATAAGGTGTATGAGTATTTGCACAGGCTTAGGAGCTCTGTGAGGTGTGTTAGTGAGTCCACTGCGGTGGTTATTGAGGAGTGGTTTCGGGGCAGCAAGGCCTCTGAGGTTGGTGAGGCAGAATTCGATGCCGGGCGAGTTAAAGAGGGAGTTTTGAGGAATGGGGGAGGGTGGCATGGTCAGGGATGGGTTGGGAAAGGGGATTGGGTTGTGAGCAGAACGAGTGTTGTTGCTGATGGGCATTGTTGCTGTTGTGGGCAGCAATTGGTTTGTGTTGATATTGATGATGTGGAGACGGAGAAGTTTGCAGGGTCTGTTGCTGCCTTGGCCTTTGAAAGAGAGGTCAAGGCCAATTTTAGTGAATTTCAGGTGTGGTTGATTGATCTCTCCACTCACTGCAATGTGACACAATTTTAAATGAGATGAATGATGATATGTTATTATTTGAGTTTAATTTTTATGCATTGTCCGAGTGTCTATCAATCAGAAATCATATTAGGCATGACTTTTAAGATAGTTGTTGTTAAAATCAACAAACTAATTGGATGAATGTGTACAAAAACCTTTTACACTATCAAATATCAATGTATATACTGTTTACTCTTATTATTATTATTAGTCTAGGTATAATAGCTTGTTTTTTATACTTTTCTTTGATCCTTATAGGCCTGGCTTGAAAAGCATGCCTCTTATGAAGCTATAGTGGATGGAGCAAATATTGGGCTCTACCAACAAAATTTTGCCGATGGTGGATTCAACATTTCTCAGGTTGTACGCCTAAGTTATAGAGTCTCTTTACCTTAACTGTCTGAACAAGTTATGCAAATTTGTGCTCTTGTATGGTAAGTAAGCTTTATTGCTTATGCAGCTAATTGTGTTTGTATTGTTAATTTTGTAATAGTGCAGCTTGATGATGTTGTGAAAGAACTGTACAATCGGAGTGGGAAGAAATGGCCGCTTGTTGTGCTGCACAACAAGCGTCTAAGAGGGCTGATGGAAAATCCTTCTAGCAGAAGACTGGTGGAGGAGTGGATGAAAAATGGTGTACTGTATACAACTCCAAATGGATCCAATGATGATTGGTAAATTTCCAAATAAATGTATTAAGCTTTGCATATGTTTTTTACTTTTAATCTTAGGACAATAGAATTGTTTCTTGAATTGTTTGGCTGTTTCTTTACTGTACATGCCTAAATGATATTTTATTATTTGGTTTTAAAAATAATAGTTTCTCTTTAGCCCTTAATTTTTATTTATTTTTCTATTGGGATTAAGTTATTATTTGGTATTCAGTTGTGTGTGTATGCATTTGTTTTCTTGTTGGTCTAAGATTCTAAATTAGAGCATGCAGTTTTAGAACTTGAGTTTATCAAGTCATCTATGCAATATATAGCATTCCACGTAAGATTTGATTCACATTTGATGTGCCATATATGATGCTTTTCTGCATTAGACAGATGAAGCTATTGGTGGGATTAAAGTGAACTCAGACATGAATAACTGAGAAGGACTAAATGAAAGCTAAGTTTTTTTAAGGACTAAAATGTAACCGGTTGTATCATTTAAGGTTCAAATAGTTGATAATTATTTAGTCAAAATTTCTTTTCGTGTTGTTCATGAATATGTTATAATCTTTTCTCTGTTTGGCACTGATGTACTTGTATTAATCTTCTGGGTTTCAGGTATTGGCTCTTTGCTGCAGTTAAACTTAGGTGCTTGCTTGTGACAAATGATGAAATGCGAGATCACATATTTGAACTCATAGGAAGCAACTTTTTTAACCAGTGGAAAGAAAGACATCAGGCAAGTTATTTATTTACGGCAAATGCTAACCTGTGTCCTTAGGACATTGGTTAAGAAATTAAAAAAAGAAAGGTTTTTATTGGGATGTGCAAAATTGCGCTGCCCATAATATTTTTTATGTTCTGCTATGATTTTTATAGTAAATACTTTTTGTTTTTAGTTCCTTAATCAATGCCCTAAAGACACTGGTTAGCAAGACCATTTATTTATTTATTTATTTTTCTGGATTTTCGTACTCTATCATTATGGGTGACTTGTTTGTTCACATTTTAAAATGGGTCTTGTATGGGAACTTTTTTCCTATAAATTTTAGTTTTCAAACTTTATTACATCTCTGTGCGACCTGTTTGGGCACTTTTACTCATCTACATTTTTCTGAAATTGTTTACTCTAATGCCAGTTCAGGAGAGTTTTTATTCCGATTTTATGATTTTGTGCATATTAAATTTTGTTGTACCTTTTTTCTGTGTGATTAGGATTTTTGAAAGGGGCGGGGAGTGGGTATTTGAGATAAAACAGTTTGATATGTTTCAAGCCGTTTGAGAAACATCATGCATAATTTTTATTCCCTTTAGGGCATCTTCCAATGTTTGACATAGCAGTAGTTGTTTCCCGTTGGAGCCTTCAAGGCCCATCTGTCTATACTCCAAAATCTGATCTGTAGGCTGTTCACGATTTATATATCATGCCCTTGCTTTTGTGATAAGTTATTTTTTTTTTTTTTTTTTTTATGTACAGGTTCACTACACTTTTGTGAAAGGAAACCTAAAACTTCAGATGCCACCATCATATTCATTGGTTATCCAGGTAATGCTTGTAGTGGCCATTCTACTGTTCCTGCTGGGAATGTGTTAGAAACTTAGTATTCGTTTCTGGGTGACAGCTTAGTATTTTTGATCTTTTGGTATTTGAGTGGAGATGATAGGAAGTTAGGACTTACGAACCCAATATTGAAGACAGAGTAAACGGATTCTATTGTATTCAGTCAATGTAAGCTTCAAAACATAAATAGATCATAGAAGGAATGAAAAACAGAAATGCGAAAGAGGCTACTATTCTTTTCCCGAGCAAAGCTCCTACAGAGAATACACCTATGCCAGTATGCCCTCAGCTTTACAGCTTGAAGAGAGTAGTCATTCCCACCTTTCTCCTCTTAACTAACCACCCCTAACTAATCAATTTCATTCTTCTATGCCTTCGGGATGTTACTCAGTAACTAACTCCCACCAGGCCCTGCCACCTCAACCATTTTCATACGCATTCTAGTGTATATCTTCCTACAATTTGGCCCGAGACTCAATTGGTCTACCATCTTCCCTCTAGCCTCTAGGTTCATTTCTCGTATTCTGCTTATTAGCAGGAAATTTGTATTGTCATTTGATAATGAAATGCCCTAGTATATTCTTATTTTTTTTTTTTACCTCTAATGTACATATAAGTTGTGAAAGAGAATTTAGTCCGTTTTTCAGGCATCGGGGTGAGATGTTTTTATGATGACAGTTTTATTTGTTTCCTAAAATTGGTGCTGAAACAGAGAGTTATTCTTAATTACTATGGCATGGCTTAATCATACATACCTCAAATCCCTTTTCTTCAACCCAAACAACCAATGTGTGTGGGCATGTGATGCCCTTTCAAACCCCATAAGAATCTCAAGATGCTTGAGCACGAGTTGTTAACGCCTTTTTTATGAATTGCTAATTTTACCTCTTAATTAGTTTCATATTACGAAAATAATTTAGAAATTGGTGAAGCTATATATTTGGAAATTCAAGTCGGATATCTAAAGATTGCTAAGTGCAACCAGAACAGATGTAAAAGAACAGCATTATACATGCCAAAGCATCTAAAACTGTCTTTGCAAACATAAAAATCCTAAATACTTAAGCATCCAAAATGTCTGTATACTAAGCCTCTATCAAATTCATAACTACTTTGTTTCTTGACTACTGTTTCTAAATTCTGTTGTATATAATGTGAATTTTTTTTGTTTCAGGAATCAGAAAAAGGTTATTGGCATGTACCCCTAGTATCAGGCACTAGCTGTGAGTCCACGAGATGTTGGCTCTGCATTACTCGGCCAAGTGGTCATGATGCTGTCGCTACTGTTTCTAATGGTGTTAGTAGCTTGGATTCCCAAGTTGATGAAAACAGTGCCACTTCCATCGCTGGTAAAAGAAAAGAGAGGTCTCCTCCTTCATGATAAATTTTTCCATGGGCTTGGCCTTTGTTTGATTGCTTTGGTTACTGGTGGCAAGATAAACGGCAGCAACCTGCTTTGGGGTGACTACACATGATTTTAAGATAATTAAAAGGGTACATTTTTAACCCCTCCCAATAGACCCACAAAGTAAGTTATACTGTTTAATCTCATTGTTGTAATTATGTCAGAGGTTGTGTGGGGTTTCAGTCATGGTTCCAAAGAGGGTAGTGGTTATAGTGGCTTGTACATTGCCTTCCGCTGGACTCTATGCAATGAATGAATAATCATCAACTAGTCCAATTATGAAGTTCGTTACTTTGTTCCAGAACTGAAGTTCAACAATTAAATTCATTTTATAAATTTTCTTAATAGAGAAAAATTAAATGATGTTAACTAATTAGTTTTTTTTGGAGTCAAAGGTTAATGATAAATAAATAAATAATTTTTTATTAGAAAATGTTATAATATTTTTTCTATTTCTGATTTTTTATGGCTTAATCAGTGCCTGGTGCTAAAGGAAATTGTTTTATAGTAATAATAATAATAATAATAATAATAATTGAACGCCATATGATTAACAGAGAAACCAGCGAATTTAGCGCACTTGGGTGTCTCCAACTCCATACCTGAGAAAACTCAATTTTAACATGGACAAGGAACTGAGGAACAAAGTACAAAATATTCACTGCATATATATAATATATCAAACATATAAACTCGCCAGCACCAATTTGAATACAACAAATTCAAGCTTCAAATGATAAACGCTAAAACGGCTTCTGCATAGTACGTAATTACGGGTCACTTTAAGGCATGCTTGATGATACCAGGAAAATGGATATTGATGAAATAGTCCTCCCAATCAATCATTTTTGGGTCAAAGTAAAAAAATTCCGTCTCTACCCCACCTTGTCTTGCCGATGATAATAACTTTTCTGTGTTCATATTATCAAACCTGTGCACAAAACAAGCACTCTAATGAGAAAATGAATATTACCATTAAACAAGTTCTTCAATATCTTATTTATTGGCTGCTTATAATTTACTTACACCCCATTGAAGAACAAGTAAGGCTTGTAAAGTTCAACCAATCGCATGACAGTACGGATCTTCCGATTGAAGTCAAGATACATTTTCTGAAAATACTGGCATGAAACTGCATTGACCAGCTCTAGCCCCTATTAAATGCAAACAAATTAAAATTAAGCACATATTTGTTGGCTTAAAAGAATGTTATAAACTCAAGTAATTAAAGTCCACATGATGTTGCTACTTGTGACTTGTGAGAATGATTGCATGAAAATTAGAACTATGAAAGTATATGTGAATTATAGAAATTAAGGATTTGAAGTACCTTTAAGGGAAGCAGGTAACGAATGTATATGTATTTGCGGAAGCTATCCATGTTGCTCAATATGGTAACTTTGCCAACCTTGACGGGCTTTCCATCCTTGTTTATCCAAGGATTTTCCATGAAATATCTTACGCTATAGTCTCGAAGATTAAGGTACTTAACCGGATTTACAACAGAGGAACCCAAATGATAGATGATATCACTAGGTTGATTTGCATGAGCCACCATGGCCACTAGCATTGTATTCACCACCATGTCAGCCGGTATCTATTTCAAACTCAGCATTAATATATGTATCCACTTATTTTGAAAAGAATGAGAGGAAAATTTTCTTAGTACCAATAAAAGAAGAAAAGAGTTTTGTTTGAATAAACATTGATAAAATTGATTTTGTAAAGTTAATTTTGATTAACATTGATTTTGAAATGATATGATTTATGTTTAAATGTTTTTAGTATAAAATCAAGTTAAAGGCAAAATTCAACACAAAATTTTGAATCTAATGCAGAAATTATTTAAAATTGTATCAATTCATAATCAATTATGAATTCTATTTTAACATAAAATTAAATATATAAAAATATATCTAAAATCAATTATGGACACAATCAATTTTCTAATATGAAATCAAACATGAAATTAGTGACTTACCACGTCAAAAACTGCCTTAAGATTCGCTAGGAAGCATGCTAGTTTTCCTTTACCGTACGCAACAACTATGCTGTCTATGGTTCTGTAGAAAAATCTCAATCAGATGAGAAAGTTTTGGTTGTGTTTCCATTTCTAAATGCCACTTTCTTGAAATGCGAACCAAGGGAACATAATAAGATGGTGGATATATATAATTGAAACTATATGCGTGGACACAATAAGACAAGATGTGATGTGATCGATGGTTTACCTTAAACCTTCAATCCAACCAGGGAAAGGTTCTGTGTAAGTGCTAGTAACCATTGTGGGACGTACAATTACAACGTTCATGTTTCCCTTTGTAGTTCCTACAAGCATTTCTCCCATTGCCTTTGTAAAGACATACGTGTTTGGCCATCCATACATCTTTGCTCTAATATTTAATCAAGAAACAAATACATATATTCCATTTTTTTGGTAATTGTTAAAGGGGATCAAATGGAAATGTTGCAAGATATCAAGTAATTTTTTGCAAAACACACAATTATAAATTTCTCAACATTATTAATTAGCTGATACTTTGTAAAAAAATGAATCAGTGGTCAGGGAATTAAGAAGGTTGGCATGGGGAGTAGTACAATAATTAGAACAAACCTTTCACTACCCAAGTCCTTCATGGCCAATTCAATATCATGTTCTGTGGCTCCTTCCTCTCTAAGCTGAATCAATTTCTGCTCCACATTTTTTTTTTCCATATCAATGTCTAGTCCGGGCACTCCATTTAGTGACACGCCAAAGTGATGTGGATCCTCTAGTATGAGTCCTTCTTTTTCTCCACATACATAAGCTGCAAGATATATAGCAATAAAGAAATGCTCGGAAAATTTACTCGATCAAGATATTCCATGGACATAATGGCTATATAGTCTCACGACAAATTCAAGATTAGAATTTATGATGAATGTAGCATAGGTCCCACACTCTATCGTAATTAAACACTAGCTATATATGTCAACAAGGTGGGCACAATATTGATGCTACAATCTACACTGTGTATACTTTATAAGCATTTTTTGTAAAGAGTATAATATATCAAACACGTGATCCTAATATATAACTAGTTGCAATAACCTTGAGGCAAAAAGGACATCTGCAATGATATATATGCATTTGAATACTGATTTTTTTTTTGTTGGTAATTATGCCTTTGGCTCAAATGGTAGAATCATGATATATCCTAAAAAAAACTGTGGTTCAAGTCGGTTATGAAATTATACACGTTTAAATAAAGTTTCTCACTTCTATCCACAGATGAATTTTACAGAAATTGAACCCAAAAATCATCTCCACAATCACAGAGAGTGTATTGCCATCTGATCAGCCCCATTTATTTTGATGAGAGAATCATTTGGAAGATTGAATGTGAGATACGAATCAGTTATAATTTTAATTATCATGGGCATGCATATATATACTAACCTGTTGATACGTGGATTAGCACTTTTAGTTTGACGCATTTTTTGGCGAAGCTCAACACATGCATAACTCCTAATGTATTTATACCCAATGCAACATCATATCTGCATTTAATAGGCATAAGAGAAAAAAAAAAGTGTAATTTTAACTATAGAGAAATAAAAGATTATTTATAAATGTATGTGAACATAGAGACACACATAAATATATATGGTTTTAAAATTATATCTCGAATATATAGTACCTTTCATCAAAATTAGTTGTTGCAGCTAAATTAACTATAACATCTGTTTCGTTGAAAATCTCTTCCCCTAGAATTGGGTCCTTCAAATTCAAGTCCTCTTGAGAAATGTCTCCAGGTACTACTGTCAACTTTTCTGACACATAGGAATTGAATCTTGTACCAAGTTTTTCCTTCAGCAATCTAAATAAGTCCTTCCCTATGATCTACAAAGGAAAAAAAACCTATAATAGCGCGATCAAATATCAGACGTACTGATTTAATAACATCATTAATTAAAAATGCTATGTAAAATATATTAGGTGTGTGATAGTTGAACTTTGAATATCTATTATACCTATCATATCTCTTCAGATTTTGAATAGAGTTTGTTGTCCATTAAAATTTTCCCTTACTTAGCTTTTTACTTAACACCCAAAAGCCATATATCAGTCAAAATAAATAGATTACTCGTAAATTTGTATAGACTAGCTAGGTGATTTGTTGGTGTAAATACATTATTAATTTATAGGAAAATAGGAGACACACTTTTTTTTTTCTTCCTTCATCTCATTTTCATCCTTTTTTCTTTTTTACTTTCTTTTTTTTTTCCATTACATTATCTATTACCTTTTTTTTTCTCTACACTTTCTTTTTTAATTATTTCTCTTTTCTTTCAACCAATTCATTTTAAAATGGGGTAGATGTTTATCATTATCCTTACTTATATGTGTGTCAATTGTTAGTTGAAACTAGTTGATGAATCTTTAATCTCACACTAAATATATGAAAAATAATTAATGAACACCAAATATATTATCATTATTTAACTCTCAGAAAGAAAAAAGAGAAATAAGAAATAGAAGCATGAACGGCGATAATAATGATGTGATAGGTAAGAAAAAGAAAAAGAAAAATTATTAATATATGAAATGTTTGATATACTGCAAAGTGTCTATATATCAGTCATCATTCTAAATACATTATAGAGTTTGTGCCTGCGGTTAGTTACCTTACACATAGCCAATTAATATTGGTAAGTTAGGTTTTGATATGATGTATTCTAAATTTTTGATGACTGAAAAGAGAAATTTAATAAAGTTGTAAATCTTTGTACATTCACCTCAGCATGTAAACGTTGAGTAGCAGATTCAGTATCTCTGGCTCTCAAAAGAAGGTAAAGTTTCTTCACATTTGGTTGAACCCTCAATATTTTTTCCACAAAAACTGCAAAAACATACAAGGAAACACATGGTAACTAGATATAGTTTAGTATCATGGGATAGATAGATAAATAGATAGATAGAGAGACTTTTTGCGAGGAAGCCAGTGGCACCAGTGACTAAAATGGTCTTATCTTGAAGGAAGTGAATTATGCTTCCCAATTCCATTGGAGATAAAATTATGAGATGGCGAAGGATTTCGAAGTGAACCTTAACCAAACAATATGACACAATACTTTTGGCTATATTAACGTAATAATGCCCCTATGGCGATACCATGTAGTATCTCTCTCTATATATATAAAGGAAAGATCCAATGGCAATGCAATTACTTTTTATGGCACACCCATTAATTGTTCCAATTAATTCTCTGAAATGTGAATCAAGCCTTCTCCTCTGTCCACCTCCCTCACATGTGTCAACAGATTATGTTGGTCAAAATCGGTGATAGATTGTGCCAAGGTTTTCAACATATCTCAACAGTACGTTGAACCTAAAACATAGCTACCACATTATGTCTGCAAATGCAAATATAAACGCTTAATCAATATTGTTGCGTATTTTCCGCAACACTGTTCTTGACTTCTCGATCGGTCCTGAATCCTGAAGCTTAACGGTTGGGGGATTTCAAGGGGCATCCGGGTAGTAAACAAAAAGAAAGAAATGACAGTGATAGATAACGCCATAGAATCAATGTAATTTACTTTGTTTTTTTAGATTCCATGGTTGAGAAGAATGCTATTTTCTTCAAAGTGAAACGTTACTAGCACATTATTTTGAACATATTATGAATCATTGACTGATGAAATGTTAATCTCTGTAAGTATGTCAGTTTTTGATTTTAATTATTTTAAATATGTTATTTTTTATTTTATTTTTTTAGTCTTTACAAATGTATTTTTTTTTTATCTTTGATGATATCATTATAACACTTTTGAGAACATATCATTTGTTAACTTGACATTTTATGACGTGATAGGCGATGCAATATTGATGTCATAATGATATCATCATTATTATACACTTAACCGATAAAAAAATAATAAGAATCAAAACTAAAAGATTTCTGTTTTTTTATTTAAAAAAATAAAATGTTGTTTAAGTTAAAATTTTACTATAATTTCATTGAGAAAAAAATGACCAAGACAGCAAGTAATACGATTAATATTATCAATTAATGTTCCAATAGTCACTTATTTCTTTAAATACGAAAAATCTTCAACAAGCTTCATGAATTGATTGTTGCTTATTGGTTTTTTTAATGGAATTGTCGCCCGCTGGAGAAGTTTCGTTTTACTTCCTACTCAAAGATACATCTTTAAAAGAAACGTAGAGGATATATACCTACTCATAATTTTCACTTGATATTGATACGCAAGAAACGTGTTTCACTTGATATATATTTGGCATAGGGCAACAGGAAAGAGACCTTCTTTCTCGTGAGATTATACCATAAATTCATATTTTACTAAGTATTTCTATATTTTTTTAGTGTGATGATAATCCACAACAAGAGGGTTGAATATTGTAAAATTTCATATTTGAATATTGTACGCCCAAATGAAGAAATAGCGTCAGCTTAGCCATCACTAATATTGACACTAACTTTAGGATATTATGGGTATTAATTATGATTGGAGAAACATGCAGTATCAATCAAACGCACACTAAGGCGATGCTAGTAGTAACTGTTTCAAAGCCGACACTAATTTCTCGCAGCTAAACAAAGCTTTTCTTGTAGTAATCTTTATTTAAACTACTAAGATTATCTTGGAAAAAAAAACTACTAAGGTTATCCTTTCTTATAAACTAGAGTATATTGCCGTGCGATCCGCGCGGCGAATTATTTTATAGATGAAAACGATTATTAGTTAACATTAATTTACTTACTCAAAGAAGTTTTTTACTAACATATTAAATGACATATTGATGATGCCCAACTTAAAAACGCAAAGCTTTCAGTAAAAATAAATAAATATGTCAAACCAAACAAGTTATTTATTTGAGCTTGCCGGCTTTGACAGTCTGTAGCTTTTAACGCTCGATTGGACTTGGCTCTTCTAATAAACTTCTTGGTCACCCATCTTTTATTTTATTTTAAAAGCAGACAATCAATCTTAAATTAAAATTCATCGGCAAATCACAACTATATATGTTTGTTTGCCTTTTCTTTCAAGCAAAATGTTTTAATTTTTTTTTTCTTTGAGGAAAAGTTTTTTTTTTTTTTAAATTACAAAATGTTGAACTAAATTTTTTAAAAGTGAAAACGATTAACTTTTCTTTTAAATATATTGAATGAAAATTCAAGGCCTGACTAACAATTATGGGTGGGGATTTTAGATTTTATTATTTATTGGTTCAGATCGTGTGCTTTCCAATACATAGGAATTATAAGGTTAATTTAGTGTAATTGAAAAGAAGAAATGCCATGCCTCTGAATATCTTCTATTAACAAATTAACAACTGACACGTGTGAATAAAAAGATATTGGGTGATACTAACAATTTTCAATTATTTATGCCCTGTTTCCTCACATTTAATTTGCAGTTTTATCAATTCAATCCACAGTTTTTGGAGTACAGGGCCCTGTCATTCATTAGGATACCACATGCACAAGCGCATCCATTGTGATACATGCAACGTTCAAATCTAATGGTAGTCATGCACACCCCACACAACATTTATTTGACCAGTTGACCTCCACTTCATTGCACAATAGTGGGCAAATTGACATCAGGGGTTCTTTTTACAAACTAATTACTTAAAAATATCTGTTTTGATACTTATTCTGAGGGGTTTGTTTCTACAATCATTTTGCTTTTTAAGATGACGAAACAACGTGAATTTCGCCATTTAAACTGGCGAAACATAGTGAACAGGAACATCTCGTCATCTATGCTGGTGAATCAGGTGTAGCATAGGGATAGGGATAACTTTTGCATGTTTCGTTGAAGGTGGGAGCGTAGCACTGTTAAAGCCAAAACTTCGCTGACTCTTTCAGAAGATGCGAATCATATATATATATATTATGATTTTCACTTGGTACATCAACGATCAACCCTTCTGCCATATAATTATTGATCAATGTGTATCAAGCATGGAAATTGTATCATCCAAAAGATTGAACCAATTGAACTCAATCCATATATAGTTATATAGAATTTTAACAAGATTTTGATAATGTGCTTGGTTCACATGCAAATTTGCATTGTATGAGCGCGATGGGAGTTCATTCATAATTTAAGAGTCACTGACCCTCCAACTTGATTGCAACCATCTTTATTTGTCCTTTTTACCTTCTATTGAATGCGTGTGGAGAACGTTAGAGATGCAATTTAAAATCACTGAACATCTTTACCTAATAACTTCATAGAATAGTTAGTTCATGATATTGTATTAGAATTCCTATTATCAAGTGGTTATTAGAGTTTAATCCTTACCCTCTTGAAGGGTTTTTGTAGTTAAAGATGGGATGCAAAACTAATAATGTGTCTTCACCTCCATATACATAAAAGCATTCTCTTCCGAGTAGACAAGGTGATCAGAGAATTCGTTACGCATTTAATTTAACCACACATTGCGGTTGGCATCAGTTTTGTGAAAATATAAATGACGTCTTTATTATTTGTCGTAACGTGTTAATGAACATTGGTTCCTATTAATGTTGTTTTGGTAAAACGTAGATAATGATATTAAAATAAATGCTCCTCTTTCCCACGTTAAACACAAAAGAACTGAAGGGACCAAAAAGGAACGAAAACAACCCAAAGTTGTTTGCAAAAGAAAGCAAATTAAAATATATGATATTTGGTACACTTTATCAAACTTAATTAGCAGCTAGCCAATACCAATTCCACTGATGTTGAGAAATAAAGAACATCACTAGCTACTGTAATGCATACTGCACAAATTTGAACTCAAGCCCGTTTGGATAATAGGAGAAGGGAGAAGGCAGAAGGTAAGATGAATTGACTGGTTTCTTCTATAAGCTGAAATCAATTTAGATATTTAGCTTTTATAAAACTTCTCTCATTTAACCTTTTTCAAAAGCTAAAATGCTTAAAGGAGAAACTCAATTCATTTTACTTTCTTATTTTCCTTTCAGTTTATCTAAACAAGATATTAATAGAGTTACTAGTTTCACAAATCACTTAAAAGTATAGCATTTATCATCACTTGAAAACGTGCTTGACAATACCGGGGAGATGGGTCTTCATAAAGTAATCCTCCCAATTAACCTCTTTCGTATCAAAGTAAAACAAATCTGTCTCTGTTCCACTTTGTTTTGCTGCTATTCGCAACTTCTCTGTGTTTATATCATCAAATCTGTGTGCATAACATTCTCTGTCTCAGTTTATACCTCATAAAGCCTATAAGTAATATGTATATATATATATATATGTTAATGCTGCATGTGTATGTAACTATGTGACTAACATGCTAGCTAGATTAAATTATTGAAATAAAGTGCATTGAAACCGAAGCATGTAAAGTCACTATTATAGTTTACAACACTTACACGCCATTGAAGAACATGTAAGGCCTGTAAAGTTCAACCATCCGCATCACAACCTGGATCTTCCTGTGGAGCTCAAGATAAGTTCCCCGAAAATACTGGCAAAGTGCAGTATTGGCCAGCTCAAGTCCCTATTAAATGGAAAATTTGGCTTTGTTAAGAATTTGAAGTTACTACCTCTGTTCTTTTTTATAAGAAACAAATTATAGTGTATTTGTCAACAACTTTTTAGCACTATAACTTGTTTCTTATAATAAGGAACAGAGATAGTATATGGTAGTGATGATTGTCATGAACCAATCATGTCAAAAACTCAAGCTGTTAGTTGAAAACAACATGCATGAAGCTTAAAATACCATGTCATGAACTAATTATCCCAAAGAGTTTAATTTTCAGAATTCGAAAAACTAGTGTTAACCATCAGAAATCATTCTATTGTCATCATCCTTGTTAAGAATTTGTAGTTAAATGGAAGTAATGATTGTCATGAACCAATCATGATAAAAGCTTAAGCTGTTACTTGAAAACTATATGAAGCTTAAACAACCATGTCATGAACTGATTATTCTAAAGAGTTTAATTTTTATGCATTGTTGCAGTAAAATTTGGTACTATTAATCAATTAAAAATCATTTTAAACAATGTGTGATTGAATAACCGTGTAAAAGCTCACAGTAATGATGGATGGATGAAACATGCGAGCGGTATATTATGTTACATTTCTTAGTTCTGACTGATGAATTGATGATGACTAATCAGGGAAGATAAACTAGATAAGCGAATTAACCTTTAATGGAAGCAGGTAACGAATGAACATATATCTCTGGAAGCTATCCATGTCAGTCAATACAGTTACTCTGCCAACCTTGACCGGTGTTCCATCCTTGTTTATCCATGGTTTTGCCGTGAAATATTTTAATCCATAGTCTTGGAGATTTAAGTATGTGAGTGGATTTCTAAGAGAGGAACCCACATGATAGATGATATCACTAGGTTGATTTGCATGAGCCACCATGGCCACTAGCATTGCATTCACCACCATGTCAGCTGGTACCTGCTCATTAATTAAATTGATGGTATTGAGATCAGATAAGATAAGAGATGGAGAAATTAATAATCAGAACAAGTCAATCATGCAATGCAGTAACTCACCGCATCCACAACTCCGTTGATATTTCCAAGGAAGCATGTTAATTTTCCTTTCCCATAAGTAACGGCTAAACTGTCAATGGTTCTGTAACAAACATAAAGGGAAAATCTTTCATCTTTCATATCACTATGTTGGTAATCATTTTCTTAACCTTTGTTTTATAGTGGCTAATTAAGTAATTAATTGACCAAGAAAGAAATTGATTTAGTGGTAAGTAAGTGCGGAAATCATCTATAAAGTTGGACCATCTGGTTCACTTTATTACTCAAGTTTTTGGGATGAAGTGAAGGTTGGTGTGGTGTTTTAAATTTACATATTAAATGCAAGTAGATGCTTGAGTAATTGATAATGGTTGGACCACAATAATATGAAAATGAAAAAATGTGGAGTAATTAATGAACAAAATATTGCACAATCAAAAGTAGATCCAGTTGTGACTTATTTTTATTGAATTGTACGGTATATCAGTTGGTCAGTATTACTTTGGATTTGAAGTTTCAAACACTGATTTTATTTATTTTTAACTAAAAAATCAACTCGGCCATTAACAGAGACACTCAATATTTAATAATTGGGAAATGAAAAACTAAAATATTGATTTAGTACCTTACACCCTCAACCCAACCAGGGAAAGGTTCTCTTAAAGTGCTTGTAACGATGGTCGGACGCATAATAACAACGGATAGTCTTCCTTTTAATTGCTCCACAAGCATCTCTCCTACTGCCTTCGTAAATACGTATGTGTTTGGCCATCCATACACCTTTGCCCTGATCATAAGAGATACCAAACATAATTAATCTATTTCTCATTATAATTTCCTACAGTGCAATCATCTCTCATAAAATAAATAATACTAGTATTATAGAAATCTATACTCGATCTGTCAGAAAAAGAAATCATTATATATCATGAATGTCATAATGCCTTTTAGCTTCTTAATTAATTATTATTGTATTTTAGTTTTTTAATTCATCAATAAAATGCCTAACTGTTTTAATACTTTAATGTCTTATATAGGACATGGTTTCCATTCTCTAGAAGGACCACCATACAAGCCCATGAATTATTATTATTATAAAAAGTTCATCATATTTAGATGGATGGTCAAGATTATAACTTGAAAATTTAAATATGATATAAATTATAGCCGATCGAGGCACAATTAATTTTGAGCTTGAACAAGAAGCTCAAATGAGTCAATGGCTTCTAGTCCATCATGGATCATGATGTTTCACATTTTACTCCAACACTTGTGGTTATTGTTTAGTATCCATCTACCAATTAAAGACAAGGCATTGCACATATCTTTGTAGAATTGGGAAATAAAGGTCGATATTGCTTCTTTCATTTGGTCCCAGAACCTTCTATATTTAGGGGGTGACACGTACTTTGGAATTAATAGTTAAATGTATACATATGGTAGCAGGATACCCTGACTTATTCACGTCAATTTGTACAAAATAGAGACCCACATGTTTGTGTATGGGTCCTATAATCACTTGTACATAGAAATGACCCAAATAAAATCATGTTTGATAAACCGGAAATTATAATTTTTCCCTTATTACGTATATTTTTATAAATTATCGTGCACATGCTGTGGATGTTAGTAAGCTGGACCCTGCATGCTCAGAAGATTTTTTCAACAATGATACTGTTAATCAATACGGTTGCATCTTTATTCTCTACCTCTTTCTTTCATCACGTTACATCCTATTACATCTTCTACTTCTATTTCTTATTTTCCAATTTTTCACTTGTATAATAAAAAGGTTTAAATGTATTTTTTTATGTAATTTAATGTTTTTCGTTTTTT
Organism: Glycine soja; assembly: GCF_004193775.1. Taxonomy (NCBI): domain Eukaryota; kingdom Viridiplantae; phylum Streptophyta; class Magnoliopsida; order Fabales; family Fabaceae; genus Glycine; species Glycine soja. The sequence goes on along the minus strand of NC_041012.1, from coordinate 48,833,318 downwards.
TTTTCTATTTTTTTTCATTTTAGTTCTTACCAAATATGTTTATTTTGTTTGTTCATCCTTAAGATATTTAGATAATCTCTTGAACAGTAAAAAAATACTTTGAAAGTGAAAAAGATATTTAAACAAAAAAAACCATTATTTCCCCCTAAAAATGTAATACCGTGTTTATAACTGATGGACCACTAATTAAAGCTAAGCTGAGGTTGAAAAGCAACATCACGCGGCTGGACCACGTACTAATCGTTCAGAACATTAATTAAAAACATACAAATCTCTGTCTTTGGAAAAATTTAGCATAGGAAACGTTAATAACTAATTTATTCTTTATAAGTTTTTTCTTTCGATAAAATTTATTCTTTATAAGTTATATTATAAGTGAGAGTTGCTTAAAAATAAATATTTGTTACATAGTGAGTTTCAATATTAAAAAAAGTAAGATTTAGTTGCAATGAGACTCATATTAAAAAAAAAGATACTTTAAACAAATAAACATTGTTATATGTCAAAAAAATGAGACTCATATTTTGAAATGAGAAAATTATGCAACTTTTCTTTAGTTGCAGTCTTGCAGAGATAAAAATGCCGTTAGTCGTTAAGCACACAGGATACATTAGTTTCTAAAAATGATCAATATGACAGATATTTACGATTTTTATGGACTAAAGTAAGATTTTTACATTTTTTTTCAAGGACTTACATATATATGTCTATCATTAATTAATGTTTTGAGGAAAGAATTGGGTATTTACTCTTAATTAAAGCTAATATATGTATTAAAAAGAAACTTGGTTAGCTTTCTGCAGAATGTTATGATGAATTGTGATGAGTAATAACTAATTACAATATAATGATCCCCAAATGAACCAACCACCATATCTTAGCTCAGGTATATTAATTAATTAGTAGAGATTTTAATGAAGGAAATGTAGCATGCATGTAGATTTTCATCACAAACCTGCTAATACCGAGGTTCTTCATAGCTATTTTAATTTCACGCTCTGTGGCCCCTTGCTCTCGTAGTTCATCCAATTTGTCACACACTATTGTCCTTTCTGCATCGATGTCTAGTCCAGACACTCCATTTAGTGAATCACCAAAGTTATAAGGTTCCTCTAGTATTAGTCCACCTCTCTCACCACATACATAAGCTGAAATGGAAGCGTAACATCACTGTGAGACACGTTTTTTTACTACGAGATCGATTGACGTTGACATAATTAATTAACACTACTTAATTACCTGTTGATACATGAAGAACAACTTTGAGTTTGGTACATTGTTTAGCAAAGTTCATCACATGCTTAACTCCAAAAATATTTAGACCCAACGCTATATCGTACCTGCATTTAATTTTCAATGGAGAGAATTCAAATAAAGAAAATCCCTATCACTTGAGAAAATAGATTATATGTGTAGACAATATAAAACAATTTAATGTTGTTGTATGTCATTTAATTACATATCAATATGTTTGACAAGTTTATTAATTTCTATAATAAATATCTTTAAAATCATATTAATAATAATATATATATTTATTTTATATTTACGGTGCATATTTATTAAACTCATTAAATTAGTGAAAGAAAAAAAGTGTTATGATACAAAAGCTCGTACCTTTCATCAAAGTTAGTTGTTGCTGCCAAATTGACAATAACATCTGTCTGGTTGCAAATCTCTTCCCTTAGAATGGAATCCTTCAGGCCCAAGTCCTCGTAAGAAATGTCCCCCGGCACCAGAGTCACTTTTTCCGAAATAAAGGACTTAAAATTTGCACCCAATTTCTCCTTTAGCACAATAAATAAGTCCTTCGCTATGATCTAAATGCCAAACATATATATTAAGCACGTATTAGCCACAAGTTTAGTTAAATGACATGTATGGTGAGAAAATTAATCTGTGTTCAGTGTTCACTTATTAACACTGAAGTCCTTAATATCATGCTTAAGTATAGTCATAAATGCGGGCAGGAGTAATAGATTGGAAAAAGGTCACAACTCATAGAAATGTTATGATGAAGAATACTATCAATCTATTTTTTTAAAATAATTTTTAACACACTCTTGCTTATTATTTTATTTTCTAAATTATCAACACATTTTTAAAATGGGACATGTTAACAAAACAATTAATTTATTTTTAAATAACGAACTGATGATAAATAGTATGTTAAATTACTAGTATTAATTTCTCTATTCATGCTTTTGGATCGATGGTGTGAATTGCACCCTGCTACAATAGGATCTGAAATAATTATTTTGCTCCAAAGTAAGCAGTTCAAAAAACGACACTTTAACTCCCCGTAATTCCTATAAACTATGTGATGCGGGGGGAAATGAATCCAAGCTAGAGATAAGTATAAACTGCTAATTTATTCACGATATTTTTCTCACCAAACGAATATATATGAGAAAGCGAAAGATCGAAAATGCAGAGAATGGGCTTAACGGCATTGACTTTACAGCACCATGCAGAAATTTAATCATCGTCATACCGTCATCACCATAATAATAATCATATATTTGTGCATTTACGTCTACAATTTACCCTTATGCATGACATCTTTCGCTCCAAACGAGTATATGAAAAAGTGTATGATTGACTTTCATGTGCAGTTAATGACGAAATTATATGTATGATAATATAAAAGGGTAAATAATGCAACATGTTATATAATCTGATATATAAGAGCGTTTATATATCATTATTCATTTGAAAAAGATAATCTTCTGATACTTGGATATATATTAATTAATACGTAGAGTGAGAAAAGAGAAAAATATAGATATAATAATAAGAATTGATATGATATAGTAGGGAAATAGATAAAAGAAAGTGATTAAATATAATAAAGTATTTGATAAATAAAAGTGTTTATCCATGTTAATTACTCTGATATTTGTGCATTTACCTCATTTTGCAAGCGATAATTAGCTGATTTGGCATCCGAAGCTCTTAAAAGAAGAAAAAGCTTCTTAACATTTGGTTGAACCCTCAATATCTTCTCCAGAAAAACTGTGAAACATAAACCAAAGAGATCACCAATATAGCAAAAAAAGTGCACGTTGAAGGAAGGAGAGAGAGAGAGAGCATACTTTTGGCGAGAAAGCCAGTGGCTCCAACAATTAAAATGGTCTTGTCCTCAAGAAAGTTAAGAACACTTCCTACCTCCATTGGAAAATAAAATGTATTGAGAAAGGCAAAGAAACCAAAGTGGCTTCTCAGACAAAACAGGCAAAATGGTGTGAGTGGAATCTAATGCGAGCCATTTCATATAAGAAGAGAAAAAACAATCATATAGAGCAATTATGACCCATGAGATGGGCTGTGGGTAAGCTGTTGGTCATAGTGAAGTGAAGACTTTAAAAAAAGTTATGGCTAATCAGTGTCTTCTAATATTGACTAAAATATTATAAAAAAATATTTACTATGATCGAAAATAATAAGAAAACATAAAAAAATTGTAAATAACGCAATTTTAGTTTTTTAAACAAATTCTTAAGGACATATAGGACATTGGTTAATCTTTTCCTAAAAATAATAATATATAAAAAAAAATTCTTATTCAAATTAGCTCAAAATTGTCTCACTATATAGGTTACGTAATCATTCAATTAATTGCTTATTAGACAGATTTATACAAAGAAAACATGATTAATTAGTAGCTTTTGTCTCGTTTAAATGTGCCTATAAATCCTTCCACCAAACTGTCTTAGATATTTGGTCCGGGCACATGAAGTGTATGAATTAACTCACCCGCCCCAGTACTACTACTGGCTCTGTCCTAACCGAGTCAGAACTCAGAAACAATGATACAGCCGTAATTAATATAAGCTCATATAATTATAAAGCGCGTGTGTCGTAACTGCTCTACTCCTATAAATGAATCTTAACATTAGATTATTTTACAGGTATATATCAACGTTGGGATTAAAAAACATTTACTTATGTTAAAAAAGTAGCATGACTTTATCTGCTCCCTTATATATAAATTCCTGTCTTGCCTCCCCTTTTACTGATACACAACCCTTATTCTTACATCCCTTGTGTTGATGTACACTTTGCTTTCAGGTTTAACAAAATTAAAGTTAGGTTAGTAATGGTATACTTTTTTTTTTCTTTCTATACTATGACTAGTCAAAACTCAAAATACATAAAATAATAATTTTATCTGTTAAAAATGTATAGATGTGGACACATAGGAAGCTATCTGAAATGATATCAAATAATGTGTGTGTGTGTGTGTTTTTTTTACTTCAGTTTTGAGTTTCTCATCCTCTCTCAAACATTTTTATTCTATCGACAAGCACTAAGTGGCCAATTAAGAGCAAAACACGTTAAGCAACATATCATTTTCTTTTTTCATCTAGTGTACATGTAGTGAGTTTTTTTTTCCTTTTTCAAATTAAGTTATATATCACATAAGAATTCTTCTTATTATGAGAGATAAAAAATTATTAATGAGTCATACGTTATTAATCAGTGGACACATTACCGCATAAAATTGTCATGTACATTTTATCAATTTTGACTGTATAAATAAAATCTAATAATTTATATTTACATAAATCTATTTCTCTTTTTCTGATAAGAAAAATTCTTATTCAATATAAACATATCTCTCTGCAAGTAAAGGTTCGTTGATCAATTTGCTAATCCGCATGGCCACAGGCTTAGCACAAACACGTTTAATCTGCGAATTATGTAGCCGCCGGAATTTAATTGACTGCGAATTATGATCATATAGATTAAACGGATCACCCGTGCGCCACAACGTAACCCTTCTACGTACTTACCTTTAATATGCCACAACACCACACACACACATATATAAACATATTATTGAAAGAGTTAATTTATATGAAACCAAAAAAACGAAAATCATGAAGTGATGGATTGATCTGAAAGTAAAACACCTAACAAAGTATCTTGAAAACATTAAAAAAGTCGGTTTCTTTATGAAGGGCTGGAGCGTGAAATTGTTTTGTGATGGGGCATGGGTGTTTCCATCAGACAATTGACATTGTCCCTTCTCATTTTCAATTTGGATTTGTCAAGCAAATTCCATTGCGTATCATCAGCAAGTCGCTATTAATTAATTAAGAAGTTCCACTATAAACGTTAATTAACGATCATCAAATACTTGAGTTCGAATTCTAAGTATATAAATACATTAAATAGGTGGATCCTCTTCTATGCGAATGATACATGTGGTTTGTTAAAAAATATTATATCATTAATAAATTTATATAATCAATTTTAAGAAATATATAGAAAACCACACATATGTATAACGTTGTATAGTTGGCTATATATCACAACCACGTACATGTATTGGTGGGAAGATTTGTTTTTTGGAGGGCCAATCAGGCAAATTAAGGTGTTGGGTCTAGTTTAGTGGCAAATTGTCATCGAATATTGGTTCCATTAATAAAACAGTTGGTAGTTACATGCATATATATTGAACTGGTCTGGTTGAGGATCATTACTTGATTGCCTCTGTACCCTACCCTTAGTCAAGAGTCATAAAAGAAACTTGTTAGGATATAAACTTTTTTGCCAGATAAAGGTGAGCGGCCATTTTGGGCTTTAATTGTGGAAATGAATATCAATATCAAATTGCATGACAACACAAACCCATATTTTTTGTTGATCTTTAGAACAATTAATATTAATCAATCTAGCTTCTACCCTTTACTACTCAAATGATTTTAAATACGTTTGCTTTTGCTAATAATACATTTTGTTATATAAAAATGATTGAAAAATTCAAGCCATGCAAATAATATTTTGGAAGATATAAATACATGGATAAGCAGCCAGCAACCTGGTTTGCGTGCCGTTTTAGAAATGAAATGTGGTCTATGACCCATGTCCATGCCCTTAAAATATCCTTGAGCAAAGCTGGATTTGGACAATGATAGATGTTTACTCTTGGGTTGTAGCCGGCACATTAATGTTAAAAAAAATACCCTAATTAACTCTGTAAAAGGATATTATTAATCTATATTACAAATTAAAGTTAAATGTTATATTTATTAAATATATCAGATAATATATATATATATATATATATATATATATATATATATATATATATATATATCTGTGTGTGTGTGTATAATAAATGTGTTTGGCTTTTCATTTTCATGTTAATAAACTTTACCAGAAAAATATAAAAAAAATTATTACAAAATTTAATATCTAAAACATAAAAAATATTGGTTTTCATTATTATTTTGAAAAAAAAATTATATAACATATTTTGAAAAAATATTTAAATCAATATTAATATATTAGAGATAATTTAGTAGCTATATTTAATAATTGAACTATTAATTTCTAATTTTAATTGTTATTTTTCATAAAAACATATTTTAAAGTAACAAAATTCTTACTTATTCCCTCCTATCTCGAGTATAGAAAAAAAATGTCATATATTTTGGTCTTAAATATACATAAATATCAACTAATTTTATTTTATTTAATTAATGATACTAATATCTTAAATACACTTCATTTAATTGAGATTTTATTTTAATATGTCACTCTTTTCAATTAAAATTAATGCAATTAAATAATATTAGCCAACTTTCTTAATCAGTCTAAATTAATTTTTGTTTAGCTTATTTTTGAGATGGGAGGAAGTATATATATTTATTCACAACTATATTTATTAATTAAACCATTACTATTCTCGGAAGAAAAAATAACTCGAGTGAGGAACATTTTGGACAAACCAATGTAAGATGTGAGATTTTGTGTTCTGACATATACGGGAAAAGATGAGTTTTATGTCAAAGATGGTTACACAACCTTTGTTGTCATGCGCAGGTGTAATTATTGGCAGAAAACTGGATTGCCATGATGTAATCATGGATGTGCCAGCATAACTGATCAACATAGAGAATATGAAGAAATGCTGTCACCAAGCCTATTAAAAAATTCTCTGTGTCATATTCCTTATGCTAAAATAATTCATCCTAGCTACGCCTTAGATCGATGTTAACAATAGAGGAAATTATCCTCATATTGATCCCCTACTCTGAAGAGGCTGCTAAGGAAGGCCTTAGGCTAGCTAGGAGGAACAGTGATGTTTAAGGACCATCAAGATCGCAAGAAGTAAAAAGCTCTAAAAAGTAACAACATTAGGAGTTCCACTTGTAAACAGTTTGATCATAATTATAGAAGTTGTCAAAGGGATGGAGTGAAGAAACAAGCTAGGGTGACAAAAATAGCCTTTCACACAACTTGGGGGAATCCATGACTTAGGGTTTGTTTACTTTTATTTTTATTTCCTATTTTTTAATTTTTTTTATGTTTTTAAAGAATTGTACAATAAATAGAGAGAAAAATTGTTTTTATTATTCTGTATAAACATTTAAAACAAAATAATAATTTTGTAAATTAAAAGTGAAAACACAAAATAAAAACAAAAAGTAAATAGAATCTTAATTTGAGAAAGCTATTGGTTCGATTCCTCTCCCAAATCCAAATGTTTGAAAACATGGCACAACAGCCCATTATGGGATATTGAAAGAAATTGGTTTATAGCCATCGCTCTTATTTGAATTAAAGAACCCAACTTACATATTAGCATCGTGTGGACCACCAAGCCCTCATAGCTTCATAAAGCTAAGCATGTTTTGGTCCTAAATCCATTCTCTCCTTAAGTTTTGTGATTAGAAGCCAGTAGCTTACTGTGAACGAGATGGATATCTCACCATCTGGCCCTAAACCCAAGATGGGGAAAGGAAAGGAAGGAGAGGAAACGAACAAAAAATAAGAGTGAGTTTCAATTTTGGAAAGAAAATGTATAAGAAAAAATATATTATCAAGCGTGAATCAATTGATCGTCTGACACATTTTTCTAGTTTCTTAACTAGTAAATTTGAATTTAAATCCTAAGTATACATTATACAACTAATTCAAATATTCAGAAAAAGAGTTTCCTTATTCATATACTACAGTCTCTACTACAAAAAGTAAGCAAAAAATGTAACTCATTTTAAATGACTTATTCTAATCCCAGTTAGAGTAGGTCAACTCAGTTTACCAACATTTCAACACCATTGTAGTATATCCCAGTAACAGGTAAAAATATAGTTAAAAGTTTATTAAATGTTAATTTCTTGTAAGTATTTAAATTATATTAAAAACAGCGGTAGCCAGTAATGCTTGATGCTGATGGGTACGTACGAGAGTAATGCTTGATGATCAATTTTAACCCTCTAGTGGGAAGGGTTTGAACATGCTAATTAATGTGGCTTGGTCTTGCATGTGCGTGTGTAGATTTTGTTCAGATCAGCAATAATTGAAAATTTTAAGCAAATGCATATAATATTTGGGAAGAAATAAATGCTTGAAGAAGTAGTTAGCTAGCCAGCCAGCTAGCCCGGTTTATTTGCTGTTTCTGGAAAATCCCAGTGTTTGAGTTTGAAGTCCGAAGCATGCATGTGCATGAGATACGAGGAGGGGTCCTTGCATGAGCAAGCTGGATTTGGACAATGATTCGTGACAGCTCTGAGATTGTGGTCAGCACATACATGTTAAATGTCTTGTCTTGTGTTTCATATTGATGCAGACTTTGGATATATGTCATTGGGAAGCAAAAAGTGTAAAAGGGGGTCAAGAAAGGTGTATATATAAGTTGATAAGCAAAAAATGAAAAAAGAAGCAGGACCACAACAACTAGTACTAGCAAGTGTGTACCCCTTGACTCAATTTCTTTCTCTTGAGCATTGATAATTACTTTCATTACAGAAGGGTGATTTGTATGTACCTCAGTTGATGACAAAGTTTTAAGTCAGTCCCTTGTTGTTTTTCATCTTTTGCTACGTTATAGTTTGAGAACAAAAGCAAAATTTAAAGTTATTTGTGTGTGGGGTTTGAAGAACTGGAGAATTGACTTTTAAAGATGATACATTTAGAACTGAGTTTTAGTCAAATTTATTGGAACTTATCAAAATGACTAATGAGTTGTAATTTTCATAAGTTTTTATTTTATTTCATTAAAATTGGTGAAATTAATTCTTTTAACTAAGTCAGTCTAACATTTGGTTTAAAGTAGACTTTTAAGATTTTTTTCTTTAGCAATGAAAACATTTTATTATAATTTTTACAATTTTATTTGAAATTTATTTTAAACTTTTATAATGCCAAATAACTTATTAAATTATAATAAATTTTATTTGATATTTATTTTTCAGTCGATTGATTTTTTTGAAACATTAGTAAAGGTTGAAGAGAATGAAGGACACGTGAAAATGACTGATAAGGTCGTTTTATGAAGAAAAAAAAGTCTAAATAAGATGAGAGACTTTTGTTTAGAAAGGAAGATATTTAGTTATTTTAAATGAACTAAGAATTTACTATAGTAAAAAAAAATTATAGTGCTAATTCTCAAAAAAAATTAGTGAAATAAATAGAATTTTGTTATTATAATATTTAAAGCAGTTATTACGAAAGTGAACAATGTAGATAAAAAAGGCTAATCTAGACCATTCAAGGCACATATGCATTGACCCAAGTCCACAAAATAAATGAATTATGCAGAATAAAGATGAAAAAATGGTTTTAAAAATATGTAAAATTAAATATTAAAAATAATTAAAAACTAAATTGTGATTTTTGTATTTTTTACTTGTTAATAATTAATCAAGTTTAATAATATGGTAAATATATTAATAAAATTTAAACCAAAAACTCAATAAAAAAATCAAACAATTAAATGAGACAATTAAAGAGGAAAAAAATGATATTATCATTTACAATCACTAACATTACCAAATATCTCCAACACATCAACCAAATATTAAAAAGTCTACTAAAATAAACTAATTAAAATTAATTTCTATCTTTGTAAAATAATACAATGGTTTCCGGATTGAACCAATAACCTTTGGACCAAACCCACTAAATTAACGGGGTTATGCAGACTTACCTGAAAAATTTGTGTTCTAATAGTCTTCATTTTATAGAGCCTGTGGGTACCATTCACGACCCATATGTTCAACTCTGCTTTCTATGGATAACTTATGATTGAATCACAAAGTAAAAAACTTCCTTATAAAACTCGGCGACAATAATATAAAAAAATTAGAGAAAGTTTTGCCTAATATTATTTTTTTATTAATTCAAATCATGGATTTGCAAATAAAAATCCAAACATGCGATGAAACTTAGTAGGTGAGCAGAGGTAGGCTTGTAACATAAACCCAATTCAACTCAAGAAAATGCCTCAGGTTGTAGGACTCGTTTCTTTAACCAGTCCCAACGGTCTTATATAACGGTTCAAAAAAGACTGTTACTAACACTCCTGATTGAGCTTTCCAGAATATAATGGAATGCTGGTAGCAATTTATGAAAGTGCAGGAAGTTTTAGCCATAAAAAAAAAAAAAATCTCAACTAACATATCAAGAAAAAAAAAACAAGAAAGAAATTCTAATTTCCTTTACTAGACATTTTACAAAAAAACAAGCTCCAAGTTGATGGGAGAAGCTACAAATGTAACATAGAACTTGTGATACCTGTGAAGAAGTGTGTGTTAGTGAGATAAACTTTAAAGGAGAGCTATCAGCATTGTTTCCTATGGGGGTACAAACATCATAAAAGAAAAACGTGATATTGGATTCATCCATGCCACTAGAACATCCTTTGTTGATACACTTCTACCCTTAATACTGCCTACTATTGTAAGATGCACAAGTTAGACACTTTCCTTAACTTGTGCATCCTGGTTAGCTTGATCTGTCATAGGGGTATCTGCACTAGCTTCATCTGTGAGTGCTGGAGGGAAATTTATTTGCTCTTTTTCCAGTGGGGTATTGTGATCCAATTTTGGTGGAGCAGTGTGCTCCTGATCTGTTGCTAGTGAACTGCTCTCAATTGGATTGGTTTCTGGCAAGGATGAATTTGGTACTGTGGGGTTTGATTGCTCTTGATTAGCATCAATGATCTCATATTCGGATAAAAGATCCATGAATTCATTAAGTAATCTCTGGACTTTTCTGTTTGATGCCATGGATGGAAGAATGTCTTCCCTAAGAAGCTTGTGCTTCCTCATTCCCTGCAAAGATTCAGTTGGAACATTAGAGAAAGAAGATACAGTGATCATTTGGTTTGACAATCATATAAGCTGTTGGTCCATAAAAGTCTCAGCATCTTCCTGTTAGGGTTTGTCATTTTTTTAAGATAAATAAATCAGTGTAATCAGCCAATAAATCTTTTTCGTGCACTTTTCCTCTATCTAGCTTTCCAATTAAGAGCTCTTCTTTTCCCCCAGTTTTTGTATTAAAAATCACTTTTATTTTGAAAAAGAAAATCAAAATCTAAAATAATTCATTTTTTACACAATCTTAAAATCTCTTTTTCAAAATCTTAAAAAGGCGGCCCCTAAATTTCAGTAATCGTCTATAGTCTATTTCAGAACAGGAAATTTTTAAAGTGTTCTTCTGCACTATTTTATCATTCCCGGCTTGACTCACTCTTTTAAATAAATGGGTATGCATAACATGATTTTATTAGATATGTAGATAGAGAAAAGCTTACAAGCACCATAGGATCCCATGCTAAGTTCTTTGAATCTGAAGATGTTTCCTCAACCATCCCAGTTGGAGGTCCAAGGAAACTCTCACACACTTCACGTAAACGAGATTCATCTGCTTCTCTGCAATAATTTTATAATCCTTTAGTCTGCAATTGTCCAAAATCACAAAGACAACACGATATGCATATATAATCACAAAGTATTAAAAATTTAAAATTAAGACTGCATTCTCTGCATAAACATACATATAGCATCTTCCTAATAAAAAAAGTTCTAGAAGACAGTTTAAAGAAGTTGCATTCTATTCATCTTGAGAATAGTCATCATGCAAATTAAAGAATTTAGTATGAGCATCATCAAAAGACTTTTTTAGCAGAAGAATTGAGTTTTAGGCGTAAACAGCTGGAGACAGACAGCAAGTGAGCAAGGTGGTTAGTGGCTGGGGGTAGTGAGAAACAGTATGTGACTTACACTTTTATAGAGAAACTAAATGCGTATACAACCATACATGCTTTATGCAAGCTCAATAAAGCGCTAAAGTATTATTTGAACAATATCTCAAAGAAAAAGAGAAAAGAATAACACCTTGCAAGAAAGCGTACGTATGACAATAGGCATTGGCGATATTCATTAGGGGATCCCAAAGCCAAGGAAGAAGCCAATTGCGTTTCCAAATGAGCACGTGTCTGCACTCCATCATCAGTAACTCTGTATCAAGGTAGTCAAGTTTAGAAAGTGTACTTTTAAAAACATCAGAATCCTAACAAAAAGGGGGAGGGGGGAAAATTATGAAACACGAGATCAGAGGCCTATGTAACAAGCACACTCCATCCTTCTAGACAAGAGTATAAATATACAGGAAATAGTTGTAGGTTTTTCAATTTTATTATGCATTAACACATCCTTAGGAGTCAGAAACAGGAGGGATCTTAACTCTTGAGAGTTGTATACTACTGGATCTCTGTTTGGTACAACAATGATACTGTACCAGAGGCAGGTTCAGCAACGAAGTTCCACCATATTCCTCAACCAGTATCATGATTAGCCACAAATGTATCCAAGAAAAAGTTTAAGTCACACCTATTAAAGAGACAACAAATATTCGACCAAAGAGGCTCCAATACGAAAAATGTTCATCAAATGAACATTGTCTAATTAAGGGGTAAAGGAAGTTAGAAAATTCTAAATGGTTTCACAGGAAATTTCGTTTTTTAGTGAGTCCAATCACATTGATTGATCCATGTAGATTACACCACTTCAATGAGAGAGATAAGCTTGGTTGTCTTTGTATATATTTATCATGATAGTTATATAACTGCATTTCTTTGGATACATTAATAAACTGCATCATAATTTGACAATAAGCTAAAGCCAACCATTAGAAAGTTACAGTCTTGAGAATTACTAATATCTACCCCACCTTCCATCCCCTTAATTCAATTTCATATTCATATGGTATCCAACAACATTTCAAATCGAGGACCAAGACCAACTACAAGCTATATATATATATATATAAAAGATTAATCAATACACACCTAGTCCAACCTGGCTTCCGAGCCAAATATTTTCTGAGATCAACCTGCAGTGCTGCCAGCTCACCGCTTTGAATCGAACCCAAACTCCATGAGCTGGAAAAATTTGATGCAGGAAAGAAATCATCTGCAACCCTCAGCCAACACTTGACATTCATGTCAAATAAGAAAGCATGGCGAGTAGCCAACACAACAAGAGGGGAACCCGATTTTGATAGTTTCACAGATATAACTTTAATAGTTCCTGAAAAGAAATGATAAATTTTAAGATAACATAGAGCCACTGAAAAAAGACAAATTGTTGGAAAACCAGGACAAGTTGTCCTCATACAAAGAAAAAAATAATAAACTGTGAGGCAGAGGCCATAGTTAAAGACCAAGCATCTCCAATATCAAACAAATGTACATAATATATATGGTAGTTGCATCTTTACCAGACGAGTTAGGACTTGAAGCAACTAGAGAAGTCAACGAATCTTGAAGAAGACAGGTTCGGTTGAATAAATCCCACAAGTACAGGGATCCTTTTCTTGTCACCAGCAGTAATGTCCAGCATTCATCACAGTCTACAAATGTAGCTGCAGAACCCATCATCATGGTAGGCATTGCTCGTCTCCCACACTTCGTGTAAATCTTCTTGGAAGCAAGAAAAAGTCAAAAAACAAAGATTTCAAAAGCATAAGACCTACATCTTGCCCATATGTTGAACTAGTACATTATGCCCATAGTTTTACAAGATTAAAAAAATTTTAAACCATGTATCTCACAGTACATAGAAATTAGTTATTTGTCACATAGTACTGCACTTATCCTAATTAAAACTCAACAATATTTTTTTCTGAAATTTGAATACCAAAAGATTATTAGCTAAGTTTGATATAACAGAGATAGTTTTCTTTAATCAATTAGTTTACATGGTAAAGTATTATGTGACAAATATCAAGTAGTAAAGTGTTAACATAGATAGCTTTCTCAATCAATTAGTTTACAGTTACAAATGATGTGTTGTATTTATGGGATATTTTAAGTGTAAGGCTGTAAGCAACTAATTATTAGTCATACAACATTACAACTACAATGGTATGTATGCCAGTGGTAAATATGCAAGAAATGAACACATTAACAACTTGAATGGACTTGATCGATGCACAAGAGATGCTACCAAGATACCAAAAGGTATAAAACATGCGATGAAAGGCCTAGAAGAAATAATTTTTAGTAACATTAAAACATGAGGATAAAAGTCTTAAAGGAAAGCACAACAAAGCTCAATAATACCAAGAAAAATATTATAAAGGATGTTGGGTACAACTACTACAGCTCAACATACACTCATAACCCATGTCCCACAATATATCAGAAATGTTAACAGAAAATAAGTACTGAAAGAAAACAATGCATGTACATGTAGAAAAGCAATTTACCTGCAGACATCCGTCGTCACACCCAACGGCCCAAAAATTTCCATTGCCAGCTAAAACAGTGACTTTTCCTGATATCCTATCAGACCAAAGTGTATGAGGACCCTTTGAGCACACAATTTCTGTTTCTTTCATTATGGATGTATTTCCCAGCCCTACAATGTCATTTACAGCATGTTCTCTTGGGCGTGCTTCTAAAAGAATAGGAGAAGAATCTTCTCCACTTTTCTTGTCAAATACTCTAATGGAAAGTGTACCACTACAAGCAGCTAAAGAACTGGAAGACATCAAATTGCTTGACTGCTCAACATTGACGCTTCCATCACCAGCAGAAGCTGGAACCTTCTCAATCACTAGGCTCTCCGAAATTGTGGCCCTAGCAGTAACCCCAGAACGCTCTTTTATATCAGTATTTCTGCCATGTGCTCCTCCCAAGGTGCATACTCTTGCACCATCTTCATTGGATACAGCTCTTTCAATATCCTTTCTGTGATCAGAAGAAACTATACGAAAATTGAGTGCTTGCTGAACTGCACCAGAAATGTTTTCCTGCTGAACAGGCACTCCTACTGCTTCTGGAATAATTCTTCTACGCCCATCAGGTCGTCTATATTCTCTTTGCTTAACAGGACTAGAAATCCGGCCAGAGGTTGCAGCTTTGTTTGACACATCACCAACTGGACCTCCACTTTTCTTGCCATCATCATTTTGAAGCTCAGCATTCTTTGCAGTAACTGCCACATCAACATAAGCCTTTGCCTTAGATTGGTTTTGTTGAACATCAGAAACCACTTTTTTGCTAGGTGTTTGCTTGGCAGAAGCAGCTTCTAGCAGTAATTGTGCTGGACTTTCAGCCAAGTTTGCTTTACGACCTTTCACATCACCATAACGACTTCTCTTCAACTCATCTAGCTCAGCATCACCTAATCTCTGACCAAGTTCTTTTACCTCAAAATGAAATGTAGCCACAGATCCATCCAAGGAACATGCAAAAAGTGAATATCCATCAGGGCTCCTATTTGAAAAGGAAAAAGAAAAAATTATAAGGAGTCACTCACAGAAATGATAAAGTAAAAATGTTAATTAAAAATATAACATTCCCAAAATAAATCAACCATGGCTAGAGATGAAGAGAAATACCAGGACAAATCCACAACACTTTGAGTACAAAAATGCTTAGCCACAAATAGAGGACGAGGACTTGCAGTAGTCCAAACAGTTATAGTTCGATCCTGACTTCCAATTGCAATAACATTATAAGGCTGTGGTTCTTTACTTCCAGTCTTGGAAGCACCATTGGTCCACCCAACAGGTACAGACTTCACTTCCTGAGCATTAGTCAAATTTCTTCTGAACATAGAATGGTTGAACTTAACCACAATAATTGGAGCATTGTGTCCTAGAAAATCAAATGTTGCAGACCATTCCCCTCTCTCTAGCACAGGGGCAGAATGCCTAGGCTTCTGGAAACCATGAGTAGTGGTGATAAAATGACCACAAGGAGACCAACCAAGACGCCTGAAAAAGGTTGATCCAAGCTGAAAGGAAGACAGGTTAATTAGGAAATAGAGTTTGTTATTCCATCAGAAATTTTTTCAAAATAAGAAACTTACTGATTTTGCCCAGTGACCATCTGTCCTATGAGCAAGACTCCAATCACTAGTTCGCCAAATAATTACAGTTTTATCATCAGATTGACTTGCTATAAAGGAGCCAATAGGATCCCAAGCAACTCCCTTAACCAAGCTGGAGTGGCCCCTTAGGACAGCAGTGCAAATGCCATTGCTCATATTCCATACATGGATAGTGTTGTCCAAACTCCCACTAGCCAATGCAGAATCATCCGGAGACCAGTTAAGATCCACCTACTTTAAGCATGGAGAAATAGATCCCAAGTTAATGATGATAATTGAAAATTTAAAACCATTCGGATAAGCAGCTAGAGATCCATTTAGATGACAAATTGGTTCATTCAATTCTGAGAGCAAATGTCAACATGGAATTAAATGGTTGAAACAAGAAAATATTTTTGAAAAAGAAGATTGAAAAATAAAAGCAACAGCATTACCACATCTGCAGTGTGCCCTCTCAAAGTCATTGCAACTTTCCAGTTTTCAATATCTGGTGGCTCTCCACTGCCAAATTCAGTGGTTCCTGAACCAGGCTTTCTCTCATGAATTAATATCACCTGATCATCAGAGCCTGATGCAACATACCTTCCATGCTTAGCCCACCTAACACAGTTGACAGACCCAAAGTGATCCCGTAGAGTTGCAAGAAGCCTTTGAGAAGAATCATCATTTTCTAAGTCAGTACTAACAGACTTCATATTCCATATGCGAACCTGTGTAGTACATAGTTGAGAATGTGAATGCATGAGAATTAATTCAAGTGCTGTAAACAAATCAAGAGAGTAAAGTTGAAAACATCGACCCACTCTAATCCTACCCAGAAGACCAGAAGTCGTATACAGCTAGATTTCTCAGACACAGAGGGACAGGAAAGTTATGAAAACAAAATAAGTGAAGAGAAACAAGAAATTTCAGCACAAATTATATTTCTTAGATGTTTAGCTGAACCTGACACTAGGCAATGCATTAATGTCAGATCTTTACTATTTCTTACTTTTTTAATATGAAAGTAATTCACCAGAAGGCACCAAGGAAATTTGGTTTCCTGAGTAAGTTGTGTGTATATAAAATACGATTGGCAAGCTCATTAGGAAGCTATTCTCATAAATATGAAACACATACAGATACTCTCTGCCCTGAAAGTCTGCATGAAGAGCAGTCTACATTGAATCAAGAAAATGCAGTGTTATTAATGGTGGATGGCCAAAATTCCACCATATAAACACACCATTGTGCCTTATGGCAGGTTTCCCTTCACAAATTGCCTATGGGGGTTGGCCAAAAATTCGCCTAAGAACACTCGAAAAATGTTAACAATTTCTACTCTTCATAAGAAACTGTAAAAATTTCAATTAATTGGAAACATATAGAAAGCAATATTCCGCTGATAGAAAAAAGGAGGAGGTGGGAAGGCAATTAAATTCCATATTCAAGAATTACAGGACTTAAAATCTTAACTCAAAGTGGGGTGCTACTTCCTTGAATACCATACAACTAAACATCCAAAATTCAAAATTATTCACAAATTTTGAGCCTCAAAGACAGAAAAAAAATCCATACCTTGTGGTCACCACCACCAGTAGCGAACCTGAGCCCTCCGGGTTGAACATCAATGGAGAAAATTTGCATGCCCTCATGCCTAACCCAACTAGGTTTCTCGGCTATCATCTTCCCCAGAAAATAAAATCTCTTCTTTCACACCAAAAAACAATCTTTCTTCCACACTGCTTGCTGCAAATTCATAAAAAAAAAAAAAAGTTTGAATTTGGGGAAGTGGAAGGAACTGAAAAGTTCATCCACTATGCTCAAAACCTACGCAAATTGCTTATTCTGAATTCCCCAAAGCACTGTGAAACCGAATCAGTAAAAAAAAAAAAAACTGAAATTTGACATGTACCCTTAAGGGTTTAGCAATTTTCATGAAAGGGGGAAACACCTAAATTGTTGAACAACCATGAAAGTTATTCTTTTTTTTAAAAAAAAAAAAAGAGTTAAAAGAGGGCAACAAGGGCCTAAGCTTTGGTGGTAAATAAGAAAAAACCCTAAAAAGTGATGCTGTTGGTGGTGGAGAAGATCGAGGGGTTAACTTCCTCGTTAACGGTCAAATCTAGCTAAAACACCAATGACTAGAAAATAAATAATAATAAATACTAGTAATATTCTAATAATAATAAAAAGAAGAAGTAATAACATAACAGAGATTGAAAAAAAGATGGGTATGGTGGGTGGATTTAAATGGGTAACTTACTTTATGTTTATGAATGTGGCTTCCAAATTGCCTAACCCTGAAATATGCAGATGATGCTAACTGGTAAGTGGTAGTAAGCAGCAACAAGAGAGTATCCAACAATTATTTAAGTGGAAACAAATACCCAGATTTCTACATTGTTTTTCCAAAATATATAGTAGTATATGTGTGTGATGGGATGCTGTTCATATGGTTTTAGTTCAATCCTTAAGTTGTATATGAGTTTAACCTAATTAAAATTTGAAAATAGACAAGATAAGATTAAAATTTTATTATTTTTTATTATTAAAAACATATTATGATAAAATATCGATATTAGGTCAAGTTAGAATGAATCAAAATCAATTCAAAAAATATAATTTAAATTCATTTTCAAAACACTTTAAATTTGCCAAAATTAATTTTAAATTAAATTATGGGATAAAACTAAAACATATACTGATTCACTGAACACCTCCAACATTAAATGATATTATTTACTAATGTTTTTTTATCATTTTTTTTAAATTAGATCCAAACATGTAATACTTTAATTGATATATCAGTTGCCAAGTGGTAGCCCAATTTTAAGAGGGACACTAGTTATTTATTTATTTAGTCCAATTGAAAACAATATAAATGGACCAAATAAGATTGAAAGAAATACTACTTCTACTCTATTCGCATCCTATCCATTTCAATACAGTACAAATTAGAATAATCATCAATACTTTTAGTAATCATTCTTTAATGAAAGTATTTTTAGCTGCTTTTCTTTGAAGAAAACATTTTTAGGAGATATTATTAATTTTCATAATCACGTATCGATTTCAAATAAATTTTAATAAATTATTATTCTGAAACCAAAGTAAAAGTAGCTAAAGTTTCGAACAAAACATACCCTACTTTTTTTTAAAAAAAAGAAAAAGAAAAAAAATCCTACTTGTGAATCACAGAATTTAAACTCGTGAACATGACACGTCGCACGTGCGCTTCATATTATCCCTTCACATGATGTCACTGTCTCCTTACCAGAGAACCCAACAACAGAAAACAAACATAGCATTATATCATCGTACCTTACGCTGCTTAAATATATTTTTTTTTTAAAAAACAAAACACTCGCTTTAGAATGTGACTCTAAATGCGTCTTTTAAGGGCACTCACCAACACTTCAACCAACCCAATTCTCAGAATTAGACGTTACCAATATCACTGCCACGCTAACCCTCTTCTGCAATCCCATGTTGTTGCCCTCAATGCAAGGACCCTTTTACGTGACAGTGATCCTCGCTTTGCACAACAACTGTTCGACCAAACTCCCCTTAGAGACCTCAAACAGCATAACCACTTGCTTTTCCGTTACTCTCGCTGTGACCAAACCCAAGAAGCCCTCAACCTCTTTGTCTCACTTTATCGTTCTGGTTTATCGCCTGATAGTTATACCATGTCTTGTGTTTTGAATGTTTGTGCTGGTTTCTTGGATGGGACGGTGGGTGAACAAGTGCATTGTCAGTGTGTCAAGTGTGGACTTGTGCACCATCTTAGCGTGGGAAACTCTCTTGTTGATATGTACATGAAAACTGGGAATATTGGAGATGGGAGGAGAGTTTTTGATGAAATGGGTGACAGAGACGTGGTGTCTTGGAATTCCTTACTCACGGGTTATTCATGGAATGGATTTAATGATCAGGTGTGGGAATTGTTCTGTCTGATGCAAGTTGAGGGATACAGGCCTGACTATTATACTGTTTCTACTGTAATTGCAGCTTTGTCCAATCAGGGTGAAGTTGCTATAGGAATACAAATCCATGCCCTGGTTATAAATCTCGGTTTTGTGACAGAAAGACTTGTCTGCAACTCTTTGTGACAGAAAGACTTGTCTGCAACTCTCTGATTAATATGCTTTCAAAGTCTGGGGATGTTAAGAGATGCTAGAGCTGTTTTTGATAACATGGAGAACAAGGATTTCAGTTTCTTGGAATAGTATGATTGCTGGAAATGTGATAAATGGACAAGATTTGGAAGCTTTTGAAACGTTTAACAACATGCAGCTTGCAGGGGCTAAGCCTATGCATGCGACATTTGCATCTGTTATCAAGTCATGTGCTAGCCTTAAAGAGTTGGGGTTGGTAAGAGTGCTGCACTGTATGACTCTGAAGAATGGGCTTTCCACTAACCAAAACTTCCTAACTGCACTCATGGTAGCATTGACTAAGTGCAAGGAAATGGACCATGCCTTTAGTTTATTCTCCTTGATGCATCGGTGTCAAAGTGTGGTTTCTTGGACTGCTATGATCAGTGGATACTTGCATAATGGTGGCACTGACCAGGCTGTGAATTTGTTTTCCCAAACGAGAAGGGAAGGTGTCAAACCAAATCATTTCACTTATTCTGCCATCCTGACTGTGCAACATGCTGTTTTCATTTCTGAAATACATGCAGAAGTTATCAAAACTAATTATGAGAAGTCATCTTCGGTGGGAACTGCACTTTTAGATGCCTTTGTTAAGACAGGAAATATTAGTGATGCTGTTAAAGTTTTTGAGCTAATTGAAGCCAAGGACGTAATAGCCTGGTCTGCAATGCTAGAGGGATATGCCCAAGCAGGAGAAACTGAAGAAGCTGCTAAAATCTTCCATCAATTAACAAGGGAGGGTATTAAACAAAATGAATTTACCTTTTGCAGCATCATTAATGGCTGTACTGCTCCTACAGCATCAGTAGAGCAAGGAAAACAATTCCATGCCTATGCAATTAAACTGAGATTGAATAATGCTCTGTGTGTAAGTAGTTCTCTTGTTACCATGTATGCAAAGAGAGGCAATATTGAAAGCACACATGAAGTTTTCAAAAGGCAGATGGAGAGGGACTTGGTTTCTTGGAACTCAATGATCTCTGGATATGCACAGCACGGCCAGGCAAAGAAAGCATTAGAGATATTTGAGGAAATACAGAAACGAAACTTGGAAGTGGATGCTATAACATTCATTGGTATCATTTCTGCTTGGACACATGCTGGCTTAGTGGGAAAAGGCCAAAATTACTTAAATGTAATGGTCAATGGTCATCACATTAATCCAATGATGGGCACTACTCCTGCATGATTGATCTATATAGCCACGCAGGGATGCTGGAAAAAGCCTTGGATATCATAAATAGGATGCCATTTCCCCCGGCTGCAACTGTGTGGCACATTGTCTTGGCAGCTTCTCGAGTAAATCTCAATATAGATCTTGGGAAACTTGCAGCTGAAAAAATCATTTCACTAGAGCCACAAGACTCAGCCGCATATAGCCTATTATCCAATATTTATGCTGCAGCAGGAAACTGGCATGAGAAAGTCAATGTGAGAAAACTTATGGATAAGAGAAAAGTGAAAAAAGAACCTGGGTACAGTTGGATTGAGGTGAAAAACAAGACTTACTCATCCCTGGCTGGTGATTTGTCGCATCCTTTGTCAGACCATATTTAGTCAAAACTTTCAGAGTTAAATATCCAGTTGAGGGATGCTGGTTATCAGCCTGATACAAATTATGTGTTTCATGATATTGAAGATGAACAAAAAGAAACTATTATTTCTCATCATAGTGAAAGACTTGCCATTGCCTTCTGCTTAATAGCTACACTTCCTGAAATTCCCCTTCAGATTGTGAAGAATCTCAGAGTCTGTGGAGATTGCCACAACTTTATTAAGTTGGTATCACTCGTTGAAAAGAGATTGTTGTTAGAGATTCAAACAGATTTCACCACTTTAAAGGTGGTTTGTGTTCATGTGGTGACTACTGGTGATGTTTGGGCTAATATGCTTTTTGTGTTTCGAAGATTCTTTAGTGGATCAGACCTTTGTTTTCCAAAGAATCCATCAACTCTCTCCAAGGCATAAATTCTCACGGAAACTTTAAGGAAAGAATGTCATAGGAATTGAAAGCCTAAATACATCTTAACGTTAGGCTACTTCTGGATACTTTTAACGCTGATTATGGCAGTGAGTGTGATGATATTGGTTCTCCACTCTTGGATAGACCATTGTACATATTATTCAACTCAGAAAGGATGAACGATCAACACTCGAGAAAGTCTCAGAAAATATACATTTAACATTGCTATGGCAAATTGTTGATAGAATTGCTAAAATTTGCTGGCTAATTCCAGGACTGGTTCCAGGCTATGATTAGTTTGGGAAACCGAAAATGCTTCTTGCCAATAACTCCTTTTCCCCTTAGTCAGCTGTTACTTATTAAGAATGTCTCAGTGTATTACCATTAAATTCTTATTATTCATATAAAAAAATTAATAATACTTTTTATTACTTATTGCACAAACTTTCAAAAATTAACAAGATAAAAGAGATAATATCTACTACTGAAATATTGTGTAAATTACACTACTCGAATAAAAGGACTATCATTCTTCTAATTCTTTCTTACAATTAACAAAAAAAATATTTCTCTCAATCGTTTTAAATTTTTATTTTTATCTTTAATTATAAATACAGTAATCTTCTTTACCGTTAATTTGAGTTAAATATATATCTTGATTAATATTTTTATCAACAACATTGACTAACAGAATTTCGATTTAACCTTGCGATTTGCGAAGATGAGACATGCGCTCCAGCTTACTACTCCACTTGTCACAAAGGTTAGAGGATTCAGTTCAACTATTCCGCAGAAAACTTCTGCATTATCATCGTATTCGTGCACTATGTGAAACCATGTCTTGTATTTCCATTGATGAAACCGTGGGTGAACATGTGCATTGTCAGTGTGTCAACAGTATGATTTGGACTCAATTATTTAAACAAATTTAAGTAAAAGCTTGATGTTGCCTTGCTAAAAAAATAAAATTTATTCATAACGTATTTTACTCGTTTATATTTGAAATATGTGGTCAACAATGTATGCTATGTTAAATTAAAAAATTCTAGGCTATTACATTTTCATAATACAATAAATAAATAAAAACTTATATTTTTTTATTACTACAAAAAAAATTAATTCAATGTCATCAACAAAGTTTTACATGAGTAAATAACAAAGACTAGTCAAATTCTCATCAATTTAAATAAACAAATAATTTATGGATTGTTAATGTTGAACGTATAAAATTTTGACACAACTTATATTGAACATTTAATGAATCAAGTTCAAATAACTCAAGAATAGCTTAAGTTCATCTGCACTCTTATTTCTGCCGCCGAATTATATAATTACAGTGAACATGACGATATATAAAATTGACACTTGTTGAGTGAGAATTAGTTATGCAGAAATTCTGATAACGACCCAGTAAAAAAGTATAAGAATAACTGTGCTTAAAATGTGATCGCAATAGTAACAGACAATTAATGAGCTTTTACAAGAATCTGGAGTAACTTAGCAGTTGAATAAAAAACCATTCTATCATCACATTTAGTAAACACTTTATGTTAAGTTGAATACCCTAATCTGCGTGGCATATTTTATGATGAGTCTCTTGTGTCCCATCAGCAGGTAGCTTAGTGCAACATGCTGAGTATCTGATCCATCTCGAAAATAAAAAGCACCCAAATTTATGGCATCCTAAATCCATAGCAGACAAAAGTAAAAATCCAGCATCACACAAGTTATTTTTTCAAATCATTTCAGATTCTGTTATACACAATTTAGAAGAAGAAAAATGAGTATCGACCTTTATAAATCCACCTCGGTACAAAAGGGGCCTTTACATCCCCAAAAATGAAAAAGATGCATTTCATTTGCATCCAACGGCTAATAAATTACAAATTATAACAATATATTTGAAACCAGTGTGGACCTTCAAAGTGAAATTCCATCAGTATTAACCTTCCTCTCCAAATTCCTTCGTGAATCTCTCGTGAACATCAAGGTCGGCTTTGCTTACTGTAGGCCTTTGTCTAGCGAGTACCTTCTCAAAATCTGTCCTCCTAATAGGGGGCGGAAGGATCTGCAATAAGTTTTATAGTAAGCATTCCCCAGTTTCAGTTAGAGATATAACAACCTAGTCCAAAGACATCACAACACTACTTCTTCTCCAATTATCATTAAAAAAAAATTAAAGACACTCGGTACAGTACTACTACCATAAAAAACTATTAACACATTAAATACCTTAGAAGCAAGTCCTTTTGCAGCAAGCTCTTGCATTGAGGTTTGTACTGCACCCTGTTGCTTAGGTCCACATGGGATCCACATACCCTCAGGATTCTTAAAGAAGAACATTGCATCTTGGGTTTTGCGAACAGGTTCAAATAAAACATCCTTTACCTGAAGAGGAGGTCCAAAAACTTTTTACTTAAAAATTCATCAAGTATAAGATTAATGAAACCAGTCATTTCATATAGCAGTAAAACTTACACAGACAGATATATCTGAACCAGAAAAACCCTCTGTCCTGCTAGCCAAGTATTCAAAATCACTTTCAGTCAAGTTATGGGGAGTATCTCCTAGATGCACCTGCTCAATTTAGTAAGCCAGAAAAAAAGCATGGTAAAACCATTTGCTAGGTTTATATAGCATAACAAAAACCTGTCAACAATCGAGTATATTGTCCTTGCCTTGAACATGTGTTGGCGAGCCTTCAAATCTGGTAGCGGAATATATATGCGCTTATCAAAACGACGCCTTATTGCCTACAATTACAAATTGATTAGTGAAAAACAACATAGTATTGATTCTATATGGGAACGCAAAACAAAATTATTTCTGTCTGACCTGGTCTAAGGCATAGGGCGTATTTGTTGCTGCAAGAACAAGAACTTTCTGATCATTGTGTCCTACACCCTACAAAGTATGTGGATAAAGTACATTAAATAAAGAGAATCAAAAAGGAGAGAAGAAATGCCAAAAATGTTGGAAACTGCCCTGATGTTAATAGCAAAAAAGTGAATTAAAATGAGAATAAAATATATACGAGCAAGCCATATTATGACAATATTATACAAACTAGTAACTGCTGGGTTCAGTTTAAAATAAAGCAGTAAAACAGAAAACAGGATTACTTATGAGGGGGAAATATTTTGATATGCAACTCAAATGTCAAATACCACATGCAACTTAATATATGACTAAAATCCATCAACCAAGTTACTTGAGAAATTTTGACAGGTCAAGGACAAGGATAATAACACTTAAGTGCTTCTGGGAGTTTGGCAACCAGTAAAGCATGCTTCAGTAGTTTTGTTACATAATAACAACATATCCTGTTGAAAGTAGATTTTTAAAAAGTCAAATATGATGACTTAATCAAATAACAATTCACACACAAACATGAAAACCTACATGACCACCGCAAATCAGTGATTGCCACAATGCCACACAGATCTGGAATTCCTTTTCTGAGACGTAGATATAAGATAGAGAACAATTTAATGGATTTTGGCTCTTCTAAAGTGAGGGGAATGCACTTTAGAGGATAAAGTGAAATAATGACCATCAATTAGAAAATTAACTATTGAGATTATGATAAATTTTAGATTTTGTTAAACAGGGATTTGATTTTATCACAATTTTCAACCATTGATTTTCTAATCAATGATTGTAACTTGTAAGTGCATTTTATCCTCTAAAGCGCACTCCTTCACTTTAGAGGAGCCAAATCCGAATTGAAAATATGCAACGTTGTTTGTGAAGTGTGAACATCTCATCAAACAAGCACAGGACAGGACATGCTAAGTACACTGAAAGCGGGACTTTAAATCTAAGGTGGCAATCATGACTAGGAATTGTTTTGAAGAAGAAAAACAACAGAGACAAATGCTTATTAGAGGTTTAAGAAAAGCATAGAACTAAAGCTATTTCCCAGTGTTGTCGTTATTGTACACTCAAAAATGACTTGAAGACTCAAAAAACCAATAAGTAACAAGGGCCAGCATGAATTAGCTCAATCTTGATCTGCTATTCAACTACCATAGCCTCCTCACATGCTGGAACAAGAAAAATTTAGATGGATTGTTTTAAATGAAGGTTTACTATTTGGCTTGTCTTCTTTCCAACCATAAAAATTGAAGTATGCAAGATGTGTTAATAAGCACCCAGCCACTGAGGAGATAGCCCTAGGAAGAAAACCTTCTTTTGAAAATGAAGCATACATTCTTGAACCTAAATCGGTTTATATCAAAGAATTTAAGAAATTAGTTATGTCTTTCTTCATGATTTGAAACTAAATTACAACCACATTCATATATGGCCATACAACTGGGATTTGACAGCTTGCCGCGCATATGCTATATATTGCAATTTAAATGTAAACCAACAAACTATTAAAACTATTACCTGCATCTGCACCAGAAGCTCTGTTTTAATCCGTCTTGAAGCTTCACTCTCGTTGCCTTCTCCACGCTGACCACACAGGGAATCAATTTCGTCAATAAATATGATAGAAGGGGCACTTTCTCGAGCCATTTCGAAAAGGTTTGAAACCAGCTTTTCACTTTCACCCATCCACTTTGAAACAAGGTCTGATGAAGAAACACTGATGAAGAATTCAAAAGTTAAAAATGCTTGCAAGAACATGTCCACTTATGGACCTACATTCATAACATTTATGGAATATGAATTTACCTGATTTAAGGTAAATTCCCAATTATAACTACCTTGAATTAAAGTTTTAATGCCTATAAAAGGGTATGCTATGCAGTAATTGAGACACATACATATTTCAACTTATGAATCAGAATTCATTCCAATGATTTCCCATGCAATCTGGTAAACTGCAGACACATAGGTTTCTCAATTCTATAAACTTTTACCATTTTCCTAAACCATAGAATTAGAATCAATTAGTTTACCTGAAAAACGTGGACTCGGCTTCCGTTGCAACTGCCTTGGCTAAATATGATTTTCCCGTTCCAGGAGGTCCATACAACAAGAAAGCTCTCCAGGGTCGTCTTTTCCCTGTAAATAAGATCAGAAGGAAACAAACATTCAACCAAATTTCACAGAAGAAAATCTCTTACACACTTGTCAAGCACAAGAACAAAATGGAAACTCACTCACCAGTAAAGAACTGAGGGAACTTTACAGGCAAAATCACAGCCTCCTGCAAGGCCTGTTTGGCGCTCTCCAACCCTGCGACGTCGTTCCACTTCACGTTGGGCTTCTCCCTTATGATGGCCGAGTTGAGCCCGGCCCGGAGCTTGGCCTGCTCGGGGTCCTCGCCGTCGCCACCGCCTTCACCGTCCTTTGGCTTGGTTTTGGGCCTTGCAGCCACAGCCGCGTCCCCGTTGGAGGCCGGACCGGGGCCGCCGTCGTCGAGCACGGCCCGAATCTCCTCGGCCCGGCGCAGGTACTCGGTGAACTTCTGCGTGATGGCTTCCTTGATCTTAGGGTTCTTTTCGTACTTGAGATGCGTCTTGAAGTACTCCAAGGCGTTCATGTAGAGAGGGAACGCTTTCGCGTAGTTTCCGGCATTGTCTTCCTGCACGGCCTGCTTCACGTATTCTATCGCTTGCTCCTTGAAATTGCTATACATCTTCTTCCTCCACCGATGGCATGTACGGGAATCGAAATTTCGAACCAGGGAGAGGGAGAAACCCTAGAGGTGCATCGCGATCGTGTGTGTTGGGGAAAGAGGGAGGAGAAGGTGTGGTCGATTTCGAAACCCTAGCTGTTGTTGAAATCGGAATTGATCGGAAATTCGAGGACAGAAGGGGAAAAGAGAAAAAAGAGAAAACCCAATGTTCTGGTTTTGGTGTCCCAAAAATACGCGTTTAGCTTCTGTTTTTTTTGTGTGTGTGAAATTTCCATCCAAAGGGTGGTGGCTAAGGCTATCACCCAATGCGTTGCGTTTTGATTTTATTTTTTTAAAATGCATTTTCTACTTTATCAATCAATCAATTTAAAAAGGAAATGTCAAACTTACTTGGACTGATTAGTGATTAGTGGTAAGAAATTTAGATACTTTGCATAAAATATTTTAAGTTCTAATTTCATTATTGTAAAAATAACAATAACATGTTTTATTTAATATAAAATTTTAAAAATCTTCAGTATTTTGAATATAATATAATTATATTACTAATTAATTAAGTGTATGCAGAATACTATAATATTTAAAATAATTATTATAAAATTTATTATAATATATTATAAATAATAATACAAATTTTTTATATTTTTAATACATTTTAATTAAATGCTAAAATAAAACCTTTTTTGTGTAATCTAAGTTTTAGAACTATACTTAGGCTTAACCAGGTAATTGTATTCTTTAAAAAAAAGGTAATTATATGCTTTGACGTAATTCATTTAATTTAATATATTTAAATTTTATTTTTATTAAAATAATAATTTAAATTTCTAATATTCAATTAATTTTTAAATAAATAATATATGTATTAGGGTCTTAATAAATTATATTATTATTTAATCACAGATAATTATGTAATCAGGGACAAGTTTACATCGTGGATATGGGGGCAATTGTCTCCATTAAGTAAATTTTGTTATTAGAATATACTTAATTATTATTTTTGCTTCCATAAAAAAATTGAGTTGCCCTCATAAAATATATTTTTTAGGAAAAAATGTAAAAAATTATTAAAGATAAAATAGAAAATAAAATAATATTAATTTTATCCATCTTATATTTTAAGTTTCTAAAAACTTGATTATTTTAATATTTTTATCATGAGATTTGTATTTGTAAAAGTTTATAATATTTTTTGTCTATAAAAATATTATAGATTAATTTTTTTGGCCCTTTAAAAAAGTTTTCTGGATCCATCACTGCATGTAATTGATTTTTATAATAATTGATCTGAAAATTATATTAAAGATTGCTTTTTTATTGATTGATTATATAAAAAAAAATATTGACAGTCCACGTCAATTCCACTTTTAATTTAGATTCTAAATGTACGAATATTGGTATAATTCTTAAAAGTGATGAACGTTAATAATTTTAATTTTTGTAATTTTAAATATCTATAATTGTTATCATTTGATACTATTTTCAAATATTGATTTGATATACTTTTTTTGGTTGCATAAGTTTGTGATGATAAACAGTAACATTAAACGTAACCTAAAAAGCTTAGACCGCAATAATTTTGTCAATGACGCAATAATCCTCAGTGGTGTTTGAAAGAAAATCTGTTTTGAAAGTGAAGGGATGAATGAAACATTATGGGGCAAATTTACATCAGAGGGTTTCATCTACAAAATATTTAATAAAGAGGGTCTGCTTTTAAACTATTTATAAAGGGGGGTCATTTTTACAAGTTTGTCGCAGTTGTTATTGGCGATATGACCTGAACCGTCATTGTTATTGACAAGAAAGCGGCTTACATGAACATGTCACCATTGCTGTTGTCGAGACAGACTGATGTGACCATCCCGTCATTGTTTCTAGCAAGTCTAATGACGTAGAGAGAGTATCGCCCTTTCCATTGGCGAGACATGCACAGCTAGGGTTGTAGCGTAGGTTGCAGAGCAGGATGTCAGCTTTTCTGAGCATATATCGTCATTACTAATGACGAGAATAATGTGAGCGTATACCCTTGTATCCTTTCCCCCAAGTTCCTCTATAATATTTCATCTTCTTCTTCTCCTGCGTTTTAATTTTTCGTTGTGTTTTAAATTTTTCTTTGCGTTTAAATTTTTCTTTGTATTTTAATTTATTTGTTATAATATATTTTATTTGATTTTATTTTTGTTAATTATAGAATATATTATGTTAATTATTACTCCAGTTAAATAATTTTTGGATAATTCCTTAACTTCAAAATTTGGAAGGGAATCACGTAAATATTTTTAAGAAAAAAAAAGCATCAACAAAGGCTTATAAATAATTAATCGTAATAAAAATAACTTCGAAATAAAAATTCTAATTACAAAAATCAATACACTTAAACTTCAGCTTCAAATTTTATTCTAACAAAAAAAATTATTAGTTCAAATAAATAATTTGTGAATCATAAAAATAAAAAAAAAAATCTATTTGCTTACTCTATTAAACTTAAACTACAAATTAAAACTTAATTCTAACAAAAAAATTATTACTCCGATTAAATAATTTGTGAATAATTCTTTAACTTCAAAAACTGGAAGGGTCACATGTAAAAATTTCTAAGGCATAAAAACCATCAACAAAGGCTTATAAATAATTACTCGTAATAATTTCAAAATAAAAAATTTAATTCCAAAAATTATTATACTTAAACTTCAGCTTCAAATTTGATTCTAACCACAAAAATTATTACTTCAAAATAAATAATTTGTAAATGATAAAAATTATTTAAAAACTTAACTTGAAAGAGAATGAACGCAAGGCTCGTAAATTTTTGACTAAACAACAATAAAAATTGTTACTTCAAATAAATAAGGAGGGAATGAGAAACTTCAAGGCAAAAGCTGGGCTATTTAATGAACGTAAGGTTTGTAAATTCTTGATTGAACACGATGCTTTGTGCTTTCTTTGTTTCTCTCTTCAAAATTACTACAAATTTTCAAGGCAAAAGCTGCCTATTTAAAGGAAACTAGAATTCCCGACACTAGTCTCGCCATTTCCAGGGACGAGACCACTGCCCTAGGCTACATGTGACCTCTGCATGCATGTGACGTTTGAGCCCTAGCCTGCAACCTATATCGCCAGAAGCATTGGCAACTCTCTCCACGTCACCAGACTTGCCAACAGTAATGGCGGGACGACCACATCAGCCTGTCTCGCCAACAGCAATGGCGGGGCGGGACCGTTCATGTCATCTCCTTTCTCGCCAATGACAATGGTAGTTCCCACTTATCGCCAATGACACTGGTGGCTTTCATACAAAACAAACCCCTTGCGTAATAACTTTCGAAAGAGACCCTGTTACATAAATAGTTTATAGAAAGGACCCTCCGACGTAACTGTATAGGGGATAATTTTAAATTGCTTGGATAATTTGGTGGGCGTTAATTATGTGGAATAATGTATCATGAGTCACTATTCTCATTGGGTAACTTTTGTAATCACTTTGAGAAGCTTGTTGGTACTTCTGGTACCCAGTAAGTTTTTCTCTTTTACCATATTAATAATATTATTTGCCTTGTAAAAAACAAAAGGTTTGTTAAAGATGAGAGGAGATTTCAAATAAAAGAGAAGACAAGTTTATTTACTCCTTTCCACACCGCAATAATTTCATTGAAGGCAAGCTTATAATCTAACAAAAAGATAGAACTAAATCATACTGAATTCTGTTGTTGATTATAAGGAAAAAAAGAAGAGAAATATTTCATATTTATTAAAAAGATTAGTTAAATTTATTAAATTGTGTTATTTTAAAAAATACAAACATTTTTTTAAAATTATTAATTATTGAAACTTGATATCAAACATAAAAAAGTTCTTAATTTTATTAAATAGATAATCTTGGAAAGAGTCGGTTAAATAAAAATAGGTAAGTAAGATTTGATTATATTTGAGAAAAAAAAAATAGATTTTTGTTATTTATAATTAAGACCGAAGAGAATATATATTATAGGATTAATAATAATAATAATAAATATTATGTCATAACTTAGATTTACGACAATAAAATTTGGATGCACATCCTTTTTAATTAACTTAATTAGATTCACGTGGTCGTCCATCAAAGTTTTAAGGCTAAATTGTAATGTTGCTGTCCATATAATTTTAAATCTATGATTTTGATCTCCTTGTTATTAAATCAAGACATTTAGTTTTCTTATTTTTCAAAATAAGTAATTTTGGTTCATTCAACCACTAACACACTTATTTTGTTTAGTTAGATATAATAGCATTATTTTCTATATATTATTAGTCAAGAGTTATTAATTTTCTAAAAAAATTACAAAAAATTATAAATTACAAAATATTTAATATATAATCTTTTTAATTTTATTTTATATTATTTTATGTTTTTATTTTGAATAGTTGACATAATTTTATTTTATTTTACCAATTTATAATTAAATTTTATAAATTAATTTGTAAATTATTTTCATAATTTTTCTTAAATTGATTTGAGCGTACAAATTATTTTTACTCTATTTATTTACGTAGAATTAAAAAAATTATATATTAAATATTTTTAATTTATAAATTTTGATAGTATGAAAAAAATTAATAACTCTTAATTAATTGATGATACATAGAAAATAATGTTAATGTAGTTAACTAAAAAAATAAGTGTTTTATTGTTTTACTTATGAATAATTTTATGTAAATAATTAGAGAAAAAAATAATATGCATATTAAAATCAATTTTTTTTAAAATGCAAATAATTTACATATTAATTTATGAAATTTAATTATAAATTGATAAAATAAAAATATGCAATCTGTTCAAAATAAAATGATATAAAATAAGTTTAAAAATATTTATACATTAAATATTTTTTATTTTATAAATTTTGATGATTTGAAATAATAATAATAATTATTGACTAATGATACATAGAAAATAATTTTAACATAGTTAACTAAACAAAATAAGTGTGTTAAAATTTTATTATTTTATTTATGAATAAAAGATCAATGTTAAATTCCTATTAAAAAAATTATTTTCCACTTTATTTAATATTTATTCACTATCATGTCAAGGGCTTATCTAAGTTATACGTTGACTGAGAAAAAGGTCAAAATTTTTTATTTTGAAAAATATGATGAATTAAATGTCTTGATTTAAAAATAGAAGAAGCAAAATTAAAGATTTAAAATTATAAGAGATCAAAATTGTAATTTAACCAAAGTTTTAAATATGATCAAAATGAATTCTTTAAAAGTAATCAAATTAATCATACTAATCAAAGTATGATTTGAGTATAAGTGAAAAAAAAAACGTGTAGTTGGAGCACAAATTTTAGGATTCATTTGATTTGGTAAATAATATTGTTAAAACTTCCAACCTTATTTGATATGAATGGTAGGTGTGACCCATGTATATATTGTTTACATTGATTGAATTTATAGTCATTAAGGATAATACACACTAATTTATATTTATTGTTTTTTTTACAAAATATTTATTGATTTATTAGTAGTATAAATTATGATATTTTACAATGATTATAAAACATGAATATCATCTAGTTGTAGTAAATAGTAAATGTGTATGGGCAATTTTGATTATCCTTTTTAGTTTATATATAACCATAATTTTCACATGTTGGAATTTTTTTATCCATAATACGGTACCAGCGGTGAGCTAGACCCCGTTCAGAAATTTTGTATGCGCATGTTTGAATTTTTTTGGATGCCACTGGAATTTAGAGATGGGACCAAAATGTGAATTGGGTTATGGCTTAACACGTTAATCAAACAAGGCCCATGATATATTGAAAGCCCTTTTTTCTCTTTCCCGACCCCTAAATTTTTGGTTTTTAATTTCCTATTCTATCCATCCCCTTCTAAACATTTCCTCCTCTCTCCTGCCTCACTCTTCTTTTTTCCTTCTTCTAGTCTTTTTTTTTTTTTGAAAGGAAGGGGAAAAAAAACTTCATAAGTCTCTGTAAAAATTTATATGCAAGACATCAACCAACAAACATAAAGACAAAAAATATAGAGGGAACTCAAAAACTTTGTCCCCAATCCCCCTCCAATCCCAAGTCATGCTTAGCTAAACAATCGGCGTCTTGTTCTCCTCTCTAAGTATGTGAAAAATGATGGAAACATCATCTATCAAAAAATGTTGAAAGACAACCATAATGTGATCAAATCCCCTAGCAATTGTACCGAGACAATTTACATTACTCTAGTGAGTCAATTTGTTTAAAGACAACCATCTTGAACTAGACTAAAATATGGATGAATTGAAAGACAACCATTTCTTAGCAATTGTACCGAGACATGTCAATTTGTTTCAACCATAATGTGATCAAATCCCCTAGCTCTTGCCAATTTGTTTCCTGATACATCATTTTTTCTTCTAGTGAATCTGCTTCTTCTTCCACTTTCGTTTCGTTTTTCTCATGTTTGTCGATTGAGCAAAAACCAATTTTTGTTATGTAACAAGACTTTTTATTTATGTATTTACTTGTGTATTATGTAATACCTTAATTATAATTTTCCTTTACTATATTATATATTGTGCTAGAATTTTTTTTATATTACTACTTAATAAATAAATGTTTTGAAAAAGGAGAAAACGTTTAAAAATGGATGTTTTTGTAATTAAATGTTCTAAGAAAATAAAAAATAAATTTTTCTAAGAGTTGTTGCATTTCTGTGCCTTGGCCTATGGCCCAAATGTGGTGAGAAACCTGTTTTGCATTCTAAAACCTAAATCTCAGCCTCATGCCCCCTTTGAAAAGAAAAAAAAAAGCAAAATAACTTGGGATTCACATTTTTATAATTCAAAACTTTCATTTTAAATTATTTTTATTTCTTTTTATTCTGCCAAACAGATTGTCGTTGAGCTGCCTTCATGTTGTGTATTTTTTGTCTATTTTGAGTTGAGAGAGTGAGATTTCTTGCTTGTGAGTGTTCTTCTGTTTGTATGCTGTTATTTTTCTCTTAGCTTGCTATTTATTGTGTGCTTTTCCCACCCCATTAGACGGTAACAATTGAAATCATTGTGCACAACAACAGGTTGGCAATTGTTTATGTTTTAGGGGGAAAAAATCTTTATTAGATTTGACCAACTTTAGGAATTGATCTAATAACATAGCATGAAGGTTGTCTAAAAAAACCAGTCATTGAAACTCAAAAGTTATTAAAACTGAGGATTGATTCAAAATATGACCCAAGCTTCTCTATTTAGGTGTTTTGAAAGTTACTATAAATCAAACACACACTAAATATATAACTTTCTAATAGTTAAAGAAAAACATGGTTGAATAAAATTATAAAATTTTTATCCTTTTTTTTATAAAAAAGACATGGTTAAAAACTTAAAATTCACCTCATGTACTACATCGGTTAAATTTCTCTCTAGTCTCTAGTGTTGTTGGCAGCTACACCTTTCAGTCCTTTGTATTTTGTCACCTATTTGAGTGTGTAATAAAATAAAAAATGGGTTTAATGGGGTCACATCACCCAGTTGACAATAATACATGTTTAAGAACCATTTTCCGAGGCAAACAACATTCGACTTGTCAATTTCAGAGGACTTGTATACACTAAACAATGCATCCTCAATGTCAAATCATTTTTTTTAATGTGTGATAAATATATTTTGTGATTAACTTTCATCCGTCACTATTAATGAAATAATCTATGTGCTACAGATAGATAAATTTGTCATTAAAATAATTATCAACGTGATCATCTTTAATTATCAGCATAAGAATATATTTGTCTTATAATACTTTTTTGATTTTTCGTTTTCCCATCTATCAGATGAAAATATAAAATTTAA
Source organism: Glycine soja (assembly GCF_004193775.1). Lineage (NCBI taxonomy): Eukaryota > Viridiplantae > Streptophyta > Magnoliopsida > Fabales > Fabaceae > Glycine > Glycine soja. The sequence continues at coordinate 48,797,653 of NC_041012.1, read as the reverse complement.
TCTCCAAAAATATAAAACGAGTGACAAATATATCTAGACGTTAATAACAAAATGTTAACTAAAATTTTGATGGAATTAAGGTGAAAGAAAAAAAGTTTAAAATTTTGATTTGGTTATTAACTAAAATTCAGATTATGAAATTAAGGTGAAAGAAAAACAATTAAATAAGAAAAAATATAATAAATAATTATTTTTTGTATTTGTTTTATTAACTTTAAATTAATAATAAAAACTCATAAACTAAATTGAGTTTAAAAGAAAAAAGAATACTTATTTTATAAACTCGTAAATATTTTTTTTGACTCCCATGTTTGATGAAAAAATCAAGTAAAAATATTTATTGGAAAGTATTATAGTTAAATTAGATTCATGAATAATTTTTAGGAAAAATTATAATTGTAATGTAAAAAATGCCCACCTCTTTGGGAATGATTTTTTTAAGATTATGATTTCTTAAATGATTAGTCAATAAAAAATAATTGTATATAATTTTAAAAAAATTAATTTAAAAATTAACAAACTTTTATTATAATTTGTAATTTGATGTCATTGCATATACAAATAGACATTCATATTTTATTATGAAAAAATTATAAAAAAATAATTAAATAAATAATATTTGATTAAATAGAAATAATAATTTTTTTTTATCATTTTACAATAATTTTTTGTATGTTGATAGCTTAGAAATTATATAATAGAATATAAACACTTACCAATGTGATATAACTCTCCCAAAATTTTATCACAATCATTATAAATTTTTTTAAATTATAATAATTAGTCATAATTTATTGTTAACATCCGAATATATTTGTCACACTTTTTATACTCTCTGAAACTAAATTTTGTATTTACATATTTCACGGACACATTTATATCAGTGGAGTAAAAACACAACAAGTAAAAAAATATTATATGATAAAACATACCTTTACTGGTATTTAGAAATGATTATGTTGAAAATCATTTTAATGATAAATTTATTCATTTGTGCCACGTGACAAACAGAAATTAATGAACAAATATATTTACCGCATTTATTATTCTTTTAGAAACTAAATTTTATATTTTCATTTTTTATACACATATAATAAAAGTGACTTTTTTTTAAAAGAAAATAATAAAGAAATGAACGAATGTACGGCCAGAATACTTATGCTTCGTATCCCGTGGACTCTTTCTGCCCTTATCCGCGCGGCGCCGTGTGTTTCACCGTCGAGACGGTCCAAATTGGCCTGCTGCTTAATTATTTCAATTTTAAAACAAAGATAATATATAGTAAATGATTTTAAGACAGATAATTGATTAGTGTTAATACCTTATTATAAACTTACTCTTAATCCTAGAAATACAAAACGACGTTTTCTTTTTTCAATTTCTACCAACAATTACTTATTTTAATTCTTAAAATAAATGTGCTTCTTTTAAAAAAATAATAAATATGTGCTTTTAATCTTCGGTGATAAATTTAAACTAAATGAAAATTTAAAATAAAATGTCATATTATAAATTTTAATTATATAAAATAAATATTTATTTATTTTGTAAAATGCACATTTCAAAATACTAATGAACCGTGAAATTAAATTGAAAACTATTTTTTGAATAACTTGCGGGTTTTAGTGCTTTTTGGGGTTGATTTCCTTTTTTTCCAAAAATAAAAAATAAAAAATGTTTCTTAAATAACTTGAGTTCTTTACCCCTTAAGGGAGGAAAAAATTAATTTAATTGATAATACAGCTAAAAAAGGAAAAAAATATTGAATGTGTAAAATCTTTAATTATCAAAATATAATCACTCAATTAAAAATAGTAGAGTGACTTTCACAACAAAGATTTTACTAATATGCATGATTTTTACTTTTCTTAAATAATTAAGGAGGATAATAGAGTGATGATTAATTATTAATAATATGAGAAAAAAAAGTATAGCGTAGACGGCTTGAAGAAGATACAGAATCATGACCCCATACGGCTAACCAAGAGAGAGAAAGAACGCCCTTAAAAAGACCGTTTCAATAGACGCGTTGCGTTGCGCTCCGTTTGGTTAGAAAACCCAGTTAGATAGAGAGAAGAAGAAAGCGTTTCTGGAATTTTCGTTTCGCTGGTGTATCGTGTGCGTCTGCGTGTGGAGGTTCTTTTCTTTGCAACTTTCCTTCAAATTCTAGATTCCTTCCCTTTCTTTTCTTTCCCTTATAACCACCAACCTCTCCCCTTTCCCCCTCGATTTTCCATCATCCTTCTCCCTAACGGTAATAATAATAATCTTCCTTTCTTTTTTCTCTGCGTTTATTTTAGGGTTTCGAAAATTCAAATTTGTGTTCTCACCGGTGGATCGGTTCCGATCTCGTTTTTCAGGTATCGAGAAAAAAAATGGCGGAGGAACACAGATGTCAGGCGCCGCGCTTCTGCGCCAACAATTGCGGTTTCTTTGGCAGCCCTGCCACGCATAATATGTGTTCAAAGTGCTACCGCGATTTCCAGCTCAAAGAGCAGCAATCTTCCAACGCGAAGATGGTTCTGAATCAGTCTCTCGTTCCGCCACCGCCTCCGTCGGTGATTTCTCAGCCGTCGTCTTCTTCCGCTCCGGCAGCAGATCCGGCTTCGGCGGTGGTTGTTGACGCGCCACGCGCGGCGGAGGAGCTTAAGGCGCCGCAGCAGAACCGGTGCATGACTTGCAGACGGCGCGTGGGGCTCACGGGGTTTAAGTGCCGGTGCGGGATGATGCTTTGCGGGACCCACCGTTACCCGGAGCAGCACGCGTGCGAGTTCGACTTTAAGGGAATGGGGAGGGAGCAGATCGCGAAGGCGAATCCGGTGGTGAAGGGCGAGAAGCTCGAGAAGATCTGAGAGGAATGAAAGAACGAACGAACGAACGGGAATCCGGGTCGGGTCGTTGATCCGTGTGGCGTGGGTGTTGCAAATGGGGCGCCGTAAAAGGCGGTGGGGGTGGGTGGGTGGGTCATTGTTATGTTGTTGCGTTGTCATCGTAAATTAAAAAATTTAGAAACGTTTCAATTGTCATTCACCTTCTTTCTGGGTTGAAAGCTATTTCTAATTCTTTAATTTATTATTTTCTCTCTAACTCAATTAAGTTAATTCTTTGCACAATATTGATAATGATAGGTCGAGTAATTGCAATATCGAATTCGTGGTTCGGTGACCGGTGGCTTTGCCTTCACGTTAGGAAAGTGAAAAGCAATTCAAAATTAGGTGGGGTTCACCAAAAATTATTGGTAAATACATTCACGTAAGAGCATAATTCTTATTTTTCACAATATTTTTTTTAGTTCAGTTGATAAACAAAATACAAAATGTGTGTGTTATAAAATTTATCTCTTTGATTCCTATGGTTAACAAAGAATAATTCATGTTTCATTGTTAAGTAATTTCATTAGTTATATACTATCATAATGTTTACCTCGTCAAAGCACAAAATTATGTGTAATATTGTTATAAAGTCCTAGAGTAATGTAAATTGTGAACAAGCAGAAAGTACGCTTATAAATTGTGGTTGTAGTTTTATTTGGTCTCTTGACATTACAAGAAAATGTGGCCGCAATTGCAATCTAGAATAATTTTTATAATAAAGTGATATACTCATTTAGTAAATGTAATTTTTAAAGACTTTCTCTCTCATTCACTCAAATGTGACAGCTATCCTACTAGATAATTATTTATCTCTTAATTAATGAATTTGTGGGCTCATTCTAGTTATTTATGCCTTCTGAGTTAAGGAATTGAAAGTTGATCATCCTCAACAAGATCATTGATTAGTTTTGGGACCATATGTAAAGGGCGGATGGTTGAGGACTTGAGGGGCTGTCATTTGGACCAAGCCTAATCTATGATCATGCTAATTTTGGATAATACAAGTCCTCAAAAGGACAGTAGCCCTTGAACATTTTATAATGTTTCGTCATTTGTTTGATACGAGACATTATTTTGTGTTTCTTCTTATAGAGGAAAATAACCATCAAACAGGTAAAATTGTGTATTGTCCTTGAATTCTATCGAATTTGTGTATTTTTCATGTCAAACCCAAATTAGACTAATTTGATTAATGACAGATTGGATTGGGTCTATTTGGTAAAGAAAAACTTAAAAAGTGTTTACAATTTTTTTTTAAATTGTAAAAAATAATAAATAAAAACAAAAAATATAAATAATAATTAAAATAAAATAAAATAAAATATCATATTAAAGAGTTGGGTCATCAAGGTTTGTAATTTTTTTAACATAAAAACTCATTATCCAAAACAGAAGAATCATTGAATTTGAATGGGTTAAATTAGATTCAATTCAAAACAATGTCAAGATCTAAATTCATGAATTATCCAAACTCGTGAACACTATCATTGGATCCTTTCTAAATGGGCTTATATTGCTCTCAAAATAACTAATTCATTTATGCCTAAATTATCATGGAACAGAGTATATAAATACTAAAATTAATAATTTTTTTATATAGTTTTTAAAAAAAAATATTATTACTATATTTGACTGGTGATTTTCAACTAATTTATAAAATTAATTTAATTAACTTAAAAATCTTATTTAACTAAAATAAGAGTGTTTGATAACAAAGTATATTTAGTAAACTTATAGCATTTGTTTATACATTATTTTCTTAACTTTTCATACTAGCCATTATACCTTTTTTACTATCTTTTGGGTTACTTTTTTTATATTATACTATTTTTTTAATTATTGCACTATTTTTTTGTCATTTTAAAAATATTTGATATTTAAATATAAAATAATAAGATTTCAAAATTAATAAAAAACTTAAAACTATAATTATTTTTTAAAAAATTATCTTTTAAATAAAATAAATATAAAAATATAGGCATATCCTTTTTATCATTTTAAAATTCGTTAATTAGTTTAATAATATAAAAAACTTATAGTTTATTGAATTAACTTAAAAAATGTATTTATTAAATGTTCTTGTATCGGGACCGAATCCAATCTATTATAGACTAATTGTAAGACAATTATTATATGGAGCGAGGATGCCAATAAGTTAAAAACTTTCAACTTTAGATTAAATGCTTTTAGTTAAAAAGTAAGCTCTTTCTAACTTTGAATTAACTATAAACTAATTATGAATTAATTTTGTCAGTCATCCTATATGCGTACTTAAATCTAAAATCCTTCAACTATTATAAGTATTACTTATTTAATTCTTTACTTAAATTAATTTAGGCAACTATTCCTCCTAAGGAAGTTTTACCAAACAATATGTTCAGATTCATCTGTTTTCTAATTCCCCATGTTGGTCCCCACCCCCACACTCATAATGATTCCAACCAATACCATGCATTCATCTATTTGGTGTCCTGTCTATCATGGAAAGCAAAGTGCAATAATGTTATAGTAATTGTTTAAAAGCATATATTTTTGAAGTGTTTATAGAGACATTTCCAGTCTCAGAACAGCAACTCTTGGCTGCTTAGAAAGAAAAGGCACTGAATCACTAACGTAAACAGTAGCTTATATAGTCGTCATATCAATGATCAAGCTTGAAGCTCACAAGTCACAACATTCTCAACTGCCACATTCATGGAGCTAGTTCTCTTGTCCCCACAACCACAATGATAAATTTTTGCCTAATCTGAAGTCTGAAAGTAACACATTTAAGGATTGTACTCATGAATGATACAACCGATTTAATTATTCTTCACTGGTAATAGTAATACTGATACACACAGCGTTTGCTACGGGGTGCAGTGAGCAATTCTCACCATGTGTCCAACTGGGTATTTTCATGCCTTAAGATACCATTGTTGTTTTGCTTGAACTTGTACTAGTTAATTATTCTTTTGTTCATCTTTTCCCTGTCTTTGATTGCATACCATTGGTTGGAGTCATGAACGGTGTTATATCTAATCTAATCATGGAATAAGTATACAGATTTCAATTTTCAATTCTTACATCTTAACGTTGGAGGTCTAGATAAATTCCTACAGTATTGGTTTAATTAATTAGTTCGATCTCGATCTATATATTTCTGTGGAAGTTTTATGTCCTCTCCTCTCAAAAATAGTTTAATTGATATCTGATTAGTTTAATTCTCGATAAAATAAAGTCAAGCACATGGCTAACCTTAATTAGATTTTTATTAAGAGTATGCTTATTTTTCCACTTTCTTACTTCCCTTCAAAGCTAATATTTTTCTTACAGATAATTTATGTTTAATGGAAATACAAACACAGAAATATATTTAAAATAATATATTATCTTTGGTCCTACTTATAAGTAACATAGTGTATTTTATATTCTAACTTTTTTCTTTGTAAATAAGATCAGATATGCTTCTAAATAGAAACGAGTCAAATAGCTGTCCAAACCAAATAGACAAGAATGTTAATAAGTATTAGGAAAGACGTACAAAATTCTGAAATAATAGTTTTTTTTTACACTGATTTTCTTGTCATAGGTTTTTCTACCGATTAAACTTTTTTTCTTTCCGATTCCAACAAGATAAAGCATTAGGAAAGACATACAAAATTATGATTGATAGTTTTTTTTTTACACTAAATCGATAGAATTATTGTTTTTTAAGTTATCTCCCTCAGTCATGTGTTCAGAGAATTAGTATAGACAAAAAAAAAACTACCAATCAGAATTTCGTACTGTGTTTCCTAATGCTTATTACTCTATCTTGTTGGAAACGAAAAAAAAAAGTCCAATCGGTAGAAAAACACATAACAAAATTATCATATTCAATAAAAAATGTTAATAAGCACAAAAAGTAGAATGGAATCACCAATTAATATTGTTTCAAATGCAGACTCTTAATTTACACGCAATTCCTGCAAATCATATCACTTCTCATTTCTCAACTTTCAAAAACCTGATAACAAGATTATAAGATTCGATGACTTCACTCAATTACAACACAAAATCATTCAATTAAGATGCTAAAAGAACCAAAAACCGAGTAATTACTATTTTCAATTCACATTTATGACATTTTGTCAAACACAAATTACTAATTAACTTGTAATTCTTGCCATTCAAGAAAAATCTTGCAATTCACCTTTGCTTTTGCTGTTGGAAGGGACGGATTTTAGGGGGCTAGCAGGGCTTTAGCCCCCTCCCCTCAAAACTTTTAATAAATACACTTTAATAAATATATAATAATTAATAATATATTAAAAACAATATAGTATATATACTAATTGATAAATATAATAATATATGTTTTCAATTTTTTTTATTGAAAAAATATATGTTATCAATGAGTATATATTAACCTTTTAAATAATATCTTTTAATAATACTTATTGATACTAATTATAATCTAACTCAAAGGTAATTAATAGATATGACAAAGAATATTACTTGTTATCATTGTCTTTTTTGGAAAGAAATGTCATTGTCTTGTATTTGCTACCTTTTGACTTAAACTCACAATATGCATGTGGAATTCTTCAAAGGACGTTGAGGACGATGAAACATATCTTGTAGAAAACCTGAAAACATTATATAAACATGTAACCTTAACAGAGTTTAAATAATAAAATACAAAAAATTCATTAGACAACAAATAGGGGGCAAACCAATGACTTCCAAAATGTTTAATGCCTTTCCTTAATGGTATTGAAATCGATCAAAGATTCATCGTACATCCTTTCAAAATCTCCATCTCCAAAGGAAAAAAAAACTGAAGATTATGTCGCAATTACCTTAATGTCACTTGCCCCTACAATTCCCATGCTTGTGTTGTTATTGTCTGCATGATTTTTATGAAGTTTATCTGTAGTTGATCTTTTCAGAAGCAGTGTTTTGCTTGTTTCTTCATACCGCAGTGCCGGCTGATCTATTGTGTGTGTCAACATCCCTATCTGGTCTGTTGTTGCCTCAGATACTTGATGAGGTGTCATAAATTTGTACTCAGTTGCAGCTTTCTTGCTTTGTTCAACGAATATGAAACAATTTACTCAGATCAAATAGGGACAATAGAAATCAGGTCAAAACACTGGTTGGAAACTAAAAATATCTTTAAAAGTAGTCATAAAATTAAATGAACAAATAAATAAGGTAATAGAAAAAGACCGCAGAATAAAGTCATCACATGAGATTATAGTTCCTAAACTGATTTTTGACAAGATATTCTTTGAAGGCAAGTAATCTTCAAGATCAACTGACATAAATACCATCTACATCAAACAAAGATTGGAATTAAAACATGTTAATTCAGTTCATGGTCGAAGTTCACCTTGCCAAAAATTAAGGCTCCACATAACCACTACAAATTTATACAGTTTATGAACCCAAAGAGCCTTTTCTCATAGCTATAAGGAAATACAACCAATTTTTATTTTGACAATACATTGTTGCAAGGTAAGCTAACTTGCGAGGCTCCTTAACATAACTAATAGACTCATAATGAAATAGTGGCCTACAAAGAATGTTTTTTGGCAATACATCTAGGTTTTACTCAACCTTGTTCAATCATCAATATTACACTAGATTTTATTAGATCTTGATCAATCATCAATGTTATTTTCTTATGTTTTATTAGACTTTGATCAATCATTAGTGTTATTCTTAATCCATTGTTCAATCATGAGTATTACAATAGAATCTAATTGAGTTATAATAAATCATTAATGTTACACTTGAATCTTATTGCGTCTTCATCAATTATTTGTATTGCATCTACGTCTTATTAGACCTTGATCAATCATTAATACTTACACCTAGGTTTTATTGAGTTTTGATCAATTATTAATATTACATTTGAGCCTTATTAAGCATTGAACAATCATAAGTGTTATATTTAGCTGAGGTGGGCCTTGGTCAATTATATTTGAGTCTTATTAGGCCTTAATTAATTTTTAGTGCTAACTTTAAATTTTATTAGGTCATAATCAATCATCAATTTACAATTGGGTTTTAATGAATTCTAGGACTAGAGTGATATATATTTCATGATGAATTTAGTGGCACGTAGATCCATATTTTTAATTTTTTTTAAGTGGGAGCAGAATAATATTCTAATATTTCTTAGACGAAAATTAATGTAAGCTTTATTAAGATGCATGGTATTAGCTTTGGAAACAATAAATTAAAATTAAAAGGATGGAGAAAGTAAAAATAAATTAGTACATATATTTGTCAATTTATTTTCTCTTCTATATTTACAACTTTTTGCAATCATCATTTTAAAAAAAAATTAACTTATGGGCGAAAAAAACTTTAATATTCTAAGTAAAACTACTTAATATATTCAAAAAACCAAAAATGTGAATCAAGGAAGGTTTAAATTCATATATATATATATACAATAATTTATAGAATTTATTTAAAATTATAGTTAATAATAGAAATTAAAAAATTTCTTATATATATTTATCAATTTATATCCAAGTTTTTATTTATTATATTAATATATATTTAATTTTTTTAAATATATCTTAAAAATATTTTTAATCAATAATAAGAATAAAATAATAAATTTTTAATATATATATATATATATATATATATATATATATATATATATATATATATATATATATATGTAACAACATTAATCATCAAATCTGCGTATGTGTTTAACAATTTAATGGGTAATTTTTTACTAGCTTATTTGTTTAACAATATTTAATGGGTCTGTTGTATTTTTCTAACAAAAAAATGTTAGCGACAGAAAATACAGTAATTCTAATTTTTCTGATGGATGTATATTAGTCGGTAAATTTCCATCACAAAAAAATAGTTTAAAATTTCTTGAAAATCCATCAGAAACAGCCTTCCAAGTATTGACATTTCCACATATCTAAATCCGTCGCTAATCAACTCTTTTCTTGTAGTGCATATAAATTCCAATTAAAGAATCTACTCATTTGGTTAAACAAAATATATAAAGTATTATAAATTTTTGATACTGATCTTATATTCAATACTTATGAATAAAAAAATACTTATAAATTTAACATTGAGCTCATGTAAGAAACAATTTATACAAAATAATGTATATGGTTCCTCTGAGCTTCGAGATTTACAATTACATTTACAATTGAACTTTGATTCAAACCAGCGCCATCGATATTTAAACCCACTATATGCTTCGTGGATTTTTGGTTAATCTGCATGTCTACCAGCTCATAACTGGTTTATTTATATATTCTCCATCAGCTGGTTCATTTTCAGCCTCCTTTTTTTCTTTCTCGCGTTGCCTTAAGAAATATTTCCATCTTCAATGTTCTATTTCTTTATCTACTCGTGCTCTCTGCTATCATCGCAGTTCGCACAGGCCTTTCATTTGGGGTAGGAGTACTTTTCATTATATACGCAGATAAGGGACCAGTGTTAGTTGCTTCTACTGGCTAACATTTATAAACTCACTTTTACATTGATATAGCATTGTTTCTATTTTATTGAAATATTTTTAATACATAAGTGCTAAATAGAACGAAGGATTGTGGTACGAATTTTTTGATGCAACAATTGTTTCAATATAATTGGTTTAAATGTTATGTTAATTATATTAAATACTACACTAAATAACAAGCAACAATTACTACACAATATATCTTGATATCATTTTAAATTTGAGTCTAACACAATTTCAAAAGTTATTATTATAAGATATAGACAATCTTCTTAGGCTAAGAAATGAACAATGTGAAGTTTATAGGATTGAACATCTATAGAGATTCAATTACAACTTGATAAGTCACAAAAATCATTAGGATAGAATTTGATTAGGATTGGACAATGTGAAATTTATAGGATTGAAGATATACAAGAGATTCAATTATGACCTGATCGATGAGTCTAACAACAACTGTCGACATCTATATCATTTCAGAATTTGAATTTAAATCTAATACAAATTTAAAAATTGACTCATGCTGACACCAAGGATTAGACAATGTGTGAAATTTGTGGGACTAAACTATGCAAGTTATCCAAGTATGACTTGATACATCTAATAAGATATACACATTTATATATATATATATATATATATATATATATATATATATATATATAAATTGATGATTGAGATTAAAATTTTAATTTTTCATAAATTTTTTTTTACATCGATTGTATTATCGATGTTTATATAAGTGATATAGAAAGTCAAACTTTTTAAGTCAATTATTAGCTCATCTTAAAAATTAACTTTTAGATCGATTTTTTAAGCAATTAATCTAAAAAGTAACTATTTAAATCAATTAAAAAAATAAACATGATATATTAAAAATTAAAATTAAATTTTTTCTCAGTTTTATATATATATATAAGTGGTACCACAAGTACCAAAATCTATTATAGATAGACATTCTTAATTTTTATGTCAAGGACTGAACATCATGTGAAATTTGCATGACGCGACATTTATGGATGATGTAATTGCAGTCAAAAAAGTCTAAATGACTCAATTAGTCTAAAAACAACACTAGAATTTACTTTAATGTCATTTCATAATTTAAATTTAAACTTAATTCAATTCTAAAATTAGCTCACATTAGCTTTTGAGTGAGACACAGAGGGACTGGCACTTTTGAGTATGAAAGCGAACTGCTAGTTTAGCTAAATTGTTGCAGTTAAAAGATGGTTGTTGCGATCTTTCTACCTAGCTAGCTCTAACGTTTTACCAGACAAAGAATGGTGGAGGTCCCTTATCTTCTAAAACCAAATACAACCTCCCATTTTCTCTACTACTTTTTTGCTTTGGTCAATCCTAGCTACCTCAAAAGAATCCAAATCTCAAACCCTTTTATTGTTTGTACTCTCCCTTTCTCTCTCTTCCTCACGTGTATTAAGGATCACCATGTCTTGTGTAAGAAAAAAGAGTCGATCTCTTATAACACAAGATCATATCTCTTTTTCAAACACACTTGCGTAATTAAGCACCATTTTCGATGCTTTTCTTAGCAGATCATCTAAGTATTCGACCAAAAGAATCAAGCTTATAAATTAGTAGTTCTAATTTTATATTGGGAAATTGATGTCGAGCTCGTAGCTACTTCAAATTGGCGTATGAGTTTGGTGAGTCCAAAATAGACTCTCCCAAAGACCAGAATTTATGGGAGCAAGTTTGCGGCTGAACCATCTCTTCATCAATTACTCATCTTTTTGACATAAAAAATTCTCATCCTAATAATTCTCTAGTTTTTTTATCAGCCAATAAGATTTTTATTAACAACGGGTACAAGAAGTACCTTGCAATTACAAAAGCAGGAGCAACTAAAAAAGTCACTCAAGACAAGGTTTCCACGGTTATTAATTATTTTTAGTCCATGTGAATAAAAATAACCTATAACCATGATACACCTTTTCCAATACAAAAAACCAACATCCTGCACAAAACCTAATAACTCTATGTTACCCACTCTTAAATTTAGAAGCTTTTTTTTTTTTTTTCTATCTTTTGTTTTTCTTTCTTTTCCCCCCTCTAGAATTGTTTATAGGTTATAGGAATGATAGATGCAGTTTTTATTGTTCCTTGCACGAGGGGTCAATTAATAATCATATTAGTAAAAGATGCAAGGATTGTGAAAATCCTTTACAGACGAGGACGGTACTACCTTTTGCTTGACAATAATTATAATTAATGATTCTCTGTATCATCTTTTCCGATCCGTTTCGTGAATACTGTTGACTTGGTTAATGTAAATTGTGAAATACAATTTACTCAAACATTTTATTAAGAGTGCCAAAATACAATAACATGAATAATTATAAAGCCTTTTGAACTTCTGTAAACACCGCGCGTACTCAGTCCTCTATTGGCTCGCGTCAGTATGCTAATTGTAAATATCTTCAACTTGAAACTTGAGTATAGCCTTTTGCGACCAAAGGAGACTTATATCTCTTAATAAAATTGTTGGCTCAATATTTGATCTTGTAGATTAATTTACAACTAATTGAAGATTTTCCTTCACAGAGGAAACACAAAGACCAAGTTTGGTTCAAAGGCCTGGATTTCTTTAGCCATGACATCACGCCATTTAATTGATTTCATGACTTGAGAAAAGGATGAAAGACACTAAGGGGTATATTGAATTATAATTTCAAATGATTTTTAAAAACTTTTTTTATAAAAAAATCTTGTAATATTTAATCAGAATTTTTAAATAATATAAATAAATTTTGTGATATTCAATTAAGACTTTCAAGATTTTTAAAGAAAGGTAATAAAATCGAGTGATATTCAATTATGATTTTTTATAACTTATAAAAAATCTTTTAGTATTAAAAAATATACAAATTTTGATGAATTTCATTATATTAACTTTTTAATATAAAACATCTATTAAGTAATCTCACTTAAACCTTTGAGATTTTACTAGACTTTTTTCTTTTTTTTCTATTGGTTACCTAACTTTTTTTTTTCTCATTACACATAACTTCTTGTATCTTTAATATTCTTCAAGATGTGTGTGACATATATATTTTTTCTATTATTTTGAAATAAAAAATGTCAATTTTTTTACTAACTCTTGTATTTTGAATGTGTTTTTAAAAATTCATAAAATCTTTTTAAATCTTATAAATCTATAAATAAAAGTCTTATAAAGAAATCTGAAAAGTCATAATATTTTTATATAATTTTTAAAATTTATAAGACTTTTTTATATTAAAATAATCTTTTAAAATCCTAATCTAATACACCCCTTAGATTTGATAGGCAAAAGTGGTTTGCCCATGGAAAATTTGTTGAGGATTAAACATGGTTACAAATGAAATCTTTGAGATGACTTGATTAACGATGAACTCCCTAAAGACGAGTAGATGTAGAAGTCATCTCTAGAGGTGAATTATGATTTGGAGGCACATCAAGTAGTAGATGGAAACATTTCTTAAGTGTCATGTTGCGGATTGCATGTGGGAATGATCACACTTGTGCCACTCAAATTATCATTCAAATCAGGTGAAATCTGATTATTGATAGGATTAATATTGTTAAAAGGTTCATCATCATTGATTGGATTGTTTCAATTGATGGATTTTTAGAGCATTTGATTGAGAAAAGCAATCCTTTAAATTTGTTCAGATTTGTGTTGTGCAATTCAACATACAAAATACTTGGACAAATCTTAGGAAAGACAAAATTAAGAATCCAATTTGCAACCAAGTTATTACTGTGTGCCAATTGAGAAATTCTTCTTTTTTTGCTTTGGAGTTGGGAGAGACCCATCAACAAACCTAAGTTTGTTTTTTGCACAAAGTGTCATTATGATAGCACGATTCCATGAACTATAGTTGTCCCCTGTCAACAAGGGTGTAACAAGAATAGTTGAAGGACTATTTGAGTGATGAATTATAGGAATTTTTATCCATGGTTGTGATTGAACTGGGAGAAAGGGGTGTGGATGCCATGGTGGAAAACTTAAGGGGGTGTTTGATTTAGTTGTTTCCTGTTTTCATTTTTTTATTGAAATAGAAAATGGTGATGAAAATGTGTTTTGTTAGATTTTTGAAAATATTTTCAGTAAAAATATTTTTCCAAATGAACCAAAAAATGAAAATAATAAAATCTCGTTTTCAGTTGAAAACAGGAACCTCATTTTGGGTAAAATGAAAACGCGGTGTCAAGGAATATAATTTTAAGCAAATCTAAAAATACATTTCCTTCACATGTTTCTCTGAAAGTAGACAACAAGAAGTCAAATCAAATATGTTTTCAGAATTCTAATTTTTTGAAAATGAAAATAGTTTTCAATAGATAAAAATAGAAAATAAAAATAAAAAATAAAAATGCAAACCAAACACACCCTAAGATTCTCTCATACCATGTAAGAATAAAGGAGAGAAGAATTGATGTGTGAACTTCATTGTCTATTCATTGATTTGCTATGTACATATAGACTGATTTACAAGATTCAAAAAGCTGAAAACTAGCATATCTAAGATTATATGCTAATCTATCCATTACAAAAATTAAAAAGTAATAATAATCTTAAAAACTAAAAAATCTGTAAAATTCAAAAACTACAATAATCTTAAAAACTAATAGATCTATAAAATTTAAAAACTAACAAGTTTATCAATAATTCTAAATTAAAATAACAGATTTGTAGATCCAAATCTAAAAATTACTAACAATTCAAATTTAAAACTTGAACTCCTTAATATGTTTCCAACGTATTTGTAACAGTTTTTTTTAACTATTGTCTAAAAATATTGGTTGAATAATAAACAGTGATTTTTTTTATATTAATAATATAACCAAAAAATCATTTACTAATAGAAAAATGTTAGTGCTAAGATTTATAACCTCTATCCAATACTAATATTTGATGTAATAATATGAATTGGATTTCTGTACATTGAAGAATTATTTATTATAATAATATTATACTATCAATTAATATAAATTGGTCACTATATATATATCATTTAATTTAATTTTTGTTATTATTCAACTTTAATATTTTCTATTAGTGTTTCCTAGGTACGTTGAATTTTACTATTGCGAGTACATAGCTATTAAACTTCCTTTTTTCAATCCTTTGCATTAATTTGATACATAATTTAATATTTTTAATTATTTTAAAATAAATATTTAATAATTTTTTGTATGGTAATTAATTTACTTTTAAACATTTTTAGTTTTTATTTCATCTACATTGTCATTTGTGATTACCAGTGTCCTTGATATAGGATAACCTTTTGGTAATGAAGCGGATTAAATTTTCTCCACTGAAAAGGTATGCAAAAGCTTCAACATGATATATAGCGACATCTGTTCTGCTGCTACGAGAAAAAAATTCAGATGCTTCATCACTCTAGGTAACCATAATGTGTTATATTAATATATTAATAAACCACAAAGCAAATTCTTCCTGCAAGTGCTCGGTAGCAAACCGCTCCCTATTTTCATCCCACAGTAATTGTCGAGAATTTTTTGTTACTGAGCACAAGCGCATGCATGCACTGAAATCTGCTACACTTTTACTACTAGTCTTTAAGAAAGCTATATATATGTTACATATGATGATGATGATGATGATGATGATCATGCATGAGCAACATCATCTTCATCATCAGAACCTGTAACACATTCCTTCTCATCCTCGACGAAGCCTTCAAGAGAAGGATGTGGAGAGTGACCTTTTCCAAAGGATCTAATATGATCTTTAAGGGACCTTTTGTGCTTAAAATCTGAACCACAAGTGCAGTACCACAACTTTCCACAGTTCTTCTCGTGAGTCCTCCAATCCCCTTTAACTGCAAAGGATTTCGAACACTTTCGGCACATAAATGGTTTTGCACCGTGCTTTCTTTTGTAGTGGGTTTGGAGGGTTCTGAAATCCTTCAAGGGCTTTGCTCTTGGGTGATTGATGTTGTTCTTGCAACCCTGGGCACAACAGTAACATGGTAGCCTTAGCATTGCAGCTGGTTGTGTTCCTTTAAGTGACTCTGGTCCTTTCCTAAATTCGGATCCGTGCCCCCACATATGCATCTGCAAATTGTTATAATATCTTTATGGCATGCTATTAGATTTTTCAACTTACAAGATAGAATAATGCTCAATTACATGTTATGGAAACTAGTTGAGACTATGATAAACCTGAATTTTATGGTAATTTCATAATTTTTTCTAATAAAATTTAGTTATTTATAAAATTAATAAATATTTTATACCTATGGTAACTTAAGAAAATATTTTTTTAATATTAGAGGTGTATGAGTGAAAAGAAATAAAAGAAAAAATAATAGATACATCCGAAAAAAAAAACAATAAATGATGTGATAGAAAATATAAAAAATGGGATTAAAGTAGAATAATGAAAGAGAAAGTGAATATGATTAATGAAAAAAGAGAAAGTGAATATATATAAATATTTCACAAAGATTGGAGTACGTTTCTTTTTTCTTAGACTTCTTCATTGTAATATATATCAAGTGTACTGGAGACTGAAATTGGCATATCTTGTAAGCATTTTAAGTTTTTACATCATTAATAAAAATTTATTTTGCTAATATAAAAAAATCCAAACAAATTTCATTCAAAGAGTACAAGACTACTCTAACCGGCCCATATACACAAATTTGTTTTAACGCGATCATTTGTAAATGATCCCAAACTTGCTTCAAATTAATCCTTAATCAAGCCTGCTTGTATTCTTTCCTGCCTTTTTGATTAAAAACTAAACATTTACTTAAATAAAAAAACTAAAAATCAAAAAAGAAAATATTAATACTTTCTAATCACATATGTTGCTTTTTAATTTGAAAAGACAAAAAACGGAGAGCAAATGATTTACATCCACTTATAACCAACCAATGTTGGCCTTTATTCAGACCAGCACTGGCCACTGTCTTTAATTAATTGTTAATCTAACTCATTTTTATAATTAAAGGAATAAAAAGGAAACGAGATAAAGTGATTTTTAGTAATCTAATTGATAACTATATATAATGCTTCTTAAGATCGAGTGGGAGATTTGTGTGCCTTCTCTCTCGTAAATGATGATATTGATTTTTTTTCTTTTGTTTTCTTTTTAACAAAGGCGTGATTTATATACAGAAGAATTTGCTAAGGTAAAGCTTGTGCTATACTGCATGCATGCCTCAAACACCGACGATTAGTTCCTATGGTAATTGTATTCTGATGAGTTTTCAACCCAAAAGGACAAACACACATGGAAAGAAAAAAAGAAAAAAGAAAATAAAAGCATGAAGATATGGAAGTGCAATTTCCCTTTGAAAGCCTATTATGGTATAAAAGGAGCCTTTTTTGCTAAAAGTTGAAGGGGGTGGTGATAGCGGGGCTGCAGGCCATTGCTCAAATTTCTTAAAAGTGAAAAAAGAAAAAGAAAAAGAAAAAGAAAAAGACAGTCATTAAGAGTCATGTTTATATACCCTTTAAAGTTCATTTAAATGATTGTTTTCTTCTTGATGATTATCTTCTTCAACATCATCATGTAAACAGCTAGTTCAGGTTGGCTTGGATAAAGAGGGAATTCAAATTCTCAGTAGATCGATCGATGCGCACTAGGAATCAGTGCAAATTCCCTTAATTTAATTTGGACTCAGATATATATATATATATATATATATATATATATATATATATATTAGTCATCTCAGTTACAAAATATATATATAGATTATAGAGGATTATACTATCAAATTCATAACAAGAGTTCAGATTTCATGATTTGGAATTACGTAAAAAAAAGAATTGAAATGAAGTGACAATATATGAAAGAAACACGTACACTTATGTACTCATTTATACATACCAATTCTGAACTAGATATCATAGAATATAGTTGCGTGAATTATGTGACATAACTACTAATTGATAACAATGAAATTAATTTGTTTTGAAAACCTTCCTCAGAATAGTGATTGTGAAGAAAATTAAACTGATATCTACACAACTTTTAATTTTTGTTATTATTATATTGTAAATCTGAAACTGTAAAACGTTCAAAGGAGCTATACTTACAAATAATAAAAAAAACTAAGATTATTCCATTAATTTCCAGACTTACTGTTGAACTGGTGTTAGATTCTATTTTGTTAATAGTACTTATTTAACGATGAAATTGAAGTGTAAGCTATCTGCAGATAGGTTATGCTTATATTTGAAAAACATGCACAATTGTCTTTTCAAACAATAATGAGATGCTTAATTCTCAGTTCCCACTGGCATAGTTGGTAGGTGAAAATAAGTTAACTAATTAATTTATGAGCAAACAGTTAATTAATAGAAAATCTTTTGGTTTGTTTTTTGCACTAGAAGTTGAGAATTACCAATTGCTAACCTGCATATTGTTATATCTATTGAAGCTCTTGCTGCATATGGAGCAAGCAAACTGCATCGGTCCAACAAGGATCTGTGCAGGAGTTGGAATCCAAAATCTTCTCTCCTGGTTGAAAGAGCAATTGCCCTGGAAGCTTTTCTTCAAGGGTTCTTCTTCTTCCTTAACATGGAAAAGCTTTTTTTCATCAGCATCATGATCATCATCAGGTTCATGGCCTCTCGTGTTAGGCAATCCAATGTGCAAAGCCACCGTCACCTGTTCCACCTTCTTCTCTTCTTTTACTTCTAAACCTTCCTTTTGCACTCCAATATGTTGATCTTCCTTAAAGGGCAAAAACTGGATCGTTTGATCTTGTACAAGTTGTTCATGCTGAATCAAGGAATAAGAAGGAGGTGATGATGAAATTGAACTAGTTTGAGAGGAAGATGATGATGGTTTGAGCCACTCAATAAAAGTTGGGGTTTGAAGACATAGATTCTTGTTTTCTACATTATTGCACTCCCTAAAACTCATGTTCTTTTAGAGAGAGTCCCTGGATTTGTGAAATTCTCTGGCCTATTATCCAGACTTTATGAGAGAAAAGCCTGCACTTATTGATTAATGAATGAAATCAAGCTTTCTTTTCTTTTGCCTTTGAGGAGTTCTTTTTTTCCTCCTTTTTTACCCTTAACTTTTTCTCTTTCTCCTCTGTTGGCCTTTGTTTGTTTCTTTTTGGTGAGAGAAAAAGGGAGACTAATTGGAATGGTGGGGATGGAAAATGACATGAAAAACAGGAATCGCCAATTTTGTAGAAAAGAATCCTAGAACAGTACTATGAACTCTCTGAGCTAAAACTACTACTTGGTAATTGGTATAATATGTGTGAAGCGAATCAATGAGTTGATCCTTTTATATTCTCTTTCTAACATATAATGGAATTAGACCCACATGCCCACATTTTCTTACACATTGACCTTAAACAAATGATTTCAAATAAGAGGATAAAAACATATATAGACGCGTTAGATCAATATACCTAAACGGAGAAAAAGTATAAGAAATGACGAACCAATTACATGTAACGAGGACCTAGACAGTATGTTATCTAGTGTTTTATAATATATGTGCCATGTAAACCAACAAACAACAACAATATATGTGCCATGTTGGTTAAGATTCATACATCAATAATTAAAAGGGAATAGTTCAGGCTTAATTGTTGGTGGTATTGGTGATGGCTGCTGCAATTACGTGTATATACTAAATAACTATGAAGAAGTTTATTAAAAAAAAACTGAGGAAGATATTCCATCCAAACAATTTCTTATTAATCATATTTATCTCATCATTCTTAATTTATTCAAGAACATGGAGAATAAGAATGCCCGGTCAGGAAGCTTATTTTCAATGCTTCAACTATTCAAGAGAAATAAGTTCCTCTTAAAAACTCAACTGTTGTTGATTATAAATTTGAAATAGAGAATAATCTTGACAAGTTTTATCTTCATTATCGGAAGTTCCAATCATAAACTTCATCTGATCTCCACTTTCAATTCAAAAATTAATCTCGTAAATATTATAATGATCGATAAATAAATAAAATCTTTAAATCCCAGTATTATTTTTTTAATGGAAAAAAATGTGTATACAAGAAACTAGGACACTACAATTGCTTTATAACATGCTTTAACACCTCAGTCAACAAACACTTACATGGTTTAATTGATCACACATGATTATTGTGAGCTGTTTGTCTAAAATATAATTAAGACTACCCATTGATCCCGAGATTCACTAACTCATTTAGGCTTGATGTTAATTTTCGTAAGTTCAATTATTTTTTTATAAAAAAAAAATCAGATTCAGTGTGTTTTAAGAATTAGCTTAAGTTGCATTTTGCATCATTCAACTGTTGGTTCAATATCAAAACCCTTGAATTTTTATAAGTACCATAAAAACTCTCGATAAATATACCCTTATATTTAATACTTAAGCTTGTGTTAAACAAATCTTATCCGAAAAAGTAGATATTACAAGCAGATCTTTCTTAGACAAATTCTCACATTAGCTATTTAAGAATTAATCGTATAAAGTATACTGCCAAATTAATAAGCAGTACATGGGAATTGACCTAAGCAGAACGGATCAGTATAGCCCTCACCGACAAGATATATACTGTCATCAGTTCTTTCTTAGACGACCAATGTTTTCACAGGCTTTCGTAGCAGTTACCATCATTCTTTGACTTTTACTTATTTACGATATATATATATATATAATCTATGACTACGCGCGCATGCATTGTCCTCTTTTTTCTTTTTCTTTTTAATTAGAAAGTGTGAGATTGATGGACTTAGGTTTTCCCCAGTTGAGATCAGATAATTACTCGAAGATTTAACCCTAAAATACAGTTCATTCTTTAAAAGATTGTCAGCTCAACGATTTTGCGAATAACAGTATATAACAAATTCAACAGCACATATATAAAGCGGTAATAACACCACTGAGATGTATGTGAACATTCTAGGTCATAATTTATTATATTGTATCAATATTTTTCAAGTGGTCTATCACCACCGCTCGCTTCTGTCGTGATTGACTATTTTCAACTGAAAATTTGACACCCTTTGGTCAATTCTTGTTCATAACATATCTGCATGTTTGATAGTGAACAGGTCCAAATCTATCTTGAAGTAGTACATTCACGTACCAAAGTATAGGTTACAACAATTTAATAAGTATATATGTATTGTAGCTCTAGGTGGAAAATTCAATGAATCATTCACTGAATAATCCTTCAAATTAGGTATAATCAATCACAAGTATTAATTTGCATCAATCAAAATCTCGCTGGTTTGTCTTCTATATATGTATGTTTGTATTATTGTCCCACGAGAGATGATTTCGATGTACATAATGTGTCCTTTGCTCAAGATCAATCGTTTAAAGCTGTTTTTATTAATTGACAGTGCAACTGCTAGCCACTGATTAGCGGCCATAAATCAATTGGTGGTCATATCTAATTGTCCTATACACTCAAATGTTGAAAGAAATCTACAGTTGCTAAGTTAATTAATGTGAGGATTTTGACAATTGAAAGGTACGTAGTGTTCGATTTGTACACATACTACTACTAGCCACGGTAGTAGGTTACCTTGAGACCCCTTTTTCTTTTTGGCTACATGTCCCAGTGATACTCTCCCGTGACCATACTTTCTCATTCCCATGCCACCTTAAAAAATTTAGTCAGTCTTTGGTGAAGTTAAAAGTTACTTAATAATTAAGGTAAGGTTAAAAAAAATTCATAATTTTTTGAGCTTTTTACGTTTGATAATTTTTTTTTTGAAAAATGTTTTATATATTACTTAAATTTTATGTAGTGCATGTGCATGGCTCTTATTTTTATGATAAGTTGAAAAAATAAACGTCCAAATGAATATGTATACTTAGTGTCCACCCAAACATGTGGTTGATTAAGTGTTAAAAAATCCATTGGATTTCATTTCTCAAAGAGTACATGTAGTTATGTGCTTGAATGTTTCTTAAGTTTATTATCTAGTCAACTATAATTATGACTATATTTATATCTTATCCCGTCTAAAATAATGTGATCGGGCTATTTCATGTGATTGTTTTAGCTTAATTTTTTTAATAAACCAAATGGACATGTATTAAACGCTGGTAGAGGTATAAGAAATACCCTACAGCTCAAAAACAGAAAGTGTACATACAGTTAGTTAGTATTCCAGTTATATATGCTATTTTGTGAGATACAACTCCAAAATATTACATAAGCAGCTCCATCAAGCTCCACCAACAAAATAAATATCCCACAACCAACATATATTTCAACTTAATTAGTTGGTAATATTACGTTTATGTCTCAGACATATCCAATTGCATTAAATAGACTTAAATAGTTTTGTTATCATATATATATATATATATATATATATATATATATATATATATATATATTACTATTATCCGGTTCAACTATGAATATCTATTGTTAAAGATATTTGTGGAATTTGTAAATAAAATAAAAAAGAAGCAGAATTACTATAATTCATAAAACTAGATTTTTTAAAATTTTATTTTATTTTGATTCTTTTTTTAAGAAGAAGAAAAAAATTTAAAAATAAACGGATCAACTATTAACTTAATTAGTTTATTTAGGGTTAAAACATAAAACTGTACAACGGTAGTGGAGGACAAACTCCTGCACATGATGATATATTAAATCTTTGTCTTATTTCGTTTTCTAAATAAAGACTATTGTAGCTCTTGCATGATATCTTGTAATAATTAAAAATTATTACTTGATAACTAAATTGATATCGTCAATCTTTTAGAAATTAATTAGCATTTCTAAAATTCTTTTAGATACTAATCATAAATATTCACAAAATTACTAATTAATCATAAATTAATTAAGGATATATTCGGCGTCCGTTTCTATTATCATTGGGTGTATGGAAGATAAAGTTAATTAAATATATCTCAATTCTCATCCATTTTTGCTTCATCTCCAAAGACTACCTTATCGCATCTCTTTTAGAATTTGCCCCTTATTGTTTAAAAAAATATATTCTTGCACAATATATAATATAATTAATAAGTGATTTTACTATAACTTAGTTTATGTTAAAAAAAATAGCTTTTCCCGTAGCAAAGAATGATAATAGGAGGAGATTTGATTGATGAAAGACAGCTAACGCAGGTATGCATGAACCGCACAGCAGTGTTATTTCGATTTCATTTACCTAACTCTTCCACTAAAGCATAAAATTTTTTAACAGGCAAACCTGTAAAATATATAATGAAAAAAATAAAAAGGTTATAGGCCTTTTTATTTTTACTGTTTATCACATAATTTTTTTAAAAAAAATTATCAACTTTTTTTTAAAAGAATGACAATTTATTGATACGTTCAACAAAACACATTAATAACTATATCATTATTACGAAAAATTTGTTTGAATAAACTTATTAATAATGTTTTATGTCATTGTTTTTTAAACGAATTAGTTGTTAAAAAATCTTAAAACTCTTCTTTTAATCGGTTTTTAACAACTAATTTTGATAAACCTTCCCCATCTATAATATTTATGCAGTAAAATGATTTGAATTCTTTTATTTTCGATTAAACTTGATTTTAATCCAAAAACTTCAGTTTTGATTAATTTGGATTTCTCAACTTTATAAATAATAGTGATTTTTTCCCTCTTCACCATAAAAATTAATCGTTTGCTATGAAAGAAAAAAATCATTATTTTTCTAAAATTCAGAAGTAAAAAAACTAAAAATATATTTTATTCTTATTAATTTCCTTCTATATAATAGACTCACTGTCATGCTTTTTCTCCACATAACTAACTCACTATTCCTTACCCATCTAGATGATTCTAAGAGACTCTGGACAATTAGTTTAAAGGCTTCCCCATACGGATTAGTAACCTATGAAAATGATGATTTTTGGTGACCAAGAGCAGTTCTTCGTGTTAGGAAACTGTAGGAGAAAATCTCATGTCAAAAGGATTCCCGGTTTAGAAGTTATGCATCAAGGTGGTTATGAAAACACAAATTTGACGATTCAGTTCAAGGGGTATAACTGAGCTACAATGGCCTTACTGACTTGACTTTGTGAGTAATAACCCTTAATGCGAGGAAACGATAGGAAAAATCCTACATTAATTAATTTGATTCCCGATTTAGAAGTCATGTGCCTAGGTCAATTGTGTGATGATAATGAAGAACTCTTTTTGTTGATAATGTAGAACTTCATTGACCCAATAAGTTGTTATCAATCTTGGTAATGTGTTGATCTACACCTTATTTTGTTTAGTAGTGACCAAATATTGGAATAGTGCCACAATATTTTCTGTTTTTTTTTTTCTGACCTATTTAATTACTTGGTCTTGTCATCTCACTTTCAAATTTTTTAAGAAGAAAACAATTTGGTTTATGACGCTTGTTTTTTTTTTTTAATTGGTAGGAATCCAATATATAAGTATGAGGAGATTTATAACAACTCTTCAATCAATTTAGCTTGTTTTTAATACATTACAATTTAAAATGAGTAAATCTTATTCAATTGTATTCATATACATGATTCATGGTCTTTCTGGGGCCGAAATTATTGAATTGTGTGTCTATCAATCTATATGCATATTCTAGTGATCCAAGAAGAAGCTTCCCAAAAAAGAAGCACTTTTGCAGCATGAGTAGCTGTCTCTTTCTTGTTAAGCTCCTTCAGTTTAAGGAATGTTTAGCAAAACCTGATGGTATAAAGACCAACCGATCTCAATTGGTTGATTCAAAAAAGTTGTGCGTAATTGAAGGACTCGGTCTTGGTGGAGCTGATGGACGGAGACGGAATAGACAAACTAATGTTTAATTTGTGTAGTATGGACTAATATATATTATAATAACGATGATAAAAATTCAATATTGGTATGTTATAACTTCTTCCTGTAATGATTAAGTCCATGATCTATTTTCAATATACTCCATCAAAGTCCAGAAAGAATGGGATTAAACAAATTCATGGAGTTAAAATTAGCTTGGTTTGGATTGACTAATTAAAACTGCCCCCAAAGTCCTGCCATAAGTGCTTCCCCGCGTTGAATCTGTAAAAAGCGAGTTCAATTTCCGTAGTCGTTTTCTTTCTTTTCTTCTATATCCTGGGCTGGAGGAAGAACATTAGAGTCTTACCCCGAGTTTAATTCATAATTTTATAAGATTTTTTAAATGTGTGATATTATAAAAAAGTTCATACTATATACCAATATGTCATTAGCAATGCACTCTAGCTAGGGAGAGCAAAAAGAAAGTTGTAAACAAATAGTACTAGCTAGCACAACTATTAACTATATATGTCTTAATACAACTAAATAAAGTATAAATGGATATAATTTCTAGTATTTATTTATACATACGTGATTACTTTAATCTGCAGTTTATTTTTAAGTACACTGAAAAAATATCATAATTTGTACCTAAAGATGTGTTATTTGATTCCTAATCCTCAAATATTATATAATTACCCGAGTAGAATAACTTTTCTTATATTATGTTAATCCAATCGCAAACTGTGTAACATTTTCTCGTTTATCCTAGGATCATTTAATATTTTTAAAATTATGGGTGAAAGTTGAAGTTTTGGAAGTTAGTGGAAGTTAACGCCATAATTTCACGTCAAGGTGGGTAGGTCAGGGCTAAAATTAATTAATGTTCCTTCTAACACGAGGATTCTAGAATGCCAATAAATAAATATATCAAATGTTTTTTTATTAAAAATTATGGTGGAGTGCATTGACAATATTAAGTACATGCTTAGTTCAACTTAAATTTGAAAAAAAGAAATACTTTTTTTTTAAAAAAATAAAAAAGTAAAAGTAAAGAATTATTTTAATATAAATTAAACTAAACATCTACTTGCTTAAATTTTTAAAAATTAACTATTCGCATTGACATATAGGCTATAACACATTTTAAAATTACAAAATAGAGGATCTAACTTAATTATATTCAACTGTCGATCATCTCATATCAATGAATATTGAATTTAGTGAAATGAACTAGTATCTCACATGAACTAAAGTTTGAATTTTCGTTAGGAAAAATAAAAGAAATATTTATATTTAAGATTTGATCGTGTATCAAACATGATTATTTTAAAATGAGAATATCTGTGTGAATCCATAAAAAATTATCGACCATCTTAATCAAAGCTAGAAGTTTCTCCACACAATTAGTGGATAGTGGATACTCATTTGACCTTGACCTCTTCTTTTCATCGTAACTTGTAGTTTGAGATGAATAATTTTCAATGGAGAAGACCCTGACCATTGGAGCTTTAAGGGTTCAATTGAGTCGTCTAGGCTATTTTATAGGAACTCCACTAAATATGGTTTCCACATTCTAGTCACTTTTCCAACGAGGCCCAAGACTTGCAAATTCATCATCATTAGTGTGAATCCGTCAAATAAAAGCGAAATTGGGAATAAAAAAAACAGAAGTGCTTTCAATTCTCCAGTATTTAGTGATCTAGTCCTTTAAATTATATTTAGATTGAGAAACTTAAAATTTAGAGAATTTAAAATATTGGAAAATTAAATTGTATCAGTTCAATTCCTTTCATTTACATCATTACTTGTTTGGATATTTATTTTAGAAATTATATTCGTAAAGACATTATTAGCATTTTCATCTCTACCATTGTATTATATTCCAAGCTATCAATTTCTTATCCAATTGTAAAAGTAAAGCAAAGTCATGGTCAGTAATAGATAAAAGGAAATTCCTATGAGAAATTTCATTAAATATGACCTTAGAAAATTTCCATGAACAAGGTAGTCCCTGCCATGGAATTCTATCTAGGTCATTAGTCATTATGAAAGTTAAGTTTCATGCATTTTTTTTTGCCAGAATAGAGACCAGAAAAAGAAGCTAGAACTATGTTGATAAGTGATGATGATGCAATGAAACTCAAATGTATTAGCAACATTCAAAATTTTCCATTGAACTAAACAACATAAATCAATACCATTGTTTCATTGAATGAGAAAAGAGAAAATAGTGAAGTTATCTAGGTGAATAATCCATGATCAACGTAATTATGAATGAAATCTATGGGGAGATTAGAGTTATCGTAGATGAGAGTGAAGGATCTATCCTGTTAATTAGAATTCTAGGGTCTCTGTTCTTACCGTAAAATTCTTAATTTAAATTTCTTTAGAATTTGCAAAATGTTGTGTTAAATATCCAAACAAAACATTTTATATTAAATAATTTTAAATCCTTAAAGCATGCATTTCCTCTATAAAATCATTTATCCAAACAAACTTAGATTCAAAGGAGCGTATACATTTTCAAGTGAAGTATTGATTTAATTAATGTGTATTATGAATCTTATAAAGTTCTGTTCTTCTTGTTCGAACAAAATTCGCAGTTTGGTCTGGAGGCCTATTTGATAATAAAGTGCTACCAAATTGGGCTGGACTGACACTATGCTGAAAATGGGCTTTAATAGTAGTTTAAAGTCCTTTATGATAAATATACTTAATATACGTATTTTCTAATGGTCTCCCCCGGTCTTATAAATAAATAAACATTAAATTCAAGGGATTGCTTGAACTTAAATCTAAGACAAATGATATTCTCTTACTTTAAATTTTTATGTAAAAAAAATAAATGTAGAGATGATTTAATTTTTCTTTTTCTATTATTTATTTCTTTTTTAGTCCAAAAATTAAACTTCACCTACTTTGTACTCATTTTTCTCTTCCCACTTTTTTTCATTCTACTTCTTTCCTTTGCATTTCTTCACACCTCCACGAGTATCGTCATGGTCTTAGCATTGAGGAAAGACATTTCAAACATTCAGGTAATTCAAACCGCAGAACTTAGGAAGATTGTGGGAAGATGAGGAGAGAAATGAGAGAAAAGTTTTAAAATTTGATACGTTTCTCGCACTTTTAGGCTATTTTAATTTAAATTTTTTTATCTCAGTTTTTTTTTTCTCTCTCTCCACCAAACAGTACCTTAGTAATTGATCTGCATTATGTATTCCAGTTCTTAACTAGGAAGACACATACCCACTCGATTAAATGCGAGGTGAGAACCATTTCTTTCATTTCATCGATCAAGGATATGGTTTAGCCAATACCAAGACATCCAAAACCTCCCATTTCAGCTCCTACTCAGCGCGGATAATTGATACAATATGAGAAATTAGTACATGGACGTATATATTTGTCTATAGATATGTTGCCTAGTGAAACGACTAAATAACGTATGTAGGTGAGGAATAATATTCACTCCATGAGCTAATTAACTTTTGGGATAGACTATTTACACCCAAATTTAAATTTTAATAACGACAATGATAATTAAAATGAACATATTTGTGTTAGTGTCAGTGTCATTAAACTACACACATGCATATATAACAACAATAATTTCTTATTTTATTAAATGAGATGAGCTACATAAATCATATAATATTATTCTTTTTATTCATAAAAATCAAATATAAGGATAGTTTTTTTTTATAACAATTTATGTATTTATTCAATTAATTGAGCTAGATGATCTTAAGTTTTTTTTTATATAACAACTCATGTATTTATTCAATTAATCGAGGTAGATGATTTTTTATTATATGAAATCATTTTTCTCCATTAAAAACTAAATTTTTGGAAAAGTTACACACATACAAAACAACAAATTTAGAGAGTTAAAAGGTGAACATAAACAGAGAAATTTAGGGAGCTATATAGCAAATTTATCCATAGTGTCCATTTTAATTGTTTCTCTGGCACTACTATATATGATAACACGGAGTCTGGTATGGAAACGTGGATAGTTTGGAAAACGAACAACAAATCTACTTTTCAGAGTGGAGGCTCAAAAAGAAATGACACATGACAGGAGCAATATAAAAGAATGTACAGTACAGGGGCGAGCAAAAAAGCTTGAGCTAAATTAAGACCATTTTTATAGTTTTATTTATTTAATATCCCTCCCTCCCCCCAATCATAAAAAAAATTATATACCAATGTATCCTACTTCACAGAGAAACTACATGTTGAATCCCAAAAAAATTATATACCAATCTATCCTACGTACTCCACATATTATTTCCCTAATGCTTGGTTTGATTTAGGGAAAAAAAAAAGTAAAAAGAAAAAAAGAAAAAGTGAAATGATTTTTAAGATTTTTGATAAAAGAGAAAATAAAAGGAAAGAAAGTAAAATTTTTCTGTTTTCTTATTTGATTATGTAGAAAGAATAAGAAAATTAAAAATGTTTAATTTTTTATAAATAAGAATAATATAAATTTTCTAATAATATATAATTAATCAATTAATTTAATAGTTTTTCATTATGTATGTTCATTAAGCTTAATTAAAAAGATAATAATATTCACATTTGTAATTTAAAATGTTTAATAGTTTTTTCATTATTTTTTGAGGATTTAATATTTTAATTTTTTATTTAAGTGATTTATTTTTAAGAAATTATATTATTATTTTTAAATTAAAATAAGATAGATTTAATATTAAATAAAAAATTAAATTCGCACAATGGTATACTTTGAGAGATCAAATGTGCAATTAACAAATACGACAATAATATATTTAAAATATTTTTTATTCTATATGATAAATAAGTCAAAGGACTTAATTAGTGAATTTAATGGTAATTGAGTAGGAAAAGGGTAAGATTTTAATCTGACCTTGAACATTTTTATCATTTATTATTTTAAGTGTATTTTGCCCATCAATTTTCAAAATTTCATGCATTCTATCTCTTAATATCCATATTAAGTACCATGTGTCCATGGGTATATTGTTAACGTCAATATTAGAGTGTCACGTTAACTGCTAACATTATCATATCATTAGTCAACTAAAGATAATGAATGTTAACCTAATGGAAGAACAAAATTCATGAAATTTTAAAACTACAAGGCAACATGCCCCTGCCTGTTGAGAAAAAAATTATTGTGACAAAATTTGCAAAATCATAAAGTAAAAGCAAGAGGACAAAATATATAACTAAGCCTAATATTTCAACCGTATAAAGATCTCTAGCACTGTGGCATGTGCATATATAGTTGCACACTCGAACATGTTCTTATTGCTTGATTCTGATGCAACCGGTACTGCTTCCTGCAGATCGAAGTCCTATTCTAACTGAAAAACCAAAAATACGAACTTTGACAACGCCTTGGAAGTTCAGTACATTTGAGATCATATGAATGACGAAAACAAAATCTGGCATTGTTTTTTCTTTTTTTTTTTCTTTTAAGGAGGATTTGCATGGGAGTGTTTACGTAAGGACGCTGATATCAGTGTCAATATGATCGATAATCTTAATTTAAGAATATATATAATCATGTTAACAGTTTCAATTACATTATTCTTTTTCTTTAGATGGAAATGAGTTTATATTATTTATACAACAACTTTCTATGACACTTCTTACAATAATTTTTTTTCTCTCTTCATCACATATTTCTCTTTATGCCTTTGCATGTTGTACACATTTTTATATATATAAAAATGTTATTAATAGAATTTCTCAAATAGATATAGAGGCTTTCTCTTTAAGGAAATATGGCATTTTCCGATTCACATGATCGATCGTAAAGAAGTAATTTCTCACTTCTAACAAGAAAGGGATATGTTATGTTTCCACTAGTTTAACCTTGTATACCTATATTTGTTGAATACAGTTTTCCATTCCAATAATTTCATAAAGTAAAATGGAAAATAAAATGTTATAACTTGTTATAGGTAGCTGAGTAAAAAAAAAAAAAAAACCTTGTTATAGGTAAACACTGTTTTAGATTAGCAGCTAGCCTGAGCTTTTTAGGGAGTCAGAAATTCAGAATGGCGCCTAGCTACGCACGCCTAAATTCTTTTATCTATCGGTTCATATTGCATTATACAGTGAACATGAACTTCAGAATCTTCAGCTCTCAAAAGAGTGGGATTTGTAAATTATGGAGTTCCACCTTCGAGAAAGACAACAAGTCAATTATAATCAGGTCATTCCTTGAAGTCTTTGAAGTTAGAGTAACAACAACAACAATATTGTTCGTACTTCCATTCATGCATTTTTGGATGTCGTTTGATTTCGTCCCAGAATCAGAGATAAAGAGGTGTTGGCATCTTATACGTACGGTGGCATAGTGCATAATGTATTAACAAGTCTCTGTCACATCTAAAAGGTTTTAATACCACAGCTACATAGGCTATAGTTTTTGTGGGGTTCATTATTCAATGTCTTCTGGCAGCGGTTTCCCTTTGAGCATTGAAAAACACAGCAGCCACAAGAGGCCCCAGCTCATTCTCCTCTGCAAAGCTCCTCGAGTTAAAGAGAACCCTTGTTGTTGCTGTTTTCATCACTCCCCCTTCGCTTCTGCTTGAAAACCAGAAACACAAACCTATGTATCCCTATGTTTGGCCTTGGAATTTCGTACTCCACCACCTCATTTCCTGTTCAAACACACACGGTAGTATATGTTTTTTTTTTCTTAAGAAAAATATAATAATAAAGTAAAATGAAAGCTATTCTCTCTGTGTAACTGCTTGTGTATATATCTATAATAAGAGATTAAGTAATTTACCAAATGTGGCGTCCGTTGTGCCTGGGATATCTGTGACCATCCTGTGAGTTATTAAATATGGTCGGACACTTTGTTTCAGTCAGGCTCAGACCATATATAGAAAATGAAATCACCTATATATATATATATATATATATATATATATTGTGTATTATCATCTGAAACTCTTCTATTTCTATATGCATGCGTTTAATTTCTTGTTTTCTTTCCATATCAACTTATTATATCCATATTCCTATATATGTAGTTATGTACTTTACCTTTTTTATTACTTAATCCATTATTACAAGTCAAGAAAATTAAGGTAGAGTGAAGACCTAAATCTGCATGCAATAGTTTATATTGGTGTTTTATATAAATCATATACATAGTATATATATAGTATCATATGTATACCAGTGTAAGTGTTCCCTCAGATATGGATCACTAGGGCCAGGAACGTCTGGATCTGTCATGACCTGAAAAAAATGCATGGAAATGGAATATACAGAAATGAAAACAGTAAGATATGAAAAGATCGATCGAAGAGATAGAGAGTGAGAAGAAGTATAGGTACATACCAGAGTGAAGAACGATCTCATATCGCCTCCATGAATCTGAACCTGAGGCTTAGTGGTTACTGAGGAAAGGAAAAACTCATGACCATTATAGACCTGCTTATTGTTGTAGGAGACAGTGATTTTCACAGTTGGAGTGAAATGATCCACTACATCTCCGATCACCCTCCCAATAACAAGAGGATCTGATGATATCATATTCATGGTCATGAAAGGTTAACTAGTTGAAGAATTAGCCTCTGAAAGTGAGTGTGAAGCTATGAGGAACAAAATATATAGTTAATGTACTTGCTTTTGAGGGCTAGCTTTATGTGTGTAAATGTGAAGCAGAAACCCTATATTTATACTGCTGACCCTTCAATACTTAATTAGGAGTCATGGAGGGAAGCGAGAATTAAAGAATGTAGAGGGGGAAAGTTGAAAAAGAGGAACATTATGAAAAGGCTAGAGTTGCATCACATTCAGAAAATTATTGATAATATATAAAATAACATCTTTTCAAAAAAGATATAAAACGGCATATATTTAATTTTAGTGTTAGTATATTTTCCTTAAACTTTGCACACACATAAATCATGTGTGAGAGTATGAGAAAATCTAATCTTGATCATAAACAAATGGCGAATGATTAAAGTTGTATTTAAAAATCAATCATATCCATTCATATATAAAATGAAAACCATTCTTTTACCTCTCATACATTCATTAGACATAAGTATATATGTAGAAAGAATCTTATCCTTCCATATATTTGTTTATATACGTTGAAAGATCAGTTTATATATCTATATATATAAATCAAAATGGGTCTTATATTTTTTATTGAATAATTTTATGTTATCATTCATCAATCCTCCTCCGCGCTCTCACTCACGGTATATGCACACTTAAAAAGTTTAGTTATTAACCTATATAATATTTTTTAATAATCTCTTTAAAAGTATTTTTTACTATATATTATTAAAAAAATTGAATAAAATATTAGGATAGAGATAGTCTATATGCCTTCTAAAGTCAATGTAAGCTATACAATTTAAAGAATATTTTTAACAATATCACACATAACTTTGTTATATAGAATTTCCAAGTTTAAACCCAAATCGTTTTCTAAATAAGCAATTTAGGGTAACTTCGATCTCTTTAACGAACACTAACAATCATAGTACATATATATGAATAGTTAAAATTTAAAGTAGTTAATGTTAATATGATATGAGAAAAAGTTTTATACAGTGTAAAAAATTTAATTTTTAAAATAATTTAAATTAAATGACATTATCAGTATATAGATATTAAATTCATTAAAAAAATATAAGCTAACAACTAACTTAATTATTTAATAACTTTAATTTAATTGAATAACTTTTTTACTCAACTGCCCTTAGATTGAAAATTACTTTTATATAAATCATACATATTTACATAATTTTGTATTAATACAAAATTAATTGATACATCATTTATGTATATCAAAATTGACAAAATATATACTTTTAAAATATATAATAATATAAATAATTTGATTTCCTTTTTTGTTATTCTTATGATTTATTTGTTGTTGGATCAATAAAATTACAATATATTTAAACTTATTAGTACTGTAATAATCGATATATAACTTATAAAAAGATTATGAGTGACTAGGATCCACCAAGTAGTAAAAGATTTGGAAAAATATACATAAGTTATAAATATTCTAACTAATTTCAGTATCAGTGTATAACAAAAAAATCTGTACAAAAAAAGTGTTGAAACAAAAAAAAAACTTGGGTTTTGTTCTTTGTGGAATTCAACGGTCCTGCATCGATGTAACGGGGGCACGGGTGGATGGTGTTTTAGGAAGTTATGAGTTGTTCATGATGGTGTAAATCTGACGAATTTTTGGTTAAGGAAGATGAGCTTGGGGAGAGTGGATGGCTATATCAGGATGACCAGAACCATGCCATATATAAAATTGCTGTCTTCTTAATTACAGTATTCCTATATTTCCCTTCGGGTCACTTTATTTTGATAATTATATGATGTAATCACTTACTAAGTAGTCACTTTATTATTATTATTATTAGTATTCAAGCGAATTTCAAAATTTTATGAATAACAATTTTTTATCTATTCATGGAATTTTCTGTAGTAAATTAAAAAGATGATGTCTTATTTTTTTTTCAAAAGAAATAAATCAACATAGTTTATATTTTTTTACAGGTAATAGAGAAACATTAATTTAATTTAAAAAACAAACAAAAAATATAAAAGATATAAAAGAAATAAATATATTTCACATTTCTTGGTTTCAAAAGAATAAGACAAACATATATAACATATATATCTTGAATAATATTATTTTTTAACAATTGTTCAATATCTTTTTCATTTGAATAGATCTTTTTTTGTGTTGTGCATTAAAAAAGTAGAAAATATCTGTGATAAAAGAAAGTTTGATAACTACTATAAAACGAAAGAAAAAAGTTTAGGAAAATTTCAAGGATATCAATGAGATTACTTGATAAATATTTTATACTAAAAAATTAGGTAAAATCCAATGAAATTTATCACAATCGTTACAATTTGTATATTTTTTAATACTAATTAAAAGACCTTTTAAGTTATAAAAAATTCTAATTGAATACTATTAAATTTTACTTTACTTCTTAAAAAAATTCTAAAAGTCTTAATTAAATACTAAAATATTTATTTATCATTTAAAAATCTTAATTAAATATCATAATATTTTTTATTAAAAAAATATTTTGAAATCCCAATACCCATGTAAAGAATAGTCATGAGGTATACCCTCCGTTTTTTTCTGTTACAATTGAAAATGTAAAAGAAAAGAAAGTAAACAAGTAAGTTTTTTCTTTTTTTACAAAATACGATCTAGTGTGCATTATTTTAATTTTTTTTTTAAAAACACTATCTTATATTCTTATTGCAAAAATGACTTAATATCAATGACTTTGTAAGCACATTATTTTGAATCAAAACAAAAAAACTCAGGAAATAATTTTATTTTCTTCAAAAACTTATTAAAAAGTTGATAATTTTTTATAGACAAAATTACACTTTTAGTTCCTCACTTTAGGTCTAATTTTGGATTTGGTCTCTCATAATTTAATTTATTAATTGGATCCTTTATTTTGTAAAAAAAATACAATGTTAGTGTCAATCTAGTGTAATTTTTACCTTGTGTGTATTTTACCCCAACCCTAAAGCTTGGTTTTTAAAAAATTACCCTAAAGCCATGGATCTTCAACAATGACCACTGAAACTTCATCTTCCTCCTGCTTTTCCTGGATCAGATCTCCTACATAGTGAAAAAAGGGGCATTCTCAGAAAAGTTTCAAACTCAGAAACACTGCAATAAAATAATGGCTTCAAAGTACAAATCTCACTATTTTCCTTATTCTTTTCTCCAAAAAATGTCAGCTTGTCTTTTTTTATGATTCACCTACCCATTTGATATGGAGTAGATATTAACCAACAGTTCCTTCTATTATATTTGTACTTCTGTTGTTTTGGCAGCAACCTTAACATTTCCGTTTCTACAAGCGGCATTCTCAGAAAGTTTTAAACTTTCCTGGATCCATTTTCACTAACCCCAGTAACCCTGTTGCTAGTTTCAGCTTCAATATTGTTGAAAATCGTTGTTGTACTGATTGAAATCTAACACTGCGTTTGGAGACATCAATTTGGGTCTGGAACACTCCGCGGAATATACTTTTCCTTTCCTTCTGTTCTGGTGAGTTTCCCTCATTCTAAATCCAAAAAAAAAAACCGAAAACAAGCAAGACAACCGCCCCATAATCACAAAAGCCGGCACCATTTAGCCCTTGATTTCACTTTTACCATCATCAGACCTTCAGCTTCAGGAATACGTGGTGATCGCAATTCTGAATCTCTCCCTCTGTGACGAGAACAAGGAGCTCATCGCTTCTCATGGAGCGGTGAAGGCGTTGGTGGCGGCGCTGGAGAGAGGGACGATGACGGCAAAGGAGAACGCGACGTGCACCTTGGTTCGTTTATCGCACAACAGGGAGGAAGAGAAGGTAGTGATAAGGAAGGGGGCCGCATCTGGTGAAGCTTCTAGAAGGAGGGGGATTGCACGGGAAGAACGAGGCGGCGACTGCGCTCTACGCGCTGTATTCGACCAAGGAGTGACAGAATTAGGGTTAGGGGGACTTGGTTTTAGAATTTGTGGGACTGAGTTAGGGATTAGGGTTAGAAGGAATTGGGTAAGCCTAAAAAAATTTCACCATAGATGAATAAAAATTTTTAAGAGTTTCTCAGACTTTGATCCCCTATTAGAAAAGTTCTCAATTCTCCCTTGGGGACTTCAATTCTTACATAAAGTTCTTAGCTTTTTACTAATAAATTGATACTCAAACTCATTCTATTTTGGCTCTTTTTCTCTATCAAAGCAGCAAATTTCTAAATTTTTATATGGTCCATGGGGAATTTCTTCCAAAGCCTGTTGAATAATTTTTATGGATTCCATCATTTCACCAATTCGAACTAAATAACAGCTAAGGAATCTCCTTCTTTTTGTCATTGAACTTTTCAATCAAATTCTTCGTAACATTCATAATTATCCACTTTGCGGAGATCTCATTGTATTCCGAAAGTTCGAAGTATGGGTCCTGATAAACCCCAATTTATTACACGTGACAGTCAACATTGAACTTAACAATTAAATTCCAATTGAGACTTCAGGGACTAAGATGTAGAATTTTATAAAACAGGAAGACCCAATTCGTGAATTAAATTATCGGAGATTAAATGTGAAATTAAATCTAAAGTGGAGAACCAAAAGTACAATTTTACCTTTTTTATATTAAAGTAATGTGAACTAAATACACACTGCAATGAGCTCACGAGACCTCCAAATGCTAATAGATTTTGTTCCTTATGTAAATAAAGCAAGCCCTTGGATTAAATTGACTTAGTTCTACTATCTGAAGTCAATCTGTCATGTAACATAAGGAGCTAAAGGCCCCACCCCTTCATCTCCAGTGGATATCTGTTTCCGAAGTATTCTAAAAAATGGAAATATTTTTTCTCCTCAGACTAAGAAGATGTGAAGATGTGAAAGCGCCTCTCTCTCTGTGAAAGAACAGTGTGTGGGAAGTGGGTGATAAAAAATTTCATAATTAATTGGGGTTTTAAATAAGACTACCTTTTCATTTTTCATTCTTATTACTTTCTTTTTCAATATTGAAAAAGTAATCTGCTACTGTTATTCCCTTCCTGGTTTGTTTTGGATTTTCAGCGAGACTTTTGGCTACAATAATTTTGGCCTTCATAGTTACAGTACATGCTTTTGATTAGGACCACGGAGACATTATGCAACATGTTGTACCAGAGGTACATTGCATTAAAATCTTGGATCCCAGAATCAAAAACATGAATTCCTTCAAAATATCACAAATAAAAAGAGAAGAGTAGATTAAATATAAAGGAGGGGAAATGGGTGGGAGTAATTGAAAGAGAAAATGGTTTTGGGTTGTTCACAAACATAGTTCTTTCGCGGCCATGTACTTCACCTGGTTGAAACTAACAACCATAATTGATTCCTATTTTGGACATTGTCTATTATTATGAATAGTTTGTAGTGAAAGACATTCGAGGCAATGGTTTTTGTAGGGGATTTTGGCTTCCTGTATGCACCATATATCAAATAAATAAAGAAGTAAATC
The DNA here is from genome assembly GCF_004193775.1 of Glycine soja. Classification (NCBI taxonomy): domain Eukaryota; kingdom Viridiplantae; phylum Streptophyta; class Magnoliopsida; order Fabales; family Fabaceae; genus Glycine; species Glycine soja. The sequence continues at coordinate 48,759,533 of NC_041012.1, read as the reverse complement.
ATACATATCCACTTTTTAAACAACTTATGATAAGAAAAACACGTGAGGTCAAATAAACAAAGGAGCAAACTATACAAATTAATATCCGAAGATTACAGCACCATGTTTGTCGTATATAGCTTAAACTAGACATCACTGTGAACTTAACAGAAAGGAAAACACACAGAAATCTTCAAACACCACCTGCTGCGCTAATCATCTACAATCGGGATCTTCAAGTCCAGTAACACTGATCACAAGTAAGAATATAATTTTCAGCTTCAGAATAACACATATAGTCCAGTACAACAAAATAAAATGAAAATATGAAATTTCCATGGTGAAATATTACCCAATTCTGTATACTTTCTAAAAGATGTTGGACACTTCAAACACCACTAAATGAATTAAGCTTGTATCATTAGTTAAAATCAACTTATCCACTTAAACTTTTATAGAAGCTCTCTCGGAACGATTTATCCAAAAACTGATTTTAACTTATGCATAAGTTACTTTTAACTTGGGAGAAACTTAATTCATTGTAACTTGTTATTTCCTTCACTATAAGTGTTTACTGAGAAATTTATGTGAAGCTATACTTTATTACTTTTCCTCCCTAAACAGTTGAATAAGTTGACCGTGTATATCATCCTGTGGCCATTGCCTCATCTTAGACAATTAACCAGATAATAGCATTCATTCCAGGTTTAAAAAACATAAACATAACTAAAATGAAGAGTCTCCAAACTAATGAATCGCCAATAAGAAGAAGCTTGATGAGGTAATGGTAATCGGCACGTGCCCTCGCAGGTGGTACTGCCATCGGTGACTGATCACACAACACACGCAAACGATCGAACTCCGAAAGATTCTCTCTCTGTTGAGAAAACGAAAAAGGTGGTATAATTGCGGGTTTGTATCAATATATTCTGAATATGAAATAATTAGATTTTGGCTTAAATAATCATCCGTTAGATTATGTCGACAACAAAAAATCACCGGATAGATCAAATGGTGACTTGAGGTGATGATAAGGATGTTCACAGGCAAAAATATCAAATGGATTCCTTTTACAAATTATTTACTTAAAAGTTTATTTTGAAATTATTTATTTTATGGGTCTATTTTTTATTACAAAGCGTCTCCCCGAAGGCCGCTTTTCCGTGAAGGTGATACGTGACAGGACATGGAACGCACCCTACATACAGGCACGACAAATAGTGTTACTGCAGCAGGCGCGTCGGGTAATGTTGGGGACCCAGGCATGACCCGGGCCACACTTTATTTAATATTTTTTATATTTTGTATATTATTTTTATTTAATTCATTTTTATATTATTTTATTTAATTTTTAATATTTTATTTAATAGTTTCTATATTAAATAAATTCTTAGCATTATGTATGATTTTAAAGTCATAAAAAAAATTTTATATTGTTTTTATTTAGTATATTTTTTATATTTTATTTAATATTTATATATTAAATAAATCCTTAATATTAAAAAAAATAAAGAAAATATTAAATAAAATATAAAATATAAAAAAGTAAAAAATATTAAATAAAATAATATAAAAATATCATTTTAAATAAAATTATTTATGACTTTAAACTCTAAAGTTGAATTTTAAAAAAAAATATTTTTTTACGGTTTTAGTAAAAAAAATAAAAAAAAAATTTCATAATAAGATATTTAAAATAATTTTATGAAAATGTCTTATTACTTTAAATGCTGATGAAAATATATCTTATTACGAAAAATTATTTTTTATTTTTTATACTAAAATCGTAAAAAAAATATTTTTTTTAAAAATTCAATTTTAGAGTTTAAAGTCAAAAATAATTTTATTTAAAATAACATTTTTTTATTATTTTATTAAATATTTTTTATATTTTTGTATATTGTTTTTATAATATTTTTATATTACTTTATTTAATATTTTCTACTTTTTTTATATTTTATTTAATATTTTCTTTATTTTTTTCTAATATTAAGGATTTATTTAATATATAAATATTAAATAAAATATAAAAAATATAGTAAATATAAAAAATTATTTATGACTTTAAAATCATACATAATGCTAAGAATTTATTTAATATAGAAACTATTAAATAAAATACAAAAAAAATAAATAAAATAATATAAAAATGTATTAAATAAAAACAATATACAAAATATAAAAAATCCTGAGTCTCCAACACGACCTGACGCGCGTGCTGCAGTAGGACTACCTGTCGCGTGTCACCTTCACGGGAATGCGCCCTTCGAGGAGGCGCTTTATAATAAAAAAATGGACTCATTAGGTAAATAATTTCAAAACAGATCCATTTAGGTAAATAATTTGTAAAAGGAACCCCATTTGATATTTTTGCCGATGTTCACAGGTGTGAAAACTCAACTAGTGTCAAATCAATTCAATTAGTTCGATTTTAATTTAGTGAGTTTTAGTTAAATTCGATTCAATATGTGTCAAATCCGTTAAATGTGTGGGACGGGTAATTGACTATATATATATATAAATGAAATTATTAAATATATATATAATATTTTATTTTTTAAAATAATTTATTAAATAATTAAATTAAACTATTTATGTTTATATTTCTTCATACTACTGTATTATTTTATTGTTTCTAAAATTAAATATTGAATATGTTAGCATTTAAATAATTCATTATATTAAACAAATATGTCACAAAATTTAGTTTTTTGAAGAGAGAGGTTGTATCCAAACACAAAATTTTATAAATAAAGGAATTTAAATTAAAGCATTTGAAATTCTCAAAATTTAAAATTGTCTCATCCAAACACACTATTAGATAGAGAATTTTAACTGAGGAAAATAATTTATTAGAGAATTTGAATTTCTGTAATCTAGACTTCATTGTTTGAATGTTTTTTTGTGAAGAATTTAAAATTTTGAAATTTTTAAACATAATTTTAAACATTTAAAAATCTGGAATTTCAATTTCCTTCTGAAATGTGAGAAATTGATATTCTCTTCTTAGAACATCGATCGAGTGTGGACATAGAAAAACACGTATAACTAGCACACCAATCATATCTTCTCTTTTTTTTCATTTATTTATTTTCACCCTCATAATTTTAATTTTTTTTATCCAAACAGAAAATTTTGAAAATAAAAGAATTTCAATTTAAATATTTAAAATTTGTACAATTTAAAATTTCTCAAAATTTTAAATTCACCTTTAGTCTTAACATCACAAAAAAATGTAACTCGAAGGTTGCTTAACACCGATTTACGGGCATGCATTGGTTAGATACTAGAACAACAGTAATGCACCAACATTCAACAACTAAATAGTATTAATACTTATTCGTCACAATTTTTTTTTCTTTTCTTATTCCATCATATTTATATTTTTTTCCTTCTATCTTTTTTCATAGAAATTGAATATCATAAAAAATTGTAGATTCGTTGATTTCTTTCTTAATATCTATTAACAAATAAGTATTCACAAAACATTATTCATACTAAATACTTAGCCAATGTGAACCAAAGAGAAAAGTTCTATAACCTCCCCCGGATTCTAATTTACCTTTATCTATTCAACTAATTGAAAAAGTGACACTTCATTAAATAAATTTCTCTTTTTTAAATAATACTTTTTATGGACTATTAATTTTTTTCTATTAAAATATTCTTAAAATAACATTATTTTTGTAAAAAAAAAATCTTCATTAAATAATACTATTTTTTTATTCACAGATAAAGAAAAAGACAAGAGACATTAAAAGAGGGTAGATGCTTTGACTTAAAAAAAATGGAAATAAAAAGTTAAAAACGCTTTCAGTGAGATACCAAGGTGAAAACGGTTGATGACGCAGAACGTGTCAAACTGTCAATGAAAAAGTAATGCTCTAAACTGAGTGAAAGAAATGTTGTTTTAAATGTTACCAATGGCAGTTAAAGTCTCTGTCTCTTTGCACTGTTACCATTCCTTCCCTTCTCCTCACTCTCCCTTTCTTTCACTCTGTTGGTGTTCCTTCTCTTCTCTCTGATATTTTCTAATTCCAAATCTCTCTGTTTTAGAATTCAGATTCTCCCTTCTGTTTGTGTTCAGGTACCCTTGCTTTTAGTTTTATTTTCCTTTTCCAAGTTCATTATGTGGTTTGGCTTATATTTCTTTCCCTTTACCTTGTTCTTTCATGTGGATCATATTCAGATGCATGTTTGCATGTTGCATGCAACTGGTCATTTGGTGATATAATCCTATCAGAGCATCAATTACAGCATCTGAATTATCTGATACGCAATGTGAATTATCTATTACATTTTCCTTTTTTTTTAGATTTAATTGTTTATCTTTCAAATTTGTGTCTTACTATTAATTTTCTCTTTTTCTTTCTTTATTGTTCTTCTGGGGGGGTAGGGGGGTTGGTTGAATACTCAGGCAGATTTGTTAAAATTAAATTCAAGTCATTGATTTGATGCACTTCAATTTCTTAAGAACTTTAAATCTGAGAGTTCATGAAGTTTTCTGTCTTTTTTTCTTTTTTTCAATAAATAATGGTAGTTTCTGAGACAAAAGCTGTTGCTTATGGCAGGTTGTTCCAAGAATTTGCAGCTTTATACAAACACATGTCTCTCCAACAACCAAATCAAGAGGTGCCATTGCAAGAACCAGAAGCCGCATTTTCTCAACTGAGCAAACAAAACTCAATACTCTCACTCACCCTTGATGAGTTCTATTGCAAGAATGGGAAGAGCTTAGGTTCCATGAACATGGATGAATTCCTTTCCAGCATTTGGAACTCAGATGATAACAACCAAGTTAACCCACCACTACCAACCCTTGATGAAGCTGCGAAGGGTAAAAGTGTAATAGCAACAGAACCCACCACAATTTCCCAGCCAGGCTCATTATCTGTCCCTCCTCCAATTTGCAAGAAAACAGTGGATGAAGTTTGGTCTCAGATCCACAAAAGCCAACCAGACCACAATGATGCTAACAATAGCCTTGCAAGGAATGAGCCACTACTCAAAAGGCAACAAACACTTGGGGAAATGACTTTAGAGGATTTCCTAGTAAAAGCTGGGGTGGTACAAGAATCATCATCACTATTCCAGTCTTCATTGTTACCTCAGAATCAGATTGGTAACATTGCAAGTAATGGACCATTGGGTGCAGGTTATAGGTTGAGGCCTGTAATAGGGACAGGATCTAGTGTGTCTTGTAATGGACTTGAAACACAAAACATGTTGGCACAGAATAACAACTTAGTTGTAAAGGATCTCACTACAAATGGTGCTGTGGAGAAATGTCCAAGCTTGGGAGAATCAAATGGGAAGGGTAATAGGAAGAGGATCATTGATGGTCCTCCTGAAGTGGTAGTAGAGAGAAGGCAGCGCAGAATGTTGAAGAATCGAGAATCAGCTGCACGTTCTCGAGCACGAAGACAGGTTTTGTGCTCATCATAAGCTAGTCTTTATTATAGATCAATCTGATATGCTTGTTAGTTATTAGTCATGTAACTTAGTATGGTACTTCATATTTCATCTAATCATTTTTTGTTCATTTTGTGTGCTATGTTAGTTACATGAGCTATGTTACTTCTATCTTATATATGCACATTATTCAAGGTCTTTTCCCTGATGTCAAAATCTTGTAAGGCAGGCATATACGGTGGAACTAGAAGCAGAGTTGAATCTGCTAAAGGAAGAGAACGAAAAGCTCAAACAAACTCTGGTAGACAATATTGAAATTGAAGATTCTTGTTCATATTTTTTTCCTTGATGAATTATGTTTTTTGATGTTTCACATACTTTATCTTCATTTAAATCTGCCAGGCTGAAGCTGAACGCAAGAGAAAACAAGAGGTTAGTGGTTATCTTTCAAATATAAGTTACTGCATGGATATTAAGTTAAAATCACTGTGTAATTATCATGCAACTATGCAGATTTCTCAGAGAAAGCACACAACAATGGCTCAAAAGAGGACAGAAAATTTGAGGGCAATGAGGAGGCCTCTAAGCGCATCCTGGTGAACAAGCATCAACAGCAAGGATTAAAAATTAGCATACACATGTGGAAAAAATAAATAATGTATCTGTATTATCTAAGATACACCTCAACCGTTTATTAAAATTTAAAATGTAAGTACATTCGGAAATATATGGACAATAGGAAAATAAGAGAGGATGCATGATATTATTATTCTGCTGCATAAATAGTTTATAAATATTTCAAGGGTTATAAATATTAAGTATCTCAGCCAGTTAAGTTTAATTTCCCTGCTTGTATTAAAAATAATTATATTTAATTATAATTTATTTTACTTAAATTTTATCCGTATTTAGATATTTTTTGCAAATTAAAAATAAATGAATGTATTATTATTATTCTTATCAATTGACTACCCTTCTGAGTTCTAAGGAGACTGTTGGAATAACATAAAGGTTGTGTTCGGTTCAACTGAAAGGTTAGAATGGTGAAACTTGCTTTATTGTGTTGTTCGGTTATAAGTGAATTGGGGATGAAAATTTCTTCGTGCACCTCAATCTTTGCTTCATGCACCTAATCCAGAATGGTGCAGGAAGTAATTATCAAGGTGCCGAAAGCAATTTCAGTTGGTCGGCTTTATATTGTTAGCTGCTGGACTATGGACGTTTTTTTTACTATCGGCAAAACATAGGGAAGATATTGGGCCGTACCCAATTTAATTCGTAAGTGCACAAAGAGCCCTTTAATCTCCGTGTGAGATTTGGAAGTGGAAGCACCGCATCAGAGCAATTAAGAGTAATTTTAGCGCATGTAAACAACTTCTCTAAAACTGAATTTAGTTTTATAAAACAACCATAATAATGGTTTTGAAAAGAAAAACATAATAATGTTGTGAGTAATTCCACAATTATATAATTTGTTCCACACATAATCAATATGAAGAAAAAAAAGTATGATTAAATATTATTTTTTTATTTTCAAGTCTATTTTCCTATATGAAAAAGTATTATTAGAATTTGACTATTTATTTTATTTATTTTTTATATAATGTTAATGTGTAGTAATTTTTATATATATTTACTATAAAAATTATATTTTATTTTAAATTTATTGAAATAGTGTAATTTTTATTAAATAAATATAGTTGTTAACTATTTTAAAATAATATTTTTCATAATTTTAAAGATATGAAATTTTATTATATGATAACATTGAACATTTGAATTGACTAATTTCATCGCGTCATAAATTAAACACTTTCATTTAGTATAATTCAAATTATATATCATTATTACTATTCAAAACAATAAAGCAATATCAATAAAGAAGTGAGAATATATATTATTTTGGAATAACTACATTATTTATTATTTTATAAATGCCTAAAAGATAAAAATAACAAAAATAATAATAACATGTATTAAAAAAAAGTAATAATAGCAAATCAAAACACATTGAATCATAATTATTTTTTATAAAAAAATATAAAAAGCTTAAGTTTTAAAAATTGATAATTCTTCCTTAATGTTAAATCACATTGAATCATATCAATAACTACTATATAATTAAAGTTTTGATATAAAAAATGTTAAAATAAAGATTACAGATTAAGTCAGATAAATAACTATTATAAAGTTAAAATTTCAATCTGAAAGGTTAAAGTGAAATTTTCTTAAATATATATAGACAGATACTCCGCTTTTATATATATGCAACGGCTTCTTCCTCTCTTTTTCACTATTTCCCAAAAACATTCCAACCTTATATATTTTTTAAAGTCATTAATCAAGATGTGAGGTCTATATAAATTATAAATATATTAAAATTTAGAAGAAAAATAAGCCATTAGCTAACTAGAAGATAGAGTCAATTGTATGGAGACTTTATCTACATCCATGCCACGTGCACCTTCTCTTAAACTCAAACTTTTTTTTTCTATTTCTCTTCAGCTAAAGCCTCATCATGCACATAAAACCTAGATTTACATTTACAATAAAACATAAAGACACAAGAGAACATAGAAGATTGAAAAGAAAAATAAATAAATATTTTTCTTCTAGGAGACGCTGGCATTCATTTGTAAAGCAGCCCAACGAAATCCACTTAATTATGGCTAGGAAGCTTCTTTCAGGCTAATGGGTTTTAATTATATCTCTCAGAAACTTGAGAAATAATTCTGAGAATGTTGGACTATTTGCATTTCCGTAGTTGTTTGACATGAGTTATCGTCGCTGATCAAGGTCCTGTTTGAATATCCCAAAAGAAAATTAGTGTATATGGACCATAATAGAAGTTATATACATATAAACTTAAAATAAAATCAAAATGTCAATAAGAAGAAAGAATATGGCGGAAGCAATCAAATACTCCAACTAATTATTATTTTTTACCTCTAAAAGTGGTATGAAGTATAAACATCAAAGAAAAACGAAAAATGGTATATTATGGCAATTCTTTGCTCCATAAAGAAAAAACCGGTGACTCAATGAAATTAGAAAGTACTTCATTCTTCTATCTTTAAAACTATTTTCCGATTAAATAATAATAATAAGTAAATAAATTCTAACTTACTCTCGTGGTCTTGATGCCCAAAGAGAACTAAGGGCACGAAGACGTCCATAGTACTCTCCAATAACAATGAAGCATCGTGCTGCTTGACGAACTGTGAGTAATCGACATAGCTGATGAAGAGTTTGCTGCCTCAAATTATCAGCCTTTAATTCATAAAAGTTTATGGAAGTTAATAAGTCACCAATAAGTTAAGAATTGATGCATTTGTCTATGACTCTATGTCTGCATATATTAATAAAAAAAATTTGAAATTAAAATATAGATTCATCTAAATTTTAAAATAATCATGTGAGATTTAAGGTTTTAATTTTAATTATTTATATATAATTCAAAGGTTAATATTTATCTTTTGCATCTCTTGCAAGTTTCAACAGCACAGTGTCTCAACAACAACAAAAAAGTGTAGCATTAATTCTTGCTTAACCAGTATCTTGTATCGAACAAGGGATTAATCCCCACCTGCTACCATATAAGATGGCTCTCCTATAAGAGAAAGCTCTTGTGTATTCTTAAAAAAAAAATGTTACAATACTTTATTAAGAATATGTAATATAGCGAGTGATATTGTATATAAGCCGTTAAATTAAAATAAAAATATTATTATATTAAATTTAACAATTATAAAATTAATTATCCAATTCAGATTCTGGGATTGTTAAATAATTTAACAATTATACAATATTTGGTGAGGTAGTCTTATCAATAAACTTAATTGACAGTTGCTAATTATTGAATAAAGTAATGCATTTTATTTTCTTCTATAACCCTAGAATTTAATTAATTATAAATTCCTCAAAAAAATTAGAAAACACTTGAGAAATTGTCTTTTAAAATAGCAATGATGATAATTCTACCGAGGGTTTATGATTCAACATTAGCCATCGCTTTCTAAAACCAACTTCTGACTAAGACATTTTAAAATGGAAAAAGTACATCAAATGCCTAGAACTAGAATCCAATATTTTGATGAACGAGAACGTTATAACTTATAAGCAATCGAAAGCAATACATATCTCCGCCTATTTAACTAGTGTGCCAGGAAACAATATATACTTAGAGAGACGTGACGACCAAGAAGTGAAGATAATTAATTAAGACCTAGCTAGTTATTTGTATATTCATATATAACAAAGCAAAAAATGAAAACAGTTAAAGCATAATAAAGTGTCATAACTATCCTATGAAAAAAAAATCAAAAGTCAAAAGAAGGTAAAAGAAGCAATTGCCCTAGTCTAATTAACGTGGCTTCCGTTTTCAACTATGAAGTTTATAATTAGTATCTAAACCCAAATAATTAAAATTGACAAGTCACACGCACATTCAAATCTAATTTTGACAAAAGCTTACGAAATCATTAGTCAAACAGAAATTGCAACACCCACAGATGTCGGGTCACTATGAGGCTTTACGTCAACCTCACCACCAAATTTTGTACTTGTAAAAGTATTTAACTCACCCAAGAAGAAAAAGAAAAATGTGATCACTCAAGTCAAAATAAGCAAAAAGTTAAAAAAAAAATAACAATATATTCTTTTAAATATATTAAAAACTTCGTAACCCATTGCCCAGAGACTCTTCGCTATGCGAAGGTATGGGGGAGGGATATTGTACGCAACCTTACCCTTGTATATGCAAAGAGACTGTTTCCGGATTCGAACCCATGACCAACAAGTCACCAAGGCACAACTTTACGGCTGCAACAGGGCTCGCCCTCATTCTTTTAAATATATTATTTATATAAAAAAAATATTAAAGAATGTGTTGCTAAATGCAGGTGCAATTTAAAAGTTAATTTACCTGGCGAACAAATCCTTCAAGATTGGCAAGCTTGCTCATGGCAAGGACCATTTGTTGAACACCATCAACAACTGGGCCTCCAGCTATGGTGTCCACAAGAGACTGTTGCAACTGCTCAAGGCCCTGAGAGAGTGCTTCTTCTGCTTGCTGTGAGGAATGCCTCAAGCCATACATCCCCATTATTTGTTGCTCAGCTAGTGGCTCCAACTGTTGAATCAACATCTGACCATCCAAAAAATAATAATATTGCTGTTGAATACATTAAGAATTATATTATTTAATGTTATTATACTTTTAATAAAAAATATTTATGTTAGTTGTTTGACTATTATCCTTGTCACAGTTAGTTATGTAGGAAGAGAAACAAAGAGAAAAGATGAACAAATAATATAATTAAGGAGAAAAGAAAAACAAAGTGAGTAATAAGATAAAAGAAAATTAAAACCCTTAACGTTGATGCTAATTATAATTAGTAATTATTGGCTGAAACAACGAGATTTCCCTGCGACATTGGAACAGTTATTCACTGCCCACAACAACTGACATGGGACAAGTTTCTAATAACAGCAAAACAATGCTGTTACCGAAAAAGTTATTTATCTCTTTGTTCAAAAAATGACACCCCCAATTTCCAAAACGAAAAGAAAATGACTCGCCAAATACATTAGCATGCTCGTTGTCTTTTCTTAAATAGATTTTTTTTATTCAATTAATAATCTTTACTACATTAAGTAATAATATGGATTCCACAACCTTACCACTCTTGGTCACTATTACTATTTATATATTGTTCTCATTGTTACTTTATTGACTATTCTGTATATGCTCTAAATACATATACAATACACTTTAACTTGTATGTAATTGATGTATAGACTAGTGTACACACCGTGATGAGATCAGAGGGTCTAAAACCACCAATCCAGAGGAAGCAACGTTCAGCTTGGGAAGTCCACATGCCATTGATAAGGTGGAACACATCTGATTTAGCAGCCACAACCTTGAGCCTGAAAATTTCATCATAGTGAGAAAGATATCCATCCACCATCACTCTCATATCACTATCTGATAACGGTGCTTGCAACCCGTTCCTCAGCTCCCCCATTAGCCTGTGATCTTCTTCTAACCATCTTGCATATTCCATGTCAAACATTGCGGCTCCTGCTACATAACATAACAAAACCCTTCTTGTTATTCTTACAATTACTTAATCAATAATTGCCATTATTGATAATGTATATGATCACATTAAACTACAATATGAGTGGTGCCGGTTCAAATCTGTTTGCTTTCTTGTATTTTTTATAGTCATGTATATTTTATACATGTGTTGCATATTAATAATGTTACAATGTTTTTAACTACTATTAAAATGTTGGTTGATTTGGTGACTAGTGCAATGTGACCACGAATGAAACAGACCCGGCACCATTTGCATAATGATAATCATAATATGTATGTAGTGCATTTCCTTTTCGTTAGAAAGTGTGTTTCTATTAATGACAATTAATTATTATTATTACTTTATTTGTTGTTAACTTTTTACCTCAAAGACCGTATTATTTTACCAGGAGTCGAAAAGAGCAGCATCAGAATGGAATAATTATCTTCTCTGAAAAGCCGAAGCATATAAAGTAGCCTTTTATAGTTTTATATAATATGTTAAGAAAAGGTCGTACAACTAGACATAAAATATGTTAGCGTTATCTGATTCTGACATTGGCATATTGTTTTTATTATTCAAACACGAATTATTTAGCCACAGATTTTGGTCAAATATATGCAGAGGCTTCATTAAATCTTGAATTTTATTTGGTATTCAAAAGATGTATACTTTGTAAAATATTATGGCATTATCCTCTTTTATCTTTCTGAGTTTGAGGAATTAGAAAGTGGCACTGCATTTAAAAATCAACAAAAAAAAAGTATCAAATAAACTCACCAGAGCTTACAGTACTTCCAACACCTCCATAATCCACGAACAAGCCCTATAAATTAACAGCTCAAATAATATTAACCACTAATAGTAAAAAAACTAACATATATAATAATACTAATTCATGACATGAGAACCTGAGAGCGTGCTCTTTGAAGTTCTTGTTCTATCTGGGTAAGCTTTAATCTACTTGACTCTAGCTGCTGCACATAAGCCTATTCCATACACAGAAACAAAATGCAGTGGAATTTAAAGCTCTTTTTAGTTTCCACTTTCTGCAACAATATAAGTGTTATTTCTCAACAAGTAGTTGAATTTGTACAACAATATATGTAGGACTCACCTTTTTCCTGAGACGGCTTTTCCTTGCAGCCTCTCTGTTTTGAGCTAAACGTCTCAATGCCTGAGACCAACAAAAAATATCTTACCTTAGATCCTACGTAAATCCACATAATAATAAAAAAAAAAGATACAGTAAAGAAAAAAAAAGAGTTTGGAAAATTATTAAATAACCTTTGCATCAAGTGGTTTCTCTGAAGTAGAACCATCTCCCTTTCTCTGCAAGAAAAATGACCAAAAAATCATTATTTGAAAGACATTGATGATTTCAGAAAGGAAAGAAAATGAAAATAGAGAGATGAACACTAATGTTTATTTGCTCAACACAGTGTTGAACTTTGGACTACAATTAACAAACCAGAAAAATGCGAATTTGACCATATTGGTAAACAAATAAATGAGGGAGGGAAAAGAAGAAAACTGTTAAGCATTACTCAGCTTCAATCATCCTAGCTTAGAGTTAGAGAGGTTGTAAACTTTAAATCCGAAACAAAAGATGATATATTAGAGTGCTCACTCTGGGAAGCATTTCTGAATCCTGAGGCCCCTTGGACCATTTCTCTAGAGGCATGCAACCATCAATATGATAAGGGTAGCAAAAAGCATCATTATCTGCCATTGTTTTGGTGTATGCTATTGCTGTGGTTTTAGAATCCGAGCTCCAAATTTGACTCTAGAGAAGAACACAAGTTTTCTCTATATTGAGCCAAGTGAGGGGGTCACTTTAATGAGAAGCGTTGATAAATACTGAAAAGATTCTCAATTTGTTTTATGTTCGTACTTTGTCCACATCCCTCTCTCTATATCTCTATCATATTTCATGTCAGACATTCATCAGAAAATCGTTCAGGAATCAGGAAAACTCTGTGTTCTTTTGATTTTCTGAAAGCTGTTGGGATCTGTGCCTTCTTTGTGAAGATACACAAGAGAGAGAGAGAGAGAGGAGGGACAGATCAAAACAGTAAAAATAGCATTTAAAAGGCCAACTTTCCCCGTGTTTTGGGGATATGGAAAGAGAGAACTGAGAGATTAACAGTGGAAAAACAGTGTTTTAATAACCTTTCTTGAGGCCTAGACTCTATTGAGGAACCAACTGGAGTTTAGTCTCCTAGAAGACACTAGTCTTGCACAATATGGTGAATTAATGTTTAGACTGCCACTTATTGAGAGAAGTGTATACATTTAATCTTTGAATAAATTTGTGTTTAAAAAAATTACTTGTGTGAGACATAAATAAAAGAAAAAGAGCCTGAAAGAGAGAGAGAGAGAGAGAGAGAGACCTTTTCTTGAGGTGATTTGGCTGCTGATTGATTCTGTGAAGAGGCTGATCTTGGGGCATCACTTGCCATCTCCTGTTGAAGTTGCTGTCTGTGCTGCAGATGCTGCTGATCAAAAGACTGATGATGATGATCTGAAGAAGATGCCTTTTTGCTTATGGGAGATTCTGCCTCAAAGGGGGGCTCAGTTTTGCTAGAAAGACCTGAATCAGTGCTTTCCCCTCCTGACTTTGAACCACTCTGTATATGAAAAGCCACCAAAAGAAAAAAAGAAGAATTTGATTCAGAAAATTCAACTAAAAAAAATAAAAATCACCTCACATACTATATATTATCAAAATTGCAAGGCTTAGGATTTGGACAATATCATTTTCACAAGGAAAGAAAAAAAAATTAAGATTTCTTGAACTTGTAAGCATACTAAGAGCATGTTTAAATAAATGGTCAAAGATGGACAAGTAGGAAGACTAGTACTACTCTTGGGGTTTGCTGGAATCTCATTGGCCATGAAGGGAACATTTCCAGTGTAGCTGCAGGTCTGGCTGTGAATAAAGCTGCAAGAATCACAAAAGCAAAATCTCTAAGAGGATCACCAAATTTGAAGGAGTTGAAGATTACCAAAATAAAAAGACCATGAGGACTTTCAATTATAATAACAGCAATAAATAAATAAATAGGCAGAGGAACCTAATCCCAAATTCAACTTTTCAGCAGTTATGGAGTCAGTAAAATCATGCAAAAGAGGTCAGTTTCTAAGATTGTAACCCCACGCCATCCAAGTCTATTGTCTCAGAATCATTATTGTATCGGAAATGGTAACCCCCCACACTGTGCATTCTTTAGACATATTCAAACCTCTTATCCTTCACCCTTTTTTCTCTCTGCTTTTGGAAAGAGTTGGTTATGCTTATCTAACGTCAGAAAGAAAAAGAAAAGAAAAAAAAAAAAGAAGCATAAGTGATGGAAACGGAAAACATACATGTTTTGCCCTCATCATTTCTACTCTTAACTCCATGCAGAACAATTGCTTCCTCCAGCTCCCCAAAATCAAAAGCAGATCCTTGATTGCTAAGAAACAAAACAAAACACAACAAAGAAACAGTTTAAAGTAAACACAAAACAATCATATTTGTAAAATGAATCACCATATACTAGTTCCTTCTTAAGAGCCTGAAAAGTTAATAGGAGATGATACTATTATTGAAGAATTACATTAAGCTTGACGCAGGAGTGTTAATTCCTTGAAGCACTCCATAAGGGATGTGGTGAGTTGAAGGTCTTGACTCAGACAAACCAAGTTCTCCTATTCTGTGGCTCGCCATGCAAAGCTTTTTTTCTTTTTAGACCATTATCATCTTCCCTGAAGCTGAAACCTTGTGTTATAATTCAAATTGAATTTACATGAACAAAAAGTGGTGTTGCTCTAGCATGAATTTAAAAAGTGGTATATATATGTATGGTGTCATGTGTTGTGTTTAGTGTTCACCTTACCTCTATAAATACAAGTCTATATTGAGAAGGTCATAGAGGGGAGAAAGATCTAGGTTTTCTTGTCAAAGTAATATCTAATCTATGTTGTAAGTTGGCACAAGAGAGGGTCCAGTCTTTTTCTCAGATATGATCATCTTTGCAACTTTTTTTTTTATCTTTCATGGGGTGTCTCTATCTCTTTCTTTTCTCCTTCTCAATGAAGAAACCTGATTGATTAGTCTGTTTGGCTTGCTTTATGGCTGTCCCTAGTTGAAAAAATATTTCAGATTGAGAAACTCATTCTGTGGTACCCAAGATGTTGTCCCACCAAAACTTGTCTCATGCTCTCTTTGGAGTTTGGACTTGTGGGGCTTCTCATTCAAAGGTGGCTCAAATAAAATTCAAGAGAAAATTTTGAATAAAACAAAATAATAAATAATAAATATGGACAGGTGGGGTCTGTTGCAGGAACCCACTAGAATCACTGACTCCTACTCCACTCTCTCTCTCCTCTAACCGCCTGTGTTTTCTTATTGGTTCAATTCTGTGCTGAATGTACTTAAAACAACTAAGGACTCATGTAGTTTCATCTGAGATGTGAGACCACAATAAATTCATTGAACTCGTGTATGAGACCAAGTTGAACACAATAAATTCATTGAACCAATGCATGGGATCAAGTTTTCTTTCCTATTAAAATTTGGCAGATAAAAGGGGTTCAAAATTGAAAGCCAAAGGTGAATTTCACTCTCCTTTTTTACTGTTGCAGTGACTGATTTTACTCACGCAAATTAAATAAAATAAAAACTATGCTTATACCAATTCAACCAAAACATTAGAATATTAGTCCACAAGCTTAACCACTTTGTATATTTAATCCAAGCTCTGTGATGGATTTGTTTGGTGTTATCCCCTTTGTTGATGGGTCAACATCCATTCCCTGTCATCACCTAAACCATGCCACGTTAAGATTCCTTTCTACTTATAGTTATAGAAATCTGTTTGCAGAGCAACATGGTGCAAAGGGTAATCTCGAATTACTGGCAACTTGATTTCATTTTAATTTGTTAATTAGTACAATAAACCCATCACTCCAACGTAATTTGTATTTGACCATCCTTCCTAACTCTCACATCTTGTATAGTAAGCTTAACTGCTAATCTTTCGAAATTCTAACTACCCTAGATAGAGAGGTGTTACGACATAGACTGCTGATGTAAAATAAAGTGTACATAGCAAGGCAAAAGGGGTTTTATTTCCACAATTTCTAAGTCTATATCGTATAAAGTTTGGGACCAACATTATTGAACACATAAATAATTAATGTTATATATCTACGGAGAGAAAGAAAGGACAGACAGAAAGAGAGAGAAGTGAAGGAGACTTTTAGGTAATGGACCCATGATCTATAATATATCATGAAAGAGGTAAGAGCAATATTTTATATTGTGCTCCTTTTGCAGGTAATATGCCTCCTACCAATTATTCTTTTATGATGCCAAATTGCCAATGATTGGTCTTAAAAAAAAAAGGTGGTTTGGCCCAAATTATAAACGCTCTCTTGGTTAGGTCAATATGTATTTTAAGCATACACAAACCTTTGTTCCCAACATACCTTACAACATCTTCATGTGGAAGTGTTTTTGAGAAGATTTTAGACAATAGTAGATCATTCCACGAATCTGTCATTACCTTTAGCCGTAATTTTTTGAGCTTCCCCTGTCCAGAAAGGTGATTCGTCTGGATCAAATCATAAAATTAATTATTCTTTTGTTGATTATGTTCAACTATTATGTTGAGTAGCCTCATGGTTTGTCGGCTAAGTAACTGAAAGTTCCTTTTGTTATTATTTTTTTGTTTAACATTATTCTCGGGGATTATAGCTGGACCATTTTGCATTTTGGTCTAAATTTGCATCGATACTAATATATTGAGCATATGTGATAATTAATTGCTTTTTCATTCTTTATGGGTGAATGGCCATTGGCAGATCAAACTTTGTAAGAGTTGACATGGCACTAATAAATCCACCATCCTACTATATGCTAAGAAAAATCAAGGGTGTCAATGATTGGCAATGGACCCAGGGGGGCAGGAATAGAAACTTGTAGTGAGTACTGTGCTGATTATTAATGGGATCTGCAAAATTCACTCACTCAAACCTTACGCATGTTTTGGTCATAAGAATAGAGATTCATAAAGGAAAATATTACTGTTGCGATTTTAGTTTTATAGTCCAATTAGCTATTTAGCCTATTAATGAGCTAAATGGTAACAGTTCATTTTCCATATTAAGGAAGGAACGTCATCTTTTCGCTTTGGATTCCTAGAGCACTCAGTTTGAAGCTTCAACAAAATTGTAAGTGCATTGAAGGATAAGACATAAAAGCAATAAAAAAAAAAGGTGTAAATAAAGCAATAAATAATGAACACATAGTGGGCTGAAAAAATAAATAAAGACTAACGGTTAAACCCTTTAAACTTGCTTGTTATGTTTTTAATCCATCAACCCACTTTTTATAATTATGTAAGATAAAGACTAATAACTACAATGTTGTTCGGTTCAAGAGATGGAAATCCGAACAAGAGGTTTGGTCCTAGGAGGAGATCAAAGTGGTTTGTGAAGATGCTTTCCAATGGTGGATTACGGTGGCACCAAGCAAATACCACGGTGGTAGTATGAAATCTGCAATCACTCCAATGCTTAAGTCAATAAAGATCTTAAGTTGAGTGAAGAATGAAATAATGTTAATTACCAACCAGAACTTTACGCTTTTATACCACGCCTGGAGGTGGGAAAATAAGTTATCCAACTGTCATTGTCATTAGTGCTAGCCAGTTCTCATTGCTTGCAGTACACGCTTCCTTACTGGGTCATGCACCAAGCATGAGTCTCCTTATCCATGACAAGGAGAACTAAACCTGATTTGAGTATTGTAATCCATTCCAAGCAGTATGGCCCCCACATGCTAGTCTAAGCTTCTCGGCAACATTGGAATAACATTCCCATTTATTTATCGTTAGATAACTTTCAGAACAAATGTTGAGAATCGTTCTATTAGTTTTGGACAAAATTCATTACTTAACTAATTATCTTCTTATTTGAACATGTCAACCATTTTTACTTTAGGAATGTTAGCACTAGCTAACACGAGAAATTATTAGACGATTCAAGATCATCATATTTTTAATTAATTTTTATATGACAAATAATCAAATGTTATTAGTTCTTTATCCAAAATTGAAAAGATTGAATGTGTTACATCATTGAATAAAGTTTTTGAAATTAGAAATATGTTTAAAATTAGAAGGGTTGTTTGTGTAAGTTGCTTAAAATTTTGAGCGTAGAAGTATATTTGGTTCGACCTTCACTCCTTTTTCAGAAATCAGATCCTAGCTTTTTTTCTCGTGTTAATGTGTAGAGGAGAAAAAAAAAAGGTAATTTATTTCTTTTTTTTTCTCTACATTGTTTTTTTAAGGGTACATTGGTTTTCGACCTTCACTCCTTTTTCAGAAATCAGATCCTAGCTTTTTTTCTCGTGTTAATGTGTAGAGGAGAAAAAAAAAAGGTAATTTATTTCTTTTTTTTCTCTACATTGTTTTTTAAAGGGTACATTGGTTTTTGTTTATGAATATGCATTAAGGCTCAAGCTTATTTAGATATGATTGATATGAACCATTGATACAAGATTTTAGTAAATATTTTTATTCAATGGTGTGGTGCAAACTCATGCTGTAGCTCCTCCGATCCATAGCATCAGAAGTTTGTCTTCCTCCTGTATGAATGTTTCCTTCACCCACATCTTAAGGGAAGGGAACAAGATTGCAGATTGGCTTGCTAAGTTTGGGGCTTCCTCAAGTGATTCGTTCAAGTTGTGGAATGTGTGTCCTCCTTGTCTTAGGCAGATGCCCTAGGAACTTTGTATCCCAGGGGTAGCTGATTTTTTTTCCTTCTGGTGCCTTTGTTTGTTTATTTCCCATTCATTAAAAAAAAAAAAACTCAAAATCAAACTTCATAGCAAGTTGTTTCATGTTGTCCTATTTGTATTATCTCTTTGCTAAGCCTTCTGCATATTTGAGGGCCGAATAATATTATTTTAAATCTCGTTAAATTTGCAACTAGACTTAGAGAGCCTAATCCTAATATTATTTGATTTGTAATGCATCTTTAGTTTTGACCTATGTTATAAACAATTTTACAAGTGTCATGGCATGAAATTTTGAATTTTTTCTACCTATTTAAAAAACTACTTAATTTGAAAAAATTATTTTGTTAAACCTATTATTTCGTTACCAGGATAAGTGGCATCTGATTACCTGTAAGCCAGGTTATGCAGAAAAATGCAATACACTGTACTGCATTGACAATGGCAATTCTAGATTGATAGAAATAGAGAAAAATAACGAAGCATTTCAACACCTTACTAAAAAAAAACCGTATTAGGTTAAACCTATTAGACAATATTCAATTCGATAAATTTTAATCAATAGAAATGCTTAAGAATATAGAGGGTCACTAGCAGCTGTCAATAAACAAAAATGTGGAAATAATAAACCATACAAACATGAAATAGAAGCATACGCGGTCAACTGTAAGGCATAAAACACAATGGATCCCGTAACACATAAAACACTGAATGAACCCAAAATTGTATTGTACCAATTGGAAGCTAGTTCTTACGCGTGACTATATATACACACAATAGTAATTCAAGTTTGAGGTTGACGATTATTATACCAAATGGAATAATGGATACGTATAAATTGGGTGTACTAAATTAAATTACAAGCAGGCTCATGAGTATAAGTTTAATAATATAAAGATACAGATCAAAATACCATTAAGCATGACACGCATCGCATGAAAATCTCCTCATGCCTTATGAAGCTTCAGATGCCTATGCCATACTTAACCTGCCAAACCAATTAATCAGCTACAAAAGAAGTGAATAAATAAAATAAATAAAAATACACTCCTAATTTGCAAACATCTTAAACAGAGATCAGCCTCCAAAAATTAGAGATGTGAACAATATACATTTTAAAAAAGAACAAACAATTAAAAAAATAGTTAAATCAAACTTCATAAGAAAAATATAGCATAATTATATCCAAAAACAGAAAACTGGCATTAATTAACAAACAAAAGAAATGCACAAAACATCAAAGCTCGACTAAACAACACGGCACCGACAATTCACAAAAAGAAAAAATAAACAGTAGGGAATGATAAATTTGTTGAGCCCGCGTGGCCATCACTGCCCCAAGCAATGTGAAACAGAGAAAGGGGCTCTGACCGCGGGCAGTCTTCATTGCAGGGTTCCGACGGCGAATTTCGTCTTTCAGTCGCGGCGGGCCCGGAGGCAGAGCCGCCAATGACGGAGGCTCCGCCGCCACCGTCGCCGCTGCAAATGAAAGGATAGGAAAGGCAACAAACGCGCCGTGGCTTCCTCTGCTCAGATAAGATCAAGTAGTGTTGAGGTTCTGTTTAGGGTTTGTGCTATGCTTAAATACTACTGCCACCCACCAATCCTCTTACTTTTATTCCCAAAATACCCTTTCCATTAAATCACCCCACACCGCGCTTTTTTAATTCAAATTAAATTAAATATAAAAGTTAGGCATAATTTCTTATGTACATATTTTTAGGTGTTTGACCGTTTCTAATGTTATTTTTTAATCAAAATCTAAACTTTATTTCGATAAATATTAACATTAAAAATTAACGCAGGATATAAAAGTGAAAGTTTAATATTACCGGAAAGATAATATTACAGACATTTGGTAAATAGCATCTAAGCTTTGCCTTTAAAAAAACTATGTTATTTTAAAAAATTAAAAACCTAAATTAATTGTTCTATCATTTTAAATAAATAAATATAGTAATTTACAAAAAAAATCGTAAAATTATTTTTATTAAATATAAAACAAAAAATTTTAATTATCACAAAGTGTAGCCATTAGAATGTGTTATTTGTAGCAAATTATTGTCTTTCATTTTTTTTATGTCAAGCAATTATAGATGATATTATTTTTTTTATTTTTCGTATAATTTTATTTCTAGTTATTCGTTAAATTGGAAATGAAAAACAACGGCGGGATCAAATTACTTATTTTAAAAATAACAAAGTCAGATAAATGGACATGATTCATGAATGAGTTTAGTATGAGATTGGGAAATGCAAATAGTTGAAAAAAGTTCAAAAATTTATAAAAGAAATTCCAATTAGATAAATTCTGGAAAAAAAATCAAGTAAAAAACCCCATATTTCCAGAATATTTTCGTAACCTTACACATTTTATCAATTTTATTGGACCATTATTTGATATTAAAATTTATTCAACCAAACTATAAATGATTGACAACTAGAATTAAAAATTATAAAAATGATCATTTATGTTTCAAAAATAACCAAACTGCCAACGATTTGTTATTTTATTGCATCCAATAAACAAGAACGCAGTGTATGCAAAACAAAAGTACAATAAACTTTTTTTCTCTATCTATCTTTCACTTTCACTTTAATCAAACAAAATAAAATGCATCATATGTGTTTTTTCTCCTTACTATTATCTTTCCTCTCATCCAAGTTCCAAACATACCAATCTCAGAGTAGTATTTACACAAGAAAAACAAAACTCTCAGCACACCCATCATGAATGAATGGTCAGACTCAGAAGTCCATTATATCATTTTCTCGACCTTTGAATATTTTCATCCTTTGATGGCGGAGGTGAGGTAGGAGAAGAGTAAGCTGCATGATAAGATGAGGAAACAAGTTGTGCTGCAGCAGGAACAGCCCCACCTGCAGTTATTATGACAATGAAACGGTTACCAAACATGGTACATCCACGAAAGGATAAAACAAACATCATCCAACCCATGCTAGCAACACACTCTCTAATAGTCTCCTCCTAACACACTCTATGATTGATTTAAATTTATTGGAAATTACAAAATCATGAGAGAGAGAGTCATTAAATAAGATGTGAGACCCATAATTTTTGTTTTTTTCAAGAAACTTCAACCAATAAGAGAGAGTATGTTCGATAGTATGTTGCTAGCATTTCTCCTTCCTATAAATGAAGACTTCTGTGACTAGAATGGTCAGATGTTAACATGATAAACACGAAGCTTATTCTTCAATTAACACAACAACTTAAAAAGTTTACCGTGTCAATCAAGAGTCAAGACTATTCAAATATATTAATAGAATAACTAGCACTCCATAGAAATAGAAAACATAATCAAGGCAAGTATGTTTTATCACAGCTCACAAAACAAGTTTTTTCACTTCTGAACATCACAATTTTGTGGGTGTTTTTGTTTTCTGAATTTTTCCCTACAAGGTTACACATTTGTTCAGCCTTAGGAACATGTTCAGAAACTCACCCGCCAGTCCGGCACAGGCTGAAGAGAATACTATCACAGGTGGTGCCTGAATTGCAGAAAGGTTTATGTCAGTATAACAGTGAAAAGGTTTAGACTGAATTAAGAAGGCACATAGTATTCAAATGTTCAACATGTGAGTGAAAGCTCTATGGCTATGATGCTTCAACATCTATGAAACTTCATTCCAAAAGATACAGCAAAATATATAATGACTGCAACCTCAATGGTACAAATTACACATTTAAGCAAAGAAGAAATGAGTCCAGCTGAATTTACATGTAATAAAAAAGCATTAGCATTGGACTAGGAACTCGACCAAATGATGTATGCATCAAAACAAGACAGATCCAAAATGGATAACAATGATGATCCAAGATGGTGCAGACAACTTTCACCGTTTTAGAAAATATAACTAAAATTTCCTGAGGGAAAAAGTTTGAAGTGGATGCATAAAAGTAAATTCAAGAATGTAACAAATGCCTAACCCCTTTTCCCAAAAATATCATTTCCCCTTTTGAAAAGTGAAAATTCACTCTATCTATCAAGTCCAAAATTTAGTCATCAAAGAATTATGTGTGTAGGAAACATGGAAGGAATGAGCAAACAATCACAGTGAATCCTCCAATTTTAAGTTCTATTCATGAGTATTCTGCAGATTATAGAAGGATACAAGTCATTATACTTATATTTGAAGTGGCAAAATGACTCTAGATCACCAGAGGAAGCTAGGGTGTCTAGGTCACAGCCTCACAGGGGCTGTACCTTTAACACTATGAAAGGTTACCAGGTATTCTATCTGTTAACTGTCTCATGAGTCATGATGTCATAGATATGCAAGAATAATTTCGATACCTTGCAAGAATTAGTTTAGGGGTCATATGGTTTTATTTTGTAAATTTAAGAGTTTACATAAAGTTGCCAACAACAACAACTGCATCACTTTGCCATTCATTTGAAGGATAATACAGAATCTTATTTAAGAGTTTATCCATCATTTCTAAGTAAAAGAAAGGAAATTTCCAAGTTCATAACTGATAACATTTTTAAGAAATAAGAACGAATATGATGTGCTCAAGTCATAAAAGGGAATATTATGAACTGTTTAGGATGCTTAATCTTATAATCTAAGAGTTCATTAGTCAAAGATTTACATCTCCGGAGTATTCAATATGAGGAAAAACCATGAACTATAGCAATAAAACAAATTTTAGTAAAGATGAATGAATAAAAACTAAAAACAATACCAATAAAAAGCACTAAAAAACTTACACCTATGAGAAAATGCAACCACATGGGTCCTTTGATCCTTCTTTGGACAATCGGCATAACTGCATCAGAGAACAAAAATTTACTTCTGAATACATTACATATGTGAAAATATGTAGGCTTCATGGACATGAGATTCAGTGCCAGAGAAGGATTGAAGGTCGAAGAAAAAATACATGCACTGACAAGTGACAATATAAAAGTCTTTTACACTGACATTCAATCACAAACCATTATGATAAGTTCGCTGACTTTTATAATCACTATCTTAAAGTCATTCCAACAAAAATTTCTGATTAGTTAACCACGTAAAAACTTTCTCCAACAGTACATGCCTATTGAAACTCTTTGAAGATTCAGTATAATATTGCAATCATCTAAGAAATAAGTATAAATACACATTTATAGAGTTCCGTGTTTAAAATCAATAGTTTAGTTTCTAAATATTAAAATTAAAGCCTTCAGTTTTGAAGATAAACAATTTCCACAATTAAAATTACCGGACCAATCAAACTTAATGGTTCTCGTTCATCATGTTCACAACCCAAAACATGTCCCAACTCAAGTTTGAGTACAATACATCTTAAAAGCAATAATACAGACAGCAACAGATCACTATGATGAATTACCCACCCCCTTAAATTTTAGAGAATCTTAGCAGGCTAATATATGCTATAATATAAATCAAGCAGTGAGGAACAAGAAGGCATACCAAGATTGAATCCATAAAATGCACTTGCAACGCCGCCAACGGCAGAACCAATCTGAAATGTTAAAAACCCACAAACAAAGATCAGAAATTTCGCCCACCCATATAAATATCGAAGAATAGAATAAAGTGGGTGTGAAGAATTTACCATGGAGAAGCTATCCCTAATTAGAGGCGAAACGGTCCAGTGACTGGTTTCCTGAGGAAAATTCGAAGGTGAGAAAGAAAGAAAAACAAAAGGGATAAAATTGATAAGAGGGAAAGGAAGAATAGTAATTGCGAAGAAATACACCATACCATGTCTTTGGAAAGGGGTCCTGCGCAGTGATGGCATCGAACGTTTTGATCACTGCTACTGAGTTTGGAGGCTTCCATGGCACTGTTTTGCATAGAGCATAACCTAACCAGAACAGAAGAGAACCCTCTGCTGATGTACCATTCCAGGAACGCACAGGTGACCTTGTGTTTGTCTTTTTTTTTCTTAACCCTCGTTCATGATGGTGGTCTTAGTTATGAAAAGTACAAATAAAACTAAAATATAATTTAAAAATAAACATGATTTTTTTTTTTTAAAACGCTATTTTGTAAATTTTAAGTTGTATGTGAATTCATCTTCTCTTTTAACTAAGGTTTTGGTTCGAGAGCGGTTAGACAATAAAAATTAATTATCAACTACGTTGATAGATATTTTGTATTAATGCTGTATGTAAAATTTTATTATTGTTTAATTTTTTTTAAAGAGCGTTCAAATATATTTTTAAAAAATTAATGTATTTTAGAAAATGAGATAATTTAACGTATATATCACCGTTCTTATTCATAGTATAATACTAGGGAGAAAGAAAAACTAAAAGCATCTATCTATCCTGTTTCACAGAATAAACAAAATCCTATTTTGATAAATTGTGAAAGATACAAAAACAATGGACTTACTCCTAATTGAAGTTTTTATTGCGTGGGTGCATAGTAGAAATGCCTGAAAGCAAAGTCTATATATACTTCATAGAGAGTTTTAGATATATGTTTATTAGTACTTTTTATCCATGAGATTTATGGGAAGATATATATTTATTGGCTAAAACTAATTTGAGCTTCCCTGTCTTGATCAAGCTCAAGCTCATGAAGGGATAAATAAAGGGAATCTTCAATTATGCTGAAAAATGAATACATCAGCAAATTATGTCATGAATTTATGACTAAGCTTCATTTAAAAAGCATGTATATCAACCATTTAAACATTTTCCTTTGTAAACTGCAAAATATTTGTAAACTTTTTTTTTTTCTGAAAACAAAATATTTGTAAACTAATAACCTGCTTCTATTATTTTCTTAGGGTAAAATATGTTTTTATCTCTTAAAATTAAAAAAATATATATTTGGTTTAATCATCTAAAAAAATTGTCTTATTTTTGTTTTTCTAATTTAAAAATACTTTGATTTTTAAAATAGTTATGATTAATATTTAATGAAGATTATAAATCATTAGAAAATAAACTTTTTGAAAACTAAAAGTTGAATATTTTCAAATTAGAGAGAAGAAAAAAAACATTTTCTAAAGATTAAAATCAATTTTTTTATAAAAAAACATATTTTATCTTTTTTTTTAACACGATTGGAATTTTGTGAAAAGAAAAAAAAAAAGAAATAACCACTATCATCTCAAAAACTATAATTCAATGTCACCCCTAAAAGTATTAAGATTGCAAAAGGTTTCATAAAAGTACAAATTATCTCTCATTTTAGTATTACCGTTAAGAAACTTTGGTCAAAGTTTACCCCTGCGCCTGCATACCTGACATGTAATTTTCATATGTCTATCACTCATACACCATTAGCTGCTCTACATAAAATCATTGAATTGTCAGGTGTCGTGTACAATCAATTGTCACATTGCTAAATAACGTGTCACATAAACATATATTAACTCAAACAAAAATCTTTTAAAGGTATGACGTTGTCAAAATATTAAAGTATTTTAAAGAATTTTTTTATATAAAGGTAAAAATGGTTTACACAACACCTAAAACAAAAAAAAAATCAAAATTATAGGAACCATTTAATGAGTATAACTCAATTAATAATATACATTAAGTTTTATGAAAAAAAAATTATGTTAAAAAATTTATGTTTGATTCCTGCATAATATTTTTTAAAAAAAACAATACATTCTTTTGAGTATAACTAAATTTTAGAATAAAGATTAATTCATAATTGATCTAAATGATCAAAATTTGTGCGAATATCTTAAAATTTCATTAAAAAATCAAAAATTTTAATTATCATGGTTATAAAAAAATAAAATAAAATAATAAGGAGGATCAAAATAAAACGGAAAATTTTATAAGAATCCAACTTTAATAATTTTAGAGCGAACTAAAACGTATTTACCTTATTATTTTCATATTCTATTCAACTATAATTTTTTAATTTATTTTTTTTACCTACTTTATACTCTCTTTTTTTCCATTACAAATCGTATTGCATTTATCGCTTTTTATCTGAGTGTAAACATTCAAAGAGTGTTAAAGCATCATTTTGCTATTTTAAATATAAGTAGTCTAGGGCTGCCAATGGCTATCATTCATTTAACATATCCTTTCACATAGAATCATATTCACTCTCAAGGGTATAAATCTCCTTAACATGACATTTCTTCTCCTCAATTAAATTCGTTGTCATATCAAATCTTATATAACCATATATTATAATAATCACAGATAGCTATTTATATGATCAAACTAAATATCATCTGATTATAAAGCTGATGATCTGAATTGAAGACTAGGACAATCCCATCAGACAAAAAAATAAAGTGGGAAGGGAAAAAAAGTGGAAAAGGTACTGGAATTATCCAAGTGGGGACAAACTAATCACCAATCAATTAGCAAGGGAACAGTCCAAATGTCAACCAACAAGGTCACTTCCCAGATGAAAGAAAAGTTGAAGGTAACTCAAAATCTTATTAAAACATCTAAACATGGCAATATCCCATAATTGATATTAGTCACAATGAATGCTGAAAAGAGCATCTGATTACAATTAGTAAAAAGATAGGTGGGGAAGTGAGAATCCATTTTTTGTGGCTTCCGGAGAAGAAGAATAACATAATTCTTTACTTGAGAATATAATATATGGGCTTTAATCTAAGTTAAGATTCTGATATTCTCATTCCAAAGAATCTTTGAAACTTTCCTTTTTCCCTTCTTTATTTTTTCCCCCTTTTCCCCGCGAGGAATAGCATTCCGTGGTCATTTCTCGCTTTTCATTTCAATCAATGCCAGTATGCCATATATGTGCTCAACAAATGGTTTTGTTCATGATTGATCATTTAGTCCACAAGTTGGTTCTCATTGTGTTGTGTCCTGTGCTTCTTTTCATTTCAAAGTTGCTTCTAGCACTCAAAAGTGAATCTATCTTACGTTAGTGTAACATGTAAAAATAATAATGAAATAAATATAACCAAGAATATATAAAAACTTATGTCCCATGTCACAGGTGGGACATTACTATATTGTAAGATAAAGCCAATTGGATACTACTAGAAAGAGATAAGTACTCCTCGGTTTTGTACAAGCACATACTCTTTAAAGATGCGAAAGACTTGAAAGTAGCAGGACAGTTTGGCAGCATCAAGTAAAGATGACTTATCAATATGGAAGAAAAAAAAAACGGTTCCATGCAAAAATGAGCATGATATCAAAGCTGCCAAAATAAAGTTATGCCATAAATGGATTTGGTTTTGAAGACTCTACAGCTTTCTGTGATAATCTATATACAAACTCAAACAGAATCAAAGCATGGTTTTAGCTAAAAAGAAATGACATGAAAGTTGTAGCAACATATTTTTCTATGTATGGTTACTTCTGATTACATCATAAACAATCATGGTCAGCGATAATATAAAACTAAACATGCAATGCAGAACTAAGACTTACACCAATTGGTAGATACAAGCAATACCAAAAGGTGAACGTATGTAAAGGTCAGTTTCCTTTATTCTGTTCCAATAACATCCTCGTTTTGATTTTTTTATGCTTATGTTCCTTTTCATTGTCACCTGAGAGTATAATATTAAACACCTCCCGTATTTTTGCGATGGGATACATTCTCATTTTATACACTATATGAAAAAGTAGACCTCTTGAGTTACATGAAGAGTTATGATGATGAGTGTGTTTTTATTTACCTTTTTTATGAATCTTAAAGTCTTGTACTAGTTCTCATCAAACTTTAAACTTGAAAGTTTGTGAGAGTTTCATATATTTGACTTGTAAATTCAACTCGTAAACTAGTAAGAGTCTATTTCATATAAAATAATAATAAAATATGTATAAATAACATATTAATTAAATATTCTAACAATATAATAAAATAAAACAGTAAATTATAAAGTTCAGAATATTTAAATAACCAAGTCTAGTAATAATACATCACTACTAGACAATAACTTATAGAGATTATAGTAGTGATAAATCATTCTTATAGAATGTTTAATATTATTAAATGTGAGACTTTTATATTTGAGAATGACACGCTAAATATTTTGGTCTAATTTTTTTAAGTTGCTAACTAGTTGACTCTGTAGTAAACTCGAAAATCTATGAATTTTACTTAGAGTTTATATAATTTATCCGGAGTTAAAAGAATTTAGAGAGTTTAATAAGTTACTGCTCGTAACAACAACTTCAAATAAATGCTCTTTGCCAAGTGGTTATACTAAGTCCATCTAAGTAGAAAATTCGATATCAAGACGGAAAAGTACCAAATCAATCCTCTTGCCCAAATTATTCCAATCCACATGCAAGAAAACTACTTAGGAACTCAGCTTTAACTTTGTCCAAAGTCTCTTGGGATTCTCCTGGCCGCATTAAATATATTCTCAAAAATCAGAATCAAGAACAAGAACAAGGAGAAGTGATATCAAGATACTGTTCAAGGAATCTTTGGTTAGGTCAATTTATTTTCATGGTTTCTATAAGCTGTCCTTAAAATGTTCATCTTACTGACCTCTTTAGCACCTGATGAATTGGTATCATCAAATCTTAAAATGTTCATCTTACTGCCTCTTTAGCACCTGATGAATTGGTATCATCAAATCAGATACGGTTTACAAATGGCCCTCTACTCCTACATTTATGTGATGACAAGTTGTTTTCTGTTTTATGACTTATTATAATCTAATTTATTCTGTATCAGCTGTTAATCATTTAAATGTTGTTCGTCGAATTTTAATCACCTAGTATTAAACCACTTACTCTTACAGCAGTGTACAACAGTACAATCTTTCTTCTTTCCAATTGAAAAAATGGAGATTTGCATGCACTTGACACATGCATTGCCTGTGGAAAGCGTGACTTTAATTAAAACTGAATCAGATTCTAACGCATTTTCTAATTATTTTCATAGTGGTTTAGCATGGTATATGCCATTTAGTGAAAGGAAAGTTCCCCATGGATAAGAACAAGTTTATACAGCAAAAAAAAAAATAAAAGTGCATGTGGTAACATAAGGAATGAGAAATGTACCTATTCTTAGTTCTTACACAAGAATCAGCTACATTAACCATGGTACAAGTCAAGGGCAAGGGAAGTGGTCCTATGCTGTAGTACTGTATTTAACCAAATGCAAGTATAAAAGCAAGTACAATTCTTCTATCTTTCCCTTTTTATTAGGTCCTGCATGCTTAGGATTCCAGAGGATGGGGCCTGAGTTTTTGTGCCAAAGAAAGAAAGAATGAAAAGTTCAGGGTCCATCTTCCCTATATTTTAAACGGTGCAGGCTGAATAAGTACCAAACTTATTGAAGGAGACAAAACAGAATGTGTTCTTATTCTGTTCCTTACCTCCAAACAGTTCCATGAGAAGCATCTTCATCATGTTAGAAAGTCCCACATGGCTTGCCTCAATCCTCGTGATGCAGTTTATATATTTATTAGACAACTTTACTTAATGTTAATTGGTTTTATGATAAAATCTAACATAGCATTAGAGCCTATAATTCATCTTGATTTTGCCTATTCTGATAGGTATCTAACACCTCACACAATTATTTTTTAACCTTCCTTTGCATGGCAATATGGCATGGTTCTCTCTAGTCAATGGAATCCTTCATCTATAGTTCTTCATATATAACCAATTAAGGCCTTCCTTCATGTCTTTGTCTGCAAACTTTACCAAAGATAACATTCAGCCAACCCCATAAATCATCCTACTAAAGAACTATGAACATTAACAAAGGACATGTAAAATGACTCCAAGATCAAGGTGTGGAACAACAAATTTAGGCTTCTAAGTTCTAAGAATCTTCCTCTAGAACAAAAATAATGGCTGTTCCAAGTCGAGAGGGATATCAGATTCCCTAGAACTAAGTCAGAAAGAAAAAAAAAAGAAAAAAAAAGGAAATACTACTTCAAATGTGAGCATATGATTCCCACTTTTACCTGGCAAACGAATAAGAATGCATATTGGGTTAAAACTTGAAGGATCAATTCTGGAACCTAATGCAGTTTGGAAATTGATATTTGCACATTTAACTTTTTTTATACATATCTAAATATTAAAATGTTTTGATTTATATGCAATTCCTGTATAGGAAACCCATAATGTGTGTGTATAAAGGTTGTGCATGGGAAAGATAAAATTATTTCCCAAGTTTTATTGCAGAAGAACTCAAATGGAAAGCACTATCTTAGAATGGAAAAATGGAACTAGAAAAAGGGGTCCACTAGTGAACAAAAGTAGGAAGGAATAATATCTATTTCTCAGGTCACCGCACATTAAGATTAAGTTGGGTTTTCTATTGGCTCTATCCAAGATTCCATGGGATTAATAGCCTCCCCTCCAGCTCTCAGATATAAATACCAGTTTCAGCATGCTTTCCACTGAAGAGAAGTGTGTATAAGAGAAACAAGACAAGCACAACAAGCATTCTGAAATTCTCTATTTGTTAGTATCAGGACTAGTAACAAATTAACCTTGAAAATAAAGCTTCACCTAGTTTCATCTTCCGTAGGTAGAAAAGTGATCAAGAGAATACACGTCATCAGGTAATTACACAACTGGTCTTCAGAACTGGGAATTAAGTTGCTAGTTTTTATATGTTGGGGTGCTTATAAGTGGTTTTTGTAGGTGGAAATGTACCATCATCACCAACACCAAGGAAAAAACATTCATTCTTCTTCCAGAATGCCAATCCCCTCTGAGAGGCACATGTTCCTTCAAGCAGGAAATGGTTCTGGTGATTCTGGACTTGTGCTTTCAACTGATGCTAAGCCTAGATTGAAATGGACACCAGATCTTCATGCAAGGTTTATAGAAGCAGTCAACCAGTTAGGGGGAGCTGACAGTGAGTACTCACATTAGCTTTTGGATCATCAAATTTGGAAGAACATAGAATTTGAGTTCACTAATGCAACTTAACAATCTTTCTATTGCAGAGGCAACTCCAAAAACAGTAATGAAACTAATGGGAATTCCTGGGCTTACCTTGTATCATCTAAAGAGCCATCTTCAGGTAAAAATCATTTGTGATCTGTATTAACTTTGGTTATAAGATTTCATTCATTTTATGCCTTACATCTACAGTACTTGCAAGCCATTTGAATTTCAGTATCATTCTGCCTCCCAAGTTGAGAATTAAACCTAATTTTTGCAAACCAAAATCTGTACCTATACGACACCTGAAGTTTCATTTCATTAAATGGAAAATTCTTCTTCATTTAAGAGTTTCACACCATACGGGTTAAAAGGATGTTGCACATAAAGAAACATGCATATCAAATTTGTTTCCTTTCCTCTTGCCCAGTTGTCCTAATTGTTGTTTTGGAATTGGCATAAATGTTTTCCAACACTATATTATTATATATATAAAAAAGTTATCATTAAAAAAATGATATATTGTGTATAGAAGTCATGCACAAATCATGATTCATCCCTCCTTCACCATAGCTGATCATATTCGTAAATTCACTTCATTGTGATCTTGAAATTATTAGTCTCAGGTTTCAGGCCTTATAAGTCGTAATAGTTTGGAAGTTATATGCTTTTTGCTAAATTATATATCATATATTAGCAAAATTATCCTGTCTGATGGATCATAGAGATCTGAGTTTGTTATTTGAAGAAAATTTGTCATATATGAGATGCACAAAGCCAGAAATATGGATTGAGCAATTACTGATCTTTTTCGTTTTGTCACCAGAAGTATAGATTGAGCAAGAATCTGCATGGACAAAGCAACAACGTGACACACAAAATCAGTAAGAGACCAACCTCTTTTCATTTTTCTTATCTACTAATAAACCAGAGAGCTGTATTTGATGGTTAAACTTACCTTACCAGCAACAAGTGCAACAACTGGGGAGAGACTTTCTGAAACCAATGGTACTCACATGAACAAATTAAGCCTTGGACCACAGGCTAACAAGTAAGAAAAACAAACATTTTTCACATGCTTCATGTAAACTTTTTTGACATGAACATTCTATTGCTTAAATATTTTAGTTATACTAATGTTCAATTCCTTTTTGCCAGAGATTTGCATATAAGTGAGGCACTGCAGATGCAGATTGAGGTGCAGAGAAGGCTCAATGAACAACTTGAGGTGAATCTTAGAAACAACTTACTATGTATGCATTTTCCATCCTATAATTACAAAGTGTAAATAGTCTATGCACTAATACTATAAAGGGTTTTTATATTGTCATCAAATTACGTAATAACTTTATTGACTTTTTGTAATAACTACCTAAAAAATCTTAAAATCTTATCAAAGATGATTTTTTTATTAATTGACAATGTAAAAGATTTTACATGGACCTCAGTGTATAGAAATTAAACTTTTATATTAAACTAATGATCTGTCTAAATGACAGGCACACAGCTTTTGGCTTTTTGGCATCCAAATTTCTTTCTGTCTAAATTTCTTTCTTACAAAACATCCTCAACCGTTTCAGGTACAAAGACACTTGCAGCTTAGGATAGAGGCCCAAGGAAAATACCTTCAGTCTGTGTTGGAGAAAGCTCAGGAAACTCTTGGCAGACAAAATTTGGGAATAGTAGGACTTGAAGCTGCAAAAGTTCAACTTTCAGAGCTGGTATCCAAAGTCTCATCACAGTGCTTCAACTCAGCATTCACAGAGCTGAAGGATTTGCAAGGATTTTGCCCTCAGCAACCACAAACCAACCCGCCAAACGACTGCTCAATGGACAGTTGCATCACCTCCTGTGACAGATCACAAAAGGAGCAAGAGATTCAAAATGGCTTAAGACACTTCAGCAGCCATATGTTCATGGAGCAAAAGGAAGCCAAAGAAGCTCCCAACAACCTTAGGAACCCTGAAATCAAGTGGTATGATGATGGGAAAAAGAACACCTTCCTTGCCCCATTGAGCAAGAATGAAGAGAGAAGAAACTATGCTGCTGAATGCAGTCCTAGCAACTTATCCATGTCCATTGGACTTGAAAGAGAAACAGAAAATGGAAGCAGCATGTATCCCGAGAGACTAATCACAGAAAGCCCATCAGATGGTAGAATCAAGCCACAAACAATGAAACCAGTGGATGAAAAAGTTTCTCAAGATTATAGGTTGCCAACTTCTTACTTTGCAGCAGCAAGATTGGACCTAAACACTCATGGAGACAATGAAGTTTTGTAAACAATTGGACTTGAATAGATTCAGTTGGAGCTGAGAAAACACATTAAAGAAAACAGTTATGCTTCTTCAAAATTTGATTCAGCATAAGAGGAGGATAATAGGAACAGTGTGTTGTTAGTTACTAGTTACTGCAATACAATTTCAGCTGCTCTTTCTTTCAACCCAACAAATGACCAGATATAGGTCATTTTTAGCCAAATGAAATAAGCTGCAACAACAAGATCAGTGATAAATATTTGTAAGCAATCATTACAAAGGAGATAGTCCAGCAACATAAGGTTTTATTCTAGTTTATTCAAAATTCATGACATCATGTAACATGCATTAATTATTCTTGAGACCAACTTCTATTCGAATTAGAAATTGAAATGACACTAATATATAAAATGGCGTTAGTTTTACTCTAAACATCACAACTCTGCATGTATATTGCAATCATAGGTTATTTAAAATTCAGAAAGTGTTCATGTTATTCACATGTATACGTGAAACATTCATGATCTAATGTAAACACCGAACGCCCCATTGGAAACATATTAAATGATTGGAAAGAAGGATGTGAAATGATTATGAGTTTCAAATGTTTGGGTCAATTCATCGTGTTGCCGACACCATACGGTGCATGAATAATTGCTTTCAGTGAAGGGCTGAAGGCTATTGAAAAATTATTGCATACTCATGTTACATGCTGGCACTTAACTAAGCATACCTATACAATAAATTATTGACACCTTATTACTTGACAATCTGTTAAGAAATTATTGGTCTATCACATCTAATTTGGGCATTCCAAAATTGCATAAGTATTTTCTTAATTTAAAGAAATGAATAAATGTAAAAATACAAAAGTGAATAAACATATTTTGTTCTCCAAACTTAAACTACTTAGGTCTTAACTATATTGACATCAATTTAGTGTGTTAATAGTATAAAATAATGACATCAATTTAATCCCTCAGTATTATGACGTATACAAATAAAAGTATTTTTTATATTATCTTTTGTGAATGAGAAATCAAACTAAAAACATGTTGAAATTAAGGATAAATTATTTGAATACGATTTGAGTTTAATTTTTGTCAGAAATAATCATTAGTTAAACTAAACTTTAAATTAGTCTGGATACGATCTCTTTCTCTAGAGGTTTAAAACAAAAACAATTAAACTCATTTTTTTTATGAAAGACCAATTTAATGACATTTGTCTTTTTAATTATATAATAATTACCATTTCTACTCAATAAAAAAGTCAATGATATATATATTTACCTAAAAATTTATATTAAAGTATACATTCTGTCCAAAAGTTTATTACTATTTTTCATTATTTGTGTATTTACTTTATTAATTAATTCTCGTAGTTTAATTTTAACTATTTAAGTTGAATTCCCTGTTTCAAAATTCCATCAAATGATCAACAATAAAAATAAACAAACATTAAGGAAAGCTAAATTTTCTAATTTTATACAAATCAATGATATACCATATTTCTATTTCATTTCTTCTGTCGACTGTTCGATGGAATTTTGGAATGAATGACTTAATTTGAACAATTGGAAAAATATAAAAGTAGATTGAATAATTAAAATTAGAAGAAACAAAATCACAGACAAGCTAAAATACGGGACTAAAAAATGTAAATAAATCTATTGTTTTTTTTTATATTAATAAAGGTCTTGTGATTCTAATTAAAGATCGAGGAGGGGGAATGGGCTTAATTTAAACCTAATATAATAAAAGATTATTTTTAAAAAAAAGAAAAAAGTTGTGCGTGTCTATAACTTGATTATCTCAAGGGACTAAGGTAGGATTAAGCTCATACTAAAGAAGTGTTAAAATTGCAATGAAGTCTCGCTAATGTATTATGAATGTCTCTTCTCACAAGTGTTTTTTATATTGATCGAGTCAAACTCATGATATAGTGAATGTTTCTCAATCTTGTTTGCATTCGCGTGCTTATATAGTTATATATGAATGTTGCGCACAATTTAAAACTCAAACACGCATACCTTAACTAATATATAATGCTTAAAAAAAAACTAATAATATTACAATTTTCTAAAGTAGTTATAGATAAATAAAGTAAAAAGTTATTTCGTTTTTTTTTTCCTGGAATAGAATTTCGTTTTATTATCAATCTAAAAAAAAAAACATTTGGGCCTTTGGGGCGCTAAAATAATTATAATGTTTCATATGAAGAACACATACGTGTGTTGCATTAAAGGAAATAAGAAAACTAAATTACTTTAAGTAAGAAATATATAGGGAAAATGAAAAAAAAATCTAGAGGACATAATGGCATCAAGAAAAAGTAATAAAAATGGTATTATAATGATGGAAAAATGGTAAAAATAGGGGATTGAGATGAGTTGCCCCATTCGTGTCTCTTTTTCGTTTCTATATATTATTAAATACCATATCATTGATAAAAAAAAATCTCTTTAAATAATAATAATACATTTTCCAGTCATCGATTCTATTGATGAAGTGCAAATTATTAATTAAAAGAAAAAAAATAGTTTATTTGATTCCAAAAGTAAGATTTTTTTCCGTCCAATAGAGAGTGGGATGGACCAACATCATATGTGAAAAATGTGGAAATGGACATAAAAAAACGCGGTGCATTTTCCAGAGCAGAGTTAAAACAACAATACAAATTAAACAAGTTTCAAATCTACACAACGTACCTAGTACATGGTCTAATATTTTGAAGATGACTTTTTGCCAACCCTTTGAAAAGACCAAAAATATGTGAGTAGTTGGCATCCTCTCATTTATGTCCACATCTCTCTTCATCAAATCAATTCCAATAAAAACAATGATAACGGAAATTAAAGCGCCAAAAATCTTCATACATTGCACAATGTATGTCCACCTCACAAAAACTCTAGGCAATAAACCACTCTCAACCCAAACTAAAATCTTTGAAAGAATGCCGTGATTGGATTAAGATTTTAAAATATTATTTTAATATAAAAAAAATCTTATAAATTTTAAAAAGAAATATTATGATTTATCAGATTTTTTATAAGATTTTTATGATAGTTTTAACTTTAATGCATTTACATTATAAGAATTTAAAGAATTTGAAAAGACTTTTATAGATTTATAAGACTTGAAAGAATTCGGTACATTTTTTAAAATACATACAAAATTACAAGAATTGGTGAAAATAATAATAAGAAATGATGAGGTTTGGATAAAAAAAGTAAAATCAATATTTTTTTAATCTTTTAATAGCTAAACTTATTATAGCTTTATGTTCTCTTGTACTAACACTTTTTGCAATAGACTTTTCTCATTTTCATTTTTGAATTTTAATAATAAATTTAAAATTATATTTTAGTTTTTTTTTAATTACTATAATTATTTCATGATAAATCCAATGACAATGATCCGGGTGAAAAATTTGTACAAGAGTTACTGAGTTATGTAGATGAGAAAATTAAGGATGACAATCATAAAAAGATTGTGTCAAACAGTGATGAACATAATTAATATAAGAAAATCATGGTTATTCTTAACATATAAGACATACATTAATTTGGAAAACAAATGAAAAAAATATATATTTGACATTTTTTTATTCTAAAAGAATAAGAAAAATATATATGACACACATATCTTAAAAAATATTAAATAGAGAAGAGGACATGTATAATGAAAAAAAGTCTAATAATCAATAGAAAAAGAAAAAAAAGTATAGTAAAATCTCAAGAGTTTGAATGAGATTATTTGATAGATGTTTTGCATAAAAATTTAATAAAATTCATCATAATCCTTCTTAAAAAACAATTTATCAATATTTGTAATTTTTTAATATAGAAAAACTTTTTATAAGTTATAAAAATCCTAATTTAATATCACCAAATTTTATAGTTCTAGTTAAAAAATCTTAAAAGTTTTAATTAAATAGCATAAAATATAAAACTTATTTATACCATTTAAAAATCTTGATTGAATACCATGATTTTTTTTTTAATAAAAACTTTAAAATCCTAATCCAATTCTTTTAATCTATCAACAAGTTATCAAACGAGGGAAATCCAACCCAAGTAACTTATCAGATTTATTTACGAAAATTAATTATCATCTACAAATTAACAGATACGTTGGAGACTCGCACATATAATATAGTTACGCACTCAATAAATTAACACACTAAATCTAACATACTTTCGATTATTTGCTTAAACTTGTTAGAAATAACAAAATTATGATCGTCCTCCTTCTTATTTAATAAATTTTATTCATAATTTATATTTATAATGTTTGATAAATTTTAACCAATAAAAAATATATTAAAAAGAGTGCAAGCGTTAAAAAGTTTGTTAGTAACCGTCCTCCAAATCTTTTTTTTTTTTCTTTCTTTTATTTCTTAGCTACGTACATTAGGACAAAACCACACAATCTATTTCTTGAGAACTTGCGAGAGACTAACGTAGAAGCATCACATGCCATACAAAAACACGTATGTGACGTGTACCCTAAATCACCCACTCAATGCTATTGCTCACTATATCATGATCTCCTTTCCCTTTGTTTTGGTTATTGCATTAAGCCTGCTTAGCTCAATTCTCCATAGCTACAACAACAACAAGCTCCTTGTCAATGGAAGGAAACAATTTGCCCCACAACATGCCAACATGGAGTTCAAGAAAACTCGTCACTTCCCAAAGCCCTGCTTCATTTTCCCTTGAACCAAATGAGAAGCAGAAGCTCAAGAATAACACTCAAGAATGCAAGTCGCCAAATACTAATGATAAGGCCAAGGACCCAGAAGAAGGGCATAGTGAGAATATTGGTAAGGTTGATGGTGTAGAGGAAATTACGGGGCGTGAGAGGCTGAAGAGGCTCCGGGAAGAGGTGACCATGGACAAGGTTAACATTCCAGAAAATTGGGGTCAGGAGCCAAAGTTGAAGGACTGGATGGACTATACTATGTTTGATGCATTCTTTCCTCATACTTTGATTGTGACTGCTCGTGATGCTCTTATTGCTAATGCTCGTGAAGCAAAGTCACCAAGGTTATATTAAGGATCTAGAGTGTAGTTGCGAATATATATTTCTTTTTGACTCTATATATATAGTTAGTAGTAGTGTTGCTGTCTTAATATTCCCAGGTTGTGGCAGGAATAATGTTCTTAATATTTCCCATGCTTGGATCTGATTCGGATCTTCTTTCTTGATTTGGTTAGTAAAACAATCTATATGTACACTTGCTAATTATAATTTTATAATATGATTTTTTTATGCACCGATTATAATCTTTACCAACAAATTAATGTAAACCTTTTATTGAGGTGAAAAAAAGATATCTAGCTAATCAAACTATATAATTAGGTACAACTTTTCCTAACATATTTATGTAATATGAATTAATCAAGAGTTAACTATTGTTTCTTATTATTCTTACTATTCTTAGTTTCTTTGACATACATCTTTATTTAGTCCATGCCTGGGAGCTGCCCATGAGCTATCTTATGCAAAACTATAAGCAGGTCCCCCTTCTCTTGTCCAATTCCAAAGGTCCCTACTATCTATGTAGAAAAAAAAAAAACTAGTTCATGATTTTGGAGATTGTTGTGAGTTGTGAATTATTCCTCCTGGAATATATTCAAATTCATTCCCCACTTAAGAATCTGATTTAGAGTGGTGTATTCAAATTCTCTCTTTTTGCACACTTATATATTCCGTCAAACATCCAGTGTTTGAGAATAATGATATGTAAATCTTCCATTCTTTATATATTTCTTGTACACTTATTTCTATCACCGTTTTAGTTGATTAATAGACTTTTGCCCTAAAACTATGCTTACATTTATTCTAAAAGAGAAAATCATCAATTTGATCCCTGAAAACAGAAATTAAAAAAAATTCTAAATTAATTTTCCATCTTTTAGGTTAGTTCCTCGATGAATGTCTATTAGTTGACCCTGCTAGCTAGGGTTTCTTATGTGACACATTAAGTGTCAACTCAAATGTTAAGCTTATCCTCCACGTGATTGTCACGTAGTCAAGGATGAAATTGAATTTTTTTTTATCAACAATTAAAAATGTTCTTTTTAATATACTTTTTTTTTACCTTCACCGTCTCTTGAACTATTTCACACTTCTTGAATGAATGACAAATATTTTAGAAAAATCATATTTGTTGTTCTTTGCCGCCCTTGGCATATAAGCAACAAACAGGAGTCTTCTAAAATCTTTGACTTCATCCTTAGTCCTTCAAGCTATTTTTAATTGTAATTCCTTATATGTCGAGGGGAAAGAGTATTCCAGAATTGTGGTATTGAATGAATATGTCAATTGGCCGAGAAGGAATTACATTTTTTGTTCTCCGGACAAAGATGCATATATATTAGCAGAAAAAAATAATGGCACTAGAGGCTATCCAACGTCACCATGAAAATGAAGAAACCAATCCTTTAGAAGCACAACATTAAATACATCTAAAAGCTCAGACACAAGCTCGAATGCAATAATGTCAAATATGTTTTGTACGTAGCCCAAGGTTCGAGAAGTTGAGTCGCATTTAGCATGCGGTTCGAGACACCATAAACAATTTTTTGGCCAACGTCCCAAACACCTAGCCCACGTTAGAGATCAAAGGAGATGCAACTTGAGAAGTTGAGTCACATATGCATGCAGTTAGGCTAGCGTCCCAGACAATTAGATAACTTATATCTTCAAATAATTTTTTGAATATTTTTTGGCCAACATCCCAAACACCTAGCCTACGTTAGACACTGTTGCCATTGTGTTTGAGTGTTGTAACAAAATATGTTACATGGGCTTATTCTAGCTGTTATAAATACCTTTGAAATGACCTAACAAGAGAGGAAAATGAGTTGGAAGGCAAATTCTCGCATCACTCATCCTAGTTTTAAGTTTTTTCTGACATTTCACCTTGATGATTCAACCCCTGGAAGAGAAACTTGGAGATTCATACACAAGTTACCCTTTTTTAATAGTAATTGTTTACAATTAAAAAAGTAAATTTGTATAATAATTAATTCAATTTGTTTACAATTTTTATTGTAATCAATTCAATCTCTATTAAAAAAGGTGATTTGCGTCATATTTAATCTGATTAATGTTAATAAGGATAAGTTGTACGGCTGAAGTGTATTTCCTTTGAGAAAGAATCTTTGGAAATAAACAAAGCTTGGGGTGGAAAAGCAGTACCAGGTTGGGAATAGCAGAGTCCTTAACTAATAAATAGAGCAAAGCCCGTTTCAATTATTTGAAATCGGGCCCAGCCCATTCTATCAGTTCACCCTATATACTTCTTCCTCCAGCCGCACCAAGCCCTAGCTAGGGTTTCAGCTGTCTGGTACTTTCTCTAATCCGAAGATTTTGCTATTTGATTTTCCTACATTTTCTTCTGCTTTCTTCACTGATTCCAATTCTCACTTTCTTCTTCTCTGCAATTTTGTTCGCAGCTGTTAGATCTGTACCCGCCTAGCCATTGATTTGGAAAAGTCCAACTTCAAGGATGAGGTATTCATTTTCTCGTCTTCTACTTGTCTTTGTTCAAATTTCTTAGCATGTTCGCGCGTTTTATTGTGAATGCAATGCCGTTAATCGGTTTTCGTTGTTAACTGATGTGTACTTTGCGCGGGGTTACTGTGTATGATGTTAATGAAAATTGTTCGGTGAAAATTGTGCATTTGGAAAACCTAGGTTTCGTGGTTTCTGATCTGTATTGGGTGTTGTTTGTTGCAGTAAGCTTCAGAGTGATGCTCTAAGAGAAGCTATCTCAGGAATCATGGCTGATTCCAAGGAAAAGAACAGGAAATTTGTGGAGACCATTGAACTCCAAATTGGGTTGAAAAATTATGATCCCCAGAAGGACAAGCGTTTCAGTGGCTCTGTTAAGTTGCCTCATATTCCTCGCCCCAAGATGAAGATTTGTATGCTTGGAGATGCCCAGCACGTTGAGGAGGTAACAATAATTTATGCTGTAGAGAACCACGAGATTCAATCGTGTGCTTCATTGTTTTCCTAGATATTTTACATTAGATAACACCTGGGATGTATGCTTATGGAAACTTCAATTGTATAACACGATTTATAATTTATAATTTATTGCTTTACAGACTGTGTTTGCTTGTAATGACTGTTTTTATTGAATTACTTTGAAATAAGACACAGATTTGTTGATTTTGTAACCACAATACAAGATGTGTGATGCCATTCTTTTAGGTTTGTTAGGGGTTATTTTATATTGTGTGATTTAGTGTATTGTTTGATAGTTATCACTCAATTCTCAATAGCCTATTTTGTTGTGTTAATGTCTATTCGGATCTGCAGGCTGAGAAGATAGGATTGGACTACATGGATGTTGAGGCCTTGAAGAAGCTTAACAAAAACAAAAAGTTGGTGAAAAAACTAGCCAAAAAATATCATGCCTTTTTAGCCTCTGAAGCAGTCATCAAGCAGATTCCTCGTCTCTTGGGACCTGGTCTCAACAAGGCAGGCATGTTTTATTGTTTTGGATTTTGAATCTCTTTTGGACATTTTAGAGAGAACTTGGTGATTTGCTTGTTTTAATAACTTACATCGGTCATTGCTGTGTTTTTTTTTTGTTAATCGTTGGTCACATTCTGCTATTACATGCTCTGTTTTTAAGTACGAACATTATAAAATCTTTCAAGTGGCTTTCTGTATCATATCGAATATGGTATATTGTTCCTTTCTTTTCCATCTAGTAAGATGCTCTGTTTTAAAGTTTTGTTATTTTCTGGGTTTTAAATTTCAATGTTGCTTTAGCTGATTTATGATTGATTTGGTTGACTTTGCAGGGAAGTTCCCTACACTTGTGACTCACCAAGAATCTCTCGAGTCAAAGGTTAATGAGACCAAGGCCATGGTCAAGTTCCAGCTTAAGAAGGTTCTCTGCATGGGAGTAGCTGTGGGGAATGTTAGCATGGAGGAAAAGCAAATCTTCCAAAATGTACAACTGAGTGTTAACTTCCTTGTCTCTTTGCTGAAAAAGAATTGGCAGAACGTGGGTAGTCCACTCTTATGATTTCAAATGTTTTGCTCTATTTTTATGGTCTTTTATCGTGCTGCATGTGAATTTTCTCTTTTAATACTTGCAATATTTGATCTAATTGAACCTTCCAATCAAGACTGAACAAACTCTATTCTTAATTTCAGGTTCGCTGCCTATATCTGAAGAGTACCATGGGGAAATCGTACCGTGTCTTTTGAGTAGTGGTTCTTAAAATTCAGTGAATTTCTGATTGCACTTAATATATTGTCATGATAGGTTGGACAGAATTTTTCATCGTTCTACAGTTTTGTTGGATGAGTATTTTTTGGCTAGTATTTCTTGTTATTGACATTTATGTTTCAAGTGCTTTGCAACATCGGATAATTTTAGTGGTGCTAAGTTTAAGTACTCGTGTTTTAACTTGCACAACCCCTTCCGCTATGCCCCTTAGTAACAACTGTTGATTAGGGATTGAATCAGCCCTTAGACCCAATCGTGTTAAAGTAATTAGGATATGAATTTAGATAAGTCTTAGCTTAATTAGGATATGAATATGAATTTAGATAAATCTTAACGCTTAAAAAAATCTTAATTATGGATTTAACTTAATGTAAATCATTCCTTCAAAAAACTCTGTAATCGTAAAACAAATTCAGATGTGTAGTAGATGAACGTTTTGATACCATAACGTGCGGAATTGTAACATGTATTAGTTGTGAAGTTGTATTACTGATGTTTTTGATACGATTTTGCGATGTACATGACAGGTGAACAAGTATGTTAATCGTTTTGGATTTTTATTATCGACTTTATAAACAAAACATTTGATTATTTACTACCAGGAATTTATTTTGTTTTTTTATTTTACATAAAGCATATTTTTTTATGGTTAAAAA
The DNA here is from genome assembly GCF_004193775.1 of Glycine soja. Taxonomy (NCBI): domain Eukaryota; kingdom Viridiplantae; phylum Streptophyta; class Magnoliopsida; order Fabales; family Fabaceae; genus Glycine; species Glycine soja. Next base: position 48,715,277 of record NC_041012.1, on the reverse strand, counting down.
CTGTTAGAATCAAATTAACAGTGATGAGTAAATTTTTATTGGTTTGATTCTGAAAGTTTTTAACTATCAGAAAATTATATTTCAAATATCGTTGTTGACGCTGGCATTGATGAGTGTTGGTTTTGATTATAATTTTGGAGCTTTGAGTGAAGAGCAGAGAGCCACTAGCATGCTTCTTCTCATGGGGCTCCATAAATCGATTGCCTCATACAACAGAAACTTCTCATGGGGCTCCATAAATCGATTGCCTCATACAACAGAAATGGATATCTTTCGATTTCATTGTGGACTTTGATGACATAAATTTGTGAACGATCATCACTAACGATTCACAATTTGCGTTACCATTGAATTTACATGCCTTTAGCTGTGGATTTGTGGGATAATTCTTGTATTTAGTGGGAAATGTTTGAAATGAAATGCTATAATGTACTTTTCTTAATCTAAAAACATATTTGCCTTTGGAGAATTTGGTTCCCAGAATCCTCTTAATTAGCCTTGCCCTGACCAAGCAGATGATGTGCATAGGGGATTTGCAGCAAGACATGTTTCGATGAGAGGAACTAAGCACACAAAAGCATCTAAATTGTTCATTTATTCTTTGTGCATGTGGATGGTATGATTCCTATTCAAAACTGCGACATATTTGTACAAAATAAATCTTGCTACATTTTGGAAGTGAGTATAATACGAGGAATCTTGAAGATAATAACATTGTTCCTATTCAAGATTTGGCTTCTGTTAAGGAAAGGGGTGCACTTAAGAATTTAAACTGTGGAGGAATGATTGCTAATTGAAAAATCAACAGTTAAGATTGTTAATTCCTTAAAGGGCCAAATAAACTAAAACTATCATTCACTGGTGCTAGAGGCTCCTCGCTTTGCTACTTAAATTCTCTAGTACAGAGGCTCCTCGCCTTGCTACTTAAAGGGTTCAAATTTTAATGGGTAAATAGTCACTTTTATATTTAAATGTATAATTTGTTGATAAATGTGTTCCTAAAAGATAAAAGTATAAAATTTAATCTTTGAAAATATAAAAAGTAAAATAAGTATATCTGGTCATTAACTTCCTTTCATAACCGTTAATAAAATAGTCTACGTGACACAGATGAACGAATTTGTCATTGAAATAATTATCAACGAGGTCATCTCTAATTGTCAACATAGGGACATATTTGTCATATAATATTTTCTTGACTTTTCATCTTTCCACTCTCTTGGAATATGAATGAGTAAATAATCATTTTTGTCTCTGAAGGTGTAATTCGCTCACAAATGTGTCCCTGAAAGATGTAAATATAAAATTTAATCATTGAAAGTGTAAAAAGTGTAACAAATATATTCATACGTTAACTTTTGTCCGTCACTGTTAATAAAATAGTCAAGATTCAAAGAAAAGAAATATGAAATATATTTGTCTTAATTTGAAAAAATTTGTAATGATTGATATACTATTACAATGTTTTATTTTGGTAAACTGGTACAATGTTTATTTTGAATAATTTTTATTGTGACAAATAAATTATGGTTGATAATCAATATTATCATTATTATTATGTTTGTTTTAAATTATGTTTGTCAATATATTTTTTAAAGTGATTATTGTAATGCTATGTTTGTAACGATACAAAATGACAAAAATTTATCCTAAAATTATATTTTACCCTTAAATGAAACGAAATTTTGGATCTAACAAATTAGTTCAATAGAAACATACTCATATTTAAGTCCGATAAAAATGACTGACATCTTCGTCTAATAATAGTAACTTATTAATATTTTTTGTTCAATGGAACATACTGACATTTAGGTCCAAAAAAAAAATTACTGACATTTTCCTCCTATAAAAAAATATTAACATTTTTGTTCAACAAAAAAATTACTAATATTTAGGTCCAAAAATGATATCTTATTGACATTTGTATCCAATTTAGTCAACATAATCACGTTGACAATTATTTCAGTGACAAATTCGTCCATCTGTGTCACATAAACTATTTTATTCACGGTAACGGATAGAAATTAACGACCGGGATATATTTGTTGCACTTTTTACATTTTTGGGAATTATATTTTATATTTTCATCTTTTAAAGATACATTTGTCAGCGAATTGCACATTTATAAATAAAAAATGACTCTTTACCCGATCTAATTGTTACAATTCATTCTTACAAGTTTATTCTTTTAAATTGAATCAGGTGTATCGATTTTTCTTAAAAATAAAGTGAACCGTGAACTTTTAACCTTTGGTCAGCCTGTTGTTGAAATTAAGGAATTGTCTTTCTTCTATGAATATAATGCACGAATGACTTAATATAATTTACTTAAGTATAATGCATGCCAATCTAATTTTTCATTTTTCAGTTTAATTTTATCAAATATATATATATATATATATATATATATATATATTACATTAATTTTAAGGTTTTTATTAATATCTATTTTTAAGATTTTATATAAATTAATTTATGCAGACTTTTATTATAATTTAAAATATTTTTCTTGAATATATGAAATTATATTTACTACTTTACTTAAATTTTCTTTCGGAAATGATTTTTATAGCAATATATACTATGATCAATTGTCATTTTAACACAATGATGTGGACGGTGTACCCACATAATAATAAATAGAAAGATATATAAAATAAATTTCGTAAGTTATCTCTAGAAAGATAATATGGTTTTTTTTTTTACTCAGAAAAAAAGAAGTTTTATAAAAACTCTGAAAGTGAAATGCTTGGTCAAAATAAGCTGTTTTCTAGGTAGATGAAATCATGAAACCCTTCTGACTAGTTCACGCATGCATAGTATTGACATAGGTATTATTAACATATTTATAAATTATCTTCAACTTTATTTTTAATCCATCTATCACACAGACATATATATGTAGATTATTTCTGTCATCCTTTTTTTCCCATACACCTTAGCACTTTCACCATTTCTCTTTCAAAGACTGTGCATTTAAATGATGGACAGAAAATATCGTTTCTAATATCTCAATCCTTTCTTTTTTATTCAGAAAAAAAAAAAATCCATCATGGTTATTAATCTCCATACCTAATAACTTGCATTAAATCATGGTTAGCGGAGATTTTCTATATTTATTTAGTACGTTACCCAACAGAAATTGACACTTTGGCAAGTTAAGTCAAGTACCATTTATACATTGTGATGAACTCATAATGCTAGCTGTCATGCTCGTTGCCACCAAACCCCATCTAAGTAAAATTAGCTATCTGTTTGGTCAAACAGGCGAACAGAGTTTCACGATTTCTAATTGATGCATAAACTCTTTGGCTCTTCTTCGTCTTTAATTCATCCTGCCAAACAATGACTAACCTTTTAGCCTATCATAATTGCCTTTTGCCAAATCAAAAGTGTGTACTTGAGTGGATTTCTAACGCGTTACTATCGAACTTTTCATAAGCACGCACGTCAAGCTGACGTTGAAAACAGTCTAAATCACAAAAATAATTATGTGTATTATAGGCACAGCCCAATTAGATTAGGCATACAATTAGCGGCAGATCCAGGACTTCCAGTGAGTATATTATTATTATACATACAAAAATGAATGAAAAATTAAGGACAATGAGTTCAAATTATAGCAAATTAAAACATTTAATTATAATCTTACAAAAAATGAGAAACTTTTTTACGGATTTCGTTTATTCATGAGAGGATGTATTTGCACACCCTTAGGTCCGTCACTCCATCCAGTAATTTTATTTGTATAACTTCACAGTACTATAAATACTTTATTGATATTTGTTTATTTTTCATCTTGTTTTTCCTCTGATTAGTTTGATTGACATACGGGTGACCACAAATAATTTTTTGTTAGGCATATACACATGTTATTCTTGTAATATTTTTTATTGTATCATATATTTTATATTTTTATGTAAATTATCCATTCATATAGTATAAATGATAATAACAATAATATAGAAATTAGAAAGTAAAACTCTCACTTTTCTCCTTTATTTTTCTATAAATCTTTTCTCCTTCCTATTTTGGAGGTTTAGTTTTCTTCTAAAAACTCAAATTCATCCTTTGTTTTTCTATAATTAATTCTACTATTATGTTTGTTGTTATTGGTTTCCTGTTTTTTTTTTTTTTATCTACCAGTTTCACACTTACCTAATTAATGCATATGTTTTATTTTCTCATTTAGCTTTCTGTGATCTATATCCATTAACCAAAGGTGTTTATAATTGATTGAGCATTATAAATCTTTTAGTAAGATATTCTATTCTTAGGGATTAAAAAAATCTATATCTTTTAATTGTGATATTTTGATGTCAATTTTGTTCTATCCTTATAAAATTCTTTTCTTTTTTTCTAAAGTGACAACCTCAAAACACGATCGCTTTTCTCACTAACAAATTTCTATTCTTCCTTCATACGTTTAATTTCAATCACACGTCACCATGAATCTTGAATGTCAAATTACCTTTGCTCGTTGTTTCTATTTTTGCTTCAATTTTGAAAAATCCTGTCAACATTTGTTTCATGTGTTCATTTTTTTTAATCAAGGTTGTTTAGATCTGTTGTAGTGCATCGTGCACTAGTGGTGAATGTTGTTTTTTTGTGAAGTTTATGATTCAGGTTTTGCTTTAATTTGTGTTAATTGAGAAGGAACATTGTGGTTTCTGCGCAATGAGAGAAGGAGTTGAATTCCATGCCATATATGCATTTAATATTTAACATGTCATATATGTATATTTATTAATTAGCGTTATATATATATAAAAAATTAAAATGAAATGTTAATGCTATACGCAGGGTCCGAACTACTTGTAGCATTGCCCTCCTGAATTTTTGTTATTAATTTTTTAATGTATATTTTATTTTAAATATTAAAAAAATTAAGATGATTTTATATTGTAAATATATTCAAGTTTTATTTATCTTTATTTGTATTTTTGATAAAATATTTTAGTCTTATTTATAATATTTATTGTAAATATATTCAAAAAAATTATAATGAATATTTTATTTCATTTTTTATAGGAGATAATTGAATCTTCTTTATTTAGACAAAATATGTAATTATAATTTATTTCATATTTAAAAGTCTATTTCTTTTATAATTTTTTGTTGTTATTTTAATTATAACTGACTTTATTAGTTTCTCTTCTAATATTATAATTATTTAGGAATTAAATACTATTATTAACATTTGCAAATGATAGAAACTTGTCAACATATTATATAAGAGATTAATTGACAACTTAAACTTTGATACACGCCAACAAATATTATCTCTTTCTATTCTTCTTCTTCTTATAACCTTTTTCATTTTTTTTTTCTCATCTTTGTTATTATTATCACTGTTTTTAAGGCTTTAATGTGCTTATAGTTTTGACTGCTAGAGGTTTACTAGAATTTGTTCTCTCGACAACACAACATTGTTTTTTTCTTCTTCTTATTTTCTAACTATTTGATATCCAAATCTTCTTTAATGATTGTTAACTACTATTATTTTAAAAGATAATAAGGTTGGCAACAAAATTCATTCTAGTTCAATAATTTTTTATAACATAGTTAATAGGATATTTTTGTTAAAATTTAAGATTAACATTTGTAATTTTAATTCTTTTAAAAATAAGATATTTAGTTTATTTTCTATGTCGATGTATTTTTGTATTATATTTTCTTGATTTTTTTTGAATTTTTTTTATAAATATTCAAATTAAATTTAAGACTTATTTATTAAATAATTTTTATTTTTAAAATTGGCCCAGACTTCTCATGCTGGGTCCGCCTCTTACTATATGTCGTCTCAAGTTATCGACCATAAAATTAAAATTATTAAGGATTCCTATTTGAAACATCAAATGTACAAGTGTTGGATACTTGACAAAATCATATCTTGAGTTTTGTGGATAGTGATTAATGAAATAAATATATAAGTGAATGAGTTCAATTTGTAAAAATTTAAATTTTCTATACTGTTTGTTATAACTGTAGAGAAAGTTCAAATAGTTTCCCTTCTAATAATTGCTTTTAGAAAACTTTGGTCAATAATGCACATAATTAATAAAATAGGATGATTGCTTTTATGTAGGTGCGTTATTAAGTAGGGTTGGAATGACGCCAGTTATATGTAAAGTGGAAGGGTTGCTTTTATGTGGAGGGTGGTTTGAATCATTTGTATATTGTTGTTTTTAGTTGAATATTCAGGAACACTATAATTAATAAATGGAAGCGAATCCTAGTAGCTGATCATATTTCTTTATTTTGACGACTTGTTTTGCTATGAGATAAATAAAAAGAAAATGGGTTAAAAACTCACATCTATGTTACCAAATAGTACTATATAACATCTGGCTATAATTTTTCAAATAATGTTAGCAAAATACGTAACACATTCATGGGAGTCTTTTTAACAATGGCGGTGGAGCCGTGTGAAAGGATGGAGAGAATGTGTGGTCAAAGCGCTTTAATTTGACCAGCACGTATGGGTGGCAGAAAGAGGAATTTAACTTCTTTCTTATTCTTTCGTATGCTTGTCTTTAAAACTATACAATTTTCATAATTTTTAAAATTAAATATTATTATTAAATATTAACATAGGTATTATGCATTGTTATTTTAACCAGACAACACAGCAACAACATAAAAAACAACAAAGAAATCAAGTTAAGAGAAAGAAGTGAAGACCATTTCAACCGATAATAAGTCCTTTTTCTTATGTAAAATGAACACCGACACAATCCTAATAAATTATATAAGTTTTTTACATTTTAATTTAATTTAAATATTTCTTTTTTTAATTTTTATCATCTCAATTAATTAAACACTCTCTAAATAATGCCTGCAACACTCACCAGATTTCCCATGTACCGCTACATACGAATATAGTGCTTCTTTCTTTTAGAATTTAAAAGTAACTTTTGTCATCGAATCCTATGATTGGCACCAAAAGGGAGATTATTTTACAATTTTTAATAGGTCACATGCAAAATTTTGCCATATTAAAACTAAAATCTAGCTGACGAGTGTTTTAAGCTTTAACTATATTAATTAAAAATTTAATAAATAAAAGACTTTATTAAAAATCACAGAATTTCTTAAGTGATTTTTTTTTCATATGAAAATATATTTTAAATTCTTTAATCAATACCTTATGAATAGAGTAATATTATATATTTTCCTATGAACTTTCTTACAAATCCTCCTCCTACTTTATAAAGAGAGTATAAAATAAATGTATTTGATGTATTTTTTTAATAAATGTTCACGGCTAGATTTTAAAGATTCCAAAAGCAAAAACTCAAGAGATCTTGATTAAATTCTTATTTAGCCAAATGTTCAGACCTCAATCATCTCATGTTAAAGAATATCTTTATGCCCAATATTAGAGGCCCAAATGTTGTATTATTGATGTCTCCCTTACTATACTCAGTCTGTCTACCCGGCTAGACAGTCCAAATATGAATAGGCATTTAATTTTAAAAAAAAAAAAATTGTTAGTCTTAATATTTGCATGAGTTAAAATTTAAAAAATGAAATTCGTTTGAAGTTAAAATGTCATGGTCAAAGGATTTAAATGAAGTTTCACCCCTCACATAAAAGTTGTCTATATTTTGTGAGGTTCTCTTGTTCATAGTCATAATTCATCACTTCTCAAAAACTACCCTCAAAGTCGATTCAGAGGATCATATTTATTTTTAAACAAGAAACTGATTATGTTTTACAATATATTAAAATAAAATGAAACCTAACATATGGATTTTAGTTATGAGAATGTGATATATGTATTAATAGTGTAAAAAATATTTATATTATTATTTAATCACAAATTATTATGAATGATAAATTAGTTAATTTTTATAATAATTATCTTAAAAATCAAATTAACTATAATTTTTAATTAGTTGTTAGTATCTAATTGTTCACACCAACTTGTATAAAAACTAAACTCTTTATTTATATATGTTGCATTTTAAAAAAGTAAATAAAATAAGACATATATAACAAAAAAAAATACAATAAATTATAAAAGTACTTCATGAGATTTCATGTAATTATATAAGTTTTTTTTTCTTTCTTTTAACCATTACTTTTAGGTGTTAGTATAAAATTTGAGGTAATGTTAGTGTAATATTTTCAAATATACAAGGAAGTGTTAGTGTAATACTTTTAAACTTATAAATTAAAGGAAAATTAGTATAATGTTTTCAAATTTAAATGAGAGTTAGTGTAGGAAAATTAAAAAAAAAGTAAGATTATAAATAATTTGATAAAAGTTAAGAGGGTGTTGCTGTAATTGTAATTTGCTAAAATAAATATGTTGTTTTATTTTATTAAATGACTAAAAGAAGAAATCATTTTGTTTATTATCTACCAAACGTTTGATAGGGGTCGATATATAGTTTTTTTTTTCTAAAAAAATATTATCAGTTTTGTACTCTTGATAATTTTTTTTATTCTTTTCATTATTTTATAAAATTTATGTCACTAAATAACATGAATTTATCTCCTGTTAATAAGTAATCACATCACTATTACATTTTACTCAATAATAAATATATAATAATGCAAAAAAAAAAATATATTTAATTTTAATGTTTTAATAATGTCTCAGGATGCTGTAAAAAAATAATGTCTCAATATTAAAGTAAAAAAAGGAATGTCTCATAGAGTCGTTAATCTCGTTACAATTTAAAAATACAATAATGACGTTTTTTTTTTTTGTGATCAAAGAGGCTTATAATAACGACATTTCTCACCGAAAAATACTACTTTTATAAAACGTTCCCCTTCTCATTTTATTCTCCCTGTCAGTGTATTTTTCTCTTTGTTATTTCACTCAATTATGTATTTTCATTGATGCTCAAAATAAACTTAGTTTCAATGTCCTTTTCTCAAAACATAAAGAAAAAAAAACGTTTCGGAGAGTGAACATTCTATGCAGTAATTATTCTAATTTTTTTAAAAAATTTATTAATAATTTTCTATACAAAAATAAAAAAATATTGAAAATTTTAATAAACTAAATATGTTTAGTTTTTATTTAATAATTTTACAAAATAATACAAATAAATAAAAAGATTTAAAATTACTCACTTAAATCAAATTTGACTTGAATGAAATTTTTCAGAAAAGTTGTGCGTAGTGCCCAAAGACCAAAATGATATTAACGCGCAAACACGTGCGGGGTGTCAATATGCTGAGGTGTCAACGTGCTTTCAAAAAGGCGGTGCTTAACACGTGGGAGATCCGCCTATGCGCATTACTTGCAACATTTATAATCCCAATACTCCAATAACAAATTTACAACACTATTATTTCCATTTTAAAACAAGTATAACGCGTGCTTCCCATTTCTATAATTATATAAATTTATCCTCAATCTAAATACTAGTTAGAATCATTAACAAGTTATTGGTATCATTGATATTAAATACGATTTTCTTAAATATATGTTGATATTTAAATTTTGTGAATAAAAAAATATAATTAAAAGAATTATTAAAAATAATCAGACAATTTTTTTAATAAAAATTAATCATAAATAAAATTAATAAATATTCCTTATCAATAATAAAAATAAATGAGTTAATGATTTAAATTGGTGGGTAAGTGATTGAGCTAATCCCAACGTATAAGAATCAATTATATCTTATCGTATTGAGTATATCTCAATAATATTTAAACATATCATAATTATATCTCAATCTTATATAATCATATCATAAGTATATTTTAACTATATTTAATGATATTTTTCCTAAATTATATAAATTATGGAGATAAGATATACTATCTTATTTACTATAATTAAGAAACTTTATATGACCAACACCTGATCCAATAGCAAGACAAAATATAATTTTTATGCTTAAGAGTCAAGAGTAGGAGACATCTAAACTAACGGTGAAATCCTATTCCGAAACAGATAATTTCTGATACCTACCTGTGTTAAGCATTTCTTTTTTAAGTATGAAGCATATTGACATATATGAAATATTTTATAAGTTTATTAAAAGATAGGCAGTTTTTTTTGATGTGGTATTAAAAGATAGGCCTATGTTTTGTTTAAAGTTCTTATTATAAAATCGACTTTTAAATAAATTATTATGAAGGCCGGATTATAACAAAAGTAGAGTTTAATAGTTTTTTTGTACTGCCAATTAAATTTCTCTATTTAGTCAAATTAGATCATATAATTTTAATTAAAAGAGGGGTTAAGGTTTTAAGACGAGAGAATGGGGTGGAAGATGGCATGAAACATGGAGTAGGGTTGAATACGATGGCAAAAAATATCGAGAGTGAAATTTTGAGATAGAAGAATGAAGCCGAATAGAGTGATAGGCAATAACGAGGAGTTTAGTTAACTTTTTCTTTTTAAGTTTTTTAAATCTAAAATATTTTTTAAAAAATTAAAATATTAAATGGTTAAAGTTTATTAGATATCGGTGTAAAATTTCCATGAAAAAAAAAGATGTCGGTGTAAAAAATATTGTAAATAACTTATTAATTTGATGCAAAGAATCTTTGTTAGAAAACGATATCGTGGATACTTCAATCAGATCAAGTTATTTCATTCACAGAACAGATATCTATAATACAACTTAATCCACACCACAAAGTCTATAAATTAGGCCGAATGCTTTTTTTTTTTTTTTGAGAGGGATTTGGCCGAATTCTAACGACCACAAGCCTCATACTCACACTCACACCCCCTTAAAAGATAATAAAATAATTTTAATTGATTAAAAAATCAGTTGCTATCATATCTAAAAGGATTCTGTCAAAAAAATAAATAAATCATATCGATAAAAAAGAATACAAGTTAAAACTATTTCACTGTAGTATCAATCATGAATGTGATTAAAAAGTGATTAGGATGATTACAAGTTAATATTCTTTTGCTATCCCCTTCAGATCCGGTTATCAAATAACTCGTAATTTCCAAATTTAGAGAGGAATAAAAGTGATTGAAAAAAGAATGTAAATAATAAAAGCAGAATGGAAGAAGTAACAGAATGCGGTAATGATTTTTTTTTTTTTTATATATATATTTTCTACTTTGACGACAATTTTGGGTGAGACACGAGCAGAGTTCAAACCTTGATTCATCATGTTATGAAACATTAGCTCTTTCCGTTGCACCCAATCACTGTTTGTGGAATGAGATAGTGATTAAAAAGACACACATATATAGATTTTTTTTTTTATTTGGTACCTGCGAATTCTCATGAAACTTTCAATAAAATCGTACTATGTCGGCGAATTTGCATAGGTTAATACTGGGGTAAGAGTTTCATAGACTCGTACGTGTAACTTTAGTAGTGGATATATAATAATGACAACAACAATAAAAAAAAAAAAGAGAGAAAACCAAATAGCATTGCCTAGTTTTCACATAAAAACAGAATAGCTGTGTAACTTTGTTTATATATATATATGTAATGTAATAACTTTGCTATGTGGCAAACCTTGGACCTTCAGGCTGGAAGCGTGGTGGTCTTGGTTGGCGGTTATGCCCAAGAACATCAGATCAGCAATGGCAACCTCTTCTTTCTTCTTCACCTTGCTATTACTGCTTCTCACTGTTTCAGGTTTGTCATCTAATCTTCCACTAACATGTCAACTTCTGCATGATTCCATGGAAAGTGAATAAATTTTTAGAATTTTAGTTATTTGAGTTGTTGTGGAGTAATCTTATTCTGTTCATGTTTTCTTGGCAAATGGAATAGACCATTCTGAATTGCGATCAGAATACTATTCCTTTTTAATTAGCTTCTTGGAATGAAAGAGAGACCTCAATGTGTGCTCAAAGGAATCAAATCGTCCATTAGTTTAGCTTTCTTGTTTTGTCAATTGGGTTTGAGTATCTATTCTCCAACCTCCATATAAATATAAGCTTTTTTGTTTGTCCAATATCTAATCTGAATTATGGGTTAGCCAGTGTTTCACAATTTTCTTCAGAGTTTGACTCTCTCAGAGCTTTCTCTTTTATCTTCTATTAGAGATTGATTGATAATTATGGCTCTTGAACATTGGAAAATTAGAGATTTTAGATTTGTTGTTATTTATTCTTGTGTATTCTGATATATCAAACTATGTTGTTGTTGTTGTTCTTCAGATTTGTTTGTGCAAAGCCGTGGCCTTAATTTTGGAATCAACTACGGGCAAATAGCCAACAACCTTCCATCTCCATCTCGTGTGGCTGTTCTAATAAAATCTCTGAATGTATCCAGAATCAAACTCTATGATGCTGATCCAAATGTTCTATCTGCATTCTCCAATTCAGATGTGGAATTCATCATAGGACTAGGGAACGAGTATCTGCAGAGCATGAGAGACCCTTCTAAGGCTCAGAGCTGGGTTCAACAGCATGTTCAGCCTTACATTTCACAAACCAGAATCACTTGCATCACTGTAGGAAATGAGGTATTCAACTACAATGATACACAGCTCACAGCAAATCTTCTCCCAGCAATGCAAAGTGTGTATAATGCCCTTGTTAATCTAGGACTAGCACAACAAGTTACTGTTACGACTGCTCATTCTTTCAACATTTTAGCCAATTCTTTTCCTCCTTCATCTGGGGCATTCAGGCAAGATCTGATACAATACATTCAACCCCTCCTTAGCTTTCATGCTCAAATCAAATCACCCTTCCTCATTAATGCATATCCCTTTTTTGCATACAAGGACAATCCAAACCAAATCTCCTTGAACTATGTGCTATTTCAGCCAAATCAAGGGGCCACTGATCCAAACACCAATTTACATTATGATAACATGTTGTATGCTCAGATTGATGCTGTCTACGCCGCCATCAAAGCGCTGGGACATACCGATGTTGAAGTCAGGATTTCAGAAACTGGTTGGCCTTCTAAGGGTGACCCTGATGAGGTTGGAGCCACACCCCAGAATGCAGAAATATATAATAGTAATTTATTGAAGAGGATAGAGCAGAAGCAAGGCACTCCTGCTAATCCATCTGTTCCAATTGATATTTTTGTCTTTGCACTTTTCAATGAGAATTTGAAGCCTGGTCCTGTTTCTGAGAGAAACTATGGCCTTTATTATCCTGATGGTACCCCAGTTTATAACATTGGATTAGAAGGTTATCTCCCAGAAATGGTTATAGAGTCCAAATCTAACGTAAGTATACATTCAATCACTTTACCAGTGAAAAGTTTCATTACTTTTTTGTTGTTGTTTTTGAAACTTTTCTAAAGTAGATATATCTAATGCTCTCATTGCTATTGATTCGCAGGCTTTGTCCACCAATTTTCTCATCTACATATTTACATGTTTGTTGTTCATTTGGGAGCTTTCAAGACCGTGACAAAACAAATAACTTTCTACAAATCATTCTTTTGCAAGAGTTGGTGAAGGTGAGGGAAATTTTAATATATTCCTTTAATTAATTTTTTTTATGGACAAATGTTTAGTTGTTAGGTTGTTATTTTTTTTTTTTTGTGTTAGTGAGTAGGACTTGAAACCACATCTCCCTCTTCCTTTTCCAGTCAACCTTATAATTTCTCCCTGAATTTTTTATTCGCAAGTGTTGATATTCTTTTGTTTCCAATTACAATTTCAGTAACTGTTGGAAAACCAGGTATTGTAAATAATGAAACTAAAATTATTGTGCTATAATTTTTTTTCATTCTTTCGTCACATGAAAATTAGTGCAGCTCCTGAAATTCTAATGAATCAAGTTTGTTACATTAGCTAGCAAATTAGCAATGATCATGGGCATGCATAAAGAGATGGGAAGTCTGGAAAAAAAAATTCAAAAGAGTTTTTGATTCCTTCAAGTTATTCTTTTGACTTTTTTGATAGTACTATGCCAAATATGTAATCTGAAAAATGATATGATGGGAAAGCTTTAGAACCATAGCGTGTAAAAGTTCTGCCTAAATGGTATCTCTTTAAGCAAAACCTGTCAAATGCTGTCCAATTAGTGCTTGTGCATGCACCAAGTGGACTCTTGTGCTTCTATAACCACCCCCAGAAAACCTTACTTTCTTCATTATTTTTATTAAAGGAAATGGTGATGGGTCTCCATCTTCCTTATCTCCTACTTGCAATCATGCATGTGAATCTTCCCGTGAATAAAATTCTCCTTGTCTTGAGCAATACAAAAGTCCAAATTCGGTTATGTCAAACGGAAAAGAAAAGCCTTCAGGATCCCTCCTGCCAGATAACCAATCCTTGTGAATTTTGTCCTTGTTTTTGAACCTTATCTCATAGGAGGCTTCCCCTTTCCACTACTTTCCTTCCTTCTATTCCCATATGAGCTTGTGGGACCCTTTGTTTTAAAGTTATGCAAAAGTGATTTTAATTAATTAATTTGTTTTGGCACACAATCACAATAATATGAATTGAAGTTAAGTCTTCATACATACTATTTAAACTTTCTCACTGCTAGACCAATCCTAGTAAGTTATTATTAAAAGTCAAGTTGTAAAAAAATTTAAACTTTCAATCAATTAGAAATATGACATGTGTAATGGTTAAGATAATTATTATAAAAAATCATAGACTTTCCATTCATTTTTGTGATTATATATCGGGATAAGAATTTCAGTTGCATAAATTATTTCTTCTTTATTTTTAACCATTAAACCTAATTAAAATATATAAGGAGATCAATTTCAGTTGTAGCATTGGAATGTCACCTACCAACAGGGGCCTACTGTGGGATTTTATTAAACTGTTGAGTAAAGAGTTTAGAGATTCTATTATACTATCTCTATTAGTGAATAACTTGTGCTCATAGAATTAAAATTCCATAGTGTGAACTGTTGCAAGGTCAAACAAGATGTTGCATTACAAGGTATCGTTGCGTATCATTTGCAACTTCGAAAAATTCATGAGTTGAGTGCAGTTGTGAGAATCAGAATGGAGAAAAACATGATTTTCAATTCTAATATATGGTGCCTCTTTGTTGGACGAGAATAATCTCGTGTGGAAGATTCTAACACAAGGGTCATAAAAATTGGGCTTAGGGCGGCTATCAGAGGTGGCCCAGGTCATTTCAATTGAATTTATAGAGTTCTTACATCAGCATGGTTCAATTGGGATGAGAATGACAAATAGGAGCAGCCACCTTAATATTTTCAAAGCACAATTAGTGATTATTATTGCTAGTTGCTTCCAGACCTGATTTTTGTGGCATTAAATTTCTCGTGATAATGCCAATTGCCTTACTCACAAACCAAAATATCTTTACTTGCTGTTCTAAACAATAGGAGAAAAAGAAATGAAAAAAATGAGTTATACATCCAAAATTTTAAAAGTTTTATATAACAATTGTATGATATAATTATTAAATTTTAAGATAATTATTTTAAAAGTCAATCATTAAAAAAATCATTAAAAAAAATATCACAAGAACGTGTTTAGCAAAACTTAGAAAATTAATTTTTTTAATTCTAACAAAAAAATATCTTTACTTTTTTTTATTCTTCTAAAAAATAAATTTTTTTAATTCTATCAAAAAGTTGATAAATATAAACAACTATTTCTGTAAAATACATTTAAATTGGTAGTTTAGTTTGTGACTTAGTGGTGTAATTTTCTATTTTAATTTTTGGTCAGTAATACTACCCCACCACCCACCAAGCACATGCTTTTTTTTTATTATTATTGAGCAGATTTGGCATTAGTTTCATAAATTCTGAAAAAAAAGGAAAGAAAATTGATCGAATAAACAGTTTAATTCAATACAAATTCAGACACCTTGGGACTTAGAACAAGATGACAACGTGTTCGTCATTTAATAGGTGTATATCCAGTAGTAGCTAGTAATATAATGGACCATAGAAATGTGATACAAATTACAGTTTTAGACTTCTTCTTTTTTTCTCCCGAAGAATTAAATGAAATATACTGTAAATATCGCATAAGAATTTCTTCCACTTCTGACATAAAAAAAATCTTTTGGAGAAAGTTGCACCGTGCATGCATATTATTGACTTAATTAATGTTGAATCATCTTTGCAGGGAGACAAAGGCAAGGCAAATTCTACACTTTTTGTACACAGCCATGGGAGCAGTTGTTCAAGGACTAGTTCGTATTCTTAAATCTAGTTTTTAGCTAAATCCATTCATATAATTTTTTATTTCACAGTTTAGAAATAATCGTAATATGGAGTACAGTGATTTTTTTTGACAGAAAGTTGATATAGAAAAAAAAACGTTTTCTTTTTTAGACAGAAAGAAAGGAGAATTATATATTATGCTGTACATGTAGAAGAAAGTGTTCAGTTATGACTCTCGTTTGTGCGTAGTCTCAGTTGGCAATTTTTTTGTGAAAAACTTCATTGAGTTAAACTAATGATGCTGATTTAATTTGTTTTTATATGTACTTACAAATATTAGTAATGGTACTTCTTTTAAAGTTTTAAATGTACTATTTACGAACAATATATAGCTGAGAAAATTACACAAGATTAGTCGTGCAAGCAACCATGAGTAAAAGGTCAAAAGAGTAGTATAAATTAAGACGCTGAAACTTTTGAATTATATATTCCCGATTGTTTTGTTCTAGTTACAGACATATATATCAAATAGCATATGTTCAGATTGAGTGGAACTATTTTTTATATTGTGCACGCGTAGATTGCAAAATGATGATGATATTATTATTTTAGTAGTATCATAATTGCTCCATAGAGATGATATTATTATAAACAGCTCAAAAGAAATCACTTTAAATTTGTTGTGCACGCTTAATTAGCTTGTTATTTTGATGTTCTTTGCTTTGAAGCATTGATTATAAAAGATGGTGGACCTCCTCACTTACAATAGTTTTCGGCTTTAAGGTAGGAAAAAACGACAAAGTAGGACGAGTGATTAATAAGAAATTTAAGGCCCACTTATGAAAATGAAAGTTTACTGGTTAGTAGTTAGTAGTTAATTGAATGATTGCTCTAATCTATTGTGCTTGTCATCAATAGGCAACTTGGCTCCTCTCCATCAACAGGTGGGTTTGTGGAGCCGTAGAAATTAAGTTTTAGCTATCATAATAGATTCATGAACAAGTGAGAATTAAACCTCACTTTAGAATTTAGAGATTGCACTATTGCAGACCAAGAAGCAGTAGGTAAACTTTTTTAACAGATCAAAAACATGTTTACTAGAACTTTGATTATAGTTGTGTTGGAGAAAGATGTTACGGCTAATTGACTGTACAAATATAAATAATTTTTTTTACGAAGGTAGTGTAAAAAAAAACAATTTACTTGCAGGGTGTTATTTTTGCCATGTAGACAGGAAGAGACACCAAGTTGATTGCAGGGTGTGCGTTAAATATGTTAAACTATTTTTGTGTGCATTAAATAAATTTCAGAGACGAATAGTTCTCAATTTTTTTAAGTGAGCCACAAAAAAGACAACAATAATATTTACAATGACCTTACTATATATAAAACTCAAATTTAAGGTGTTTTATTAAACGTTATTTCATCTCTATATTTTTTTAATTTTGATATTAAAAAGCAGCCACTTTTTTCCCTATCATTAGATAAATATTAGACAATCTACTTAAATATGTAGTCATGAATATAGAGATTTATAAATCTAAAACCAAATTTATTCCAATCTCATTAGTGCCAATTCATGGGGTAGCTTATTTAGGTACATGTGTGCAGATCGAATAGTTGAATTAAAATAATCAAGTCAAATTATATTTCTGCTAAGCATATTTATATTTGGTTTCCAATTCTGTCGGTCTAAGCACTTGGCTATTATTCAATTTAAGATATAAATCTAGATGACTAGATCATTGATGGCTGTACTCTATATAGTCAAATCCTACCATTGATTTATACAATTAGACTTCAATAAAATTTTGTTGTCATACAAGAGGTGTCATACTAAACTTTTTTTTTTCTTTTTTAATAACTAATAGCAATTCTTATTGCTACGCAAGTTGGAAAATATTCTATTGATGCATGATGTAAGAGTTGGTGAATGATTCGTCTAGAGATAATAATGGCTGCTGAATCTTTTTAAACTCGTATGTTCAAATTATAATAGCCGGGATAAAGTGCAAATTGTAATTTCATGGGGAGGATGGTATCGACTAAAATTGATGGGGGTGGAAATGGAACCCACGTATCTTATTGATGGGATCGACTAAAATTTAGTTTAATCTATGGTCTGACTTTATTAGTCTATTTATCCTTTTTTTAGGGACAATTATTGATAGGTAAGACACAGAATTTTCTCAACCATCAAGGGATTTAATTAAGTTAATTGAAAAAAGTGTAGAAATATTATAAATACTTTCCATTCCTACCAATAAAAGAAATTCTTCTCAACTTATGCGAGCAATATTTTACAAGTTACAAACTCATGAAGTATGGAGTTATTTCATCATGTCCGCAAGGTAAATATTTACGTAGAAGTTAGTGTTTTGACTTTATTTTGTTTAGTTGTCTTTCATAGTACGCAGGCAGAATAAAATGTGATTATTTCTTTTCTTCAAGGACATTCCATTTTCTTAATCCAACAAAGAAAAGAATCAATTGAAAGTTGTAACCAGAGCTACGTTACCGAATATAAAAAAGTAACAAGAATAAAAATCGCTGAGCCAAGATTTTTTTTATTCCATGCGTATTAATAATATTTCTGGAAGATTTTAATTTTCTATATTTCAAGCTTTCCAGGAATTGCAATCTACATCTGAATCCGCAATTCAAACTAGCATGAAAAAAAAATGTCGCTAGTTTTGATTGGCATTAGTGAAATAAACATACTAGTTTTTCATACATTATTGTAAAAGATATTCCACTAACAAGTAACCGGTCATTAACTTCCTATGTTGAACCACTTTTCTTGCAACAAACCCTTAATTAACTACTATATGTAGTTGATTAAATTAGTTGGATATTTAGTTTGGGAGAAGTAATGAGATACATGTGTGTGAAATTGTGCATATGTAAAATTATTCATATCAATAAATATTGAAATGTTAAAAATAATTGAGTGTATTCATATCAATAAATATTTTTACAAATGTTTACAACTATATGTAAAGAAAAAAATGTTTAAATACATACATTCTTCTATATACACACTTTCAACACTCACCTACTTATGTTTAATCACTTTTCTTGCCACAAACCCCTAAGCTATATATAGGTAACTTGTTGGTAAAAAAAATGTAAATGAATGAGATGAATGTGAAGTACTCTGTATGAAAGTGAGTCTAGCATTACTGGAACATAAATGAATATAACAAATCGTTGCACCTTAAAAATTTCTTCGCAATCAAAGTCAAAAAATAATCAATTGAATGTGGCACCAAAGAACTTGGAAATCTTGACGACGAGCATCGCTTATCAATCATAAGATACAAGGAAAGGAAGGACCATAGTCATAAAGGCGTCGTATGAAAGTGTAGCTGAACCCGTATACCGTGTATCCTTCTCCTTGAATTTATCAGTCAGACCCTGAAAGTGTAACAAGTAATCAACACCGTAACAAACACAAGTATATAAAGAAGAAGCAACACTTGGTTACAAGAACATGTATTTTTCATGACAAGGCTAATTTCTACATATTGAAATGAACAAATGATGCTTCAAAATGTTTAGGCCTTCAGATTTTTCTTGGCAAAGTTTGTTAGAGATAAGTCCTATTTTGATAAACTTTTTTATTAACATTTATAGGAGAAAAAAAAAATGAAATAAAATAAACTTATCCTAAAAGTTACAATTAGTTTGTACATAAATAAATTTGTGAAAGTCCTCTTATATTAGTTTCTTCAAAAACTGATTTTAAATTATATATAAAATTATTTTAACTTATAAAAAAATTCATTTTTTTTTCTCTTTTCCAAAGCACTTGTGCTGTAATTTATTCAAACATGAACATATGACACCCACCCAAATGTTTATTTCTCACCACACATATCATATCACATAGTGAAGATAATGCATATGCAACAGGATAGAGTATAGACATCTATGTCTGGAACCACATATATCAAGCAAAGCAAACAATGGAACAGGTGAATTGGCCTATATCACTGAAGAAGAAATAGAGAAATGAGAGGCACGTCCATAGCTTCAAAAGCTCATTGAGTTTTACCTTAATAATCATCCCACACCTGCATACATCCAAAGACAGAACATTAGATATATAATGACATTGACATTTTCAAATACAGCAAAAGCCAATTTAGTCCTTGAAAGATTTCAGAATACTACCAATTTGGTGCTCCCAAGCATCAGCTACATCAAAATGGCCCCCAAATCATTATTTTATCACAGTATGACAACATTAAGTATTTTGACTATTTTGATGCAGAAAAAAGAAAAACATCATTTGAGGACAAGTTGATGTAATAACATTTCGAGGACCAAATCAAAATGATCTAAAAATCTTTCAATGACCAAAATAAAAAAGTTACTCTCTTCAAAGACCCAGATAAAGTTAACTTACTCGACAAAACTGTCAAAACCAAGTTCAACCCTCCTACCACTTCCATCACCATACTTTGAAAGCAGTAGTTGTAGAACCGAGCCTGGTACAGCATAGCCAATACCATACAGAGCATCTCTGAGTTCTAATGGATCAATTTTCCCACTCCTGTCTTTATCGTACCTCTCAAATATTCCCTACAAATTGAAGTAACAAATTCAGAGACAATTACATGGGGTGAAGTTCTATTCTAGTAAAACACAAATTTCAAACCTAAACAATTTGGATAAACTTGTTCGTAATCACATGTAAGAGAAGAAAATAAAATAATAAACAAATTGAACTTTTCTTTCTCTAACCAAAAATCAACCTGCATTTATCTGTTATAGAACCTCTTTCAAATAACTTGTCTGAAAACTAATGCGTATAAGTTGATTTTAGCTTATGAAATAAAGCTCCATTCATTTTATTTTCCAATGCATTGAACATGAAACATGGTTATGTTGAGAAAGAATAAAAGAAGAAATGAAAAAGAAACTCACTCGCCAATGACCAAGGCAACTCCAGAGTGCTGCAAATTCCTTTGGTCCTGTGAAGGCACAAGCAACAGGCAATTGAAATCAACACAAAGGAACACTCCAACCCAATAAATAAATAAATAAATAAATAAAATTGGAACAGAAGTTAGGTACCAATTGTGAGGGGTTGGTGTGGATTCTTGAAGAGGAAAAAGAGAAGACGAATGGTCCTAAAGTTGAAGTGGTGGAATCCAGAAGAGAGAGCTTGGTGCAACTCACGCTCATCGATGAAGCCGCTTCGGTCCCTATCCACCATCTGAAAGCTCCGAATCACGTCCTGGGGCGTCCCTGCTGGAAAACTGGATGACGATGAATTTGATGTAGAAGAAGAAGTGTGATTATAATTGGAATATGGAGGTTGTTCTGGCGCAGATGGAGCATAGGATTGAGAATGGTATCCACCGTATGAAGAAGACATAGCTAGCTAGTAAGTTGCAACCTTGGCTTGGAATGCACGAACACGTTCAGAGAGATAACGGTACTTTCTAGTTTCGAGATTGGTAACATATATTATAGGATTTGATTTGACGTAATGACAGGAATCCACACACGCAACGACAACGGTGGTCAATGTCGCCATGCCGTGTCCATTTGATTGATTACGTAAGATAAATTCATATTGGTACTCTAAAAGAGCTTTCGAACCCGCAAAAGTTGAATTTGAAAGGGTCACATACCATTGTGCAATTCTGTTTTATGACTTTCCAAACGGAGATTTTAATGTTTGGGATACAATGATAACAATTATTAAAAACGATAAGCATTTTATGATGTTAAAAATACATCATAAATACATAAGAATCAAAATTATTTTGTTAATCTATAAAATTTAATTTTTTAATTGAATAAAAATGTATGTTATCAGTGTACCATACAGTGTCTTAAAAAGTATTCCGGTCTTTTTCGTTTCATTTTTTTTCAATTTCATGTTGAAAATAATTTTATATTAAAAACTAAGTTTACAATTTTTTTTTTAGAAAATAAAGTAAAACTAATATATATTATATAACTTTACAATGAGGACTCAAAAAAAAAAAAATTACAATGAGGAAAATGAGTACTCTTGTTCACGAGAATTGGGCTATGGTGGGCTTCATCTCTTTTACGGGTTTAGTGGGCATCTTTCCTAACGAAGGCTGTTGCTACATGCACCTATTTTTTCTTATGCTAGGGTGTGGGTTGGACTCACAATCACCATTTTTTTTTTATGATAGAAATCGAAAGGATTTATAACATTCGCATACTTTATTCATCTTAAGTAAATTAGATCTCTTTGATTCACAATTACCATTTAAGTCTTCTTCTCCACCAAAAACACAATTGACTGATTGAGAGGTTGTGCATGATTGCAAGGTGTTCAAAGTATTCAAACAACATTTTATGGAAAAAAATCATTTTTTAATATTTATTATCTAAACAAAAATCATGTTACATCAAAATTAATTATATAAAATCATGTTGATCTAAAATTAATTTTATCAACATACATCTAGACACACATGATATCGTCCATTCACAAAAAAACATGATATCGCCTAAAATTCTTATTTTTTAGGTAGCCAATGAAACTATCATATTAATGTTTTAATGCATAAGAAAAATATTAGCAAGTATTTTTAAAACATTGAATGGAAAACTAAAATTAATTTTTTTTATTGAAATGTTATTAATTAAACGATCTTTTTATAGTTCTTGATATAATTTATAGTGATTTTTTATTTATTATTTTCTTAATCAATATAACAGGACGTATAAAAGCTATGGCGTAGAGGTAAGGGTATTTTTTAATTTAATGAACGCAATTTTTTTTATAAGAATCAAAATAAAAAAAAAATACAAACTTTACACGAGATAAAAACATATCTAAAAGTGTAAAAAAAAAAATCTCATTATTATTATGATATTCTTTTACAAGTTTTCACCATTTTCAAGTCTTCATTTGATTTCTCAGCAATTTAATTTTTTGTTGTCTATGTTCTACTCTTCCTGTCTCTCTCTCTTTGTTGAACGCTCCACAACACGCAACATAACATAATTTAAAGACAGAGTTAATGATTCTCACGTCCCACACCCTACAAACACTAGTGCAGTTTCCTTGAATCCAACTCCAACTCACAAGCCCTTGGCATTTTCTGAAACAAAATCTTTGTTGCTTTCGTTTTTTATATTCCAAGTAAAGGCTTCTTTCATTGCCAGCCATGACCGAGGTCCTCCACTCCTCATCCCCACCCCATTTTGTTGCTTCTTCATCACCACCAACAAAGACAAGGACAACAACCACTACAACAACAACCTCTTCATTCTCTTCTCACAATAATGCCTTTCTCCTCCGACCTCTCTTGGCTCTTCTTCTGACCCTTCTCAGGAAATCCTTCCAGCTTTCTCGCAGAAACATCTGCTCCATTATTATGAACATTGGTTCCCCAACTAACGTGCGCCATGTTGCGCATGTCACCTTTGATAGGTTCAACGGTTTCTTGGGCTTGCCTGTTGAGTTTGAACCTGAAGTCCCAAGAAGGCCTCCTAGTGCTAGGTCTGTGTCCATGCATCTATATTACAAGACATGAATTGAAGACACTTCTTCATCATTCAACTAAAGTCACATTTCTAAATGCATGTTGGTTTTTATTAGTTTTCATATTTTAGAGGAAAATTATGCATTATTTTTAATGTACATTATAATTTTGATTACGAGTCAGAATATATAGTATGTTTTTGATTTAAAGATTGTGTTTTGTTTTATTTATTTATGCTTTTCTTTGATTTTTCACATGTAGTGCATCTGTTTTTGGAGTTTCAACAGAATCCATGCAGTTATCACATGACTCAAGAGGGAACAGTGTGCCAACAATTCTGCTGTTGATGCAAAAGCATTTGTATGTTCAAGGAGGTTTGCAGGTTGTAAATTTCTCATGATGTTGGTGGTTATTTATTGGATACAATTTGTGTGAAACCAACAAAAATGATAGTCCTGCTTTATAATGCACTGTTCTATGGGGACTTATTTGTTCATTTTACAAATAATTGCATTAATGGTCATTCTAGGTTAAAAAGTTGAATTTACACATGCAGGTAGAGGGGATTTTCAGAATTAACGCGGACAATGGTCAAGAGGAACATGTTAGGGATCAATTGAATTTGGGAGTGGTCCCAGAAGGCATCGATGTACATTGTCTGGCAGGGCTAATTAAGGTATAACACTGCAAGATAATTACTTGCTTCGGGTTCTTCTGTTGGTTTACTTGTTTATAGATGTTTGTTAGGTGACTTGAACCGAATCATCATATTGACAAAAAAAAGGCTCTTCTATGATATGATGATTACTTTTGCTTGTAGAAATGATTATTTTCATTACTATTTTCAAAAAGACAAAAAAACCAATAAATATTTTTTCTTTATTATAGATCTAACATAGAGGGCGAGCCCTGGTGCAGCGGTAAAGTTGTGCCTTGGTGACTTGTTGGTCATGGGTTCGAATCCGGAAACAGCCTCTTTGCATATACAAGGGTAAGGCTGCGTACAACATCCCTCCCCCATACCTTCGCATAGCGAAGAGCCTCTGGGCAATGGGGTACGAAGTTTATAGATCTAACATAATATCATTTGAGCATAGCATTGGTTCAACATGTAATTGATTGGAGGAAGGAACTTATCAATTTCGAACAGTTACTTGTCTAAGTAACAATTTAGACAAACAAACATCATTTCCAAATTCCAAAGTGTATTTGACTGAATAGAACCACATCTAGAACGTTTTAATGTATCAGATGAATAGTATAATTGTCTACCGATACAGTATTTGGATTATAGAATAAATGGTAAGCTGGGACATTCTGCAAGTATGAAGGAAGGATGTATTGTCACTCCTATTCTTTTATTGCATCTTATCCCTAACTTTTTCCTCATTTCCCTAAAATGTCCTTTGTTAAATAGTTAAGTTAAACAAATGATCTATTGCCAATCCTATACTTATCAAAATTTATAATTAACATTTGCTTTATTTTTTAAAAATACTACCTAATAACCGGATTAGTTTTTCCTTTTCAATTCAATTTTCGTTAGGACTAACAAACAAAACTAAACACTACAATACTGTGTTTTCAATCTGTAAACTTTATGGTCTTGTCGGAAAGTGGAAACTGAAAACAGATGTCTTAAGACCCTGTTGTACTTTATTTGTCAAGAATTTTTAATATCATCATGCATGTGAATCTTTTTAAGATTGTTTGCAAAACAATTTTATCTTTTCTTTTTTCCGTTGCTTCTAGACAAGCTCAATGAGAACCTACATTTTTCTATCTGCTTTCTGTTCTTCCTAAATCATATGCTGACCAATTGCATCAATATCATCATCTGTTTCTGTCTTAACCTTCCAACATTTACTGCTAGCCACTAACAACCTGTCAATTCATGTCTTTAGGACAAATATAACAAGTTTCCGACATCTTTGTTTAAATTGCTGCTTCATGAAACTATAGTACTACTTAGTTGGAATATGTCACTTTTATTGGTGTAGTTTTGTCCTAGCAAGTAAACATAAGAATCCATTCCAGAAACATGAAAATGTACATAGCAAACTATCTTTCTTATGAAGGAATATAAGGTAAATGCTATGAAACACTGCTTTAATTTGTAGCTGCTGCTTACAATCTATTCTTTGTGCTTTTGCCTTGGTGTAAAGGGAATGCATAATGTTATATTCCATACTATTTTGATATTCTTGTATTTTTCAAGGCTTGGTTTAGGGAACTTCCTGCAGGCATTCTGGATTCATTATCTCCGGAGCAAGTAATGCAATGCCAGACTGAGGAGGAATGTGCTGAACTAGTGAGACATCTACCTCATACTGAAGCTTCACTCTTGGACTGGGCCATCAATCTGATGGCTGATGTTGTCCAACATGAAAATGTAAATAAGATGAATGCGCATAACGTTGCCATGGTTTTTGCACCAAACATGACTCAGGTGTGCTTCCATTTTTTTTTTCATTCTCAAGTGATTGCAAGGAAGAAAAGATGTGCCACACAAGTGCTATATATTTTCATTTTCTACTTTACTAAATTGCATATGGGAATCTTTTGAAATCCAATTGAAGTTTTCTTTTCTCAGGAAATCTTTTCTGCACTACTTGTCTTGACAATATTTTCACCTTTAGTGAAGTCTTTACTATGCTATGTTTTCCCAAGAGTAAATAAAGATGCCAATGTGATAGTTGTTCTATCTGATATTAGGTTTGACCGTTTTGAGTCAACGAAAGTATTTGGTCTTTCTGATTGCAGATGGCAGACCCTATATCTGCACTGATGTATGCAGTTCAAGTAATGAACTTCTTGAAGACTCTTATATTAAGGACAGTGCGGGAAAGAAAGGATTCTGTGGTAGAATCTTATCCTAGATTTTATTTGCAACCTTCTGTTGATAATGAAAACCATTCACTTTTGGAGTCCTTCCAGCAAGATACTCCAGCAGAAAATAAAGAGGCTCAAGAAAACTTTGTTTTAGAGAAAACTGCCTTAGATCGTTCCCCTGAATCACTCCAAAACAACTCCACTAGAGCAGAACCTGGCAGTTTGACAAACTCTTCGGAGAATCTTGTTTCCAATGAGGATTTGTATTGTGAGTTTCCACCCGTAGGAAACATGGGGAAGAGTAAAACTGGCCAATCAAGTAAGTCAAATGCTAGAAAAGAGTCCAAAAAGACAAGAGGCAGCAACCTGTGATTCATCAAATAGGGCCGGTTGAGAAAAAAAATAAAAAATTGGGAGTTTAAGCCACATAGATTCAAGACATGAACAGATCAAAGCGTGGATGTGAAGAACAGAAGGAGCACTGAAATGTAAATTGATTATTTGACATTGTGGCATTGTAAGTTTATTTATGTCCCAAGTTGCAAATCGCTAGGGGAGGTTTGTGAAGTGGTCCTTTATGTTGTTTTTTTTCCCTTTGTTTGTTTAACTTATATGATTTCAAGAATAGTACTATGATCAGTTGACCACACTAACATTGTAATGAAATCTCATTCCCTGTGTGTTTACTTGTGTTCATAATTATTCCTTAATAATAAATTCATCTTCTGTTGCACTTTTGAAGGGTCTTTTGGATCCTTACTCTACAATTTTGGTTTCCTGCCAGCGTATGCATGGTCCAATAAGTTTTGACATAAACTTGCATTGCTCAGATGATAGCAATGAGACATGCTACGCGTTTAGGTAGAAGTGGAACCTTTTTCCCTTGGACCATAATAGTAGTGGCCATAGAACTTCAATACAAACTTTTATGGAAAAAAGAAGTATTGTATGATTGATTTGGGAGGCATCAGGTCCACAAAGGTAGACCAATGACAAGATGTTTTATGGAGGTGGGAAATCTCAAGAGAAATGAAAGCCACAACAAAACTATCAAACTTTAAAGAAAACATTGCAAGCTATTTTTCCCACCAAAACGCATCTATGGGCTAATTGTATGTACATTTCTATAATATAATGGGACAAGGCAGTGAAAGGGAGGGATAACTGAGAACCACAACCATTTTCCTAGAAAGGAGTCGGCAAGTTTAAAGGACTCAATCGAATATTCCACTCCCTCTTTCCACCAATGATAAATTATGATCACAAGTGGAAGTGGGAATTGTGGAACTTGAAGCTATGCATGCATAAGTTCTTGGTTTGTTGCAATTCTATTCTGTAGACTAGCTACTAGCCTTATCCTCCTAGTGCAGAAAAGCTGAATGGGACTGTAGTGTTTGATGACACTTAGTAATATTTGATAGGTAAGGATTCCAAATTTAGATTACTAGTCCATTGCTAATTTCCTATAAAACAAAATTTATGAGAGTACAAACTCCAAAATAGATTCATCTTAAGGATAATTTGTGCAAGATAATACCGTATAAACTAAGTTTTGGTGGGCATGTCCTCAAAACGCATAACTACTTTAGTCTTTAACCAATGCAAATTAGACCTTTTTTTTTTATCAGCATATAAATTAGATAATGTGGTACCAAGGGTCACGAGACACTTGCATACAAGCATGCCACGTTGCCTGCAATGTTCAAACTAGCAGAGCCACTTGGACAGTTACAACAAGTGAAAACGGTTAATTGAACGTGTACTCACATTCAGATGTGTTAGAATTTTAGAAGATTTTAGAGAAGGATGTGGCTGTAAGTGTAGGAGTGCAAGTAGTCTCCACGTTCACATCATTGTACTCTGGACAGCACCATGGTAGGATCGAATCATTGCTCAAAATTTGCCCCTCAAACCAAAGAAAGTTGTTATGGTCCTGTCTCCCTTGTTTCCTTCCCCAAAAGGAACATCCAATTGGAGTGCCATCTGCACAGGCAAGCTCTTGGTTATACCATTTTTATGTATTCATCTTCACTGACAAATTAATGATTATACCCTTTTCTTTTATGTATTTAGGTAGAAGCCTAGAAAGTTGAAACATTTGTTGCCTGATGCAATCCGTGTATTATATTTACACCCAAGACTGGGTCAATGTTTTGGAAGAAGATACCAAGTCATCAAGTCATTTCCATGACCGTGTGTAAAGGTAACTTTCAGGTTGGAAGCCCTTTTAGTAAGGGTGATCGAGAGTACCTAGACAACTTTAAGAATACATGGTATACTAAATAGGATCGGATTAACGTGATGCTTAAGAAATCAATTTACCCTAATTTTTTATAATTTTTTTATTTATTGTGGATAATGAATAATAATGAGTTTAGATAAATTTTATTACTAAATGTGGGAATTAGTTAACAACTTCAAATTTAGATCTTAAATATACCGATTGTCTCCCAAAAAAATACCTATAATATAAGAAAAAGATATACAACTTTCTTAAATATTCCGTGCAATTTTTTTTATCACTGATTACCTCATGTATAAAGTATAATTAAGTGACAATAAATATTAAGATAAATCTAACCTGCATATAGTTACCTAGGACTTTTATATGGCCAACAACAAATCCTGGCTAAGCTACGTAAGCATAAGCATCCGTTGGCCATTTATAAGCCACGCCAACAGAAAAAAACAAGATACTATAGATCAGAGCTTCCTACTGCATATATATAACAGCATCTTCCCCTTGATTTTTTTTCATCTCATGCTATTTTCGTGTCTCTTTGCTCTTTTCCCCTATCTCTCAACTACCAAAAGTTAGCACTAACAACAACCTATTCCTTTCTCTCCGTGTTTAGTTCTACACAAAGCACCAACACTGGCTAGCAAGAAGGGCATGGCAACATGTGGGAGCCTGCATCACATCTTCGACACCCTTTTGCCAGAAAAGCCAACCCTGCTTGAATCCCTCTCATGGAACCAAATAAAACCCCTAAAACCCACAGACCAAACCCACTCCTTCACTGAAATATTTGGAGAACTTCATTTCAAGGAGAGTCCTATATCTTCATCATTCACTCCCCACGTTTCTACTTCATCATCATCATCAACTGAGATAACAAACAACACCAACAGGCACAAGAGTAGTGACAGCTTCTCATCCTTGAGTTCTGAGAGCTTGCACCTTTGCACTGAGGGTCTTGGCTTTGAGAGCTCTGATGATGTTGAAGACTTCAAGGATGAAATGAGTGAGAGTTGTGGAGTGTATAAGGAGAAAGAGGGCGTCAAAAAGTATGCGACTTCAAGGGTAAGTGAGTACCCTCCTCCAATTTCATGCATAGGGAGGAGTGGGAAGCCTTGGGTTTGTTTCAGATCCTACAGAAGTGAAGGGAGGTTTGTTCTTGAAGAGATAAGGATTCCTACACACGAGTTCTTGCATGCTTGTAGAGAGGATGGAAGGCTGAAGCTGCATTTTGTTCATCCTGAGGAGGAACCTATAGAAGAAGAAGAAGAAGATGATGATCATGTTGGTGTAGAAACTATGGATGAGGAGGAGGAAGAAGAAAACATGGGAGAGGAAAATGATGATGTGTGAAAGATCATGAAGAAAATGAGATTGATGCTCAAGTGATGACTAGCCACTCACTTGATGAAAGTGCAGAGAATTTGAATGCTAAGGAAGATTTACAAAAATAAGAGAAGAAAAAAAAATAAAAACTAAGCACTGTTGTGCTTTTGTATCTTTTCTTTAATATGTTGGCTTTTGTCTCTTAACTTTTCAAGATTTTGTCTGATCGAAACAGGAGTTGACACCTCTGATCGAGTTTTCATTCACATCAACTGTGACTTAAACTTGATTCTCAGACTTGTATTGATAAGCATATTGTAAATCTTGCTATAAATTTTCGTTGCTGTTAGTGATCTTTTTCTGACCTTGTTAGAACTTAGAAGAAGTGTCTACTCATAATCTAAATATTTTGTAAAAAAAAAAAAAAAAGAGTTTTGTGGTGTGTTCCAAAATTAGTGGACTAACCAGAAAATTGCAATAATCTGTCAATGACAAAGGGACCTGTTTGAGTAAATCTCTCAAAATATTTTTAAGAAAATAAAATAAAATTAACTCTTCCTTATCCGACACCTCCAGCTTACATCCTTTCTAAACGAGTCAGGTCTATTTTATTATGTATGTTTCTTAGTTATGATGGGAAGTGGAAATTCGGGGACTTTCACGTGAGACCAACAAGGAGTAAGAGGGAGACAAGGTAGATGCATGCTATCTGAGTATCTTTAAGCTATAAAAAAGGGTACACTACTATTATTACACGTGGCACAGCTCTATGAATTGAACTTGCATGTTCATGTTCATTTGTTCATACTGTTCCATCAATCAATTGAGCTGTAACATTTAATATTTGGTTCCAATTTTTCAACCCAGTAGTTTTCCGTCAAAGTTCATTTCATATACCAGTTTATGGTCTTACTAATCTCAATACACTAGAACTCCAATGATAACATTCTTTTTAAGACGAGTAAATCATATTCTGGAAATTAAGCTTTCATAGTACCATTACATTCTTTCATCCTAATCAAATATACGAGCACAAAGTCCTAAGCAAATATTTGATGATGGCCAGGGAGGGTTGAATCGAGGTTAGCAAATAGCAATGACACATTTTGAGTAATGCAACGCGTGAAGCACTTTTTCTTAACACAGAAAATACGAAGAGATGAAAACCAAGGGAAAGTAGGATAATCTAGGAATAAATCAGAACCCATAATCGTAGTAACAGAGATAAGATTCTGAAAGAGACACGACGCACAAAAAAGAAGAAAAGGGCACCAAGATAAGAGCATTTAATATGCGATCCAGGGCCATGGTATTTTAGACAAAAAAAATTGTGAATATAATGTAATGTTGGCAATGATTTAATGCACAAATTACATACATAATATCATTATGTGAGATTATCGCTTATACAAATATTGTAAATGTAATGACAAAGTATTCATTTTTTTTACAACGTTTTAGTTTATATTTATTAAAATTTACAAAATGTAAAATGATATTCATATTATTTCATAAGTTTCAAAAAATTATAACGAATAATGAAAATATATATTAACAATACACTGTTAGCTCATTCCTCCTTTGCATATAGTCAAACCAAATTTGCTGTAACGACGAGGGACCAAGTCATGTATTATAAAAATAGAACAAAGGAAAGAATATTCACGGAACGTTTAAGATGTTTTTCTTCTGAGTAATGCTATTTTGACAACATTTTCTCACAATATATCTTAAAAAAAAAAGAGATAAAAAAGGAAAAGAAAAGAAAAAAAGATGAAGTACGTAATATAATGAAGAGAAATAAAAAGAAAAATAAATTGTGAAAAAAGTATTCTAAAAAAAATTGAATGAAGCAAGTATCATCCTTTTCTTTTTGCACGAAAGGCAGGGGGGAGGGGGGGAATAGTACAAAGCTCCACCAAATATCTCTCAGGCCCCTTTTTATCCCTTTTTTGTGTGTAAATTTTGCATAAATCTCAAAGGATGGTCTATATTAACAATTATAGGAAATCAACATCATCTTAAAACATATAATTCTCATAAATAATAGATAAATAATACGTATCTTTTTTCATAATGAGGCTTCTTTTCAGTCTACTTTGATTCTAAGAGAGGTGAGGAAAACAAAATTTTACTTCCTTGACTATTCTTTATAGGAGTTAGATTCTGTCAAGAAAACGATCTTATTTCAAGTTAGTGGGTATTCACCTTTTTATAACCGGTATTCTCATCAAACACCATTGTTTCTACAAAAAAAATTATTTAACCTAATTAGAATTTAATTCTTAATTATTAATTATTTATTTATTAATCCCTATATAAGTTACACATGTTTGTCTCTCATGAGACATTAATTCTAACAATTTGATCCCATCATCAAGTATTTTATATAAAAGATATCTAGAGGGAGAAGAGCATATTTTTCTCATAATACTAGTAACATACTCTTGGACATATTTTATTTAATACACTCTTCATTAATTAAAACTACAAAATTATGAAAAAGATTCATCTAATGAGAGACCTATATTTCTAACCATAGTTCAGGAGTAAATTTGTAAATTTATTCTTTATCTTAGTCATCTATTTTAATTAAATCCAATGGTTCAAAATAATTCATTGATGCTTTCTTGCTTTCCCTTGTTTTTTTACAGTCGTACATCATTTCCTCTCGAAGTTGATGAGCCACCCGCACTACTGCAGCAATTGCGACTTCGAAGAGATGTTTTATGTGTTCATGGTCAAATGAGACATTACTTCTAATAATTTGATCCCATCATCAAGCATTTTATATAAAAGATATCTAGAGGGAGAAGAGCATATTTTTCTCATAATACTAGTAACATACTCTTGGACATATTTTATTTAATACACTCTTCATTAATTAAAACTACAAAATTATGAAAAAGATTCATTTAATGAGAGACCTATACACTTTTATAATTTCTAACAAATTTCAACTAATAAAAAAAAAAAAGTATTAGCGAGGGTGTATGTTTATGTTTTTCTCACATACCGCCCAATTAAGTGTTCTGGGCTGCTTGGAGGACTTGAAGAAATAACATGTTTTCCTCTTCTGAAAGCTATGTACATTCTGAGCAACAATTGTGGTTAGATATTTATGGTGAATATAATAGGCTTAATTACAAAAATAGTCCTCCTATTTTTTTCAATCTGACTATTTGAGTTCTCAACCCTGAAATTGAATGTTGACTGTTAATAGGTAACGTTAACTGTCACATATCATAATCCTATTGGACGTTAAAACAAGGGATTAAATTAGTGAATTAAATTACAATGAGACCAATTAAGTAAATTGAGATAAATATGGAGACTATTTTTACAATTAAGCAAATATAATATAATACAAGTTTTACTGTTTTTATACATTTAAAAAATAGGTGGGAACATGACATTGGATTAAAATTTATTACATTTTTGTTTATATTAAAAAAGATTAAACCTGTTTGAGATCCTAAATTAACTAGTAATATAGCTAAAATAATATATCTACCTGATAGGTAATTCTCATCTCATGAACTGTTAGTATTAAGTTAGACCATTAATAAGTAAGTAATATGACTAAAATAGTGTACATAAGTGAGAGATAATTCCTACCTGGTGAGAGCTAACTTTTGAAGTTAAGTTGAATCTTACCAAAATTCTAAGAAAACAAAAAAAAAAATGCAAAACATTTAATTTTGTTCTGTCTGTAAACCAAATACTACCTAAGTCTACAACAGCTATATCTTAATGTGTCACAATAGCTCAGCCAAATATGCTTTAAAAAAATTACAGGAATGATCTATATAAACACAGAACAAATCACTTCCCGAAGCAAACAGCAAATTTAGAACACTACAGAAAACTTCGGTGTCGAAATAGCATAAAATGAAATACAATGTTCATACATGGTGTCAAATGATTCAGATGAATTGTTTATGAATAAGAGCACTACAAAACATCAAGTTACTTAGCTGATTGATCATTAATTCCACATATTTATTAAATTGCATGGAATAAGCAGATGATATTCTTGCGTTGTACCTTGTTCTTGCCTTCTTGGTGAGTGATAAACGCTCTGGAAGTTTGTAAAGGCTTAAACCATTCCAGGTATAATTCTATAACAGTTACAAGGTAAGATGTTTATCTATCATTGGACGGGATTGTTGCCATCTAATGTTAAAAGCACCTTATATAGATCAGGACGCCTATCACGGAATACACCCCAGCAATGCCTCATGGATTTGATATTGTCCAAATCAAATTGAGCAATAAGAACAGCTTCCTCTTTATCATCAGCAATTGAAACAATTTCTCCAGTAGGTCCTACATGTTGATAGAAAAGACAAAAATAGAAACAGAGAAGTTATGCCAGCAACTAAATATTCCCTAGTGTTAGAAGAATGAAGAAAAAATTCAATTCAATTAAGAAAAAGATGAGGAGGAGGAGGGAGGGGGGAATGCTACACAGCAAGAAAAAAATTGGTCAAGGTTGAGATGAATGTGGAAAACGTATATCGTCTTTTAAATGAAGGGTTTTCCCACACTGGTCAAACGAGTAAGGTGTGCTTCTGTGCTGAAAAGAAAACAATTCACAAAAGTTACCTGCTATGAAGGAGTTTCCATAAAATGTTATCTCACTTTTTCCATGCTCAGTCTCAATCATCTCCTTTCCTATCCTATTTGAAGCCACAAGTGGTACCTGCATTTTCCAAAATTATTTGATCAAATATGTTGGAAAGTTTAAACATTAATGTTTACACAAGTGGTTAAACCCTTGATATTTATAAAAAGAAAAAAAAAGATGATTAAACAGTAAATTTCCTTTTCTCTAATACAAACTTTAGCATAGTAAATCTTGGAATTTTTTAGCCAACAACTAATGCTGAAGGAGTTCAAGATTAAGAAATAGAAACAACTGTGAGCATGGCATATATACACACATATAAGAAAGAGATAGCAAGATATGCACCTTATAGATACACATTATAAATGATAATATGTGGATGGGTAACTATTAGCTTGTGTACAAAACATACCAAATTGGCCCCAGCATGTCCTTGCATTACTCGTTTCCAATGGTCACGAGAGTCAATGCTTCCATCATGAGGTTCAGACCCAATAGCGGTAGGATAAAATAGAATCTCAGCACCTTGAAGCACCATTGCTCGGGCTGCCTCAGGAAACCACTGATCCCAGCAAATAGCTGACATGAAAATTAATTAAAATAGTTAAAAAAATTGTTCAGTTTCCTATCTGGAAGAAAAATGAAAAATGCAGCTTCCAAAATGTGTTTGGTTGCTTGAGCAAAGCGAAAATCAAAATCGGGAAAATATTTTTTGATAGATTCAACATTTTTCTTTTCTACAACCACACTAAATGAAGTTTTGAGTGCAAGCAAAAAGAACAGAATGCAGTTATAGTAATTATAAGTTCTTACCAACTCCAACTTTTGCAAATTTAGTCTGGAAAACCTGTTCAGCAAAAGCCTCAATGTTACACTATGCTCTCCAATCATTAAAAAAAAAACCCATAAAAGCAAGGTTATTCAAAGCAGTGAATATCAATGAAGGCTATCTTAAGCACCCACCTTAAATCCAGTGTCACCTGGATTAAAATAGAACTTTTCCTCGTAACCTGTAGGGGAGATTGTTTGATGAGTTGGGATGTAGATATACTAAATGACATATAAATGGCCTGAATATTGTATACCTGGTCCATCCGGAATATGAGACTTTCTATAAATCCCAAGATCAGTTCCATCAGCATCAATTATGGCTGTTGAATTATAATGTGCATTGTTTGCCTCCTCGAAGAAGCTAACTGGTATAACTACACCTAACTCTTTTGCAAGTTTCTGCATTCTGCATCATGAACATTCAAAAAAGAATAATATGGTTCCACTGTCCCTTACAGCAGCATAATATGGTTCCAGTCCATTGAGTGGCATGCAAGCAGTGACTAAGAAGCAGATTACAGAAGCTACTTTTTCAATTATTTTACCTGAGGATTGTGGGATGGTCCTTATGTGGCTTAGCTCTTTGAATGAACTCCTCTCTCTGTGCCTGACAGAAGTAATAACCTTCAAAGAGTTCCTGAAATTAGTCAAATGTCATTAATATGATCCAAACACGCAAGCAATCAGGGTTTTCCATCTGAATTAACGAGTCCAGTAAAATTACTATCTCTACAACGATAGGCTAAGGAATCTATTTTTATTTTTCTATATGAACATCAAAAGTCATAAAAATCCCATTTTTCAGTCAGTAGTTTTAAAGATAAATAAAATTCCAGCAAAAATATTCTGTCAGTGTCAGCAATTACAGTCAAGAACCATCAGCATAATTAAGAAATCAATGCTAGATTGCCAGATATTTAGTGTAAGCAAGCAGTGCTTATTTGATTAATAAATAATGCAGAAGTAGAACTGTAATTTAGTCAAATGTATTCCAAATTCCATTTTACAGAAGCATATTGCAGAAGAGCAATTCTGCTTCCTGTCTAACAGATTCTCTCATAGTCTTGTAATATAGTATTGTATTATTCATGGTAAAAAAAATAGTTATATAAAAGAAATATCATCACAAAAATGGTTTTATGCAATCTACTTAGTAAATTAAAAATCAAGGGAAGTAGTCTTAAAGTAAATTGGTAACCTAACCAGATTTATGCTTCTAACCCACAACCTCAATATTTGCATTGCTATATTGGAGGTTGCACCTCCTCATTTTCCTTAAAACACGATTGCTTTTAGTTAAAAGTTTTGATCAAATAATCATATGGTTTTGAATCCCATTGAATGAAAAATACACATAGAATCCATTATGCACATATCCTACTTGACGTTAACCTTATCAAGCAATAGAAGAAGTCAACAAAAGATTGTATGGAATAAGATATTCTATAATTGATATGTAACACAAGTGGGAAGCATTGGCAGGGAAGGGCGTCCAAGGTTTTAAATATGCACACCTGAATAAGAATGATGTTCGCACCCTGTTTATGTGCAGCTCTAACTAGCCTGCACAAGAGCCAAAAAGCATCACATAACATGCATAGAATGATATAATTTTTTCATTTCTGCCACTGATTAGTCTACAAATTATCTTATATACTTAAACAATAATTAGGGAAGAAAAACTGAAGATCAAAAAATGAAATCTTTTAACCTGGGCAGCTCATAAAATAGTGACCCTCGTCACAGAGTTCAGGATTGAGAGCATGGAATTGGGGTTGCAAGGGCGAACAACCCGATATGAATTGAAATTGAAAGTGGGAAAATAAGGAAAAGAGGTGAAATTGTTACCTCTCGGCGGTGGCGACATTTGTTGAGACATCATCGGTGCAAGCAAACTGCAGAGCGGACACCACCACGGTTCTACCCTTCTCCATCTACAGCAACAACAACGCAATAAAGCTCAGGTTTTTGTGAATGTATGTGAGACTATTATTCCCTTGTGAGAGACCACTGCACACAACAGAGTTATATTCCGCCAACTTTTTAGACTACATACAACTGTGATTCGGTGAATAAGATTCGAGGCTTTTTTTCTTAAATTAAATGGTTCTTGCGTCAAATTTTGACTCCATCAACAAAATGATGCACGTGAAACTGTAAGCATGCTTATAGATTGGTTTTGTTTTATTATTATTATTATTATTATTATTATTATTATTATATAATATGTTTTTATTACTTGACTTTTTTTTCTAAATGACCAAACCGATGACAATCTTATTTTTTAGGAAATCTTATTCCAATATTATATTTTTATCAAAATTTAATTGTTATACAACTAATTTTATCTCTTCATCCTTTTTTATCCTCTTTTTAGATAATAATAATAATAATTTTAAATATGTTTTTCATATTTATAATTATTTATTTTTTAGTTTATTATTTCTATATATATATATATATATATATTCAAATTTTTGCTTCTAATATCTAGTGTTATTTATTAAGTGATGATATGACGAATTAAAAGAATATCACATATCATGATGTGTCAAACTAACACTATGTTATGTCATTATTTAATCTATTTAGATGAGTAAAAATAAAGATTTAGAAATGTCAAATAAAAAAATAATAAACTAATAAAAAAATATTTAAGTCTAAAACTATTTATCAAATAAATGGAAAAAGTATATAGTTTTTGCACTGAAAAAAGAGTAGTTAGTAGTCAATGACTCACATGACACAATGTAAGAAGAACCAATCAATAATGAGAAATCAGAAACGGAAAGCAAAGTTCAGATGAACCAACAAAGTATGAATAAAATCCAATTCAACAGCCAGAAATTTCCAAAAACTGCATCATGTATAAATATATATGCTCTGCCATTTTCAGATCAATGATCTTCGGCCCGTCGGGCAATTTAGCTAAAGGCAAGGGATTCCATTAGGCTGATATCTGCCATGCTAACCAACAAGTTTAGTACTCTCCATTTTTAGTTTGTTACTTGCTTATGCGTTCGCTATTTTAATGATGTATTAGGATTAGATATTATCTACTTTATTAGTTTGTTACTTCCCTTGTCAGTTTGTAATCTACAGCTATATAAGTGCTATCCTATGTATCACCATGTACTCAATTTGATGATCTCAATAATAATCAGCTCCATCATGATTCTATAACAACCGCCAATTCATAAACAAACAGGTTTGATAGGTCATTATCTTTTAAAAACCCCGTAAAATGTTATTTTTCCGTTGGGTTCAGGTCTCAATAAACTAACTCTAGGGATCCAATTACAAAACTAGTAGAAGATCAATGATTCATTTACAGTTTTTTTTTATATAGTTTAGGGACCTTATTACAAATTTCCAAAAAATTGAGAGACCTTATTTATTAAACTTAAACAAAACACTCTGAAGATATACTTCACATCTGGTTGGCTTTTGTGTTAGAGGTAGCCTTCTCCGGGGCATTTATTCAATTTTTGTTTCGAGTAACTGACAATTTTGCGTTAAAAAATAACTTGACCGAAGCAGCAATGTTAAGCTTAAATGAGATCATTTGAAGTTAATGATAATACCTTCCTTATAGTGTGGTCATTTGTAAGTAATTAGTTGCTCCAAATGAGCTAATACGCGAAACTTATTATCCAGTTGGATCTGATGTTTACAAAGCTCATTCTTGTTATCATTTTGGCAATCTGCAAAATTTATGAGGTATTTGATTAGGTTGTTTTTTGTTTTCATTTTCATTGAAAATAGAAAATGGTGATGAAAATATGTTTTATGTTTGGTTGGATTTCTGTTTTTATTTTCAGATATTTTTCCATACGAACCAAAAATGAAAAACAATAAAATCTCATTTTTAGTTGAAATCAGGAACCTCATTTTAAATAAAATAAAAATGTGGTGACAAAGAATGTAATTTTAAGCAAATCTAAAAATACATTCTTTTTGAAAATGCATTTTCAGTGTTTTTATTTCTTAAAAACAGAAAACAAGAAGTCAAACCAAATATGTTTTTAGAATTCTAATCTTTTGAAAATGAAAACAAAAAATGAAAATACAAACCAAACACACCCTTAAGAACTTAAAAAGCTAAAATCAAGTAGAATATGCTCTCTTTGCATAAAAAGAATAATATGCTTTTAATTCCCCCGAAGTAGCATGGTGTGATGAAGTCCTAAGTCCTTCTGTTTATTTTGTTGTTCTTTTTAATAATGAAACTGAAGATTGGAGGATGTATAGAAGATAGTTTAAAAATATTGACAATATATCTAAACAGCATTAGGCCTTCATGCATTACCAATTTTTAGGCTTTGTTATCCTTATCTGCCTCTTCGTTCCTAAGTATGATCTAGATCATTTCACAACTTCATATACAAGCATATCACTTATAGTATTTATGACTACTCTAACTCATTTATCAAGTTGAACAAAAGCAAAATAAAACCTAACTTTTGTTGTTATGTGGTTGGACTTTGGCATGAAGAGCTACTCATGCAACCGCTCTTGTTGCCAACGAGGCTAACAATCCTTTGTCTCTTTGATGCCACTTGCTAAATGGCAGAAACAAACAGCTACAAAAACTTGCTTTGAAATCTCCATACTTGTTATAGTACAAGCAACAAGCATACAGGGTAGAGATCCCTATAAATAGATCATGAAATTCAAAGCATATTGATCCAATTAAGTGTTCCTAGGCTCAAAC